>NC_082663.1:153379587-154606197 GCF_025265405.1 Mesoplodon densirostris
CTTTTCTGCAGAACGGTCCACACAAATCCTTTGTCCATTTAAAAAATTGGCTTATTTGTTTTTTTGTTGATGATTTGTAAAAGTTCTTGATACATTCTGAAGAACAGACTCTTCTCAGATATGTCTCATGTGCAAACACAGACCACTCTGTGGTCTGTGTTTTCACTTTCTGGATAGTACCGTTTGCTGCACAGAAGTTTTTAAAACTGAGGAAATAGAATCTATCAGTTATTACATGGGAAATGTAACCTTCCACCTTTGTTCATCTGTAACTTCCCACTCCAAGGGTTCCACCATTTGTCACTCATTGAATTCATTGCCTGCTCCATTCCAGATTACAGACATAGTACCCTCAGTATTGTTAGCTCCTACCACCATGGGAAAGAACTTATAGAGTCTAGTATTTATGTATGGCACAATTTGCCTTTGTAATACAGATTCTGTTCTTTTCTATAGTTAACTAGGTCAAGTACCTTTTGCCCCACCACCAACAGTGAATTTTTTCCATACATTTATAAATCAGATTCTTTGTCACATTCTCTATTCCACCCTATGACACTCCCATGTCATATTTGAATATATTACGATTTATTTGTTGGGTTGTAAGAATCCATGGGTTTAGACTAATGCATAGTGGCAGGTATCCATCACTAAAGTGTCATATGCAATATTTTGACACCTCCCCACCCTCTAACATGTTTACCATCTCCGATTTACCTGTTCCAGAATGTCATATAAATGGAGTCATTCACTGTGTAGCTTTCTCAGACTGAATTCTATCACTTAGCAATATACATGTAAGATTCATCCATGTTTTTTTGCATGGGTTGATGGTTTCTTCCTTTTTATCTCTGAATATTATTTTATTGCGTATGTATGGTAGAAAAATAATTTTCCCTTTACCCTCCTAGGTTCTTGATTGAGACCCCCCCAGTAATAAAAGACATACACAATTATGCAGTCAAATATGAATAGATATATCTTTCTTTCCAAAATTTTAGCCGTGAGTCAGTAAAACTGAGTAATAAAAAATTATCTGTTTATTTAAAATAGTTGGCTCAAAAATAGCACTACCATGCGACCCACCAATCCCACTGCTGGGCATATACCCTGAGAAAACCATAATTCAAAAAGAGTCATGTACCACAATGTTCATTGCAGCTCTATTTACAATAGCCAGGACATGGAAGCAACAGATGAATGGATAAAGAAGATGTGGCACATATATACAACGGAATATTACTCAACCATAAAAAGAAACAAAATTGAGTTATTTGTAATGAGATGGATGGACCTAGAGTCTGTCATACAGAGTGAAGTAAGAAAGAGAAAAACAAATACCGTATACTAACGCATATACATGAAATCTAAAAAAAAAAAAATGGTTATGAAGAACCTAGGGGTAGGACAGGAATAAAGACACAGACCTACTAGAGAATGGACTTGAGGATATGGGGAGGGGGAAGGGTAGCTGTGACAAAGTGAGAGAGTGACATGGACATATACACACTACCAAATGTAAAATAGATAGTGGGAAGCAGCCGCATAGCACAGGGAGATCAGCTCTGTGCTTTGTGACCACCTAGAGGGGTGGGATAGGGAGGGTGGGAAGGAGGGAGACGCAAGAGGGAAGAGATATGGGAACATATGTATATGTATAACTGATTCACTTTGTTATAAAGCAGAAACTAACACACCGTTGTAAAGCAATTATACTTCAATAAAGATGTAAAAAAAAAAAAGCTCAAAAAAAAAAAAAAGCTGAATAAGTGGAATAAAACAAAAAAAAAGCTGCTTTTGCAGGTAACAGCCAGAGGGCGGCAGCCTTTCTACGTTCCCCACGCTAGTACTAGGGAAACAGACCTTCCTGCCAGTGGTGTTCCTCGGTTATAAATTAGAGTGGAATGTGCCCGGATAAACCCACAAATGCTGATGTCTCCTTACTTTTGTTTGTTTTTAAAATTTAATTTATATTTTTTATTGGAGTAATATTCCATTGTGTACATGGACCACTTCTTCTTGGTGCATTCCTCTGTTGATGGACATTTTCGTTGCTTCCAAGTGTTTGCTATGGTAAATATTGCTGGAGTTCAGGATTGCCAGCCTATGAGTTTTTGATTCTCATTTTCTCAGGTGATAGGCCCAGCAGTGGGTATGATTCATTGACTAGTAGCTCAATGTTTCCCTTTTGAAAGCACCTCAATTGTGTTTTCATTAGTGACTCTTACCACGTCCCCCTTAGAACAGAGGGTACGCATTTCTCCACAATCCCTTCAGCATTTATTGTTTGCAGCATTTTTGCTGATGGCCATTCTGACTGCTGTGAGCTGACAGGTTTTTGTAATTTGGGTTTGCATGTCTTTAAAAATTCCTAAAATTCATCATTTTTCCATACCTTTTTCTTTTCTGTTAAAAAAAAGAAAGAAAAAAGTGTGAGTACAATATACCTCTTGAAATTGTCTTCTTGGAAGGTTGCCCTCTTTTGAATTTTTTGTTCAATTTTCGACCCCAGGATTTCTTTGGAGGGGAGGTGTCATTACAGAACTGCAAGCTTGGTGAATATTTAGTGACCATTAGCACTGGGTTTAAAGCTGCTGTTGTGCGAAACGGCCACAAGGAGGCAGCATTTCTCTATTCCCCCCATCTGGGTACTAGGGCAGCAGAGCCTTTCTGGAAGTCATGTTCCTAGGTGGTAAATTAGAATGGAATGTGCCAGGAGAAACCCCCATAAGTTTATGTCTCATTACTTCTTCGTGGTTTTAATTTTTGTAATCGGGGTAATGATTAGAATATTGTTTGTCCTAGGTGTACACAATCTGGTGCCTTTGTACATTTTATGTCTATTCATGTACAGATCCACTTCCCATGTAAAATATTACAGAGTGTTCTGGAGACCTCCCTTGCTATATGGTCAGTCTTTTTTATATGTATTTAATATGTATTTGTATACGTATGATAACCCTAATCTTAATTTTTCCATTCCCATCACCTTTCCTTTTAGATAAGCATAGTTTGTTTTCTAAGTCTGTGAGTGTCTTTCTGTGTGGAAATATGTTCATTTGTGTCAGTTGTTAGATAACACCTATAAGTGATATCCTAGGATATATGTCTTTTGCTTTCCGACTTACCTCATGTTCTGTGATTATCTCTAGGCTCATCTATGGTGCCTGAAAGAGCGGTGTTTCATTGTTTTCCATGGCTAATATTCCATTGTGTACATGGACCACTTCTTCTTTATCCATTCACCTGTTGATGGACAGTTTGGTTGCTTCCACGTCTTCTCTATTGTGAATATGGCTGCAGTGCAGCTGTTTCAGCCTCTGTCTTCTCGATTCTGGTCTTCTCAGGTGAGAGGCCTAGTGGTGGGCCTGCTGGATCGACAGGTAACTCAATTTTTACTTTTACATGCAGCTCCTTTCTGTTCTCATTACTGGCTGTTACCACTTTACATCTCACCAGCAGCTAGAGGGTACACAGTTCTCAAAAACTCCTTCAGCATTTATTGTTTGTAGACTTTTTGCCGATGGTCAGTCGACTGGTGTGAGTTGAAACCATTTTGTAGATTAGATTTGCATGAGTCTAATAATTCCTGTTGTTGAGCTTTTATCCATTTTCCTTTTTTTAAAAAAAGAGTGAGTAAAACTTAACCCTTCATTCTATCTTGTAGAAAAAGTTGCCTGTTTTGAATTTTTTTTGCCATTCCCTAGCTCAGGATATTTTTTGAGGGCAGGTGTCCTTTACAGCCCTGAGTCCTGTGAGTGTTAAGTGACCATTAGCTGTGGGCTTAAAGCCGTTCTTGCGGGAAATGGCCACAAGTGGGCAGCATTTCTACATTTCGAACTCTGGGTTTTTGGGCAACAGAGGCTTCTTGGAAATCGTATTAGTAGGCTGCAAATTAGAGTAGAATGTGCCAGGGCAAATCCCCAAGAGCTTATATCTCCTTACTTCTTGCTTTTTTTTTTTTTGCAGTACACGGGCCTCTCACTGTTGTGGCCTCTCCCTTTGCGGAGCACAGGCTCCGGATGCACAGGCTCAGCGGCCATGGCTCACAGGCCCAGCCTCTCCGCGGCATGTGTGATCTTCCCAGACCAGGGCACGAACCCGTATCCCCTGCATCGGCAGGTGGACTCGCCACCACTGTGCCACCAGGGAAGCCCTTCTTGTTTGTTTTTTAAATTTAATTTTTATTTATTATCAGCAAATTAGATAAAAATGTTGTGCTTGTTCTAGGTGTACAGAATCCAGTTTATTATGTCTGTGTATCTATCTATTCATCTTTGGATCCTTTCTCATGTAGATTATTACAGAGTGTTGAGTAGACCTCTCTTGGTATTCCATAGGTATTTTGTGATTACATATTTCATATGTATTAGTACATGTCTGTTAACCCCCATATCCTAATTCATCCATTCCTTACACCTTTCCATTTGGTTAAACATAATTTTGTTTTGTTAATCCATTCGTGTCCTTCTCTTGGAAATAAGTTCTTGGGTATCAATTTTTAGATAACACCTAGAAGTGATGTCATAGGATATCTGTCTTTTGGTTTCTTTCTTACATCAAGTTGGGTGAGGATCTTTAGGTCCTTCTATGGTGGTGCAAACAGCACTGTTTCATTGTCTTCCATGGCCAATATTCCATTGTGTAGATGGACCTCTTCTTCTTTGTGCGTTGTTCTGTTGATGGACATTTTGGTTTCTTCCAAGTCTTGCCTATGGTTAATGTCCCTGCAGTGCAGGATTGCCAGCCTGTGTCTTTTTGATTCTTCTCTGCTCGGGTGATGGGCCCATTAAAGGGCCTACAAGATCACAAAGTACCTCAGTTTTTATGTTTAAACGCACATCCATTCTGTTCTCACTACTGGCTCTTACCAGTTTACATCCCCCCAGCAGCTACAGGGTACACAGTTCTCTGAATCCCCTTCAGCATTTATTCTTTGAAGACTTTTTGCTGATGATCATTCTGACGGCTGTGAGGTGAACGTTTCTGTAGATAGCATTTGCATGGCTTTATTAATTCCTGATGTTGAGCATTTTCCCATGCCTCTTTTTTTTAAAAAACAAAACAAAACAAAAAAGAAAGACAAAGTGTGCGTGAAATATGCCTGTTGAAATTGTCTTCTTGAAATGTTGACGTCTTTTGAATTTTCTGGTCAATTTATGACGCCAGGATTTTTTTGACGACGGGTGTCATTTACAGGCCTGCAATTATTTTGAATATTACGTGACCATTTGCACTGGGTTTAAAGCTGCTGTTGTGGGAAACAGCCACAAGTGGGCAGCATTTCTCCATTCCCAAATCTGGTTGCTAGGGCAGCAGAGCGTTTCTGGAAGTCTTGTTCCTAGGTTGTAAATTAGAACGGAATGTGCCAGGAAAAAGCCCCTTAAGTTTATGTCTCATTACTTCTTGTTCGTTTTTTTAATTTAATTTTTATTTTTTAACAGAGCAAATTTGATTACACTGTTCTGTTTGTTCTAGGAGTGTAAGATGTGGTTCTTTTACACATATACATATATGTATTCTTCCTCGGATCCTTTTCCCATGTAGGTTATGATACAATGTTGAGTAGTCTTCTCTTGGTATGCCATAGGTTTATGGTGATTACGTATTTCACATGTGTTTGTATATCTCTGTTAAGCCCAATGTCGTAATGTATCCAATCCTCACACCTTTCCATTTGGTGAACCATAAGTTTGTTTAATGAATCTGTGATTGCCTTTCTCTGTGGAAATATCTTCATTGGTATCAATTTTTAGGTAACACCTATAAGTGATATCATAGGAAAGGTGTCTTTCACTTTCTGACTTACTACAAGTTGCATGATTACGTCTAGACTCATCTATGGTGCTGCAAATGGCATTGTTTCATTTTTATTCCCTAGCAAATATTCCATCTGTACATGTACGTGTTCTTGTTTGTCCACCCATCTGTTGATGGACTTTTTGGTTGCTTCCATATCTTGGCTATTGTAATACTGCTGCAATGCAGATTTGCCTGCCTGTGTCTTTCCAATTCTGTCTTCTTAGGTTATAGGTCCAGGCGTGGGCCTGCTGGATCATATGGTAGCTCAATGTTTACCTTTTAAAGGCACCTCCATTCTCTTCTCATTAGGGGTTCCTTTCAGGTTACATCCCACTTAAAGTTGAGGGTATGCATTTCTCCACAACACCTTCAGCATTTAGTGTTTGTAGTTTTCTTGCTGATGGTTATTCTGACTGGTGTGAGCTGATACCTCTTTGTGGTTGGCTTTGCTTGCATCTAATAATCTGTTGAAATTGAGCTTTAAGGCATGTCCTTTGTTTTTTTCAAACTGTGATTACAGCTTACTTCTTCAAATTGTTTTCTTAAAGTATGTGCCACATTTTGAAATATTTTGGCCATTACCTCCCTCAAGACATTTTGAGGACAGGTTTCATTTACAGCCCTTCAGTACTTGTTCATATGAAGTGACCATTAGCACAGATTTTAAAGCTGCTGTTGCAGGTAACGGCCAGAGAGCATTTCTACGTTCCCCACTCTGGTACCTAGGGAAACAGACCTTCCTGCCAGTGGTGTTCCTCAGTTATAAAATAGAGTGGAATGTGCCCTGATAAACCCCCAAAAGCTGATGTCTCCTTACTTATGTTTGTGTTTTAAATTTAATTTATATTTTTTATTGGAGTCATATTCCTTTGTGTACATGCACCACTTCTTCTTTGTGCAATCCTATGTTGAATGGACATTTTCGTTGCTTCCAAGTGTTTGCTATGGTAAATATTGCTGGAGTGCAGGATTGCCAGCCTGTGACCTTTTTTTTTTTTTTTTTTGGCGGTACGCGGGCCTCTCACTGCTGTGGCCTCTCCCGCTGCGGAGCACAGGCTCTGGATGCGCAGGCTCAGCGGCCATGGCTCACGGGCCCAGCTGCTCCGCGGCATGTGGGATCCTCCCGAACCGGGGCACGAACCCGTGTCCCCTGCATCGGCAGGCGGACTCTCAACCACTGTGCCACCAGGGAAGCCCAAGCCTGTGACTTTTTGATTCTCATTTTCACAGGTGATAGGCCCAGCAGTGGATATGATTGATTCACTGGTAGTTCAATGTTTACCTTTTCAAAACACCTCCATTGTGTTTTCATTTGTGGCTCTTACCATGTCCCCCTTAGAACTGAGGGTATGCATTTCTCCACAATCCCTTCTGCCTTTATTGTTTGCAGCTTTTTTGCTGATGGCCATTCTGACTGCTGTGAGCTGACAGGTTTTTGTAATTTGGGTTTGCCTGTCTTAAAAAATCCCTAAAATTTGTCATTTTTCCATGACTTTTTCTTTTTTGTTAAAAAAAAAGTGTGAGTACAGTATACCTTTTGAAAGTCTCTTGTTGAAAGGTTGCCCTCTTTTAGAAATTTCTGGTGGATTTTCTTCCCCAGGATTTTTTTTGAGGGCAGGTGTCATTTACAGGCCTGCCATGATTGTGAATATTTAATGACCATTAGCACTGTGTTTAAGCTGTTGTCGTTGGAAATGGCCACAAGGCGGCAGCATTTCTCCGTTCCCAAATCTGGTTACTAGGGCAGCAGAGCCATTCTGGAAGTCGTTTTCCTAGGTTGTAAATTTGAATGGAATGTGCCGGGAAACGTCCCCACAATTTTATGTCTCATTACTTCTTTTTCTTTTGTTTTGACGGTACGCGGGCCTCTCACTGTTGTGGCCTCTCCCGTTGCGGAGCACAGGCTCCGGATGCTCTGGCTCAGCGGCCAT
Organism: Mesoplodon densirostris; assembly: GCF_025265405.1. Lineage (NCBI taxonomy): Eukaryota > Metazoa > Chordata > Mammalia > Artiodactyla > Ziphiidae > Mesoplodon > Mesoplodon densirostris. The sequence continues at coordinate 153,387,321 of NC_082663.1, forward strand.
GGCTCACGGGCACAGCCGCTCCACGGCATGTGGGATCTTCCCGGACCGGGGCACGAACCCACGTCCCCAGCATCGACAGATGGACTCTCAACCACTGCCCCACCAGGGAAGCCCTCATTACTTCTTGTTCGTTGTTTTAATTTTTTAAATCGGGGTAATGATTAGAATGTTGTTTGTCCAAGGTGTACACACTGTGGTTCATTTGCACATTTTATATATATCTATTTATGTACAGTTCCTCTTCCCATGTAAATTATTACAGAGTGTTCTGGACACCTCCCTTGCTATATGGTCAGTTTTTTTGTTATATGTATTTAATATGTATTTGTATACGTATGGTAACCCTAATCTTAATTTTTCCATTCCCATCACCTTTCCTTTTGGATAAGCATAGTTTGTTTTCTAAGTCTGTGAGTGTCTTTCTGTGTGGAAATATGTTCATTTGTGTCAGTTGTTAGATAACACCTATAAGTGATATCCTAGGATATATGTCTTTTGCTTTCCGACTTACCTCATGTTCCGTGATTATCTCTAGGCTCATCTATGGTGCCTGAAAGAGCAGTGTTTCATTGTTTTCCATGGCTAATATTCCATTGTGTACATGGACCACTTCTTCTTTATCCATTCACCTGTTGATGGACAGTTTGGTTGCTTCCATGTCTTCTCTATTGTGAATACGGCTGCAGTGCAAGTGTTACAGCCTGTGTCTTCTCGACTCTGGTCTTCTCAGGTGAGAGGCTCAGCGGTGGGCCTGCTGAATGGAATGGTGGCTCAATTTTTACTTTTCAGCGCAGCTCCTTTCTGTTCTTGTTATTGGCTGTTATCACTTTACATCTCACCAGCAGCTGGAGGGTACACAGTTCTCAAAAACCCCTTCAGCATTTATTGTTTGTAGACTTTTTGCTGATGGTCAGTCGACTGGTGTGAGTTGAAACCATTTTGTAGATTAGATTTGCATGAGTCTCATAATTCCTGATGTTGAGCTTTTATCCATTTTCCTTTTTTTAAAAAAAAAGAGTGAGTAAAACTTAACTCTTCATACTATCTTCTTGAAAAATGTGCCTGTTTTGAATTTTTTTTTTTTTTGCCATTCCCTAGCTCAGGATATTTTTTGAGGGCAGGTGTCCTTTACAGCCATGAATGCTTGTGAATGTTAAGTGACCATTAGCTGTGGGTTTAAAGCCGCTCTTGCGGGAAACGGCCACAAGTGGGCAGCATTTCTCCATTCCCAAATCTGGTTGCTAGGGCAGCAGAGCGTTTCTGGAAGTCTTGTTCCTAGGTAGTAAATTAGAATGGAATGTGCCAGGAAAAAGCCCCTTAAGTTTATGTCTCATTACTTCTTGTTCGTTTTTTTAGTTTAACTTTTATTTTTTAACAGAGCAAATTTGATTACACTGTTCTGTTTGTTCTAGGAGTGCAAGATGTGGTTCTTTTACACATATACATAGATGTATTCTTCTTCGGATCCTTTTCCCATGTAGGTTATGACACAATGTTGAGTAGTCTTCTCTTGTTATGCCATAGGTTTATGGTGATTACGTATTTCACATGTGTTTGTATATCTCTGTTAAGCCCAATGTCGTAATGTATCCAATCCTCACACCTTTCCATTTGGTGAACCATAAGTTTGTTTAATGAACCTGTGATTGCCTTTCTCTGTGGAAATATCTTCACTCGTATCAATATTTAGGTAATACTTATAAGTGGTATCATAGGAAATGTGTCTTTCACTTTCTGAGTTACTACAAGTTGCGTGATTACTTCTAGACTCATCTATGGTGCTTCAAATGGCATTGTTTCATTTTCTTTCCCTAGCAAATATTCCATCTGTACATGTACGTGTTCTTGTTTGTCCACCCATCTGTTGATGGACTTTTTGGTTGCTTCCATATCTTGGCTATTGTAATACTGCTGCAATGCAGATTTGCCTGCCTGTGTCTTTGTTTCTGTCTTTGTAGCTTATAGGTCCAGGAATGGACCTGCTGGATCATATGGTAGCTCAATGTTTACCTTTTTAAGGCACCTCCATTGTGTTTTCATTAGTGGCTCTTACCACATCCCACTTAGCACCAAGGGTACGCATTTCTCCACAACCCTTTCAGCATTCATTGTTTGCACAATTTTTTTTTTTTTTTTTTTTTTTTTTTGCTGTACGCGGGCCTCTCACTGCTGTGGCCTCTCCCGTTGCGGAGCACAGGCTCCGGACACACAGGCTCCGCGGCCATGGCTCGCGGGCCCAGCCGCTCCGCGGCATGTGGGATCCTCCGGGATCGGGGCACGAACCCGTGTCCCCTGCATCGGCAGGCGGACTCTCAACCACTGCGCCACCAGGGAGGCCCCTGTTTGCACAATTTTTGACGATGGCCATTCTGTCTGGTGTGAGCTGATAGAGTTTTGCAATTTGGATTTGCGTGTATTACATATTTGTTTGATGGAGCGGTATCTGTGCTAATTTGAAACTCTTGTTTTATGCATCAGCCCACCTCACCTTTCCCCTTAAGCAGCCATAAGTGTGTCTTCTAAATGTGTGACTACGTTCTATTTTGTAATTCAGTTCATGTGTAGCGATTTTTCAAAACCCCCTATAAGTGATATCTTATGATAAGTTTCTTTTTCTGTGTGACTTATTTCACTTAAAATCATTGTACCTAAATCCACTCATTATGCTGCTACTGGCCTTATGACATTGATTTCATGGCTGAGTGATATTCCATTGTACATAAGTACCACAACTTCTTCATCCATTTTTCTCTTTCCTGGGATATTTAAGGTGCACCGAAGTCGAGGTTTTTGTAAACAGATCAGCCCGAAATTATGGGGTGCCTGTGTCCTGTCGATTTTTGGTGTTCCCAAGATATACACCCATGAGTGGAAGTGCCCTATGCTCTGTAGCTCTGTTTTTTAGATGTTTTAGGAAACACCATGAACTTCTCCAGAGTGGCCGTTGTCAATTTACATCCCACCCATCAGCACAACAAGGCTCCCTGTTCTCACTGGCCTGTCCTGCCTTTCTGGTTTTTACACTTTTCAGGATGGCCCTTTAGACCGACGCATAATGAGACTTCTTTGTAGTGCTGATTTGCATTGCACGCTTGTTTGGTTGGCCAAAAAGGGTGTATGTGTTTTTTCCTGAATATATTCAGGAAAAAACACATACACCCTTTTTGGTCAACTGCATCATTGTCGATGTTCTGCTGCTTTTCATGTGCTTTAAAGGCGAGTCCAATCTACCTCTTGAAATCTGTTTCCTGCAATTCTGCCTTGCTTTCAAATCCTCTTCGTTGCCTTACCTCAATATATTTTTGGACGATAGTTATTATTTATAACCCTGCAGGTTTGTGAATTGCAGTGCCCCTGAGCTCCATTTTTCAACTCGCTATTTTGTGAGCTGGCCGCAAAACCGCAGGATCGCTTCAGGCCCTATTTTGGTTCCGGGCGGCAGGCTGAGCCTTTGGTCACTTCCTCCTTCTCATTGGAAGTTAGAGTGGCATGTGCCTCTCCAAACACCTAGGCGTTGTCTCTCATTCTTCCCCACCTTCCAGTTCATCCTGTGGACAAATTCCGAAGTGTGCGAAACAGGATGTGATGGTGCTGACTTCCCCTAGTGGGGACATTGTTAGTAAAGAGGCTGGAGGGGGGAACCCGAGCACCAGGAGATGAAAAACGAGGTGCGTTTTAGAAACCTTTCCCGATCATACGGTGTACCATCGTCAGGGTGTCCCATGCATGTTTTAGCTGTACGAAGGGTGCCCTGCACTTGGAGATGTTGGATCCATGGAATGGGGACCAGGAAGTATTACTCTAAAGGGGCTGCATTTGCTCACCCAACCTCACCAATCCTCTCAGCCCCAAGAATGTCCAGCCTTATGTCTCATCCAGCTGTGGGTCTAGATGTGGTCAATCCAGGTTGCATCACAGCCCCTGAATGAATTTTGTAATATTTTCTTTCTGTGTCTTTTTTTTTTGTTTTTTTTTTTTAATTTATTTTTATAATGGGGTAAAGGTGATTTTTCATGCTGTCTTTCTGGCTGCTGCACATCCACTTGTTTCACTTACAGAGAGACATCCGTATATTCTTTTAAGATTCTTACCAGTCGTATATATTCTTTTCTGGTGACTAGAGTGTGCTGAGTCCAGTTCTTGAGCTGTAGAGGAGGTCTTGTCGATTACCTGTTTGGTCTTTGGAAGGGTATCTGTGTTAATTTCAACCCTCTGGTTTATGTCTCACCCCACCCCACCTTTCTCCTTTAGCAGCCATAATGTGTTTTCTAAATGTGTGACCCTGTTTCTGTTTTGTAATTTAGTTCATGTGCAACCATTTTTAGATTCCACCTATAAATGATATCTTATGCTAAGTGTCTTTTTGTGTCTGACTTTTGTCACTTAGAATGATCGTATCTAAGTCCACCCGAGTTGCTGCAACTGGCCTTATTTCATTGATTTCATAGCTGAGTACTATTCCATTGTACATAAGTACCATATCTTCTTTATCCATTTTTTCCTTCCAAGGACATTTATATTGTTTCCAAGTCAAGGATCCTGCAAAAGTGCTGCACTAATAGTTGAAGTTCCTGTGTCCTATAGATTCATGGTTATCCCGAGATATACACCCAGGAGTGGTAGTACCGTATGCTCTGTAACTCTATTGTTTTTTAATTAAGTAAGTAGTTAATTTTGCCTATGTTGGATCTTTGTTATTTCGTGTGGGGTTTCTTTAGTTGCAGCAAGTTGGGGCTACTCTTCGTTGAAGTGCACGGGCTTCTCATTGCAGTGGCTTCTCTTCTTGTGGAGCACTGGCTTTAGGCGTCAGGCTTCAGTAGTTGTGACACACAGGCTCCGTAGTTGTGGCTCATGGGCTCTAGAGCACAGGCTCAGTAGTTGTGGCGCATGGGCTTAGTTGCTCCGCGGCACGTGTTACCTTTCCGGACTAGGGCTTGACCCCATGTCCTCTGCCTTGACAGTTGGATTCTTAACATCTGCACCCCTAGGAAGTCCCTGTAGCTCTATTTTTTAGAATTTTTAGGAAACATCATACCCTTCTGCAGCGTGGCTGTTAGCAATTGACATTCCCACCATCAGCGTAGCAGGTTCCCTTTTCCCCACGTCCTCTCCTCAATTTCTTGTTTTTACACTTTGTAAGGTTGGCCATTCTGACTGGGGAAAATTGCTACATCTTTGTAGTGTTGACTTGTATTTCCCGCATATTTGGTTGGCCACAAATGTCGTATGGGTTTCAACCTGTACACCATTTTGGCCAACTGAATCATAGGCAGTATTGAGCAGCTTTCACGTGCTTTAATGGCGAGTCCAATCTACCTCTTGCAATCCAGTTCCTGCAATTCTGCCTTGTTTTCAAGTTCTTTTCAGTTACTTACCCCAAGACATTTTTCTACGATAGTTGTCATTTACAACCTTGCAGGCCTTGTGGATTGCAGTGCCCCTGAGCAACTGTCTTCAACTTGTTTCTGAAACCGGCCACAAAGTGACAGGATTGCTCCAAGCCCCATTCTGTTTACAGGGGTGGTCTAAGCCTTTGGGAAATTCCTCTTCCTGATTGGAAATTAGAGTGGCATGTGCTGTCCAAACACGTCGAGCTTGTTTCTCATTCTTTCCCCCCCTTCCCTTTCATCCTCCCGAGAAATTCCAAGCCGTGCACGACCGGCTGTTGAGTGTGCTGACTTCCCCAGGTGGGGAGACTCCAAGGAAAGAGGCGGGAGCGGGGACCCCTCCCCCAGGACATGTGGAGATCAGGTGACTTTTCCAAACTCTTCCCGCCCATACGGCCCCCCATCCTCTGGGGTTCTGTCTGGACGCCCCGTGGTTTCCAGTGGTGCGGGTCTCTGGTGCCGCCCTGCAGGGAGCAGCCCTGCTACCTGCGCCTACAGCGCCGCCTGCTGGTCTCTCCGTCCTCCCGTGGGGCACAGTCGTCCACCTTCACCGCTGCCTCGGATGCTCTGTCTCCACACGGTCCTGTGATCAGCCCCTCGTCCCCACCGCCATCACGCCCAGCTCCACACCCCTCCTCCAGCCTCAGGGATGACCCAGGACTGGGCTCCCCCACCTGCCCACCCTTGGTCTGTGTCCTCAGTCCACGTGTGCAGACAGGTGAGGATCCCCTCCCGAGGCTCCCAAACGCTTCACCCCTACATCCTCCCCAGGGTCGGACCATGTCCTGTTGGGATGTTCCACCCGCACCAAGCCCCCAAGTACATGCCAAGGGCGGGCATCAGGCCTGCTGCGTGCACTGCCGTGCATCCTGCTGTATACACAGGCATGACCATACCCCAGGGTGCAGGAAAGGCAGCCTTACCTCGGGATGTGGGAGAGGGGCTGACCACAGGGTGGATGTCCGCTCTCGGCTCACCAGGCAAGGGCAGCCGGGTTCTCGCTCCTTGGACCCTTTCTCACCCAGCCTCACTACGACCTGGCTTTGTTCCCATGCCCGTTTTCCCTTCATTGGCCTCACTCCTGTGAGCAGAGCAGGACAGTGTGGTCAGTGGTCACAGGCTGAGACACACACAAACTGGCTGACCCGTGTGCACCCATGCTGACCACGTGGAATGGGCACTGCACCGGGGCCCGTGTGGTGTGGGTTCACCTGCCCACAGAGAGGCCAGGCCTCTGCTCCTGGCTCCAGATGTCACCTTGAGTCTTTCGGGAGTGTTCATGCTCTGTGGGCCTCGCTCCAGGCTGGTCTGTGCTGATGGCATGATACACGGTGGGGCTTCCTGAGTCCCCCCGGGGGCTGGAGGCCAAGGCCAGGCACATGGTGGTCCCCACATTGACGTGACAGACCCCAATAAACCTTTCACTTCAGGACTCAGGTGGGCTTCCCTGGGCTGTCACAGCTGAGGAAGCTGGACCCTGCTCATCCCTCCTGTCCTCACTGATTTTAACTTTCATCCTTCACCATAATATACCCTGAGTATAACATCTTCAGGGAATTCTGGGAGCCTCCAAGAAAAAAGAAGCCGTGGAGGGGGTCTCTGGGTCCCCAACTCTGCAGTTGGGGTCAGAAGCCGTGGAGGGGGTCTCTGGGTCCCCAACTCTGCAGCTGGGGTCAGAAGTCGGTGGGGGAGGATCTTGGGGCCCTGGAATCCGAAGGGCCCCTCCACCAGGGGAGGGGTAGGAGACCCCGGGTGGTAGTTAAGCTGAGTCCAAGGCCCTCCTGTGTAGGAGGCATCCTAGCCCCGGGGATCCTGAAGAGGCTGGCTCCCTCCTCCCCTCAGCCCCCAGGCCTGGTCCCTGCTCTTGAGAGATTCCCTAGGGTGGAGTCCCGGTGCTGGAGGTGCCCTGATCCTGTGGCGTCCTGAGCCTCCAGTGAGGATAACGGGAGTGGGGGAAGACTTGTTCACAGAAAGGGAGCTTCTGCCAGAACAGAGCCTGGGTCTGCTGCCCCCGACCCCAGGTGCACTGGGGCAGGAACGTGAGAGCAAGGCTCCCTCCCCTCCCAAGACACACAGGACACATGGGCACGGGTCACTGGACTCCCACACGATATTAAAATCTCCCACGCAGGCCTGATGGGTGAGAGACACTATTTAAAGACTATTAATGGGGTCAGGGGGGCCCAGAGGGTGAAGCTGGGGGTGGGGAGACTTGGAAAGTCACCCACGGATGTGCTCTCCCTGCAGCGCCCCCCCCCAGGTGAGCTCAGGTGGAGGTGGACCCATCAAGTCAGAGCCCACATTCGGGGTCTTTGGGGGACAAATAGCCAAGCACTCCAGTACCTGCCTTCACCTGCTGCAGTTAGGGCCTGCCTTGTCTTGTTCATGGTCAAATTCTCACCCCTCCCAGAAGCCCTCTTGGGGGTTAATGCGATGGGGGTGTCCATGGCAGGACTGAAGGGCCTGTGGTGGGCTGGAGGCCTCGTGGCAGGCAGGAGGGCTCCCACAGACCCTGCCAGTCCACACCTCACGGTCATCGGCCCACACAGAGTCCACCAGGCTGTGGATGTGGTAGAAGGTGCAGACGTCCGGGGACTGGTCCAGCCCATGCAGGTGTCTGACCACTGAGCTGTCAGTGTGGAGTATTCCCAGGGAGCCCTGGCTGTGCTCGTACCCTCCCGGGAAGGACACGTCAGCATGGTCCCTGGAATGACCGGGAGGTCAGCCAGAAGCAGCCCCCACCCAACCTCACTGTTACCACAGGAAACGAGACAACTCCGTGAGGAAACACAGAACATCCCCAGCCTGATGCTGTCCTGAGGAAGGTCGGCTGGCATCTGGGAACTGGCTGCTATAGTGGGTTGAATGGGGGGGTCCCGCCAGAATCTGAGAATGGAACCTTTTTTGGAAGTAGGGTCTTTGCAGAAATAATTAGTTACGGATCTGGAGATGAGGTCATCCTGGATCCGGGTGGCCCTGAATCAGCGACAGTGTCCTTCTAAGAGACAAGAGGAGAGACACAGACACACAGGAGACACCACGTGAAGATGGAGGTAGAGACGGGAGGGATGCGGTCACAAACCCAGGGACGCCTGGAGCCCCCAGAAGCTGAAAGAGGCAGGAAGGACCCTCCCCTGGAGCCTCCGGAGGGATCGCAGCCCTGGGACACCTTGACCTCAGCCGTCTGGTCTCCAGGACTGAGAGAGGACAGGTTTCTGTTGCTCTGAGCCTCCGTTTGTGGTCGTTCGTCACAGCTGCCCTGGGAAGCTAATGCAGCTGGTGAGCAGCTCCCTGGCCTGATCTAAACCCTCCCTCCTCCCATTAGGGGCAGCTCCCTGTGCCTGTGCTGTTTGCACAAACCATGTGGCTCATGCTGAACCCCGGCTCCCCTTCTGGGCACTGGCATTTTGGAGGGTGAGGGCAGAGAACACCACGTGACCAGCCCACAGCCGGGTGCCAAGCCTCTAATGAGCTTCCCTGGGGGCACGGGGGTGCGGGTACCTGTCATGGTTCTGCCCTTCGTCACTGGGGGAAGAGACACCCTAGAGACCCTCGAGGGTAGGAGGGGGCATGAAGGATCATGAGGTGACCGGAGCAGCGACCCTCCCTCCTGGGCATCCCTACTGCATGCTGTGACCCATCTCAGCTGTGTGGATACAAGCCACGAGCATGTGCTGGGTCCTGTGAGCCTCCCAGCCAGTCCCTGAAGGTGAGGGCGGCCCTGCAGACCCCAGCCCTCTCCTCCACGTCTAGTAGGGGAAGACCCATTTCTGCTTGCCATTCCAGAAGCGGTTCTGGGGCTGTCCTAGGAGGGCTTCTGGGGTTATGCAGGCTGAGCCCCTGTTGCTATGTCCCCACTTCCCCACAAGAATATCCAGAGCAAGCAGTTTGCTCTGTTGCCTGAATGCCCCCCACCAGTTTTCTCAGGAAAGAATCAGGGGTTTCTGTAGCAGCATCTGCAGGCAGCTCTGCTTCTGGGCCCACGTTCACATCTTCTGTGTAAACACCGAGAACCTTCCCTGACACGTGCCCCTGGCTGACCACCTCCGCATGCCGACCACGGGCCCCAGTGCGGGCGTCAGACTGACCGCCCGTCTCAGCCTCCTCCTCTTGTTGTCAGAGCTGCTCCAGGCCCTGCTCAAAACCCGTGGACCCACCTTTCACAGGGCTGTCCTCCAACCCCACCTTCAGCAGGAGTTCACCTAAGTATTTAAGTCAAGGAGTCCAGAGATAAGAAAGGAAGCTACAAACAAACAAACAGATGGAACCAGCTGGGAACAAGATGGCAACGAATGTGACCTCCAACAGACCCTGAGTCTCATCACATGTTGAATTTACTATATCAGCATATTAAGTGTCACACCCACCGGTGGCCATGACTGGACATGAACGACCAAAAACGGGTAAAAGGAGGTGGTACCCCACCCCCTTGGAAAAAGCCCCGCCCCTTCCCCGGAAGGCCTCTTCATCCCCATCACTAGCCTCACTCCTCCTCCCTTTGTCTTTACTCTTTAAAATTAAACCACTCTCTCCAGGAGGGCGAGAAGTTGATCCATGAACTTAGTTCCCGCTTCTCCATTCTTTGGCTCCTGAATAGAGCCTGTGCTGTGGTGGTCTCAGCTTTGGTTTTGTTATTTGCCTACTTGAACCCACGTGGAAAAAGGAAAACTTCCCTGCTGAGGTAGAGTGCCTCGCCGGGCTGGGGCCCGAGCAGGGTCCACAGGACTTCACTTGGTAACAGTCTGTAAGGGGACGGTGGTCTCTGCCGGTGGGGTGGGGGCTGGGAACACCTACAGCCACAGCACCGGCTCTGTGGACGGCACGGCCCCTCGTGGGCCTGGACCGTGTGCTCTTGTCCCCCCACACCTGACACCCCCTGACAGTCGTGACGCGGTGACACTGGCTGCTGGGCGTCCAGTCAGGAGGGACCAGAGGCAGCACCTGGTGCCGGGTGAGACGTGCCTTTTCATGGGCAGGGGACATAGGAGATACTAGGACTTTGTGTCTAGAAAACAAGCCAAGCGGCTAGAAGGTGATCTGAGCTGTGGTGGACCTGAAACCCACGTGCGAGGAGAGAGCTCCCACTGGACACCGGCTTGGAGGCTTTCACACAGGCGAGACCACAGCAGTGCTTCTCTCCCTGTGGGCACAGCTGGACCTGCACTCCTGAGGCTCCCCGACCCAGAGCCTGAAGGGCTGATGCTGCCAGGGCCTGGGGAGGCGAGGGGTCCCTCCACCAACGCTGCTCAGCCCCGCCTCCCCAGTGACCAGGGGAGAGAAGCCCCGTGGAGTCTCAGACCCGGCACAGGCAAAGCTCGCACACACACACCCCAGGATCCCAGGCCCAGCCCTGCTTCCTCAGGCCCACCCTCTGCCTCTCCCGGTGCCCGCGTCCCACCGACCCACATTCTCGGTGTGGACGTCCACGTGCACAAGCTGCTCCGTGTCCTCTTCCCACATGGGACACCCCCATCCGTGCTTCTCCCTAATGACGGCCTGGACCCCGAATGTTCTGGGCAGGAAGAGGGCCGAGGAGGAGGCCAGCCTGTCCCGTCTGCCTCCCGGGGACCCAGACACAGGGCTCGGGGTTGCTGGGCCTTGAGGTCTGGATGCTTCCAGGTGTGGGAGGAACCTGCCACTGCCCGCTGGAGCTGCTCCTTCCGAGACTCAGGAAACAGGGGGGACCCACCAAACGGAGACTGTCCCCAGGCTCTGCTGCAAGTCTGCTCAGATTTGCTCTCCCGATCCTGAAGGCAGAGCTGTAGGAAACAGGACCTGCGATTCCTATACTGACGGTGTTCTGTGGAATTTCCACTAGACCCCTTCCTACCCTGTTCTGAGCAAATTGCTAGTCAATCCATGCTACCATCACCCCACGAGCAGACCAGGAAGCTGAGGCTCCAAGAAGCCAAGTAATCCAGCCGGAAGCACAGATGTGGGACACGGAGTGGGGTCTGCACCCGCCGCATGCCCAGGGGGACTGCCCACTCCCCACAGGTTCTACGCCTGTTCCCTTCAACCCTCTCCCAGGACCAGCTCACAGAGCCTCCTCTTGGGGGAATTCACTTACCTTCTTCTAACAGGATCCGTCTCACTATCCTGTTTTGTGATCATCTGGAAGGCTTGTCACTCTGAAGCAGGTTCAGCCTCACGTCACCAGAGCAGATTTCCTGGATCACACTCACCACCTGCACGTCCACTCTCAGCTCAGACCCAGAAAGGCCCCCTCGGCCCTGAGCCCCATGGCTCTGCCTGGGCTCCCACCCCCTCCTGCCTGGTCCATCCCTCTCATGTCCCCTGCAGGGTCACCAGGAGCTCCCACCTGCCCCAGGCAGGCTATCTGCTCTGTCCTGGGGAGGCCTCCGTGGTGTCAGTTGGACGACACAAGAGGTACCCATGGGGCCTCCCTCATGCAGCACAGTGGCCAGCACCCGCCTACTGACCTCATCATTCGAGATGGATAGGGGTTCAGGGGGCCCGTGGCATCTCCTGGTTCTCATTTCATCCCAGCACTGCCCACAGGGAAGTTGCTAAGCAACTCTATGCCGGCTGCACAGAGAGGACGCTCATACACGCCCGCCTCCCAGCACATGGGGCTCTCATGGCCAGGCATCCTCCCAGGATATGGAGTTCACCTGGACAGGTACCCAGCAGCCCCTGGGGCTCTCGTGATCAGGCCCCTCCCAGGATATGGAGCTCACATTGGCCGGCACCCTGCAGCCCACGGGGCCCTCGTGGTCAGGCCCCCTCCCAGGCTATGGAGCTCACCTGAGCAGGTACCCAGCAGCCCCCGGGGCCCTCGTGGTCAGGCCCCTCCCAGGATATGGAGCTCACTTGAGTAGGTACCCAGCAGCCCCTGGGGTTCTCATGGTCAGGCCCCCTCCCAGGATATGGAGCTCACCTGGACAGGTACCCAGCAGCCCACGGGGCTCTCATGGTCAGTCCCCTCCCAGGATATGGAGCTCACATGGGCCGGCACCCAGCAGCCCCTGGGGCCCTCGTGGTCAGGGCCCCTCCCAGGATATGGAGCTCACCTGAGCAGGTACCCAGCAGCCCCCAGGGCCCTCGTGGTCAGGCCCCTCCCAGGATATGGAGCTCACCTGAGCAGGTACCCAGCAGCCCCCGGAGCTCTCGTGGTCAGGCCCCTCCCAGGATATGGAGCTCACCTGGGCAGGCCCCCAGCAAGCCTGGGCACCCAGGAACCGTGCACGTGGCCCTAACTGCAGAGCACCCCCAGCCCACCTGTCGGTCAGAGCTGACCCCGAGCACCTCAGAGCAGGACCCGAACTAACAAACAGCAGCTCCTGGACAGGTCTGGGACCTTGGTCTTCACTCTGTGCGACCTCCTTCCATCAGGTCTTCCAGAGGCTTCCACTGCAGCCGGGGCACCAGGCCCCTGTTTTTACCCACCACGCCTCCTCTCCCTGACTCCTGGGTTCCTCTCATTAGGAGAGGGTCTTCTTGAAGTTGTCTCCCACTCATGGGCCAGATAAAATGATTAGAAAACAAGCAGAATTGCAGCCCCATGTCTATCCTGACCCTCAGGACCCCACACCTGTTCCTTGGACCTGGCCAGTGCAGCAAGGCCCATTTTCTGCAACTCTGAGCCCCTGATGGGCAAGGATTGGCTGACCTGGGCAGCCTGACCCTTCCTGCCAGCCCTCCCCAGGTGTGCCTGGTTTGAGGTCAATATAAACACCCCTCCAGGCAGCAAGAGCCCCTGCAGCTGTGCCTGACGCCATATTCTCTGCCCCGTCAGCAGTGTCGGGGCTGGGCTGGTGGGAGGGAGTGAGGGGCCGTGGCTTTGTGGGTGGCCCGGTGTGAGTGGGGCTCGCTGGACTTTCCACAGGAGTTGCAAGGCTGCCACCTGCTAAAGAAGAGGATGTGTCACCTGTATCTGCCACTGGAATTTCTCCCCGGGCAGAGGTGAGTAAGGAAATAAGCAGTGGGGGCCGGGACAGGAGAGGTACCTCAGGCAGGGAAGTGGAAAGCTTCCCGAAGAGCGCCCAGGGCCAGGACCATCCTACCTGGCCTGCAGGCACCAAGTCGGCCTGCGTGCTGTCGCTGGTGTGGCTCCACGGCCCTTCCTCTAGGCTTTCAAGTCCTTGCACACATTCAGGTGTTTTACCTGGGAAGGGTGGGAACAGTTCAGCAGCGGCTGGCCTGGGGCTCAGCTCACGTTTACTCAGAGATGCCTCGGTATGGTCCCCCAGTTTTGCAATGAGGACACTCCTTGCGGGGGTGCTGCTGGCTGCATGGGAGACGATTCCCCACCTCTGACCAACTGCAGAATTGTTTACCACTGGAGCAAGTGTCCTGATAGGGTTTTCATCTGTGTAACTAGTGGGTTCTTAATTAGCAACGTGAAGGGTGACATTAGAGGTCCTGAATCAGGATGGAAATACTTATCCCCAACATGTACAGATGTAAAAACCTGGGGAGGCCGTGTGCAGCCAGCACCCTTAGGGATGGGCTTCCGACTGACCCCTCAACATTCTGGTGTCCAGCCACTGCTTTAGGATTTCTGGGGCTCAGTGCTGACTCTAAGGGTTCTGCAACCCAGCCTCTGTTGGCCTTTAATGAGACCTGCACTTCCAGGATCCTACAGAGCAGGGTCTGTGTGACCATTCTGTGGCTTCTGTAACAAATGACCACAAGCTGGGTGGTTTAAAACAACAGGAGTTCATCCTCCCCCAGTCCTGGAGACCAGGCATCTGAGATAAAGGTGTTGCAGGATGGAAGTCTCTCCAAAGGCTCCAGGATAGGGTTCTTCCTGCCTTTTCCAGCTTCTGGGGGGTCCAGGCGTCCCCAGGCTTATGGCTGCGTCCTTCCCCTCTCTGCCTCTGTCTTCACGTGGCTTCTCCTCTGTGTCGGTGTTTCTCCTCTTTTGTCTCTCATAAGGACTCTCTCAATTGGATTGAGGGCCACCCTAACCCAAGATGACTTCACCTCGAGATCCTTAGCTACGTATACAAAGACCCTTTTCCCAGATATGGTCCTGTTCACATGTTCTGGGCGGGGCACATCTTTTGGGGCCAGCATTCAACCCATTACCTGTGTATAAAATAACCCTCATTTTAGGAGGTTACCAAGGTCCCGTATAGACTGGCACAGACAGCAGCCAGCAGCCATGTGGGTGGGGGTCTGGGCAGAGTGAGGACCCTGGAATCACCTGGAAAGGATGAAGTCCTGGCTGCACTAGGTGAGCTCTTCCACCACGGGGCCCGTGGAAACAGCCACTCCACTCTGTCTGTGGAAAGGGACCCAGTGCCGAGTCCAGAAATGGTTATATTGCAAAGCTTGCTCTTCTGGGATTTCATCATCAATAGCATCATGTAACCAGTAATTACGGGCTTGGAGGAGTCACTCTCTGGCACATGATGACAGCACTGTCACTTTAGGCTCATCAAGCCTAGACTAGGAATGTTTGAAGGAGGAGAGTTTGGGAGATTGCGAAGCTTGGTTGTCAAGGAAACTGAGCAGGTTTGTCAAGGTTGTCGAGGAAACTTCTCCCTTAAACTGAAGGCAGGGCTGGGAGAGCTGAACTCCAGGGATCTTTTAAAGGGGCTGCTCTGAAGCACCGTCACCCGAGAGGTGGTCTCAGTGTGAGCTGGGGTTTGAGAAAAGTGTGATGAGATTAAGCCTGACTTTCTGTGACAGCTGGGGAGGGGTTTGTAAAGCACCTTGGCTTTTAAGGCAAAGTTTGTTGCTGGAACATAGTGTCTCCCCAAACTGGGCTGAAGCTCAAGACGTCTCTGTCCCCTTCTTGTGAGAGTCCAGGGCAGGTGGGGGTCAGGTCCCAGGCTCTGCCCCCCTTGTTTCTCCTTCCTGCTTCCAGGTGAGGGCTCCAACCAGCAGGGTGGGGTGACTAGGTGAGCATCATGCCCTCTGTCCTAGGATGCAGGCTGGTCAAGGCCCTCACCACCTCCACCCCTTCCGCTTGGTAACATGAGATACTGTGCCCCAGCTGTAAGGGGTGGGAAGGCTGGGAGGTGCAGGGTAGCTGTGAACAGGAAAAAGGGAAATGGTTTCTGACGGGCAGCTGCACGGCTGTGCTGTGAGGGTCACCTGGAAGGTAGTGCACAGATTCTGGGTCCTGTGAAGCTTCGATGCTTTGTGGTTCTGCAAATACTATAGGAGATGGTCCACAGCAGGTGAAGCTAATGCCCTCAGTGGAGGTGGTGAAGCCAAAGATCTGCAGTTCAGACTGAAGGTGCCGATGTGGGCATACATACAGGACAAAACCATCTCGTGTGAATGGACTTCAGGCACGTTTAACATGAATGCAGTCATGTTAATGCCTAGCATCTTCTATCCTTTGTCTCCCATCAGGGAGCCCCTCCTCAGTTCCTGGGGCTCCTGTAACTCACGTACAGGGGGATTGAGAGTGGGCTCTGTCCAGTGTGAATCCTGAGTTACCCTGCATATGAGTCTTCTCAGGACCGCCGTAACAGACACCGCAGACTGGGCAGCTTGAATAACAGGCCTATCTCCCAGTCCTGGATGCTGTCGGAGATCAAGGTGTGTGCAGGCTGGCTTCTGAGGCCTCTCTCCTTGGCTTGTAGACAGCCATCTTCTCCCCAGGTCCTCACATGGTCTCCCCCTGTGCCTATCTGTGTCTTAATCTCTTCTTGCAGGACATCAATCCTATTGGATTAGGATCCACCCTACTGATCTCATTTTTACCTTGATCACCTCTTTAAAAATCCCATCTTCAAATACAGCCACATCCTGGGGTCATGGGGTTAGGGATTCAGCATGTGAATTTGGGGGGACGTGACTGAGCCTATACCATCCTCCTTAGGAACCAAGTGTGCCTTGGTCCTTCCTTCCCTGAAGTCATACAAGGTGATGTAATGGCTCAAGGAGAGGCCACTTGTGCAGAGTTTGTGTCCCAGCTGGGGAACTCTTCTCTGCTCTCTTTGATCAGGCCGTGGCAGTGCCAGTCCCCTCCTGAGGTGAGCCGTTCTGGGGTTTCCTGCCGTGTCGCCTAGCCTGCTGAGGTGCTCATTGTCAGGGAACCCAGGAGCCAGCAGCCTAGTGGGGATGCTGGGGACTCTCAGAGCCTTGGCAGATGTCTCTCTCAGCAGGTACCCTAGCGAAAGTGGGGAAACATTTGGGTGGTTACAGGTGGGAGAGAGTCACAGTCTCGTTTATGCTTCAGAAAGACTACGTTGGGGTGGGATGTGAGATGCACCGTGCGGGCAGGAAGCTTTGTCAGGCCTGATGGAGGAACCAGGCACAAGATCGGGCTTGGGCCAGGGCTGTGGGTGTAGAGGGGAATTAGTGTGGGAACTGGCCACAGACTGTTGTCGAAATATCGGCTTCCCTGTGCACCGAGGCTGAGCAGAAATACAGAGACAGGGATTTTGGAGGAAGAGAGAGATGGCTTTATTTTTCTGCCAGGCAGAAGGGAAGGCACAGCTGGCTAGCGCCTCAAGAACTGGGCACCCCTCCTTGAGAATCAGGGAAGATTTCATATGTGGGGCTCTCGCAGTCTGGGGTATAGGATAAGGATAAAAGTAGTGAAGGTCTTGCATTCCTCCTTTCCTTTGCATTATTTCAAAACAGTCATAGTTGGCGTCAGGCTGCCCGGTAATTGGGGTCCAGCAGTCTGGTAATTGCGTATGTTTGTCTCTGGTTTATCGGCCGATGAACTTGTTTCTGAAATGAAAACTTAGGGGGTGATTTGTTATGAGGGACGTATAGAATGTAAGTGCTGGACATAATAAGGTTAGGGAGTGAGAGGCAGGGGCTGTAACTCACACAGAGTCAGGGGTGATGGGTGCTGAATGTAAATTACATAGTGTCAGGGAGTGAGGTTAGCTTTGTAAAGTACAAATCTAGTTACTACAAATGTGTAACAAAGTAAAACAAGGAGTGATGAACTCTTTCAGGCCAGGTTATGTTTCTTCTCTAGCCTGTTCACTGTTTGTTTTCCTTGCTCTCAGGGGAAGGAAATCTTCATTTCTATTTTTGCTGCAACAAGACTCTGGAGGAGCAGATGACAGTCACTGGGGTGCAAGGAGGGTGGGAGCCTGGGAGACCCCAGTGTTACCGAACAAAACGTGGGTCCACTTGCCCGAATGCAGTAAAGCCAGTCTAGTGACACCGGGTGTGGTGAAGGAAAGTGCAACTTTAATTGTACTAGTGCCAATACAAGGAGGCCAGGTCGCTTGTGCTCTAAAACCCCGAACTCCCTGAAGGATTTCAGCAAAGCAATTTCAAAGGCCAAGTGAAGGAGGCGGGGGGTCACAGGGTATGTGATCAGCTGGTGCACAATTCTCTGGCTAATGGTGAGGTAACAGGCGGTTAACATTATAAATTCTTAGGCAGCAGAAGCTCCGGGGCTACCTGTTCATGATCATCAAGTAGTTAATTTCTTCCACTTGGTGGTGGTCTTAGCATCTGTAAAACAACTCAGGAAGCGTGCATCAGATACTGTTATCTAGGTACTGCAGAGAGGACCTACAGCAGAGGATATGGGGGACGGGTCTCTCCTGGGAAGGCCCCGTAGGGTCCTGCTCGGTTACACCTGGTGCCTGGGCTCAGCAACCTGGGAAGGTGGGGCTGCTCCTGGGTGTGGGGAGCTGCGGGATTCCAGTCCTCTGAGGGGCCTGTTAGCCCCCAAGGGAGATGGGAGTGCAGTGGCTGGACAGAGGCGTCTGGCCTGGGAGAGGGGTCCAGGCTGGAAATGTCACTGGAATCATTGCAGGAAGGAAGAGGAAAGGCAAAGTGGGGGCAGATGGGTCACAGCAGACTATGTGCAGGTGACTGCGGTCCTGTTGGAAGCAACTCAGAGCCAGAAAGGAGTGGCCGTCAGGGGCTCAGCTCCATTCTCTTGTTCCTTTGTAAAACCGCTGTGTCAGAGTTTGAGACACCGCCAGGAAACGTCTGGGCCCAGTGCTGCCGCGGCTTCATCAAAGGGGCCCAGGGGGAACACAGAACCACTGCAGGCCCCGCCCATGTCCTCACTGGGAATGGACCCCATCGGGGCTCCTGGGCTCACAGACTTCAGGGAACCTCTGTCCTCAGGATCAGTCTTCCTCCCTCCTCTCACCTGCTGGTCAGAGGCCCAGGAACCCCCAACCTGGCTCCACCCCCAGGGCCTGGATTCTGGGACAGCTTAGGGGTAAGCAAGACCCTCATGCTCCTTTATCTGCCTGGGGGTGAGAATGTCTTAAACGCTTCAATTGACTGATTTTGGAGGGCTAACAGTTTCCAGCAGTTATGGTGGAAAGATGAGGTGTGAGGATCCTATGTCTGCAGGGTCTTCCCAGCGTGAAGATGTGTGTGTTTCCCCCAGCCAGTCAGCATCCTCCCAGGAAGCTCAGATCCAGGATTACGAGGGCAGAGGCTCTCCCCTTGCTTATCTGTAACTTCCCACGCCCACAGCAAGGAGCCTGGCTCCCACCATCTGCCATTTATGTGTGCATTGCTCCTTTCCAGGTTACATATGCAGAGATTTCAGAATTGTTAGCTACTACACCCTGGAAAAAACTTCGTAGAATAAAGCCCACTGTTTATATACGGTCCATTTTGCCTTTAGTCTACAGATTCCATTCATTTCCAAAGGTAACTTAGGTCAGCACCTTTTATCCCATCCCCTACAGTGAGTTGTTTCCATATATTTCTAATACAGTTAGACTCTGTGACATTATGTATTCCATCCTGCAACACTTCTACATTCTAAATAACTAAATTTGAATAGATTATGATTGGCCCCTTGGGCTACACACATCTGTGGGCTTTGACAAATGCATAGTGACAGATATCCATCCTAGAGTATCACGTGGACTATTTCAAACCCCCCACCCCATGACCTGCTATCATCTATGTAGGTTTGTCTTTCCCAGAATGTCATCAATGGGGTCATACTGTGTGCAGCCTCCTCAGACTGGATTCTTTCACTTAGCAGTACATACTGAAGATTTAACCATGTCTTTCCATAGGTTGATGGTGCATTCCTTTCTGCTGAGTAGTATTCCACTGCATGTGTATGGGAGGAAAAACAATTTTCCCTCTACTTTTCTAGGTTCTTGGTTGAGCCCCCCTGCCCCTGTAATAAAAGACAGATTACCAGGAGAAAAGCAGAAGTTTAATAACATGTATACCTTCTGAGTACAGGGGGGATACCACGGAAAACTGAGTCACTCCCTGAAATGACCAAAACCATCCCCTTAAATACCGTCTTGAGCTAAAAATAGAAGAAAGATGCTGGGGAAGCGGGGGAAAGGCCAGTTATGGCAGGTTATCATGCAAAGCACAGTAAAAAAGAGTATGATTGTTTGCACATTAAAGTCAGGACTTCTCCATTGAAAAGAGTTACTTAAGATTTAATTATCCTTCTATTTTTGGTGCAAAGAGGGACATACCCTTATAAATGGAGATTTCTCTATTGTAAATGTCCTTCATAAAACGTTAATCTCAGTTTTCTGAGATTATTTAAAAATAAATTTATTATTTTATTTTTGGCTGTATTTGGTCTTCGTTGCTGTGTGCAGGCTTTTCTCTGGTTGTGGCGAGCAGGGGCTACTCTCCATTGCAGTGCGTGGGCTTCTCATTGTGGTGGCTTTTCTTGTCGCGGAGCACAGGCTTTAGGCGTGCAGGCTTCAGTAGTTGTCGCTTGCGGGCTCTAGAGTGCAGGCTCAGTAGTTGTGGCGCACCGGCTTAGTTGCTCTGTGGCATGTGGGATCTTCCTGGACCAGGGTTCGAACCCATGTTCCCTGCATTGGCAGGCGGACTCTTAACCACTGAGCCACCAGGGAAGTCTTTTTTTTTTTTTTTAAAGCAGACAAATAATCCTTATGCCAGAGAGATATATTTTGGGGTGGCATATTCTACTCGCCTTGACATGGATGTACCCCAATTTGCTTATGCATTCATCTTTTGAAGGATATCCTGATTTCTTCAAGTTTTTAGCCATTATGAAAGTGCGGCTGTGCATAATTGCATCCTTGTTTGCATTTGGACATAGATTTTCAAAGCAGTTGCCTAAATACTGGAAGCATGATTGTTAGATCCCAACATGAGACTTGTTTAGCTTTGGAAAAAACTGCCAAATTATCTTACAAAGTGGCTGCACATGCAGACCCCCAGCGATGAGGGAGAGTTCCTTTTGTTCCTCACCCTCTAGCAATTGGTATTGTCCTATTTTTGGAGCTTAGCAGTCCTAATAGGTGTGCTGTGATATCTCATGATTTTAATTTGTAATTCCCTAATGGTATATGATGTTGAACTTGTTTCTGTATGACTTTAACTATCTGTGTATCTTTTTTGGCGGGATGTCTGTTCAGATCATGCTATCATGTTCATGCTGAGAGGAGCCCCGCCTCCTCAGGACCCGCTGGGGCTTTGGCTTCTGGAGCACGTGGGGCTGAGTCCACGCTGATGGCCGGGCTTCGGGACAACCCGGGGTCAAGTCCACGCTAACAGAAGCCGGGTCTCCTCAGGACCCGCTGGGGCTTCAGCTTTGGGACACTGAGGGGTCTAGTTCATGCTGACAGGAGCCTGGTCTCCTCAGGACCTGTCGGGAGGTGATGCCGCTGAGGGAAAAGGTGAGAAAAAGTGGGGAGAAGGTTCCTGTGCGTGGCTGACCGCTGAGGGTGTCTGTCTTCAGAGGACCCAGGAGAGGAAGGGCTTGATGTGGAAAACTGGGTTTTTGGCCTCTTTTGTGTGTGGTGTAGACAGAGTTCAGTGTTGTTCTTTGGCGTGTGGTGTCTAGTTTTCCCAGCACCATTTATTGAGGAGACGTCCTTTCCCTGGTGTATGTTCTTGGCTCCTTTCTTGTGAATTAACTGATCACATACCTGTAGGCTGCTTCCTGGGTTCTCTGCTCTGTTCCTCTGGTCTATGTGCCTGTTTTTTGTGCCAATTCCACACTTTTTTGGGACTGTAGTTTCATAATGAAGTGTGAAGTCAGAGAGCGAGATGCCTCCAGCCCATTCTCGTGCCTCAAGGTCTCTTTGGCTCTTCTGGGTCCTTTGTGGTTCCACACACAACTTAGGATTGTTTGTTTTGTTTCTATGGAAAATGTCATTGGACTTCTGGTAGGGGTTGCATTGAATGTGTACATTAATTTGGCTAGGATGAATATTTTTTTAAAAATTAAAACAAAATTTTGGGCCACACCATGTGGCATGCAGGATGTGGGATCTTAGTTCCCCAACCAGGGATTGAACCCGTGCCCCCTGCAGTGGGAGAGTGGAGTCCCAACCCCTGGATGGCCAGGGAAGCCCCACCTTAGAATGCATATTTTCACAGTATTCTTTTCACTCATGAGCACGGGGTATCTTCCCATTTATTTTTGTCTGTTCAGTTTCCTTTATCAGTGTCTCCCAGTTTTCAGTGTGCAGGTCCTTCATGTCCTTGGCGAAATTTACTCCTGGTTATCTTTCTGGATGCAACTGTAAGTGGGATTTTTTTAAAAATTCTTTTTTCTGATGGTTCTTTATCAGTGTATAAAATCACAAATGATTTTTGTGCATTGATTTTTCTTTTTTTTTTTGAATCCTGCAGCTTTACTGAATTCATTTCTTAGTTGTAACAGTTTTTTGGTGGTTGAATGTGGAAAACTAGAATTCAGAAATCCCACTGTTTCAACTACATCCAGGTCATCCACAGCACCCAAGACATAGTGGCTCCCAATATAATCTTCCCATGGTGCCTCTTGTAGTATGTGAACTCCTACAAGGGTGATTAGTATCACCACTGTGGGTGAACTGGATCTGGGTAGGGCTTGGCCTCTATAACAGAGTTTGATGTCTGTATTTCTGGAGTGGTATGACATGGTGGTTTTGATAATTACTTTATTTTCTAGTAAATTTCAGGTGTATAAAAAACTTTAAATAGCAGCATAAAGTTTTCCACATTCATAAAATACTCCAGTTTGTTTTACCCTGTGAGAGTGGGAGGGCCACTCTCCCAGGGAACCAGCACATAACCCCATAATGAGGAATAATTATGGTTTCCACATTATAATCCTATCCACAGACCTGCTTCAACTTTCACCAGCTGTCCCAGCTTTGTGGAAATGTACCTTTCCATTCGAACCCAGTTTTCTTTTCTTGGAACCATCACTGGGGCTTAGTTGCTCTGCGGCATGCGGGATCTTCCAGGACCAGCACTTGAACCCGTGTCCCCTGCGTTGGCAGGCGGATTCTTAACCCCTGTGCCACGAGGGAAGCCCCATTTAAACCATTTTTAAGTACACAGTTCTATAGCATTAACTACATTCACATTGTTGTAAAAATATCCTCACCATCCATCTCCAGAACTTTATTTTCCCCTTGTGAAACCGTAGCTATTAAACACTAACTTACCTCAACCCCTGGCAACCTTATTCTACTTTGTCTTTGAATTTGACTTATCTGGATACCTCATACTAGTGGAATCATAGAACGTTTGTCCTTTTTTGTGTCTGGCTGGTTTCACTTAGCATAATGACTTCAAGGTTCATCCACATTGTAGCATGTGTGAGAATTACCTTAGTTTTAAAGGTTGAATCATATTCCATTGTGTATATACTACACTGTACTTATCCATTCATCTGTTGAAGGATGTGTTGTGTTGCTTCCACCTTTTGGCTGTTGTGAATAACGTTGCTATGAACATGGGGTACAAATGTCTGTTCCAGTCCTTGCTTTCTAATATTTTGGGTGTACACCCTGGAGTGGAATCAAGGGATCATACATTTTCCATGTTTTTGAGGAGCCAACATACAGTTTTCCACAGTGGCTGTATACTTCTACTTTATTCCTTTATATGACAGAATAATGCAGCTTATGGATCTACATTATTTTGTTTATCCGTTTACCTGCTGATGGACATTTAAATCTTTTCTACCTTGGGCTATTGTGAACAGTGCTGCTATGAATAATTGGTGTACAAGTTTTTGTTTGAACGCCTGTTTTCCATTTTTTGGGTATATATCTAGGAGTGGAGTTGTTGAACCACATGGTAATTATATTTTATATTTTTGAGTAAATGCTGAAGTTTTGTACACATACACTGCACCATTGTACATCTCCACAAGTAACTTTTAAGGGTTCCAATTTATCTACATTGTTGCCAACATTTGTTATTTTTATTTACATATTTTAAAATTTATTTTAAAATTTATTTTTATTCTAGTGTGTGTGAAGGGGCATCTCACTGTGGCTTTAATTTGTGTTTTCATCATGACTACTGATGTTTGACGTATTTCCATGTCCTTGTTGACCATTTGTATGTCTTGCCTGGAGAACAGTCCATGCAAGCCATTTGTCTGTTTCAAAAATTTTATTGTTTGTCTTTTTGTTGATGAGTTGTAGAAGTCCTGGGTATATCCTAGGTAAAGAGTCTTATCAGATATATAATGTGCCAATATTGTCTTCCATTCTGTGGGCTGTCTTCTTCCTTTCTGGATAGCCTCTTTTGATGCACAAAGGTTTGTAATTTTGAGGAAATCCAATTTATCTATTTTTTCTTTCATTTCTTATGCTTTACTGTCAAATCTAAGAAACCATTGCTAAATTCATGGTCAGGAAGATTTAATTCTTTGGTTTATTTGAGAGTTCATACAGTCATCCCTCGGTACCCACTAGGCCAGGCTTTAGGCCTGGGGTTGAGTCAGTTGTGAGGGTTCAGGGGTCACGGTTTAGGGTTATGGGTCATTGTTGGAGAGTCATGGTAGAGGGTTGTGGTTAAAGGTCAGGGTCGGGGATTGGAGTTTAGGGGTCAGTGGCGAGGGTCTAGGGGCCTGGGGCTAGGGTTGTTAGGGGGTTATGGTTAGAGTTTAGGGCTCCTAGGGTGAAGGTTAGAGTTAGGTTTAAGCACAATTGGCCCTCATTGCCCTCCCCTCTCCTTCTCTCTGAAGCCTCCAGAATGGATAGGACTTGCCCAGGGTCAAACAGGAGTCAGGGAGCTGAGGTCAATAACTGTTTTTCTGGTCTCCCTTCCCCCAGTCCTGGGCTTTGAGAGAAGAATGAAATGTGTGTTCTTGTCTTGGACTGTTTCTTATCCAACTCAACCTCTGTCAGGGATTGGGGAGGGTGTCAGAAGTCATGCATGGTTAACTTCTGTCCTCCTACCTGGGAAGGGTGATGCTGGCCCTACTCTGCCTGGGCAGCCCCAGGTTCCAGCACAGCCCAGACAGGAGGGCACTCAGTGGACATGTGTGGATTTATACAGGAGTGGGTGCAGTGACCTGCCAGCCCCCAGATGTTGTCTTCTTAAGGGCTGGTGGGGCCCTCCAGGCACTGGAGGCATCCTTTGTCCCATCTGAGTGGGCATGAATAGATGATCAAGTCTCAGGCAGGACAGCCCTTGACCTCTGACTATCCAGGCAGGCATCTGTGGTCCTCTAGCTCCATCCACCCTGGGCATTGTCAGGCCCTCATGTACAGTTATGGAGCTGAGCATGATGCCGGGCAATTCAAGAGCTACCTGGGCAGTGTAGATATTCCTTTGAGAAGTTTCAACTACCAACATGCATGTGGTTGAGAAAAAGGCCTCCAGCTCACAGCCTCATAGGCTGCCAAGAGAAGTAATAATCCTCTAAACATTGGAGTGTGTCCCTGACACAACAACCATACAGCAGACCATGGCCCTGCAATCCTTTGTCCTTTTCAGTCGTTAGAAACTTTTGACATGCATATTCATTAAGAATCAAAGATATGGAAGCAACTGGACCTCCCAATGGGAGGTTTACACTGACACTGCATTGTCTTGGAGAGCCATATGCATCCATGTGGCCTCTGGAAAGCCTGCCAATTATGGGTTCCATGGCATGGAGTAATTCTTGAGCCTCCCATTACTTCATTGCACAAGAGTTTCCCTACCACCCTAGCATTTGGTTTCTTCCTCTTAGTAAAGGAGAGAGAAGAAACTGGAAAAGGAGCAGTATAGTTTTTGAGGCATGGGCAATTAATATGGCCAGGGAGATGGCATAACTCATGGGCTCCCACCTCTCAGGGGCAGGAATGAGGTCTGTGTGTCTTCTGAGGGCACATGGGCTGTTCTGGGCCAGCCTCTGAGATGTGAGGACCTGATGCCCAAGGAAAGAGACTTGAGTTTACCACCACCAATGATCCTGACTTTTCAGCAAGGGAAAGAACTTCTTGCAGTCTTGGGAGGACAGTAAGAGCACTGGATGTGTAGCTGCAGCCCCTGACCCTAAGTGACCCCTTTCTTCCTTTTGTGTCAGATTCTGTGCTGTGCATTGAGCTTTCATTGACTTAGAATCTGTTGCTTTCTCCAAGCCAGCATCTGTTCTCAGGCCCAAGTGCCTCAGTTTTCCTTTGGGAATTACATCTCACCTGCTTCCAGTCCAAACACTTGCAGAAGGATGACCCCATGTTCCACCCAGCTTGAAGATGGGTTTACAACCCATGTCTAGCCAGTCCCATTTTCCATCTTCTGGTGATGGGTCAAGGGTGAGAATGCAATCCAAACCAGATCAAAGGCATTTAAAACCATGACTTTCTTGGAATCCAAGAAAAGGAGAAACTCTTTCTTGGAAAATGGATGGTGAGTGGTTGTCAGCCTAGAATAGCTGTTGGCCCAAGGGCAGTGAGAGAGCCTGTGCCTGTGAATGGGGTCCCCCAAAGGTACTGAGCAGGACAAAGTTTTGGTGAAAAGCAAGGTCACACTGAGACAGTGTGAGCCACTGGACCTGCCAGGTCCAAACCCATTCTTCAACTTGCCACTTGCAAGTATTAAAGTATTTCTACCCTTACAATAAATACTAATTTATTTTACTTCCGTAAGTGTGTCCAGTCACTGGGAAAAGAAAAAGTCCTGGTTGATACATCTGAATCAGTAATCCCTGATCCATCCTCAGGTGTCCTCACTGGGTAGGCGTGGCTGGGGGAGGTGAAGACACTGGGTGGGGTCATATACTAGGGGAGCTGCCAAACATCTCTGTCCCTGCTCCATCCCTGTCCCGGGAGAGGGAAACCCTGGAACAGTGATAGGATAACCAGTAGGGGAAGAGGTTCCTCAGTGATTAATTGGTCTTTTTGTGTTTTCCTTAATTTAGGGTCCATTTTGGTAATGTGTTTTTACAAAGAAATCCCCCTTTTCCTCTAGATTTCCAGTTTGTTACAGTAGGTTTCTCTTATTTGACGTTTAATTTTTCTTGTCTAATTTTCTACAGAACTATGACAAATAATGAACAAGTATTGACACTTTACTATTAACTGAAGTCCCTATTCATGTTCCCTTTGTTTTACCTTTCCTTGTTCCAGGATATCAAAGGACATGGGGTCATCATGTCTGTTTGGTCTCTTCCGGGCTTTGACAGTTGCTCAGACTCTTCTTGTTTCCATGACCTGGACAGTGTGGAGGAGGACTGGTCAGGTATTTTATAGACTGCCAGGCACTGGGATTTGCTTAGTGGTTTTGTCGTGGTTAGACTTGGCTTTGAAAAAGCAGATCACAGAGGTGAAGTGCTTCCTCTTCACCATATATCAAGAGGACAGGCTCTTAAGGAAACTTCTCACTTATATTCTTAACTTTGGTCACCTAGCTGAAGTAGTGTTTGTCAAGTTTTCCCACAGGTTAATTTTTTTCCCATGTCCATCCTGTGTGTCTTATTTAGGAGGAAGTCATAATGCAGAACCCACACTTGAGAGAGGGTTTAGCTTCACATCCTTGATGGACAGCTGAGTGGCTATATACATTGTTTAGAAGCTTTGTGCATAGGAGATTTCTATTTAACACCATTCATCAAAAACTATGTAATTTATTTTTACCAGTTTGGACACGTGAATGATTATTGTAAACTTTGGTTTATAATCCAGCACTACATTATTAGACTGCTTAGTTCATTCTTGCTTTGGCTGTTGAGAGCTTTTCCCATTTGCTCCTGTTTTCATTTTACATAATTTTTCTTTTGTGGGTTTAAAAAATTTTTGGTACTTCTTTACTTTCCGATATTTTAAGATTATCCTGCTCCATATATTTACTGTCTCAGTCCTAGCATCAGCCCTTTCTTCAAAGAGCCCTTGTTCCTTTTATTAGAGAATGGTATTAAAAACTTACATGTGGGAGCTCAATATGCTCAGCTGACAGTACATAGAAATACATGCATGTATCCCAGCCTATGCATATACACATAATTATAAAGAGTTCCATGTGGAACTATGTGTAGGCTAAAGATAGTTTATACTAATATCTCCTGCAGGATCTGTTATTACATGGGTATTGTAACCTTCTCCCTTTGTTTGTCTGTGACTTCCCACTCCAGTGATAAGAAACCTGGCTTCCACCATTTGTCATTTATTAAATTCAGTGCTTGTTCTATTCGATTGCTGATATAGTAGTTTCAGTATTGTTAGCTACTACCCCTAATGGGAAAGAACTTAGAGTCCACTGTGTATGTATGGCACATTTTGTCTTTGGCCTACAGATCCTGTACATTTCCCAAGTTAACTTAGGTCAGCCCATTTGTCCCACTACCAACAGTGAGTTTTTTCATACATTTCTGAATCAGTTAGATTCTTTGTTACATTCTGTATTCCAGTCTTTGACACTCCCATATCCTAAGTAGCTAAGTTTGACTAGATTGTAAATTACGTGTTGGGTTGTAAAAAAAAAAAAAAAAAATCTGTAGGTGTAGCCAAATGCATAGTGACAGGTATTCACCACTAAAGTATCATATGGACTATTTCAACCACATATTCCGTAAACTGCTTACCATGTCAGTTTTGCCTTTTCTAGAATATCATATAAATGAGGTCATACAGTGTGTAGCACTTCAGACTGGATTCTTTCACTTAGCAATGTAAGTGTTAGATGCATCTATTTTTTTTTTGCACGGGTTGATGGTTCTTTCCTTTATATCTCTGAATACTATTGCACTGCATGTATATGACAGGAAAAATAATTTTCCCTCTACACTTCTATGTTCTTTATTGAGATCTCCCTTGTAAAGAAAAAGAGACGAACTGGAGAAAACAATCAGAAGTTTAATATATACCATGCGTACGTCCTGTATACTTGAAAGATACCCAGGAAAACTGAGTCACTCCCTGAAATGGCCCAAGCCATTACCTTAAATGCTATCTTCTGCTGAGAACAAAAGAAAGATGTTAGGGAATGGAGGAAACCATTTAAGGGATGTTATTAGGCAAAGTTATTAGGCAAAGCCCAGTAAACAAGGGTGTGGTTGTTACACAGATTTACATCCAGGCCTATTTCATTGACAAGCTTTTTTTTAAAAAACATTTATTTATTTGGCTGTGCCAGGTCTTAGTTGCGGCCTGTGGAATCTTTAGTTGCGGCATGCGGGCTCTTAATTGCAGCATGAGGGATCTAGTTCCCTGAGCAGGGATTGAACCCTGGTCCCCTGCATTGGGAGCATGGAGTCTTAACCACTGGACCAGCAGGGAAGTCCCAACAAGCTTTTCTTGATATTTAGTCATCATTCAATTCCTGGTCCAGAGAGGGACATACCCTTACAAATGGAGATATCCTTAATAAATGTAAATTTACCTCCTAAAAGGGCATTTTCTACTTGATTTTGAGAGATTCTCCTGGGTCTGCTGTTTCTTAAATTAATCAGTCCAAAATAAACCTTTTGTCAAATGGGCATATTTTGGGGTGGTGTATTCTGCTCCCCTTGACATGTATGTGCCCTAATTTGCTTATGAATTCATCTACAGAAGGACATCCTGATATCTTTAAGGTTTTAGCCATTATGAATAGAGCCGCTGTGCATTACTTGATGCTAGTTTTGGTTTGAACACAGTTTTCAAAGCAGTTGTCTAAATACAAGAGGTACACTCCTTGGATCCTAAGGTGAGACTTTTTAGATTTGGAAAAAAACTGCCAAACTGTCTTCCAAAGTTGGTTGTACATGCATTCCACCAGCATCTTGAGTATATTCTTGTATGCTTATTTACTGCCTGTTTATCTTCTTGGGCCAGGTGTGTGTTTCAATCTTTACCAAATTTTAATGGCGTTGTTGGCATAATTTGAGTACAAATCCTTTATCAGATATGTGTTTTGGAAATAGTTTCTTGCAGTTTGTGGTTTGTCTTCCTGTTTTCTGAATAAGGTCACCAGACCCAAAGTCATGTAGATTATCTAGGATTTTTATAGTTTGGTAATTTAAATTTGTCTCTGGGCAATTTTGAGTGAATTTTGGTTTAAGTTGTAAAGTTTGTGTCTACATTCATTTCATTACATATGGTTTGTAATTAATTGCTCTTTAACTATCTTTTTGAGAAGATACAGTGAGATACTTGGCTCCATTTCAGTTTGGATTTCCCAACTTAGTATATACAGCAGAACAGCATTCCGGATGAGGCCTCTGGGTTTGTGAGGGCGGCACTCCCGGCACTTTTCTCACGTCCCACAGGGGGCGCCAAACCCACCTGTCTGACCCTGGGGGCACAGGTGCACTCTGCCCACAGACTTTGCTCCGTGACAAGCAGACAGGAGCTTTGTCTCCTGCCAGGGCTTAGGTTTCTGGACCATGAGGCATTGTCCACACTGACAGGAGATGGGTTTTCTCAGGAACCACTGGTGAGGAGATTCCACAAGAGGAAAAAATGAGCAAGTGTGGAGAATCTTCCTGTGCAGCTGACTGCTGGGTGGGTGCGGTGCATCTTCAGGGGACTCAGGAGAGAAAGGGTTTAATGTGGAATACTGTGCACTTTTAGTTAATTTTATGTGCAGTGTAGATGGTGACCAGTGTCGTTCTTTGGAGTCTGGTGTCTAGTTTTCCTGGCACTGTTTGTTGATGGCTTTGAGTAGAATAAACATTTTAATAATAGTCATTTTTCTGATGCATGAGCATGGAATATTGTCTTCTGTTGTGTCTTCAGTTTCTTTATCAATGCTTTATAGTTTTCTGAGTATAGGTCTTTCATGTCCTTAGTTAAATTTTTGCTAAATAGTTCATTCTTTTTGGTGGAATTGTAAATGGGATTGTTTTCTTAATTTTTCTTGCTGGTGATTCATTATTAATGTATAGAAACAAAACTGATTTGTGTATATTGATTCCATATTTTGCAACTTTACTGAATTTATTTTTTAACATATTTTTTGAAGTAATGTGAAAATTGCAATACTAAAATCTCACAGTTTCTACTGCACCCCCAGGTAATCCACAGGACCCACGACATGGTAGCTACTAATATACTCTTCCCACGATGCCTCTTAATACCATGTGGACTCCTACAAGGGAAATAAGCATCACAACTTTGGTTGAACTTAGTCTGGGTAAGTCTTGGCCTCTATAACAAAATTTGATGTCTGTCTTATCTGATTTTCTGGCATGAAACTGACATGGTTGTCTAGAAAAGTAATTTACTTTTCAGTAATTTAAAATGTACAGAAAAGTTGCAATAATGGCAAAAAGTACGCACATTTGCCACTTCACACAAAATGCTCAGTGTGTTTTGCCCAAGGAACCAGCACATAACCCCTAAATGAAGAAATCATGATGTCCACATTATAATTTAATACTCAGCCCCACTTCAACTTTCACCTGCTGTCCCAGCTGTATGAAAATGTCTTTTTCCATCCTGAGCCAGTTTTCTTTTTCTGGAACCATTACTGAGTTTCCCCCTCATTTGGACAACCTTGATGGATTTGAAGCAGACAAGATGAGTATGGGATCCAGGTGGCTTTTTCTGTATGGCTTTTTTCACTAAGAATGTTTTTAATGTTCATTTTTGTAACAAATATCAGTGCTTACACTTTTTTTTCATTGTCATTAAAAATACAAAACATGACTTTAGCATTTAATTCACTTTACGTATACAGTTTTGTGGTATTAACTACCTTCATATTGTTGCACAAACAAGTTATCTAACATGTGTACCTCCTGTGTGTATGGCAGATACCCAGGAAATTGAGTAACACCCTGAAACGGCCCAAGACATCACCTTAAATACCGTCTTCATCTAAAAGGGAAAAAACAGGAAGGCTATAGTTGTTTCTGTCTACATTCATTTGATTATATATTGTTTCCAATTGATGTTGTATAACTAGTTGTGGAGAAGTCATGGGAGAGGTGGCTTCATTTCAGTTTGAATTTCCAAATTTAGTGGATTCTGCAGGCTTGATACGAGACTTACAAACTTCATATTGGATCAGGACATCCCATGGTGTAACTGGTATTCATGGTTTGTTCAACAATTAAAGTTCTGTGTGATATGAGTTCATCCCGGTTAGTAGAACAGAAACTAACCTGGATTACTCATATGAGTTTCTGTTATACATTTGTCCCAGGATGAAAGGACAAGAGAAATAAGATCTAATTTATAAAAGTGCTTTCAAACTAATTGATACTGAAGTATAGTTGACCCACAATGTTTTGTTAATTTCTACTGTACAGCAAAGTGATTCATATATACATACATACATATATACATATTTTTCATATTCTTTTCCATTATGGTTTATTACAGGGTATTGAATACAGTTCCCTGTGCTGTACAGTAAGACCTTGTTTATCCATCCTATATATAGTAATTTGCATCTACTAATCCCAAACTCCCAATTCATCCCTCTCCCCTGTCTGCCCCTTGACAACCACAAATCTGTTTTCTGTATTTGTGACTCTGTTTGTGTTCCGTAGATAGGTTCCTTTGGGTCTCATTTTAAAATCCACGTATAAGTGATATCATATGGTATTTGTCGTTCTCTGTCTCACTTCAGTTTGTATGATCATCTCTAGGTCCATCCATGTAGCTGCAAATGGCATTATTTCATTCTGTTTTATGGCTGAGTAATATTCCATTGTATATATGTACCACATCTTCTATATCCATTCATCTGTTGAGGGACATTCAGGTTGCTTCCATGTCTTGGCTGTTGTGAATAGTGCTGCTGTGAATGCTGGGGTGCATGTATCTTTTCGAATTATAGTTTTGTCTGGATATGTGCCCAGAGTGGGATTGCTGGTTCATATGGTAATTCTATTTTTAGTTTTTGAGGAACCTCCATACTGTTTTCCATAGTGGCTGCATCAATTTGCATTCCCACCAGTAGTGTAGGTGGTTTCCCTTTCCTCCACACCCCTTCCAGCATTTATTTCTAGACATTTTAATGATGGCCATTCTGACCACTATGAGGTGATAACTCACTGTAGTTTTTTTTTTTTTTTTTTGCAGTATGCGGGCCTCTCACTGTTGTGACCTCTCCTGTTGCGGAGCACAAGGTCCGGACGCGCAGGCTCAGCGGCCATGGCTCATGGGCCCAGCCGCTCCGTGACATGTGGGATCTTCTTGGACCGGGGCACGAACCCGCGTCCCCTGCATCGGCAAGTGGACTCTCAACCACTGCGCCACCAGGGAAGCCCTCTCACTGTAGTTTTGATTTGCATTCTCTAATAATTAGCGATGTGGAGCATCTTTTCATGTGCCTGTTGGCTATCTGTATGTCTTTGGAGAAATGTCTATCTAGACCTTCTGCCTATTTTTTGATTTTTTTCCCTTTTTTTGAGTTGTATGAGCTATTTGTATATTTTAGAATTAAGCCCTTGTTGGTTGCATCATTTGCAGGTATTTTCTCCCAAACAGTTAGCACAGGTTCTGGAACAACTGGATACCCACATGCAGAAGAATAAAGTTGGACCCTTACCTCCCCCCACCCCATATACAAAATCAACGCAAAATGGACCAAAGGCTTAGATGCAAGAACCAAAAATTTAAAACTCGTAGAAGAAAACATGAGAGTAAATCTTCATGACCTTGGATTTGGTCATGATTTCTTAGATCTACCAAAAGCACAAGCAACAAAAGACAAAATAGGGCTTCCCTGGTGGCGCAGTAGTTGAGAATCCGCCTGCCGATGCAGGGGACGCAGATTTGTGCCCCGGTCCGGGAAGATCCCACATGCCACGGAGCGGCTGGGCCCGTGAGCCATGGCCGCTGAGCCTGCACATCCGGAGCCTGTGCTCCACAACGGGAGAGGCCGCAACAGTGAGAGGCCCGCGTACCGCAAAAAAAAAAAAAAAAAGACAAATACAATAGTAGCTCAGAGAAGGTGAAGCTCAAAATAGATGAATTGGACTTCCTCAAAATGAAAAACAGTTGTGTATAAAAAGGAGCAAGGAAAAGATAATCCACCATCCAAAATGGCACAAGATGTTTGCAAACCATGTATCTGACAAAGGACTGTGGCACACCAGCCAAGACCCCGGTAGTCCAGTGGAGTGTCTGTGTGGCCCCTCCCGTCCTCGGTGATCAGGGGATTTCAGGCCCCACAGCACCCAAGGGGTGGACACTGGTCATCCTCAGCACCCTGAAGGAGTGAGTGCTGGATTTTTTAGAGCCCAGATGCACTCCCATTACTGCCCTCAAAGGCTGAAGCCTTCGGCATGCCTTCAGAAGGGCACAGAGTATTTGCAAGTCTTTGAGAA
This sequence comes from Mesoplodon densirostris, assembly GCF_025265405.1. Classification (NCBI taxonomy): domain Eukaryota; kingdom Metazoa; phylum Chordata; class Mammalia; order Artiodactyla; family Ziphiidae; genus Mesoplodon; species Mesoplodon densirostris. The sequence goes on from NC_082663.1 coordinate 153,421,065, forward strand.
CCAAGAGAACAGTCTTCACTTTTCTGAAAGGGCATCTTATTATTTCACAGCATGGCCATTTTCAGTCTGGCTCTCGGGGTGCCCTCCCACCTTCTTTATTTCTCTGAGAGTGGCCATGGGGGTTTGGCTGTCCCCAGTCCCCACACCAGGTGACAAGGCCAGTGGGGCCAGATCCTGGTGGTCCTTAGCTTTGTTGGAGATGAACCCAGACTTGCGGCCTGCGATTGAAAGGGGATGCCCCTGCTTCTCCCCATCACCGATTCTCATCTCCTCCTCTGTCTCTTTTCCTCTTGCTTTTCAGTCTCAGATTTACCTGATGGTCACCACTCACAGTTCCCGCAGAGCCCAGAGATTTCTCCTTGAAGGAAAGGTTCTGGAAAATCAGAGGGATAAATAAAGAATGCAGCTGATTCCCGTCTTGTGCTGACGTCCAAGAGGGTGAGGAGAGTGAGTGTTTTCTCATTAGAATTTTAAATCCTCCAAGTAATAGATCACTGGGGGCGGGGACATCTGGTGTCTTCCTGCTCATTCTAATAATGTCATTCCTGAATTTTAATGTGGTAAATAATTTAAATTATAAATATGCTGAAGGGGATATCCATTTAAAAAAATGTTAGAGGTAACTCCAAGGGATTTACAACAAACAAGGACGCAGAACCCTGTGTCCAGACACTGGCTGAGAGATTCCTACCCTGAGCCGCTGTCTGCTGGAGGGTGGAGTGGCCATGACTCTCCTCCCGCAGGTGAGCCTCCACAGGCACATCCCACGTGGGACCACTGCATCGCTGAATCTTAGAGTGGTCAATGGAAGAGAGCTGGCTAGAGATGAGGACAAGGGAAAACTGCCCAGCAGCCTGGGACAACCCCGGGGTGAGGCCTTAGGAAGGGCCAGTGTCAGAGCCTCAGAGATAACTTGAAGAGAGATCAGGCTGTTAAGGACATCGTCAGAGATGCACTTAGGGACATATTCAGGGCCTTGGTTATGGACAGGATCAGGGCATTATTTAGTGATAGCTTAGACTACAAGGGACAGCATCAGGGCCTAAGTTAGGGACAGTGTCAGTGCTTCAGTTAGAGAGAACGTGAGAGCCTTAGTTAGACACAGTTCAGGCTGTTACTTAGGGATCTCTTCAGGGCCTTAGAGCCAGCATCGTGGCCATAATTAGGACCAGTGTCCGGGCGTTAGTTAGGGAAAGAGTCAGGTCATTAGTTACAGACAGTGTCAGGGTTTTAGGTAGGGACAGCGGCAAGTTGTTAGTTAAGAAGAGTGACAGGTCCTCACTTAGGGGCAGCGTCAGGATGTTAATTAGGGAGAGTCAGGACGTTAGAATGTCAGATTCTAAGGTAGAGACAACATCAGGGCCTTAGTTAGGGACAGCGTCAGAGACTTACCTAGGGACATACTCAGGGCCTTAGTTATGGACAGGATCAGGGCATTATTGAGAGAGATATGAGGCTATTAGGGACAGCATCAGGGTGTTAGGGAAAGAGTCGGCCGTTATTATAGACAGTGTCAGTGCCTCAGGTAGAGACATCATCACAGCCTTAGTTAGGAAGAGGGCCCGGGCCTTGGTGAGGGACAGGGTCAGGCCAACAGTGAGGGACATCTAAGGCTACTAGGGACATCGTCAAGGCCTTAGATTGGGCCAGCATCAGGGCTGTAGTGTAGACCAGTGTCAGGGCAGTAATGAGGGACAAAATTAGGGTGCTAATTAGGGAAAGAGTCGGGTCATTAGTTACAGACAGTTTTAGGGCCTCGGGTAGAATGGGCCTCAAGGCCTTAGTTAGGAAGAGCATCAGGGCCTCGGTTAGGTTCAGCAGCAGGACGTGCGTTAGGGCCAGCATTGTCAGGCCCTCAGAGATCACTTGAGGGCCTTCGTAAGAGACAGTTTAGGCCGTTAGTTAGGGCCACTTCAGAGACTTTCCTAGGGATATATTCAGGGCCTTAGTCATAGAATCAGGGTGTTATTTTGTCATCGCTTAGGCACTAAGGTGCAGCATCAGAGCCTGAGTTAGGGAGGGTGCCAGCGTCTTGGGGATAGTGTTAGGGACTTTGTAAGTTATAGCCTAGGCCATTAGCTAGGGACAGCGTCAGGGGCTTATTAAGGGCAGTGTCAGAGACTTCATGAGGGACATCCTCAGGGCCTTAGTTATGGACAGGATCAGGTCCATACTTGGGACCAGTGTCAGGCAGTTATTTAGGGGCAGTGTCAGGGCCTTCTGTAGAGTCAGCATCAAGGCCCTTAGTTAGGAAGAGGGTCAGGGCCTTAGGACAGGGTCAGAGACGTACTTAGGCACATATTCAGGGCCTTAGTAATGGACAGGATCAGGACCACAGTGAGGGACACCTAAGTCTATTAGGGACATCGTCAGGGCCTTAGATAGGGGCAGCATCAGGGCTGTAGTTAGGACCGTGTCAGGGTGTTATTTAGGGACAAAATTAGGATGTTAGTTAAGGAAAAAGTCAGGAAATTAGTTACAGACAGTGTCAGCTTCTCAGGTAGAGACTTCAAGGTCTTAGTGAGAGCATCAGCATCTCAGGTAGCAACTGCAGCAGGCCATTAGTTAAAGACAGTGTCAAGGCCTTAATTAGGGAGAGTGTCAGGGCCTCAGAGGAAAACTTGAGGACCTTAGCAACAGACACTTCAGGCTGTTCGTTAGGGACATCATCAGGGTGTTAGTTATGGACAGGGTCAGGGTATCAGTGAAAGACAGCTCAGGCAATGAGGCACACCGTCAGGGCCTTGATTAGGGGCAGCGTCAGGGAGTAGTTGGGGAAAGAGTGAGGCCATTAGGTAAAGACAGACTCAGGGCCTTAGTTAGAGACAGTGTCAAGTTCTTCATTAGGGACACTGTCATGGCCCCAGTTAAAGATAACTTGAGGGTCTTAGTTAGAGATAGTGTCAGGGACTTAGTTATGGACATCTTTAGGGCCTCAGAGGTAATTTGAGGGCCTTAGTTAGAGACATTTTGGGTCATTAGTGACATCATCTGGACCTCAGTGCTGCTTCAGTACATCATTTATGGGCCGCATCAGGGCATTAATGAGGGGCAGCTAATGTTATTAGGGACCGTGTCAGGGCCTTTGTTAGGGAAAGAGTGAGGCCATTAGTTAAAGACAGACTCGGGGCCCTAGTTAGAGACAGCCTCTGTCCTTAGTGAGGGAGAGTGTCAGGGACTCAGTTAAAGATAAGTTGAGGGTCTTTGTTAAGGACAGCCTCCAGGCCTCAGTTAGGGACAGGTTCACGGCCTCGGGACTAATTAAATGGCCTTAGTTAGGGACAGCATCAGGGATTGAGTTAGCATAAGAGGCTCGACATTAGCTAAAGACAAGGTTAGGTTAAGGTCTAGGGATAGTGTCAGGACATGACCTAGGGATAGTGTCAAGACCGTAGCTACTTAGAGCATCAGTGCCTAATTTAGGACCAGTGTCAGGGCTTCAGGTAGAGAGAGCATCTTAGCCTAACTTAGGGAGAGCGACAGGGCCTGAGTGAGGCCTAGAGTCAGAGCCTTAGCTAGGGACAGTGTCAGGGCATGACTTAGAAGCACCATAAGGGCCTCGGTAGGAACAGCCTAAGGGGTTTGTTAAAGACATTATCAGGGCCTCTGTTAGAGAAAGCCTCAGGGCCTCACTTAGGGACAGCATCAAGGCTTACTTTGGGACAGTTTCAGGACCTTGGTAAGAGATGGGTCAGGAAATTAGCTCAGGATAGTGTCAGGACTTTAGATATTGATGGCAGCAGGGCCTTAGTTAGAGACAGTGTCAGGGCCTTGCTTAGGACTAACGTCAGAGCCTCTGTTAGGTACCGTGTGAGGGCCTGAGTTAGGAATCGTGTTAGGGCCCTAGTTAGGGACAGTTCTGGGCCGGATTTAGGATGAGCATCTAGGCGTTAGTTAGGGACAGTGTCACGGCCTTGGGACTAAATTCAGGGCCTGAGTTAGGCACAGCATCAGGGCTTCAGTTAGCATAAGAGGCAGGACATTTGCTAGGGACAGGGTTAGGGTAAAGTCTAGGGATCATGTCAGGAAATGACCTAGGGATAGTGTCAAACCTTAGTTACTGAGAGTATCAGGGCCTTATTTAGAACCAGTGTCAGGGCTTCAGGTAGGGACAGCATCACAGCTGGACTTAGGGAGAGTGACAGGGCCTGAGTGAGGCTTAGCCTCAGGCCCTCAGCTGGGGACACTGTCAGGGCATGACGTAGGAGCAGCATCAGGGCCTTTGTTGGATCAGCATTAGGGTCTTAGTTAAAGACATGATCAGGGCCTGAGTTAGTCACAGCGTCAAGGCCTCAGTTAGGGATAGTTTCAGGGCCTGAGTTAGGGACAGCCTCATGTCTTCACTTAGGGACAGCGACAGGGCTTTCTTAGGGACAGTGTCAGGACCTTGGTTAGAAATGGGTCAGGATATTAGCTCAGGATAGTGTCTGGATTTTAGTTATTGCCGGCAGCAGGGCCTATATTAGGGACAGATTCCGGGCCTTAGTTAGAGAAAGTGTCAAGGTCTTAGTTAGGACTAGTCAGGGCCTTAGTTAGGGAGAGCATTAGGGCATTAGCATTAGGGCTTCAGTGAGGATAAGAGGCAAGACATTAGCTCGGGACATAGTCAGGTTCCAGGTCAGGGGTAGTGTCAGGAAATGAGCTAGGGATAGAGTGAAGACCTTAGTTATTGAGAGCATCAGGACCAGTGTCAGGGCTTGATGTAGGGACAGCATCAGAGCCTAACTAAGGTACAGCAACAGGGCCTAAGTGAGGCCTATCTCTAGGGCCTGAGTGAGGGATCGTGTCAGGGCATGACCTAGAAGCAGCATAAGGGCTTCTGTAGGATCAGCCTTAGGGTCTTCATTAAAGACATTCTCAGGGCCTCACTTAGGGACAGCGTCAGGACTTACTTTGGGACAGTTTCAGGACCTTGGTAAGACATGGGTGAGGATATTAGCTCAGGATAATGTCAAGACTTTAGATATTGATGGCAGCAGGGTCTTAGTTAGAGACAGTGTCAGGGTCTGAGTTAGGATTAGCATCAGAGCCTTTGATAGGTACAGTGTCAGGGACTGATTTAGGAGTAGTGTCAGGGCCTTAGTTAGGGGGAGTGCCAGGGTCTGAGGTAGATGTAGTGTCAGGGCCTTAGTTAGGCTAGAGACTCCAGGAACTTCCCTGAGTTCCAAAGGGGAGATTCGAACAGTTGCTAATCAGGGAAGGGAGGGGATGCAGAGACAAGGGCGGAAATGTCAAGAAACAATAGTGCAGCCTTGGGGCAGGATATTGGTTCTGCTTCAAGGGATAAACGTAAGAGTATCTTTGGGCTGTTTACCAACCTGAACCCCTCCTCCCCCCAAAACAGAAGATTTTAGTGTTCTTCATTCCAGAGAAGCTCATCAAGAGACCATCTGAGGCCAGATTAAAGTGATTTAAGGCCCTGTACATACGCTAATCCTTAGGAGCAACTGTGTCCTTAAACCATTGCTGTAAAACTCCTCACCAGATCCTCCTGCATTGGGACGCAGGTTTTTGAGGGCACGAGTTTTCTGTGTCCCCCTTTGGCTGCCAAAGCAGTAAAGCTATTCTTTTCTACTTCCTCCAAACCTCTCTCTCTGAGATTCGATTTGGCACTGGTGCACAGAGGTCGAGTTTTCGACATCAAATTTAGAGCCCAATGTGGGGCTGACTTGGGGGTGGCCCCTGTGGGTCCCCTGACTTGATCGGACACTGAGATTTTCTCCACGCCAGCCTCTTTCGATAGAGTGTAGGGTTGGAGAATTCCTTTAGAGGCCAGACCACCTGAGACCCTTGCCTGGAAAGGCCGAGCCCCAGTCATCCCAGCAGTTAGAATTCTGGTGCAGGAGTAGATGGTGGAAGAGGGACCACCCTAGCAGCTGGCGAGGCTGTCTTTACCTTGAGGCCATTCCTCTCTTCCTCCTGCCTGGACTGCCCCGAATGTCCTACTCCAAGGAATTATTTTGGTGAACCAGAAAAACAGCATTTGGGATGTTGCAGCACCTCAGCCAGCATGTGGTAACTCCCTTGGCATTGCAGCCTGAGGTCATCTTAGCCCTGTATATTTGGGGGAACCCTGGTTCCCATTTGGGTGACTTTTCATTTCAGGAAATCTCATTTGGAAGGTGTACCACTTGGACAGAGGTCACAGGCTAAGTTGAGACTTGGAAGTTGATCTGAGTCTTGTGCTGTTTGGTTTTTGGTCCCTTTGGTTTGAGGCTTCCATTGGTGGTTAGGATTTTGTTTTGTTCTTAGCCCGCGTGTGAGTGTTCTATGGTTCAAACGTAAGAAGTGCTTCTTCAGTTCCATCTGATAGCCAATGGGCAAAATCCTGGCAGACTGGTCAACCTAGAGTGGTAAACCTAAGTCCAAGAAAAGAATGCAATTCTATTGTAATTGTGTCTGGCTAATGTATGCATACATTCTTGAAAAATGAGGTAAAGTGGTCTTTGAATGGTAGCCTAAATGACTATACTATCCTTCAGCTAGAGTTATTTTGTCACAGGAAGAGAAAGACAAAAGAAGTTCCATATGTTCAAGGATTTATGAAGCTACATAGTAAAGAAAGTGAGCAGCTAGGTAACAGGCTGATGGTACAAAGAGAAAAGAAAGTCACTTTGTACTAGAGCTGGTTGTGTCTGAATGTGGAAAAAAATAAGGGGCAACATAAGATGGATACAGAAGGTGATGAACGTTTGTGAAAAGGGAACACTGTGGAAAGAGTTGTGCATGACCAGGATTTTCTAAGACAGATTTTGTTGGAAGTGGGTTAGGGCAAGCCTGGATTTGGTTTCTCCCTCCAAAGTTTTCTTGGAATGCTGCTTTTTTTTTTTTTTTTTGCGATATGCGGACCTCTCACTGTTGTGGCCTCTCCCGTTGCGGAGCACAGGCTCTGGACACGCAGGCCCAGCAGCCATGGCTCACGGGCCCAGCCGCTCCGCGGCATGTGGGATCTTCCTGGACTGGGGCACCAACGCGTGTCCCCTGCATCGGCAGGCAGACTCTCAACCACTGCGCCACCAGGGAAGCCCTGGAATGCTGCTTTGGATAACAGCTTGTGAGCTCCTTTGCCTGTGTCTGTGATCTGTATTTTGTTTGAAATCTCTTTACTTTGGTTCAGTGAATAAGTGTTGTTTGGCTAATTCTAACAGTTCTTTTGATCTCCAGCTAACTTTGAGATGCTTTAGAAGGCCCTTGAGCCATCTCAGAGAGAAATGTTTGATTAGTGTGTTAAATTACATGGAATTCCTAAAAATCTAGTATGTCCTGATAAAATTTTATCAGTCATAATTCTAGTTATTTTTAAATGTTTTATGTAACAGCAATAATGGTTTCTTTTGCCATTTACATTGTGATCAAATGTTTAACCATGATATTTAAAGTCTTCATGTGATTTATAGATAGTTACTGTTTGGCTCTAACACTTTGCAAAAGTGCTCCATCTTCAAGAAGATCTGTGTGAAGGACTTTTTGGCAAACACAGGTCTCTGATAAATTTCATGTCATAATGCTAAACTGGGTAAAAAATGAAAAATCTTAATGGAGAATCTGATGGCTTCATAAAAAGTTAACAAAAGGATTGGTTACTGAGTGAACTGGTGAATATGGTTATAACATTTTTGTGTTTTTGTTACTGGCTTTGGTCTGTGTTTTCCAGGCACAGGGAAGTCCTTCCCCTCAGGCTACTTAGGACTTGGAGCAATTGGATAAATGACACCTCTGTATTGAAGTGTGTATTTATGAAAGTTACTGTGTTGGCTTCAGTTTGCCCTGATGTTTAAGAGGAAGGGAAAACTACCTAGTGAAGTTATCAGAATGTAATTACTCATGATGTATCACTGTTTGCTTTAGGTCTACTGTTAAAAGCACATGTACAATGCTTGTTTGACAATGGGGTATGAATAATAAAATGTATGGCCTATATAAAGCGTTTTCTCATTAACATACCTCTGAGCATGTTCATGATACCTGGTCAGTATTCCCCCAATGTGGATTAACTAGGCAAATATAAAGGAGGCCTAGCACTGAGGGACATGATCTACACCTGGGCCAAACAGCTGAATCATTCTGGCACTGAAGGATTGACATTTTGATCATCAATGATTTCTATTGAAAGACTTGTAATCAAAAGGGAAAAAAACTCTTCATGTATTGAGGTGTGAGGAAGTCACTCTGGCTTATACATACTTTAACTTAAATTTTACTGACCAAGTGGCCTGTTTTGTGGCCTTTTGGATATGAATTGTACATCTGCTTTGGCATTGAGGAGGGGATTGCATTTGACAGTCAAAAAGGAGTAACTATGGTTCAGACACCCAAGATAAACCTAAGTGACCAATGTAGACGTGATTTAGATGCATTCCTGTATTTTCTTTCTTTCTTTCTTTCTTTTTTACAGGCTCCAGACGCACAGGCTGAGCGGCCATGGCTCATGGGCCCAGCCGCTCCACTGCATGTGGGATCCTCCCAGACCGGGGCACGAACACATGTCCCCTGCATCGGCAGGCGGACTCTCAACAACTGCTCCACCAGGGAAGCTCTTGTTTTCTTTTTAAGTTTTTATTTTTGATGTGGACCATTTTGGTCTATTGAATTTGTTACAATATTGTTTCTGTTTCATGTTTTGGGTTTTAGGCCGTGAGGCATGTGGGATCTTAGCTCCTCACCCAGGGATCAAACCGGCACCCCCTGCGTTGGAAGGCGAAGTCTTAACCATTGAACCACCAGGTAAGTCCCCACATTCCTGTATTGTTGAAATTGAATTTCTGAGCTATATCAGACTCAGGATGCCACTGACCTTTCTCAAACAAATGTCTGCTGGTAGCTGCAACCATACGTTTTCAAGGACTCCTCTCTTAACTATTAAATTTCAAACAATGACGTTAGATCAGATACTTATAGAAAGATGCGACATATATGTAGTGGTCAATAGCTCCTGTTATGGATACATCAATACTACATCAGAAGTTACAACCTACTTAGGTAGAATTAGACATCTGGCTATGAAGTCTCTCTGAAGTGCCAGTTCCAGACCCGGTTTCAGACTTATTCTCCTGAATTCCTAAGGGAATGAGATCTATTTTTACTGTTAAATTTTCAGTTGTTACCCCTCCTATTTTAACTGGATTGGTTGCACCAAAGTGGGGGACTGAGGGACTGAGACCTTAATCATATGAGTCTCAGGTACACGACTTGGAACTCAAATATTTCTAACTTGGTATCCATTCCCCTAGATTTAGGCAAGACTGTGCCCCATTTCAGCAGGAAGTAGCCAGAGCAGTCATCACTGTGTTCCCTGAAAGATGTGGGGAAAGATAAAAGTGAAGTGGGGATTAAAACCGAGTCCCCTTAAAACCGAGTTCTTGTGCCAAGTTTATGATTAATGTCTCAATCTGAAATGATTATTCCTTTTCTTGTCAAAAATCTGTTCTCCTCAAGATTGAGGAGTATCCGGAAGAGGAGGAGTGAAACTGAGAGGGACTCTGTGGTCTCCTGGGCACAGAAGCCTTTCTGTGTGCCTCCTAACTTGTTTGTAGGGAATAGACTAGAGACTCCAGGATGTTCCCTGAGTTCCAAAGGGCAAATTCGAACAGTTGCTAATCAGGGAAGTGAGAGGATGCAGAGACAGGGAGGAACAGTCAAGAAACAATAGTGCAGCCTTGTGGCAGTGTCCTGGCTCTTCCTCAAGGGATACACATAACAATATCTTTGAGCTCCTTAAAGAACTAATACCCCCAACAAATGGAAGATGTTAGCATTCTTCATTCCAGAGGAGCTCATCAAGAAACTATCTGAGACGAGATTAAAGGAGGGCAGGCCCTGCATACACACTGATCCTTATGAGCAACCACACCCTTGAACCATCGCTATAAAACGCTAAATCCTCCTGCATTTGAACACACAGCTGTTGAGGGCACAAGCCTGCTGTGTCCTCCATTGGCTGGCAGAGTGATAAAACTAATCTTTTCTATTTCTCCAAAACACTGTTCTCAAGATTTCATTCAGAACCGGTGCAGAGAGGCTGATCATTCAGTATCAGTTAGGTACAGAGTCAGGCAGTTAGTTAGAAACAGTGTCAGGTCTATAGTTGTGGAAAGCCTCAGGGAATTAGGGAGGGAGAGAACAAGATATTATGGACAGCATCAGATCCTGAGTTGGAGAGAGTATCAGGGCATAATATAGGACCAGCATCAGGACTGTAGTTAGGATCAGCATCACAGTCTTAGTTAAAGTTATTGCCAGGACCTGAGTTAGGCAAAGTGTCAGGGCCTGAGTTAGGGACAGCTTTAGAGCCTTAGTTAGAGACAGAGTCAGGAGCTGAGTTAGGGACAACATCAGGGACTGAGTGAGTCCTAGCGTCAGGGTCTTAGCTAGGATCAGCATCAGGGCCTTAGTTAAAGACATTATCAGGTCCTGAGTTAGGTACAGCAACAGGGCTTCAAAGGGACAGCCTCAGGGACACACTTTGGGATGGCATCAGGACTTTAGTAGGGACAGTGTTAGGACCATGGTAAGAGATGAATCAAGATATTAGCTCAGGATAGTGTCAGCACATTAGTTACTGACGGCAGCAAGGCTGATGTTAGGGACAGCTTCAGGGCCTTAGTTAGGGACAGCATCAGAACCTGTGTTAGACCAAACATCAGGACCTAAGGTAAGATTAGGGTCAGGGCCTTTGTTAGGGACAATGTCAGGGCCAGGGTTAGGCCAAGCATGAGGGCCTGAGTTAGGCTGGGCATCAGGACCTTAGTTAGGGACAGCCTCAGGGCCTCACTTAGGGACAATGTCAGGGCTTATTTAGGGACAGTGTCAGTACATTGGTAAGAGATAGGTCAGGTTATTAGCTCAGGATAGAGTCAGGACTTTAGTTATTGCCGTCAGCAGGGCCTATATTAGGGACAGCTTCCAGGCCTTAGAGACAGTGTCAGGGCCTTAGTGAGGACTAGTCAGGGCCTTAGTTAGGGACAGAGTTAGGACTTCAGGTAGGATAAGAGGCAGGACATGAGCTGTGGAACGAGTCAGGTTATGGGCTAGGGATAATGTCAGGAAATGAGCGAGGGAACGTTTGAAGGCCTCAGTTACTCAGAGCATCAGTGCCTTCTTAAGGACCAGTGTCAGGGCCTTACCTAGGGAAAGTGTCCAGGCAAGGCTTAGGAGCAGCCCAAGTGCCTCTGTCGGATAAGCATCAGGGTCTCTGTTAAAGACATTGTCAGGGCATCTGTTAGGGACAACCTCAGAGCCTAATTTAGGGACAGCGTCAAGGCTTACTTAGGGACAGTTTCAGGACATTAGTAAGATATGGGTTAGGATATATGCTGAGGATAGTGTCAGGACTTTAGATATTGATGGCAACATGGCCTTACTTAGGGACAGTGTCAGGGCCTTAGTTAGGACAAGCATCCGAGCCTTTCTTAGGTATCGTGTCAGGGCCTGAGTTTGGGACAGTGTCATGGTCTGAGTTAGGAGTAGTGTCAGGGCCTTAGTTAGGGATAGTGTCAGGGCCTTAGTTAGGACTAGCATCACAGCCTTTGTTAGGTATCATGTCAGGGCCTGAGTTATGAGTAGTGTCAGGGCCTGAGATAGGAGTAGTGTGAAGGCTTTAGTTAGGGCCAGTGTCAGGGCCTGATTTAGCAGTAGTCCGGGCCTTAGTTAGGGAGAGCATTAGGGCTTCAGGTAGGATAAGAGGCAGGACATTAGCTACGGACCCAGTCAGGTTATGGGTTAGGGATAATGTCAGGAAATGAGCAAGGGATAGTTTGAAGGCCTTAGTTATTCAGATCATTAGGGCCTTATTTAGGACCAGCGGCAGGGCCTTATCTAGGGACAGTGTCTGGGCAAGGCTTAGGAGTAGCACCAGTGCTTCTGTAGGATCAGCATCAGGGTCTTTGTTAAAGACATTATCAGGAACTCTGTTGTGAACAGCCTCAGGGCCTCACTTAGGGACAGCATCAAGGCTTACTTAGGGACAGTTTCAGGATGTTAGTAAGTCATGGATTAGGATATATGCTCAGGATAGTGTCAGGATTCTAAGTATTGATGGCAGCAGAGCCTTAGTTAGGGACAGTGTCAGGGCCTTAGTTAGGACTAGCATCAGAGCCTTTGTTAGGTATCGTGTCAGGGCCTCAGTTTGGGATAGCTTCAGGGCCTATGTTAGGGACAGCCTCAGGGCTTTATTTAGGGACAGTATCAGGGCTGACTTAGGGGTAGTGTCAGGACCTTGGTTAGAGATGGGTCAGTATATTAGCTCAGGAGAGTGTCAGGCCTTTAGTTATTGCCATCAGCAGGGCCTACATTAGGGACAGCTTCCGGGCCTTAGTTCTAAACAGTGTCAGGGCCTTAGTGAGGACTAGTCAGGGCCTTAATTATGGTCAGCATTAGGGCTTCAGGTAGGATAAGAGGCAGAACATTAACTACGGACCGAGTCAGGTTACGGACTAGGGATAAGGTCAGAAAAGGAGCGAGGGACAGTTTGAAAGCCTTAGTTACTAAGAGAAACTGGGCATTGTTTAGGACCAGTGTCACGGCCTTCGGTAGGGACAGTGCCAGGGCCTGAGTTAGGACTAGCATCAGTGCCTCTGTTAGGGACAGTGTCAGGGCCTGTTTTAGGTGTAGTGTCAGGGCCTTCATTAGGGACAGTGTCAGGGCCTTGGTTAGGACTAGCGTTAGAGCCTTTGTTAGGTATAATGTCAGGGCCAGAGGTCGGAATAGTGTCAGGGCCTTAGTTAGGGACACTGTCAGAGCCTGAGGTAGGTGTAGTGTCAGGACCTTAGTTAGGGACAGTATCAGGGGCTGAGTTAGTAGTAGTGTCAAGGTCTTAGTTAAGGACAGTGTCAGGGCCTTAGTTACGGACAGTGTCAGGGCCTGAATTAGGTGTAGTATGAGGGCCTTATTTAAGAGTAGTGTCAAGGCCTTAGTTAGGGTCAGTGTCAGGGCCTTAGGATTAGCATCAGAGCCTTGGTTAGGTATTGTGTCAGGGCATGAATTAGGAGTAGTGTCAGGGCCTTCTGTTAGGTACAGTGTAAGTGCCTGAGTTAGGAATAGTGTTAGTGCCTTAGTTAGGAATAGTATCAGGCCCTGAATGAGGAAGAACATCTAGGCCTTAGTTAGGGACAGTGTCACGGCCTTGGGACTAAATTCAGGGCCTGAGTTAGGCACAGCATTAGTGCTTTAGTTAGCATCAGAGGCAGGACATTAGCTAGGGACAGGGTCAGGTTAACATCTAGGGATAGTGTCAGGAAATGACCTAGGGATAGTGTCAAGACCTTAGTTACTGAGAGTACCAGGGTCTTATTTAGAACCAGTGTCAGGGCTTCAGGTAGGGACAGCATCAGAGGCTGACTTAGGGAGAGCGATAGGGCCTGAGTGAGGCCTAGCATCAGGCCCTTAGCTAGGGACACTGTCAGGGCATGATGTAGGAGCAGCATCAGGTCCTTTGTAGGATCAGCTTTAGGGTTTTAGTTAAAGACATGATCAGGGCCTGAGGAGTAGTGAGGAGTAGTTTCAGGGCCTCGGTTAGGGCCAGTGTCAGGGCCTGAGTTAGGAGTAGTGTGATGGCTTTAGTTAGGGCCAGTGTCAGAGCCTTAGTTAGGACTAGCATCAGAGCCTTTGTTAGGTATCGTGTCAGGGCCTGAGTTAGGAGTACTGTCAAGGCCTTGCTTAAGGACAGTGTCAGGGCCTTAGTTAGGACTAGTTTGGGCTTTAGTTAGGGACAGCATTAGGGCTTCAGGTAGGATAAGAGACAGGACATTAGCTACGGACTGAGTCAGGTTATGGGCTAGAGATAATGTCAGGAAATGAGCTAGGGATAGTTCGAAGTCCTTAGTTATTCAGAGCATGAAGGCCTTATTTAGGACCAGCATCATGGCCTTATCTAGGGACAGTGTCCGGGAAAGCAGCACAAGTGCCATTCTAGGACCAGCATCAGGGTGTTTGTTAAAGACATTATTGGGGTCTCTGTTATGGACCGCCTCAGGGCCTCACTTAGGGACAGCGTCAAGATTCACATAGGGGCAGTTTCAGAACTTAGTAAGAGATGGGTCAGGATATAAGCTCAGGATTGTGTCAGGACTTTAGATATTGACAGCAGCAAGGCTTTAGATACGGACAGTGTCAGGGCCTGAGATAGGAGTAGTTTTGGTGCTTTTGTTAGGTTAGGGTTAGGGTGAGGGTTACAGATAGAGGGTTAGTGTTAGATGTTTAGCGTTAGGGGTTAGTGTTAGGGTTAGTTAGAGGTAGGGTTAGTTAGGGTTAAGGTTAGGGTTGGGGTTGGGGATAGGGTTAGGTTAGGTTTAGGGTTAGGGTTTAAGGTTTAGGGTTTAGGGTTAGGTTTAGGGATTTAGGGGTTTAGGGTTAGGGTCAGGGTCAAAGTTAGGGTTTTAGGGTTAGGGTTAGGGTAAGAGATAGGGTAGTGTTAGGGTTAGGGTACAGGTTAGGGTGTGGCTACGGATTAGGGTTAGGATATGGGTTAGGGTTAGGGTATGGGTTAGGGTTAGCGTATGGCTATGGGTTAGGGAAAGGGTATGGGTTAGTGTACAGGTTAGGGTTAGGGTATGGGTTAGGGTCAGGTTAAGGTTTAGGGTTCATTTTAGGGTATGGTATAGGGTACAGTTACTGTTATGGTTAGCTTATGCGATAGGGATAGGGTATATTTTAGGGTATGGCTATGGTTTAGGGTACGAGTTAGGGCATGGGTTAGGATTTGGGTACGGGTTAGGATAAGAGGGGCAGTGTTAGGTTTAGGGTACTGGTACAGTTTAGGGTACAGGTTATGGTATGGTAATGTGTTAGGGTTAGGGTATGTGTTAGGGTATGGTTTAGTGTTAGGGTACAGGTTAGGATTAGGGTATGGTTTAGGGTATGAGTTAGGGTTTGGGTTAGGGTTAGGGTTAGGGCATGGGATAGGGTTGGTACAGTTTAGGGTATGGCTATGGGTTAGGGTTAGAGTACGTTTTAGGGTACGGGTTAGTGTTAGTGTATGGGTTAGGGTTAGGGTTCAGCTTAGGGTAAGGGTTAGGGTTAAGGTTAGGGAATGGGTATGGATTAGGGTAAGGTTAGGGCACATTAATGGATTACCATTATGGTACATGTTAGGGTATGGGTTAGTGTTAGGGTATGGGTTAGGATTAGGGTATGGTTTAGGGTATGGTTTAGGGTTAGGGTACAGTTTAGGGTATGGCTACGGGTTAGGGATAGGGTACAGGGTAGGGTATGGATTAGTGTCAGGGTATGGGTAAGGATAAGGGTATGGGTTAGGGTACAGTTTAGGGTTAGGGTACGGTTTAGGGTACACGTTAGGGTATGGCTATGGGTTAGGGTATGGGTTTGGGTTAGGGTTAGTGTGTGGGTTAGGGTTATGGTACGGGTTAGGATTAGGGTATGGGTTAGGGTTAAGGTTAGGGTACGCTTTAGGGTTAGGGTATTTATTAAACCTCTCCCACTCTCCAGATGTCAATAAGCACATAAAGGAAAATTACTTGGGGTCCAGCTATGGAGAAGACTTCAGACACTAGGATAAGACAAAGAACACACCCATTATCAATAAATCACATTAGGATTTTGTTTTTAACCTGTACTTTAAAACACTAGTGCTTAGGAAATCTAATGGAGGCAGAAGCAGCAAAGGGTAGTTTTATGGGAATAACATCACAGATTTCCTGTAGAATACACAGATTTTGACTGGTTAGAAAGTGAAGGAGGAATGCTTTTGTTCTGAAGATTATAAACCCTCTTCTAAATTGAGCTGTTATTGGAAGTTAGAAATTTTTTGTTGCTGTTGTATTGCTTTGTGTTTTCATGATTATTCTGCCTGCATCTCCTTGTTTAACCTTTGATTTGGGGAAGAGTGCCATTACTGGAAGTGACTTTACAGAATTATTCTCAAAATCAAAAGGAAATGGTTCTCACCTAAATATTAAGAAATAAACTCTATACTGGTATACTAACAGAATTATGATTCAGGGATAATAATTCTATGAAATGTAACTAAACACACAATATATATTTCTTCTTTGAAATTTCCATTGTTACTTTTTTAAATTGCAATTGTAATTCATGTTCTTTGTAACAAGTGAAATTTAAAAAGATTAAAGGAAAAGAAAATATTTTACCACTTGCCAACCTTTCCTACTCCCTGAAATGACCAGCATAATGTGTAGCTTTCTCATTTTATCCAGGTGTTCCTTATATCTGGAACATCATGTTTCTCACTGTAGAAAAATAGATTTAGCTCTCACAATTTTTATAGGCTACATAAGAGTCCATAGAACAGAAGTACCAAGTTTTTGAGACTTAGCTTTTTGAGGGACACTCAGGTTACATTCTGTTTTATTTTCTTGTTCTGCTAATATGTTTTAACCCCAGAAAATTATTTTTTCAAATACACACAAACAAAATTAAGTTATTGGTAAGGATTAGGGTTTAGGGTATGGGTTAGGGTATGGGTTAGGGTACTGGTTAGGGTTAGCATACAAGTTAGGATTAGGGTAGAGGTTAGGGTATTGGTTAGGGTATGGGTTAGGGTACAGGTTAGGGTTAGGGTACACTTTATAGTTTCCCCATGTAGGTTATGACAGAATGTTGAGTAGTCTTCTCTGGGTATTCCGTAGGTCTTTGGTGATTATATACTTCACCTGTGTTTGTATATCTCTGTTAACCCCAGTAACCTAATGTATCCAATCCTCACATCTTTCCATTGGTGAAACATAAGTTTGTTCAGTGAATCTATGATTGCCATTCTCTGTGGAAATATCTTCACTGGTATCAATTTTTAGGTAATACCTATAAGTGATATCATAGGGTATGTGTCTTTCGCTTTCTGACTTACTACAAGTTGCATGATCAACTCTAGACTCATCTACGGTGCTACAAATGGCATTGTGTCATTTTTTTCCTTGGCTAATATTCCATTTGTACATGTACCAGTTCTTCTTTGTCCACTCATCTGTTGATGGTCTTTTTGGTTGCTTCCATGTCTTGGCTATTGTAATACGGCTGCAATGCAGATTTGCCTGCCTGTGTCTTTCCAATTCTGTCTTCTTAGGTTATAGGCCCAGGAGTGGGCCTGCTGGATCATATGGTAGCAAAAGCTTTACCATGTAAAGGTACCTCCATTCTGTTCTCATTAGTGGCTCTTACCAGGTTACGTCCGACTTAAAGTTGAGGGTATGCGCTTTTCCACAAACCCTTCAGCATTTATTGCTTGAAGTTTTTTTGCTGAAGTTTATTCTGACTGGTGTGAGCTGGTACCTGTTTGTGGTTGGATTTGCATGTCTCATAATCCCTTGAAATTGAGCTTTCAGGCATGTCCTTTTTTTTCTTAAAACTGTGAGTACAGCTTACCTCTTCATATTGTTTTCTTGAACTATGTGCCACATTTTGAAATATTTTGGCCATTGCCTCCCTCAAAACATTTTGAGGGCAGGTTTCATTTACAGCCCAACAGTACTTGTGCATATGAAATGACCCTTAGCCCAGGTTTTAAAGCTGCTGTTGCAGGTAACGGGCAGAGGGTGGCAGCATTTCTGCTTTTCCCACTCTGGTAACTAGGGAAACAGGCCTTCCTGCCAGTGGTTTTCCTCGGTTATAAATTAGAGAGGAATGTGCCCGGATAAACCCCCAAATGCTGAAGTCTCCTTACTTATGTTTGTTTTTGAAATTGAATTTATATTTTTTATTGGAGTCATATTCTGTTGTGTACATGGACCACTTCTTCTTTGTGCATTCCTCTTTTGATGGATATTTTCGTTGCTTCCAAGTGTTGGCTATGGTCAATATTGCTGGAGTGCAGGATTGCCAGCCTGTGTCTTTTTGACTCTCGTCCTCTCAGGCGATAGGCCCGGCAGTGGGTAGGCTTGATTGAATGGTAGCTCATTATTTACCTCTTCAAGGAATATCCTTTGTGTTCTCATTACTGGCTCTTACCATGTCCCACTTTGAACCGAGGGTACGCATTTCTCCACAACCCTTTCAGCATTTATTGTTTGCAGAATTTTTGCTGATGGACATTCTGACTGGTATGAGCTGATAGGTTTTTGTAATTTGGATTTGCATGTCTTTAATAATTCCTAACGTTCAGCATTTCGGCGCAACTTTTTTTTATTTCTCTTAAACAAAAAACAGAAATAAACAGTGAATACAATAAACCTCTTGAAATTGTCTTCTTGGAAGGCTGCCCTCTTTTGAATTTTTTGGTCGATTTTCGACCCCAGGATGTTTTTGGAGTGCAGGTATCATTTACAGGCCTGCAATGAGTGTGAATATTTAGTTTCCATTAGCACTGGGTTTAAAGCTGCTGTTGTGGGAAACGGCCACAAGGCGGCAGCATTTCTCCATTCCTAAATCTGGTTACTAGGGCAGCAGAGCCTTTTTAGAAGTCCTGTTCCCAGGTTGTAAATTAGAATGGAATGTGCCAGGAAAAAAACCCCGAAAGTTTATGTCACATTATTTCTTGTTCGTTGTTTTAAGTTTTTTAATCGGGGTAATGATTAGAATATTGGTTGTCCTAGGTATACACAATCTGAGTAATTTGTACATATATATATTAATTTTAATATATATATATATTAATGTACAGATCCTCTTCCCATGTAAATTATTGCAGAGTGTTCCATAGACCTCCCTTGCTATATGTTCAGTCTTTATGATATATGTATTTAATAGGTATTAGTACATGAATGTCACCCCTAATCTTTTTTTTTTTTTTTTCTTTTTGCGGTATGTGGGCCTCTCACTGTTGTGGCCTCTCCCGTTGCGGAGCACAGGCTCCGGATGTGCAGGCCCAGCGGCCATGGCTCACGGGCCCAGCCGCTCCGCGGCATATGGGATCCTCCCAGACCGGGGCACGAACCCGTATCCCCTGCATCGGCAGGCGGACTCTTAACCACTTGCGCCACCAGGGAGGCCCACCCCTAATCTTAATTTACCCATTCCCCTCACCTTTCCTTTTAGATAAGCATAGTATATTTTCTACATCTGTGAGTGTCTTTCTCTGTGGAAGTATGTTCATTTGTGTCAGTTGTTAGATAACGCCTATAAGTGATATCATAGTATGTGTCTTTTGCTTTCTGACTTACCTCATGTTCTGTGATTATCTCTAGGCTCATCTATGGTGCCTCAAAGAGCAGTGTTTCATTGTTTTCCATGGCTAATGTTCCATCATGTACATGGACCACTTCTTCTTTATCTATTCATCTGTTGATGGACATTTTGCTTGCTTCCGTGTCTTGGCTATTGGGAAAATTCCTGCAGTGCAGCTGTTGCAGCCTGTGCCTTCTCGACTCTGGCCTTCTCAGGTGAGAGGCTCAGCGGTGGGTCTGCTGGATGGAATGGTGGCTCAATTTTTACTTTTAAACGCAGCTCCTTTCTGTTCTCATTATTGGCTGTTACCACTTTACACCTCACCAGCAGCTAGAGAGTACACAGTTCTCAAAAACCCCTTCAGCATTTATTGTTTGTAGACCTTTTGCTGATGGTAGTTGACTTGCGTTAGTTGAAACCTTTTTGTAGGTTCGATTTGCATGAGTCTCATAATTCCTGATGTTGAGCTTTTATTCATTTTCCTTTTTTTTGAAAAAGAGTGAGTAAAACTTACCTCTTCATACTATCTCCTTGAAAATTTTGCCAGTTTTGGATTTTTTTGTCCATTCCCTACCTCAGCACAATTTTTGAAGGCAGGTGTCCTTTACAGCCCTGTGTCCTTGTGAATGTTAAGTGACTGTAGGCTGTGGGCTTAAGGCCGCTCTTGCGGAAAACGGCCACAAGGCGGCAGCACTTCTAGATTTCCCACTCGAGGTTTCTGGGCAACAGAGCCTTCCTGGAAATCCTGTTAGTAGGCTGCAAGTTAGAGTGGAATGTGCCAGGGCAAACACCCAAGAGCTTATATCTCCTTACTTCTTGTTTGTTATTTAAATTTAATTTTGATTAATTATCAGAGCAAATTTGATTAAAATGTTGTCTGTTTTAGGTGTACAAAATCTGATTCATTATATCTATGTATCTAACTATTCATCTTTGGATCCTTTCCCATGGAGGTTATTAGAGAGTGTTGAGTACACCTCTCTTGGTATTCCATCGTTATTTTGTGACATATATTTCATATGTGTTAGTACATGTCTGTTAACCCCCATATCCTAATTCATCCATTCCTTACACTTTTCCATTTGGTTAAACATAATTTTGTTTTCTTAATCCATACGTGTCCTCCTCTTGGAAATAATTTCATGGGTATCAATTTTTAGGTAACACCTATAATTGATATAGATTATCTGTTTTTCGGTTTCTTCCTTACTTCAAATTGGGGGTTTATCTGTAGGTCCTTCTATGGTGGTGCAAACGGCACTGTTTCATTCTTTTCCATGGCTAATATTCCTTCTGTACATGGACCACTTATTCGTTGTGCATTTTTCTGTTGATGAACATTTTGGTTTCTTCCACGTCTTGGCTATGTTAAATGATGCTGCAGTGCAGGATTGCCAGCCTGTGTCTTTTTGATTCTGGTCTACTCAGGTGATAGGTGTATGAAGGGGCCTACCAGATAACATGGTAGCTCAATTTTTACTTTTAAACGCACCTTCATTCTGTTCTCACTACTGGCTGTTACCAGGTTACATCCCATCAGCAGCTAGCGGCTACACAGTTCTCTAAAACCCCTTCAGCATTTATTCTTTGTAGACATTTTTGGTGATGATCATTCTGACGGATGTGAGGTGAACCTTTTTGTAGACTGGAGTTTCATGGTTTATTAATTCCTGATGTTGAGCCTTTTTCCATTCCCTTTTTTTTTTTTTTTTGCAGTATGCGGGCCTCTCACTGTTGTGGCCTCCCCCGCTGCAGAGCACAGGCTCCGGACGCGCAGGCTCCGGACGCGCAGGCTCAGCGGCCATGGCTCACGGGCCCAGCCGCTCCGCGGCATATGGGATCCTCCCAGACCGGGGCACGAACCCGTATCCCCTGCATCGGCAGGCGGACTCTCAACCACTTGCACCACCAGGGAGGCCCTCCCTTTTTTTTTTAAACAAAAAGAACAAACAAAAAGAAAGAGAAGACAACATGTGCATAAAATATGCCTCTTGAAATTGTCGTTTTGAAATGTGCACGTTTTTTGAGCTTTTTGCTCGATTTACGACCCAAGGATTGGTTTTGAGGGCACGTGTCATTTACAGGCCTGCAATTATTTTGAATATCAAGTAACCATTAGCGCTGTGTTTAGAGCTGCTGTTGTGTGAAACGGCCACAAGGCGGCAGCAGTTCTCCTTTACCAAATCTGCTTACTAGGGAAACAGAGCCTCAATGGAAGTCGTGTTCTCGGTTGTAAATTAGAATGGAATGTGCCAGGAAAGAGCCCCTTAAGTTTATGTCTCACTACTTCTTGTTCGTTTTTTTAATTTAATTTTTATTTTTTATCACAGCAAGTTTGATTACAATGTTTTGCTCGTTCTAGGTGTGCAAGATGCCGTTCATTTACACATATACATATATCGATTCTTCTTCAGAACCTTTTCCCATGTAGGTTATGACAGAATGTTGAGTAGTCTTCTCTTGGTATTCCATAGGTCTTTGGTGATTATATACTTCACCTGTGTTTGTATATCTCTGTTAACCCCAGTAACCTAATGTATCCAAACCTCACACCTTTCAATTGGTGAAACGTAAGTTTGTTTAATTAATCTGTGATTGCCATTCTCTGTGGAAATATCTTCACTGGTATCAATTTTTAGGTAACACCTATAAGTGATATCATAGGATATGTGTCTTTCGCTTTCTGACTTACTACAAGTTGTGTGATCACCTCTAGACTCGTCTACTGTGCTACAAATGGCATTGTGTCATTTTTATCCCTTGGCTAATATTCCATCTGTACATGTACCAGTTCTTCTTTCTCCACTCATCTGTTCATGGACTTTTTGGTTGCTTCCATGTCTTGGCTATTGTAATACGGCTGCTATGCAGATTTGCCTGGCTGTGTGTTTCCAATTGTGTCTTCTTAGGTTATAGTCCCAGGAGTGGGCCTACTGGATCATATGGTAGCAACATGTTTACCATGTAAAGGCACCTTCATTCTGTTCTCATTAGTGGCTGTTACCAGGTTATGTCCCACTTAAAGTTGAGGGTATGCACATCTCCACAAACCCTTCAGCATTTATTGCTTGAAGTTTTTTTGCTGAAGTTTATTCTGACTGGTGTGAGTTGGTACCTGTTTGTGGTTATATTTGCATGCGTCTCATAATCCCTTGAAATTGAGCTTTCAGGCATGTCCCTTTTTTTCTTAAAACTGTGAGTACAGCTTACCTCTTCATATTGTTTTCTTGAACTATGTGCCACATTTTGAAATATTTTGGCCATTGCCTCCCTCAAAACATTTTGAGGGCAGGTTTCATTTACAGCCCAACAGTACTTGTGCATATGAAATGACCCTTAGCCCAGGTTTTAAAGCTGTTGTTGCAGGTAACGGGCAGAGGGCGGCAGCATTTCTGCTTTTCCCACTCTGGTAACTAGGGAAACAGGCCTTCCTGCCAGTGGTTTTCCTCGGTTATAAATTAGACAGGAATGTGCCCGGATAAACCACCAAATGCTGAAGTCTCCTTACTTATGTTTGTTTTTGAAATTGAATTTATATTTTTTATTGGAGTCATATTCCGTTGTGTACATGGACCACTTCTTCTTCGTGCATTCCTCTGTTGATGGACATTTTCGTTGCGTCCAAGTGGTGGCTATGGTAAATATTGCTGGAGTGCAGGACTGCCAGCCTGTGTCTTTTTGATTCTCATCCTCTCAGGCGATAGGCCCGGCAGTGGGTAGCCTTGATTGAATGGTAGATGAATATTTACCTTTTCAAGGAATATCCTTTGTGTTCTCATTACTGGCTCTTACCTGGGCTAAGGGTCATTTCATATGCACAAGTACTGTACACTTTGAACCAAGGGTACGCATTTCTCCACAACCCTTTCAGCATTTATTGTTTGCACAATTTTTGCTGATGGACATTCTGACTGGTGAGAGCTGATAGGTTTTTGTAATTTGGATTTTCATGTCTTTAATAATTCCTAATGTTCAGCATTTTGCCGCACCTTTTTAAAAATTTCTCTTAATCAAAAAACAGAAATAAACAGTGAATACAATAAACCTCTTGAAATTGTCTTCTTGGAAGGCTGCCCTCTTTTGAAATTTTTGGTCGATTTTCGACCCCAGGATGTTTTTGGAGTGCAGGTATCATTTACAGGCCTGCAATGAGTGTGAATATTTAGTTTCCATTAGCACTGGGTTTAAAGCTGCTGTTGTGGGAAATGGCCACAAGGCGGCAGCATTTCTCCATTCCTAAATCTGGTTACTAGGGCAGCAGAGCCTTTTTAGAAGTCCAGTTCCCAGGTTGTAAATTAGAATGGAATGTGCCAGGAGAAAAACCCCGAAAGTTTATGTCACATTATTTCTTGTTAGTTGTTTTAAGTTTTTTAATCGGGGTAATGATTAGAATATTGGTTGTCCTAGGTATACACAATCTGAGTAATTTGTACATATATATATATATATATATATATATTAATGTACAGATCCTCTTCCCATGTAAATTATTGCAGAGTGTTCCGTAGACCTCCCTTGCTATATGGTCCGTCTTTTTTTCTTTTTTTACATCTTTATTGGAGTATAATTGCTTAACAATAGTGTGTTAGTTTCTGCTTTATAACAAAATTAATCAGTTATACATACACATATGTTCTCATATGCCCTCACTCTTGTGTCTCCCTCCAACCCACCCTATCCCACGCCTCAACAAATGAATGGATAAAGAAGAAGTGGTCCATGTACACGATGGAACATTAGCCATGGAAAACAATGAAACACTGCTCTTTGAGGCACCATAGATGAGCCTAGAGATAATCACAGAACATGAGGTAAGTCAGAAAGCAAAAGACACATACTATGATATCACTTATAGGCGTTATCTAACAACTGACACAAATGAACATACTTCCACAGAGAAAGACATTCACAGACGTAGAAAATATACTATGCGTATCTAAAAGGAAAGGTGAGGGGAATGGGTAAATTAAGATTAGGGGTGCCATTCGTGTACTAATACCTATTAAATACATATATCATAAAGACTGAACATATAGCAAGGGAGGTCTATGGACCACTCTGCAATAATTTACATGGGAAGAGGATCTGTACATTAACATATATATATATATATATATATATAAATTAATATATATATGTACAAATTACTCAGATTGTGTATACCTAGGACAACCAATATTCTAATTATTACCCCGATTAAAAAACTTAAAACAACGAACAAGAAATAATGTGACATAAACTTTCGGGGTTTTTTTCCTGGCACATTCCATTCTAATTTACAACCTGGGAACAGGACTTCTAAAAAGGCTCTGCTGCCCTAGTAACCAGATTTAGGAATGGAGAAATGCTGCCGCCTTGTGGCCATTTCCCACAACAGCAGCTTTAAACCCAGTGCTAATGGAAACTAAATATTCACACTCATTGCAGGCCTGTAAATGATACCTGCACTCCAAAAACATCCTGGGGTCGAAAATCGACCAAAAAATTCAAAAGAGGGCAGCCTTCCAAGAAGACAATTTCAAGAGGTTTATTGTATTCACTGTTTATTTCTGTTTTTTGTTTAAGAGAAATAAAAAAAAGTTGCGCTGAAATGCTGAACATTAGGAATTATTAAAGACATGCAAATCCAAATTACAAAAACCTATCAGCTCATACCAGTCAGAATGTCCATCAGCAAAAATTCTGCAAACAATAAATGCTGAAAGGGTTGTGGAGAAATGCGTACCCTCGGTTCAAAGTGGGACATGGTAAGAGCCAGTAATGAGAACACAAAGGATATTCCTTGAAGAGGTAAATAATGAGCTACCATTCAATCAAGCCTACCCACTGCCGGGCCTATCGCCTGAGAGGACGAGAGTCAAAAAGACACAGGCTGGCAAACCTGCACTCCAGCAATATTGACCATAGCCAACACTTGGAAGCAACGAAAATATCCATCAAAAGAGGAATGCACAAAGAAGAAGTGGTCCATGTACACAACAGAATATGACTCCAATAAAAAATATAAATTCAATTTCAAAAACAAACATAAGTAAGGAGACTTCAGCATTTGGGGGTTTATCCGGGCACATTCCTCTCTAATTTATAACCGAGGAAAACCACTGGCAGGAAGGCCTGTTTCCCTAGTTACCAGAGTGGGAAAAGCAGAAATGCTGCCACCCTCTGCCCGTTACCTGCGACAGCAGCTTTAAAACCTGGGCTAAGGGTCATTTCATATGCACAAGTACTGTTGGGCTGTAAATGAAACCTGCCCTCAAAATGTCTTGAGGGAGGCAATGGCCAAAATGTTTCAAAATGTGGCACATACTTCAAGAAAACAATATGAAGAGGTAAGCTGTACTCACAGTTTGTTTTTTTTTTTTTTTTTTTTTTTTTGGTACGCGGGCCTCTCACTGTCGTGGCCTCTCCCGTTGCGGAGCACAGGCTCCGGACGCACAGGCTCAGCGGCCATGGCTCACGGGCCCAGCCGCTCCGCGGCATATGGGATCCTCCCAGACCGGGGCATGAACCCGTATCCCCTGCATCGGCAGGCGGACTCTCAACCACTGCGCCACCAGGGAGGCCCTGTACTCACAGTTTTAAGGAAAAAAAAGGACATGCCTGAAAGCTCAATTTCAAGGGATTATGAGACACATGCAAATCCAACCACAAACAGGTACCAGCTCACACCAGTCAGAATAAACTTCAGCAAAAAAACTTCAAGCAATAAATGCTGAAGGGTTTGTGGAAAAGTGCATACCCTCAACTTTAAGTGGGATGTAACCTGGTAAGAGCCACTAATGAGAACAGAATGGAGGTACCTTTACATGGTAAAGCTTTTGCTACCATATGATCCAGTAGGCCCACTCCTGGGCCTATAACCAAAGAAGACAGAATTGGAAAGACACAGGCAGGCAAATCTGCATTGCAGCCGTATTACAATAGCCAAGACATGGAAGCAACCAAAAAGACCATCAACAGATGAGTGGACAAAGAAGAACTGGTACATGTACAAATGGAATATTAGCCAAGGAAAAAAATGACACAATGCCATTTGTAGCACCGTAGATGAGTCTAGAGTTGATCATGCAACTTGTAGTAAGTCAGAAAGCGAAAGACACATACCCTATGATATCACTTATAGGTATTACCTAAAAATTGATACCAGTGAAGATATTTCCACGGAGAATGGCAATCACAGATTCACTGAACAAACTTATGTTTCACCAATGGAAAGATGTGAGGATTGGATACATTAGGTTACTGGGGTTAACAGAGATATACAAACACAGGTGAAGTATATAATCACCAAAGACCTACGGAATACCCAGAGAAGACTACTCAACATTCTGTCATAACCTACATGGGGAAACTATAAAGTGTACCCTAACCCTAACCTGTACCCTAACCCATACCCTAACCAATACCCTAACCTCTACCCTAATCCTAACTTGTATGCTAACCCTAACCAGTACCCTAACCCATACCCTAACCCATACCCTAAACCCTAATCCTTACCAATAACTTAATTTTGTTTGTGTGTATTTGAAAAAATATTTTTCTGGGGTTAAAACATATTAGCAGAACAAGAAAATAAAACAGAATGTAGGGCTTCCCTGGTGGCGCAGTGGTTGAGAGTCCACCTGCCGATGCAGGGGACACGGGTTCATGCCCCGGTCTGGGAAGATCCCACATGCCGCGCGGTGGCTGGGCCCGTGAGCCATGGCCGCTGAGCCTGCGCGTCCGGAGCCTGTGCTCCGCAATGGAAGAGGCCACAACAGTGAGAGACCCACGTACCACAAAAAAAAAAAAAAAAAAAAAACAGAATGTAACCTGAGTGTCCCTCAAAAAGCTAAGTCTGAAAAACTTGGTACTTCTGTTCTATGGACTCTTATGTAGCCTATAAAAATTGTGAGAGCTAAATCTATTTTTCTACAGTGAGAAACATGATGTTCCAGATATAAGGAACACCTGGATAAAATGAGAAAGCTACACATTATGCTGGTCATTTCAGGGAGTAGGAAAGGTTGGCAAGTGGTAAAATATTTTCTTTTCCTTTAATCTTTTTAAATTTCACTTGTTACAAAGAACATGAATTACAATTGCAATTTAAAAAAGTAACAATGGGGCCTCCCTGGTGGCGCAAGTGGTTGAGAGTCCGCCTGCCGATGCAGGGGATACGGGTTCGTGCCCCGGTCTGGGAGGATCCCATATGCCGCGGAGCGGCTGGGCCCGTGAGCCATGGCGGCTGAGCCTGCGCGTCCGGAGCCTGCGCGTCCGGAGCCTGTGCTCCGCAACGGGGGAGGCCACAACAGTGAGAGGCCCGCATACCGCAAAAAAAAAAAAAAAAAAAAAAGTAACAATGGAACTTTCAAAGAAGAAATATATATTGTGTGTTTAGTTACATTTCATAGAATTATTATCCCTGAATCATAATTCTGTTAGTATACCAGTATAGAGTTTATTTCTTAATATTTAGGTGAGAACCATTTCCTTTTGATTTTGAGAATAATTCTGTAAAGTCACTTCCAGTAATGGCACTCTTCCCCAAATCAAAGGTTAAACAAGGAGATGCAGGCAGAATAATCATGAAAACACAAAGCAATACAACAGCAACAAAAAATTTCTAACTTCCAATAACAGCTCAATTTAGAAGAGGGTTTATAATCTTCAGAACAAAAGCATTCCTCCTTCACTTTCTAACCAGTCAAAATCTGTGTATTCTACAGGAAATCTGTGATGTTATTCCCATAAAACTACCCTTTACTGCTTCTGCCTCCATTAGATTTCCTAAGCACTAGTGTTTTAATGTACAGGTTAAAAACAAAATCCTAATGTGACTTATTGATAATGTGTGTGTTCTTTGTCTTATCCTAGTGTCTAAAGTCTTCTCCATAGCTGGACCCCAAGTAATTTTCCTTTATGTGCTTATTGACATCTGGAGAGTGGGAGAGGTTTAATAAATACCCTAACCCTAAAGTGTACCCTAACCGTAACCCTAACCCGTACCATAACCCTAACCCACACACTAACCCTAACCCAAACCCGTACCCTAACCCATAGCCATACCCTAACGTGTACCCTAAACCATACCCTAACCCTAACCCTAAACTGTACCCTAACCTGTACCCTTATTCTTACCCATACCCTGACACTAATCCATACCCTACCCTGTACCCTATCCCTAACCCGTAGCCATACCCTAAACTGTACCCTAACCCTAACCCATACCCTAAACCATACCCTAATCCTAACCCGTACCCTAACACTAACCCATACCCTAACATGTACCATAACGGTAATCCATTAACGTGCCCTAACCTTACCCTAATCCATACCCATTCCCTAACCTTAACCCTAACCCTAACCCTTACTCTAAGCTGAACCCTAACCCATACACTAACCCATATCCTAAAATGTACTCTAACCCTAACCCATAGCCATACCCTAAACTGTACCAACCCTATCCCATGCCCTAACCCTAACCCTAACTCATACCCTAAACCATACCCTAATCCTAACCTGTACCCTAACACTAAACCGTACCCTAAAACGTACCCTAACCCTAACCCATTACCGTACCATAACCTGTACCGTAAACTGTACTGGTACCCTAACCCTAACACTGCCCCTAACTCTTACCCTAACCCATACCCAAATCCTAATCCATGCCCTAACTCATACCCTAACCCGTAGCCATACCCTAATATACCCTATCCCTATCGCATAAGCTAACCATAACCCTAACTGTACCCTATACTGTACCCTAACCCGAACCCTAAACCTTAACCTAACCCTAACCCATACCCTAACCCTAACCAGTACACTAACCCATACCCTTTCCCTAACCCAGAGCCATACGCTAACCCTAACCCATACCCTAACCCTAACATATACCCTAACCCTAACCCGTAGCCGCACCCTAACCTGTAACCTAACCTTAACCCTAATCCTACCCTATCTCTTACCTTAACCCTAACCCTAAAACCCTAACTTTGACCCTGACCCTAAACCCCTAAATCCCTAAACCTAACCCTAAACCCTAAACCTTAAACCCTAACCCTAAACCTAACCCTAACCTAACCCTATCCCCAACCCCAATCCTAACCTTAACCCTAACTAACCCTACCTCTAACTAACCCTAACACTAACCTTAACCCTATCCCCTGACCTTAAACATCTAACACTAACCCTCTATCCATAACCCTCACCCTAACCCTAACCTAACAAAAGCACCAAAACTACTCCTATCTCAGGCCCTGACACTGTCCGTATCTAAAGCCTTGCTGCTGTCAATATCAAAAGTCCTGACACAATCCTGAGCTTATAGCCTGACCCATCTCTTACTAAGTTCTGAAACTGCCCCTATGTGAATCTTGACGCTATCCCTAAGTGAGGCCCTGAGGCGGTTCATAACAGAGACCCCAATAATGTCTTTAACAAACACCCTGATGCTGGTCCTAGAAAGGCACTTGTGCTGCTTTCCCAGACACTGTCTCTAGATAAGACCATGACGCTGGTCCTAAATAAGGCCTTCATGCTCTGAATAACTAAGGACTTCGAACTATCCCTAGCTCATTTCCTGACATTATCTCTAGCCCATAACCTGACTTGGTCTGTGGCTAATGTCCTGTCTCTTATCCTACCTGAAGCCCTAATGCTGTCCCTAACTAAAGCCCAAACTAGTCCTAACTAAGGCCCTGACACTGTCCTTAAGCAAGGCCTTGACAGTACTCCTAACTCAGGCCCTGACACGATACCTAAGAAAGGCTCTGATGCTAGTCCTAACTAAGGCTCTGACACTGGCCCTAACTAAAGCCATCACACTACTCCTAACTCAGGCCCTGACACTGGCCCTAACCGAGGCCCTGAAACTACTCCTCACTACTCCTCAGGCCCTGATCATGTCTTTAACTAAAACCCTAAAGCTGATCCTACAAAGGACCTGATGCTGCTCCTACATCATGCCCTGACAGTGTTCCTAGCTAAGGGCCTGATGCTAGGCCTCACTCAGGCCCTGTCACTCTCCCTAAGTCAGCCTCTGATGCTGTCCCTACCTGAAGCCCTGACACTGGTTCTAAATAAGACCCTGGTACTCTCAGTAACTAAGGTCTTGACACTATCCCTAGGTCATTTCCTGACACTATCCCTAGATGTTAACCTGACCCTATCCCTAGCTAATGTCCTGCCTCTTATGCTAACTAAAGCACTTATGCTGTGCCTAACTCAGGCCCTGAATTTAGTCCCAAGGCCGTGACACTGTCACTAACTAAGGCCTAGATGTTCTTCCTCATTCAGGGCCTGATACTATTCCTAACTAAGGCACTAACACTATTCCTAACTCAGGCACTTACACTGTACCTAACAGAAGGCCCTGACACTACTCCTAATTCATGCCCTGACACAATACCTAACCAAGGCTCTGATGCTAATCCTAAGGCCCTGACACTGACCCTAACTAAGGCCTTGACACTACTCTTAAATAAGGCTCTCATACTACACCTAATTCAGGCCCTGACACTGTCCGTAACTAAGGCCCTGACACTGTCCTTAACTAAGACCTTGACACTACTACTAACTCAGCCCCTGATACTGTCCCTAACTAAGGTCCTGACACTACACCTACCTCAGGCTCTGACAGTGTCCCTAACTAAGGCCCTGACACTATTCCGACCTCTGGCCCTGACATTATACCTAACAAAGGCTCTAACGCTAGTCCTAACCAAGGCCCTGACACTGTCCCTAATGAAGGCCCTGACACTACACCTAAAACAGGCCCTGACACTGTCCCTAACAGAGGCACTGATGCTAGTCCTAACTCAGGCCCTGGCACTGTCCCTACCGAAGGCCGTGACACTGGTCCTAAACAATACCCAGTTTCTCTTAGTAACTAAGGCTTTCAAACTGTCCCTCGCTCCTTTTCTGACCTTATCCCTAGTCCGTAACCTGACTCGGTCCATAGTTAATGTTCTGCCTCTTATCCTACCTGAAGCCCTAATGCTGACCATAATTAAGGCCCTGACTAGTCCTCACTAAGGCCCTGACACTGTTTAGAACTAAGGCCCGGAAGCTGTCCCTAATGTAGGCCCTGCTGATGGCAATAACTAAAGGCCTGACACTCTCCTGAGCTAATATACTGACCCATCTCTAACCAAGGTCCTGACACTATCCCTAAGTCAGCCCTGATACTGTCCCTAAATAAAGCCCTGAGGCTGTCCCTAACATAGGCCCTGAAGCTATCCCAAACTGAGGCCCTGACACGATACCTAACAAAGGCTCTGATGCTAATCCTAACAAAGTCTCTGACACTGATCCTAACTAAGGCCTTGATACTACTCCTAAATCAGCCCCTGACACAATACCTAACAAAGGCTCTGATGCTAATCCTAACAAAGTCTCTGACACTGATCCTAACTAAGGCCTTGATACTACTCCTTAATCAGCCCCTGACACAATACCTAACAAAGGCTCTGATGCTAATCCTAACAAAGTCTCTGACACTGATCCTAACTAAGGCCTTGATACTACTCCTAAATCAGCCCCTGACACAATACCTAACAAAGGCTCTGATGCTAGTCCTAACTAAGGCCCTGACACTGTCCCTAACTAAGGCTCTGCTGCCATCAATACCTAGAATCCTGACACTATCCTGAGCATATATCCTAATCCATGACTTACTAACATCCTGAAACTGTCCCTAAGTAAGCCTTGATGCTGTCCCTAAGTGAGGCCCTGAGGCTGTTCACAACAGAGTTCCTGATAATGTCTTTAACAAAGACCCTGATGCTGATCCTACAGAAGCACTGGTGCTACTCCTAAGCCTTGCCCAGACACTGTCCCTAGATAAGGCCCTGCCGCTGGTCCTAAATAAGGCCCTAATGATCTGAATAACTAAGGCCTTCAAACTATCCCTTGCTCATTTCCTGACATTATCCCTAACCCATAACCTGACTGGGTCCGTAGCTAATGTCCTGCCTCTTATCCTACCTGAAGCCCTAATGCTCTCCCTAACTAAGGCCCGGACTACTGCTAAATCAGGCCCTGACACTGGCCCTAACTAAAGCCTTCACACTACTCCTATCTCAGGTCCTGACACTGTCCCTAACTAAGGCCCTGACATGATACCTAACAAAGGTTCTGATGCTAGTCCTAACTAAGGCCCTGACACTACTCCTAACTCAGGCCATGACACGATACCTAAGAAAGGCTCGGTTGCTAGTCCTAACTAAGGCCCTGACACTGTCCCTAAGTAAGGCCATGTTGCCATCAATATCTAAAGTCCTGACACTATCCTGAGCATATATCCTAACCCATATCTTACTAACGTCCTGAAACTGTCCCTAAGTAAGCCTTGATGCTGTTCCTAAATTAGGCTCTGAGGTTGTCCCTAACAGATGCCCTGAAAATGTCTTTAACAGAGACCCTGATGCTTATCCGACAGAGGTACTTGGGCTGCTCCTAAGCCTTGCCCGGACACTTTCCCTAGATAAGGCCCTGACGCTGGTCCTTAAGAAGGCACTGATGCTCTGAGTAACTGAGGCCTTCAAACGTTCCCTCGCTCATTTCCTGACATTATCTCTAGCCCATAACCTGACTCGTTCCACAGCTCATGTCCTGCCTCTTATCCTACCTGAAGCCCTAACTCTGTCCCTAACTAAGGCCCTGACTAGTCCTCACTAAGGCCCTGACACTGTCTCTAACTAAGGCCTGGAAGCTGTCCCTAATATAGGCCCTGCTGACGGCAATAACTAAAGTCCTGACTCTATCCTGAGCTAATATCCTGACCTATCTCTTACCAATGTGCTGACACTGTCCCTAAGTGAGGCCCTGAGGCTGTCCCTAACTAAGGTCCTGACGCCCAGCCTAACTCAGGCCCTCATGCTAGGCTTAACCCTGGCCCCGACATTGTCCCTAACAAAGGCCCTGACCCTAATCTTACCCTAGGTCCTGATGTTTGGTCTAACACAGGTTCTGACGCTGTCCCTAACTAAGGCCCTGAAGCTGTCCCTAACGTCAGCCTTGCTGCTGTCAGTAACTAATGTGCTGACACTATCCTGAGCTAATATCTTGATTCATCTCTTACCATGGTCCTAACACTGTCCCTACTAAAGTCCTGATGCCATCCCAAAGTGTGTCCCTGAGGCTGTCCCTTTGAAGCCCTGTTGCTGTACCTAACTCAGGACCTGATAATGTCTTTAACTAAGGCCCTGATGCTCATCCTAGCTAAGACCCTGACGCTAGGACTCACTCAGTCCCTGATGTTGTCCCTAACTCAGCTCCTGACTCTGTCTCTAACTAAGGCTCTAAAGCTGTCCCTAACTCAGGCCCTGACACTTTGCCTAACTCAGGTCCTGGCAATAACTTTAACTAAGACTGTGATGCTGATCCTAACTACAGTCCTGATGCTGGTCCTATATTATGCGCTGACACTCTCCCCAACTCAGGATCTGATGCTGTCCATAATATCTTGTTCTCTCCCTCCCTAATTCCCTGAGGCTTTCCACAACTATAGACCTGACACTGTTTCTAACTAACTGCCTGACTCTGTACCTAACTGATACTGAATGATCAGCCTCTCTGCACCGGTTCTGAATCAAATGAGAACAGTGTTTTGGAGAAATAGAAAAGATTAGTTTTATCACTCTGCCAGCCAATGGAGGACACAGCAGGCTCGTGCCCTCAACAGCTGTGTGTCCCAATGCAGGAGGATTTAGTGTTTTATAGCAATGGTTCAAGGGTGTGGTTGCTCATAAGGATCAGTGTGTATGCAGGGCCTGCCCTCCTTTAATCTCGTCTCAGATAGTTTCTTGATGAGCTCCTCTGGAATGAAGAATGCTAACATCTTCCATTTGTTGGGGGTATTAGTTCTTTAAGGAGCTCAAAGATATTGTTATGTGTATCCCTTGAGGAAGAACCAGGACAGTGCCACAAGGCTGCACTATTGTTTCTTGACTGTTCCTCCCTGTCTCTGCATCCCCTCACTTCCCTGATTAACAACTGTTCAAATTTGCCCTTTGGAACTCAGGGAAGGTCCTGGAGTCTCTAGTCTATTCCCTACAAACAAGTTAGGAGGCACACAGAAAGGCTTCTGTGCCCAGGAGACCACAGAGTCCCTCTCAGTTTCACTCCTCCTCTTCCGGATACTCCTCAATCTTGAGGAGAACAGATTTTTGACAAGAAAAGGAATAATCATTTCAGATTGAGACATTAATCATAAACTTGGCACAAGAACTCGGTTTTAAGGGGACTCGGTTTTAATCCCCACTTCACTTTTATCTTTCCCCACATCTTTCAGGGAACACGGTGATGACTGCTCTGGCTACTTCCTCCTGAAATGGGGCACAGTCCTGCCTAAATCTAGGGGAATGGATACCAAGTTAGAAATATTTGAGTTCCAAGTCGTGTACCTGGGACTCATATGATTAAGGTCTCAGTCCCTCAGTCCCCCACTTTGGTGCAACCAATCCAGTTAAAATAGGAGGGGTAACAACTGAAAATTTAACAGTAAAAATAGATCTCATTCCCTTAGGAATTCAGGAGAATAAGTCTGAAACCGGGTCTGGAACTGGCACTTCAGAGAGACTTCATAGCTAGATGCCTAATTCTACCTAAGTAGGTTGTCACTTCTGATGTAGTATTGATGTATCCGTAACAGGAGCTATTGACCACTACATATATGTCGCATCTTTCTATTAGTATCTGATCTAACATCACTGTTTGAAATTTAATAGTTAAGAGAGGAGTCCTTGAAAACGTATGGTTGCAGCTACCAGCAGACGTTTGTTTGAGAAAGGTCAGTGGCATCCCGAGTCTGATATAGCTCAGAAATTCAATTTCAACAATACAGGAATGTGGGGACTTACCTGGTGGTTCAATGGTTAAGACTTCGCCTTCCAACGCAGGGGGTGCCGGTGTGATCCCTGGGTGAGGAGCTAAGATCCCACATGCCTCACGGCCTAAAACCCAAAACATGAAACAGAAACAATATTGTAACAAATTCAATAGACCAAAATGGTCCACATCAAAAATAAAAACTTAAAAAGAAAACAAGGGCTTCCCTGGTGGCGCAGTTGTTGAGAGTCCGCCTGCCGATGCAGGGGACATGTGTTCGTGCCCCGGTCTGGGAGGATCCCACGTGCAGTGGAGCGCCTGGGCCCGTGAGCCATGGCCTCTGAGCCTGTGCGTCTGGAGCCTGTAAAAAAGAAAGAAAGAAAGAAAGAAAGAAAATACAGGAATGCATCTAAATCACGTCTACATTGGTCACTTAGGTTTATCTTGGGTGTCTGAACCATAGTTACTCCTTTTTGACTGTCAAATGCAATCCCCTCCTCAATGCCAAAGCAGATGTACAATTCATATCCAAAAGGCCACAAAACAGGCCACTTGGTCAGTAAAATTTAAGTTAAAGTATGTATAAGCCAGAGTGACTTCCTCACACCTCAATACATGAAGAGTTTTTTTCCCTTTTGATTACAAGTCTTTCAATAGAAATCATTGATGATCAAAATGTCAATCCTTCAGTGCCAGAATGATTCAGCTGTTTGGCCCAGGTGTAGATCATGTCCCTCAGTGCTAGGCCTCCTTTATATTTGCCTAGTTAATCCACATTGGGGGAATACTGACCAGGTATCATGAACATGCTCAGAGGTATGTTAATGAGAAAACGCTTTATATAGGCCATACATTTTATTATTCATACCCCATTGTCAAACAAGCATTGTACATGTGCTTTTAACAGTAGACCTAAAGCAAACAGTGATACATCATGAGTAATTACATTCTGATAACTTCACTAGGTAGTTTTCCCTTCCTCTTAAACATCAGGGCAAACTGAAGCCAACACAGTAACTTTCATAAATACACACTTCAATACAGAGGTGTCATTTATCCAATTGCTCCAAGTCCTAAGTAGCCTGAGGGGAAGGACTTCCCTGTGCCTGGAAAACACAGACCAAAGCCAGTAACAAAAACACAAAAAT
Source organism: Mesoplodon densirostris (assembly GCF_025265405.1). NCBI lineage: Eukaryota > Metazoa > Chordata > Mammalia > Artiodactyla > Ziphiidae > Mesoplodon > Mesoplodon densirostris. Next base: position 153,457,094 of record NC_082663.1, read on the forward strand.
GTTATAACCATATTCACCAGTTCACTCAGTAACCAATCCTTTTGTTAACTTTTTATGAAGCCATCAGATTCTCCATTAAGATTTTTCATTTTTTACCCAGTTTAGCATTATGACATGAAATTTATCAGAGACCTGTGTTTGCCAAAAAGTCCTTCACACAGATCTTCTTGAAGATGGAGCACTTTTGCAAAGTGTTAGAGCCAAACAGTAACTATCTATAAATCACATGAAGACTTTAAATATCATGGTTAAACATTTGATCACAATGTAAATGGCAAAAGAAACCATTATTGCTGTTACATAAAACATTTAAAAATAACTAGAATTATGACTGATAAAATTTTATCAGGACATACTAGATTTTTAGGAATTCCATGTAATTTAACACACTAATCAAACATTTCTCTCTGAGATGGCTCAAGGGCCTTCTAAAGCATCTCAAAGTTAGCTGGAGATCAAAAGAACTGTTAGAATTAGCCAAACAACACTTATTCACTGAACCAAAGTAAAGAGATTTCAAACAAAAATACAGATCACAGACACAGGCAAAGGAGCTCACAAGCTGTTATCCAAAGCAGCATTCCAGGGCTTCCCTGGTGGCGCAGTGGTTGAGAGTCTGCCTGCCGATGCAGGGGACACGCGTTGGTGCCCCAGTCCAGGAAGATCCCACATGCCGCGGAGCGGCTGGGCCCGTGAGCCATGGCTGCTGGGCCTGCGTGTCCAGAGCCTGTGCTCCGCAACGGGAGAGGCCACAACAGTGAGAGGTCCGCATATCGCAAAAAAAGAAAAAAAAGCAGCATTCCAAGAAAACTTTGGAGGGAGAAACCAAATCCAGGCTTGCCCTAACCCACTTCCAACAAAATCTGTCTTAGAAAATCCTGGTCATGCACAACTCTTTCCACAGTGTTCCCTTTTCACAAACGTTCATCACCTTCTGTATCCATCTTATGTTGCCCCTTATTTTTTTCCACATTCAGACACAACCAGCTCTAGTACAAAGTGACTTTCTTTTCTCTTTGTACCATCAGCCTGTTACCTAGCTGCTCACTTTCTTTACTATGTAGCTTCATAAATCCTTGAACATATGGAACTTCTTTTGTCTTTCTCTTCCTGTGACAAAATAACTCTAGCTGAAGGATAGTATAGTCATTTAGGCTACCATTCAAAGACCACTTTACCTCATTTTTCAAGAATGTATGCATACATTAGCCAGACACAATTACAATAGAATTGCATTCTTTTCTTGGACTTAGGTTTACCACTCTAGGTTGACCAGTCTGCCAGGATTTTGCCCATTGGCTATCAGATGGAACTGAAGAAGCACTTCTTACGTTTGAACCATAGAACACTCACACGCGGGCTAAGAACAAAACAAAATCCTAACCACCAATGGAAGCCTCAAACCAAAGGGACCAAAAACCAAACAGCACAAGACTCAGATCAACTTCCAAGTCTCAACTTAGCCTGTGACCTCTGTCCAAGTGGTACACCTTCCAAATGAGATTTCCTGAAATGAAAAGTCACCCAAATGGGAACCAGGGTTCCCCCAAATATACAGGGCTAAGATGAGTTCAGACTGCAATGCCAAGGGAGTTACCACATGCTGGCTGAGGTGCTGCAACATCCCAAATGCTGTTTTTCTGGTTCACCAAAATAATTCCTTGGAGTAGGACATTCGGGGCAGTCCAGGCAGGAGGAAGAGAGGAATGGCCTCAAGGTAAAGACAGCCTCGCCAGCTGCTAGGGTGGTCCCTCTTCCACCATCTACTCCTGCACCAGAATTCTAACTGCTGGGATGACTGGGGCTCGGCCTTTCCAGGCAAGGGTCTCAGGTGGTCTGGCCTCTAAAGGAATTCTCCAACCCTACACTCTATCGAAAGAGGCTGGCGTGGAGAAAATCTCAGTGTCCGATCAAGTCAGGGGACCCACAGGGGCCACCCCCAAGTCAGCCCCACATTGGGCTCTAAATTTGATGTCGAAAACTCGACCTCTGTGCACCAGTGCCAAATCGAATCTCAGAGAGAGAGGTTTGGAGGAAGTAGAAAAGAATAGCTTTACTGCTTTGGCAGCCAAAGGGGGACACAGAAAACTCGTGCCCTCAAAAACCTGCGTCCCAATGCAGGAGGATCTGGTGAGGAGTTTTACAGCAATGGTTTAAGGACACAGTTGCTCCTAAGGATTAGCGTATGTACAGGGCCTTAAATCACTTTAATCTGGCCTCAGATGGTCTCTTGATGAGCTTCTCTGGAATGAAGAACACTAAAATCTTCTATTTTGGGGGGAGGAGGGGTTCAGGTTGGTAAACAGCCCAAAGATACTCTTACGTTTATCCCTTGAAGCAGAACCAATATCCTGCCCCAAGGCTGCACCATTGTTTCTTGACATTTCCGCCCTTGTCTCTGTATCCCCTCCCTTCCCTGATTAGCAACTGTTCGAATCTCCCCTTTGGAACTCAGGGAAGTTCCTGGAGTCTCTAGCCTAACTAAGGCCCTGACACTACATCTACCTCAGACCCTGGCACTCCCCCTAACTAAGGCCCTGACACTACTCCTAAATCAGTCCCTGACACTGTACCTATCAAAGGCTCTGATGCTAATCCTAACTCAGACCCTGACACTGTCTCTAACTAAAACCCTGCTGCCATCAATATCTAAAGTCCTGACATTATCCTGAGCTAATATCCTCACCCATGTCTTACCAAGGTCCTGAAACTGTCCCAAAGTAAGTCCTGACGCTGTCCCTAAGTGAGGCCCTGAGAATGTCTTTAATGAAGACCCTAAGGCTGATCCTACAGAAGCCCTTATGCTGCTTCTAGGTCATGCCCTGACACGATCCCTCACTCAGGCCCTAGAGATAGGCCTCACTTAGGCCCTGTTGCTGTACCTTAGTTAGGCTCTGATGCTGTCCCTACATCAAGCCCTGACACTGATTAAGGTCCTGATGCTCTCAATAACTAAGGTCTTCACGCTATCCGTAGCTCATTTCCTGACACTACCCCTGACCTGGAACCTGACTATGTCCCGAGCTAATGTCTTGCCTCTTATCCTCACTGAAGCCCTAATGCTAATGCCCTAATGCTCTCCCTAACTAAGGCCCTGACTAGTCCTAACTAAGACCTTGACACTTTCTCTAACTAAGGCCCGGAATCTGTCCCTAATATAGGCCCTGCTGCCGGCAATAACTAAAATCTGGACACTATCCTGAGCTGATATCCTGACCGATTTCTAACCAAGGTCCTGACACTGTCCCTAAGAAAGCCCTGTCGCTGTCCCTAAGTGAAGACATGAGGCTGTCCCTAACTCAGGCCCTGAAACTATCCCTAACTGAGGCCTTGACGCTGTGACTAACTCAGGCCCTGATCATGTCTTTAACTAAGACCCTAATGCTGATCCAACAAAGGCCCTGATGCTGCTCCTAAGTCATGCCCTGACAGTGTCCCCAGCTGAGGGCCTGAGGCTAAGCCTCACTCAGGCCCTGTCACTCTCCCTAAGTCCAGCTGTGATGCTGTCCCTACCTGAAGCCCTGACACTGGTTCTAAATAAGGCCCTGATACTCTCAGTAACTAAGGTTTGACACTATCCCTAGGTCATTTCCTGACATGATCCCTAGACTTTACCCTAACCCTGTCCCTAGCAAATGTCCTGCCTCTTATGCTAACTGAAGCCCTGATGCTGTGCCTAACTCAGGCCCTGAATTTAGTCCCAAGGCCGTGACACTGTCCCTAACTAACGCCTAGATGCTCATCCTAAATCCGGCCCAGAACTGTCCCTAACTAAGGCCCTAACACGACTCCTAACTCAGGCCCTCACACGGTACCTAACAGAGGCTCTGACGTTAGTCCTAAGCAAGGCCCTGACACTGTCTCTAACTAAGGCCCTGCTGCCATCAATATCTAATGTCCTGACACTATCCTGAGCTAATTTCCTGACCCATCTCTTACCAAGGTCCTGAAACTGTCCCAAAGTAAGCCTTGACGCTGTCCCTAAGTGAGGCCCTGAGGCTTTCTCTAACAGAGGCCCTGATAATGTCTTTAACAAACCCCTTAGGCTGTTCCTACCGAGGCCCTTATGGTGCTTCTAAGTCATGCCCTGACACTGTCCCTAGCTAAGGCTCTGACTCTAGGCCTCACTCAGGCCCTGTCGCTCTCCCTAAGTTAGGCTAAGATGCTCTCTCTACCTGAAGCCCTGACACTGGTCCTAAATTAGGCACTGATGCTCTAAGTAGCTACGGTCTTGACACTATCCCTAGGTCATGTCCTGACACTATCCCTAGACCTTAACCTAACCTTGTCTTTAGCTAATGTCGAGCCTCTTATGCTAACTCAATCCCTGATGCTGTCCCTAACTAAGGCCATTTAATTAGTCCTGAGGCCGTGAACCTGTCCCTAACTGAGGCCTGGAGGCTGTCCTTAACAAAGACCCTCAACTTATCTTTGACTGAGTCCCTGACACTCTCCCTCACTAAGGACAGAGGCTGTCTCTAACTAGGGCCCCGAGTCTGTCTTTAACTAATGGCCTCACTCTTTCCCTAACAAAGGCCCTGACACGGTCCCTAATAACATTAGCTGCCCCTCATTAATGCCCTGATGCGGCCCATAAATGATGTACTGAAGCAGCACTGAGGTCCAGACGATGTCACTAATGACCCAAAATGTCTCTTACTAAGGCCCTCAAATTACCTCTGAGGCCCTAAAGATGTCCATAACTAAGTCCCTGACACTATCTCTAACTAAGACCCACAAGTTATCTTTAACTGAGGCCATGACAGTGTCCCTAATGAAGAACTTGACACTGTCTCTAACTAAGGCCCTGAGTCTGTCTTTACCTAATGGCCTCACTCTTTCCCCAACTACTCCCTGACGCTGCCCCTAATCAAGGCCCTGACGGTGTGCCTCATTGCCTGAGCTGTCTTTCACTGATACCCTGACCCTGTCCATAACTAACACCCTGATGATGTCCCTAACGAACAGCCTGAAGTGTCTCTTGCTAAGGTCCTCAAGTTTTCCTCTGAGGCCCTGACACTCTCCCTAATTAAGGCCTTGACACTGTCTTTAACTAATGGCCTGATGCAGTTGCTACCTGAGATGCTGATGCTCTCACTAAGACCTTGAAGTCTCTACCTGAGAAGCTGACACTGTCTGTAACTAATTTCCTGACTTTTTCCTTAACTAACATCCTAATTTTGTCCCTAAATAACACCCTGACACGGTCCTAACTACGGCCCTGATGCTGCCCCTATCTAAGGCCCTGACGATGTCCCTAATAGACTTAGATGTCCCTCACTGTGGTCCTGATCCTGTCCATTACTAAGGCCCTGAATATGTGCCTAAGTACGTCTCTGACCCTGTCCTAAGGCCCTGACCCTCTTCCTAACTAAGGGCCTTGATGCTGACTCTACAGAAGGCCCTGACACTGCCCCTAAATAACTGCCTGACACTGGTCCCAAGTATGGACCTGATCCTGTCCATAACTAAGGCCCTGAGGATGTCCCTCATGAAGTCTCTGACACTGCCCTTAATAAGCCCCTGACGCTGTCCCTAGCTAATGGCCTAGGCTATAACTTACAAAGTCCCTAACACTATCCCCAAGACGCTGGCACCCTCCCTAACTCAGGCTCTGATGCTGCACCTTAGTGCCTAAGCGATGACAAAATAACACCCTGATTCTATGACTAAGGCCCTGAATATATCCCTAGGAAAGTCTCTGAAGTGGCCCTAACTAACGGCCTAAACTGTCTCTTACTAAGGCCCTCAAGTGATCTCTGAGGGCCTGACAATGCTGGCCCTAACGCACGTCCTGCTGCTGAACCTAACCGAGGCCCTGATGCTCTTCCTAACTAAGGCCTTGAGGCCCATTCTACCCGAGGCCCTAAAACTGTCTGTAACTAATGACCCGACTCTTTCCCTAATTAGCACCCTAATTTTGTCCCTCATTACTGCCCTGACACTGGTCTACACTACAGCCCTGATGCTGGCCCAATCTAAGGCCTTGACGATGTCCCTAGTAGCCTTAGATGTCCCTCACTGTTGGCCTGACCCTGTCCCTCACCAAGGCCCGGGCCCTCTTCCTAACTAAGGCTGTGATGATGTCTCTACCTGAGGCACTGACACTGTCTATAATAACGGCCGGCTCTTTCCCTAACACCCTGATGCTGTCCCTAATAGCCTCATATCTCTCTCAATAACGCCCTGATCCTGTCCATAACTAAGGCCCTGAGTATGTCCCTAGGTAAGTCTCTGACGCTGTCCCTAACTAAGGCCCTGATGTTGTCTCTACCTTAGAATCTGACATTCTAATGTCCTGACTCTCCCTAATTAACATCCTGACGCTGCCCCTAAGTGAGGACCTGACACTCTTCTTAACTAACAACTTGCCGCTGTCCCTACCTAAAACCCTGACACTGTGTGTAACTAATGACCTGACTCTTTCCCTAACTAACGCCTGGACACTGGTCCTAATTATGGCCACGATGCTGGCTCTAAGGCCCTGAAGAGATCCCTAAGTAACAGCCTGAACTGTGTCTAACTAAGGCTCTCACGTTCTCTCTAACTGAAGCACTGACACTGTCCCTAACTTAGGCCCTGATGCTGTCCCTTGTAGTCTAAGCTGTCACTAAATAATGCCCTGATCATGTCCATAACCAAGGCCCTAAATATGTCCCTAAGTGCATCTCTGACGATGTCCTTAACAGCCTGAACTCTCTTCAAGTTATCTCTGAGGCTCTGACACTGGCCCTTCCTAAGGCCTCACCCCGGGGTTGTCCCAGGCTGCTGGGCAGTTTTCCCTTGTCCTCATCTCTAGCCAGCTCTCTTCCATTGACCACTCTAAGATTCAGCGATGCAGTGGTCCCGCGTGGGATGTGCCTGTGGAGGCTCACCTGCGGGAGGAGAGCCATGGCCACTCCACCCTCCAGCGGACAGCGGCTCAGGGTAGGAATCTCTCAGCCAGTGTCTGGACACAGGGTTCTGCGTCCTTGTTTGTTGTAAATCCCTTGGAGTTACCTCTAACGTTTTTTTAAATGGATATCCCCTTCAGCATATTTATAATTTAAATTATTTACCACATTAAAATTCAGGAATGACATTATTAGAATGAGCAGGAAGACACCAGATGTCCCCGCCCCCAGTGATCTATTACTTGGAGGATTTAAAATTCTAATGAGAAAACACTCACTCTCCTCACCCTCTTGGACGTCAGCACAAGACGGGAATCAGCTGCATTCTTTATTTATCCCTCTGATTTTCCAGAACCTTTCCTTCAAGGAGAAATCTCTGGGCTCTGTGGGAACTGTGAGTGGTGACCATCAGGTAAATCTGAGACTGAAAAGCAAGAGGAAAAGAGACAGAGGAGGAGATGAGAATCGGTGATGGGGAGAAGCAGGGGCATCCCGGTTCAATTGCAGGCCGAGAGTCTGGGTTCATCTCCAACGAAGCTAAGGACCACCAGGATCTGGCCCCACTGGCCTTGTCACCTGGTGTGGGGACTGGGGACAGCCAAACCCCCATGGCCACTCTCAGAGAAATAAAGAAGGTGGGAGGGCACCCCGAGAGCCAGACTGAAAATGGCCATGCTGTGAAATAATAAGATGCCCTTTCAGAAAAGTGAAGACTGTTCTCTTGGTTCTCAAAGACTTGCAAATACTCTGTGCCCTTCTGAAGGCATGCCGAAGGCTTCAGCCTTTGAGGGCAGTAATGGGAGTGCATCTGGGCTCTAAACAATCCAGCACTCACTCCTTCAGGGTGCTGAGGATGACCAGTGTCCACCCCTTGGGTGCTGTGGGGCCTGAAATCCCCTGATCACCGAGGACGGGAGGGGCCACACAGACACTCCACTGGACCACCAGGGTCTTGGCTGGTGTGCCACAGTCTTTGTCAGATACGTGGTTTGCAAACATCTTGTGCCATTTTGGATGGTTGATTATCTTTTCCTTGCTCCTTTTTATACACAACTGTTTTTCATTTTGAGGAAGTCCAATTCATCTATTTTGAGCTTCACCTTCTCTGAGCTACTATTGTATTTGTCTTTTTTTTTCTTTTTCCGCGGTACGCGGGCCTCTCACTGTTGCGGCCTCTCCCATTGCGGAGCACAGGCTCCGGATGTGCAGGTTCAGTGGCCATGGCTCACGGGCCCAGCCGCTCCGTGGCATGTGGGATCTTCCCGGACCGGGGCACAAATCTGCGTCCCCTGCATCGGCAGGCGGATTCTCAACCACTGCGCCACCAGGGAAGCCTTATTTTGTCTTTTGTTGCTTGTGCTTTTGGTAGATCTAAGAAAGCATGACCAAATCCAAGGTCATGAAGATTTACTCTCATGTTTTCTGCTACGAGTTTTAAATTTTTGGTTCTTGCATCTAAGCCTTTGGTCCATTTTGCGTTGTTTTTGTATATGGGGTGGGGGGAGGTAAGGGTCCAACTTTATTCTTCTACATGTGGGTATCCAGTTGTTCCAGAACCTGTGCTAACTGTTTGGGAGAAAATACCTGCAAATGATGCGACCAACAAGGGCTTAATTCTAAAATATACAAATAGCTCATACAACTCAAAAAAAGAAAAAAATCAAAAAATAGACAGAAGGTCTAGATAGACATTTCTCCAAAGACATACAGATAGCCAACAGGCACATGAAAAGATGCTCCACATCGCTAATTATTAGAGAATGTAAATCAAAACTACAGTGAGAGGGCTTCCCTGGTGGCGCAGTGGTTGAGAGTCCACTTGCCGATGCAGGGGACGCAGTTTCGTGCCCCGGTCCGGGAAGATCCCACATGTCACGGAGCGGCTGGGCCTGTGAGCCATGGCCGCTGAGCCTGCGCGTCCGGACCTTGTGCTCCGCAACAGGAGAGGTCACAACAGTGAGAGGCCCGCATACTGCAAAAAAAAAAAAAAAAAAAAAAAAAACTACAGTGAGTTATCACCTCATAGTGGTCAGAATGGCCATCATTAAAATGTCTAGAAATAAATGCTGGAAGGGGTGTGGAGGAAAGGGAAACCACCTACACTACTGGTGGGAATGCAAATTGATGCAGCCACTATGGAAAACAGTATGGAGGTTCCTCAAAAACTAAAAATAGAATTACCATATGAACCAGCAATCCCACTCTGGGCACATATCCAGACAAAACTATAATTCGAAAAGATACATGCACCCCAGCATTCACAGCAGCACTATTCACAACAGCCAAGACATGGAAGCAACCTGAATGTCCCTCAACAGATGAATGGATATAGAAGATGTGGTACATATATACAATGGAATATTACTCAGCCATAAAACAGAATGAAATAATGCCATTTGCAGCTACATGGATGGACCTAGAGATGATCATACAAACTGAAGTAAGTGAGACAGAGAACGACAAATACCATATGATATCACTTATACGTGGATTTTAAAATGAGACCCAAAGGAACCTATCTACGGAACACAATCAGAGTCACAAATACAGAAAACAGATTTGTGGTTGTCAAGGGGCAGACAGGGGAGAGGGATGAATTGGGAGTTTGGGATTAGTAGATGCAAATTACTATATATAGGATGGATAAACAAGGTCTTACTGTACAGCACAGGGAACTGTATTCAATACCCTGTAATAAACCATAATGGAAAAGAATATGAAAAATATGTATATATGTATGTATGTATATATGAATCACTTTGCTGTACAGTAGAAATTAACAAAACATTGTGGGTCAACTATACTTCAGTATCAATTAGTTTGAAAGCACTTTTATAAATTAGATCTTATTTCTCTTGTCCTTTCATCCTGGGACAAATGTATAACAGAAACTCATATGAGTAATCCAGGTTAGTTTCTGTTCTACTAACCGGGATGAACTCATATCACACAGAACTTTAATTGTTGAACAAACCATGAATACCAGTTACACCATGGGATGTCCTGATCCAATATGAAGTTTGTAAGTCTCGTATCAAGCCTGCAGAATCCACTAAATTTGGAAATTCAAACTGAAATGAAGCCACCTCTCCCATGACTTCTCCACAACTAGTTATACAACATCAATTGGAAACAATATATAATCAAATGAATGTAGACAGAAACAACTATAGCCTTCCTGTTTTTTCCCTTTTAGATGAAGACGGTATTTAAGGTGATGTCTTGGGCCGTTTCAGGGTGTTACTCAATTTCCTGGGTATCTGCCATACACACAGGAGGTACACATGTTAGATAACTTGTTTGTGCAACAATATGAAGGTAGTTAATACCACAAAACTGTATACGTAAAATGAATTAAATGCTAAAGTCATGTTTTGTATTTTTAATGACAATGAAAAAAAGTGTAGCACTGATATTTGTTACAAAAATGAACATTAAAAACATTCTTAGTGAAAAAAGCCATACAGAAAAGGCCACCTGGATCCCATACTCATCTTGTCTGCTTCAAATCCATCAAGGTTGTCCAAATGAGGGGGAAACTCAGTAATGGTTCCAGAAAAAGAAAACTGGCTCAGGATGGAAAAAGACATTTTCATACAGCTGGGACAGCAGGTGAAAGTTGAAGTGGGGCTGAGTATTAAATTATAATGTGAACATCACGATTTCTTCATTTAGGGGTTATGTGCTGGTTCCTTGGGCAAAACACACTGAGCATTTTGTGTGAAGTGGTAAATGTGAGTACTTTTTGCCATTATTGCAACTTTTCTGTACATTTTAAATTACTGAAAAGTAAATTACTTTTCTAGACAACCATGTCAGTATCATGCCAGAAAATCAGATAAGACAGACATCAAATTTTGTTATAGAGGCCAAGACTTACCCAGACTAAGTTCAACCAAAGTTGTGATACTTATTTCCCTTGTAGGAGTCCACATGGTATTAAGAGGCATCGTGGGAAGAGTATATTAGTAGCTACCATGTCGTGGGTCCTGTGGATTACCTGGGGGTGCAGTAGAAACTGTGAGATTTTAGTATTGCAATTTTCATATTACTTCAAAAAATATGTTAAAAAATAAATTCAGTAAAGTTTCAAAATATGGAATCAATATACACAAATCAGTTTTGTTTCTATACATTAATAATGAACCACCAGCAAGAAAAATTAAGAAAACAATCCCATTTACAATTCCACCAAAAAGAATGAACTATTTAGCAAAAATTTAACTAAGGACATGAAAGACCTATACTCAGAAAACTATAAAGCATTGATAAAGAAACTGAAGACACAACAGAAGACAATATTCCATGCTCATGCATCAGAAAAATGACTATTATTAAAATGTTTATTCTACTCAAAGCCATCAACAAACAGTGCCATGAAAGCTAGACACCAGACTCCAAAGAACGACACTGGTCACCATCTACACTGCACATAAAATTAACTAAAAGTGGGCCTCCCTGGTGGCGCAGTGGTTGAGAGTCCGCCTGCCGATGCAGGGGACACGGGTTCGTGCCCCGATCCCGGAGGATCCCACATGCCGCGGAGCGGCTGGGCCCGCGAGCCATGGCCGCGGGGCCTGTGTGTCCGGAGCCTGTGCTCCGCAACGGGAGAGGCCACAGCAGTGAGAGGCCCGCGTACAGCAAAAAAAAAAAAAAAAAAAATTAACTAAAAGTGCACAGTATTCCACATTAAACCCTTTCTCTCCTGAGTCCCCTGAAGATGCACCACATCCACCCAGCAGTCAGCTGCACAGGAAGATTCTCCACACTTGCTCATTTTTTCCTCTTGTGGAATCTCCTCACCAGTGGTTCCTGAGAAAACCCATCTCCTGTCAGTGTGGACAATGCCTCATGGTCCAGAAACCTAAGCCCTGGCAGGAGACAAAGCTCCTGTCTGCTTGTCACGGAGCAAAGTCTGTGGGCAGAGTGCACCTGTGCCCCCAGGGTCAGACAGGTGGGTTTGGCACCCCCTGTGGGACGTGAGAAAAGTGCCGGGAGTGCCGCCCTCACAAACCCAGAGGCCTCATCCGGAATGCTGTTCTGCTGTATATACTAAGTTGGGAAATCCAAACTGAAATGGAGCCAAGTATCTCACTGTATCTTCTCAAAAAGATAGTTAAAGAGCAATTAATTACAAACCATATGTAATGAAATGAATGTAGACACAAACTTTACAACTTAAACCAAAATTCACTCAAAATTGCCCAGAGACAAATTTAAATTACCAAACTATAAAAATCCTAGATAATCTACATGACTTTGGGTCTGGTGACCTTATTCAGAAAACAGGAAGACAAACCACAAACTGCAAGAAACTATTTCCAAAACACATATCTGATAAAGGATTTGTACTCAAATTATGCCAACAACGCCATTAAAATTTGGTAAAGATTGAAACACACACCTGGCCCAAGAAGATAAACAGGCAGTAAATAAGCATACAAGAATATACTCAAGATGCTGGTGGAATGCATGTACAACCAACTTTGGAAGACAGTTTGGCAGTTTTTTTCCAAATCTAAAAAGTCTCACCTTAGGATCCAAGGAGTGTACCTCTTGTATTTAGACAACTGCTTTGAAAACTGTGTTCAAACCAAAACTAGCATCAAGTAATGCACAGCGGCTCTATTCATAATGGCTAAAACCTTAAAGATATCAGGATGTCCTTCTGTAGATGAATTCATAAGCAAATTAGGGCACATACATGTCAAGGGGAGCAGAATACACCACCCCAAAATATGCCCATTTGACAAAAGGTTTATTTTGGACTGATTAATTTAAGAAACAGCAGACCCAGGAGAATCTCTCAAAATCAAGTAGAAAATGCCCTTTTAGGAGGTAAATTTACATTTATTAAGGATATCTCCATTTGTAAGGGTATGTCCCTCTCTGGACCAGGAATTGAATGATGACTAAATATCAAGAAAAGCTTGTTGGGACTTCCCTGCTGGTCCAGTGGTTAAGACTCCATGCTCCCAATGCAGGGGACCAGGGTTCAATCCCTGCTCAGGGAACTAGATCCCTCATGCTGCAATTAAGAGCCCGCATGCCACAACTAAAGATTCCACAGGCCGCAGCTAAGACCTGGCGCAGCCAAATAAATAAATGTTTAAAAAAAAAAAAGCTTGTCAATGAAATAGGCCTGGATGTAAATCTGTGTAACAACCACACCCTTGTTTACTGGGCTTTGCCTAATAACTTTGCCTAATAACATCCCTTAAATGGTTTCCTCCATTCCCTAACATCTTTCTTTTGTTCTCAGCAGAAGATAGCATTTAAGGTAATGGCTTGGGCCATTTCAGGGAGTGACTCAGTTTTCCTGGGTATCTTTCAAGTATACAGGAGGTACTCATGGTATATATTAAACTTCTGATTGTTTTCTCCAGTTCGTCTCTTTTTCTTTACAAGGGAGATCTCAATAAAGAACATAGAAGTGTAGAGGGAAAATTATTTTTCCTGTCATATACATGCAGTGCAATAGTATTCAGAGATATAAAGGAAAGAACCATCAACCCGTGCAAAAAAAAAATAGATGCATCTAACACTTACATTGCTAAGTGAAAGAATCCAGTCTGAAGTGCTACACACTGTATGACCTCATTTATATGATATTCTAGAAAAGGCAAAACTGACATGGTAAGCAGTTTACGGAATATGTGGTTGAAATAGTCCATATGATACTTTAGTGGTGAATACCTGTCACTATGCATTTGGCTACACCTACAGATTTTTTTTTTTTTTTACAACCCAACACGTAATTTACAATCTAGTCAAACTTAGCTACTTAGGATATGGGAGTGTCAAAGACTGGAATACAGAATGTAACAAAGAATCTAACTGATTCAGAAATGTATGAAAAAACTCACTGTTGGTAGTGGGACAAATGGGCTAACCTAAGTTAACTTGGGAAATGTACAGGATCTGTAGGCCAAAGACAAAATGTGCCATACATACACAGTGGACTCTATGTTCTTTCCCATGAGGGGTAGTAGCTAACAATACTGAAACTACTATATCAGCAATCGAATAGAACAAGCACTGAATTTAATAAATGACAAATGGTGGAAGCCAGGTTTCTTACCACTGGAGTGGGAAGTCACAGACAAACAAAGGGAGAAGGTTACAATACCCATGTAATAACAGATCCTGTTGGAGATATTAGTATAAACTATCTTTAGCCTACACATAGTTCCACATGGAACTCTTTATAATTATGTGTATATGCATAGGGTGGGATACATGCATGTATTTCTATGTACTGTCAGCTGAGCATATTGAGCTCCCACATGTAAGTTTTTAATACCATTCTCTAATAAAAGGAACAAGGGCTCTTTGAAGAAAGGGCTGATGCTAGGACTGAGACAGTAAATATATGGAGCAGGATAATCTTAAAATATCGGAAAGTAAAGAAGTACCAAAAATTTTTTAAACCCACAAAAGAAAAATTATGTAAAATGAAAACAGGAACAAATGGGAAAAGCTCTCAACAGCCAAAGCAAGAATGAACTAAGCAGTCTAATAATGTAGTGCTGGATTATAAACCAAAGTTTACAATAATCATTCACGTGTCCAAACTGGTAAAAATAAATTACATAGTTTTTGATGAATGGTGTTAAATAGAAATCTCCTATGCACAAAGCTTCTAAACAATGTATATAGCCACTCAGCTGTCCATCAAGGCTGTGAAGCTAACCCCTCTCTCCTCCAGTGTGGGTTCTGCATTATGACTTCCTCCTAAATAAGACACACAGGATGGACATGTGGGAAAACTTGACAAACACTACTTCAGCTAGGTGACCAAAGTTAAGAATATAAGTGAGAAGTTTCCTTAAGAGCCTGTCCTCTTGATATATGGTGAAGAGGAAGCACTTCACCTCTGTGATCTGCTTTTTCAAAGCCAAGTCTAACCACGACAAAACCACTAAGCAAATCCCAGTGCCCGGCAGTCTATAAAATACCTGACCAGTCCTCCTCCACACTGTCCAGGTCATGGAAACAAGAAGAGTCTGAGCAACTGTCAAAGCCCGGAAGAGACCAAACAGACATGATGACCCCATGTCCTTTGAGATCCTGGAACAAGGAAAGGTAAAACAAAGGGAACATGAATAGGGACTTCAGTTAATAGTAAAGTGTCAATACTTGTTCATTATTTGTCATAGTTCTGTAGAAAATTAGACAAGAAAAATTAAATGTCAAATAAGAGAAACCTACTATAACAAACTGGAAATCTAGAGGAAAAGGGGGATTTCTTTGTAAAAACACATTACCAAAATGGACCCTAAATTAAGGAAAACACAAAAAGGCCAATTAATCACTGAGGAACCTCTTCCCCTACTGGTTATCCTATCACTGTTCCAGGGTTTCCCTCTCCCAGGACAGGGATGGAGCAGGGACAGAGCTGTCTGGCAGCTCCCCTAGTATATGACCCCACCCAGTGTCTTCACCTCCCCCAGCCACGCCTACCCAGTGAGGACACCTGAGGATGGATGAGGGATTATTGATTCAGATGTATCAACCAGGACTTTTTCTTTTCCCAGTGACTGGACACACTTACGAAAGTAAAATAAATTAGTATTTATTGTAAGGGTAGAAATACTTTAATACTTGCAAGTGGCAAGTTGAAGAATGGGTTTGGACCTGGCAGGTCCAGTGGCTCACACTGTCTCAGTGTGACCTTGCTTTTCACCAAAACTTTGTCCTGCTCAGTACCTTTGGGGGACCCCATTCACAGGCACAGGCTCTCTCACTGCCCTTAGGCCAACAACTATTCTAGGCTGACAACCACTCACCATCCATTTTCCGAGAAAGAGTTTCTCCTTTTCTTGGATTCCAAGAAAGTCATGGTTTTAAATGCCTTTGATCTGGCTTGGGTTGCATTCTCACCCTTGACCCATCACCAGAAGATGGAAAATGGGACTGGCTAGACATGGGTTGTAAACCCATCTTCGAGCTGGGTGGAACATGGGGTCATCCTTCTGCAACTGTTTGGACTGGAAGCAGGTGAGATGTAATTCCCAAAGGAAAACTGAGGCACTTGGGCCTGAGAACAGATGCTGGCTGGGAGAAAGCAACAGATTCTAAGTCAATGAAAGCTCAATGCACAGCACAGAATCTGACACAAAAGGAAGAAAGGGGTTCACTTAGGGTCAGGGGCTGCAGCTACACATCCAGTGCTCTTACTGTCCTCCCAAGACTGCAAGAAGTTCTTTCCCTTGCTGAAAAGTCAGGATCATTGGTGGTGGTAAACTCAAGTCTCTTTCCTTGGGCATCAGGTCCTCACATCTCAGAGGCTGGCCCAGAACAGCCCATGTGCCCTCAGAAGACACACAGACCTCATTCCTGCCCCTGAGAGGTGGGAGCCCATGAGTTATGCCATCTCCCTGGCCATATTAATTGCCCATGCCTCAAAAACTATACTGCTCCTTTTCCAGTTTCTTCTCTCTCCTTTACTAAGAGGAAGAAACCAAATGCTAGGGTGGTAAGGAAACTCTTGTGCAATGAAGTATTGGGAGGCTCAAGAATTACTCCATGCCATGGAACCCATAATTGGCAGGCTTTCCAGAGGCCACATGGGTGCATATGGCTCTCCAAGACAATGCAGTGTCAGTGTAAACCTCCCATTGGGAGGTCCAGTTGCTTCCATATCTTTGATTCTTAATGAATATGCATGTCAAAAGTTTCTAACGACTGAAAAGGACAAAGGATTGCAGGGCCATGGTCTGCTGTATGGTTGTTGTGTCAGGGACACACTCCAATGTTTAGAGGATTATTACTTCTCTTGGCAGCCTATGAGGCTGTGAGCTGGAGGCCTTTTTCTCAACCACATGCATGTTGGTAGTTGAAACTTCTCAAAGGAATATCTACACTGCCCAGGTAGCTCTTGAATTGCCTGGCATCATGCTCAGCTCCATAACTGTACATGAGGACCTGACAATGCCCAGGGTGGACGGAGCTAGTGGACCACAGATGCCTGCCTGGATAGTCAGAGGTCAAGGGCTGTCCTGCCTGAGACTTGATCATCTATTCATGCCCACTCAGATGGGACAAAGGATGCCTCCAGTGCCAGGAGGGCCCCACCAGCCCTTAAGAAGGCAACATCTGGGGGCTGGCAGGTCACTGCACCCAGTCCTGTATAAATCCACACATGTCCACTGGGTGCCCTCCTGTCTGGGCTGTGCTGGAACCTGGGGCTGCCTAGGCAGAGTAGGGCCAGCATCACCCTTCCCAGGTAGGAGGACAGAAGTTAACCATGCATGACTTCTGACACCCTCCCCGATCCCTGACAGAGGTTGAGTTGGATAAGAAACAGTCCAAGACAAGAACACACATTTCATTCTTCTCTCAAAGCCCAGGACTGGGGGAAGGGAGACCAGAAAAACAGTTATTGACCTCA
The DNA here is from genome assembly GCF_025265405.1 of Mesoplodon densirostris. Classification (NCBI taxonomy): domain Eukaryota; kingdom Metazoa; phylum Chordata; class Mammalia; order Artiodactyla; family Ziphiidae; genus Mesoplodon; species Mesoplodon densirostris. The sequence goes on from NC_082663.1 coordinate 153,474,380, forward strand.
GCTCCCTGACTCCTGTTTGACCCTGGGCAAGTCCTATCCATTCTGGAGGCTTCCGAGCGAAGGAGAGGGGAGGGCAATGAGGGCCAATTGTGCTTAAACCTAACTCTAACCTTCACCCTAGGAGCCCTAAACTCTAACCATAACCCCCTAACAACCCTAGCCCCAGGCCCCTAGACCCTCGCCACTGACCCCTAAACTCCAATCCCTGACCCTGACCTTTAACCACAACCCTCTACCATGACTCTCCAACAATGACCCATAACCCTAAACCGTGACCCCTGAACCCTCACAACTGACTCAACCCCAGGCCTAAAGCCTGGCCTAGTGGGTACCGAGGGATGACTGTATGAACTCTCAAATAAACCAAGGAATTAAATCTTCCTGACCATGAATTTAGCAATGGTTTCTTAGATTTGACAGTAAAGCATAAGAAATGAAAGAAAAAATAGATAAATTGGATTTCCTCAAAATTACAAACCTTTGTGCATCAAAAGAGGCTATCCAGAAAGGAAGAAGACAGCCCACAGAATGGAAGACAATATTGGCACATTATATATCTGATAAGACTCTTTACCTAGGATATACCCAGGACTTCTACAACTCATCAACAAAAAGACAAACAATAAAATTTTTGAAACAGACAAATGGCTTGCATGGATGTTCTCCAGGCAAGACATACAAATGGTCAACAAGGACATGGAAATATGTCAAACATCAGTAGTCATGATGAAAATGCAAATTAAAGCCACAGTGTGATGTCCCTTCACACACACTAGAATAAAAATAAATTTTAAAATAAATTTTAAAATATGTAAATAAAAATAACAAATGTTGGCAACAATGTAGATAAATTGGAACCCTTAAAAGTTACTTGTGGAGGGCCTCCCTGGTGGCGCAAGTGGTTGAGAGTCCGCCTGCCGATGCAGGGGATACGGGTTCGTGCCCCGGTCTGGGAGGATCCCATATGCCGCGGAGCGGCTGGGCCCGTGAGCCATGGCCGCTGAGCCTGCGCGTCCGGAGCCTGCGCGTCCGGAGCCTGTGCTCCGCAACGGGGGAGGCCACAACAGTGAGAGGCCCACATACCGAAAAAAAAAAAAAAAAGTTACTTGTGGAGATGTACAATGGTGCAGTCTATGTGTACAAAACTTTAGCATTTACTCGAAAATATAAAATATAATTACCATGTGGTTCAACACCTCCACTCCTAGATATATACCCAAAAAATGGAAAACAGGCGTTCAAACAAAAACTTGTACACCAATTATTCATAGCAGCACTGTTCACAATAGCCCAAGGTAGAAAAGATTTAAATGTCCATCAGCAGGTAAATGGATAAGCAAAATAAGGTAGATCCATAAGCTGCATTATTCTGTCATATAAAGGAATAAAGTAGAAGTATACAGCCACTGTGGAAAACTGTATGGTGGCTCCTCAAAAACATGGAAAATGTATGATCCCTTGATTCCACTTCAGGGTGTACACCCAAAATATTAGAAAGCAAGGACTGGAACAGACATTTGTACCCCGTGTTCATAGCAACGTTATTCACAACAGCCAAAAGGTGGAAGCAACACAACACATCCTTCAACAGATGAATGGATAAGTACAGTGTAGTATATACACAATGGAATATGATTCAACCTTTAAAACTAAGGTAATTCTCACACATGCTACAATGTGGATGAACCTTGAAGTCATTATGCTAAGTGAAACCAGCCAGACACAAAAAAGGACAAACGTTCTATGATTCCACTAGTATGAGGTATCCAGATAAGTCAAATTCAAAGACAAAGTAGAATAAGGTTGCCAGGGGTTGAGGTAAGTTAGTGTTTAATAGCTACGGTTTCACAAGGGGAAAATAAAGTTCTGGAGATGGATGGTGAGGATATTTTTACAACAATGTGAATGTAGTTAATGCCATAGAACTGTGTACTTAAAAATGGTTTAAATGGGGCTTCCCTCGTGGCACAGGGGATAAGAATCCGCCCGCCAACGCAGGGGACATGGGTTCAAGCGCTGGTCCTGGAAGATCCCGCATGCCGCAGAGCAACTAAGCCCGTGAGCCAGAGCTACAGAGGCCTTGTGCCACAACTACTGAAACCCGTGCGCCTAGAGCTCGTGCTCCGCAACAAGAGAAACCACCACAATGAGAAGCCTGCACACGGCAATGAAGAGTAGCCCCCGCTCGCTGCAACTAGAGAAAGCCTGTGTGCAGCAACAAAGACCCAACACAGCCAAAAAATAAAAAATTAAATAATTTAAAAAAAAAGCTTTTAAAGGGCTTCCCTGGTGGTGCAGTGGTTGAGAGTCCACCTGCCGATGCAGGGGACACGGGTTCGTGCCCTGGTCCAGGAAGATCCCACATGCCGTGGAGCGGCTGGGCCCCTGAGCCATGGCCGCTGAGCCTGCACGTCTGGAGCCTGTGCTCCACAACGAGAGAGGCCACAGTGGTGAGAGGCCCGTATACGGGAAAAAAAAAAAAAAAGCTTTTTAAAAATGGTTTAGGGCTTCCCTGGTGGCACAGTGGTTGGGAGTCTGCCTGCCAATGCAGGGGACGCGGGTTCGTGCCCCGGTCCGGGAGGATCCCACGTGCCGCGGAGCGGTTGGGCCCGTGAGCCATGGCCGCTGGGCCCGTGTGTCCGGAGCCTGTGCTCCGCAACGGGCGAGGTCACAACAGTGAGAGGTCCGTGTACTAAAAAAAAAAAAAAAAAAATGGTTTAAATGGTAAATGTTACATGTTTTTGATCACAATGGAAAAAGTGAATGAAATAATGATCAATGTTACAATGTGGATAAATACTGAAAACATCCTAAGTGAAAGAAGCCATACAGAAAAACCACCCAGATCATGCTCATCTTGTACACTTTAAATCCATCAAGGTTTTAAAGTGAGGAAAAGCCCCAGTGATGGTTCCAAGAAAAGAAAACTGGGTTCGAATGGAAAGGTACATTTCCACAAAGCTGGGGCAGCTGGTGAAAGTTGAAGCAGGTCTGTGGATAGGATTATAATGTAGAAACCATAATTATTCCTCATTATGGGGTTATGTGCTGGTTCCCTGGGAGAGTGGCCCTCCCACTCTCACAGGGTAAAACAAACTGGAGTATCTTATGAATGTGGAAAACTTTATGCTGCTATTTAAAGTTCTTTATACACTTGAAATTTACTAGAAAATAAAGTACTTATCAAAACCACCATGTCATACCACTCCAGAAATACAGACATCAAACTCTGTTATAGAGGCCAAGCCTTACCCAGATCCAGTTCACCCACAGTGGTGATACTAATCACCCTTGTAGGAGTCCACATACTACAAGAGGCACCATGGGAAGATTATATTGGGAGCCACTATGTCTTGGGTGCTGTGGATGACCTGGATGTAGTTGAAACAGTGGGATTTCTGAATTCTAGTTTTCCACATTCAACCACGAAAAAACTGTTACGACTAAGAAATGAATTCAGTAAAGCTGCAGGATACAAAAAAAAGAAAAATCAATGCACAAAAATCATTTGTGATTTTATACACTGATAAAGAACCATCAGAAAAAAGAATTTTTAAAAAAAATCCCACTTACAGTTTATCCAGAAAGATAACCAGGAGTAAATTTCACCAAGGACGTGAAGGACCTGCACACTGAAAACTGGGAGACACTGATAAAGGAAACTGAACAGAAAAAAATAAATAGGAAGATACCCCGTGCTCATGAGTGAAAAGAATACTGTGAAAATATGCATTCTAAGGTGGGGCTTCCCTGGCCATCCAGGGGTTGGGACTCCACTCTCCCACTGCAGGGGGCACGGGTTCCATCCCTGGTTGGAGAACTAAGATCCCACATCCTGCATGCCACATGGTGTGGCCCAAAATTTTGTTTTAATTTTTAAAAAAGTATGCATCCTAGCCAAATTAATGTACACATTCAACGCAACCCCTACCAAAAGTCCAATGACATTTTCCATAGAAACAGAACAAACAATCCTAAGTTGTGTGTGGAACCACAAAGGACCCAGAAGAGCCAAAGAGACCCTGAGGCACGAGAATGGGCTGGAGGCATCTCGCTCTCTGACTTCACACTTCATTATGAAACTACAGTCCCAAAAAAGTGTGGAATTGTCACAAAAACAGGCACACAGACCAGAGGAACAGAGCAGAGAACCCAGGAATCAGCCTACAGGTATGTGATCAGTTAATTCACAAGAAAGGAGCCAAGAACATACACCAGGGAAAGGATGTCTCCTCAATAAACGGTGCTGGGAAAACTAGACACCACACGCCAAAGAACAACACTGAACTCTGTCTACACCACACACAAAAGAGGCCAAAAACCCAGTTTTCCACATCAAGCCCTTCCTCTCCTGGGTCCTCTGAAGACAGACACCCTCAGCGGTCAGCCACGCACAGGAACCTTCTCCCCACTATTTCTCACCTTTTCCCTCAGCGGCATCACCTCCCGGCAGGTCCTGAGGAGACCAGGCTCCTGTCAGCATGAACTAGACCCCCCAGTGTCCCAAAGCTGAAGCCCCAGCGGGTCCTGAGGAGACCTAGCTTCTGTTAGTGTGGACTTGACCCCGGGTTGTCCTGAAGCCCGGCCATCAGCATGGACTCAGCCCCACGTGTTCCGGAAGCCAAAGCCCCAGCGGGTCCTGAGGAGGCGGGGCTCCTCTCAGCATGAACATGATAGCATGATCTGAACAGACATCCCGCCAAAAAAGATACACAGATAGTTAAAGTCATACAGAAACAAGTTCAACATCATATACCATTAGGGAATTACAAATTAAAATCATGAGATATCACAGCACACCTATTAGGACTGCTAAGCTCCAAAAATAGGACAATACCAATTGCTAGAGGGTGAGGAACAAAAGGAACTCTCCCTCATCGCTGGGGGTCTGCATGTGCAGCCACTTTGTAAGATAATTTGGCAGTTTTTTCCAAAGCTAAACAAGTCTCATGTTGGGATCTAACAATCATGCTTCCAGTATTTAGGCAACTGCTTTGAAAATCTATGTCCAAATGCAAACAAGGATGTAATTATGCACAGCCGCACTTTCATAATAGCTAAAAACTTGAAGAAATCAGGTTATCCTTCAAAAGATGAATGCATAAGCAAATTGGGATACATCCATGTCAAGGCGAGTAGAATATGCCACCCCAAAATATGTCTCTCTGGCATAAGGATTATTTGTCTGCTTTAAAAAAAAAAAAAGACTTCCCTGGTGGCTCAGTGGTTAAGAGTCTGCCTGCCAATGCAGGGAACACGGGTTCGAACCCTGGTCCAGGAAGATCCCACATGCCGCAGAGCAACTAAGCCGGTGCGCCACAACTACTGAGCCTGCACTCTAGAGCCCGCAAGCGACAACTACTGAAGCCTGCACGCCTAAAGCCTGTGCTCCGCAACAAGAAAAGCCACCACAATGAGAAGCCCACGCACTGCAATGGAGAGTAGCCCCTGCTCGCCACAACCAGAGAAAAGCCTGCACGCAGCAATGAAGACCCAATACAGCCAAAAATAAAATAATAAATTTATTTTTTAAAAATCTCAGAAAACTGAGATTAGCGTTTTATGAAGGACATTTACAATAGAAAAACCTCCATTTATAAGGGTATGTCCCTCTTTGCACCAAAAATAGAAGGATAATTAAATCTTAAGTAACTCTTTTCAATGGAGAAGTCATGACTTTAATATGCAAACAATCATACTCTTTTTTACTGTGCTTTGCATGATAACCTGCCATAACTGGCCTTCCCCCCCTCTTCCCCAGCATCTTTCTTCTGTTTTTAGCTCAAGACGGTATTTAAGGGGATGGTTTTGGTCATTTCAGGGAGTGACTCAGTTTTCCGTGGTATCCCCCCTGTACTCAGAAGGTATACATGTTATTAAACTTCTGCTTTTCTCCTGGTAATCTGTCTTTTATTACAGGGGCAGGGGGCCTCAACCAAGAACCTAGAAAAGTAGAGGGAAAATTGGTTTTCCTCCCATACACATGCAGTGGAATACTACTCAGCAGAAAGGAATGCACCATCAACCTATGGAAAGATATGGATAAATCTTCAGTATATACTGCTAAGTGAAAGAATCCAGTCTGAGGAGACTGCACACAGTATGACCCCATTGATGACATTCTGGGAAAGACAAACCTACATAGATGATAGCAGGTCATGGGGTGGGGGGTTTGAAATAGTCCACGTGATACTCTAGGATGGATATCTGTCACTATGCATTTGTCAAAGCCCACAGATGTGTGTAGCCCAAGGGGTCAATCATAATCTATTCAAATTTAGTTATTTAGAATGTAGGAGTGTTGCAGGATGGAATACATAATGTCACAGAATCTAACTGTATTAGAAATATATGGAAACAACTCACTGTAGGGGATGGGATAAAAGGTGCTGACCTAAGTTACTTTTGCAAATGAATGGAATCTGTAGACTAAAGGCAAAATGGACCGTATATAGACAGTGGGCTTTATTCTACGAAGTTCTTCCCAGGGTGTAGTAGCTATCAATTCTGAAACCTCTGCACATGTAACCTGGAAAGGAGCAATGCACACATAAATGGCAGATGGTGGGAGCCAGGCTCCTTGCTGTGGACGTGGGAAGTTACAGATAAGCAAGGGGAGAGCCTCTGCCCTCGTAATCCTGGATCTGGGCTTCCTAGGAGGATGCTGACTGGCCGGGGGAAACACACACACCTTCACGCTGGGAAGACCCTGCAGACATAGGAACCTCACACCTCATCTTTCCACCATAACTGCTGGAAACTGTTAGCCCTCCATAATCAGTCAATTGCAGCGTTTAAGACATTCTCACCCCCAGGCAGATAAAGGAGCATGAGGGTCTTGCTTACCCCTAAGCTGTCCCAGAATCCAGGCCCTGGGGGTGTAGCCAGGTTGGGGGTTCCTGGGCCTCTGACCAGCAGGTGAGAGGAGGGAGGAAGACTGATCCTGAGGACAGAGGTTCCCTGAAGTCTGTGAGCCCAGGAGCCCCGATGGGGTCCATTCCCAGTGAGGACATGGGCAGGGCCTGCAGTGGTTCTGTGTTCCCCCTGGGCCCCTTTGATGAAGCCGCGGCAGCACTGGGCCCAGACGTTTCCTGGCGGTGTCTCAAACTCTGACACAGCGGTTTTACAAAGGAACAAGAGAATGGAGCTGAGCCCCTGACGGCCACTCCTTTCTGGCTGAGTTGCTTCCAACAGGACCGCAGTCACCTGCACGTAGTCTGCTGTGACCCATCTGCCCCCACTTTGCCTTTCCTCTTCATTCCTGCAATGATTCCAGTGACATTTCCAGCCTGGACCCCTCTCCCAGGCCAGACGCCTCGGTCCAGCCACTGCACTCCCATCTCCCTTGGGGGTTAACAGGCCCCTCAGAGGACTGGGATCCCGCAGCTCCCCACACCCAGGAGCAGCCCCACCTTCCCAGGTTGCTGAGCCCAGGCACCAGGTGTAACCGAGCAGGACCCTATGGGGCCTTCCCAGGAGAGACCCGTCCCCCATATCCTCTGCTGTAGGTCCTCTCTGCAGTACCTGGATAACAGTATCTGATGCACGCTTCCTGAGTTGTTTTACAGATGCTAAGACCACCACCAAGTGGAAGAAATTAACTACTTGATGATCATGAACAGGTAGCCCCGGAGCTTCTGCTGCCTAAGAATTTATAACGTTAACTGCCTGTTACCTCACCATTAGCCAGAGAATTGTGCACCAGCTGATCACATACCCTGTGACCCCCCGCCTCCTTCACTTGGCCTTTGAAATTGCTTTGCTGAAATCCTTCAGGGAGTTCGGGGTTTTAGAGCACAAGCGACCTGGCCTCCTTGTATTGGCACTTGTACAATTAAAGCTGCAATTCCCTTCACCACACCCGGTGTCACTAGACTGGCTTTACTGCACTCGGGCAAGTGGACCCACGTTTTGTTCGGTAACACTGGGGTCTCCCAGGCTCCCACCCTCCTTGCACCCCAGTGACTGTCATCTGCTCCTCCAGAGTCTTGTTGCAGCAAAAATAGAAATGAAGATTTCCTTCCCCTGAGAGCAAGGAAAACAAAGAGAACAGTGAACAGGCTAGAGAAGAAACATAACCTGGCCTGAAAGAGTTCATCACTCCTTGTTTTACTTTGTCACGCATTTGTAGTAACTAGATTTGTACTTTACAAAGCTAACCTCACTCCCTGACACTATGTAATTTACATTCGGCACCCATCACCCCTGACTCTGTGTGAGTTACAGCCCCTGCCTCTCACTCCCTAACATTATGTCCAGCACTTACATTCTATACGCCCCTCATAACAAATCACCCCCTAAGTTTTCATTTCAGAAACAAGTTCATCGGCCGATAAACCAGAGACAAATATACGCAATTACCAGACTGCTGGACCCCAATTACCGGGCAGCCTGACGCCAACTATGACTGTTTTGAAATAATGCAAAGGAAAGGAGGAATGCAAGACCTTCACTACTTTTATCCTTATCCTATACCCCAGACTGCGAGAGCCCCACATATGAAATCTTCCCTGATTCTCAAGGAGGGGTGCCCAGTTCTTGAGGCGCTAGCCAGCTGTGCCTTCCCTTCTGCCTGGCAGAAAAATAAAGCCATCTCTCTCTTCCTCCAAAATCCCTGTCTCTGTATTTCTGCTCAGCCTCGGTGCACAGGGAAGCCGATATTTCGACAACAGTCTGTGGCCAGTTCCCACACTAATTCCCCTCTACACCCACAGCCCTGGCCCAAGCCCGATCTTGTGCCTGGTTCCTCCATCAGGCCTGACAAAGCTTCCTGCCCACACGGTGCGTCTCACATCCCACCCCAATGTGGTCTTTCTGAAGCATAAACGAGACTGTGACTCTCTCCCACCTGTAACCACGCAAATGTTTCCCCACTTTCGCTAGGGTACCTGCCGGGAGAGACATCTGCCAAGGCCCTGAGAGTCCCTGGCATCCCCACTAGGCTGCTGGCTCCTGGGTTCCCTGACAATGAGCACCTCAGCAGGCCAGGAGACATGGCAGGAAACACCAGAACTGCTCACCTCAGGAGGGGACTGGCACTGCCACGGCCTGATCAAAGAGAGCAGAGAAGAGTTCCCCAGCTGGGACACAAACTCTGCACAAGTGGCCTCTCCTTGAGCCATTACATCACATTGTATGACTTCAGGGAAGGAAGGACCAAGGCACACTTGGTTCCTAAGGAGGATGGTATAGGCTCAGTCACGTCCCCCCAAATTCACATGCTGAATCCCTAACCCCAGGACCCCAGGACATGGCTGTATTTGAAGATGGGATTTTTAAAGAGGTGATCAAGGTAAAAATGAGATCAGTAGGGTGGATCCTAATCCAATAGGATTGATGTCCTACAAGAAGAGATTAAGACACAGATAGGCACAGGGGGAGACCATGTGAGGACCTGGGGAGAAGATGGCTGTCTACAAGCCAAGAAGAGAGGCCTCAGAAGCCAGCCTGCACACACCTTGATCTCCAACAGCATCCAGGACTGGGATATAGGCCTGTTATTCAAGCTGCCCAGTCTGCGGTGTCTGTTACGGCGGTCCTGAGCAGACTCATATGCAGGGAAACTCAGGATTCACACTGGACAGAGCCCACTCTCAATCCCCCTGTACGTGAGTTACAGGAGCCCCAGGAACTGAGGAGGGGCTCCCTGATGGGAGACAAAGGATAGAAGATGCTAGGCATTAACATGACTGCATTCATGTTAAACGTGCCTGAAGTCCATTCACACGAGATGGTTTTGTCCTGTATGTATGCCCACATCGGCACCTTCAGTCTGAACTGCAGATCTTTGGCTTCACCACCTCCACTGAGGGCATTAGCTTCACCTGCTGTGGACCGTCTCCTATAGTATTTCCAGAACCACAAAGCATCGAAGCTTCACGGGACCCAGAATCTGTGCACTACCTTCCAGGTGACCCTCACAGCAGAGCCGTGCAGCTGCCCGTCAGAAACCATTTCCCTTTTTCCTGTTCACAGCTACCCTGCACCTCCCAGCCTTCCCACCCCTTACAGCTGGGGCACAGTGTCTCGTGTTACCAAGCGGAAGGGGTGGAGGTGGTGAGGGCCTTGACCAGCCTGCATCCTAGGACAGAGGGCATGATGCCCACCTGGTCACCCCACGCTGCTGGTTGGAGCCCTCACCTGGAAACAGGGAGGAGAAACAAGGGGGGCAGAGCCTGGGACCTGACCCCCACCTGCCCTGGACTCTCAAAAGAAGGGGACAGAGACGTCTTGAGCTTCAGCCCAGTTTGGGGAGACACTATGTTCCAGCAACAAACTTTGCCTTAAAAGCCAAGGTGCTTTACAAACCCCTCCCCAACTGTCACAGAAAGTCAGGCTTAATCTCATCACACTTTTCTCAAACCCCAGCTCACACTGAGACCACCTCTCGGGTGACGGTGCTTCAGAGCAGCCCCTTTAAAAGATCCCTGGAGTTCAGCTCTCCCAGCCCTGCCTTCAGTTTAAGGGAGAAGTTTCCTCGACAACCTTGACAAACCTGCTCAGTTTCCTTGACAACCAAGCTTCGCAATCTCCCAAACTCTCCTCCTTCAAACATTCCTAGTCTAGGCTTGATGAGCCTAAAGTGACAGTGCTGTCATCATGTGCCAGAGAGTGACTCCTCCAAGCCCGTAATTACTGGTTACATGATGCTATTGATGATGAAATCCCAGAAGAGCAAACTTTGCAATATAATCATTTCTGGACTCGGCACTGGGTCCCTTTCCACGGACAGAGTGGAGTGGCTGTTTCCACGGGCCCCGTGGTGGAAGAGCTCACCTAGTGCAGCCAGGACTTCATCCTTTCCAGGTGATTCCAGGGTCCTCACTCTGCCCAGACCCCCACCCACATGGCTGCTGGCTGCTGTCTGTGCCAGTCTATACGGGACCTCGGTAACCTCCTAAAATGAGGGTTATTTTATACACAGGTAATGGGTTGAATGCTGGCCCCAAAAGATGTGCCCCGCCCAGAACATGTGAACAGGACCATATCTGGGAAAAGGGTCTTTGTATATGTAGCTAAGGATCTCGAGGTGAAGTCATCTTGGGTTAGGGTGGCCCTCAATCCAATTGAGAGAGTCCTTATGAGAGACAAAAGAGGAGAAACACCGACACAGAGGAGAAGCCACGTGAAGACAGAGGCAGAGAGGGGAAGGACGCAGCCATAAGCCTGGGGACGCCTGGACCCCCCAGAAGCTGGAAAAGGCAGGAAGAACCCTATCCTGGAGCCTTTGGAGAGACTTCCGTCCTGCAACACCTTTATCTCAGATGCCTGGTCTCCAGGACTGGGGGAGGATGAACTCCTGTTGTTTTAGACCACCCAGCTTGTGGTCATTTGTTACAGAAGCCACAGAATGGTCACACAGACCCTGCTCTGTAGGATCCTGGAAGTGCAGGTCTCATTAAAGGCCAACAGAGGCTGGGTTGCAGAACCCTTAGAGTCAGCACTGAGCCCCAGAAATCCTAAAGCAGTGGCTGGACACCAGAATGTTGAGGGGTCAGTCAGAAGCCCATCCCTAGGGGTGCTGGCTGCACACGGCCTCCCCAGGTTTTTACGTCTGTATATGTTGGGGATAAGTATTTCCATCCTGATTCAGGACCTCTAATGTCACCCTTCACGTTGCTAATTAAGAACCCACTAGTTACACAGATGAAAACCCTATCAGGACACTTGCTCCAGTGGTAAACAATTCTGCAGTTGGTCAGAGGTGGGGAATCGTCTCCCATGCAGCCAGCAGCACCCCCGCAAGGAGTGTCCTCATTGCAAAACTGGGGGACCATACCGAGGCATCTCTGAGTAAACGTGAGCTGAGCCCCAGGCCAGCCGCTGCTGAACTGTTCCCACCCTTCCCAGGTAAAACACCTGAATGTGTGCAAGGACTTGAAAGCCTAGAGGAAGGGCCGTGGAGCCACACCAGCAACAGCACGCAGGCCGACTTGGTGCCTGCAGGCCAGGCAGGATGGTCCTGGCCCTGGGCGCTCTTCGGGAAGCTTTCCACTTCCCTGCCTGAGGTACCCCTCCTGTCCCGGCCCCCACTGCTTATTTCCTTACTCACCTCTGCCCGGGGAGAAATTCCAGCGGCAGGTACGGGTGACACATCCTCTTCTTTAGCAGGTGGCAGCCTGGCAACTCCTGCGGAAAGTCCAGCAGAGCCCCACTCACACCGGGCCACCCACAAAGCCACGGCCCCTCACTCCCTCCCACCAGCCCAGCCCCGACACTGCTGACGGGGCAGAGAATATGGCGTCAGGCACAGCTGCAGGGGCTCTTGCTGCCTGGAGGGGTGTTTATATTGACCTCAAACCAGGCACACCTGGGGAGGGCTGGCAGGAAGGGTCAGGCTGCCCAGGTCAGCCAATCCTTGCCCATCAGGGGCTCAGAGTTGCAGAAAATGGGCCTTGCTGCACTGGCCAGGTCCAAGGAACAGGTGTGGGGTCCTGAGGGTCAGGATAGACATGGGGCTGCAACTCTGCTTGTTTTCTAATCATTTTATCTGGCCCATGAGTGGGAGACAACTTCAAGAAGACCCTCTCCTAATGAGAGGAACCCAGGAGTCAGGGAGAGGAGGCGTGGTGGGTGAAAACAGGGGCCTGGTGCCCCGGCTGCAGTGGAAGCCTCTGGAAGACCTGATGGAAGGAGGTCGCACAGAGTGAAGCCCAGGGTCCCAGACCTGTCCAGGAGCTGCTGTATGTTAGTTCAGGTCCTGCTCTGAGGTGCTCGGGGTCAGTTCTGACCGACAGGTGGGCTGGGGGTGCTCTGCAATGAGGGCTACATGCACGGTTCCTGGGTGCCCAGGCTTGCTGGGTGCCTGCCCAGGTGAGCTCCATACCTGGGGAGGGGCCTGACCATGAGAGCCCCGGGGGCTGCTGGGTACCTGCTCAGGTGAGCTCCATATCCTGGGAGGGGGCCTGACCACGAGGGCCCCAGGGGCTACTGGGTGCCGGCCCAGGTGAGCCTCATATCCTGGGAGGGGCCTGACCATGAGAACCCCAGGGGCTGCTGGGTACCTGCTCAGGTGAGCTCCATATCCTGGGAGGGGGCCTGACCACGAGGGCCCCAGGGGCTACTGGGTGCCGGCCCAGGTGAGCCTCATATCCTGGGAGGGGCCTGACCATGAGGGCCCCGGGGGCTGCTGGGTACCTGCTCAGGTGAGCTCCATATCCTGGGAGGGGGCCTGACCACGAGGGCCCCGTGGGCTGCAGGGTGCCGGCCAATGTGAGCTCCATATCCTGGGAGGGGCCTGACCACGAGAGCCCCAGGGGCTGCTGGGTTCCTGCCCAGGTGAGCTCCATATCCTGGGAGGGGCCTGACCACGAGGGCCCCAGGGGCTACTGGGTGCCGGCCCAGGTGAGCCTCATATCCTGGGAGGGGCCTGACCATGAGGGCCCCGGGGGCTGCTGGGTACCTGCTCAGGTGAGCTCCATATCCTGGGAGGGGGCCTGACCACGAGGGCCCCAGGGGCTACTGGGTGCCAGCCCAGGTGAGCCTCATATCCTGGGAGGGGCCTGACCACGAGAACCCCAGGGGCTGCTGGGTACCTGCTCAGGTGAGCTCCATATCCTGAGAGGGGGCCTGACCACGAGAGCCTGAGTGGCTGCTGGGTGCCTGCCCATGTGAGCTCCGTACCCAGGAAGGGGCCTGATCACGAGAGCCCCGTGGGCTGCTGAGTACCTGTCCAGGTGAGCTCCATATCCTGGGAGGGTGCCTGGCCATGAGAGCCCCGTGTGCTGGGAGGGGGGCGTGTATGAGCGTCCTCTCTGTGCAGCCGGCACAGTTGCTTAGCGACTTCCCTGTGGGCAGTGCTGGGATGAAATGAGAACCAGGAGATGCCACGGGCCCCCTGAACCCCTGTCCATCTCGAATGATGAGGTCAGTAGGCGGGTGCTGGCCACTGTGCTGCATGAGGGAGGCCCCACGGGTACCCCTTGTATCATCCAACTGACACCACGGAGGCCTCCCCAGGACAGAGCAGATAGCCTGCCTGGGGCAGGTGGGAGCTCCTGGTGACCCTGCAGGGGACATGAGAGGGATGGACCAGGCAGGAGGGGGTGGGAGCCCAGGCAGAGCCATGGGGCTCAGGGCCGAGGGGGCCTTTCTGGGTCTGAGCTGAGAGTGGACATGCAGGTGGTGAGTGTGATCCAGGAAATCTGCTCTGGTGACATGAGGCTGAACCTACTTCAGAGTGACCAGCCTTCTGGATGATCACAAAACAGGATAGTGAGACGGATCCTGTTAGAAGAAGGTAAGTGAAGTCCCCCAAGAGGAGGCTCTATGAGCTGGTCCCGGGAGGGGGGTTGAAGGGAACAGGCGTGGAACCTGCGGGGAGTGGGCAGTCCCCCTGGGCATGCGGCGGGTGCAGACCCCACTCCGTGTCCCACATCTGTGCTTCCAGCTGGATTACTTGGCTTCTTGGAGCCTCAGCTTCCTGGTCAGCTCGCGGGGTGATGGTAGCATGGATTGACTAGCAATTTGCTCAGAACAGGGTAGGAAGGGGTCTAGTGGAAATTCCACAGAACACCGTCAGTATAGGAATCGCAGGTCCTGTTTCCCGCAGGTCTGCCTTCAGGATCGGGAGAGCAAATCTGAGCAGACTTGCAGCAGAGCCTGGGGACAGTCTCCGTTTGGTGGGTCCCCCCTGTTTCCTGAGTCTCGGAAGGAGCAGCTCCAGCGGGCAGTGGCAGCTTCATCCCACACCTGGAAGCATCCAGACCTCAAGGCCCAGCAACCCCGAGCCCTGTGTCTGGGTCCCCGGGAGGCAGACGGGACAGGCTGGCCTCCTCCTCGGCCCTCTTCCTGCCCAGAACATTCGGGGTCCAGGCCGTCATTAGGGAGAAGCACGGATGGGGGTGTCCCATGTGGGAAGAGGACACGGAGCAGCTTGTGCACGTGGACGTCCACACCGAGAATGTGGGTCGGTGGGACGCGGGCACCGGGAGGGGCAGAGGGTGGGCCTGAGGAAGCAGGGCTGGGCCTGGGGGCCTGGGGTGTGTGTGTGCGAGCTTTGCCTGTGCCGGGTCTGAGACTCCACGGGGCTTCCCTCCCCTGGTCACTGGGGAGGAGGGGCTGAGCAGCGTTGGTGGAGGGACCCCTCGCCTCCCCAGGCCCTGGCAGCATCAGCCCTTAAGGCTCTGGGTCGGGGAGCCTCAGGAGTGCAGGTCCAGCTGTGCCCACAGGGAGGCCTGGAGGGGTCGGGCGGGAAGCACTGGTGTGGTCTCGCCTGTGTGAAAGCCTCCAAGCCAGTGTCCAGTGGGAGCTCTCACCTCGCACGTGGGTTTCAGGTCCACCACAGCTCAGATCACCTTCTAGCCGCTTGGCTTGTTTTCTAGACACAAAGTCCTAATATCTCCTATGTCCCCTGCCCATGAAAAGGCACGTCTCACCCGGCACCAGGTGCTGCCTCTGGTCCCTCCTGACTGGACGCCCAGCAGCCAGTGTCACCGCGTCACGATTGTCAGGGGGTGTCAGGTGTGGGGGGACAAGAGCACACGGTCCAGGCCCACGAGGGGCTGTGCCATCCACAGAGCCAGTGCTGTGGCTGTAGGTGTTACCAGCCCCCACCCCACAGGCAGAGACCACTGTCCCCTTACGGATCGTTACCAAGTGAAGTCCTGTGGACCCTGCTCGGGCCCCAGCCCGGCGAGGCGCTCTACCTCAGCGGGGGAGGTTTCCTTTTTCCACATGGGTTCAAGTAGGCAAATAACAAAACCAAAGCTGAGACCACCACAGCACAGGCTCTATTCAGTGGCCACTGAATGGAGAAGCAGGAACTAAGTTCACAGATCAACTTCTCGCCCTCCTGGAGAGAGTGGTTTAATTTTAAAGAGTAAAGACAAAGGGAGGAGGAGTGAGGCTAGTGATGGGGATGAAGAGGCCTTCCGGGGAAGGGGCGGGGCTTTTTCCAAGGGGGTGGGGTACCACCTCCTTTTATCCGTTTTTGGTCGTTCATGTCCAGTCATGGCCACCGGTGGGTGTGTCACTTAATATGCTGATATAGTAAATTCAACATGTGATGAGACTCAGGGTCTGTTGGAGGTCACATTCGTTGCCATCTTGTTCCCAGCTGGTTCCATCTGTTTGTTTGTTTGTAGCTTCCTTTCTTATCTCTGGACCCCTTGACTTAAATACTTAGGTGAACTCCTGCTGAAGGTGGGGTTGGAGGACAGCCCTGTGAAAGGTGGGTCCACGGGTTTTGAGCAGGGCCTGGAGCAGCTCTGACAACAAGAGGAGGCTGAGACGGGCGGTCAGTCTGACGCCCGCACTGGGGCCCGTGGTCGGCATGCGGAGGTGGTCAGCCAGGGGCACGTGTCAGGGAAGGTTCTCGGTGTTTACACAGAAGATGTGAACGTGGGCCCAGAAGCAGAGCTGCCTGCAGATGCTGCTACAGAAACCCCTGATTCTTTCCTGAGAAAACTGGTCGGGGGCATTCAGGCAACAGAGCAAACTGCTTGCTCTGGATATTCTTGTGGGGAAGTGGGGACATAGCAACAGGGGCTCAGCCTGCATAACCCCAGAATAGCTCCAGAACCGCTTCTGGAATGGCAAGCAGAAATGGGTCTTCCCCTACTAGACGTGGAGGAGAGGGCTGGGGTCTGCAGGGCCGCCCTCACCTTCAGGGACTGGCTGGGAGGCTCACAGGACCCAGCACATGCTCGTGGCTTGTATCCACACAGCTGAGATGGGTCACAGCATGCAGTAGGGATGCCCAGGAGGGAGGGTCGCTGCTCCGGTCACCTCATGATCCTTCATGCCCCCTCCTACCCTCGAGGGTCTCTAGGGTGTCTCTTCCCCCAGTGACGAAGGGCAGAACCATGACAGGTACCCGCACCCCCGTGCCCCCAGGGAAGCTCATTAGAGGCTTGGCACCCGGCTGTGGGCTGGTCACGTGGTGTTCTCTGCCCTCACCCTCCAAAATGCCAGTGCCCAGAAGGGGAGCCGGGGTTCAGCATGAGCCACATGGTTTGTGCAAACAGCACAGGCACAGGGAGCTGCCCCTAATGGGAGGAGGGAGGGTTTAGATCAGGCCAGGGAGCTGCTCACCAGCTGCATTAGCTTCCCAGGGCAGCTGTGACGAACGACCACAAACGGAGGCTCAGAGCAACAGAAACCTGTCCTCTCTCAGTCCTGGAGACCAGACGGCTGAGGTCAAGGTGTCCCAGGGCTGCGATCCCTCCGGAGGCTCCAGGGGAGGGTCCTTCCTGCCTCTTTCAGCTTCTGGGGGCTCCAGGCGTCCCTGGGTTTGTGACCGCATCCCTCCCGTCTCTACCTCCATCTTCACGTGGTGTCTCCTGTGTGTCTGTGTCTCTCCTCTTGTCTCTTAGAAGGACACTGTCGCTGATTCAGGGCCACCCGGATCCAGGATGACCTCATCTCCAGATCCGTAACTAATTATTTCTGCAAAGACCCTACTTCCAAAAAAGGTTCCATTCTCAGATTCTGGGGGGGCCCCCCCATTCAACCCACTATAGCAGCCAGTTCCCAGATGCCAGCCGACCTTCCTCAGGACAGCATCAGGCTGGTGATGTTCTGTGTTTCCTCACGGAGTTGTCTCGTTTCCTGTGGTAACAGTGAGGTTGGGTGGGGGCTGCTTCTGGCTGACCTCCCGGTCATTCCAGGGACCATGCTGACGCGTCCTTCCCGGGAGGGTGCGAGCACGGCCAGGGCTCCCTGGGAATACTCCACACTGACCGCTCGGTGGTCAGACACCTGCATGGGCTGGACCAGTCCCCGGACGTCTGCACCTTCTACCACATCCACAGCCTGGTGGACTCTGTGTGGGCCGATGACCGTGAGGTGTGGACTGGCAGGGTCTGTGGGAGCCCTCCTGCCTGCCACGAGGCCTCCAGCCCACCACAGACCCTTCAGTCCTGCCATGGACACCCCCATCGCATTAACCCCCAAGAGGACTTCTGGGAGGGGTGAGAATTTGACCATGAAGAAGACAAGGCAGGCCCTAACTGCAGCAGGTGAAGGCAGGTACTGGAGTGCTTGGCTATTTGTCCCCCAAAGACCCTGAATGTGGGCTCTGACTTGATGGGTCCACCTCCACCTGAGCTCACCTGGGGGGGGTCGCTGCAGGGAGAGCACGTCCGTGGGTGACTTTCCAAGTCTCCCCACCCCCAGCTTCACCCTCTGGGCCCCCCTGACCCCATTAATAGTCTTTAAATAGTGTCTCTCACCCATCAGGCCTGCGTGGGAGATTTTAATATCGTGTGGGAGTCCAGTGACCCGTGCCCATGTGTCCTGTGTGTCTTAGGAGGGGAGGGAGCCTTGCTCTCACGTTCCTGCCCCAGTGCACCTGGGGTTGGGGGCAGCAGACCCAGGCTCTGTTCTGGCAGAAGCTCCCTTTCTGTGAACAAGTCTTCCCCCACTCCCGTTATCCTCACTGGAGGCTCAGGACGCCACAGGATCAGGGCACCTCCAGCACCGGGACTCCACCCTAGGGAATCTCTCAAGAGCAGGGACCAGGCCTGGGGGCTGAGGGGAGGAGGGAGCCAGCCTCTTCAGGATCCCCGGGGCTAGGATGCCTCCTACACAGGAGGGCCTTGGACTCAGCTTAACTACCACCCGGGGTCTCCTACCCCTCCCCTGGTGGAGGGGCCCTTCGGATTCCAGGGCCCCAAGATCCTCCCCCACCGACTTCTGACCCCAGCTGCAGAGTTGGGGACCCAGAGAGCCCCTCCATGGCTTCTGACCCCAACTGCAGAGTTGGGGACCCAGAGACCCCCTCCACGGCCTCTTTTTTCTTGGAGGCTCCCAGAATTCCCTGAAGATGTTATACTCAGGGTATATTATGGTGAAGGATGCAAGTTAAAATCAGTGAGGACAGGAGGGATGAGCAGGGTCCAGCTTCCTCAGCTGTGACAGCCCAGGGAAGCCCACCTGAGTCCTGAAGTGAAGGGTTTATTGGGGTCTGTCACGTCAATGTGGGGACCACCATGTGCCTGGCCTTGGCCTCCAGCCCCCGGGGGGACTCAGGAAGCCCCACCGTGTATCATGCCATCAGCACACACCAGCCTGGAGCGAGGCCCACAGAGCACGGACACTCCCGAAAGGCTCAAGGTGATGTCTGGAGCCAGGAGCAGAGGCCTGGCCTCTCTGTGGGCAGGTGAACCCACACCACACGGGCCCTGGTGCAGTGCCCATTCCACGTGGTCAGCATGGGTGCACACGGGTCAGCCAGTGTCTGTGTGTCTCAGCCTTTGACCACTGACCACACTGTCCTGCTCTGCTCACAGGAGTGAGGCCAATGAAGGGAAAACGGGCATGGGAACAAAGCCAGGTCGTGGTGAGGCTGGGTGAGAAAGGGTCCAAGGAGCAAGAACCCGGCTGCCCTTGCCTGGTGAGCCGAGAGCGGACATCCACCCTGTGGTCAGCCCCTCTCCCACATCCCGAGGTAAGGCTGCCTTTCCTGCACCCTGGGGTAGGGTCATGCCTGTGTATACAGCAGGACGCACGGCAGTGCATGCAGCAGGCCTGATGCCCGCCCTTGGCATGTACTTGGGGGCTTGGTGCGGGTGGAACATCCCGACAGGACATGGTCCGACCCTGGGGAGGATGTAGGGGTGAAGCGTTTGGGAGCCTCTGGAGGGGATCCTCACCTGTCTGCACACGTGGACTGAGGACACAGACCAAGGGTGGGCAGGTGGGGGAGCCCAGTCCTGGGTCATCCCTGAGGCTGGAGGAGGGGTGTGGAGCTGGGCGTGATGGCGGTGGGGACGAGGGGCTGATCACAGGACCGTGTGGAGACAGAGCATCCGAGGCAGCGGGGAAGGTGGACGACTGTGCCCCACGGGAGGATGGAGAGACCAGCAGCGGCGCTGTAGGCGCGGGTAGCAGGGCTGCTCCCTGCAGGGCGGCGCCAGAGATCCGCACCACTGGAAACCATGGGGCGTCCAGACAGAAACCCAGAGAATGGGGGGCCGTATGGGCGGGAAGAGTTTGGAAAAGTCACCTGATCTCTACATGTCCTGGGGGAGGGGTCCCCGCTCCCGCCTCTTTCCTTGGAGTCTCCCCACCTGGGAAAGTCAGCACACTCAACAGCCGGTTGTGCACGGCTTGGAATTTCTCGGGAGGATGAAAGGGAAGGGGGGGGAAAGAATGAGAAACAAGCTCGACGTGTTTGGACAGCACATGCCACTCTAATTTACAGTCAGGAAGAGGAACTTCCCAAAGGCTTAGACCGCCCCTGTAAACAGAATGGGGCTTGGAGCAATCCTGTCACTTTGTGGCCGGTTTCAGAAACAAGTTGAAGACAGTTGCTCAGGGGCACTGCAATCCACAAGGCCTGCAGGTTGTAAAGGACAACTATCAGAGAAAAATGTTTTGGGGTAAGTAACTGAAAAGAACTTGAAAACAAGGCAGAATTGCAGGAACTGGATTGCAAGAGGTAGATTGGACTCGCCATTAAAGCACGTGAAAGCTGCTCAATATTGCCTATGATTCAGTTGGCCAAAATGGTGTACAGGTTGAAACCCATACGACATTTGTGGCCAACCAAATATGCGGGAAATACAAGTCAACACTACAAAGATGTAGCAATTTTCCCCAGTCAGAATGGCCAAGCTTACAAAGTGTAAAAACAAGAAATGGAGGAGAGGACGTGGAGAAAAGGGAACCCTGCTACAGATGGTGGGAATGTCAATTGCTAACAGCCACGCTGCAGAAAGGTATGATGTTTCCTAAAAATTCTAAAAAATAGAGCTACAGGAACTTCCTAGGGGTGCAGATGTTAAGAATCCAACTGTCAAGGCAGAGGACATGGGGTCAAGCCCTAGTCCGGAAAGATAACACGTGCCACGGAGCAACTAAGCCCATGTGCCACAACTACTGAGCCTGTGCTCTAGAGCCCATGAACCACAACTACGGAGCCTGTGTGTCACAACTACTGAAGCCTGATGCCTAAAGCCAGTGCTCCACAAGAAGAGAAGCCACTGCAATGAGAAGCCCGAGCACTTCAACGAAGAGTAGCCCCAACTTGCTGCAACTAGAGAAACCCCACACGAAATAACGAAGACCCAACATAGGCAAAATTACTTACTTACTTAATTAAAAAACAATAGAGTTACAGAGCATACGGTACTACCACTCCTGGGTGTATATCTCGGGATAACCATGAATCTATAGGACACAGGAACTTCAACTATTAGTGCAGCACTTTTGCAGGATCCTTGACTTGGAAACAATATAAATGTCCTTGGAACGAAAAAATGGATAAAGAAGATATGGTACTTATGTACAATGGAATAGTACTCACAGGCCCAGCCGCTCAACTGCACATGGGATCCTCCCAGACTGGGGCACGAACCCGTGTCCCCTGCATTGGCAGGCAGACTCTCAACAACTGCGCCACCAGGGAAGCCCTTGTTTTCTTTTTAAGTTTTTATTTTTGATGTGGACCATTTTGGTCTATTGAATTTGTTACAATATTGTTTCTGTTTCATGTTTTGGGTTTTAGGCCGCGAGGCATGTGGGATCTTAGCTCCTCACCCAGGGATCAAACCGGGCACTCCCTGCGTTGGAAGGCGAAGTCTTAACCATTGAACCACCAGGTAAGTCCCCACATTCCTGTATTGTTGAAATTGAATTTCTGAGCTATATCAGACTCGGGATGCCACTAACCATTCTCAAAACAATGTCTGCTGCTAGCTGCAACCGTACATTTTCAAGGACTCCTCTCTTAACTATTAAATTTCAAACAATGATGTTAGATCAGATACTAATAGAAAGATGCGACATATATGTAGTGGTCAATAGCTCCTGTTATGGATACATCAATACTACATCAGAAGTTACAACCTACTTAGGTAGAATTAGACATCTGGCTATGAAGTCTCTCTGAAGTGCCAGTTCCAGACCCGGTTTCAGACTTATTCTCCTGAATTCCTAAGGGAATGAGATCTATTTTTACTATTAAATTTTCAGTTGTTACCCCTCCTATTTTAACTGGATTGGTTGCACCAAAGTGGGGGACTGAGGGACTGAGACCTTAATCATATGAGTCTCAGGTACACGACTTGGAACTCAAATATTTCTTTTTTTTTTTTTTTTTTTTTTTTTTTTTTTTTTTTTGCGGTATGCGGGCCTCTCACTGTTGTGGCCTCCCCCGTTGCGGAGCACAGGCTCCGGACGCGCAGGCTCAGCGGCCATGGCTCACGGGCCCAGCCGCTCCGCGGCATATGGGATCCTCCCAGACCGGGGCACGAACCCGTATCCCCTGCATCGGCAGGCGGACTCTCAACCACTTGCGTCACCAGGGAGGCCCCAAATATTTCTAACTTGGTATCCATTCCCCTAGATTTAGGCAGGACTGTGCCCCATTTCAGCAGGAAGTAGCCAGAGCAGTCATCACCGTGTTCCCTGAAAGATGTGGGGAAAGATAAAAGTGAAGTGGGGATTAAAACCGAGTCCCCTTAAAACTGAGTTCTCGTGCCAAGTTTATGATTAATGTCTCAATCTGAAATGATTATTCCTTTTCTTGTCAAAAATCTGTTCTCCTCAAGATTGAGGAGTATCCGGAAGAGGAGGAGTGAAACTGAGAGGGACTCTGTGGTCTCCTGGGCACAGAAGCCTTTCTGTGTGCCTCCTAACTTGTTTGTAGGGAATAGACTAGACACTCCAGGATGTTCCCTGAGTTCCAAAGGGCAAATTCAAACAGTTGTTAATCAGGGAAGTGAGGGGATGCAGAGACAGGGAGGAACATTCAAGAAACAATAGTGCAGCCTTGTGGCAGTGTCCTGGTTCTTCCTCAAGGGATACACATAACAATATCTTTGAGCTCCTTAAAGAACTAATACCCCCAACAAATGGAAGATGTTAGCATTCTTCATTCCAGAGGAGCTCATCAAGAAACTATCTGAGACGAGATTAAAGGAGGGCAGGCCCTGCATACACACTGATCCTTATGAGCAACCACACCCTTGAACCATCACCATAAAACACTAAATCCTCCTGCATTGGAACACACAGCTGTTGAGGGCAGGAGCCTGCTGTGACCTCCATTGGCTGGCAGAGTGATAAAACTAATCTTTTCTATTTCTCCAAAACACTGTTCTCAAGATTTCATTCAGAACCGGTGCAGAGAGGCTGATCATTCAGTATCAGTTAGGTACAGAGTCAGGCAGTTAGTTAGAAACAGTGTCAGGTCTATAGTTGTGGAAAGCCTCAGGGAATTAGGGAGGGAGAGAACAAGATATTATGGACAGCATCAGATCCTGAGTTGGGGAGAGTGTCAGCGCATAATATAGGACCAGCATCAGGACTGTAGTTAAGATCAGCATCACAGTCTTAGTTAAAGTTATTGCCAGGACCTGAGTTAGGCAAAGTGTCAGGGCCTGAGTTAGGGACAGCTTTAGAGCCTTAGTTAGAGACAGAGTCAGGACCTGAGTTAGGGACAACGTCAGGGACTGAGTGAGTCCTAGCGTCAGGGTCTTAGCTAGGATGAGCATCAGGGCCTTAGTTAAAGACATTATCAGGTCCTGAGTTAGGTACAGCAACAGGGCTTCAAAGGGACAGCCTCAGGGACACACTTTGGGATGGCATCAGGACTTTAGTAGGGACAGTGTCAGGACCATGGTAAGAGATGAATCAAGATATTAGCTCAGGATAGTGTCAGCACATTAGTTACTGACAGCAGCAAGGCTGACGTTAGGGACAGCTTCAGGGCCTTAGTTAGGGACAGCGTCAGAACCTGTGTTAGACCAAACATCAGGACCTAGGGTAAGATTAGGGTCAGGGCCTTTGTTAGGGACAATGTCAGGGCCAGGGTTAGGCCTAGCATGAGGGCCTGAGTTAGGCTGGGCATCAGGACCTTAGTTAGGGACAGCCTCAGGGCTTCACTTAGGTACAGTGTCAGTACATTGGTAAGAGATAGGTCAGGATATTAGCTCAGGATAGAGTCAGGAGTTTAGTTATTGCCGTCAGCAGGGCCTATATTAGGGACAGCTTCCGGGCCTTAGTTAGAGACAGTGTCAGGGCCTTAGTGAGGACTAGTCAGGGCCTTAGTTAGGGACAGAGTTAGGGCTTCAGGTACGATAAGAGGCAGGACATTAACTACAGACTGAGTCAGGTTACTGACAAGGGATAAGGTCAGAAAAGGAAAGAGGGACAGTTTGAAGGCCTTAGTTACTAAGAGAACCTGGGCCTTCTTTAGGACCAGTGTCACGGCCTTCGGTAGGGACAGTGCCAGGGCCTGAGTTAGGACTAGCATCAGTGCCTCTGTTAGGAACAGTGTCAGGGCCTGTTTTAGGTGTAGTGTCAGGGCCTTGGTTAGGACTAGCATTAGAGACTTTGTTAGGTATAATGTCAGGGCCAGAGGTCGGAATAGTGTCAGGGCCTTAGTTAGGGACACTGTCAGAGCCTGAGGTAGGTGTAGTTTCAGGACCTTAGTTAGGGACAGTGTCAGGGCCTTAGTTACGGACAGTGTCAGGGCCTGAATTAGGTGTAGTATGAGGGCCTTATTTAAGAGTAGTGTCAAAGGGGCTTCCCTGGTGGCGCAGTGGTTGAGAATCTGCCTCCCGATGCAGGGGACACGGGTTCGTGCCCTGTTCTGGGAGGATCCCACATGCCGCGGAGCGACTGGGCCCGTGAGCCAAAATTACTGAGCCTGCGCGTCTGGAGCCTGTGCTCCGCAACGAGAGAGGCCGCAATAGTGAGAGGCCCGTGCACCGTGATGAAGAGTGGCCCCTGCTCGCCACAACTAGAGAAAGCCCTCGCACAGAAACGAAGACCCAACACAGCCAAAAATAAATAAAGCAAAAACTGTCAACAAGTAAAAATAAACACTATTAAAAATAAATAAATAAATAAATAAATAAATAAAATACACAAAACCACTTACATAAATGAACACTACTTGCACACAAAACAATAATATAAAAAAACAGACTAGTGTCAAGGCCTTAGTTAGGGTCAGTGTCAGGGCCTTAGGATTAGCACCAGAGCCTTGGTTAGGTATTGTGTCAGGGCATGAATTAGGAGTAGTGTCAGGGCCTTCTGTTAGGTACAGTGTAAGTGCCTGAGTTAGGAATAGTGTTAGCACCTTAGTTAGGAATAGTATCAGGCCCTGAATGAGGAAGAACATCTAGGCCTTAGTTAGGGACAGTGTCACAGCCTTGGGACTAAATTCAGGGCCTGAGTTAGGCACAGCATTAGTGCTTTAGTTAGCATCAGAGGCAGGACATTAGCTAGGGACAGGGTCAGGTTAACATCTAGGGATAGTGTCAGGAAATGACCTAGGGATAGTGTCAAGACCTTAGTTACTGAGAGTACCAGGGTCTTATTTAGAACCAGTGTCAGGGCTTCAGGTAGGGACAGCATCAGAGGCTGACTTAGGGAGAGTGACAGGGCCTGAGTGAGGCCTAGCATCAGGCCCTTAGCTAGGGACACTGTCAGGGCATGATGTAGGAGCAGCATCAGGTCCTTTGTAGGATCAGCTTTAGGGTTTTAGTTAAAGACATGATCAGGGCCTGAGGAGTAGTGAGGAGTAGTTTCAGGGCCTCGGTTAGGGCCAGTGTCAGGGCCTGAGTTAGGAGTAGTGTGATGGCTTTAGTTAGGGCCAGTGTCAGAGCCTTAGTTAGGACTAGCATCAGAGCCTTTGTTAGGTATCGTGTCAGGGCCTGAGTTAGGAGTACTGTCAAGGCCTTGCTTAAGGACAGTGTCAGGGCCTTAGTTAGGACTAGTTTGGGCTTTAGTTAGGGACAGCATTAGGGCTTCAGGTAGGATAAGAGACAGGACATTAGCTACGGACTGAGTCAGGTTATGGGCTAGAGATAATGTCAGGAAATGAGCTAGGGATAGTTCGAAGTCCTTAGTTATTCAGAGCATGAAGGCCTTATTTAGGACGAGCGTCACGGCCTTATCTAGGGACAGTGTCCGGGAAAGCAGCACAAGTGCCTTTCTAGGACCAGCATCAGGGTGTTTGTTAAAGACATTATTGTGGTCTCTTTTATGGACAGCCTCCAGGCCTCACTTAGGGACAGTGTCAAGATTCACATAGGGGCAGTTTCAGAACTTAGTAAGAGATGGGTCAGGATATAAGCTCAGGATTGTGTCAGGACTTTAGATATTGACAGCAGCAAGGCTTTAGATACGGACAGTGTCAGGGCCTGAGATAGGAGTAGTTTCGGTGCTTTTGTTAGGTTAGGGTTAGGGTGAGGGTTACGGATAGAGGGTTAGTGTTAGATGTTTAGGGTCAGGGGATAGGGTTAAGGTTAGTGTTAGGGTTAGTTAGAGGTAGGGTTAGTTAGGGTTAAGGTTAGTGTTGGGGTTGGGGATAGGGTTAGGGTTAGGTTAGGGTTAGGTTTAGGGTTAGGGTTTAAGGTTTAGGGTTTAAGGTTAGGTTTAGGGATTTAGGGTTTTAGGGTTAGGGTTTAAGGTTAGGGTTAGGGTCAGGGTCAGGGTCAAAGATAGGGTTTTAGGGTTAGGGTTTAAGGGTTAGGATTATGGTAAGAGATAAGGTAGGATTAAGGTTAGGGTTAGGGTACAGGTTAGGGTGAGGCTATGGGTTAGGGTTAGAGTATGGGTTAGAGTATATGTTAGGGTTAGGGTATGGGTTAGGGTTAAGGTATGGGTTAGGGTTAGGTTACGGGTTAGGGTTAGGGTATGGCTATGGGTTAGGGAAAGTGTACGGGCTTGTGTATAAGTTAGAGTTAGGGTATGGGTTAAGGTTAGGTTAAGGTTTAAGGTTAGGGTTTGGGTTAGGGTATGGGATAGGGGACAGTTAGGGTTAGGGTTAGGTTACGTGATAGGGATAGGGTAAATTTTAGGGTATGGCAAAGAGTTAGGGTTAGGGTACGGGTTAGGGCATGGGTTAGGATTTGGGTACAGGTTAGGGTAAGGGTTAGTGGTAGTGTTAGGGTTAGGGTTCCGGAACAGTTTAGGGTACAGGTTAGGGTACGGTAATGGGTTAAGATTAGGGTACGTGTTAGGGTATGGTTTAGTGTTAGGGTACAGGTTAGGATTAGGGTATGGTTTAGGGTACGAGTTAGGGTTTCGTTTAGGGTTAGGGTTAGGGCATGGGATAGGGTTAGGGTACAGTTTAGGGTATGGCTATGGGTTAGGGTTAGAGTATGTGTTAGGGTACGGGTTAGTGTTAGTGTATGGGTTAGGGTTAGGGTGCAGCTTAGGGTAAGGGTTAGGGTTAAGGTTAGGGAACGGGTATGGATTAGGGTAAGGTTAGGGCACGTTAATAGAATATGGTTATGGTACATGTTAGGGTATGGGTTAGTGTTAGGGTACGGGTTAGGATTAGGGTATGGTTTAGCGTATGGTTTAGGGTTAGGGTACAGTTTAGGGTATGGCTACGAGTTAGGGATAGGGTATGGGGTTGGGTATGGGTTAGTGTTAGGGTATGGGTAAGGATAAGGGTATGGGTTAGGGTACAGTTTAGGGTTAGGGTTAGGGTACAGTTTAGGGTACACGTTAGGGTAATAGTATGGGTTAGGGTATGGGTTGGGGTTAGGGTTAGTGTGTGGGTTAGGGTTATGGTACGGGTTAGGGTTAGGGTACGGGTTAGGGTTACGGTTAGGGTATGCTTTAGGGTTAGGGTATTTATTAAACCTCTCCCACTCTCCAGATGTCAATAAGCACATAAAGGAAAATTACTTGTGGTCCAGCTATGGAGAAGACTTTAGACACTAGGATAAGACAAAGAACACACACATTATCAATAAATCACATTAGGATTTTGTTTTTAACCTGTACATTAAAACACTAGTCCTTAGGAAATCTAATGGAGGCAGAAGCAGTAAAGGGTAGTTTTGTGGGAATAACATCACAGATTTCCTGTAGAATACACAGATTTTGACTGGTTAGAAAGTGAAGGAGGAATGCTTTTGTTCTGAAGATTATAAACCCTCTTCTAAATTGAGCTGTTATTGGAAGTTAGAAATTTTTTGTTGCTGTTGTATTGCTTTGTGTTTTCATGATTATTCTGCCTGCATCTCCCTTGTTAAACCTTTGATTTGGGGAAGAGTGCCATTACTGGAAATGACTTTACAGAATTATTCTGAAAAACAAAAGGAAATGGTTCTCACCTAAATATTAAGAAATAAACTCTGTACTGGTGTACTAACAGAATTATGATTCAGGGATAATAATTGTATGAAATGTAATTAAACACACAATATATATTTTTTTCTTTGAAATTTCCATTGTTACTTTTTTTTTTTTTTTTAGATGTTGGGGGTAGGAGTTTATTAATTAATTTATTTATTTTTGCTGTGTTCGGTCTTCATTTCTGTGCGAGGGCTTTCTGTAGTTGTGGCAAGCAGGGGGCCACTCTTCATCGCAGTGCA
Organism: Mesoplodon densirostris; assembly: GCF_025265405.1. Lineage (NCBI taxonomy): Eukaryota > Metazoa > Chordata > Mammalia > Artiodactyla > Ziphiidae > Mesoplodon > Mesoplodon densirostris. The sequence goes on from NC_082663.1 coordinate 153,502,669, forward strand.
CGGGCCTCTCAATATTGCGGCCTCTCTTGTTGTGGAGCACAGGCTCCAGACGCGCAGGCTCAGTAGTTGTGGCTCACGGGCCCAGTTGCTCCATGGCATGTGGGATCTTCCCAGACCAGGGCTTGAACCCGTGTCCCCTGCATTAGCAGGCAGATTCTCAACCACTGCACCACCAGGGAAGCCCCTCCATTGTTACTTTTTAAAAGTACAATTATAATTCACGTTCTTTGTAACACGTGAAATTGAAAAAGATTAAAGGAAAGGAAAATATTTTACCACTTGCCAACCTTTCCTACTCCCTGAAACGACCAGCATAATATGTAGCTTTCTCGTTTTATCCAGGTGTTCCTTACATCTGGAACATCATGTTTCTCACTGTATAAAAACAGATTAAGTTCTCACAATTTTTATAGGCTACAAAAGAGTCCATAGAAAAGAAATAACAAGTTTTTCAGAGTTAGCATTTTGAGGGAGACTCAGGTTACATTCTGTTTTATTTTCTTGTTCTGCTAATATGTTTTAAGCGCAGAAAAATATTTTTTCAAATACACACACACAAAATTAAGTTACTGGTAAGGATTAGGGTTTAGGGTATGGGTTAGGTACGGGTTAGGGTACTGGTTAAGATTAGGGTACAAGTTAGGATTAGGGTAGAGGTTAGGGTATGGGTTAGGGTACAGGTTAGGGTTAGGGTTCGCTTTAGAGTTAGGGTACTTTATAAACCTCTCCCACTATCTGGAAATCACTTAGCACGGAAAGGAATATTACTTGCGGTCCAGCCAAGGAGAAGACTTTAGACACTAGGATAAGACAAAGAACACACATATTATCAATAAATTACATTAGGATTTTTTTTAACCTGTACTTTAAAACACTAGTCCTTAGGAAATCTAATGGAGGCCGAGGCAGTAAAGGGTAGTTTTATGGGAATAACATCACAGATTTCCTGTAGAATACACAGATTTTGACTGGTTAGAAAGTGAAGGAGGAATGCTTTTGTTCTGAAGATTATAAACCCTCTTCTAAATTGAGCTGTTATTGGAAGTTAGAAATTTTTTGTTGCTGTTGTATTGCTTTGTGTTTTCATGATTATTCTGCCTGCATCTCCTTGTTTAACCTTTGATTTGGGGAAGAGTGCCATTACTGGAAATGACTTTACAGAATTTTTTTCAAAATCAAAAGGAAATGGTTCTCACCTAAATATTAAGAAATAAACTCTATACTGGTATACTAACATAATTATGAATCAGGGATAATAATTCTATGAAATGTAACTAAACATACAATATATATTTTTTCTTTGAAATTTCCATTGTTATTTTTTTTAAAGGACTTCAAATGCTTGGCTATTTATTTATTTATTTATTTATTTATTTATTTATTTATTTATGGCTGTGTTCGGTCTTCATTTCTGTGCGAGGGCTTTCTCTAGTTGTGGCAAGCGGGGGCCACTCTTCATTGCGGTGCGCGGGCCTCTCACTATCGCGGCCTCTCTTGTTGTGGAGCACAGGCTCCAGACGCGCAGGCTCAGTAGCTGTGGCTCACGGGTCTAGCTGTTCCGCGGCATGTGGGATCTTCCCAGACCAGGGCTCGAACCTGTGTCCCCTGCATTAGCAGGCAGACTCTCAATCACTGCGCCCTCATTGTTACTTTTTAAAATTACAATTATAATTCACGTTCTTTGTAACGAGTGAAATTTAAAAAGATTAAAGGAAAAGAAAATATTTTATCACTTGCCAACCTTTCCTACTCCCTGAAACGACCAGCATAATGTGTAGCTTTCTCATTTTATCCAGGTGTTCCTTACATCTGGAACATCATGTTTCTCACTGTAGAAAAATAGATTTAGCTCTCACAATTTTTATAGGCTACATAAGAGTCCATAGAACAGAAGTACCAAGTTTTTCAGAGTTAGCTTTTTGAAGGACACTCAGGTTACATTCTGTTTTATTTTCTTGTTCTGCTAATATGTTTTAAGCCCAGACAAATATTTTTTCAAATACACAAACACAAAATTAAGTTATTGGTAAGGATTAGGGTTTAGCGTACGGCTTAGTGTATGGGTTAGGGTACTGGTTAGGGTTAGGGTACAAGTTAGGATTAGGGTAGAGGTTAGGGTATGGGTTAGGGTACAGGTTAGGGTATGGGTTTGGGTACAGGTTAGGGTTAGGGTACGCTTTATAGTTTCCCCATGTAGGTTATGACAGAATGTTGAGTAGTCTTCTCTTGGTATTCCGTAGGTCTTTGGTGATTATATACTTCGCCTGTGTTTGTATATCTCTGTTAACCCCAGTAACCTAATGTATCCAATCCTCACACCTTTCCATTGGTGAAACATAAGTTTGTGTAATGAATCTGTGCTTGCCTTTCTCTGTGGAAATATCTTCACTGGTATCAATTTTTAGGTAACACCTCTATGTGATATCATAGGATATGTGTCTTTCACTTTCTGACTTACTACAAGTTGTGTGATCACCTCTAGACTCATCTATGGTGCTACAAATGGCATTGTGTCATTTTTTTTCCTTGGCTAATATTCCATCTGTACATGTACCAGTTCTCTTTGTCCACTCATCTGTTGATGGACTTATTGGTTGCTTCCATGTCTTGGCTATTGTAATACGGCTGCAATGCAGATTTGCCTGCCTGTGTCTTTCCAATTCTGTCTTCTTAGGTTATAGGCCCAGGAGTGGGCCTGCTGGACCATATGGTAGCAAAATGTTTACCATGTAAAGGCACCTCCATTCTGCTCTCATTAATGGCTCTTACCAGGTCACGTCCCACTTAAATTTGAGGGTATGCCCTTCTCCACAAACCCTTCAGCATTTATTGCTTATAGTTTTTTGCTGAAGTTTATTCTGACTGGTGTGAGCTGGTACCTGTTTGTGGTTGGATTTGCATGCGTCTCATAATCCCTTGAAATTAAGCTTTCAGGCATGTCCTTTTTTTTCTTAAAACTGTGAGTACAGCTTACCTCTTCATATTGTTTTCTTGAAGTATGTGCCACATTTTGAAATATTTTGGCCATTACCTCCCTCAAGACATTTTGAGGGCAGGTTTCATTTACAGCCCAATAGTACTTGTGCATATGAAGTGACCCTTAGCCCAGGTTTTAAAGCTGCTGTTGCAGGTAACGGGCAGAGGGCGGCAGCATTTCTGCTTTCCCCACTCTGGTAACTAGGGAAACAGGCCTTCCTGCCAGTGGTTTTCCTCGGTTATAAATAAGAGAGGATTGTGCCCGGATAAACCCCCAAATGCTCATGTCTCCTTACTTATGTTTGTTTTTGAAATTGAATTTATATTTTTTATTGGAGTCATATTCCGTTGTGTACATGGACCACTTCTTCTTCGTGCATTCCTCTGTTGATGGACATTTTCGTTGCTTCCAAGTGTTGGCTATGGTCAATATTGCTGGAGTGCAGGATTGCCAGCCTGTGTCTTTTTGATTCTCATCCTCTCAGGCGATAGGCCCGGCAGTGGGTAGGCTTGATTGAATGGTAGCTCAATATTTACCTTTTCAAGGAATATCCTTTGTGTTCTCATTACTGGCTCTTACCATGTCCCACTTTGAACTGAGGGTACGCATTTCTGCACAACCCCTTCAGCATTTATTGTTTGCAGGATTTTTGCTGATGGACATTCTGACTGGTGTGAGCTGATAGGTTTTTGTAATTTGGATTTGCATGTCTTTAATAATTCCTAATGTTCAGCATTTCGCTATACCTTTTTTTAGTTCTCTTAAACAAAAAACAGAAAAAAACAGTGAGTACAATAAACCTCTTGAAATTGCCCTCTTGGAAGGCTTCCCTCTTTTGAATTTTTTGGTCGATTTTCGACCCCAGGATGTTTTTGGAGTGCAGGTATCATTTACAGGCCTGCAATGAGTGTGAATATTTAGTGACTATTAGCACTGGGTTTAAGGCTGCTGTTGTGGGAAACGGCCACAAGGCGGCAGCATTTCTCCATTCCCAAATCTGGTTACTAGGGCAGCAGAGCCTTTTTGGAAGTCCTGTTCCCAGGTTGTAAATTAGAATGGAATGTGCCAGGAAAAAAACTCCGTAAGTTTATGTCACATTATTTCTTGTTCTTTGTTTTAGTTTTTTTAATCGGGGTAATGACTAGAATATTGGTTGTCCTAGGTATACACAATCTGAGTAATTTTTACATATATATATAATGCCTAATGGAAATATCTCAGATGGTCTATTTTGTGTTTTTTCTTTAATTTTACTTACAAAATTGTGACCATTTTTTAACTCAAAAGAGGAGAATCTTAAAAATTAATTAAAAAGACATTCTCAGTAGTCTAAGATTCAGAGTGACTTGGCAGAGAAAATTGCTGAATGGTCTGATAACAGTGCTGGTATGCTTGGCTATTGTTAACACTTTCCATTTGAGTTTCTCTTCCTTGAAATTACAAGAACTATATGACTGAAGAGAAAGATTGATAATTAGGAATATTCTGCTTGCTTTTTATATAGCCTATTGAAGAACATTTTGATTAATTATTTGGAGGTCATAGGAAGGAAACTTCATGATCTAACTTTTTTTCTAAGTAGTGTTGCAACACAAAGCTATGACTTCAAAAGGAAATTTGAAATGACCTATTTTTTTTGGCATCTCAATCCAGATATCTGTCAGTAAAATGAGTCACTTTGCAGTCAAATGGGTGGTCAGCAGTATAGTTTTTTATTGGGAAGCTGAAAGACGCCATTGCCATGCAGAGCATCTGCAGTGTTCACGTCTATATTTGAGCATCTTTCGTTTTCCCAAGGTGTACAGATGAGAAGAAGGAAGGCAGAGAAATGCACTTGAATAAAACTTTTCAAGATGGATAGAACAGAGAGCATTCCCAGGGGCAGGTCAAGTTCAACCCAAGAACAACTTTCTCAGTGCTTTCACAACTAGTTAACATACAAGACCAGTAGTAACTCAGCTCTCAAATCAGTGCTGAAATCAAGCAGAAGGTTGTTAATATTGATACGGTTAACATACATCAAACAGGATTACTGAATTTTCTGAATCCAAAAGTTCTCCACAGTGTTGACATTTCCTTACTGAACTCCCAGGAGTGTTTGGTTTCAAAGGCTGTTGGGCTCAAGTCGCATTTTGTTTTAAATAATCCTTCATAAAAATTTCAGCTTTCAGTCTAATATGATTGAAACCCAGCTTGAGTGTGTTTTATAATGCACTGAAGTGGAAAGGCTATGGGCATTGAATTATTCAAAACATGGTAGGCGAAGGAGTGATATGTGAGGAGGAGGTGATCAAAGAAATGAGTGAGACTTGAAATGTCTTCTTATCTCATTTTATTTACCTTTTAGAACTCTTCCGAATATTAGAGGAAAGAATTCAATATCAATTTTCACCTGTCACGTTCCACACTTCAATGATTAATGAATGTCAAATTTGACCACAGTTTTCTGTACCACCTGCTCTGCAATAATATTTCTGAACCTTTATTAAAAATGTAAAATTGTCATTGAATTTCCAAATATGATTCTGCAGTGGCTAATTCAGCTTGTTTTATTAATAAGCAAGTTCTGATGAGTAATACTAATTTAATACGCCTGCATGTAAGGTTAAAGTGTAAACTATTCCCGCCGAAGGTGATGAGATATGACTGCGATGTGGTGGTAGGGCACTCAGCTTCCTGAATGAACCCTGCAAGCACACAGTTCTTGGGAGAAACCAGTACTTCATATAGTAGCAAATCTGACATTATTTTGCATGTCTCCTGTAGCAGTGGAATGCGCACACACACACACACACACACACGATCATGGGTGAAAAAACACACATGTGCACCTTAGATGCTTACATTAATTTCTGAATATACTTCTCCGGAAAGAAAAAGCTTTACTGATGATTTGTATTTTTATAGTTTGTTATTTTATCCATACTAAAACACTTCATGAAATCACTTCCTGTTTTGTTGTCCATGGAATCCTTTCAATTTTGAGATGCTAAATATAAATCGAAATAATGATTATAGTCCTTGGCCATGAAAGACTAAGTTACAGAGAACTCGGTGACTGGAGGTCAGCGCTGCCACGGAATTATTCTCTGCTCCAGAGACCATCAGAATATCACTGTGTACCCACTTAAGGATAGAATGATGCTACTGAGAAACTAGCTCTCTTTTATTTCTACTAAAAGGAGAGGACAGTAGGGGACCTTGGCTGCGTGAGTGTATGAGACTTTCTCTGTTCTGTACAATAAGCCAAAAACAATACATGAAATAGCCTCGTGCCTTTTGTCTTTTGTACCCAGCTCTTTCCTGTATTGCTCCCGATCAATTATACTTAAATCAACAAGAGTTGCTTGAACATTTTGACAGTTATGTTCCCCATACCCTGAAGCATTTTTAAAGGGTTACTGAGATAAAGCTATTTCAAAAAATACTCCCTCCAACTTTTTTCAGGGTGGCATCAATGAAAGTAACTTAGAGGAAAAAAACTCCACCTTGAGTTCCTGGCCTACCACTCTAAGGCCAGGCAAGCATAAACTTTCATAGCAAAAGCTAAGTTTGCTCCCTGTTGAGAATTTGGTTTCCATGGTCTTATATAAAAAGTATATGGAGACTTTAATTCCCTATAAGCCCTTTCCAAAGAGTAAATACAGTTCATCATTCATAAGAGATGATGAAAATTACAATTTTTTTGAATAGGGGGAATATATATTATATATAATATATATATTTATTTTTAATATATATATATATATAAAGTTACTAGTCAGAGTCCTAACATGGATTTTTCTTACTTACCAAGAATGAACAGTAAGTTGATCTCTAAACACAATAAAGCACCTGGTCATAGCAGAATCATAACAAATATTTGATATCAGAATGAATTCACTGTTCAGGTGTAAAGAGGGAATACCTTCAGTTTTCCTCTTTCTGGCACCCCATTATTGCATCCTGGACAGAGGGGATTTTCTTGACTTTAATCTAAAGGAGAAATGTTCACTTTTGTTAAGATGGAAATTGATAACCTCAGTAAGCAGAGGCACTGTTTTTATTTGGCTGAATTCATGTTTCTAGTGATAATTCAAGGTGTAATAGGGTTTTCTCTGCCACTCCAAAATCTGAAAATTATAATCATCTCACCAGAGTTTCAGGACGGTCCATTACCTATTCTGTGGAAAGGATATTCAAAATACAATGCATCATCAATGTCTTCTTTGACTTATTAATCAATGGACAACTACTGAGTTATCTTATCCTTGCTTCAAAAAAAAAAAGAAAGAAAAGAAAAGAAAACCACAAACACAAAAAACTCTTAACGATGAAAACGTATTATGCCAGGCCTTACTATGGCCTGGCTCGGAAATTTAGTTTAGCTTTTGTGAATATACCAAGGAAAGAGGACCTAGGTGTATCTTATTCCCACAGGCCACCAATAAATATTTACTTAATGGAGAAAAAATTAATATATAGTGTAGGAGAGAACCTGACAGATGCTTAACATTATTGAGTGATAGCAATGCCCAAACTCATCTGTGATCAAACACTATGAAGTAACCTCCTAAGGATAAACTTATTACAAATAAGAAGTGAACATTATGTATCTCCAATTATGGAGATACTTTCAGTTGTAGGACTGAGCACACCTGTCCTTGCTGGCAGTCAGCAGGGGTGCTCTCAGCTCCTAGAGGTCACCCACCGTCCTTGCCACATGGCCCCTCCATCTCTAACTCCAGGAACGGAGACTCTTCTTCCATGTTGAATCCTCCTCTCCCTTTAATTCTGACTTCTCTACCGCTGAATTCCAGACTCAGGTTTAAAGGGCTCCCTTGATTTGATCAGGTCCATCAGGGTGATTCCCCTATCTTAAGGTCAACTGATTTGGGACCTTAATTGCATCTGCAAAATCCCTGCAAAGTAGCACTTAAATTAGTGTGATTGGATCATTGGAGGAAGGTGTGTATTCAGCAGGGGACGTCCATCCTAGAGGCAGTCTTAGAATTCCACCTACTGCACTCACCAATGCCAAAGTGAAAGCTTTGCTTATCTGCTGGTGCCTGACTTACGTCCTCCCCTGTGTGACAGAGGATGTCACAAGCCTGCATCTGACATTAAAAATGCTGCTCCCTAAAGAGGGAGGGAAGGCACAACCTTGACTTTATCCTCTTGATGAGAGTGATGTTTCATGGTGTTGGGAAGATTTTCATTGGGTCAATTGCCTGATTGAGACATGAGTGAGGTGACAAATAACAGGCATTAATGTCTCTTTTTTAATGGTATGATGAATGGTCTAAGAGAAGGGTCAGCAAAGTGTAGCCAGCCGCCTGTTTTTGTAAATAAATTATTGGACCACAGCCAGGCCAGTTCATTCATGAATTTTCTCTGGCTCCTTTTGTGTTGAGTAGTTGTGACAGAGACCTAACGGTCCACAAAGCCAAAAATACTCCCTGGCCCTGGCCACCCCTGATCTAAGACCATTCCCACAGTCCTCTGATGATAAGAATCACCTGGATCATTGGTTAAAAAGACAATTTCTGGGTCCAGCTTGGAACCCCTGAGTCAGAATCTCCAGGGTAGGGGCTTTGGGAGGGTAGAGAGAACAAGCTTCCCAGGTGATTCTTATCCCCAGGGAACTACTGGTCTCAGGTGTGCCTGCTTACCAGGTAAGGAGGAGGTTTTAAAAGAGGCAGTGGGGGAGGGTTGGGGGGAGTTTGCCTTGGAGAGCACAGGCCTCACGGTTTCACTGCTTGGACTGCATCCCAGCTCCGCTTCTCCCTGAGCTTTACCACCTCAGGTAAGTGACTTTTAACCCTGTTTCCTCTGCTGAGAAATGAGGGTAACGGTGCTGTGCCCGGTTGGCAGTGTGTGTATATACGCTGAGAGCCTAATACAGTGCTCGGTAGTGGTCACCCTCACTAAGAGGAGCAGCGCCGTGTAAACACAGAAGACCCCACTATGGAGACATCTCCTAAACAAGACAGGCCCAGCAGGGCTTCTCAGCAGTCCACGGTGTGGAGCTGTTTTCCTCAGAAGGAAAAACTCCCTTAAAGGAATCTCCTATTACGTTCAGGACAGTATAAGGCCCTTTAGAAACTCAGTTCTCCACAGAATGCTGAGTATTGCAAGAGGTTATCATTGGCTGTTTTTGGATATAGCTGAGTTTGCAAAGGAATATTTAATTTCATGATTGAAAACTCTGGTACTTAGCACGAGACATACATACATTTATATATATATATATATATATATATATATATATATATATATATATTGTTTCTGAGGTTAATGTTTTTAAAAACTCTTTGCCTGACGAGATCAAGCAATTTCAGCCATTCGTGTAACAGTTGAAAGACAGTTTTTAGATAAATTGCCCATAAATCCTTGCAAGATACAGGACCCGATAATACTTCAGGTTACCAGGGAGTTTCATATTTTAATAAAAGGGAGAAAAAGTTAATCTTGAATCTTTTAGTCCGATGACCAAAGAATTGTTCCATTGATTTTGTTCAGCTGCTCAGGTAGGTGTGCAGTTGATCCTGATTTGATCTTTTTTAAAGTTTCCTTTTTCTGGGAAGTATTAATTCGAATATAGTATGGGTAATACTGGAATACTAGAGCCGCTTTAAAGCCACTTTACACAGCTAGGGTAGTTCCCTCTTAAAGTTTTCACAAATATAGAACTTGAGTTTGCTGTATGTTTGCCTCTTTTTAACAGAAGAGGGAGGTAAAGGCTTGACTAAACAATATACTTAAAACCCAGACTAGAGGGAAATGGATTCATATTCTTAGAGGAACAGGTAAACGAACAGGGTGAATTCTGCCAGGTATGAATTAGGTTTGTGAAGGAAGGAAAAAAAGCACAATTGGCAAGTGAGTGTGCTTTGCTGATTTCTTTATTTTTAAACTTAGTTTTAAAAGAAAGTACCAGTGGGACCCGAAGAAAATGAATCTGCAGAGAGCAGGTGGAGGGGTATTCTTCATTTTTATTACATGCAGTGTTGGAATCGTGCTGTGCCCTGAAACACAGCTGGATGAACAGGGTAGTTCAGGGTCTGTCTGGATTAACTGTGGATTAACTCCCTAAGCAAATTTCTAGGTTGCCAGGCCGGCTGGTTGAGCTCCAGGCTAGTGGCTAGTGATGCCGTGTTATTCCTTTCTGCTCACCTCAAGGTGAAAATCCGGAAGTGCCGACCACCAGTAGTTGCATGTACCCCTTTTGGGATGTCCAATGCTGAGAGATTCTCTTGGGCTCATGTCTCCTGTGCAGATGCTCCCCCCCACACACCCCCGCCAAGCTCCCAGAGTTCCCATGGCTCACCCCTGGTGCCAGCCAGCAGCCACGGACCTGCCTGTAGGCTCTCGTGAAGGCCTGCTGCTCATCCTGAAAACCTGCTGCTAATAGAGAATTCAGAGGAGCTGCTCCTAACGGGGCGCCATCTTGGCTAGAGGCTGTTTATATCTTCTGTGGGCTTTGCCTCCGTGGTTTCCAAGGGGGCAGATGGGAACTGCCGGGCCTTATTTGATGGGAGGCATGACTGTCTGGGCTAGGTTCACCTCAGAGATTCATTGTTTTCCTGATAGGTATGAGTGATAATTTTGTTTGCTTTGTATTGTATGTGGGTGGTATCATGGAAATACTTGGGGATGGTAATCATTAGAGTCAGCTGAACTGAGTTTGCTGTCACTTAGCAGTGTGATCTTGGACAGGTCTTTTAACCTTTCTGGTCTGCATCTGTAGAATGGGAATTATAATACTAGTCTTATTTTCCTCTGAGATTGTCATGAAGAGAGTGAAATACATATACAAAAGTGCTTTCAGAACGGCAGTGTACTCTGTATACAGTGTGTGTGGCAGATAGCATCCCAGTTTGAATTTCAATGAGATTCAGAACTGTGATTAGCAAGGCAAGCAGAGCCAGGGTGGGGTGAGGCAGGCAGGGTGGGTAGGGCGCTAAGTGAAGGAGGCGCTCCCTCACGGGGGTGTTTACATGCGGCTCTGAAGCAGCCAGACGCTGGGAGTCGGTGTCTCCTTAAATTTTGCACTGTACTCACCCTGCTTGCCTCACCCACATCCCTGTCCTGAGTGAAAGTAAACTACATGCCCATGAAAATTATACATGTGATACACTTTTGTTGTAACAAAGTCCACCAGTACCTAATTAACCTTGACAGATGTTACCGCTGGGACAATTTCTGGGGTGTCTTTCCTGGCGTTTTTCATACATGTACAACCTTAAACTAGCTTTTGTTCTCACCTCATTTCAGGGTCCCTTTCGTGACTAAAATCGTTGGAGAGTAGAAAACAAACACCTCTGAAGAGAAAAGGGCTTAAGGGTGTAAGGGGAATGACCAGGAAGCCATTCCTGGTCTTTCTCAACTAAGCCCCCCACCACATATCACACCCCAACCAGCCCATTTCATACACACACACACACACACACACTCTCTCTCTCTCTCTCTCTCTCTCTCTCTCTCTCTCTCTCTCTCTCTCTCTCTCTCTACTCTGGGAACTCCTAGAATCAGCCTCTTCCTGACCCACCCTCTGGTACTCCAGAGCTCAGTCTCCTGAACATGGAAAGCACAGCCTATTCCTGCCTTCGCCTGCTCTTTGGGTCTAACCAGGACTCCCTGCTCTAGCCTCCCAACACTCTGTCAGGAACCTCACCATTCCACCACCACCACCCCACAGCCCATCACACAACCCACCACTTCTGCACAGCCTTACCCTAACATATTAGGGTGGAGGGAACAACCCTCAAGGCACACACATACACCTCATGCAAACTTAACACTTGGTAGGTTTCATCCTTCCCTGCATCTCATGCTGTACGGAATCCAGGATCTCAGCAAAGAGGCACCATAATCTTAACCTGATCTGTCATTCTAGTCAACTCAGCAATGGGTCATCAGCACAACAAATCCGACTTTCCCTGCCAACCAAAGTCTGGCTCTGAGCTGACGTCACCCTTCACTTCTGGCTTGCTAGTGTAGTAACTATATCACATGCCTGGACTCACCGAATCATCAGATACGATTCTGTGTGGCATTCTTCCTTCTCTAACTAGAAAATTCACTCAAACCATAGGGATCCCAGATCTGGACCATATGTCATTTTTCCAGGAAGCACCAGACTTCTGAGCCCCTCCACAGCTCTGAAGCCGAGGCACAGAGATGTCAGCTAGGCCTTGACAGTCAGTGATGTCCGCCATAAGCTGAAGTTCTTCCCTCATAGTGATGCGTCTTCCTGTTGCCACAAGTGTCCCACTAGGTGAACGCATCAAATCTTTTCATGTACAAGTGGTAAGTTGAGTGGATCATTACTTTACACAAACCCAGAGGGAAAAATCCACATGGGTGGAAGAGAGAACTGATCAAATACCAAGGATCTAGACCAAACCTGTAGCACGTGGTTCCAGTGCTAAGTGGGGATACACAGAGAAACACAGCAGCAACCACAGGAATGACAGATAATTGCAAAAACAAGAAACAATGCACTAAAGTTTACTCCCGGTGACATGAACAACACTGAACTTCTTACATGAGGTGGCAAGTTGGTTTGCAACTAAAAAGACCATTCTACAGGGAAGGTGGAAACAGAGGCTGTTCTGGGCTGCAGGAAACACTACTGAGCCTGGTGGTGGGGCTCAATCGATCACTCACTAACCTGGGCCAAGAGTTAACTGCTTAGAGCCAAGGTTTACTCATCTGTAAAATGGGAAGGGCAAATGGAAATAGAATAGCCATTGCAATTGAAGGCATATGGGCCTTTAAGCAAACCTAGATCTCAATATGGTCACATAATGAGTAACAATGAGTTTTACTCCCTGAGGTAGTAAAATGGTAATAATACCCAACCTCAGAAGGTTATCACAAAAATTGAGTGAAGTGCTCATTATAGTACCAAACACACAGGGAATATCCAATAATTAAAAACACCTATTGAGTTAGTGTTTTATATACTGCCAGACATGGTGCTGAGTACCTTGTATGCTTTATCTTGTCATACTTTTTTTTTTTTTGAGGTGGACCATTTTTAAAGTCTTTATTGAATTTGTTACAATATTGCTTCTGTTTTTTTTTTTTTTTGCGGTATGCGGGCCTCTCACTGTTGTGGCCTCCCCCGTTGCGGAGCACAGGCTCCAGACGCGCAGGCTCCGGACACGCAGGCTCAGCGGCCATGGCTCACGGGCCCAGCCGCTCCGCGGCATATGGGATCCTCCCAGACCGGGGCACGAACCCGTATCCCCTGCATCGGCAGGCGGACTCTCAACCACTTGCGCCACCAGGGAGGCCCTGCTTCTGTTTTTTTTTATGTTTTGGTTTTTTGGCCCTGAGGCATGTGGGATCTTGGCTCACGGACCAGGCATGTGGGATCTTGGCTCACGGCTCTTGTGCTGATCAAACCCGCACCCCCTACATTGGAAGAAGTCTTAACCACTAGACTGCCAGGGAAGTCCCTATCTTGTCATACTTGATTTGTCTACCCTTCAAGACTTTTATAAAGATAAACATGTTTTTATATAAAAATAAGAGCACAGGAAAATTCCTAGAAAGAGATACATAAAAATGCTTATTAGCACAGAAATGATTATCTCCTGGTGTAAGGAATATGAGCTCGTTTTGCTTAACTGCTTTTTCCAAAATTTTCTATAAACATCACTTACTGAGGTATATTCTGATTTGGTTTTTCCTTTTTAATGCCGAAATACAATGAAATTAGGATATTGCTCACAGGTAACAGCCCCCTATATGAGCTGTTTCTTTTGGAGGTCAGAGCTAATAAAAGCTTTGCCTTCCCTGAGGAGCTGCCATGTGCTTATTTTAATAAGAATTACCTGACTTAGCCCCTTCTCCACTTAGCCACCAGGGAGTACAGAGCCAGAATTTTAGTTCAGTCATTCAATTAGGTCCTTATTCTTTGCACATTTCTATTTTAATTCCCCGTCTTGACTTCCTATTCTAATTTATATGTCCTATCCTGGTTTTGTATTTATTTATATTTTACTACTTTTATCAATGTGTATTATAAAGTTGTGGTGTACAAATCTTTGTAGAATGAAGCCAGGCACATGTAACATAAACAACTGATGACTTAGAGTCATCAAAGTGCTACTGTCCATGCATTTCATGCTGCATTTCACAGAGTTTTTGGTTAGGACATTAAATGATAGAATTACAACCTTTAAATTCTATCTTAAATTTTTTTTTAAATGTAGAACTACAACACCTCCCTATAAGAACATAAGAAAATCCACCAGAGGGCAGACAGCAGAAGAGAACTACAATCATGCAGCCTGTGGAACAAAAACCACATTCACAGAAAGATAAGACAATATGAAAAGGCAGAGGGCTATGTACCAGATGAAGGAAGAAAAGAAAACCCCAGAAAAACAACTAAATGAAGTGGAGATAGGCAACCCTCCAGAAAAAGAACTCAGAATAATGATAGTGAAGATGATCTAGGACCTCAGAAAAAGAATGGAGGCTAAGACTGAGAAGATGCCAGAAATGGTTAACAAAGACCTAGAAGAATTAAAGAACAAACAAACAGAGATGAACAATACAATAACTGAAATGAAAAATATACTAGAAGGAATCAATAGCAGAATAACTGAGGCAGAAGAACGGATAAGTGACCTGGAAGACAGAATGGTGGAATTCACTGCTGCGGAACAGAATAAAGAAAAAAGAATGAAAAAAATGAAGACAGCCTAAGAGACCTCTGGGACAACATTAAATGCAACAACATTCGCATCATAGGGGTCCCAGAAGGAGAAGAGATAAAGGATCCGAGACAATATTTGAAGAGATTATAGTCGAAAACTTCCCTAACATGGGAAAGGAAATAGCCACCCAAGTCCAGAAAGAGCAAAGAGTCCCATAAAGGATAAACCCAAGGAGGAACATGCTGAGATGCATAGTAATCAAATTGACAAAAATTAAAGACAAAGAAAAATTATTGAAAGCAGCAAGGGGAAAATGACAAATAATATACAAGGGAACTCCCATAAGGTTAACAGCTGATTTCTCAGCAGAAACTCTACAAGCCAGAAGGGAGTGGCATGACATATTTAAAGTGATGAAAGGGAAGAAACTACATCCAAGATTACTCTACCCAGCAAGGATCTCATTCAGATTCGATGGAGAAATCAAAAGCTTTACAGACAAGCAAAAGCTAAGACAATTCAGCACCACCAAATCAGCTTTACAACAAATGCTAAAGGAACTTCTCTAGGCAGGAAACATAAGAGACGAAAAGGACCTACAAAAACCCAAAACAATTAAGAAAATGGTCATAGGAACATACATATCGATAATTACCTTAAACGTGAATGGATTAAATGCTCCAACCAAAAGACACAGGCTCGCTGAATGGATACAAAAATAAGACCCATATATATAGAGACCCACTTCAGACCTAGGGACACATACAGACTGAAAGTGAGGGGATGGAAAAAGATATTCCATGCAAATGGAAATGAAAAGAAAGCTGGAGTAGCAATACTCATATCAGATAAAATAGACTTTAAAATAAAGAATGTTACAAGAGACAAGGAAGAACACTACATAATGAACAAGGGATCAATCCAAGAAGAATATAAAACAATTATTAACATATGTACCCAGCATAGGAGCACCTCAATACATAAGGCAACTGCTAACAGCTATAAAAGAGGAAATCGACAGTAACACAATAATAGTGGGGGACTTTAACACCTCACTTACACCAATGGACAGATCATCCAAAATGAAAATAAATAAGGAAACAGAAGCTTTAAATGACACAATAGACCAGATAGATTTAATTGAATATTTATAGGACATTCCATCCAAAAACAGCAGATTACACTTTCTTCTCAAGTGCGCACGGAACATTCTCCAGGATAGATCACATCTTGGTTCAAAAATCAAGCCTCAGTAAATTTAAGAAAATTGAAATCATATCAAGCCTCTTTTCTGACCACAATGCTATGAGATTAGAAATCAATTACAGGGGAAAAAAACGTAAAAAACACAAACACACGGAGGCTAAACAATACGTTACTAAATAGCTAAGATATCACTGAAGAAATCAAAGAGGAAATCAAAATATATCTAGAGACAAATGACAATGAAAACACAACAATCCAAAACCTATGGGATGCAGCAAAAGCAGTTCCAAGAGGGAAATTTATAGCTATACAATCCTACCTCAAGAAACAACAAACACCTCAAATAAACAATCTAACTTTACATCTAAAAGAACTAGAGAAGAACAAACAAAGCCCAAAGTTAGTAGAAGGAAGAAATCATAAAGATCAGAGCAGAAATAAATGAAATAGAAACAAGGAAAACAATAGCAAAGGTCAATAAAATTAAAGCTGGTTCTTTGAGAAAATAAACAAAATTGATAAACCATTAGCCAGACTCATCAAGAAAAAGAGGGAGAAGACTCAAATCATTAAAGTTAGAAATGAAAAAGGAGAAGTTACAACAGACACGGCAGAAATACAAAGCATCCTAAGAGACTACTACAAGCAACTCTATACCAATAAAATGGACAACCTGGAAGAAATGGACAAATTCTTTAAAAGGTATAACCTTCCAAGACTGAACCAGGAATAGAAAATATGAACAGATCAATCACAAGCAATGAAATTGAAACTGTGATTAAAAATCAAAACAAAAGTCCAGGACCAGATGGCTTCACAGGTGAATTCTATCAAACATTTAGCGAAGAGCTAACACCCATCCTTCTCAAACTCTTCCAAAAAATTGCAGAGGAAAGAACACTCCCAAACTCATTCTATGAGGCCACCATCACCCTGATACTAAAACCAGACAAAGATACAACAGAAAAAGAAAATTACAGACCAATATCACTGATGAATATAGATGCAAAAATCCACAACAAAATACTAGCAAATAGAATCCAACAAGACATTAAACGGGTCATACACCATGATCAAGTGGGGTTTATCCCTGGGATGCAAGGATTCTTCAATATATGCAAATCAATCAACGTGATACACCATATTAACAAACTGAAGAAGAAAAACCATATGATCATCTCAATTGATGCAGAAAAAGCTTTTGACAAAATTCAACACCCATCTATGATAAAAACTCTCCAGAAAGTGGGCTTAGAGGGAACCTACCTCAACATAATAAAGGCCACATATGACAAACCCATAGCAAACATCATTCTCAATGGAGAAAAACTAAGATCAGGAACAAGACAAGGATGTCCACTCACCACTTTTATTCAACATAGTTTTGGAAGTCCTAGCAATGGCGTTAAGAGAAAAAAAATAAATAAAAGGAATACAAATTTGCAGGGTGGTGGGGGTGGTGGTGTGATGAATTGGGCGATTGGGATTGACATGCATACACTGATGTGTATAAAATTGATCACTAATAAGAACCTGCTGTATAAGAAAATAAATAAAATAAAATTCAAAAAAAGAAAAGGAATACAAATTGGAAAAGAAGAAGTAAAACAACTGTCACTGTTTGCAGATGACATGATACTATACATAGAGAATCCTAAAGATGCCACCAGAAAACTACTAGAGCTAATCAATGAATTTGGTAAATTTGCAGGATACAAATTAATGCACAGAAATCTCTTGCATTGTTATACACTAATGACGAAAAATCTGAAAGAGAAATTAAGGAAACACTCCCATTCACCATTGCAGCAAAAAGAATAAAATACCTAGGAATAAACCTACCTAAGGAGAAGAAAGATCTGCATGCAGAAACCTGTAAGACACTGATGAAAGAAATTAAAGATCATACCAACAGATGGAGAGATATACCATGGTCTTGGATTGGAAGAATCAATATTGTGAAAATGACTATACTACCCAAAGCAATATACAGATTCAGTGCAATCCCTATCAAATTACCAATGGCATTTTTTACGGAACTAGAACAAAAAATCTTAAAATTTGTATGGAGACACAAAAGACCCCGGATAGCTAAAGCGGTCTTGAGGGAAAATAACGGAGCTGGAGGAATCAGACTCCCTGACTTCAGACTACACTACAAAGCTACAGTAATAAAGGCAATATGGTAGTGGCACAGAAACAGAAGTATAGATCTATGGAACAGGATAGAAAGCAGTGGTAAACCCACGCACCTATGGTCAACTAATCTATGACAAAGGAGGCAAGGATATACAATGGAGAAAAGACAGTCTCTTCAATAAGTGGTGCTGGGAAAACTGGACAGCTACATGTAAAAGAATGAATTTAGAACATTCCCTAACACCATACACAAAAATAAACTCAAAATGGATTTGAGACCTAAATGTAAGACCAGACACTATAAAACTCTTAGAGGAAAACATAGGAAGAAGACTTTTTGACGTAAATCACAGCAAGGTCTTTTTTGATCCACCTCCTAGAGTAATGGAAACAAAAACACAAATAAACAAATGGGACCTAATGAAACTTCAAAGCTTTTGCAAAGCAAAGGAAACTACAAACAAGGTGAAAAGACAACCCTTAGAATGGGAGAAAATATTTGCAAACGAATCAACGGACAAAGGATTAATCTCCAAAATATATAAACAGCTCATGCAGCTCAATATTAAAAAAACAAACAACCCTATCCAAAAATGGGCTGAAGACCTAAATAGACATTTCTCCAAAGACATACAGATGGCCAAGAGGCACATGAAAAGCTGCTCAACATCACTAATTACTGGAGAAATGCAAATTAAAACTACAATGAGGTATCACCTCACACCAGTTAGAATGGGCATCATCCGAAAATCTACAAACAACAAATGCTGGAGAGGGTGTGGAGAAAAGGGAACACTTTTGTACTGTTGGTGGGAATGTAAATTGATACAGCCACTGTGGAGAACAGTATGGAGGTTCCTTAAAAAACTAAAAATAGAACTACCATACAACCCAGTAATCCCACTACTGGGCATATACCCAGAGAAAACCATAATTCAAAAAGACACATGCACCCCAATGTTCATTGCAGCACTATTTACAACAGCCAGGACATGGAAGCAACCTAAATGCCCATCGACAAGACGAATGGATAAAGAAGATGTGGTACATATATACAATGGAATATTACTCAGCCATAGAAAGGAATGAAATTGGGTTATTTGTAGAGACGTGGATGGATCTAGAGACTGTCATACAGAGTGAAGTAAGTCAGAAAGAGAAAAACAAATATTGTATATTAACGCATATATGTGGAACCTAGAAAAATGGTACAGATGAACCAGTTTGCAGGGCAGAAATTGAGACAAAGATGTAGAGAACAAACATATGGACACCAAGGGGGGAAAGTGGCAGGGGGTGGTCTTGTGATGAATTGGGAGATTCAGATTGACATGTATACACTAATATGTATAAATGGATAACTAATAAGAACCTGCTGTATAAAAAAATAAAATTAAATTTTAAAAAAACATAAAATAATAATGATAATGTTACCATAATTTTTAAAGTCCTAGAAGTCCCATAATTAGTTTTTTTAAATGCTCAATTCCCAACAGTAAATGTATTTATTTTTTATTATAAAAAATCTCCATCCCCGTCTCACCCTTCCTCACCTACCCCTTCGAACTAGGTGGCAAGCAGAAGCAAACCTAACAAAGTCCACCATATCCCCAAAAGCAGAAAGATGGGAGGTCCCCACAGGACAAGGTATGCTGGTGTCATCACTGCAGAGCCCTCCTGCAGGGGGCAAGGAACGGGAACAGCTACCATAACAAATACGAAGGAAACTGGAATGGGCAGCCGGACAAAAGACTTGTACAATTTATACCAATTTATAAATACTTTAGGTGCCCACCAACTCCAAGAGAACAGACCAAGCTAACTATACAATGGAAGCCTCTGCCTGGGCCTTCTCCATACATCAGGTCCCCCTGTCAGGAATCATTAGGAAGCCCAAAAAGTTTCACAGTTCCAGCTTCCCGACTGCTGTCATATTTGCCATCTTTGTCATCACAGGCAAATGCCAGCAGAGGCCTTTTGGGGTGCCAAGCCACGGTGAAGGTGGGGGACTCACACTGTACCTCCCACAGCTTGTCTCCTATACCAATCAAAAGAGAGAAACCAATCAATACATTAATAATAAGAGACCATACTCATCAAGTACTTACCTACATTAAATCATTTAATCTGCTTAATAACCCTATAGGATAAGTACAATGACTACCCCGTTTTGCAGAGAACACTGAGGTGCAGACGGGTCACGAGGCAGTGGGTGGCAGAGCAGGATGTGAACGCAGGCCAGTTAACTTAAGAGCCTGTGCTCTGAACCCGGTTCTACCCTTCCTGAAAAAACAGCAACAGCAGCTGTTTGTTGAGCACCCCTTATGCATCAGATGGATTATACTTTATCTTAATAAAGTATATTGACAATCTAGCAAGGCAAGTATGATTTTATACCCCATTTTATAAAGAAACAGGTGACTGAACAGTTAAGTCACACCTCAAAGCAGCAGCAGGGAAAAAAAAAAGGGAAACAGCAGAGTCCGCACAGGAAGTCAGACTGTTTCCAAAGCCACAGATCTTTCTACTAAACCACAATGACTTGCAAATAGATTTCTTTTTCCAAAAATTTTTTCTTCCTACTTGTGGAAATTAAACAATTTTTCCAAGCCATTTTTTTTAGTCCTGCTTAACTTTTTTTCAACCTTAGAGTTAAGATTAATGTAGTAAAATGTTCACAGTGTGGTGCTGATTTAAAAATGCATGATACACTGAATTATACACTTCAAACTGGTCAACTATATGGTATGTGAATTGTATTTGAATAAAGCTGTTTATATATATATATGTATATCTATATATGTATATATATACACACACATACATATGCATATATACGTATGTGTGTATGTGTATAAAGAAGATGATTTTTTTTTTTTTTTTTTTTTTTTTTTTTGCGGTATGCGGGCCTCTCACTGTTGTGGCCTCCCCCGTCGCGGAGCACAGGCTCCGGACGCGCAGGCTCCGGACGCGCAGGCTCAGCGGCCATGGCTCACGGGCCCAGCCGCTCCGCGGCATATGGGATCCTCCCAGACCGGGGCACGAACCCGCATCCCCTGCATCGGCAGGCGGACTCTCAACCACTTGCGCCACCAGGGAGGCCCGAAGATGATTTTTTTATTGAAGTATAGTTGATTTACAATACTGTGTTAGTTTCAGTTGTAGAGCATGTACAGCAAAGTGATTTAGTTTTGATTTTTTTTCTTTTTTCTTCAGATCACTTTCCATTACAGGTTATTACAAGATATTGAATATAGTTCCCTGCAGTATACAGTGAATCCTGGTTGCTTATTTATTTTACATAGTTTGTATCTGTTAAGCCCATACTCCTAATTTATCCCTCCCCCAACTCCCTTTCCCCTTTAGTAAACCATAAGTTTGTTTTCTATGTCTGTGAGTCTGTTTCTGCTTTGTATATAGTTTTTTTTTTTTTTAAGTAATCTATTTCAGGGACGGTTAAACGCTCTTCATAATGCTAGGATCTGGCAATGTATAGCCACATGTCTGAGCAAATTTCTGTGTTACACAGACATAAAAAATGGTGTCGGAGGCTGCTACTCCCCTTCCATTTCCCTTTCGGCCTTTAACTCTGTGCATGCATTGCTGCTGAGAGTAAACACTGCAATAACCCTTCTGTAAGGAAGTTTGGTTCCTGACAAGATGTGAGCAGTTTGGACTCAGCAATCCCAATTTTACCCAAAAGGATGACTACATAAGTAAAATGATACTCATCAAAGAATCATTTATAATGGTGTAAAGACCAGAAGCCATCTAAGAGTGGGGCGGCTTAGGTATATACTGGTATAGCCAATGGAATTCTAAACCCCATTAAAAACAGCAGTAGAGCTCAACAGCCATCGCCATGTAAGAAGCTGTAAGATCCTGCAGGTGAGGAGGGAGGGCCCCGGAGCAGCAGGAGAGCATGCCTGCATCACATGAACACAAGAGGACATGAAGGAGCTGCATGTCTGGATGGCTGGACAATGCTCACCAAAATGCTATCAAGAGTGGCACTCTTTAAATCGTGGAATGTCAAGCTTTTTACTTTCTTTGAAGTTTTCTATATAGTTTGAATTCTTTTAATAAAGTATCATGTATTTCCCAAAACAATAAAGCTACGTTAAAAAATAAATCTGGAGAAATTCTTTTGTAAAATGAATACTCACCTCTCATTTTTCTATTTTCAAGTTCTGTTTTGTTGCTTTTTAAAACAAATCACATCTATTTTAATAATTTCTTAAATTATAAAATGTATATATGTATTTTTTAAGTCCACATACAGGCAAAAGATAGAAATATCCCGCAATGCTAAAAGAGGCTGTATTTAAATGGTGGGATCATTCATTCAATCATCCATCCATCCATTTATTCATTCATTTTTCTCCCTTTCTGTATTTTAAAAATTTTATTATAATGGAAGAATTAAAACTGAATAAAATGCAAAATATTTTCTTTAATCACTCTCTTTCAGACCTACCCCTTTCTTTCCTAACTCTTTGCTCCCTCCATTACCTGACTACAATAGTCATAATAAACAAACTTGCCTTAAGGAGTCTGTGCTAAGGCTGGCATTTATGCTAATGCTGGCAAAGTAGTAATCAGCAGAGATGAAAACACATGACAGGAGAAGTCCTGATGGCCAGAAATGAAAGACAGAGGAGTCTCATTAAGGTAGTGAGGGTATAGTTACCTGTCTCTACTTCAGCAATGTCGATGAAATGATCTTCTGATGCCGATGCCAGCATTTTCCCATCATGGCTAAAACTGAGGGTCCTCACAGGCCAATCCAGCCTATAACAGAGTAGACAGAGGAGACATTAAAATAACCCAGTGAGAGGAGGGCCCAGTTTCACCCAACATGACATAAAACGAATTTATCCAACAAGGAAAGTGCTGGCAGAGTTGCTTACCTGGAAAAGCACCGAACACACACTAACTCATCTACATCCCAGAGGCTGACCAAAGCATCTGCGCTTCCTGTAGCAAAATACTTCCCCATGGGGTCAAACTTGATACAGATGCAGTTGGATGGATGAGCATTGATAGACTGCACAGGCTTCAGCTCTGGGTAGCTGAGAAACAAGACAGACAGCAATCAAACTGGGGGAAGAGGACCGTGGTACTAAGATGGTAAGAGAAGAAAATGGAAGTAAAACAACAGAACAAATATCAAAGACTGGAATTTCAAAACAACTTTCCTGAAATAAAAAGATGTCAAACAATATACTGAAACACCACATACCTGAGAATATGAACCCAGACTAACCAACATGAAGACGTATGGTAGTAAAATTACTGGACTTTAGATTGTCAGACTTTTTTTTTTTTTTTTTTTTTTCTTTTTGCGGTATGCGGGCCTCTCACTGTTGTGGCCTCTCCCGTTGCGGAGCACAGGCTCCGGATGCGCAGGCTCCGGATGCGCAGGCTCAGCGGCCATGGCTCACGGGCCCAGCCGCTCCGCGGCATATGGGATCCTCCCAGACCGGGGCATGAACCCGTATCCCCTGCATCGGCAGGCGGACTCTCAACCACTGTGCCACCAGGGAGGCCCAGATTGTCAGACTTTTTGACAGTAACACTTTATGCGAAAAGAAAATGGAGTAACATACTTAAGATACACCAGCAAGAATATATGAATTGAAATTTTTATATCTAGCAAAACGATTAATTATAAAAAGTTCAAATAATAAGCACAATATAATAAAGTATCTTTTTTTTTTTTCTTTGCGGTACGCGGGCCTCTCACTGTTGTGGCCTCTCCCGCTGTGGAGCACAGGCTCCGGACGCGCAGGCTCAGCGGCCATGGCTCACGGGCCCAGCCGCTCCGCCGCATGTGGGATCTTCCCGGACCGGGGCACGAACCCGTGTCCCCTGCATCGGCAGGCGGACTCTCAACCACTGCGCCACCAGGGAAGCCCCATAAAGTATCTTAAAGTTTTAGAAGTATATAAGCTATAATAAGGATGAACTCAGGGAATCTTGTTCCCCTGAACTCTTCCTGAGGAATCAAAACTGGAAAGTGAGTTTTGACAATCAGTGACTAGAGACGTACCAGACTTACCAGGCTGGTAATGAGCATTAAATATGTAGTTTCTTGTGGAAATTATATATGTTTAAGGTATAATATGTAATAGCTGTATAATCTGACAATACATAGTATTAACAATTTTTTTTAATGGAGGAAGAATGAGGAAAGCATATTCAAAAAGCAAAATTTACTATTTTAAGCAATCATATTGGTGGTGGTGGTGGTGGTATTGTTACTCTGAAATATCTCTATGTGTAACAAGGGATGAAGGTAATAAGCAACCATGGGATATTCAAATTCTATAATCCCCTACATCTCTGAGAACCAGAACACTCAGTTTGGAAGGAAAGAGATTTTAACTGGAAGTTATCAGTATGAATTCACAAAGTATTTTATCTTTAAGGTATATACAATACATATACTTCTTAGCTCTGTCCACTGGAAAGGTCTAGAAAGAGTCAACCCAACAATATGGACATTCCTAGCTCCAATATTATTTTCTAGTAAAAGAATCCAGGAATTCTCAGAGAATTTTCTGATTAAAGATTTGAGGCAGGAAAAACACAAGATGAACCTGGCATATCTTGTCATACCAGGGAGCAAGAAACTGAAGACTAATAGGATTATGTCAAAAAAAAAAAAAAAAAGACTCAGGAACCAACTTGAAGAGGATCCCATTTGCCAAAAATAAGATAATTTGAGCTTCAATAAGAATAATGATTATGACAGACTGAAACACTTCTACCATGCTTAAATCCATGAGTCCATAATGATTCTTTTTTATTTAAAAAACCCTAGCTGATCATCTTTGGAGGTGATAGAGAACTAATTCATTACCTAATGACAAAGGGAAAGAATCAACCATTTATCCTGCCTTCTCTAAATGAACTATATTCCTGGGTAACCAAACAGATTAGAGGAAATGTCTCTTAAATTCCAACAAATAAGCAAGCATTTGGAATCAGCAAAATCCAGACTGGGACAAGCTCCACAGGTTAACAGCCTGCTTTTTCAACAGCTAAGTTCTAAGTAAAAGAAAGGGATGGAGAGGGACTCCGTAGTTTAGCTGACTTAAAAAGATATATCAAACTTTTTTTTTTTTTTTTTTTGCGGTAGTTGGGCCTCTCACTGTTGTGGCCTCTCCCATTGCGGAGCACAGGCTCCGGACGCACAGGCTCAGCAGCCATGGCTCACGGGCCCAGCCACTCCGCGGCATATGGAATCTTCCCAGACCGGGGCACGAACCCGTGTCCCCTGCATCGGCAGGCGGACTCTCAACCACTGCGCCACCAGGGAAGCCCCAAACTTTTTTAAGTGGGCAAAATTAGAGTATCTAGAGAAGCACACTTGGTAGCTAAAACTACAAAGAAATATTATAAAAATCAACACTGTTTTGGGGGGAGGGAGTTTTGATTAGGAAGGACAAAGCCCATGGCAAGACTTCTGAGGTGGCCAGCAAAGTACTATTTCTTGACCTGGTGGGGTTACACAGGTGTTAAGCATATACTAGTTCATTAAGCTATACATTTATATTTCGTGGTTTTCTGTATCTGTTTTATTTTCTAATAAAAAGGCTTAAAAAAAAACATTGCCTACAGAATAAAGTTCAAATTGCTATGCATAGAATTCCAGACCCAAATAACCTGGTCTCAAGTTATACTTCAGCTTTATCTTCCCGTTTCAGGACGTCTCTCTTCAGACACCTTATCTGCCACCACTCCCAGCAACCCTGATCTACCAACTACTCTCTAAATAAATCATGCTAATTCTCACTTGTTTTGTCAATTGTGCAGTTCCCTTTTGCTGCTTCTTAAAATTCAACTGATCTTTCAAGGTCAAGCTCAGAAGCTGCCTCCTTCAACCCCCAACTGCCACAATCAATCTAAGTTTCTTTCCTTGGGATTCTACAGCAAACTCCCAGCCTCTCACACAGAGCCTATTTCACTCTGCCTTACATTGCTCACCCAAGATAACAGAAAGAACAGAATCAGACAAACCTCAATTTCAATTCCACAGTTTCATTCATTTAGAGAATATTCACTGAGATCCTAATTTTGTGTAGCAGATACTGGGCTAGGCACTAGGGATTTAACAGTAAACAAGTTAAATACAGTCCCTACCTTCATGGAGTTTACAGTCTAATGGAAGATACAGAGAAGTAAACATGCAATTATAATGTAGAATGAGAAATGCTTCCAACAGGAAGTACACAAAATAAGTTTCTAACCTTGGGGGTGAAGATGGCTTCCCTGGAGGGGAAGTGATATTTAAGTGGAGACTTTAAGGGTACGAATTAGCTATAATTCCAAGTGCATCCAGTTCTAGTGCTCACCAGCTGACTAGTGACTCTGAGTCCCTGATCCTCGTCTGTGAAATGCGAAGCACACCATCAACTCCCTAGGATTTCTCTGAGGACTCAGTAAAATATAAGGTGCCTAGTTCAAAGGTGCTCAAGAGAGGTTAGAATTCTTTATTACTACAGTTGAACCTTGAACAAGAAGATTAGGGGTGCCAATTCTCTACACAGTCAAAAATCTACATATAACTTAGTTGGTCCTCTGTATCCATGGTTCCTCTGTATCCGAGGTTCCACATCCCAGATTCAACCAACCCCAGATGAGGTGGGACTGTAATATTTGCTCTTGAAAAAATTCACCTGAGCAGTTCAAATCCGTGTTGTTCAAAGGTCAACTGTATTAGTCCTTT
This sequence comes from Mesoplodon densirostris, assembly GCF_025265405.1. Classification (NCBI taxonomy): domain Eukaryota; kingdom Metazoa; phylum Chordata; class Mammalia; order Artiodactyla; family Ziphiidae; genus Mesoplodon; species Mesoplodon densirostris. The sequence continues at coordinate 153,529,382 of NC_082663.1, forward strand.
TGGGTCCTTCAGAATAGACTCACATCTAATTCACCTTGGTATCCACCACAGCACCCAGTGCAAAGATATGACAGTCCCTTCAGCTAGAACCCCCTCACCTGAGTATGTTGATACAACCATTGCCATTTGTCAGGAAGAACATGTTATTGTCATTGTTCCAGGAGATTTCATTGACCTCAAACTTGAACTGCTCCTCCGCTTTGGAACGGTGTGTCTTGGCATCAATGAACGTCACCACATCATCCTTGTTGCCTACAGCAATGGTCTGTCCATCGGGACTCCAGCAGATATTGATGTTCTCCCCTGGGAACCCACATATAATCAGCAAGGTAATGTTAGCCCATAATCCTCCAGAAGTTTATTTTGTTATCATAGAAAAACTAGAGCTATCGCCAGAGCTCATTCACTAAGGTCCTCGTCAACAGAAGGGAACTACCACTTACAGATCAACTGGGAGTCCAGCACATTCATCTACAAATTTCCCCCTTTAGTTCTCACGTTTCTTTAAGGGACACTTTTTACCCCCATTTTACAGATGAAAAAATGGAAGAGAAAGGAGCCAAAGTGTCAAAGCTGTGAAGTAACACAGCCAAGATCTAAACCCAGACTTGACACCAAAGCCTCTAACTCTCTTACACCAGCACTTCCCAAACTCCAGTCATTCACATGCCATTTTCACAATTTTTGTACTATCCATGTAACAGCTATACTTTTCTTCATTCAAGATTTTTATTAAAATTGACCCCCGAAATTTTTACTTAAATAGCTTCACTTCAGCAATAAATTCTATGGGCTAGTTCTTTTTTTTCTAGTAGGCATTAAAATATATACACAATCAGTTTTTAATGTTCATCCATATACCACCTAAATCACTCACATATCACCAGTTGTCTCGTTGGGGAAACCACATCATTCCACCTCCAGGTACACGTCTTGCCAACAAAGTCCAGTAGCCCACATTGAATACATCAATTAAAAATTTCATCAACTTTACTGATTCTAAGATGCATATTTTTTCACACTTTATTACCTATAATGTATCTTAGAATGCATGAGGATACATCTCAAAATTTTCGGTGTATCATGACTATATGATAAATAAAACTTTATTTTCTTTCCTAATGGTCCATAAAATACTGATGCATCTTATAATCAATAACATCTTAGTCAATAAAATTTAATAAAGGGCCTCAAGGTTTATAAGGTAATACGTGGTGAAGAACAGTCTGTAAATGTACTGCATAACTTCCAGGTCATTTTCTCCCAGACCATCAAAGCCATTTATTCCAAGATCAGCCATTCTAGTCTATCAGCAGATTCCCCAAATTCTCCATTCCTTTGCACATGCTGTTCCGTGCTAAAGCTGCCCACCCAATGCACCCTGACCACTAAATCTATATGGCTACCCTAAGAGTTTGCTCAAATTCTGTGAGGCCCTCCCTATCTCCCCCAGGCAGACTTAAGCATTTCCATTCTGGGTATCCAGTTTGTAGACCTCTCCGTTATAGGATGACCACGTCATATTACGTTAGTGTTGTTTTTATACATATGTCTCTCTCCTTGCACTAAACCCTAAGATCCTTGGAGCTGGAAACTGTCTTATTCAGCTCAGGATGTCCCATACCTACAGGGTCTTGCACAGAGAAGATACTTGAAAAATGCTTGTTGAATGACTATAAGTAGCTTATCTTCCTACTGCCCACTCTGAATAGTCACCTTTAGTGTTCACAGTGGCAATGCATTTTGTAGTCCTCACATCCCAGATGCGAATGGTTTTGTCTCCAGATGCAGTGACAAAGAGATCAGGATTACTTGGATGCCAACAGAGCTGGTCCACACTATCCCCATGTCCCCGATAATTGTTTTCTTTGACCTGAAAGAACAGAATACAGATGTCACTTCACCCATATGTACCTGCCTCTGTGGCCATGGCTCACAGGCCCAGCCACTCGGCGGCATGCGGGATCCTCCCGGACTGGGGCACGAACCCGCGTCCCCTGCATCGGCAGGTGGACTCCCAACCACTGCACCACCAGGGAAGCCCCCCATGTAACTTCTTAACCTTATTTAAACCGAGCTATCTTGTGACCAACAAAAGTTTGGGTAATTAGAGAGTCGAATCCTTCCAAGCCTCTTCCCCCAAACTCTTTCCAATATCCTCCCTCCCTTCCTCCCCAATCAGTGTGAACTGTTCTGAGGATGGGTTCCACATCAATGCCCTTACTCTTTGGCTCTCCCTGGCCTTCCTCCTTCTTTCTGGTTCTCTGCCACCAAGGGGTCCCAACCCACCTGCTCATTGCCACTGAGGCCCTATCATTTTCAGAGAGGCCCTCCTTACCACCGCAGTGAGCCCACCACCACTGCCCCTAGCCACCCCTCACCACCACACAATTCCTCCCACCACTCTCCCACACACCCACCATCCTCCTCACCCCCGGTCTTCACTATCCCCGCACCGCGACTCCCCGTTCATCTTCACACCTCCTTACTACTACACTTCCTACACACCGCCACCTCCCCTAACCACCAGTCCTCCTCTCCAGCATCCCCATCTTCACCCCCTACCACCCCAGCCCGTTCACCCCCTCCTCACCCTCACACTCCTCTGTCTCGCATCACACACGCCCCTCATCTCCACACCCTTTCACTCTCCTCCCCTCTCCTCACCTCCACACTCCTCATCCCCGTTTTCTCCTTGCCACCACACCTCGCTTTACCACAGCCCTTCTCCCTAGCCTGGGCCGGGTCCTAGCGGCTCACCAACCGGTCCTTCTCCAGCAGGAAGACGCTGGCCGTCTTGTCGAAGGACCCCGAGGCCAGGCGACGCCCATCGCAGCTCCAGGCCACCGAGTGCACCTTGGCGCTGTGCGCCGGGAACTCGCGTGTCTTGCTGTGGCCGCGGAACAGTTCCTGCATCCCGAGCACGTAGCGCGTCGGGCCGCTGGTCACTGAGCACCAGGGAGCCATCGAGCCAGGACCGCTCTGGCCCAGCGCCGAGGGCCCCATGGACGCCGCGGGGACCGCCATGCCGAGCTGCCGGACACCGGCTGGGTTGACTCTGCGGGACCGCAGTCAGCCCTGCCGCTGCCGCCGCCGCCGCACGCACGCACGCACGCGGGAGAGCGCCCACTCTTCCGCGCAGCCGCAGTGTGGACCACCCAGAAGGGACTACAAGTCCCAGCCTGCAGCGCGCGCCCGCCTTTCCCTTTTCAAATAGTCATGGTTCCACTTTAAGTTTCCTTTACAAATAACGGTTAGGAGGTTTTTAGGGTCTTTATTTTCCCCTTACCTACTACTTGGTATATATATTTGAATCCCTGTTTAATCGAAGAAATAAGCCAACGCAATTCTTCTAAACCTCCGTTCGCCGTCAGTCAGAAACACCTTTTTTCTAGGGTTGCTCCCCACCTGTCAGCCACCTCTCTTAGAGCTGAAGGCTCTCAATTTCTTGCTGGAGAAGGACCAGCTGATGAACTTGTCCCGGGTAAAGGGCTAGGAGTTTGTGGGGGCGGGAGGAAGAAGGAGGCGGGGAGGAGGAGGTAGGGGAGAAGAGGAGGTAGGGGGGAGGGGAGGGGAGGGGAGGGAGGAGGAGGAGGGGAGGAGGAGGGGAGAGGGAAGGGAAGGGGGAGGGGAGGGAGGGGGAGGGGGAGGGGAGGGAAGGGGAGGGGGAGGGGAGGGAAGGGGAGGAGGAGGGGGGAGGGAAGGAGGATGGAGGATGTGGGGGGGAGGGGAGGAAAGAGAGGTGGAGGTGTTGAGAAGGGGTTTGGGGATGTTTTTAAATATACAAATTCTTTGTTTTTAGAAGGGGCTATATTCACATGATTACATATGCAAAAATATATAAGATACAGAGTGAAAAGTAAATGTCTGCCTGTGTCATGCCCTTTAGACTATTCCCCACACTTCATACCCATACCTTCCAAAAAATATTGTTAACTTTCTTTTGTGGCCTTCCAGAGATAGTTTAAGTGTAAATAAGCACCTTGGGAGAGGTAGATAGGTGTATGTGTATCCTACCCCACCCCTCAAAATGGTAGCATTCCTTACATAACTTGTTTTCTATGATAAACACCTGTAAGAAATCATTTCTTATCAGTATATGCATATGTCTCATTCTTTTCATGGAGGCAGTCTTTAATGATATAGATGCATAATAGTTTATTTGACTGATCCCTTTGGTGGACATTTTGTGTCCACGATTTGCTTTTAGGACAACACTGCAGTGAGCATCCCTATACAACCTTCATTGTGCACATATGCACTTTTAAATTTGGATAAATATTGCCAAAACACCTGAAGAAGTTCTAACAATCTACATTTCCACCAGCTGCATGGGAGAGTGTCATAAGGTCCTAAATACGAAGTGAGTCCACATATAAAGCACAAGGTTCTGAGAGGGACCTTAGGAAATGAGGCCCTTTTCTTTCCCCAATTCACTTCCCTACCCCTTTACAACTAGAAATTCTTGGAGACTTCAAAGCTTTTTAGACTCCAAAGAATATTGATGACATCACTAAGATCTTGGGGTGGGAGATTATTTGGTATCTAGTTTTCCCTCCTTAGCTTTCATTTTCAGGAATCTTCTTCATATACTCGCATATTTTTTTTCCTAAATACACTGAGAATTTATATCTCTTGGTCCCAGATAAGGACACTGAAGAACGAAGAGGTAAAATGTCCTGCTCCAGGTCACATGGCTGGTATTAGAGGTACTAACTTCAGATTCTACACTCTGATTCTTAGTATCTGAAACCTCTAGGTTATAAATGTAATTCTTTGAATTTCTGTATTAATTCTATATTTTTGTATGTTATGTGTTTTTTATTTCATTTTCCCTGAGTTCTTTTTCTATATTCTATAAACACAAATGTTAGAACCTCAGTTGTGATAAGTGTATCCCACTGCTCTTCACTGAGACAGTTGTAATAGCACATTTCTAGGGACTATGAGACTGAAGTCAGAGAGTCTCAAAGAGATAAAATTCAGGGGAACAGAGGCATGGGCCATTTTTTAAAAAAAGTTTTGTTTGGAAAAACTAACAAATTTACAGAAAAGTTGCAAGAGTACTAAGAGCGCTGTTATTCCCATGGCCCAGGTTCACCTGGTTTTAGCATTTTGTTCCATTTGCTGTGTCTATACATACACGTATTACTCTTTTGCCTAACTGTTTGAGTAAGTTGCATACATCATTTTTCTTTACACCTAAATATTTCAATGAGTATTTCCAAAGAATAAGGATATTCTGTTTCCTATCCCTAGCATAGTTATAAGCTTTGGTAATTTGAACAGTAACATAGAATTTAATCTACTGTCTGTATTTCAATTGTGTCAGTTTACCCACTAATATCCTTAGAGCATTTTTCTTCCTCCAGTACAAGATCTAGTCTAGGATTTTATACTGTATCATGTCTCCTTAGTCTCCTTGAATCTATAAAAATTCCCCAGCATTTCCATGCTATTATGATCTTCACATTTTTTGAAAAATATAGTCGATGGACCATTGTTATAGTCCCTTCTGCAACCCAGAAATTCTCTTTGGGAGCTGATCTTTGCTCAGACTCTGCAGGATGTTTTTATATATGGGAGTCATAGGAACTTGAGTCATTCAGGGCAGAATCAGATCAAAAATAATAATTCCAGAAATGCCAGGATGTGTAGAGGGAATTTTCAGGGGCCGAGGGAGACATCCTACAGTGAAGGAACAGTAGATAAGGAAGGAGGGGGGCTTGAAGTATAAGTCCTTTGTTGGTGGGGGACTTTGGAGAAGCTGCTGTTGCAGAAGAAAACAGGAAGGAGCATGTCACTTCTGGCAAATCTTCAACGCATAGGTGTGTATCAGTTTAACCAGAGAAGCAAACTAGTGAAAGATACATATTACAGAGATTTATTGCAAGGAATTATTTTATACCACTGTGGGGGTTAGGTAGGCAAGTCTGAAATCCATAGAGCAGGCCATCAGAATGGACAGGCTGGAACTCTCAGGCACTGGCTGAAGGTACTTTCCACAGGTGGGATTTGTTCCCTCAGGGAAGTCTGAGTGCTGCCTTAAAGGCCTTTTGACTGATTGACTCAGGCCCACCCAGATTATATAAAATAATCTCTTTTATTTAAAGTCAGTTGATTATGGATCACATCTATAAAATACTTTCATGGAAATATCTAGATTAGTGTTTGATTGACTAACTGGGGACTGTAGCCTAGCCAAGCTGACACATCAAAAAGACCATAATGGGGTGGGAGAGGTTTGGGTCTCTTGGGCAAGGTAGACTCATTACAAAGGTCAGAGAAGTGAGGAAATCAAACTAAGGAAAGGATACAGAGCTTGATTTTAGCAGCTTAGAATTTTAATTATAAAGGTATTACATTTCTATCATATTACCTAGGTAATATTGGAAACGAAAGCAGATCCCCCCGCCCAAAAAAATGACCTCATTACTTATTGTAAGAACTGTTTAGGGAGGATTCTGAGAAGATGGCAGAGTAGAAAGAATCACGAATCTGTCTCCCCACATAGACAACAGTTGCATTAGAAGAATCTGTCTGATGTAACTGTTTTGGAACTCTGGAGATTACTGAAGGCTTGCAACTTCCAGAAGAAGGCTTGGACAGTAAATTCCAGTTAATTTCAATTTCAGCTCTTAGCACAATAGCAGCTATGCATCCCCCATCTCCAGCCCCATGGCATGTAGCTGTGCCATGTGTTCCTGGAACAACCTGCACACAACTTATTGGAGTCAGGGTGAGCAGAAAGGACCCTGTCCTCTAAATATCAGGGATCTGTGCTCTGATTGCTGATGTCTGCTTCTGATCACAGAGGTACAGACAAAAAGGCAGGCAGCCATTGTTCCTGTACCTCCCTCCCTGCTTGTTGTAAGCCCAACCCCCTCTGGGTGAAGTGACTTCCAGGGGATTTAAAAGACCAGTGCCTTTTTGCTCCCTCCTTTCATTTTTCTTTTTCCCTTTTTGGGAGCCAGACGTAAAAAGACTAGGACATTCTAAAACAACTGCATATACAGGGAAAATTGAAATGTAAATGTTGTGCCCAGGGAAAGGCTCAGAAAAGACCTGAGAAGATCTTATTTATACTTCAGGCTGATCATCTGCACAGGGAGAGCCTACAACAATCAAAAACAGAAATAATGAATAAAAACAATGACAAAAAACAGAAATCCTGGGAAAGCGGGAAGATCTGATTTCTAGAATTACCACATTATTAGATTCAAATTTTCCAATTTTCAACAAAAAAAAAATCACAAGCCATACAAAGAAACCAAAAAGTTAGCCCATTCAAAGAAAAATAGATGCATCAATTGAAACTGTTCCTAAAAAGATCTGATGGCAGATATGCTAGAAAAAGACTTTAAACAACTGTCTTAAAAATGCTTGAAAAATTAAAGGAAGATATGGAGAAAGCCAAGAGGAAAACAATATAAGAACAAAATGGAAATATCAATAAAATTATAGAAAACCTAAAAAAAGAAACCAAAAAGAAATTTTGGAACTGAAAAGTACGACACTGAAATGAAAAATTCACTACAGGGATTCAAAGGAAGATTGAGCAGGTAGGAGAAAGAATTGGTGAACTTGAAGATAAGATTATGGAAATTATCAAATCTGAATAAGAGGGGGGAAAAAAGATTGAAGAAAAATGAACAGAGCCTGAGGAACCTGTGAGACACTATCAAGTGTACCAACGTATGTGTTGTTTGGGGGGGGGGGGTCCCAGAGGGAGAAGAAAGAGATAAAGGGGCAGAGAAAGTATTTGAATAAATAATGACTGGAAATTTCCCAAATTCATTGAAAGATAAATATCCAAGAAGCTCAACAAATTCCAAGTAAGATGAACTCAAAGAGACCCACACTGAGATAGATTATAATCAAACTTTCAAATGCCAGGATGGATAAAACAAATGGGGGGGAGGGATAAATTACGAATTTGGGATTAACAGATACACACTACCATATATAAAATAGATAAATAACAAGAACCTACTGTATAGTACAGGGAGCTACATTCAATATCTTGTAATAACCTAAATGGAAACAATCTTAAAAACAGTACATATATAGGGGCTTCCCTGGTCGTGCAGTGGTTAAGAATCTGCCTGCCAGTGCAGGGGACACAGGTTCGAGCCCTGGTCCAGGAAGACCCCATATGCCGCGGAACAGCTAAGCCCGTGCACCACAACTACAGAGCCTGCGCTCTAGAGCCCACGAGCCACAGCTACTGAGCCCGTGAGCCACAACTACTGAAGCCCGATCACCTAGAGCCCATGCTCCACAACAAAAGAAGCAACCGCAGTGAGAAGCCTGCACACCACAGCAAAGAGTAGCCCCCACCCGCCGCAACTAGAGAAAGCCTGCACACAGCAACGAAGACCCAACGCAGCCATAAATAAATAAATAAATAAGTTAATTTTTTTAAAAAAAGAGTACATATATATATGAAACTGATTCACTTTGCTGTACACAAAACACCGTAAATCAACTATACTTAAATAAAAATTTTTTAAGAGAATCATTGAAAGCTTCAAGAGAAATGCAATTCATCACATAAAAGGGATTGTCAATAAGATTATAAGCAGGTTTCTCATCAGAAATTTATAGGCCAGAAGACAGACAGCCAATATGTTCAAAGTGCTAAAACAAACAAAAAACTGTCAACAGAGAATCCTACATCTAGTAAAACTATCCTTGAAAGTGGTGGAGAAATTAAGACATTCCTAGATAAGCAAAAGCTGAAAGAATTTGTTACCACTATACCTTCCCTGCAAGAAATTTTCAGGAAAATCCTACAGGATGAAAGGAAAGAACAATAGAAAATAACACAAAACCATATGAAGAAATAAAGATCTCAATAAAGGTCAATACGTGGGCAACTATAAAAGCTATTATTGTAACAATAGTTTGCAACTCCATATCTTGTTTTCTACATGATTTAAGAGACTAGTACATTTTTTAAAATTATAAGTCTAAAAGATAATATTGTAACGTTTGTAACTCCACGTAGAGTTTTCTACATAATTTAAGAGACTAACACACTTAAAAGAAGTATTAGTTTATGTTTTGGGGCATATGATGTATGAAGATGTAATTTTGTAACATCAACAACTAAAAGGGATGAGAACAAAGCTGATAAAGGAGAAAGTTTTTCTATGTTATTGAGGATAAACTGGCATAAATTCAAATTAGTGTGTTATAACTCTAGGATGTTAAATGTAATCCCCACAGTACCCACAAAGCAAATAGCTAGAGGATATGCCAAAACAATAAAAAAGAAAGAAAGAAAATTAGAAGTGCCCAGGGCTCACACGTGGAGAGAACATGCAGACACTCCCCAAAGCTGGAGGAGGCGGCAGGGATGGGGTGAGGGGCCAAACAGGGCATGAGAGGCAGCAACACAGTGTTGCTATTCCAAGCTCGTGTGGGAGGAGACTGCTGTGCGCCTGTGTCTGTTTGCACAGACGACTCCAGCCCTTGGTTAATAAAAGGTGTTAATTCCAACTCCCCAGTAAACATTCCACATGCTGCTCTTTGCATCATTCTGCCTCCCTGGGAACTCAACCTGCCAATGTGAGCTAAGAGGTCTTTAAGCAAGAGAATAAAAGCCGTGTGGCTGACAGGGTCTTGGTGCTCCGACCTGGTGTAAGGCCTGAGCCTCTGAGGTGGGAGAGCCGAGTGCAGGACATTGGACTGCCAGAGACCTCCTGGCCCCAGGTAATATCTATCTGTGAGCACTCTCCCAGGGATCTCCATCTCAACGCTAATGCCCAGCTCCACCCAACGGCCAGCAAGCTCCATTGCTGGACACCCCATGCCAAACAACTAGCAAAACAGGAACACAACCCCACCCACTAGCAGAGAGGCTGCCTAAAATCATACTAAGTTCACAGACAACCCAAAACACATCTCCAGACGTGGCCTTGCCCACAAGAAAGACTAGATCCAGCCACACCCACCAAAACATAGGCACCAGTCCCCTCCACCAGGAAGCCTGCACAACCCACGGAACCAACCTCACCCACTGGGAGCAGACAACAAAAACAAGGGGAACTATGAACCTGTAGCCTGCGAAAAGGAGACCCCAAACACAGTAAGTTAAACAAAATGAGAAGACAGAGAAATATGCAGCAGATGAAGGAGCAAGGTAAAAACCCACCAGACCAAACAAATGAAGAGAAAATAGGCAGTCTACCTGAAAAAGAATTCAGAGTAATGATAGTAAAGATGGTCCAAAATCTTGGAAATAGAAGGGAGAAAATACAAGAAACTTTAACAAGGACCTAGGAGAATTAAAGAGCAAACAAACAATGATGAACAACACAATAAATGAAATTAAAAATTCTCTAGAAGGAATCAATTACAGAATAACTGAGGCAGAAGAATGGATAAGTGACCTGGAAGATAAAAGAGTGGAAATAACTACCACAGGGCAGAATAAAGAAAAAAGAATGAAAAGAAATGAGGACAGTCTCAGAGACCTCTGGGACAATATTAAACACACCAACATTCGAATTATAGGGGTCCCAGAAGAAAAAGAGAAAAAAAAGGGGGTCTGAGAAAATATTTGAAGAGATTAGAGTTGAAAACTTCCCTAACATGGAAAAGGAAATAGTAAATCAAGTCCAGGAAGCACAGAGAGTCCCATAAAGGATAAATCCAAGGAGGAACATACCAGGAAATATATTAATCAAACTATCAAAAATTAAATACAAAGAAAAATATTAAAAGAAGCAAGGCAAAAGCAACAAATAACATGCAAGGGAATCCCCATAATGTTAACAGCTGATCTTTCAGCAAAAACGCTGCAAGCCAGAAAGGAGTGGCAGGACATATTTACGTGATGAAAGGGGAAAAGCTACAACCAAGATTACTCTACCCAGCAAGGATCTCTTTTAGATTTGATGGAGAAGTTAAAACCTTTACAGACAAGCAAAAGCTAAGAGAATTCAGCACCACCAAACCAGCTTTACAACAAATGCTAAAGGAACTTCTCTAGGCAGTAAACACAAGAGAAGGAAAAGACCTACAAAAACAAACCCAAAACAATTAAGAAAATAGTAATAGGAACATACATATCAATAATTACCTTAAATGTAAATGGATTAAATGCTCCAACCAAAAGACACAGACTGGCTGAATGCACACAAAAACAAGACCTGTATATATACTGTCTACAAGAGACCCACTTCAGACCTAGGGACACATACAGACTGAAAGTGAGGGGATGTAAAAAGATATTCCATGCAAATGGAAATCAAAAGAAAGCTGGAGTAGCAATTCTCATATCAGACAAAATAGACTTTAAAATAAAGACTATTACAAGAGTCTTTAAAATAAAGGCTATTACACTGCATAATGATCAAGGGATCAATCCAAGAAGAAGATATAACAATTGTAAATACTTATGCACCCAACATAGGAGTACATCAATACATAAGGCAAATGCTAACAGCCACAAAAGAGGAAATCAACAGTAACACAATAATAGTAGGAGACTTTAACACCCCACTTTCACCAATGGACAGATCATCCAAAATGAAAATAAATAAGGAAACACATGCTGTAAATGACACATTAGACAAGAGGGACTTAATTGATAGTTATAGGGCATTCCATCCAAAAACAACAGAATACACTTTCTTCTCAAGTGCTCATGGAACATTCTCCAGAATAGATCATATCCTGGGTCACAAATCAAGCCTTAGTAAATTTAAGAAAATTGAAATCATATCAAGTATATTTTCTGACTGCAATGCTAAGAGACTAGATATCAATTACAGGAAAAAATAACTGTAAAAAATACAAACATATGGAGGCTAAACAATACACTATTAAATAACTAAGAGATCACTGAAGAAATCAAAGAGGAAATCAAAAAATACCTAGAAGCAAATGACAATAAAAACATGACGACACAAAACCTATGGGATGTAGCAAAAGCAGTTCTAAGAGGGAAGTTTATAGCAATACAGTCCTACCTCAAAAAACAAGAAAAATCTCAAACAGACAACCTAACCTTACACCTAAAGCAATTAGAGAAAGAAGAACAAATAAAAACTCCAAAGTTAGCAGAAGGAAAGAAATCATAAAGATCAGATCAGAGGGCTTCCCTGGTGGCGCAGTGGTTGGGAGTCCGCCTGCCGATGCGGGGGACGCGGGTTTGTGCCCCGGTCCGGAAGGATCCCACATGCCGTGGAGTGGCTGGGCCTGTGGGCCATGGCCGCTGGGCCTGTGCGTCCGGAGCCTGTGCTCCACAGCGGGAGAGGCCGTGGCAGTGAGAGGCCCGTGTACTACAAAAAAAAAAAAAAAAAAAAAGATCAGATCAGAAATAAATGAAAAAGAAATGAAGGAAATAATAGCAAAGATCAATAAAACTAAAAGCTGGTTCTTTGAGAAGATAAACAAAATTGATAAACCATTAGCCAGACTCATCAACAAAAAAAGGGGAAGACTCAAATCAACAGAATTAGACATGAAAAAGGAGGAGTAACGACGGACACTGCAGAAATACAAAGGATCGTGAGAGATTACTATAAGCAACTCTATGCCAATAAAATGGACAACATGGAAGAAATGGACAAATTCTTAGAAATGCACAACCTTCCAGAACTGAACCAGGAAGAAACAGAAAATATAAACAGAACAGTCACAAGCACTGAAATAGAGACTGTGACTAAAAATTGTCCAAGAAACAAAACTCCAGGACCAGACGGCTTCACAGGTTCCATCAAACATTTAGAGTAGAGCTAACACCTATCCTTCTCAAACTCATCCAAAATATAGTGGAGGGAGGAACACTCCCAAACACATTCTACAAGGCCACTGTCACCGTGTTACCAAAACCAGAAAAACAGGTCACAAAAAAAGAAAACTCCCAGCCAATATCACTGATGAATATAGATGCAAAAATGCTCAACAAAAATACTAGCAAACAGAATTCAACAGCATATTAAAAGGATCATACACCATGATCAAGTGGAGTTTATCCCAGGAATGCAAGGATTCTTCAATATATGCAAATCAATCAATGTGATAAACCATTTTAACAAATTGAAGGATAAAAACCATATGATCATCTCAATAGATGCAGGAAAAGCTTTCAACAAAATTCAACACCCAGTTATGATAAAAACTCTCCAGAAAGTAGGCATAGAGGGAACCTACCTCAACATAATAAAGGCCATATATGACAAACCCACAGCCAATATTGTTCTCAATGGTGAAAAATTGAAACCATTTCATTTAAGATCAGGAACAAGACAAGTGTGCCCACACTAACCACTATTATTCAAGATAGCTTTGGAAGTTTTAGCCATAGCAATCAGAGAAGAAAAAGAAATAAAAGTATCCAAATCAGAAAAGAAGAAGTAAAAGTGTCACTGTTTGCAGATGACATAATACTATACATAGAGAATCCTAAAGATGCTACCACAAAACTACTAGAGCTAATCAATGAATTTGGTAAAGTAGCAGGATACAAAATTAATGCACAGAAATCTCTTGCATTCCTATATGCTAACAACAAAAAATCTGATAGAGAAATTAAGGAAACAATCACATTTACCACTGTAACAAAAAGAATAAAATACCTAGGAATAAACCTACCTAAAGAGACAAAAGACCTGTATGCAGAAAACTATAAGACGCTGTTGAAAGAAATTAAAGATGATACAGACAGATGGAGAGATATACCATGTTCTTGGATTGGAAGAATCATTGTGAAAATGACTATACTACCCAAAGCAATCTACAGATTCAATATAATCCCTATCAAACTACCAATGGCATTTTTTACAGAACTAGAACAAAAAGTTTCACAATTTGTATGGAAACACAAAAGACCCCGAATAGCCAAAGCAATCTTGAGAAAGAAAAATGAAGCTGGAGGAATCAGGCTCCCTGACCCCAGACTACACTACAAAGCTACAGTAATCAAGACAGTATGGTACTGGCACAAAAACAGAAATATAGATCAGTGGAACAGGATAGAAAGCCTAGAGATAAACCCACGCACATATTGTCACCTTATCTTTGATAAAGGAGGCAAGAATATACAATGGAGAAAAGACAGCCTCTTCAATGAGTGGTGCTGGGAAAACTGGACAGCTACATGTAAAAGAATGAAATTAGAACACTTCCTAACACCATACACAAAATTAAACTCAGAATGGATTGAAGACCTAAATGTAAGGCCAGACACTATTAAACTCTTAGAAGAAAACACAGGCAGAACACTCTATGACATAAATCACAGGAAGATCCTTTTTGACCCACCTCCTAGAGAAATGGAAATAAAACCAAAAATAAACAAATGGGACCTAATGAAACTTAAAAGCTTTTGCACAGCAAAGGAAACCATAAACAAGACGAAAAGACAAACCTCAGAATGGGAGAAAATACTTGCAAACACAGCAACTGACAAGGGATTAATTGACAAAATATACAAGCAGCTCATGCAGCTCAATATCAAAAAAACAAACAACCCAATCCAAAAATGGGCAGAAGACCTAAACAGACATTTCTCCAAAGAAGATATACAGATTGCCAACAAACACATGAAAGGATGCTCAACATCACTAATCATTAGAGAAATGCAAATCAAAACTACAATGAGGTATCACCTCACACTGGTCAGAATGGTCATCATCAAAAAATCTACAAACAATAAATGCTGGAGAGGGTGTGGAGAAAAGGGAACCCTCTTGCACTGTTGGTGGGAATGTAAATTGATACAGCCACTATGGAGAACAGTATGGAGTTTCCTTAAGAAACTAAAAATAGAATTACCATATGATCCAGCAATCCCACTACTGGGCATATACCCAGAGAAAATGATAATTCCAAATGATACCTGCACCCCAATGTTCATTGGAGCACTATTTACAATAGCCAGGACATGGAAGCAACCTAAATGTCCATCAACAAAGGAATGGATAAAGAAGATGTGGTGCATATATACAATGGAATATTACTCAGCCATTGAAAGGAACGAAATTGGATCATTTGTAGCGACGTGAATGGACCTAGAGACTGTGATACAGAGTGAAGTAGGTCAGAAAGAGAAAAACAAATATCGTATACTAACGCATATATGTGGAATCTAAAAAAAAATGGTATAGACTGTCTTATTTGCAAAGCAGAAATAGAGACACAGACGTAGAGAACAAACGTATGGATACCAAGGGGGAAGGGAGGGGTGGGATGAATTGGGAGATGGGGATTGACATATATACACTATTGATGCTATGTACAAAATAGGTAAGTAATGAGAACATATAGCACAGGGAACTCTACTCAATGCTCTGTGGTGACCTAAATGGGAAGGAAATCCAAAAAACAGGGGACGTATGTATATGTGTAGCTGATTCACTTTGCTGTACAGTGGTAGAAACTAACACAACATTGTAAAGCAACTATACTCCAATAAAAAAAGAAATTAAAAAAAAATTACCTCAGAATCTATCATACACCTAGTAAAACCTGAAACAATGAGACATGTAGAAAAAAATAGTAGAAAATCTTTGTGACTTTATGCTAGGCAAAAATTTATTACATGACAATAAAGAAAGATCCATATGAGAGTAAATTAATAAAATGGAGTTCACCCAAATTAATGTACTCTGCTCTTTTAAAAATACTATTAAGAGAATGAAAAGACAAACCAAGCTGGAGAAAAAAATATTTGCAAAGTTTATATCTGATAAAGGACTTCAATGCAGAATATATGTACATTTTTTAAATACCACACAATAATAAGAAAACAAACAATTCAGTTTTTTAAATGGGCAACGTATTTGCACACACTTTGCCAAAATGATATATGGATAACTAATAAGCACATGAAAAGGAGCTCACCAGCATCTGTCATTAGGGGAATAACAAAATTAAAACCATACCTATTACAATGGATAAAATTTAATGTGTGACCATGCAAAAAGTTGGGAAGGGTGTGGAGGAACTGGTAGAAATGTAAAAGAGTAAAATCTAATTGAAAAACATTTTAGCAATTTCTTAAAAAGTTAAACCAATGTCTACCCTATGATCTAGCCATTCTACTCCTAGGTATTTAACCAAGAGACAAGAAGGTATATGTTCATACAAAGACTCAAATACAAATACTTCTAACTTATCTAAGTCCTGAGCACCAGCCAAAAACCTAGAGCCATATAGACACAAGAAATTGTGAATGGATGAAGAGACCAATGTGTGGACCGAAAGAGAAACAGACTCATGGAAATAAGAACAGATGATGGATGGGTAGGGGATAAATGAACAGATGAACAGATTAGCCAACAAATTGATAGTGAGATGAATGGCGAAATGAATGGACAAAAACAAATGTACAAAAGGATGAAGATGAAGGGATGAATGAGAGATGGACAGGAAAAAAGGGAGATGGATGGATGAACAAATAGACAGAAGCACTGGATGAATGGATGGATGGATGGATGGATGGATGGATGGATGGATGGATGGACAAATAGACGAAGAGTTCATAAGCATAAGAGCAGATCATTTCTTATTTAGCGCTGTTGCTCCAGTGCCCACAGAAGGACCAGTCATAAGATGTTAGTTGCTCAATACATATTTTTTGAAGGAATGAGTGAAAGATTGAGATATGGTGTTATTGTGGAGTTTAGAACTGAGAGTCAGAAGACCTGATTTCCATCTCTATTTGTATCCTCAAGTTATCTATGTGAACATGAGCAACTCAACATCTTCAATTTACTCTCCTGTAAAATGGGTAGACTGGATTAAATGATTTCTAAGGTCTTTTTCAAACACTCTTGTGTTCCCTGATTTGAAGCTTCACAATATAAGATAAGCCTATGGGATGGGAGGAGAGGCCACATTAGAGCAAATGTGTGTTTACTTACAACTTGTCCTAATGCAGAGCTAATCCCAGATCTCTGCCAGCAATGGTGGAGAAGAGTTAACACACTCCAGATGAGATTCTGTTCAAACTGTCTGGCTGAAAGCCTGTGGTGGAAATGAAAGACAGGCTGAGAGGAGAGCCTGAGGGGTAATTAAGAGTGAAACATGAGGGCTTCCCTGGTGGCGCAGTGTTTGAGAGTCCGCCTGCCAATGCAGGGGACACGGGTTTGTGCCCCGGTCCGGGAAGATCCCACATGCTGCGGAGCGGCTAGGCCTGTGAGCCATGGCTGCTGAACCTGCGCGTCTAGAGCCTGTGCTCTGCAATGGGAGAGGCCACAACAGTGAGAGGCCCGCATACCATAAAAAAAAAAAAAAAAAAAAAAAAGAGTGAAACATGAACCTCCGTAAGGCTGTACCCAGTCCAAGTTGAAAGGAAGGCAGGAAGGGCCAGGCTACACAAAGCCTCCCAGTGCCCTTGGCTGCTGGCCAAATGCACCCTTTATCCAGAAGGATGGTTGTTTGTTCACAGAGCATGTGTTCTGTCCTGCCAGAGTCTCTCCTGGACTCCTGGTGTGCTCTAGGGTAATAATTGTACTGAGAACGCATCTATCATTAGTTACAGAACAATATGTGCCAGGCACTGTCTATATATCACCTCATCACTTCTCCCAATAACCCTGGGAGGCAGTAATGCTGATCTTCACTTCATGGAGGAGAAATAACATAGTTAGTAAGTGGCAGGTTGAGGACTTGAAACCAGGGCAGTTTGGCTGCCTGTCTGTGGACAGGTGCCCTGGAACTGGCCAGGTAACAATTCAGAGACTTCAGATTTCATTTACTTTTTTTATTTAGGTATAATTTTATAATATATATGTTATTGTTATGTTATAATATAACATATTGATTTCAGGTATACAACGTAATGATTCAATATATGTATACATTGCAAAATAATCTCCACAATAAGTCTAATTAACATCTGTCACCATACATAGTTACAATTTTTTTTCTTGTGATGAACTTTTGAGATCCACTCTCTTAGAAACATTCAAATATGCAATACACTGTTGCTAACTATAGTCACCATGCTGTACATTACATTCCAGGACCCACTTATTTTATAACTGAAAGTTTGTACATTTTGACCTTCAGCCATCTCTCCCACTCCCCCACCCCCTACCTCTGGCAACCACCAATCTGTCCTCTGTATCTATAAGCTTGGTTTAGGATTTATTTTTTAGATTCCTCGTATAAGTGAGATCATATGGTGTTTGTCTTCCTCTATCTGACTTATTTCATTTAGCATAATGCCCTCAAGGTCCATCCATATTGTGGAAATGGCAATATTTCATTCTTTTCTATGGCTGAATTATATTGTATATATGGTGTATATATATACCACATTTCTTTATCTATTCATCCATCAATGAACACTTATGTTGTTTCCATATCTTGGCTGTTGTAAACAATGCTGCAATGAACATGGGGGTACAGATGCCTTTTTTGAGTTAGCTTTTTCATTTCCTTTGATTAAATACCCAGAAGTTGATTTGCTGCATCACAGACTTCAGACTTCATGCCACACCAACTTGTAGTAACACGTGCTGTGCCTGCCTGGTGCCTTTGCAGTGTGCTTTCACACTGGTTGAAGCCCACAATGCTGGACCATCACTCTCATTTTGTACATGGGGACACTCAGACTCACTGACAAGTGAAGTGACCCAACCATGGTCACACAACTTGTTAACAGTGGAAATGGGATTCCATCCCTGGGAACTGGAATGCCAAGCCAGGACTGTTAACTGGTGGATTATTCTGTTCCCATGTGGTAGCTGTAGTGGACATCTGTGCATTTTGCATAAACATCAATTCTTCCTCCCTCTGGTGACCTCACTTGAATTTTCTTTAGGGAATCACACCCACCATAGCCCACCATCACCATCTCAGTCCGTGTGATTTGGGTGAAGTTAATATGCCCTGGGTTGCATAGGACGAATGCAAGATGGAACAGCCCCCAAGTTTTGAACTGGCAGAAGAGCAACTGTTGTTCATCCTAGGATCTGCTGAGCTGCAGTGTACAGGCCCCCATGGTCTGCAGCCACTTGGGCCCTTGAGAAATAAACACAGCTGTCAGAAAGTAAGAGGCTTCAGCCATGACTAATCCCAGGCCACAGATGGCATAGGGACTCAGAGGTGCCCTGAGATGTGAAGTGTTTGGAAAAAAAAATGTCAGCAAGTACACAGAGCAAGGAGGGAGGGAGGGGACAGTCCAACACAAATAACACAATTAGGCGTCAGAACAGGAATAAAGGCTGAACGCACAGACCAGCACCAACACCGCCTTCCTTATGTGTCCTTGGCTCTACTGCCCTCTAGTGACCGGACAGGGACCAGCAGGCCATCTTTAATGGAATTCCGAGTGCTAAAACAAGGTAAAACTGTTCTCCAATGAGGGAGGATCACAGAGCTTGGAGCATGTGAGAGAAAGCAGATCCCCTCCTCTCCACCCCTCAGCCACTGGCCTGGTCCAGCCCCTCCTTCAGTTCTCCTCTGTGCTTCTGCAACAGCCTCCTCTGGTACTTACAAGAATAATAACACAACTTACTGAACGCTGGCTGCAGGCACTGTGCTAAATGCTTACACACATGGTCTCACTGAATTCTTACAACATCCTTTGGAATTGGGTAGTATCCCATTTACAGATGAGAAAACTGAGGCTCATACAAGTAAGGAAACTTAACCAAAGCCACATGACCAACTATAAACAGAAAAGATGAGTGACCACTAATGGGGATAAGCTTTTTTGAGGGGGAGGGTGATAAAATGTCCTAAAATTGATTGTGGTAATGATTGTACAAGTTTGTGAATATATGAAGATCCACTGAATTGTGTGGCATGCACATTAGTTTCCTATTGCTATTTTGACAAATTACCACAACCAGGTGGCTTTAAACAACGCCAATTTATTATTTTACAGTCTGGAGGTCCAAAGCTAAAATCAAGGTGTTGGCAGGGCTGTGTTCCTTCTGGAAGCCCAGGGAGGAATCCGTTTCCTTGCCTTTTCTAGCTTCTGGAGTCTGCCTGTATCCCTTGGCTCTTGACCCCTTACTGCATCTTCCAAGTGTGTCACTTAAACCTCTAGTTCCAACATCACATTTCCTTTTTCTCTTTCATCCTCCTGTCTCCCTCTTTTGAGGACCCTTATTATTATACTGGACCCACCTGAATAATCCAGGATAATCTCTCCATCTCCAGATCATTAATTTAATCACACACCCTAAGTCACATTTACCAGGCAGGGTAACATACTCACAAGTTCCAGGGATCAGGATGTAGACATCTTTGGGGGCCATCATTCAGCATCACACAGTATGTGCATAATAAAGCTGTTATTTTTTTAAGGGAAGGGGAGTGCTTTCTGAACTAAGACGTGAATGCTGAGAAGGACATGGTCTGGGAAGATCAGATCTGGGGAAAGTTCTTCTATGAAACCACTCACTGTATTGTCACCATCTCCACACCAGGCTGTGGGTTCCTGGGGCAGAGACTGGCTGATCTTCACATCTGTACCCTCATCACCAAGCCCAGGCCTGGCACAGGGTGAGTGATGAGGGACTCAGTGAAGGGATCTTCTTGCCCTTCATGTGTTATTTCCCTTCAGTTCACTAAGCCAAACTTTCTCTTCTCTGGTTTCTGCCCATCAGCGTCATGACAACTTTGCCATGAAGCTCCAGACGGATCCCTGTGTTGATGGATAACAATCTTAAAAGACTCCCAAACCTTTACGTTTGTGTGGTTGTGAAGATACATCTAGACTGGGCTGAACCTGAACAGTTGGGATTGTGGACCCACATGCAGGGCATAACATGTGGAAGAACATAACCTTCAAACTAATATACTGACCGGGAGACCCTGGGCAAGTTCCCTAACCTTCCTGAACCTCGGTTTTCATCTATAAAATGGATCCAAAGTACAGCCATCTGATTTTCCCCTCTCTCTCTTGTACCAGGCCCAGCACTCAGAGGAATCTCAGACATTTGATCAAGGAACAAAGATTCCTTTCTACAAAGAGGGCAGAAAGGCCTCCCCTCTACTGTGTGTTGAACACAGCACCTCCGCTGCCATTTTGGAGACACAGTCTATAATAAATGTCCAATAAATCATCATAGGCTTGGTCATCTTCAACCCGAACACCATGGTGATATCTCACTTCAGGAGAGAAATTTTTCTCCAAGTTGACTTTAATCCCCCCTCGGTACAGTTGATAACCAGGCACTAATTGGCCTGTGCCCTGCCCAGATCTCCTTTGGTCCTCAAGGACATCCTGAGATGTTTTGACAGATTCTGTGCTGTATCTGCACCATTGCCTGACCTGTATTCTAGTAACTTTACCAAGAAGGGAAAAGGTGAGTTTAGCAACTTGTTCTTAGCAAACTCAAGGTGGCTCCAATGACCACTGGTCCCTTTAGCTACAGCACCTCTCAAAAACAATTAATTCCCAGAAGAGGAACCTGGTGATGTTTCAGCCAGGTAAATTCTACCCAGTGACTTTGTTGCTATGACACTGCTGGTCAGGTGGGCATATTTTCACACTCTGCCTGCTTCTCCCACGGGGTGAAAGACTGAGGTGATGGATGCTATGATGTTTAAGCATCATGGCTTATGGCTCCACGTGAGCAAAAATTCAAACATGAACTGCTAGTAAATTTGTAATCATTGTCTGAATATTTTTCAAGTTAGTGCCCCTAAATGCTAACAATGGGTCTTAGTCCCATAAATGGGTACTAAAAAAATAAGTTTTAAATATTCTTTTGTCCAATTACCACCTCCTTTTTTTTTGAAGTCTGTACTATCTTACTGACAACACTACAACTCTCCCTTTTGTACACAGTGTGTTAACCCTGAGGACAATGAAAACCTCATTCAGTAAGAAGGTTTATAAGGCACACAAATATAATGCTAGCACCTATATAACAATAAAGCTGCTATTTATTGAACGTCCACAATGTGCCAGATCCCTTACATATGTCAACTTAGCCATCATAATTTGCACTATTATTATGTACATTTTAAAGATAAGAAAAATAATGGTGGTGAAGTAATTTGGCCAAATTTTTCCAGAACCAGGATTTCCACCCAGGTCTATCAGACTCTGCCCTACACACCAAGACCACACTACCAACTGGTCCAAACTGAAATTATCCAGACACCCTCCCTTCCTTTTCTCCCCAAGCCCATCTCACATCCCACCTGACCTTCTCCACATCCCAGGACCCTGCCGCCACCTTGGCTTTGCTCCAACCCCCAGCACACCTTCTCCCATGCCCTCTGCCCAATATTCACACCCTCCATATTCAAGACTTGCGCTGTGTCCACCTCCTGTCCATCCAGTCCCTTCCCAGAAACCTCAGCTAACAAGAGCTTTACCCGCCTCCTGCTCTTCCTTCCCCCGTTCGTACACACAGTCCTGCCTTCTGCTCCACTTGTTCACAGGCGCACATATCCATCATGGGCCCCAACAGATGCCACAGATAGCAGATCTAACATTTCTCCTCTGGACCTCCCACCACACCCAGGGTGTGATGGATAAGTCTCCTCCCTGCACAGCACCTAATCCTGGAATGATGAACTGGCTAGCTCAGCTGTGGCATTTAAAGCTGAGAAAGCTGGTGGACTCCATGGCCTGTCTCTGCAGGCAGCCCATGTTTTCATTAGAAGCTGCTCCTGGGAATTCCCTGGCAGTCCAGTGGTTAGAACTTGGCGCTTTCACTGCCAAGGGCCCGGGTTCAGTCCCTGGTCAGGGAACTAAGATCCCACAAGCCATGTGGCATGGCCAAAAAAACCCAGTCTTGGTCCTTCTCACAGGGCAGGGATGTATGAAGCATCTCCATGTTCCAGGTGCTGTGCTATATGCTTCACAAACCCTTTATCTCTTTTAATTCTCCTAAAAACCCAAGGAGAAGAGGATTAATCATCCCCACTTTATGGATGAGGAAAGTGAGTTAACATAAATCACTGCTGGAGCCAGGATTCAAATCCTGCTCTGTTCAAGTGTGAAGCTGCCTTATTTCCAGTGCAGCACAGTGTTGGAGGGAGGAAAGAAGGTGCAACGTTACCTACATATGGGGTTCCTGAGGGTGCACTGCACTTCCATGTGTATGCCCTCTACTCATTCTAAAGATAGGGTTTTCCTCTTAATTCCATCTGTGGGCTTTTCTCCTTCCAATGAAGGTAAACATTTCATGGTCCCTTTTGTGACTAAAATCCTTAGAGAGTAGAAAACAAACATCTCTGAACAGAAAAGAGCTTAAGGGCTACCCCATTTAGTCATTCTAAACGGAGCCCACCCACACATCCCGCCCCAACCAGCTACACACACACACACACACACACACACACACACACACACACACACACACACACACACACACACACCTGGGGACTCCCAGAATTGGCCAGTTCCTGATTCCTCTTCTGGTACTCCGTACTTCAGTCTCCTGCTGCAGAGAGTTCAGCCTGCTTTCGGTTGATCCTGCTCCTTGAAACTAACTGCTTCTGGCTCGTTGGATGTAACTGCCTCTGGCCAGGACTCTCTCCTGTAGCCTTCCATTTGCCCACACAGGGCCCTCAGCCAGGACCTCCGCCGCACAGCCTTATCCCCACACAGGTTAAGGTGAAGGAAGTAACCTACAAGGTACACACACATACCTCACAACTTAATATTTGGCGTGATAAACAAGTTCATCCTTCCCAGATCCACAGCTACAAACATACTTTGGGAATCAGCAAAAAACTAGGAACAAAGACAACCAAAAAGGAACAGGTTGCATTAGACACCTTCTGTTCTTTGGATGATACTATAATCATAACTGTTTCTCAGCCCTGTGTTGCAATGCCTGTGTTGCAATGCCAGTCAACACAGCCATGCAGCATCAGCACAGCCTTTCTCAGCCTTTCCAGGCCAACTCCAGTCTATCCCCTTGCTGACCTCACCACCCCTCCTAATTTACTGGTATTTAGGGGCGAAACTGTAGGATATGCCTGGACTGACCAATTAATAAATGGCCAGATGTGACCGGAAAAACTAGAGACCTAACCAAACCATAAAGTTCTGCATCCGAGTCACTGGCAGAGCCCCAAGCTCAAAACCCTCTTTCTTACCTGCTCTCTAGGGCTGGACATCAAGACATCTAGGACTGTGTAGCTAAGGAAAGATGGTGGTGGAGCATGATCTTGCCAATCAGCTAAGCTGCCACAAGCCGGGCCTTCTTCACTGATGTGCATATTAATAATTTTCCTATTGCTATGGTTGTTCTTTTAGTTAAAAGTAGTGAACTTCTTCCTGTTTAAGTGATCAGTGGCAAAGTTTGCTACTTTTGTTTTTCACACATCTAGAGAAGAAAATAAAAGAACCCATATTGATGGGGAGGGGATGTTAACAGGTCAAATAATACCTGGACCAAACCCTTTGCATTTGGTCACAATGCCAAGGGAATATTCACAGAAGTGGAGCCACAAGCAAACATTAGAATGACGGATACTTGCAAATACTTCCAAGTTTATTCTCATTGACCTTTCTCAGAAACCTTGAGAATAAGTGCTCCCCAGGCATCTGAAGAGCAATATCCTGCCAACAAAAAGTGGTAGCAAGCTGGTTTTCAACATTCTTCAGGGAAGTTGGGAAGGAGCTATTCCCCAGAAGGCACAAGTCAGGAATCTAACACTGAATACCTGGATCCATCTCTCGCTAACCTAGGCCAATAGTCAACTTGTCAGAGCCATGTAAAATGTAAATCTGTAAAATGACAATGGCAAGACTTGCAGAGACAGAGTAGCTCATTGCAGTAGAAGGCATATAGGCTTTTAGACGAACCTGGATCTGAACACTGTCATTGAAAAACCTTGAGTTATTTAATTTCCTTGAAACCACAAAATGATGGTAATAACCCAGTTTGAGAGAAAGCTGCTGTGACAACTGGGTAGCAGCTTATATAAAGTGCTTATTACATTACTTTATATAAAGTACCACCCTAATAAATGAAAATGCTCTATTAACACTTACTGGCTTTTTGCTTACATTTTGCCTACAATATTGCTAACAACTGTATTGAGTACTTTGCATGATATCAGGTCATACTTGCTTTGTCTATTCCTCAAAAGATTTTTATGAAGATAAAGCAAGCTAATACATATTTTATATGCAAATATGAGTACAGAAAAAGTCCTGAAAAGATATACACCAAAATGTATCTGATAGAGCTATGATTATGGATGATTTTTGTTTTATATTTGCTTACCTGCCTTTTCAAACTTTTCTACAAGTTTCTCTTATGAAATGTTTCAGTTTTGTCTTCTTTGTTATACCAAAATACTTTTTTTGTTTTTTTTTTGGCTGCATTGGGACTTCGTCGCTGCGTGCAGGTTTTCTCTAGTTGCAGTGACCGGGGGCGACACTTTGTTGCAGTGTGCGGTCTTCTCATTGTGGTGGCTACTCTTGTTGCAGAGCACAGGCTCTAGGTATGTGGGCTTCAGTAGTTGTGTCACGTGGGCTCAGTAGTTGTGGCTCGTGGGCTCTAGAGGGCAGTCTCAGTAGTTGTGGCACATGGGCTTAGTTGCTCCGCAGCATGTGGGATCTTCCCCGACCAGGGCTCAAACCCATGTCCCCTGCACTGGCAGACAGACTCTTAACCACTGCACCACCAGGAAAGCCCCTATACCAAAATACTTTTAAAAATGATGTTGTTTTGGGCTTCCCTGGTGGCGCAGTGGTTGAGAGTCTGCCTGCCGATGCAGAGGACACGGGTTCGTGCCCTGGCCCGGGAAGATCCCACATGCCGTGGAGCAGCTGGGCCTGTGAGCCGTGGCTGCTGAGCCTGTGCATCTGGAGCCTGTGCTCCGCAACAGGAGAGGCCACAACAGTGAGAGGCCCGCATACCGCAAAAAAAAAAAAAAAAAATGATGTTGTTTAACATTCACAGAAAGATAGACAAGACGAAAAGGCAGAGGGCTATATACCAGATGAAGGAACAAGATAAAACCCCTGAAAAACAACTAAATGAAGTGGAGATAGGCAACCTTCCAGAAAAAGAATTCAGAATAATGATAGTGAAGATGATCCAGGACCTTGGAAAAAGAATGGAGGCAAAGATCAAGAAGATGCAAGAAATGTTTAACAACAACCTAGAAGAATTAAAGAACAAACAAACAGATAAACAATATAATAACTGAAATGAAAACTACACTAGAAGGAATCAAGAGCAGAATAACTGAGGCAGAAGAACGGATAAGTGACCTGGAAGACAGAATGGTGGAATTCACTGCTGCGGAACAGAATAAAGAAAAAAGAATGAAAAAAATGAAGACAGCCTAAGAGACCTCTGGGACAACATTAAATGCAACAACATTCACATTATAGGGGTCCCAGAAGGAGAAGAGAGAGAGAAAGGACCAGAGAAAATATCTGAAGAGATTATAGTAGAAAACTTCCCTAACATGGGAAAGGAAATAGCCACCCAAGTCCAGGAAGCGCAGAGAGTCCCATACAAGATAAACCCAAGGAGAAACACACTGCGACACATAGTAATCAAATTGGCAAAAATCAAAGACAAAGAAAAATTATTGAAAGCAGCAAGGGAAAAACGACAAATAACATACAAGGGAACCCCATAAGGTTAACAGCTGATTTCTCAGCAGAAACTCTACAAGCCAGAAGGTAGTGGCATGATATACTTAAAGTGATAAAAGGGAAGAAACTACAACCAAGATTACTCTACCCGACAAGGATCTCATTCAGATTCAATGGAGAAATCAAAAGCATTACAAACAAGTAAAAGCTAAGAGAATTCAGCACCACCAAACCAGCTCTACAACAAATGCTACAGGAACTTCTCTAAGTGGGAAATACAAGAGAAGAAAAGGACCTACAAAAACAAACCCAAAACAATTAATAAAATGGTCACAGGAACATACATATTGATAATTACCTTAAACGTGAATGGATTAAATGCTCCAACCAAAAGACACAGGCTTGCTGAATGGATATAAAAACAAGACCCATCTATATGCTGTCTACAAGAGACTCACTTCAGACCTAGGGACACATACAGACTGAAAGTGAGGAGAAGGAAGATGTATTCCAAATGGAATACATCAAATGGAAATCAAAAGAAAGCTGGAGTAGCAATACTCATATCAGATAAAATAGACTTTAAAATAAAGCATGTTAAAAGAGACAAGGAAGGACACTACATAATGATCAAGGGATCAATCCAAGAAGAAGATATAACAATTATAAATATATATGCACCCAACATAGGAGCACCTCAATACATAAGGCAACTGCTAACAGCTATAAAAGAGGAAATCGACAGTAACACAATAATAGTGGGGGATTTTAACACCTCACTTACACCAAAGGACAAATCATCCAAAATGAAAATAAATAAGAAAACAGAAGCTTTAAATGACACAATAGACCAGATAGATTTTATTGATATTTATAGGACATTCCATCCAAAACCAGCAGATTACACTTTCTTCTCAAGTGTGCACAGAATATTCTCCAGGATAGATCAGATCTTGGGTCAAAAATCAAGCTTCAGTAAATTTAAGAAAATTGAAATCATATCAAGCATCTTTTCTGACCACAACGCTATGAGATTAGAAATCAATTACAGGGAAAAAAACGTAAAAAACACAAACACATGGAGGCTAAACAATACGTTAATAAATAGCTAAGAGATCACTTAAGAAATCAAAAAAATACCTAGAGACAAATGACAATGAAAACACGATGATCCAAAACCTATGGGATGCAGCAAAAGCAGTTCTAAGATGGAAGTTTAAAGCTATACAAGCCTACCTCAAGAAACAAGAAAAATCTCAAATAAACAATCTAACCTTACACCTAAAGGAACCAGAGAAAGGACAACAAACAAAACCCAAACTTAGCAGAAGGAAAGAAATCATAAAGATCAGAGCAGAAGTAAAAGAAATAGAAACAAAGAAAACAATAGCAAAGATCAATAAAACTAATAGCTGGTTCTTTGAAAAGATAAACAAAATCGATAAACCATTAGCCAGACTCATCAAGAAAAAGAGGGAGAAGACTCAAATCAATAAAATTAGAAGTGAAAAAGGAGAAGTTACAACAGACACGGCAGAAATACAAAACATCCTAAGAGACTACTACAAGCAACTCTATGCCAATAAAATGGACAACCTGGAAGAAATGGACAAATTCTTAGAAAGGAATAACCTTCCAAGACTGAACCAGAAAGAAATAGAAAATATGAACAGACCAATCACAAGTAATGAAATTGAAACTGTGATTAAAAATCTTCCAACAAACAAAAGTCCAGGACCAGATGGCTTCACATGTGAATTCTATGAAACATGTAGAGAAGAGCTAACACCCATCCTTCTCAAACTCTTCCAAAAAATTGCGGAGGAAGGAACACTCCCAAACTCATTCTATGAGGCCACCATCACCTTGATACCAAAACCAGACAAAGATACTACAAAAAAAGAAAATTACAGACCAATATCACTGATGAATATAGATGCAAAAAATCCTCAACAAAATACTAGCAAACAGAATCTAACAACACATTAAAAGGATCATACACCATGATCAAGTGGGATTTATCCCAGGGATGCAAGGATTCTTCAATATACACAAATCAATCAATGTGATACACCACATTAACAAACTGAAGAAGAAAAACCATATGATCATCTCAATAGATGCAGAAAAAGCTTTTGACAAAATTCAACACCCATTTATGATAAAAACTCTCCAGAAAGTGGGCATAGAGGGAACCTACCTCAACATAATAAAGACCATATACGACAAACCCACAGCAAACATCATTCTCAATGGTCAAAAACTGAAAGCATTTCCTCTAAGATCAGGAACAAGACAAGGATGTCCACTCTCACCACTATTATTCAACATAGTTTTGGAAGTCCTAGCCACGGCAATCAGAGAAGAAAAAGAAATAAACGAAAAAGAAGATTGGAAAAGAAGAAGTAAAACTGTCACTCTTTCCAGATGACATGATACTATACATAGAGAATCCTAAAGATGCCACCAGAAAACTACTAGAGCTAATCAATGCATTTGGTAAAGTTGCAGGATACAAAATTAATGCACAGAAATCTCTTGCATTCCTATACACTAATGATGAAAAATCTGAAAGAGAAATTAAGGAAACACTCCCATTTACCACTGCAACAAAAAGAATAAAATACCTAGGAATAAACCTACGTAGGGTGCCAAAAGACCTGTATGCAGAAAACTATAAGACTGATGAAAGAAATTAAAGATGATACCAACAGATGGAGAGATATAACATGTTCTTGGATTGGAAGAATCAATACTGTGAAGATGACTATACTACCCAAAGCAATCTACACATTCAATGCAATCCCTATCAAATTACCAGTGGCATTTTTTATGGAACTAGAATGAAAAATATTAAAATTTGTGTGGAGACACAAAAGATCCCAAATAGCCAAAGTTGTCTTGAGGGAAAAAAATGGAGCTGGAGGAATCAGACTCCCTGACTTCAGACTATACTACAAAGCTACAGTAATCAAGACAGTATGGTACTGGGACAAAAACAGAAACATAGATCAATCGAACAAGATAGAAAGCCCAGAGATAAACCCACACACCTATGGTCAACTAATCTATGACAAAGGAGGCAAGGATATACAATGGAGAAAAGACAGTCTCTTCAATAAGTGGTGCTGGGAAAACTGGACAGCTACATGTAAAAGAATGAAATTAGAACACTCTCTAACACCATACACAAAAATAAACTCAAAATGGATTCAAGACCTAAATGTAAGTCCGGACACTATAAAACTCTTAGAGGAAAACATAGGAAGAACACTCTTTGACGTAAATCACAGCAAGATCTTTTTTGATCCACCTCCTAGAGTAATGGAAACAAAAACACAAATAAACAAATGGGACCTAATGAAACTTAAAAGCTTTTGCACAGCAAACGAAACCATAAACAAGATGAAAAGACAACCCTCAGAATGGGAGAAAATATTTGCAAACGAATCAACAGACAAAGGATTAGTCTCCAAAATATATAAACAGCTCATGCAGCTCAATATTAAGAAAACAAACAACCCAATCCAAAAACGGGCAGAAGACCTAAATAGACACTTCTCCAAAGAAGACATACAGATGGCCAAGAGGCACATGAAAAGCTGCTCAACATCACTACTTATTAGAGAAATGCAAATCAAAACTAAAATGAGGTATCACCTCACACCAGTTAGAATGGGCATTATCAGAAAATCTACAAACAACAAATGCTGGAGAGGGTGTGGAAAAAAGGGAACCCTCTTGCACTGTTGCTAGGAATGTAAATTGATACAGCCACTATGGAGAACAGTATGGAGTTTCCTTAAAAAACTAAAAATAGAATTACCATATGATCCGGCAATCCCACTACTGGGCATATACCCAGAGAAAACCATAATTGAAAAAGACACATGAGGGGCCTCCCTGGTGGCGCAGTGGTTGAGAGTCCGCCTGCGGATGCAGGGGATGCGGGTTCGTGCCCCGGTCTGGGAGGATCCCATATGCCGCGGAGCGGCTGGGCCCGTGAGCCATGGCCGCTGGGCCTGCGCGTCCGGAGCCTGTGCTCCGCAGCGGGAGAGGCCACGGCGGTGAGAGGCCCGCATGCCGCAAAAAGAAAAAAAAAAAAAAAAAGAAAAAGACACATGCACCCCAATGTTCATTGCTGCCCTATTTACAAAGCCAGGTCATGGAAGCAACCTAAATGCCCATCGGCAGATGAATGGATAAAGAAGATATGGTACATATATACAATGGAATATTACTCGGCCATAAAAAGGAACGAAATAGGGTCATTTGTTGAGATGTGGATGGATCTAGAGACTGTCATACAGAGTGGAGTAAGTCAGAAAGAGAAAAAGAAATATCGTATATTAACGCATATATGTGGACCCTAGAAAAATGGTACAGATGAACCAGTCTGCAGGGCAGAAATTGAGACACAGAAGTAGAGAACAAACGTATGGACACCAAGGGGGGAAAGCGGCAGGGTGTGTGTGTGGGTGCTGTTGTGATGAATTGGGCGATTGCGATTGACATGTATACACTGATGTGTATAAAAGTGATGACTGGGCTTCCCTGGTGGCGCAGTGGTTGAGAGTCCGTCTGCCGATGCCGGGGACACGGGTTCGTGCCCCGGTCTGGGAAGATCCCACATGCCATGGAGCGGCTAGGCCCGTGGGCCATGGCTGCTGAGCCTGCGCGTCCGGAGCCTGTGCTTCGCAACGGGAGAGGCCACAACAGTGAGAGGCCCGCGTACCGCCAAAAAAAAAAAAAAAAAAAAAAAGCAAAACCACAAAATCTCCCTGTAATAACATAATTTTAGAACTCCTAGAACTTGGTCACTTTTATTAAATGCTCAATTCTCAAATTATATATATATATATATATATATATATATATATATATACACACACACATACATATATACATATTATATATACATTTAGATTTTTATATCTAAATCTTTAATTTAAAAATTAAAATTAGGTTTTAAAAACTCCACATTCATCCCTACCCTTCCCTACCCACATCACTGAATTTTGATATATCCAAGCAGTAGCAAGCCCAACAAAGTCACTCCTAAGGAAAGGTTAGAGGCACTAACAAGACCACTCTCCCAAAGCCCTGGGATAGAACTTCAAGAGGTCCTCGACCAGAGCCTAATATTGCAGCCAGCCAATCAACCCACAGTAACTCTATACCACCAATCTCAAAAGAGGGGCCTCCCTCAGGGTGGGGAAAGAGGAAGTCCACAATTTCCTGCTGCTGGAAAACATGCTCAGGCAGTCCATTTACAAGCACCTGAGATGCCCACCAACTTCAAGAGAACAGACAAACTAATTATACAAAGGAAGGCCTCTCTCTGCCAGGGCCTTCTCCCTATGCCAGGTCGTGCTACCAGTAATCATTAGGACACCCAAACAGCTGCATAGTTCCTGCTTTCTGACTGCTGTCCTACTTGCCATCTTGATCAACAAAGACAAATGCCAGCAGAGGCCTTTGGGATGCCAACCCACAATAAGTTCAGGGAGTCCCGCTACACTTCCCAGGTTGTCTCCTACAGAAATTAATAGAGAAAAACCAATAAATGATGTTAATAATAAATGTGTAAATTCATTACGTATTTGCCTATATTATCTTATTTTCTGCTTAATAACCCTTTAGGATAGGTACAATGACTACCCCATTTTAGAGGGAACACTGAGGCACAGAGAGGTCAAAAGCCAGTAGGTGGCAGAGCAGGATCTCAACACAGGCTGGTTAACTTAAGAGCCCATGCTAAACCCTATTCTACACTCCCACTAGTAACAGCAGCTACTATTTGATGAGAATCCTTTAGGAATCAGATGGATTAGACTTTACTGAATGCCGGTGACAATCCAGCAAGGCAGAGGTTTTTTGAATCACAAAAAGTAAATTTTTTTTCCATGTACTGCTCTATGGGATTTTAAATACACATGCATTGTTGTAACCACCACCACATACAGAACATAGGATAATTCCAACTAGGGAAAGAATTCCCTTGACCCTTTGTATTCAAACACCCAACCCTAACTCCTGGCAAGCACTGATCTGGTCTCTGTTCCTGTATTTTTTCCTTTTCCAGTTTGTCATACAAATGGAATATTATGTAACCTTTTGAGAAAGGGTTCTTTCACTTAAAATAACGTTATCAAAATGCATCCATGTTGTTGTGTGCATTAATAGTTCATTCCTCTTGCTGAGTAGTACGCCGCTGTGTGGATGTGCCAGTATCCATTCACCTACAGACAGACATTTGAGTGGTTTCCATTTTTTTATACTTATGAGTTATACTAAACACATACCCATATGTACACAAATCTTTGTGTAAACATAAGTTTTCATTTCTCTGGGATAAATCCTTAGAAGTGAAATTGCTAAGCCATATGATAAATGTATGTTTTACCTTGTTTAAGAAACTGCCAAGCTATTTTCTAAAGTGGCAGTACCATTTTGCAGCCCTACCAGAAATGAATGAGAGTTCTAGTTATTCTGCATGCTCATCAGCACTTGATGTTGTCAGTATTTTTTAATTTAGCCAGTCTAATGGGTATATAATGAAATTTCATTGTGGTTTTAATTATTACTAATGATGTTGAACATCTTTTCAGTTGCTTATTTGCCATCCTTATATCCTCTATGGTGAAAAATCTGTTCAAATCTTTTGCCCATTCTTAAAAACTCTTTGGTTAAATGCTGTTGAGTTTTGAGAGTTCTTTATATTTTTTAGATACAAGTGCTTTTTTCTTACGTGTAATGTGCCCTAATATGGGGCTGGGCTTCTATTCTCTTAACAGGGTTCTTTGCAGAACAAAAGGGTTTACTTTTGAGTAGGTTTAATGTATCAACTTTTTTCTCTATGGATCATGTCAGTGGTGTCAGAGCTAAGAAGAATTTGTCTAAGCCAATAGGAAAAAATTTTCTCCTATGTTTTCTTCTAAGAGCTTTATGGTTTTATGCTTTACCCTTAGGTCTATCATCCAATCGGAGTTTGTTTTTGTATGCAACATTAAGTGAGGTAAATTTTCACCTTTTTGCATTTGGATAGTCCAGCACTATTTGTTAAAAATTTCCATTTCACTTTTGTCAAAAGTCAGTTGACCCCATTTATGAGGGTCTATTTTCTAGATTTTATATTGTATATGTATTTGATTTGTCTATATGTCTATCCTTTCACCAATATCACACTATCTTAACAACTATAGCTTTACAGTGTGTCTTAAAGTCAGGTAGTAAAAGTCCTCCAACTCTGTTCCTTCTCAAAATTGTTTTGGCTTTCTAGTTCCTTACCATACAGATTTTAGAATAAGCTATATCTACAAAGAATCTGTTTTAGTCTGTTCAGGCTGCTGTAACAGAGTACCACTGGGTGGCTTATAAACAAGAGAAGTTTATTTCTCACCGTTCTGGAGGCTGGGAAGTCCAAGATCAAGGTACCAGCAGATTTGGTGTCTGATGAGAGTCTGCTTCCTGGTTCATAGACAACTGTCTCCTTGCTGTGTCTTCTATGGTAGATGGAGCAAGATTGCTCTCTGGAATCTGCTCCCTGGAGTCTCATTTTATAAGAACACTAACCCCATTCGTGACAGCTCTGCCTCATGACCTAATCACCTTCCAAAGGTCCCACCTCCAAATACCGTCACTTTAGGGATTAGGTTTCAGTTTAGTAATTTCGGTGGGCGGGGTGGGGAGGGTGGACATAAACCTTCAGTTTATCACAGAAGCCTTCTGGGATTTGGATTTGAATTGCATTAAATCTCTAGTAAGTCAATTTAGGGAGAACTAACAATACTGAGTTTTCCAATCCATGAACACAATATGTCTCTGTATTTATTTAGGTCTTCTTTGATCTCTTCAATTAGTGTCTTGGTAAGGCATTAATTTTAACCTCACTACATAAATAAATAGGTGATTTAACTAAGGTCATACGTTGCAGTAGAGCCAGCATTCTGAACTAAGTTCTATCTGCCTCCAAAGCCATAATTCTTTCCACTAAACCATACTGCCTCACAAATAGACTTTTTTTTTTAACCAAAAATTTACTTCTTTAGCTCATTGAAAAATATACAGTTTTCCCCCAAGATATTATTTCTTTAGCTTTTGATTTTCAATATTAGGATTATGATTAAGATTAAAGTAGAAAAATACTCAGTATGCTGTTAATTACAAAAAAAGCAGGATCCAAAATTGTACCTGCTATATGATAAAAATACATATATAGAAAAAATATATTAAAATAAGTTAGAATGTTTAATGATTCTGAGTTGTGAACCTATAGGTTATTGTTAATTTCTTCTTTATATCTGTCAACATATATAAATATTCTACAATGAGCAAATACTGTTTCTGTTACCTAAAGCAATATTTGAAGACATACTTACTGCACAAAATTCACATAAGATATTATATTTACCTTTCATCCTCCATTCTACTCCACTCTCCTAATGTATTAAGTTTGATGCATATTCTTGAAGAAATTTTTCTATACACTTAGTTTTAGTGTTTTTTGGTTTAAATTAGAACACATCATATACACTGATTTGTTATTTGCTCTTCTCATTCAGCTATATGTCTTGCAGACCTTACACCTCAATACATATAACTCTTCCTCATTCTTTTGGTATCGCATATGATGTACTATAACTTATTTACCTATTCATCTTCTAATGAGAACTTAGACTATCTCCCATTTATGCTATTCAACAAGGCTGTGATTGATATTCATGTATTTTACTTCTATGAGGATCTTCTTTTTTGACTCTTAACCTAGGTTATAGGAAAAAAACTCATATATTAATGGTATTATGCTGAACTACTTAGAAAAAGTAATGCATCCATATTTGATATATCCCCAAAGGGTTGTATGTAAATTAAATCACATTTCACATGTATTAGGTGAAGTAGATAATTAAACTTGCACAAAGCTGACACGAGAAAAACATAACTCATGCCCCAGTGCTAAAAGCACACATTGAAATAAACTTCTTACAGTGTGGTTTGGTCCTCTACAACAGGGGTCCCCAACCCCCGGACCATGGACAGGTATGGGTCCGCGGCCTGTTTGGAACCGGGCCGCACAGCAGGAGGTGAGCGGCAGGCGAGCAAGCAAAGATTCATCTGCTGCTCCCCATCGCTCGCATTACTGCCTGAACCATCCCTTTCCCCCGCCCCCGCTACCCCTCCCCCATCCCCGTCCATGGAAAAATCGTCTTCCATGAAACCGGTCCCTGGTGCCAAAAAGGTTGGGGACCACTGCTCTACAAAATTCAAATACCTCTCAATCTAGCAATACAACTTCAATGATTTATCCAAAAGGATGATAACATAAGTGAAAAAGAAGTACTTATGGGATAATCATCACTGTATTCTTTAGTATATGCAAAGATTAGAAATCATCTATTAGTTGAGAATAGTTAAATATACTCTACTATGTTCAACAGAATTTTAAATGACCAATAAAATTGACAGTAGAGCTCAGTAGCCATTGCCATGAGAAGTTGAGACATACTGTGGGGGAGATGAGCAGGTCACAGTGCAACAGGAGAGCACCCTTGTGTCACATGAACACAGAGTTACATAAAGGATCTGGATGGCTGGACAATACTCACCACAATGGTATTCTTAACAGTAGTTAACATTTTCCTTTATATTTTTTATTGAGATAAAATTCACATACAATAAATTTCAAATATTTTTTCTGTGCTCTTCTTTTCAATGTTGTTTTGACTATAATGGGTCCCTTGCATTTCCATATGGATTTTAGAATCCACTGTATATTTCAACAAAAAAAAAGGTAGCTAGGATTTTGATAGCGATTGCATTGAATCTATGGATCAATTTGAAGATCACTGCCATCTTAAAAATATTGTCTTACAAATCCATGAATACAAGATGTCTTTCCTTTTATTTAGTTCTTCTTTAATTTCTTTAAAAAATGTTGTGCAGTTTTCAGTGTACAAGTCTTACACTTTTTTGTTTAATTTATTCCCAAGCATTTTATTATTTTTGATACTACTATAAATGGCACTGTTTTCATTTTTGGATTGTTCATTGCTAGTATATAGAAATAGAACTGATTTTGGTATCTTGGTCTTATATCTTGCAACCTTGCTGAACTCCTTTATTAGCTTTCATATTTTTTTGGTAGATGCCTTAGGATTTTCTGTATAAAAGATCATATCATCTGCAAATAGTTTTACTTCTTCCTTTCCAACCTGGATACTTTTTATTACTTTCTTGCCTTATTGCTCTGGCTAAAATTTCCAGTAAAATGTTGAATAGAGCAAACATTCTTGTCTTGTTCCTGATCTTAGGGGAAAAGCTATCCATCTTTTACCATAAAGTATGATGTTATTTGTGGGCTGGGGAAATTGCTTTCTATTCCTAGTTTATTGTCTTTATCTTAAAAGGGTATTGAATTTTATCAAATGTTTTAACTGAAGTTATTGAGATGATCATGTGGATTTTTAAAAATTCTATTAACATGTGTATTACATTCATTTCCATATGTTGAATAAACCTTGCATTCCTGAGGTAAATCCTATTTAGTCATGGCATACAATCTTTTTATATGTTGCTGTATTCAGTTTGCTAGTGTTTTGCTGAAGATTTTTGCATTTGGATTCATAGGAGATATTGGTCTATAGTTTTCTTGTGGTTTGCACCTGGCTTTGGCATTAGGGTGATACTAACCTCATAGAAAGAGTTGAGATATAATCCCCCTCCTTCTATTTTTTTGGAAGAATTTATGAAGAATTGATGTTAACTCTTCTTCAAATGTTTGGTAGAAATCACCAGTGAAGCCATATGGTCTTGGGCTTCTCTTTGTGAAAAGGTTTTGATCACTAATTCAATACCTTTTGTTGTTACAGATCTATTCAGGTTTTCTATTTCTTCTTGAGACACTTTCAGTAGTTTGTGTGTTTCTAGGAATTTGTCCATTTTATCTACATAATCTAATTTGTTGGCATATAGTTGTTCATAGAATTCCTTTATACTTTTCATTTATAATGTCAATAGCAATGTCCCCACTTTTATTCCTGATTTTAGTAACTTGAGTCTTCTCTGTTTTACATTTGGTCAGTCTAACTAAAAGTTTGCCAACTTTGTTGATAATTTTTTGTTTCCTTGATTTTCTCTATTGCTTTTCTATTTCATTTACTATTACTCTGCTCATTAATATTTCCTTCCTTCTGTTTGCTTTGGGTTTAAGTTTGCTCTTCTTCCAGTTCTTTAAAATAGAAGATTAAGTTATTGATTTGCGTTCCTTCTTCTTTTCAACATAGACATTTACAGCCATGAATTCATCTCTAAACAATGGGTTAGCTGTATCCCAATAGTAGTTCATTTTAAATAGGGGAATGTCAAGTGTTTTACCTTCTCTTATTTTTCTGTATAATTTGAAATTTTTTAAGAGCATGACATTTCCAAAAACAATAGAACCACATTGAAAAATAAGTTTGAGGGAATTCTTTTGTAAAATGAATACTCTTCTCCCATTTTTCCATTTTCAAGTTCTGCTTTGTTTTGGGCAGGGGTTATTAAAAGCAAAGCATAATTATTTTGGTAATTCCCTAAATTATATGAGAAATACATTTGTTTAAGTTTATACATAGGAAAAAGAACAAGAAATGCACATTACTACAGGTGGTCTCTAGATGATGACACCACAGGTGACTCTTTTTTCTTCTACTTTCTGTATTTAAAATTTTTCTTTATAATGAAAAATTTTTTACTTATTAAAATGTAAAATATTTTTATAAATAATTTTCTTGAGACCTGCCACTTTCTTTTCAAACCCTTTGCTCCCTCATTACCTGGCAGTGATTGTCATAACATAAACAAACTTATGTTAAGGAGACAAATTCATTTATGCTAATGCTGGTGAAGTAACATATACATATATATATTCTACCAAATCACTTTGCTGTATACCTGAAACTAACACAACATTGTATATCAACTGTATTTCAATCAAATTTTTTTTTAAAGTAAAAAATAAGTAAATTAATGTCTTGCGTTTTATCTCTCATACACGAAAAAGGTATTAAAAATAAAGAAAATTATGCACACCTGATATTGTCACTGAAATTTAAATTCACATCATGATTATAATAATTATGATGATGATTAGACAGCACAGAGCCTTCTAAGACAGATGTTATATTTTGAAAACCTCCTGCTGGTGGGGAAAATTATAAATAAGAAAGAACCTTCCTTTAGTTGGCACAATTCCTTCTCTCCCTGGGTGTCACCTTACTAACTAGAACTGAAAAGTCATATTTGCAATGCTAATACCCAGCCCTGGGAGGGCCCAGTTACCCATCTGGCCTACTTACCTCAGAGAGCACAATTTCTAAATTACCAAACAAAAAGCTGCCCAAGTATCACAGCAGCTCCCAGTGACCAAAAAGCGAGAGTTCCCCAAAGAAAAGAAAAGCAACAACCACAGGCTGGCATCAACTTAGATAGGAGTCAAATCTGCCCACTAGTTGCAGAATAGAGCTCTAAAGGAAATCCATCTGAAATAGTCATAGACAAGGCAGGAAAAGTATCCAGCCTTTATCTTCCCCCAGGAAAACATAACTTACCAAAAGAAGGCACCTTCTGCAAACTTGGAGCACTAGGCAGAGGCCCCCATCCTCCAGGGATGGAGTAGGGATTTGGAACAAGATCCAGAAATCCACAGGTCCCCAGGGGATCAAGATCTTGGGACTTCTGAAATATGGAACAGGGCCAGAGGGGTTGCTGCTCAGTTATAACCACTGAATCTTTCAGTATCTTAGCCCTTCCACTGGTAGGAGGTATCCCGGCTGTGTGTTTTCAACCCTGATGAAAAGCAGGATAAAATGAAAAAGCTGTACCTCCTAACTGACCCTGAATTGGCTCCAGGCCAGGCCGAGTAGTCTGCAGACAACTGGGGGTTCATCACTGACAACAGAAATGACACTGAAATTTGTCAGGACCA
This sequence comes from Mesoplodon densirostris, assembly GCF_025265405.1. Classification (NCBI taxonomy): domain Eukaryota; kingdom Metazoa; phylum Chordata; class Mammalia; order Artiodactyla; family Ziphiidae; genus Mesoplodon; species Mesoplodon densirostris. The sequence continues at coordinate 153,568,852 of NC_082663.1, forward strand.
GAGCAGATGGGCTTCCAAGTGAACTAGTAACACCAGTACTAAACAACAAAACAACTCAGTTAAACAAACAAATAGTAGAATATAAATAATTTCAGCAAAGTCACAGGATATAAGATCAATATACAAAAATCAATGGCTCTTCTATTGACTAACAATGAGCAATCCAAAAATGAAATTAAGAAAACAACTCCATTCACAACAATATCAAGAAGATAAAATGCTTAGGAATAAATTCAACCAAAAAAACCCCATAAGACCCATATATGTATTTAAGTCAAATCATTATGTTGTACACCTTAAACGTATACAGTGCTGTATGTCACTTATATCTCTGAATGAAATTGGAAGAAAAAAAAAACTACAAAATATTGCTAAGAGAAATTAAAGAAGATTTTAATAAATGAAGAGACATTTCATGTTCATGCATTAGAAGACTCACTCTTTTTAAAATGGCAATTCTCCCCTAAATTGATCTATAGATTCAATGCAATCCTACTAAAATCCCAGCTGCCTTTTTTTCAGAAATTGACAATCTGATCCTAAAGTTCATATAAAAATTCAAAGGACCTAGAATAGAATTGTTTCAAAATAATTTTGAAAAAGAACAAAGTTAAAGGACTTACAGCTACCAATTTCAAAATGAATTCTAAATCTACAGAAATCAAGACAGTGTACTGGCATAAATATAGATATATAAATCAATGGAACAGAATTGAGAGTCCAAAAATAAACTCTTAACATTTACGGTCAGTTGATTTTCAACAAAGGTACCAGAATAATTCAATGGGGAAAGAATATTTTCAACAAATGCTGTTGGAACAATTGGATATTCACATGCAAAAAGATGAATTTAGGTCCTTACTTACATCGTTCATAAAAAATAACTCAAAATGAATCAAAGATCTAAAAAAGAGCTAAAACTGTAAAATTCTTAGAACAGGAGAAAATCCTCATGACCTTGGGGTAGACAAAGAATCCTTAGATATCACACAAAAAGCATAAGCCATAAAAGAAAAATCCGATAAACTGCATCAACATTAAAATTTTTGTGCTTAAGAGACACCATTTTAAACAGAAAATAACAAATGTTGGCAACAATGTGGAGAAACTGGAATCCTTGCACACTGTTGGTGGCAATGTAAAATGGTATAGCCACTATGGAAAACACTATGGCAGTTCCTCAAAAAATTTAAAAAATAAGTATTACCATATGATATAGCAATTCCACTTCTGGGTATATACCTAGAAGAACTAAAAGCAGGGTCCCCAAAAGATATTTGTACACCCATGTTCATAGCAGTGTTATTTCGCGATAGCTAAAACATGGACACAACTCAAGTGTCCATCAGTGAATGAATGGATAAGCAAAATTTAGTATATACATACAATGAGATATTATTCAGCCTTTAAAAGGAAGGAAATTCTGACACATGCTACAGAATGGATGAACTTGGAGGACATCAGGCTAAGCGAAATAAGCCAGTCCCAGAAAGAGTCATAAATATTGTATGATTCCACTTATATGAGATACTTAGTTAAAATCATAGAGACATTAAGTAGAATGGTGGGTGCCAGGGGCTGGGGGGAGGAGGCAATGGAGAGTTATGTTTTAATGGGTATAAAGATGCAGTTTTACAAGATGAAAAGAGTTATGGAGGGAATTCCCTGGCTGTCCAGTGGTTAGGACTCTGCGTTTCCAGTGCGAGGGGCCTGGGTCTGATCCCTGGCCAGGGTACTAAGATCCCGCAAGCCGCGTGGCTTGGCCAAAAAAAAAAAAAGTTATGGAGATGAATGGTAATGATGGTTGCACAATATTACAAATGTATTTAATACCACTGAACCGTATACTTAAAAATGGTTTAGATGGCAAATTTTATGTTATGCATATTTTACCTAACTTTTTTAATTTAAAAAAAGGCACCAGACCAGAAAATTTTATGTGCAAGTCCTTCCAAAGTTTTAGGGAACAGTCCATGCTGTTCATTAAATGCCCACCAGGTGTTGGGCCCTGTGCCAGGCACTGAACCGTAACAGTGTACAAAGTTAGGCACTCTCAGTGCTCTCATGGCACTTACAATTTAAAGGGGGGGCAAAGGAGTGGGGGCACATATTAATCAAAGTGTCTTACATCTCAGCCCAATTATTAACTGAGGTAACGCTCTAGAGAAAAGGGCCCCAATTCTCTAGGAGGGTTTAAAAAAGAATCTCACATAGACAAAATGTGGGGAGTCTCCCCTGACCCAGGGATGGTAATGCTGACTTCTACCATCGATAATAACATTGCAGAGAGAGTCCTACAAAGGTTCTGGAGCAAGAGGGAACATGGCACATTAGAAGGGCTGAAAGATCAAAATGGCTGAATTTTAGCAAGTGGGGAGTAGGGCACAATGAGGCTAGAGACGTAAGCTATGATAAAAGGATGAAAGGACCGGCAGGTCATATTAAGAATTTGAGGGCTTCATTCAAACAGTGATAGGAAACCATTAAAGACTTTTAAGCAGAAAGGAAACATGACCAGATTTGTGTCGTGTTTTTTTAAATATTTGAAAATATCCCTTGGGCAATAGTGTAGAGAACAGACTGGCGACAAGCCTAGGGTAGACGTTAAGGAAATAAGTTTGGAGGCTCCTGCAGTACTCCTGGTGAGAAAGAACGATGGCTTGGATGGTATAGATTTACTGGATATACAGCAGTTAAAATCAACAGGTTTGGTAAATGATTAGATAAGTGTAGTTAGGAAGAGGGAGGTACATGTATGGCCCAAAGCAACTGGATAGATGATTGCAGTGGTGATATTCTCTGAAATAGAATGCACAGAAAGGGAACCAAGTTTTTGTTTTCAATTACTATTTTTTAATTTTTTTCTTCCAGTTTCATTGAGATATAATTGACATACAACACTGTATAAGTTTAAGGTATACAGCATAATGATTTGACCTACATACATCATGAAATAACTACCATAATAAGTTTAATGAACATTCACTATCTCATATACTTACAAAATTTTAATATATATTTTTCTTTATGATGAGAACTCTTAGGATTTACTCTCTTAACAACTTTCATGTATAACAGTGTTTTCATGTATAACAACTTTCACATATATCAGTGTTAATTATATTAATCATGTTGTACATTACATCCCTAGTACTTATTTATCTCATAACTGGAAGTTTGTGTCTTTTGACCACCTTCATTCAATTCCCCTCCCCACACCCCTCACCTTTGGTAGCCACAAATCTGGTCTCTTTTTCTATGGGTTTGTTTGAAGTATAATTGACCTACAACACTAAGTTAGTCCCTGGTTCACAACATAGTGAGTCAGTATTTATATAAATTATTTATACATATATACATTATATATATACATATGTACATTATATATACAGTATATACAAAATAATCACCATGGTCAGTCTAGTCACCATCTGTAGCCATACAAAGATATTATATTATTGTTGACTATATCCCATGCTATACATTTCATCCCTGTGACTCATTTATTCTGTAACTGGAAGTTTGTACCTCTTAATTTCCCTCACCTATTTCACTCATCTCCCCACCACCCAAGAGAACCAAGTTTTGAGAGGAAAGATAGTTTGTTCTTGGAGTACAGAGACTGAGGTGCTTTGGGTATAATCAAGGACAATGCTGAGCAAGCAGTTTGATATATAGGCGAATAGTTCTGGGAAGAGGTCTGCGCTAGATGAAGAAATTTGAATGTCAACTGCATATTTACTGAGAGGCTAACTGAAAACTCTCCAGGAGGAAGATTAGATTGAAAAAAGAAGAGAGCCTAGGACTGAACTTTAAGGAGCCCAACATTTAATTGCTTATAGAGGAGAAAAAGCCTGCAAAGGATTCTGGGAAGGAAGGGTCAGAGAGGTTGGAGACATCGGTGTCATGAAATCAAAGAGAAGAGTGTTTCAGAGAGGAAGAGGCCAACAATGCCAAATGCTGCTGACACTAACATTAAGCATTCTTTATATGTAACAGCATGGAGGTTATATTAGTTATCTACTGCTGTGTAACAATACCCTAAACTTCAGCAGCTTACAATAACAAATGTTTGTTAACTCATGTAGTTTCTGAAAGTAAGGAATCCAGGAGCTGCTGAGCTGGGTGTTTCTGGCTCAGCCTCCCACGAGGCTATAACCAAGATGTCAGGCAGGCTGTGGTCATCTGAAGAGTTTACAGGACTGGAGGATCCCCTTCTAAGATGACCCATTCACAGCTGGATTCCCCAGAGCAAACAACCCAAGAGGGACAGGTTGAAGCTGCCCTGTGACCCAGCCTCAGAAGTCATATGCCATCACTTCTGGCGTATTCTGTTCATCAGCAGCAAGTCAGATAGTACAACCCACACTTAAGGGGAGGGGAATTAGACACTACCTTTTGAAGGAAGAATATTAAAGAATTTGTGGCTATATTTTAAAACCACCACAGAAGTCAGATGATCAGAGGGAGCACCATTTCTGTGGAGTACGGAGGGGTGGAAGCTAGACAGGAGTGGGTTGAGAAGTGAATGTGTCCAGGAAATGGAGGCTGCTAATGTAGATGACTCTCTCGGGAAGTTTGCGAAGGAAAGAAAAGAAATAGGATGGGAGCTAGAGGGTAAAGTGAAGGGAAAAGAAGGTTTGGGTTATGGTTGTTTTTAAGATGGGACAGACTTAGTAAGGTTTAAGTGCATGGGAAGGACCCAGTTGGGAAGGAGCAATTGGATATGTAGGTAAGGGAAAGAGCAGTTGAGAGCGTAGGGTTTGGGGACAATGGGAGGGAGTTGGACCCAGAACACAGTTATAGAAATTAACCTTAAATGTGATGAGAAACAGCACTTCTAATGCAGCAGGAGGGCAGGAAGGATAGAGGTGGTTATGGGTGCATTTTAGTTTGGTTTGGGGAAGATGAGGGAGTTCTCATGTGATAGCTTCAATTTTCTTTCTGCAGTAAATGGTAAGGTCTTCTGACAGTATGAAGGAAGGGGAATAGTCGGAGGTTTAAGGAGAATAGAAAAGATATGAAATAAATAACTGTAGGGAGCAGGAAATCAAACGGAGAATTACCCAGAAATGTTGAGGGCTGATATGATGTTGATAATCACATTAATCTGCTGGAATTATAAGGAAATCTCTGGAAAATGGAAAGCAAATGGCATCAGATTGAAAGAGAATATCATAACCTAAAATGTCCAGTGGAGAAAACTGAAGCAAAGCAGTAGAGCAACTTGAAGGTTCTCCAACCTCAGAGGCAGTAGACACGGGGAAATAGGAATGAGACCTAGCTGGGGCAAGTAATAAAATAATCTTCCCCAGTTTTTGCAAAGCAACTGGCAGTAGAGACCTCTGCCTCCTGGTAAGAGCAGCGAGTGTGAGTGTAAGTAGCTGAGCCAGAGAGGCAGGGCATTGCAGTGCCCACAGTAATAATGTGGTTGTCCCTGGTCCCAGAAGACTGGTCACTAATATAGACCATCCAGGCTGGTTTCCATGGTGTATATATAGACCATCCAGCAGCAAATTCAAACTCTCCTGAAATTCCTGGCAAGAAGATGAGATACACACATCTAACATTCACATGTGGACTAATAGGGAACTTCAAAAATCAAGATGAACACCCAACCCAAGAACGACAAAACATTTGAGGGAAACTCTAACATCAAAACTAAGAAACAGGGACTTCCCTGGTGGCACAGTGGTTAAAAATCCGCCTGCCAGGGCTTCCCTGGTGGCGCAGTGGTTGAGAGTCCGCCTGCCGATGCAGGGGACACGGATTTGTGCCCCGGTCCGGGAAGATCCCACATGCCTCGGAGCGGCTGGGCCCATGAGCCATGGCTGCTGAGCCTGCGCGTCTGGAGCCTGTGCTCCGCAACGGGAGAGGCCACAACAGTGAGAGGCCCGCGTACCGCAAAAAAAAAAAAAAAAAAAAAAAAAATCCGCCTGCCAGTGCAGGGGACACAGGTTTGAGTCCTGGTCCAGGAAGACCCCACATGCCGCGGAGCAACTAAGCCCATGCACCACAACTACTGAGCCTGTACTCTAGAGCCCACGAGCCACAACTACTGAGTCTGCATGCCACAACTGCTGAAGCCCACACACCTAGGAGCCTGTGCTCCACAACAAGAGAAGCCACGGCAATGAGAAGCCCGCGCACCACAACAAAGAGCAGCCCCAGCTCGCCGCAACTAGAAAAAAGCCCATTCGCAGCAATGAAGACCCAACGCAGCCAAATAAATAAATAATAAATAAATAAAAATAAAAAAAAAACAAAACTAAGAAACACTACACTTCACAAAAGAGAGAAGTAACACTTAAGGAAAGAGAACTGATAGAGCAAACAGAACAGGACTTGGTTCTTCTCTCCTCTGAATGAGGGTGAAGAAACTTGCTCAGAATATCTTATACCTGAGCCTCAGCTGGGAACTTCACAAGCCAAGAATTGCCTCTTTGTACTCTGGTTCTATTGTGACAATCTCCCTTATGCCAAAGGATGACTAAGAGTCTAGTCATCTGAATGGAAACAGAGTTACATATTGGATGAAGACACATGGCTTTAAATATCAAAATATTTTCCCAGCATACCAAACAAAAGATTGTGTTATGTATGTTACAATGTTAATGTAACAAATGGTAGAATTCAAGATGAAAAGCACTAAAAGGGACAAATATTGATATTTCATATCAATAGAAGAACAATTAACAAAGAAGTATTAAATGTTTATTTATCTCACATTAGAGCTTGTAAAAATATGAAGCAAAATCTAATATAAGTATCAGACTTCTCAGTTAAGATGATGAATTTTCTCTTTCAATACCTAATGAAACAAGCAATAAATGGTACACACACACACACATGCCATCAACATTGGTCAAACAAGATTGGTGGCCAAGAAAACAACCAGAATTGTCTGGAGCAAATAGAGAAGTCCAGCTTAGCTCCTACCTTCAACCTCACCTCCCAGCAGCCTTCCTGGTGAATTAATAAGATCCTGAAAATTCTTGCTAATGCCATCAAACCTAGAATGATGCAACCTGAATGAGAATCCTTATTTTTCACCCCTTCTGACTAAGAAGTAGTACATATGGGTCCTAGAGTAATCAATGGGACTGACTCTCAAACAAAAGGGAAAATTTCAGAACTACCCACTGAACCAGGAAAATGTCCCAAAGAAGAGGAAATTCAAATGGACAATAAACTTTGAAAAGATTGTTTTAAAGCCCACTGACCAAAGGCCTCCAGGAACAAATCCATAGTGAAAAAAGTAGGTTTATTTACCTTGCTGCCACAAGGGAGAAAGTTCTCCAGAGAAACTACAGGCCTCAGCAAGAGGATTGGAAGGGACTTCTCACAGGACTTGGACTTGTGCTGGATTATTCCAGAAAAGTTTAAGAAGTAGAGACCAGTTACGGATTGAAGGTTGTCAAGAAATTGGGGCAACTTAGTGGCTTGATACCTTCATAATTTTTATCTAGTAAGCAGGATTAAAGCAAGGCTAGGGCTTCCCTGGTGGCACGGTGGTTGAGAGTCCGCCTGCTGATGCAGGGGACATGGGTTCGTGCCCCGGTCCGGGAAGATCCCACATGCCACGGAGTGGCTGGGCCCATGAGCCATGGCCGCTGAGCCTGCGCGTCCGGAGCAAAAAGCAAGGCTAAAGTTTTAGTTGGTAAAAGAGCAGCTGTCACTCAAGCTGTTTCATTGTTTCTATGGTTGCAAAGTGGTCTTGTCTCTGTCTTGTTCCAGAGTGGCCTTGTGTACATCTTACTTATATTCTAGAAAGTATTGTGTAAGTTCATTTGGGAATACCATGGCACGGATGCTAGCTACCAATGAGGAAGCCTTACACTTTCTCAAGATAATCAACCTCACTAATAGTAAAGTAAATGCAAATTACAACAACAAATACCTTTTTTTACACATGAGATTTTAAAAAACAAAAAGTGGTAACACCCAGTGCTAAGGGAAATGTATGGAAATAGGTTTTCTCATTAACACTAGATACAGTGTGAATTGTTAAAATTTTTAAAAATTATTATTATGGAAAATTTCAAACATATATAAAAGAAGACCATTGTATAATAGGCTCCCATTATACCAGCTTCAACAACTATCAACTCATGGCCACTCTTATTTCTTCCATCCTTTCATCCACTTCTTTCCCTCCAGTACTTTTCTGAAGGAAAGTATTTCATCCATAAATATTTCAGTTTGTATCTCTACCATTGTCACATCTTAAAAAATAACAAGGCTTCCCTGGTGGCGCAGTGGTTGAGAGTCTGCCTGCCAATGCAGGGGACACGGGTTCATGGCCCGGTCCGGAAAGATCCCACATGCCGTGGAGCGGCTGGGCCCGTGAGCCATGGCCGCTGAGCCTGCGCGTCCGGAGCCTGTGCTCCGCAACAGGAGAGGCCACAACAGTAAGAGGCCCGCGTACCGCAAAAACAAAACAAAACAAACAAAAAAACCCACAGAAATTCCTTAATTTAATGAAATATCTAGTCAGTGTTGAAGTTTCCAACTGTTTTACAAATGTCATATTTATTTTCATAGTTTGTGTGAATCGAGATCCAAATAAGGTCCACACACAGCTTTCTAAAGTAAGTAATATGGCCTTCATATTAAAAACAAAATATGTATATATCCTTTGATCTAATAATCCTAGTCCTAACAATCTAAGGATGAATCTATGAGAATATTTATTGTGGCATTGTTTGTAATGACAAAAACTTGAAAACAACTTGAATTTCCACTAATAAAGGAAGAGTAAATTAATGTATATGTGTGTAGTATGGATAACATGTGGCTATTAAAAAATCAAGTTGGATCTATAGCTCCTGCTCTGGTGGGCTGCCCTGATGAATTAAGCAAGAAAGGATATAACTGAGGAATATATACGGTTTATGATCTGACTTCTGTAAAAACAAATGACAAATTCACAATCTTCTATATATTTTTATGTATTTATTTACATGTGTGTGTATGTGTCTATATATGTTTGTAGATGTTTACATGGTTATGGAGAAAAATGTGTGGGCTCATATACCTGAGCAAATGACATTGGTTACATGATTATTGTCAAGAAAGACTGTATAAGGCAAAGGGAAATAAGAATAAAATCAGATTAAAACATGGAAAAATAGTTATGGTATATGTTAAATGAAATGTAGAAATCAGAAATCTAGTCATAATATCATTGCAAATGAGTATGTAAAACTGAATGTAGTGGTAACAAAGGACAAAGGAAAACTTAATTTAAGTGTTAGTTTCATCTTGGATTTTTCTTTCCTCAAGAAAGTAACATTGGAAAAAAGAAAAATAGATTAATGTTTTATATGTGTGTCTGTCTGTATATATATCTATATATAGAGAGAGATATATCCTCATAACAATCAAATAAATCCATATTTGGTCAATAAATTAGAACAAACCAATTTTTGTCTAATTGATTTTGCCTGTCAAGACTACAAATGCAGAAAACATCTGTTCAGATAATTATGTTGTACAAAATTGTGTTAATAACTTCATTTCTTTACTAACTCAAGGCAGCCCAACCAAGCAATCCTAGAATCCTTTAATGCTGTTAAAATTAAAAATCCTGATAATTCCTATAAAACTGAGGCTGGCACTGTGGTCATTAATACAGTTTGGCCTGAATTGGTGACCTAATCCAATTATTACTCAAATCAGAAATGTAAAATTTCTTCACTCTGTGTTTTCTACTATACTTACTGCTAATGAACAAATTGTTAGATACAAAGACAGGATTTAAGTAATTCATCCTTCCCCAAATAGTTTCCTATATTCTTCTAATTTAATGGATTGCTTGTGCACAGTTTCTTTTGAACTCTGCTTCCCCAGGAGTCCACCAGTGCCACAGGTAACTGACTCAATTCTCCCACTACTTTCCGCCATTCAATTTAAATTAATGAACTACCATAATGCCAAATGTTCCTTCAAATAGCATGTACCAACTCAGACAACTGTAAACAGAAATGTAAAGTCAACATTAAAATGGCATGGCCATAAAATGATTCAGAATGTGCTTACAATTTTTAAATACTATTGTTCACTTGAAAATTACAAAGTTAGTTTAATTTTTTTCTTTTTTTCTCCATAGAATTTACAGACTCCCAGGAGGTCTGGGCACACAAATAGAGAAGGAGATTTAGGATTTTTAAGAAGCTTACTGATGAAAGCAACTAGGATGATAACATCATCAATCAGCCTAATAGTTCAACTCTAATTTACAGCTGATTAACCCTGCAATTAGGAGGAATTATTTAGTTCCTGTTTCTTTTTTTCTCCCACTTGGACCATCCCCCCATCAAACAATGAAAATTGTTTTGAAAATTTTGACAAAGAATTTGGCTTTAAATAAGGAATTCCATTTCTAGAAATCTAACTTAAAGAGATATTTGGTCCAGATAAGTATGTAAGTATAAGAATACTTGAAACTGCAGTATGATGTTGTAAACATCCTAAGTGTTCATTATTAGGTAGTTGAATAAATTATAAAATAATGTAATACTTTGCTCATTAAACATTAGGTATTCATACAAATTCTACTGATAGCTATTGAAAAAGATGAACAGCCCAGGAGAAAAACAATAGTGAATGTGTATGAACAATTTCAAGAAAAAAACTACAAATGGCCAATGAAAATTTTTTAAGTATCTCAACTTCATTCATAACAAAGTAAATGCAAATCAGAACAAGATACCAATTTTAATGTATTTGATTGGCAACAACTAGATTTTTTTTTTTTTTTTTTTTTTTTGCGGTACACGGGCCTCTCACTGTTGTGGCCTCTTCCGTTGTGGAGCACAGGCTCCGGACGTGCAGGCTCAGCGGCCATGGCTCATGGGCCCAGCCGCTCCGCGGCATGTGGGATCCTCCCAGACCAGGGCACGAACCCATGTCCCCTGCATTGGCAGGTGGACTCTCAACCACTGCGCCACCAGGGAAGCCCAACAACTAAAATTTTTGATAACCAATGCTTGTGGAAGTTTCGGAAACAAGCACTCAAACACTTTTGTTGGCAGGTTATTTGGTGTAACCTTTCTGGATAATAACTTGGTAATTTCCATCAACATGTAAAACACATATATCCTTTAACCCAGTCCTCAATGCTTAGGATTTTCTCAGAAGATATGCTGATAAGACTTAAGATAAGTACACAGATATTCTTGCAACACTGTTCTAAGTACACAGATATTCTTGCAACACTGTTCTACCAGTAGGAGTAAAATCTAAACCACACAACAAACAAACAAGCAAAACCCTAGGAACAACCAAAATTACCATGATAGGGAACTAATTAAATAAACTGTGGCACATTCTAACAAATGACTTTTTATTCAGCTCAGAAATATATGCATTATGTTATATTATATTATATATTATAATATATATATTTTATACCTTGCAGTTAGGGAACTATCCCCATAACATATTAAATGAAAAAGCAAAGTAAATAACTGTGTATACTATGATCTTTTGTGTTAAAAACAGACAAAAAGGAGATAGAAAGATAGAAATAAGTATATGTAAATAATTTTGTATGTTTTGAAGGTTTCACAAGAAACTAAGAAAGGCATTTTAGCCTTGGGAAGATGAACTAGGAAAGGGAGGGTGGCTCTCAACATTCACTTTTTATTTGGTAACTTTTTGTAGCATGAATTTTCTAATCTCATAGATTTGTTTCTTTTAATTTAACAAACTGTTCCCTATAGGCTACCAGGGATGGGAGAATGTTTGCTTTTTTGTGCTTTTCTATAAAATAAGAGCAAATCTCATACTCTTTTAAAAATATTATCATGAGTCAAAAAATGGATATTGTAGATCTATATTCACTGACAGAGAAAACTGTAAGGACTTTTTTTTTTAATTTAAGAAAGCCCAACTGTAGTACAATGTGCATACTATGATCCCATTTATATAAAATTGTGTGTTGGCACCTGTGGGTATTGACATTAAGAAATGTCTGGAAAGATGTTATCAAAGTGCAATGTTACTACACATTCTGTTTTGTAACCATTCTAAATTGCCTTAATTTTCTCAAAATGAGGATGCATCATCCTTGAACATAGTAACACAAAATTTTAATATAAACTCTGACATCTATTTGATATCTCAGCAAACTAGAAGCTGGAATGGAAACGAGGAAAGGATAAGAAAATGATTTAAATAAAGTTATGCACACTGAGAGGCTGCCTACTAAAGCAGTCCAGTGCAAAATCAAGGAGTGACCCAAAACTGGGAGTTTATACCTAGAATCCAGCAAGGGGAACAGAGTGTTCCCTAGGGCAGGAGAGAAACCTGAGCTGGACAGCTTTAGCATAAACAAAAGTGGGTCTGCAGGCACTGACTTGCCACAATGAAAAAAAAAATTAAAATTAAAAAACCTTTTAAAGATGTATACCCACTAAAAAAGTCCCCATTAATAAGTAAGGAAGCCCTGTTGCTTAGAACATTTTTACTGAAAATCATGGTTTCAAATCTCCATACTAAAGCAGACATGCTTTTTGGATAAAGCTGAAAATACATGTCAGTTTGAATAAGTACATATGAATATAGGTAAATGTTAAAAAAAAAAAAAAAAAAGCTCTAGAGGGGTAAACACAGCAGAACTGAAGAGGGGGAACCGGAATCAGGATGGAGGAGGTGGTCAAAGAGGCCACCTTGTCTATAATGTTTGAATTTTTTAATAAAAGGAAAGTATTCACATATTTTTATTGCGGTTAAAATATACATAAAATTTACATTACAGCCATTTTTAATGTTCAATTCAGTGGCACAGTACGGTCACAATATTATGCAACCATCAGCACTCTCAACTTCTAGAACTTTTTCATCATCCCAAATAGAAACTCTGTACCCATCAAATAACTCCCCATTTCTCTTCCCCCAACCCCTGATAACCTCTATTCTATTTTTCTGTCTCTATGAATTTACCTATTCTAGGTAACTCACAAAAGTAGAATCATAAAATATTTGTCTCTTTGTGACTGGCTTATTATATTTAGAATAGTTTCCTCAACTTTCATCCATGGTGTAACATATGTCATAATTTCCATCCTTTTTAAGGCTGAATAGAATTCCATTGTGTGGATATACCATTCATCTGCTGATGAACCCTTGGGTGATTTCTACCTTTGGCTATTATGAATAATGCTCTGAAGATTGGTGGATAAGTATCTGTTTGAGTCCCTGCTCTCAAGGCTTTTGGGAAAATACCTAGGAGTCAAATTGCTGGATCATATGGTAATTCTAACTTTTTGAGGAACTGCCAAACTGTTCTCCCCAGCAGCTGCACCATTTTACATTCCTACCAGCAATGCATGAGGGTTCCAATTTCTCCACATCCTTGCCAAAACTTGTTTTTCCCTTTTTTTTTCTAATAATAAGCCACCCTATGGGTGTGAAATGTTATCTCATTGTGGTTTTGATTTGCATTTGCACATTTTTTTCATGTACTATAAATGTTTAATTAAAAATTATTTTAGAAGAAGAAAGTAAGGGATCAGGATTTGTTTTCTTCATTCACAAGCAAGGGATACCTTCTTCACTGCTAGGCTCTGTGAGGATAGAGGCAAGGGCTGTCCTGTTCACTGTTGCATCCCCAGCCCCTAACAAGGTGCCTGGCACCTAGTAGGCACTCATTAAATAGAGTATCCATTTGAGGAATAAATGACTGCATTATCCTCCCAATTTATGATTGAGTTGAGGGGAATAAGTCTATGAAGAAGTGTCACCTTGAAAAATATACACACAAATATTATTCAACCATAAAAAAAGAAGGAAATCCTACCATTTGTGACCATATGGTCAGACCTTGAGGGCATTTTCCTAAGTGCAATAATTCAGACAGAGAAAGACAAATACTACATGATCTCACTTATATGTGGAATCTAGAAACACCAAACTCAGAGAAAATGAGAGTAGAATGGTGGTTACCAGGGCCTGGGGGTTGGTGGGGGGAATGGGGAGATGTTGGTCAAAGGGTACAAACTCAGTTATAATATGAATAAGTTCCAGGGATCTAATGTACAGCATGATGACTATAGATAATAATACTGTATTATATACTTAAATGTTGCTTTACTGTTCTCACCATAACAACAACAACAAAATGGTAATTATGTGAGATAAAGGATGTATTAACTAACCTTATTGTGGTAAACATTTCCCAATATATACATATATAAAAACACCACACTGTACACCTAAAACTTATACGTTATATGTCAATTATATTTCAATAAATCTGGAAAAACTAATATAAGTCACCCAGAGGAAAAAGAAAAATACACACACATACTAATTTCTGAAAAAGACATCATCATAAATTTGGAAGTCTTGGGTAAACAGCCTACTTCAAGACAGATACAGGATGGCCAAGAAAACATGAGTGACACTACTTATGGTTTTAAGAAAGGCAACTTCGGGGCAGTATTTATCCATCTGGGTTGCCAGATAAGAACAAGGAACTTCTCAAGTGTACTCATATTATACAACCAGGGACCCTATATTTCCTGAGTTTCAGGCAGGATGGCTGATGAGAAAGATATATACAATCGGAACACTGTTGTACCCCTGAAGTCTTATCACTATTTGTGTGCTTGAAAGTCAGTTACTAATATTAATCACTTTATCACAAATTCTGCAACAGAAGTAGATATTTGAATTTTTTTCCAGTTTGTTCATGTATCCATGAATGAACATTACTTATTGTAGATGGCAACCATCCATTGCTTTTCTCTAGCTAAAGAGGATGGAGGCCATTCATCTTGTTCTCCCATTCCCTTCCCACAAGTTTAAAGTGCAGTAAACTACTCCTCTCTCCACTCCCCAAGCTGAGAACTTGTCTGAAAGTCACGGAACTATTGCCCTGCATAAGCCCCTGATGCCCCTAGGGGTGAAGGAAGGGAGGAGAGAGCTAGTTGGTGCTAAGAGAAGAGCAGCAAGATGGGAGCTGCCTGCATTCCCTTCCTCCTTGAGTTATGCATGTAAATTCTCCATGGGTGAGTCAACTGGAGAGCACAGAAGGTGGCTGAGGCTTAAGGCCCTTGCTGGCACTCCCCAAGAAGCCCCTCCAGACAAGGATCCCCCAACAACAAAAGGCTATATGTTAGACTGCCCCTGGCAGGGACTGTTGGGGATGTCTGGGAGAAAGGGTTTAGATTGACCTCTCCTACATTAGAGAGTGCACAGGGGAGGCCCCAGAGAGGAACGATGTGCCCATTCCAAGTAAGAGAGCTGGCATCCGGACTCCTGACACATTGGGAGAACTGTTACTGAAGTAGCAACAACCAGAAGAAAAAGAACAGATAACTCTTCATGGACAGTCTTGCAGAGAACATGCTTTCTCCCTCCTCCTCATCCCTACTTAGGAGCACAGCCAAGCAGAAAGAAAGGGAGTGACATTACCACTCCCTCCACTAAGAACTGTTGTAGCCACAAGTCCACCTGCACCAGGAGAATGGGAAGAGCTATGAATTAAATAAGAGATTAAAGATTTTAAATGGGCAGGCCTAGGTCATAATACTTGGAATGGGACTGTATTAGTTACTGAAAGTGACTGCACAGTTATGGGACCAGAGTAAAATATTCTTAAGGGAATCCATTCAACAGAGTTAAGTGAATTTCTAAAGACAGTGGTAATGGTTATAGGGGAAACAAATTAAATCACTTCATATTTATATCTCACAAGTGAAGACTTCACAAACTGGCTATATACTTAACATAATCTATAATTATTTACTAGTTTATTGTCTTCCCTATAAACTATAAGCACCATGGATCAGAGAACATGTCTATGTTGTTCACGATTGTATCCCTTGAGTACAGCATATGTGCTCAACAATAATTTGATGAATGTAGATTCCTTATCTTTTTTTTTTTCGGTACGCAGGCCTCTCACTGCTGTGGCCTCTCTCGTTGCGGAGCACAGGCTCCGGACACGCAGGCTCAGTAGTTGTGGCTCACGGGCCCAGCCCCTCTGCGGCATGTGGGATCCTCCCAGACCGGGGCACGAACCCGTGTCCCCTGCATCGGCAGGCGGACTCTCAACCGCTGCACCACCAGGGAAGCCCAGATTCCTTATCTTTTAAAGATACAAACTGAAATGTTTGCAGAATAAACAATGTGATGTCTGATATTTACCTTAAAATAATTCAGGAAGGTAGAGGTGAGAGAATGCGTGTGAATATAAATAGAAAAAGAGTGATAATTCTTGAAGCTGGATGATGGGCACACGGGGTTCATTATAATCTCTTTTGTTTATTTTAAAATAGTGGTAAAATTATAATTGTTTCTTAATTTTTTTCTCAACATAATATGAAAACATCTAAATATACATAAAAGGTAAAAGTGAACACCCATATAACTACCGTGTATTTGACAATGTTAATGTTTTCTTATATTTACTTTACCCACATCTATCCTTCTATACATTTATCCATCTTATTTTTAATGCATTTCAAAGTAATTTGCAAACTTCATTACACTTCACTCCTTAACACTATAGCATGCATATCATAAACCTCAAAAATTTTTACCATTTCTTTTTTTAAGGTAAAATTTACTTAGTGAAATCATATATTTACTATATGTAAACATATCATATATTTACTATATAAAATAACATTAATATAATCTACAAAAATACATATTATTTATATTTGTCCTTATATTTAGAAGTTCATAGCATGTTATGTTTGTGTTCTTCCAAAATTCATATGGTGAAACTCTAACCCCGCAATGTAATGGTATCTGGAGATGTGGTCTTTGGGAGGTAATTAAGGTTAGATTAGATTAGAGCATGAGGGCATGAGGGTATCCTCATGATAGGATTAGTGCCCTTATAAGAAGGCCACTAATCCTCACCCTCACCCTCTCCCTGCATGCACCCACTGGGGAAAGGCCATTTAAAGATATACTGAGAAATCTGCAATCTGAGGAAAGAGTCTTCACTGGGAACTGAATTGGTCAGCACCTTAATCTTGGAATTCCCAGCCTCCAGGACCGTGACAAAATAAATTTCTGTTGTTTAAGCCACCAGTCTATGGTATTTTATTATGGCAACCTGAGCACATGAAGGCATAGTGTTATTAGGAAGCCACTGAAGGGGTTCATTACATACTTTCTTAAAGAGCACTCTGGCTGAGTGTGGAGGAAGGAATGAAATAGGACAAGAATAGATTCAGGAAGACTGGATAGGGGACTATGACTACTGACTAGACTAGAGGTGATCTTTGCTTGCCTAGAATCATAAGAGCAGAGACCAAAAGAAGCAAGTGAGTACAAGAAATATTTAGCGGGTAAAAGAGACAGGATTTGTTGAGAGCATAAAGCTGTGCCATTGCTGGCTGGTAGTACCACCAGTCACTGAAGTAGGGAACACAGAGAAGAAGCAGGCTTTATTTATGGAGGGCCAGGTAGGGGGATGGAGGTTGAGTTCAGTTTTGGACATATTCAACTTGAGACGCCTATGAGGTTCAACAGGCATTTGGATATATACATCTGGAGCTTTGAGGACAGGGCTGGGCTGGGGATAAACATGGGAGTCATCAGTATAAAAATTATCATTAAAGCATGGAAATGATTGAGATTGTGTAGGGAGAAGTATGCAAAGGTCATGAGGAACACCATGATTTAAGGGGTGAGTTAGAGGAGTAGGAGTCAGCTTAGGAGAATGAAAAGAAGTGGTAACAGAGGTGCTGAGTCACAGAAGCCCAAAAAAGAAGCTAAATAAACTAAATGTTTAATGGCATTTGATGAAGACAAACAACTTAATGAATCCCTTCACAACAAGGATGATTTCAAACATACCACCAGAACATCTGAAATCTGTTGGCCATTGACCTGAGGTTTTCAATGCGTGGTCTCCACAAGAGCAGCATCAATATCACCTGGGAACCTGTTAGAAATGAAAACTGGGTGGCCCCACCTCATAAACCTACTAAAACAGAAACCCTGGGGTGTGGCCCAGCAATCTGTGTTTTAACAAGCCTTCTGGGTGATGCTGATGCTCACTAAAGTTTGAGAATCGCTGCTCTAAGCAGTGCTTAGATAGCACCTGATAACCATTCCTTTAGGAACCAATCCCCTTTCCGATAAACACATTTTCCTTTGGCTCTGTTAATACATTTTGCCAAATTGCTAGAGCCTGGGCAGCAAGATTTGGTCAATACCCCATTTATTGTAACACAGATCCTATCCTGATTTTAACATTCCTGCTCAACAACCAGCTACCTACCGCTTCTCCCTCCACTGGGTGTATCTTTTTTGCTTATTCATAACATCTAAATATTTATAATGTCTGCTCCTTCATCGCTTCTCTTTGTGCATTTTTTTCAGTCTCTGATCCTGCTACCAACTGAACACATCTCTAAATCTCAGTTTAAATTCCTGAGTGACATATATTGTTGGTGAAACCGCAAATTGGTACAATTTAGTAATTTGGCATCATTTATCGGAACAGAAACAGCGCCTTCGACCTAGTAATTCCACTTCTAGGAATTGATCCTACAAAGGTACTTGCACGTGTGCAGAAAGAAGTGGGGCCTCTCTGCCCCCACTCAGTCAGAGGCCAGCTCACCCACCCTCAGTCAGTCGGGGCCCCCTCTACCCCGCCAGTTCGAGGCCAGGTTCCACCCTCAACGGACGCTCTTCGGGTTAGTATGTCGAGGCCGCCTGGGTCAGAGAGGCCTGTTCACACCTCACTTCACACTTGAGTCAGAAGCAGCAGGGGAAGCCCTCACAGCCTCAGCGTCCCGCACGGCCGCCCCCAACACCGGCCCAAGCCGGCTGAGACTTGATTTTCTCCCGCTTTCCGGGAAGGGAGAACGAGCGCCACCGCCAAAAACGGTGACCGCAGCCCTAACCCGGCCGCTAGCAGCCCGCCGCCCGCCGCCCGCCGCCAGGGGGCGGGGCTCCGGAGGGGCGGGAAGGGGCCGACAGGGCGGGGATCGGGGCGGGGATCTGGGCGGGAAGGGGCGGGGCCGTCGGGGGTGATAGCACGGGTTGTCGTCGCCGCCGCCGCCGCCGCCGCCTCAGCAGCAGGAACTGAAGTCAACGCCGCTGCAGCCGCCTCCCGGGTAGCCGGCCGCCCGCGGGCTGGCTCGGCCGGGACCCGCAGCCATGGAGGACTTCATCGTGATCTCGGACGACAGCGGCTCCGAGAGCTCCGGGGGGACCCGCTCGGGCCGGGCGCGGAGGCTCCGCCGGGCCCTGTCCCGGACCACCGGCGCGCTGCCCCGCCGGACCGTGGTAAGTGAGCGAGCCGCCGCTCCCCGAGCCCCGCCGCGACTGGAGCGCCGCCTCCGCTCGGGCCACCCTCGGCCCGGCCCGCTGGCTCCGGCGGCCCCGCCGCCCGCCCCTGGGCGCCTCACAGCTGCAACCGCTTCCCGCCTTGCCGCCTTCCCGGCGTGTTCTACCCTGAGGAGTGCGGCGGGCCCGGGTCGGGAGGCCGGGCCTCCCGGGCTCCGCACTCAAGCCCGAGCGGGCTGAGGCTGGAGAGTGGCCGCCGAGCACATGGACGAGGTCCGGGTGCGGGGTGTGCAGGAGCCCACAGCGGGCGGCGGTCTCAGGCCGGGCCGCGCGTTTCCCCGAGCCTTGGCGGGGGTGGCGGCCGGGGGGCCCGGGGACACACGGGGTCCTGGGGGTAGTCCCGGACCTCGAGGCGGGGACGCGGGAGCGTGTAATTGTTTGGCTTGTGGTGGGTACAGATGTATGCAGGGAGGTAACAGGAGCCCGGGCGGGGAGGGAGGGAAGCTGGGGCCTGGGCCAGATGGTGGCCGCGCTCCAGGGCCTGGCAGCCAAGCGAGGGGCCCGATTTTGGAGTTGTGCAGGAGGGCCGTTTATTTCGCTTAGGAAACATTTACCAAGCTCTAAAGGAATAAGGAGGGAAACATCTTGCACGATTTCTTTTTCCCTCAGGCTCTTTGTCGTTCTTCCTAAGGTAGTGAATAAAACATCTTTCTAGAATCCTCCATAGATATTTATTGAACCCCTACTATGGGCCTGATGTTCTAAGAGCTGGGCATGCGATGGAGAACACAACATTCGCGGCTTCTGTCATAGAAGGTGATATAATCAACAAGTGGCTATTGAGTACTCAAGGGAGGGGAGGTGGGCAAGGCTTTCTATCAGGAGACTCCCAGCATCAGACTTACAACAATCTTCCCAGCCTCCCAAAGCCACACCCCAGAAATAACAGAATTGTCACACTGATGTTATTTGTAAACCCCTTTCTTCCTTTGCAAATACTTCATCAAGACAAATCTAGCTTCTGCTTCTCCAATCCCCTTCCCACTGTTTGTAGTCCCTAAGCCTCCACTGTGAGCCACTTCAGGTATAGTGCTAAATCTAGGTGGTCACTGTAGAATAAATGGCATGCAAAATCAATTAACTTATAGTGAGTGCTATGTTGCCATGGTTCAAGCAAGAGGGATCCTCAATAAATTTCAGTAAAGAATTTAGATGAGATGGACAGACAAAAGATTTTCAAGGTAAAAGTGACCCAACTTGGGAAGTGAATGGATGTCCCTAGTGCTGTGACAGTGTGGGGGACATACTAGATCCACAATAAATATTTGTTGGATGAAAGAATGGTTGACGGAATGGGAGAACGAGCAGTTCAGACAGATGTTTGACAATGAGAGCGAATACAGTAGGAGCAGGCTTGGGGTGGAGGGAATGCTGCATTCAGTTTGAACCGCAGAGGACTTGAACTCTGGAGAAAAGTCAGGACTGGAAAAATTTGGTAATCATCTAAATAGAAAGGAGCATCGAAGGTCTTATTGTGACTGAGATAATCAAGGGAAAGAATATAGAAAGAAAAGGGGTGGAAGAAAAAAATACTGCAGAATAACTCCCAACTGCATCTCCTCCCAGTTCCTCCTCTTTCCTATTCCTCCTTCTCTCAATCCCCCTTTAATTTGTCCTTCCTACTAACTTTGTCCTTTGCTCCCAAGTGGTGTCCATCTTCCCTCATCCTGGGTCAGCTTCCTTCTTCAGGTGCCCAGATGTCATCCTTATCCCAGTCTGTCGCGTGTGTTGTGACCCTTCACACACATACATAGGGGCACTCTCAAACTGCCCCCTCCCCTCCCTTGTTACCACCCAACCAAGCATTTTGATTTGGAGCTTTTTGAGTTGAAGAGGAATGAAGGGCAAGTTCCAGAGTAGTACCCAGTGTAAATCTCACTTCTCCAGAGACTTACTCCACCTTTCTAAAAACTCTGGCCTGGTTCTCCTTTTATCTTTCTTGCAAGTTAGATAAGGGTGGTAGGATAACCACACAAAAGATCAGAGGCATTGAGAGACTCGAGCAAGGTTATAAAGCCTCAAGCGCCTTTGTCCAGCTTTTCCTCAAGGCCCTGAGGTCAGAGAAACCTCTGTTTAAATATGGAACTCCCCCGCCTCCCCCCGCGCCCAACAGCTGTGTGAGCTTTGGCAAGTTCTGTCATCTCTCTCAGCTTTTGCATTTGAGAACATTAATACCTACCTGGCAGGACCATTAGAAGGTTTTTAAAGAAGCAATGCAAGGAAAATGCCAGCATAAATGATAGCTTTTGCTATACTTTGTGCTGTTTCTCAAGCTTGGCAAGCAATGAAATAAAAGAAACAAGTTTTGTAATTTTTTTTTCTTTTTTACAAATATTGACTGAGGGGAAACAACTTGCTTGAATTCAGGAAATCAGAAACCCATCTCCAATGCTAAAGTTGATGTTTCTGAACTTCTGGCTCTTAACCTGGGCTTTAGTCTTCAGTAAGTTGATGAAATGTATCTGTGTTTTTTTATAATATTTATTGCTTTTTATCCCCCCTACTTATAAAAGCAGAACATATTCAGATAATTTTGGTTGGCCTAATTACAAAAAATTGAGAAATATATATAGAAGAAAATTTAATTGCCCTTAATCTCGCTATCCAAAAATAACCAATGTTAACATTTTGAAGTATGCCTGCCTAAACTTTTATTTGTAAATACCAGTGTTCACTCATACATAGCCATGTGTCATCCCCATATGTTTTTGCAAAAATGAAGTCTTGCTATACTTCATTGTTTTCAGTTTGCCTTTTCTCTTAATATACTTTTTATCTCTTTCTGCATCAATAAATACACATCACCAATATTTTTAATGTATTTCATTGTACAGATTTATAATTACATTTCTTTTCCTATAAATGGATATTATGCTGCCATTTCTAAATTTTCTCTATTATAAACAACTCAGTGAGAAATTTCCTCATAAATAATCTTTGTACCTTTGTTTGTTTGTTTAGGATAAGTTCCTCTTAGAAGTGAGATTGCTGAGTCTAAAGGTATGCCCTCTTTGGAGGGCTTTTGATATATATTATCATATTTCCTACAGAAATCGTGCACCAATTATATTTTCACCACACCCCTTTCCCCACTACCTAGTCAATATCTACCCCTAGATACTGTCAATTTATTCAGTATGTAAATATTTATTGAACATTTACTATATGTCAGGCACTCTTGTAGTTGCTAAGAATACGGCTGTGTAACAAAACCAAGTCCCTGTTTTTGTGGAGATTTCATTTTAGTTAGATGGAGACAGAATAAACAGTCACATAAATGTCATGTCAGAGTGTTAGAAAGAAAAGTAAGGAATTTTTGTTCTCTTAATATTTGCTGATTTGATAGCCAGATTCTGTGAGCTGTCATGGTTTTAATTTTTTCTATGGTTGTGGGTTGTGATTCATTCTCTCATTAAATACATATTGAGCACATCCTCTGACCTTGGGTACCAAAGGTGAACCATATGACAATGGACATACATTCTAGTGAGGAGATAAGAGCAATAAACTAACAAATAAGTGAACAATATAATAGAGAATAACTTGGGTGGGGTTGGGAATGTTAGATTGCGTCTTCAAAGAAGGCCTTTCTGAAGAGTTAATATTTGATAAGAGAAAAAAATGACAGATTTGTTATGAGAAGATCTTGGGGAATAAAGTAGCAGTGTAAAGCGTGCAGCAAAAACAAAGGCTTGGAAGTTGGAAGGGACATGACTAATTGGAAGAATCAAAAGGCCAATGGGGCTAGAATGTCAGTGAAGGACAGAGTTGGAAGAGATGAGAAGTAGGTGGGCTAGGTTATATAGGACCTTCTAGACCACAACAAGGAACTTGGATTTTATTCTTATGTAATAAGAAATCTTTGAAGGGTTTTTAGCAGGGGAAGAACATGATCTGATTTACACTTTTAAAAGGTGACTTTAGGGGCTTCCCTGGTGGCGCAGTGGTTGAGAGTCCGCCTGCCAATGCAGGGGACACGGGTTCGTGCCCTGGTCTGGGAAGATCCCACATGCCGCGGAGCGGCTGGGCCCGTGAGCCACAACTACTGAGCCTGCGCGTCTGGAGCCTGTGCTCCGCAACGGGAGGGGCCGCGACAGTGAGAGGCCCGCGCACCTCAATGAAGAGTGGCCCCCACTCGCCGCAACTGGAGAAAGCCCTAGCGCAGCAACGAAGACCCAACACAGCCAAAAATAAATACATAAATAAATAAATTTTAAGAGTTCTCTTTTAAAGGTGTTAAATTTAAGATGCCTGTGGGAGAGCCAACTGGAGATGCGAGGTATAAGGTTTGTACTGAGTTTGGAAGCCAGGGGAGAAGTCCTGACTAATTTGGTGTCATTAGCACATAAGTTGTAAAGTCATTGACCTAGAAGACTTCATCTAGGCTGACAGTCTACAAGAGGAAGAGCATCCAGGATCTAGCCCTAGAGCATGCCACAGTGCCTGGCCCAGGGGAAGGCAAGGGGAGGAGGAGCAGCTAGTGAGGTTGGAGATCAGAGTGTGTCCTCAGCATGTAGCAGAGCTGGACATCTTGCACATGTTTATTGGAGATCTCTCTCTCTCTCCATATGTATGTGTGTATATATGTATGTGTGTATATATATATATATATATATATATATATATATATATACATACATATATACACACACACATAGGGTGTGTGCGTGAATTGCCTGTTCTCATCCTATTGGGTTTCTGTTTGTGTGTTTACTAATTTGTCAGTTTTACTCACATAGTAAAGACTTTTTATAGGTTGGATTGGGTCCTCCAAAAAGATGTGTTGAAGTCCCCACCACCACTACAGAATGTGACCTTATTTGAAAATCGAGTCATTGCAGATGTAATCAGTGAAGATGAGATCATAGAGTAGGGTGGACCCTTAGTCCGATATGACTAGTATCCTTATAAGAAGATGTGAAGACAGAGGAAGAACACCATGTGACGATGGGAGTTATGCAGCTGCAAATCAAGGAACACCAAGGATTGCTCATGACACCAGAAGCTAAGAGAAGGGCACAGAACAGATTCTCCCCTAGAGCCTTGGAGAGAGCATGGTCCTGCAGACACCTTGATTTTGGACTTCTGAGCCTCCAGAACTGTGAGAGGATGTTGTTTTAAGCCAGCCAGTGTGTAGCAATTTGTACTAGGAAACTACCCCTGTGTTATACATGTTACATTTTTTCCCCACTTTTGATTTTTTTGGTTTTCTTTACAGAGGTTTTAAATTTTTACATAGTCAATTCTGTCACCCTTTTCCTTTATGATTTCTGTCTTTGTTGTCATACTTAGAAAGACTTTCCTCACTCCTAAGATTATAAATATATTTTTTTCATTAATCCACCTGGAATTAGTTTCAAAAAAAGAATAGAATGGTAATCTAATATTTTCTCTCCAGATGGTTAGCTAGTTGTCCCAACATCATTTATTGAATTATCTGTCCTTTTTCCCCAGTGGTTTGAAATATTACCTTTATCAACTAATAACCTTTGTGTCTACTTGTGGACTTTGTATTCTGACCTTGTTACATGCTGTTTTAATAAGAAGCAGAGGAAACTTTTCATTGCTCTTCTTTTTTAGAATTTTTCTGGCTAATTTTGCATATTTATTCTTTCAGATAACTTTAAAATCACTTGGTCAACTTCCAAATAATTTTTACTTTTAAAATTGGGATTGCACTAAATTTAGAAATCTGTAGTTTGTGATGTTTTATTTAATGAAGTTTTACATTTTACATGTGTATTTGTGCATCTTTTTTCTTTATTTTTTTCTTTGTTTTATGTTTAGAAAGATATTTCCTGTCCTGAGATTATTTTCCTATTATTTACTTATTATTGTTCATTGACTATCTCATTTTTGACATTTATTTCTTTAATTCATCTGAAATGCTTTATATAGCATGAAGTATGCTTACCATTTTCCGTATACGGTATTGCCTTATTTCTAAGACAACACTGAATCTAAGACTTGCTGTCAGTTTAAGAACAGCTTTTCAAGAAAAAAGAACCGGGCTTCCCTGGTGGCACAGTGGTTGAGAGTCCGCCTGCCAGTGCAGGGGACGCGGGTTCGTGCCCTGGTCTGGGAAGATCCCACATGCCGTGGAGCAGCTGGGCTCGTGAGCCATGGCCGCTGAGCCTGCGCGTCCGGAGCCTGTGCTCCGCAACGGGAGAGGCCACAACAGTGAGAGGCCTGCGTACCATGCAAAAAAAAAAAGAAAAGAAAAAAGAACCTACCTCATGAAATGTATATACTATTAGATGCATCCTGATTGCAGATGTATGAGGGAAACATTCTGGATATAGAACTTATAATATATGATTTTAATCATTTGTCTTTGAATCATTTCTTAAATAATTATTTTTCTCCATTTATCTGAAACACATTTTTTATACCAGATTATTTTAAGCACTTGGATCTATTTCTGGGTTTTCTTTTATGTTTCATTGATTTGTGTATTTTCAGTGTCAGAATTTGACTGTCTTATTTTTGTGGTTTGATAGTATTTTTTTTGGTATCTATTCGAG
Source organism: Mesoplodon densirostris (assembly GCF_025265405.1). NCBI lineage: Eukaryota > Metazoa > Chordata > Mammalia > Artiodactyla > Ziphiidae > Mesoplodon > Mesoplodon densirostris. The sequence goes on from NC_082663.1 coordinate 153,594,702, forward strand.
CAAATACCTCTTCTCACTTTTTTTTTCCCCCAAAATTTCATGTCTGTTGTGACCATTTAGTCCTCCAAGTGAATTTTAGAATCATCTTATCAAGGATTGCATTAGATCAGAGTTTCTTTGGGCCAGATAATTCTTTGTTGTGGGAAGCTGTCCCATGCACTGTGGAATGTTTAGTAGCATCTTTGGTCTCTACCCACTAGATGCCAGCCAGTAGCAGCAGACCCTTCACTTGTGACTACCAAAAATGTCTCCAGATATTGCTAAATATCTCCTGTGGGGAGCAAAATTGCCACTGGTTCAGAACGACTACATTAGATTTATAAGTTAATTAGAGGAGTTTAATATCTTAATAGTATTGTCTTCCTAATTGGAAGCACAGTTTAACTTTAATTTTACAGGGTTTCCTTCTTGGCAGTAATAAAACTTTAAGACTTTCTTTGTTTGGGTTCTGTGCCTTTCTCATCAAGGAGCTGGTGTTTTGATTCAGAGTGACTGTTTGCTACATAGAACTGACCATGTTAATCATGGTGAGCATCACATAGTAAGAAAAGCTGGTACTTATGCCAGGCACCATGTTAAGTGCTTTGCACGGATTAACTCAATGTAATCTTCACTGCAACCCTATGAGGTGTAGGTACTATTATTATCCCTATTTGATAGATGAGGAAACTGAGGTAGGTTCAACCAGGTGCTAACTGATAGAGCAGATTTACCACCACTAGTGTCAGTCTTGAAAATCCTGGGGTGAACTTGCAAACCTCTCACCACGTTTCCAAAGGAATTCCTCTGGGGATGCTGGAAATAGTTAAGTGGGAAAAAGCAAACTGCAATGTATAATTCTATTTTTCAAATGTGCGTTTTTATCAGAATAGACTCACCAGTGTTTTTTAATCCAAAAATTATTTTTTAAACCCTATCATGTACTTTAAAAATACTTTTTAAATCACTTTCTCTTTCTCAATCCCTTCTCCCAAAAATTGCAAGTTCCCTGCTGGACATAGCCACATACTTAATGCCTCAAACATAGTAGGTGCTCATTATTTATTCAGGGAGAAACAGAATTCTTATTGGTTTTCTAAGGAATCCTTTCCTCCTGAGATAAGTTATGTCAAAATACCCTCTGCGATGGGAGAGCCAGGGGATAAATAATGGCTTCCATCCCAAGCTAATTTTTTATAAAGATTTTTGGAACTAAAACTATGGATATGTTTTAGAGTAGAAGGCAAAATTCACCTACATTTTTAATTTAAAACATTAGATGTCAAACTATTGATAATTTGGATCTTAAATCAAGGTCGGGTCCCATGTAAGCCTGCAGATCACTTGCCCCGTTCCCCCTTAACAGCTTTATTAAGATATAATTCCATACCATACATAAAATTTGCCCATAAAATTCCCTGAGTAGTTTAACAATCACCATTGTTTTAGATTTTAGAACATTTTCTTCACTCCAGAAGGAAACCCTATAGTCTCCAATGGGTTCTCGGGGTTTTTTTTTAAGGTATACAATTTGTGTCATTTAAAAAATAAAATTTCCCCATTTTAAATTATAAAAATTATTTAAAAATTTTAAAGAGGCAAAAAACTCAGGACATCAGAAAGAACACACCCCTGTCCATACCCGCTCTCCAGAGATAACTAATAGTTTTCTCTGTGTATGTACACAAACATACCTAAATGTCTAATTTTTCTCCCAGTGGAGTCATAGTAATTTTTTTAAACCACTTAATATATTTTAGGCATTTAAAAAAAATATTGGTACCTCATTCAGACTATTGTCCACTTTGTTTACCATGGTATTCCCAGTGCATAACATGGTTCCTGGCACACAGTGAGTATTCATTCAATAAATATTTTATCAGCTGCATGTTATTCTCATATAAAAATGCCACATTTAACCAATCCCTTATTTTAATTAATTTATTTATTTATTTTAACATCTTTATTGGAGTATAATTGCTTTACAATGTTGTGTTAGTTTCTGCTGCATAACAAAGTGAATCATCTATACGTATACATATACCCCTATATCTCCTTCCTCTTGCGTCTCCCTCCCACCCTCCCTATCCCACTCCTCTAGGTGGTCATAAAGCACCGAGCTGATCTCCCTGTGTTTTGCAGCTGCTTCCCACTAGCTATCTATTTTACATTTGGTAGTATATATAAGTCCATGCCACTCTCACTTTGTCCCAGCTTAACCTTCCCCCTCCCCATGTCCTCAAGTCCATTCTCCACGTCTGCGTCTTTATTCCTATCCTGCCCCTAGTTTCTTCAGAACTTTTTTTTTTTAGATTCCATATGTATATGTTAGCATACGGTATTTGTTTTTCTCTTTCTGAACCTCTCCCTTATTGATTTTAATTTTTTTGCTATTACAGACTATGATGTGATGAACTCTCTTGCATGGTTATAAGAATATGTTTTTAGGACAAGTTCCTTACAATGGAATTCTGGAGTTAGAGAGTAATAAGTATTTATAATTTTAAAGTATACCACTGTTGTGGACATAATGTCATTCTTTGTGCAATCCTAGTGTCTGAAACCCAGAACTATGTTTGTAAAACTCCCACCTTTGGAGATACAATCTATTTCCTCCTTTAAAAAAAAAAGCCGAAATGCCAGGTACTCACATTCCCAGGCTCCCTTGCACCTAATGCTTGGACATAGAACCTAGATTATACCAGTCAGAAGTACTTATTCCAGACTTTGAATTGGAAGCTGGTGATGGGAAAAAGCAGGGTAAGGTAGACTCCATTTTGGTAAGACAGCAGCAGCAATGGCAATTACATGTAGCAGTAGGGTACAGGGTATAGCTGGCCATGGAAGCTGTGGTGTTTGTGCCCACTGACAGTGATAATCGCATATTCAGTTGTGCACTATGGTTTAGAGCATCAGTTTTGGCTGTGTAGACTCCAAACTTGGTTCTCAGGTTCTCCTCTAGATTCTAGGAGCTACCCTTTTGCTTGCAACTAAGATCACTAGTTGATATATAACCACCAAATTATACTTCAAAAAGGATGTAATATATATTCTTATGCTGACAGTGTTTAAGAATACCTGTTTTCTTATACTTTGGCAAACCTGGATATTATGAAATTTCTTAGATTTGTGCCAAATATAATGGTCTAACTTTTCAATTGCCTAGAATTTTGCTGAAAGGAAAAACTCCTTTCAAATAATGAGTTAACTCATTTAATACTATTGAATGATCTACCCAAATATGTGTAAAACTACCTGTGTCATAAGCTAAGTTTCCAGATAATTCGGGGCCTATTTTCTACATATTTTAATTACTGTAGCTCTGAAGTTGTCTTGATATTTGGTAGTACAAAGCCTCCTTATTTGTCTTTTGTTTTCCCTTTAAGTTATTCTTGAGCCTTTCCACTTTCAAAGGAATGTTTGAATCATCTTATTTATTCCTTTAAAAAAATACCATTTTTGTTTGGAATTTATTAAATTTATAGGGTAATTTGGGGATAACCAACACTTTTTAAACTTTAAATTTTTGTTATAAAAGATATATGAATAGACTATCTGAATAGACCTATATCTATTAAAGAAATTGAATCAATAATTAGTAACCTTCCAAATCAGAAAACACCAGGCTCAGATGGGTTCACTGGTATATTCCACTAAACATTTCTAAACCTTTAAGGAAGAAATTATACCAGTTCTCTACAGAAGATAGCAGCAGGGGGAACACTTCCTAACTCATTCTCTGAGGCCAGCATTACCCTAATACCCTAAAACCAGACAAAGACATTACAAGAAAAGAAAACTATAGACTAGTAGCTCTCATTGAACATAGATGCAAAAACCCTTAACAAAATATTAACAATTGAATCCAACAATGTATAAAAAGAATTATACACCACGACCAAGAGGAATTTATTCCAGGTATGCAAATCTGGTTCAACATTTGAAAACCAACTAATGTCATCCACCACATCGACAGGCTAAAGAAGAAATTTTTTCTTCATATGATCGTATGATCATATTAGTAGATGCAGAAAAACCATCTGACAAAATCCAACACCTATTCATGGTAAAAAGAAAAGAAAAGAAAAGAAAAACTCAGCAAACTAGGATTAAAGAGGAAACTTCCTCACCTTGATAAAGAACAGCTACAAAAAACCTCTCATACTTAATGGTAAGAAACTTAAAATTGTCCCACTAAGATCAGGAACAAGGCAAGGACATCCTTTCTCACCAGTGCTTTTCAGCATTGTACAGGAAGTTCTAACTAATGCTATTAGACAAGAAAAAGTATACAGATTAGGAAAGAAGAAATAAAATTGTCTTTACTCACAGATGTCATAATCACCTATGTAGGAAAAAATCCAAAAGAATTAACAACAACAACAGCAAAAACTAATAAGCGATAATAGCAAGACTGTAGGATGCAAGGTCAGCTTACAAAAGTCAGTCACTTTCCTGTATACCAGCAGTGAACAAGTGGAATTTGAAATTAAAAGCATATTACCATTTACATTAAAACCTAAAAAAATGAAATACTTAAGTATAAATCCCATAAATATGTATAAGATCTATATGAGGAAAACTATAAAACTGATAAAATATATCAAAGAAGAAATAAATAAATAAATGGAGATATAGTCCATGTTCATAGAAAGGAAGACTCAATATTGTCAGGATGTCAGTTCTTATGAACCAGATCTATAGATTCAATGCACTCCCAATCAAGATCCTAGCAAGTTATTTTGTGGGTATCAGTAAACTGATTAAGGTTTATATGGAGAAGCAATAGCCAACTGAATATTGAAGGAGAAGAACAAAGTCAGAGGACTGTCACTACCTGACTTCAAGACTTACTACAAACTACAGTAGTCAAAACAGTGTGGTATTTGATGAAAGAATAGACAAATAGATCAGTGGAACAGAATAAAAAGCCCAGAAATAGACCCACATTACTATAGTCCACTGATCTTTGACAAAGGAGCAAAAGATAGTCTTTTCAACAAACAGTGCTGCAACAACTGGGCATTCACATGCAAACATGAATCTAGACAGACCTTACAACTTTTATAAAAATTAACTCAAAATGGATCATAGACCTAAACATAGATGCAAAACTGTAAAATTCTCAGAAGATAGCATAGGAGAAAACCTAGATGACTTTGGGTTTGGCAGTGATGTTTTAGATACAACACCAAGGACATGATCTATGGAAGAAATAATTGCTAAGCTGGACTTCACTACCTAAAACTTCCCTGTGAAAGACAAGAGATTGAGAAGATAAGCCACAGACTAGGAGAAAATATTGCAAAAGACACATCTGATAAAGGACTGCTTTGAAAATATGCAAAGAGTTCTTAAAACTCAACAATAAGTAAACAAACAACCTGATTAAAAAATGGACAAAGGACATAAACATACGTCATCAAAGAGGGTATACAGATGGCAAATAAGTGTATGAAAAGATGTTCAACATCATATGCCATTAGGGAATTGAAAATTAAAATAACAATGAAATATTACTACATTTGGATTTTAGACTACCCCAAATCCAAAACACTGACAACACCAAATGCTGGTGAGGATGTGGAATAATGGAATTCTCACTCATTACTGGTGGGGATTCAAAATGGTACAGCAAATTTGGAAGACAGTTTGGCAGTTTTTTACAAAACTAAATGTGTTCTTACCATAAAAACCAGCAATTGCGCTCCTTGGTATTTACCCAGATGAATTGTAACTTATGTCCACACAGAAAACCAAATACAGGTGTTTATATCAGCTTCATTCATAATTGCCGAAACTTGGAAGCAACTAAGATGTCCTTCAATAAGTGAATGGATAAGTAAACTGTGGTACATCCAGACGGTGGAATATTATTCAGCACTAAAAAGAAATAAGCTATCAAGCCATGAAAATACTTGGCATAAACTTCAATGGCTTTTTTCACTTAGTAATATGTAATCTGAAAAGACTACATACTGTATGATTCCAACAATGCAACATTCTGGAAAAGTGAAAACCGTGGAGACAGTGAAAAGATTACTGGTTGCCAGGGGTTAATGGAGAGGGAGAACTGAATAAGCAAAGCACAGGATTTTTCAGGCAGTGAAACTATTCTGTATGATACTACAGTGGTAGATACATGTCATTATACATTTGTCAAAACCCATAAAATGTACAGCACCAAGAGTAAACCCTTAATGTAAACTATGGGCTTTGGGTGTTGATAATGTGTCAGTGTAGGTTCATCAGTTGTAACTAATATACCACCGTGATGCTGATATTGGGGAAGGTTGTGCATATGTGGGGAGAGGGGATATATGGGAACACTCTGTACTTTCTGCCCAATTTTGCTGTGAACCTAAAACTGCTCTAAAAAGTAAAGTTTATTAATTAAAAAAAACTTACATGTACCAGTCCAAAAAATTCAAATACTAGAGAATGGTATACAATGAAAATTAGGGTAGTGTTAGTCCCCAGCTCATTATTTTCCAGAGTTTTTCTGGGTTTTGTCACATTTCTCTTTTTTTTAAGTTATTTATTTTAAATTTTAGCTTTATTGATGTATAATTGACAAAATTGTAAGATATTTAAAGTGTATGTCATGGTGATTTGATATGCATATGCATTGTGAAAGGATTCCTCCCATCTAGTTAATTAACAAAGTTTTCCGTTTTTAACCAAAGTTTCACACATTATCGATGAACTTTTGTGTCATGTCACATTTTCTAAAAATCCTCATCAATTTTTTATTGAGGTATAATTGACATATACCATTATATTAGTTTCAGGTGTACAACATAATGATTCAGTAATTGTATACACTGCAAAATGACCTACTTAATAAATCTAGTTACCATCATTCACCATACAGAGTTACAAAGAAAATTTTTTTCTTGTGATGAGAATTTTTTTAAGATTTACTCTCTTGGCAACTTTCAAATATGCCCTGCAATATTATTGATATATTATTATAATACATTATAATATAATTATTAATATTATTATATAACATATAATATTATAAAATAATATATTATAAAATATTATTGATATAATTACTGTGTTAAACATTACATCCCCATAACTTATTTTATAAGTGGAAGTTTATACCTCTTGACCTTGTTCACCCATTTTGCCCACCCTCACAACCCTCCTGGCAAACACCATTCTGTTCTCTGTACCTGTAAATTTCGTATTGTGTGTTTGTTTTTCTTTTTAGATTCCACGTATAAGTGAAATAATATGGGATTTGTCTTTCTCTTTCTGACTTATTTCACTTAGCATGGTACCCTCTAGGTCCATCCATGTTATCACAAATGGCAAAATTTCATACTTTTTTATGGCTGAGTAGTATTCTATTGTATATATATATGTATTTATATATATACTATACACACACACACATACACACTACATATTTATCTGGTCATCCATCAATGGACACTTAGGTTGTTTCCATTTCTTGGCTATTGCAACTAATGCTGCAGTGAACATAGTGGTGCATGTATCTTTTCAAATTAGTGTTTTCATTTTCTTCAGATAAATACCCAGAAGTAGAATTGCTGGATGGATCACATGTTAGTTCTATTTTTAATTTTGGGGGGGACTTCCATACTGTTTTCCATATCAGCTGTACCAATTTACATTCCCACTAACAGTGCACAAGGGTGCCCTTTTCTCCACATCCTTGCCAACCCTTGTTATCTCCTGTCTTTTTGATAAGAGCCACTGTAACAGGCATGAGGTAGTAGTTCATTGTGGTTTTGATTTGCATTTCCCTGATGATTAGTGATGTTGAGCATCTTTTCATGTGTCTGTTGGCCATCTATATGTCTTGTTGGGAAAATGTCTATTTAGGTCCTCTGTCCATTTCTTAATCAGATATTTGGTTTTTTGTTATTGAGTTGTATGAGTTCTATATATATTTTGGATATTACTCTTTTATCAGATGCATGATTTGCAAATATTTTCTCTAACTCAGTAGGTTGCCTTTTCATTTTGCTGATGGTTTCCTTTTTTGTGCAGAAGCTTTTTAGTTTGATGAAGTCCCACTTGTTTATTTTTGCTTTTGTTGCCTTTACTTTTGGAATCAGATACAAAAATAATCACCAAGACCAATGTCAAGGAGCTTACCACCTATGTTTTCTTCTAGGAGTTCTGTAGTTTCGAGTCTTACATTCAGGTCTCTAATCCATTTTCAGTTAATTTCTGTGTATGGTGTAAGATAGTATCAATCATTTCATTCTTTTGCTTGTGACTGTCTAGTTTTCCTAGCACCATTTATTAAAGAGACTGTCCCTTCCCCATTGTATAGTGTTACCTCCTTTCATAAATTAATTGACCATATGTATGTGGGTTTGTTTCTGGGATCTCTATTTTTTTAATTGATCCATGTGTCTGTTTTTATGCCAAAATCATACTGAGTTTGAAATCAGGGAGTGCAGTGCCTTCAGCTTTGTTCTTCTTAAGACTGCTTTGGCTATTTGGGGTCTTTTGTGGTTCCATACAAATTTTAGGATTCTTTGTTCTATTTCTGTGAAATGTGCCATCAGGATTTTGATGGGGATTGCATTGAATCTGTAGATTGCTTTGGGTAATATGGGCATTTTAACAATATTAATTATTCCAAACCATGAGCATGAAACATCTTTCCATTCATTTGTGTTTTCTTCAATTTCTTTCATCAGTGTCTTATAGTTTTCAGTGTGTAGGTCTTTTACCTCCTTGGTTAATTTTATTTGTAGGTATTTTATTCTTTTTGATACAATTGTAAATGGGATTGTTTTCTTTTTTGATAGTTCATTGTTAGTATGTAGAAATACAACAGATTTTTGTATATTTATTTTGTACTCTGCAACTTTCCTGAATTTATTAGTTCTTACAGTTTTTTGGTGGAGTTATCACACTTTATATAATATATTGTCCACAAATACTGCCATTTATTTCTGTGTCTTGCCTAATTGCTCTGGCTAGGACTTCCAATACTATGTGGAATAAAAGTGACAAGAGTGGACATCCTTGTCTTATTCCTGATCTTAGAGGAAATGCTTTCAGCTTTTTACCATTGAGTATGATGTTAGCTGTGGCCTTATCATATATGGCCTTTACTATGTTGAGGTATGTTTCCATCTCTACCCACTTTATTGAGAGTTTTTGTCATAAATGGATGCTGAATTTTGTCAAATGCTTTTTCTGCAACTATTGATTTAATCATATGATTTTTATCCTTTGTTAATGTGGTATATCATGTTAATTGAATTGTGGATGGTGAACCATCCTTGCATTCCTGGACTAAATCCCACTTGATCATGGTGTATGATCCTTTTAATGTATTGTTGGATTCGGTTTGCTAGGATTTCTGCATCTATGTTCATCAGTGATGTTGGCCTGAAATTTTCTTTTTTTGTGGTATTCTTTTTTTTTTTTTTGCGGTACATGGGCCTCTCACTGTTGTGGCCTCTCCCGCTGAGGAGCACAGGCTCCGGACGTGCAGGCTCAGCGGCCATGGCTCACGGTCCCAGCCGCTCCGCGGCATGTGGGATCTTCCCAGACTGGGGCACGAACGCGTGTCCCCTGCATCCGCAGGTGGACTCTCAACCACTGTGCCACCAGGGAAGCCCCATTTTGTGGTATTCTTGTCTGGTTTTGGTATCAAGGTCATTCTTGCCTTGTAAAATGAGTTTGGAAGAGTTCCTTCCTCTTCAGTTTTCTGGAAGAGTTTGAGAAGGATAGTTATTAAATCTTATTTAAATATTTGGTAGAATTCACCAAAGAAGCCATGACCCTGGACTTTTGTTTGGGGTGAGGGGCAGTTTTTTACTACTAATTTAATCTCATTATTAGTAATCTGTCAATTCAGATTTTTTATTTTTTCATGATTCAGTCTTGGAAGATTGTATGTTTCTAGGAGTTTATCCATTTCTTCTAGGTTGTCCAATTTTTTAGCATATAATTGCTCTTAGTAGTTTTATGATCCTGTGTATTTCTGTGATATCAGTTGTAACTTCTCTTTCATTTCTGATTTTATTTATTTGAGCCCTTTCTATTTTTTTCTTGGTGAGTCTAGCTAAATGTTTGTCAATTTTGTTTATCTTTTCAAAGAATCAGCTCTTAGTTTCATTGATCTTTTCTGTTGTCTTTATAGTCTTTATTTCATTTCTATCTACTCTGATCTTTGTTATTTCCTTCCTTCTCCTAACTTTAGGATTCATTTCTTCTTTTTCTAGTTCCTTTAGGTGTAAAATTAAATTGTGTCTTTGAGATTTTTCTTGTTTCTTGAGGTAGGCCTGTATCACTCTCAACTTCCTTCTTAAAACTTCTTTTGCTGCATCCCATAGATTTTGGTAAGTTGTATTTCCATTTTCATTTGTCTCAAGGTATTTTTTTTTTGATTTCTTTGTTTACCCATTGGCTGTTCAGTAGCATGTTGTTTAATCTCCATGTATTTGTGATTTTTCCAGTTTTCTTCTTGTAATTAATTTTTAATTTCATACCATTGTTGTTAGAAAAGATGCTTGATGTGATTTCATTCTTCTTAAATTTATTGAGACTTTATTTTGTTAAATATGGCCTATCCTGGAGAATGTTCCACATGCACATGAGAAGAATGTATATTCTGTTGCTTTTGGCTGGAATGTTCTGTTTATATCTATTAAGTTAATCTGGTCTAGTGTGTCTTTTAAGGCCAATGTTTCCATATTGATTTTCTGTCTGAATGATTTATCCATTGATGTAAGTGGGGTATTAAAGTATATCACAATTTTTTTCATTGCTATCAGTTTCCCCCATTACATCTGTTAATGTTTGCTTTATATATTTAGGTGCTCCTGTGTTGGGTACATAAATATTTACAAATGTTATATTCTCTGGTTTGATTGACCACTTTGTCATTATGTAATGCCCTTCTTTGTCTTTTATTACAGTCTGCTTTAAAGTTTATTTTGTCTGATATAAGTACAGTTACCCCAGCTTTCTTTTGGTTTCCATTTGCCTGGAATGTCTTTTTCCATCCCTTCACTTTTAGTCAGTATGTGTCCTTACATCTGAAGTAAGTCTTATAGGCAGCATATAGATGGGTCTTGTTTTTTTTTTTTTTTAATCCACGCAGCCACTCTATATCTTTTGATTGGAGAATTTAGCCCATTTACATTTAATTATTGATAGGTGTGTACTTATTACCATGTTGTTAATTGTTTTCTGGAAGTTTTGTAGTTCTTCTCTGTTCTTTCTTTTGCTCTCTTTCCCTGTTGTCTGATGACTTTCTTTAGTGTTACGCTTAGATTCCTTTCATATTATCTTTTGTGTATATACTATAGGTTTTTGCTTTGTGGCTACCATGAGGGTCATATATAACAGCCTATATATATGACAATCTAAGTCTCCTTAATATAGGTCTTGAAATTTCCCAGTAAGTTTATTCCAGGGACTTTAAAATTTTTATTCAAATATGTTTATTGGGGGATAATTCTCCAACTCTCTGGATACCAACTGGGTGTCACACAATTTCATTCAATTCTGACACTACCTGGACTCATCACAGAACCCACAGGTTAAGGGCTTAGTCCTACAAGACTGCCCCCCTCTTCAGATGCCAATTGCATGTAGTGCAAGTTACCTTCACTTCTTTCCAACTTGTCTACAAATCAGGGATTCCCACCACCCCCTTCTAAGGTTTGATAATTTGCTATAATGGCTCACAGAACTCAGGGAAACACTTTACTTACTGTTACCAGTTTATTCTAAAGGACGTAAATGAACAGCCAGATGAAGAAGTACAGAGGGCAAAGTTCAGAAGGGTCTCAAGTGCAGGAGCTTCTGTCCCCATGTAATTTAGGGTACACCACCCTCCTGGCACATGGACGTGTTCACCAACTCAGAAGCTCTCCAAACCCTGTTGTTTAGGATTTTTATGTAGGCTCCATGACAGTGGGTGTGACTGATTAAATCCCTAGCCATTGCTGATTACCTCAATCTTGAGTTCCTCTCCCCTCCCCAGACACTGAGGAAGTAGGGCTGAAAATTCTAACCCTCTAATCACATGGTTGGTTCCTCTAGCAACTAGCCCCAATCCTGAAATACCTAGGGGCTTTCAGCCATCAGTCATGTCATTAACAAACTCAGATATGGTTGAAAGGGGCTTATTAATAATGAAGATGCTCCTCTTACTTCTATCACTAAGGAAACTACAAGGGTTTTAGGAGCTCTGTATCAGGAACCAGAGACAAAAACCAAATATATATTTCTTATTAGATCCCAATATCACAGAATCATATTGCATGTTATTCTCTTTTGCCTTTCTTTTTTCCTCAATCTTATGTTTATACAATTAAGCAGTGTTATTGCATGTGGCTTTAATTAGCCATTTTCATCTTTATATGGTATTCCCAAACCAGTCACTGCCAACAGCCTTCTAATTTGTGACTTGTCTTACAACTTTCTGGTGTTTTGATAAACAGAAGTAATATTCTCAGTGCATCTCATCAGAAGGAACATTAGGTAGTTTGTTTCATTATTGGTGATGCTAACATTGGTCACTTCATTGACATAGTATCAGCCTGATTTCTCTACTTTAAAGGTGCTATCTTTCTCTTGATTAGTAAGAAATTTGTAGGGAGACACTCTGAGACTATTAAGTGTTCTAATCCTCAAGAAATTGCTATACTTTAGTTTTAGCATACATTGATGTTTCTCGCCTAAATCAATTCTTACCATGATGGTTGTAAAATAGTGATTATATTTCCTGATTGCATTATATTTCCTAATTATATTAGTTGGCATTCTACTATAAAGAAGAATATTTCCTTCTCTTTCCCATCACCCTGTCTACCTATCATTAGTATGAATTAATGGATTTCTGTTTTATTCAGTTGGTTAAATATTTTCTACTACTCTTTATTTGTCTTTATTGAGATAATTATAGATTCACAAACAGTTGTAAGAAATAATACAGGGAGATCCCTTGTACGCTTTGCCTAGTTTTCTTCAGTGGTAGCAGTTTGCAAAATTATAGTGTAATATCACATCCTGGATATTGATACAATTTGCTTATATTATTGAGATTTCCCCAGTTTGACTTATATATGTTTGTGTGTATTAAGTTCTATAGATTTAGAACCTTTTAGGTTCTTGTATTTACTACTACAATCAAGATATTAAACCAATCCAATACCACAAGGATCCCTTATATTGGCCTTCTATAACCCCATTCACCTTCCCCCCACCACCACCATCACCCCACTCACATCCCTTAACCCTGGCAACCACTAATCTGACCTTCATTTAAAATTTATCCTTTCAAAATGTTATTCAAATAGAATAATGTAGTATGTAACTATTGGGGATTAGCTTTTTTACTCATCATGATTCTTGGAAGATTCATCCAAGTTATTATGTGTATCAATAGTTCATTCCTTTTTGTAGAATAGTATTCCACTGTATGTATGTGCCAGTCTGTGTAACCAGGCATCTGTTGAAGGACATTGGGGATAACTGCAGTTTTTAGCTGTTACAAATAAAGCTGCTATGAACATGCATGTACATGTTTTTATATGAAGAATTTTTCATTTTTTTAATATAAATGTCCAGGAGTGTGATTGCTGGTACTGTGGTAGTTGTTTGTTTCATTTTTAAAAAAACAGTCACACGTGGGCTTCCCTGGTGGCGCAGTGGTTGGGAGTCCACCTGCCGATGCAGGGGACATGGGTTCGTGCCCCGGTCCGGGAGGATCCCACATGCCGTGGAGTGGCTGGGCCCATGAGCCATGGCCGCTGGGCCTGTGCTTCCGGAGCCTGTGCTCCGCAACAGGAGGGGCCACAATGGTGAGAGGTCCGCGTACAGCAAAAAACAAACAAACAAACAAAAAAAACAGTCACACAGTTCCACTGGCATTGTATGAGTGATCCAGTTTCTCTGCATCCTCACCCAGATTTGGTGTTTTCACTATTTTTATTTTAGTCATTCCATTATATATTGATATCTCATTGAGATTTTAATTTGAATTTCCCTAATGGCTAATGATGTTGAATATCTTTCCATGTGCTTATTTGCCATCTATCTTCTTCAGTGAAATGTCTGTTCATATCTAACCCATTTTCTACTTGAATTTCTTTTGTTTTTTACTGTTGAGTTGTGAGAGTTCTTTATATATTCTAGTTACTATTTCTGTGTTGGGTCTGTGATTTGCAGATATTTTCTCCCAGTCTATAACATGTCTTTTCAACCTCTTCACACAGGCTTTCACAGAGCAAAAGTTTTAAATTTTGATTAGGTCTTATTTACTCATTTTTTTCTTGTCATAAGTAGTGTTTTTGGTGCTGTCTAAAAACTCTTTGCCTGGCCCTAGAGCCCAAAGATTTTCTCCTATTTTTTTCTATAAGTTTTATAGTTTTACATTTTATATTTAAGTCTATAATCTGTTTTGAGTTAATTTTGATATAAGGTCTGAGATTTAGGTTGAGGTTCATATTTTTGCCTATGGATGTCCAATTGCTGCAGCATCATTTAAGTACTATTTATTTGTTCAAATTGACCCAGTGTTAGCCAGTGGTAACCCCTTTATGCTGGCTTCTGTTCAAGAGTAATATTGGGGGCTTCCCTGGTGGCTCAGTGGTTGAGAGTCCGCCTGCCAATGCAGGGGACACAGGTTCGTGCCCCAGTCCAGGAAGATCCCACATGCCATGGAGCGGCTGGACCCATGACCGCTGAGCCTGCGCGTCCGGAGCCTGCGCTCCACAACGGGAGAGGCCACAACAGTGAGAGGCCCATGTATTGCAAAAAAAAAAAAAAGAGTAATATTGAATAGGTACTTTTCTTGTCTTACTGGCCTACTTTGGAACCAAATCCCCAAGTGAGATGCGCCTATACTGTACTTACTATCTTGGGGATGAATTGATCTTGAGTTGTGTGAGATTTCACAAACTCTGGTGTGTAAAAGGAGGGTCTTCTGCTCTATAATCCTTTGGATTCTGATGGTCTAATGCAACTTTTAAGTTTCCTAAGGTTCCAAAGTTTGGTCCTACTTATTTAAAAACTAAAAAGTTTCTTTCTTAGCATGAGAGAACAGAGCCACTCTTCTCCTTATTCTTAGTTAGTATATCATTAGGCCAAGACCTGGATTAAAACTTTAAAAAGATGGTTGGCACTCCACCCAGTAACATCTGTTCTATCACACATGGGACATTCACCAAGATAGACCACATCTTGAGTCATTAAACAAACCTTATAGATGTTTTAAAAATTGAAATCATAAAAAGTATGCCCTCTGACCATAATGGAATCAAACTAGAGATCAGTAACACAAAGATTACAGGAAAATATCCAAACACTTGGAAATTAACACATGTCTAAATAATGTATAAGTCAAAGAAGAAATCTTAAGGGAAAATTTTTACTGTATTATACTGATTTAAAATGAAAATACCACATATCAAAATCTTTGGGACACAGCTAAAGCAGTGCTTAGAGGGAAATATATTGCACTTAGTGCTTATATATAAGAAAAGCCTCAAATCAGTCATGTAAGCTCATACCTCAAGAAACTAAACAAAGAAATACATACAAAATAAATCCAAACAAACAGAAGGAAGGAAACAATAAATATTAGAGTGGAAATCAATGACATCAATAACAGAAAGACAACAGAGAAAATCAAACTAAAAGATTTCTTTTGAAAAGATCAGTAACATTGATAAACCTCTAGCAAGAATGACAAATTAAAAATGAGAGATGAAACAAACTACCAGTATCAGTAATGAAAAAAGGAATATCCCTACAGACCCCACAGATATTAAAAGGATAATAGTATACTACTCCAAACAACTATAGTCATATAAATTTGAAACTTTAGTTAACATGGACATATTCCCCTCCAAAATCACAAACTCACCCAAGGCTAAATAGATAATTGAATAGTCCCATAACTGTTGTGGAAATTGAATTAGTAATTTAAAAATTTCCAAAAAGGAATCTCCTGACCCAAAATTGTCACTAGCAAATTCTACCAAACATTTACAGAGGAAATAGCACCAATTCTACACAACTTTCAGAAAACAGAAGAAAAACCAACACTTCCCCCCTCATTTTATAAGGTGAGCATTACCTTGATATCAAAACCAAAGACAGTACAAAAAAAAGAAAAAGAAAACTGTAGACCAGTATTCCTCGTGAATATAGATATAAAAATCCTCAGCAAGATATTAGCAAATCAAACCCAGCAATGTATGGAAAGAATAATATACCACAACTAAGTGGGATTTATTCTGGGAATTCCAGTCTGGCTCAGTACTTTAAAACCAATTAATGTAATCTATTAACAGTCTTAAGAAGAAAAGCCACATGATCGTATCAGTTGATGCAGAAAACACATTTGACAAAATTCAATACCTATTCATCATACAAACTCTCAGCACACTAGGAGCAGAAGGGAATTTCCCCCAGCCCAATAAAGAGCATCTACAAAAACCAAAACAAGGGGCTTCCCTGGTGGCGCAGTGGTTGAGGGTCTGCCTGCCGATGCAGGGGACATGGGTTCATGCCCCGGTCTGGGAAGGTCCCACATGCTGCAGAGTGGCTGGGCCCGTGAGCCGTGGCCACTGAGCCTGCGCATCCGGAACCTGTGCTCTGCAACAGTAGAGGCCATGGCAGTGAGAGGCTCGTGTACCGCAAAAACAAAAACAAAAACAAAACAAAACACTAGAACTAACATCATACTTAATGGTGAAAGACTGAATGCTTTCTGGAATAAGGCAAGGATGTCTGCTCTTTACACCCCTATTCAATATGGTACTGGAAGTCTTAGCTGGCACAATAAGGCAAGAAAAGGAAATAAAAGGCACACGGATTGTAAAGGAAGAAATAAAAGTGTAACTTTTTCCAGATAATATGATTGTCTACATGGAAAATCCTAAGGAATCTACAAGAAAGAACATAAGAGGAGGGGAGGAAGGAAGAGAAACCCTCCTAGGACAAATAAGTGAGATTATAAGTTAGCAAGGTCACTGTATACAAGGTCAATGCAAATTAATCATATTTCTATATGCTAGCAGTAAACATTTGGAAACCTAAATTGAAAACACAATATCATTTACAATCACATCCACAAAAATGAGATACTTAGATATAAATTTAACAAAATATATATAGGATTCATATGCTGAAAACTACAAACTGCTTCTGAAAGAAAGAAGACCTGAATGAGTGAAAATATATACTGTGTTCATGGACTAGAAGACTCAACGTACTAAAGATGTCATTTCTCTCAAATTGATGTATAGATTTAAATTAATTCCTACCAAAGTCTCAACATGGTTCTTTATAAACATAGATAAGCTTGTCCTAAAATTTATGTGGAAAAGCAAAGGAAGTAAATTAGCCAGAACAATTTTAAAAAAGAAGACTATAGTTGGAGGAATCAAACTATCAGATTTTAATGCTTACAATTTAGCTACAGTTATCACAGGAGTGTGGTATTGACACATCGGTCAATGGAATAGAATCGAGTCCTGAGATAGACCCACACAAGTACAGCAAACTGATTTTTTTATGAAGATGCAGAAGCAATTTAATGGAGGAAGGATAGTATTTTTGACAATGATGCTGGAACAATTGACATGCAAAATCAAAAAAAAAAAAAAGAAAAGAAAAGAACCTTGATATAAATATCGTACCTTATATCAAAATTAACTCAAAATGGATCATAAATTTAAAATGTAAAGCTGTAAAGCTTATAGAAGAAAACATAAGTGAAAATTGCTGAGACCTGAGGTTAGGTAGAGTCCATAGATATGACACCAAAGGCACAATCCAAAAAAGAAGAAAAAAAAGGTAAATTGGGCTTCATCAAAATAAAAAATTTGGAGGAACTCTGGTCTCAAGTGCTGGGTGCAAGGCCTCTATATGCATCACCCTATGAGCAAGTGAAACTAGACTAAGGACAAGGAAAAGAAAAAGGGCCAAATATTTGCTTTCTCATGACCCTACCACCAGTAAACTGTAACTTCTTGGTTGTAATGGATCATATCTCTTTTCAACTATAAGTATTTAGAATAATGATTAGTGCACAGTTGTCCTCAAAGAGTGATGGAATGAATCAATGACTTTGACTTCCATTTTGTCCATCTAGGTTTAACCATTTAACCATTTAACCATTTCTACTTTATTTATCTTTATCTTTATTTATTTACTCTATTTCTAATCCAATTTCTTGGATTAGATCTGAAGATCTCAAAACTTGTTAATATAAAAACTTCCTGGAATAGAGACAAGATGGCAGAATACAAGGACTTGAACTCACCTCCTCTCACAAAAACACCAAAATCACAACAAACTGCTGAACAACCTTCAACAAAAAAGACTGGAACCTGCCAGAAAAGATATTCTACATCCAAAGACAAAGGAGAAGCCACAGTGAGACAGTAGGAGGGGTGCTTTCACAATGCAATCATATCCTACCAGGTCGGTGAACCAAAAAGTGGAAAATAATTGTATCACAGTGGTTCTCCCACAGGAGTGAGAGTTCTGAGCCCCATGTCAGACTCCCCAGCCTGGGGGTCTGGCATTGGGAGGAAAGGGCACCAGAACATTTGGTTTTGAAGGCCAGCAGGGCTTGAGTGCAGGACTTCCACAGGACCAGGGGAAACAGAGACTCCACTCTTGGAGGGCACACACAAGGTTTCACATGCACTGGGACCCAGAGCAAAGCAGTGACACCATAGGCCCAGGGGGGCCAGAGCTACCTGTGGGCCTTGTAGGGTCTCCTGGGAAAGTGAGAGTCAGCTGTGGCTCACTGCAGGGGCAAGGACACTGGCGGCAGAGACCCCAGGGATATTCATTGATGTGAGCTCTCCTGGAGGTCACCATTCTGGAACCAAGACCTGGCCTGACCCATCAGCCTGCAGGCTCCAGTGCTGGGAGACCTCAAGCCTAACTACCAACAGGGTGGAAACACAGCCCCACGCATCAGCACACAGGCTGCCTAAAGTCTTCCTGAGCCCACAACCACCTATAAACAAACCCCTTGACTTGGCCCTTCCCACCAGTGGCACAAGAACCAACTCCACCCACCAGGGGGCAGGCACCAGTCCCTCCCACCAGGAAGCCTGCACAAGCCCCTAGGCCAAACTCACCCACCAGGGGGCAGACACCAGAAGCAAGAAGAACTACAGTCCTGCAGCTAGAGAAACAGAGACAACAAGCACAGAAAGCTAGAGAAAATGAGACCACAGAGGAATATGTTCCAGATGAAGAAACAAGATAAAAGCCCAGAAGAACAACTAAGTGAAGTGGATATAGGCAACCTACCTGAAAAAGAATTCAGAGTAATAATAGTAAAGATGATCCAATATCTCAAAAAAGAATGGAGACACAGACCGAGAGGATACAAGAAATGTTTAATAAAGAGCTAGAACCATTTTTTTTTTTTTTGGTGGTACGCGGGCTTCTCACTGTTGTGGCCTCTCCCGTTGCGGAGCACAGGCTCTGGATGCACAGACTCAGTGGCCATGGCTCACGGGCCTAGCTGCTCTGCGGCATGTGGGATCTTCCTGGACCGGGGCATGAACCTGTGTCCCCTGCATCGGCAGGCGGACTCCCAACCACTGCACCACCAGGGAAGCCCAAGAGCTAGAAGCTTTAAAGAGCAAACAGATGAACAATACAATAACTGAAATGAAAAATACACTAAAAGGAATCAATAGCAGAATAAATGAGGCAGAAGAACGAATAAGCATGCTGGAAGACAGATAGGTGGAAACACTGCTGCAGAACAGAATAAAGGAAAAATAATGAAAAGAAATGAGGACAGTCTAAGAGACTGCTGGGACAACATTAAATGCACCAATATTTGCATTATAGGGGTCTCACAAGGAGAAGAGAGAGAGAAAGGGCCTGAGAAAATATTTGAAGCAATAATGGCTGAAAAACTTCCCTAACATGGGAAACGAAATGCTCACTCAAGTCTAGGAAATGCAGAGTCCCATACAGGATAAACCCAAGGAGGAACACATCAAGACACACATTAATCAAATTGACAAAAATTAAAGACAAAGAAAAATATTAAAAGCAACAAAGGAAAAGCAACAAATAACATACAAGGGAATCCCCATAAGGTTATCAGCTGATTTTTCAAGAGAAACTCTGCAGGCCAGATATATTTACAGTGATGAAAGGGGAAAACCTACAACCAAGAATACTGTATCTAGTAAGGCTTTCATTCAGATTCAACAGACAAATGCTTTACAGACAAGCAAAAGCTACAAGAGTTCAGCACCACCAATCCAGCCTTACAACAAATGCTAAAGAAACTTCTGTAGGTGGAAAAGTAAACCCCACAACTAGAAACAGGAAAATTATGATGGAAAAGCTCACCAGTAATACAGTAAAGGTATGAAATCATCCACATACAAATGTGATATCAAAACCAGCAATTGTGAGAAGAGGAGAGTACAAACTCAGGATATTAGAAATGCATTTGAAATTAAAAGACCAGCAACTTAAAACAATCTTGTATATATATAGACTGCTATATCAAAACTTCTGGTAACCACAAGCCAAAAATCTACAATAGATACACACACAAAAAACACAATACTAATGGTAGTCATCAAATCACAAGAGAAGAGAACAAAAGAGGAAAGGAAGAAAAAATACAACAAATCCAAAACAATTAACAAAATGGCAATAAGAACATACATATCAATAATTACCTTAATTATAAATGGATTAAATGCTGCAACCAAAAGACATAGACTGGCTGAATGGATACAAAAATCAGACCCATATATATTCTGCCTACAAGAGACCCACTTCAGATCTAAGGACACGTACAGATTGAAAGTGAGCAGAAGGAAAATGTATTCCATGCAAATGGAAATCAAAAGAAATCTGGAGAAGCAGTATTCATATCAGACAACATAGCCTTTAAAATAAAGACTCTTACAAGAAACAAAGACCACAACATAATGATCAAGTGACTGATCCAAGAAGACGTTATAACAATTGTAAAGAAGAAGATATAACAATTGTGCTCACAACATACGAGCAACGCAATGTATAAGGAAAATACTAATGGCCATAAAGGGAGAAATCAACAGTAAACAATAATAGTGGGGGACTTTAACACCCCATTTTCATCAATGGACAGATCATCCAGACGGAAAATCAATCAGTAACCACAGGCCTTAAATGACACGTTAGGCCAGATGTACTTAATTCATATTTATAGAACATTCCATCTGAAAACAGCAAAATACACATTCTCCTCAAGTGCACATGAAACATTCTCCAAGACAGATCACATGCTGAGCCACAAAGCATGCCTTGGTAAATCTAAGAAACTTGAAATCACATCGAGCATCTTCTCTGACCACAGTGCCGTGAGATTAGAAATCAACTACAAGAAAAAAAAAACCTGTAAAAAACACAAACACAAAACTGTAAAAAAACTACACAATATGTTACTAAACAACCAATGGATCACTGAAGAAATCAAAAAATACCTACAGACGAAAGCGAAAACACAATGATCCAAAACCTATGGGACGCAGGAAATCAGTTCTAAGAGGGAAGTTTATAACAATACAATCTTACCTCAGGAAACAAGAAAAATCTAAAATAAACAACCTAACCTTACACCTAAAGCAACTAGAGAAAGGAGAACAAACAAAACCCAAAGTTAGCAAAAGGAAGGAAATGATAAAGATTGGAGTAGAAATATATGAGAGATGAAGAAAACAATAGAAAAGATCAATGAAACTAAAAGCTGGTTCTTTGAAAAAATAAACAAAATTTATAAACCTTTAGCCAGACTCATCAAGAAAAAAAGGGAGAGGGCTCAAATCAGTAAAATTAGAGGTGAAAAAGGAAAAGTTACAGCTGACACCACAGAAATGCAAAGGATCATAGAGACTGCTACAAACAACTGTATGCCAATAAAATGGACGACCTAGAAGAAGTGGACAAATTCTTAGAAAGGTACAATCTTCCAAGACCGAACCAGAAAGAAATGAAAATATGAAGAGAGCAATCACAGTACTGAAATTGAAACTGTGAATAAAAATCTTCCAACAAACAAAAGTCCAGGGCCAGATGGCTTCACAGGCAAATTTTGTCAAACATTTAGAGAGGAGTTAACACCTATTCTTCTGAAAGTGTTCCAAAAAATTGCAGAGGAAGGAACACTCCCAAACTCATTCCATGAGGCCACCATCACCTTGATAGCAAAACCAGACAAAGATACCACAAAAAAGAAAATTACAGGCCAATATCACTGATGAACATAGATGCAGAAATCCTCACCAAAATACTAGTAAACAGAATCCAACAGCACATTAAAAGGATCATACACCACGATCAACTGAGGTTTATCCCAGGAATGCAAGGATTCTTCAATATATGCAAATCAATCAATATGCTAAACCATATTAACAAATTGAAGGAGAAAAACCATATGATCATCTCAATTGATGCAGAAAAAACTTTTGACAAAATTCAACACCCATTTATGATAAAACTCTCCAGAAAGTAGGCATAGAGGGAACCTACCTCAAAATAATAAAGGCCATATATGACAAACCCACAGCCAATAACATTCTCAATGGTGAAAAACTGAAACCATTTCCTCTAAGATCAGGAACAAGATAAGGTTGCCCACTCTAACCACTATTATTCAACATAGTTTTGGAAGCTTTAGCCACAGCAATCAGAGAAGAAAAAGAAATAAAAGGTATCCAAATCAAAAAAGAAGAAGTAAAACTGTCACTGTTTGCAGATGACATGATACTATACATAGAGGATCCTAAAGATGCTACCAGAAAACTACTAGAGCTAATCAATGAATTTGGTAAAGTAGCAGGATACAAAATTAATGCACAGAAATCTCTTGCATTCCTATACGCTAACCACAAAAAATCTGCAAGAAAAATTAAGGAAACACTCCCATTTACCATTGCAACAAAAAGAATAAAATATCTAGGAATAAACCTACCTAAGGAGACAAAAGATCTGTATGCAGAAAAGTATAAGACACTGATGAAAGAAATTAAAGATGATACAAACAGATGGAGAGATATACCATGTTCTTAGATTGGAAGAATCAACCTTGTGAAAATGATTATACCACCTAAAGCAATCTACATATTCAATGCAATCCCTATCAAATTACTAATGGCATTTTTTACAGAACTAGAACAAAAAAATCTTAAAATTTGTATGGAGACATAAAAGACCCCGAATAGCCAAAGCAGTCTTGAGGGAAAAAAGTGGAGCTGGAGGAATCAGCTTCCCTGACTTCAGACTATACTACAAAGCTACAGTAATCAAGACAATATGGTACTGGCACAAAAACAGAAATATAGACCAATGGAACAGGATAGAAAGCCCAGAGATAAACCCACGCACCTATGGTCAACTAATCTATGACAAAGGAGGCAATGATATACAATGGAGAAAAGATAGTCTCTTCAATAAGTGGTACTGGGAAGACTGGACAGCTACATGTAAAGAAATGAAATTAGAACACTCTCTTACACCATACACAAAAATAAACTCAAAATGGATTAAAGACCTAAATGTAAGACCAGATACTATAAAACTCTTAGAGGAAGACATAGGCAAAACACTCTTTGACATAAATTGCAGCAATATCTTTTTGGATCCACATCCTAGAGTAACGAAAATAAAAACAAAAATAAACAAATGGATCCTTATTAAACTTAAAAGCTTTTGCACTTGGAAACCATAAACAAAACAAAAAGACAACCCACAGAATGGAAGACATATTTGGAAACGAAGTGACCAAGAAGGGATTAATCTCTAAAATATACAAACCACCCATGCAGCTCAATATGAAAAACACAAGCAACCCAATCAGAAAATTGGCAGAAGCTCTAAATAGACATTTATCCAAAGAAACCATACAAATGACCAAAAAGCACATGAAAACATGCTCAACATCACTAATTATTAGAGAAATGCAAATCAAAACTACAATGAGGTATCATCTCACACCGGTCAGAATGGCCATCATCAAAACGTCTACAAACAATAAATGCTGCAGGGACTTACTGCAGTGGTTAAGAATCTGCCTGCCAATTCAGGGGACACGGGTTTGAGCCCTGGTTCAGGAAGATGCCATATGCCGCAGAGCAACCAAGCCCATGTGCCACAACTACTGAGCCTGCACTCTAGAGCCCAAAAGCCACAACTACTGAGCCTGCGTGCCACACCTACTGAAGCCTGTGCTCCTACAGCCTGTGCTCTGCGGCAAAAGAATCCACCGCAATGGGAAGCCCAGGCACCTCAACAAAAGAGTAGCCCCCACTTGCCGCAACTAGAGAAAGCCCACGTACAGCAACAAAGACCCAATGCAGCCAAAAATATATAAGTAAATTTAAGTAATAATAATAAATAATAAATAAATGCTGGAGAAGGTGTGGAGAAAATGGAACCTTCCTACCCTGTTGGTGGGAATGTAAATTGGTATAACCATTATGGAGAACAGTATGGACGTTCCTTAAAAAACTAAATATAGAGTTACCATATGTTCCAGCAATCCCACTCCTGGGCATATATCTGGAGAAAACTATACTTCAAAAAGATACATGCACCCCAGTGTTCATTGCACCACTATTTACAATAGCCAAGACATGGAAGCAACCTAAATGTCCACTGACACAGGAATGGATAAAGGAGATGTGGTACATATATACAATGGAATATTATTCAGCCATTAAAAAGAATGAAATAATGCCATTTGCAGCAACATGGATGGACCTAGAGATTATCATACTAAGTGAAGTAAGTCAGACAGAGAAAGACAAATATAATATCATGTATTTGTGGAATCTAAAAAATGTTACACGTGAACTTATTTACAAAACAGAAACAGACTCACAGACTTCTAAAATAAACTTACGGTTATCGAAGGGGAAAGGTGGTGGGGAGGGAAAAATTAGGAGTTTGGGATTAACATATACACACTACTATATATAAAGTAGATAATCAGTGCTTCCCTGGGGGCACAGTGGTTAAGAATCTGCCTGCCAATGCAGGGGACACAGATTCGAGCCCTGGTTCAGGAAGATCCCACATGCCTCAGAGCAACTAAGCCCATGTACCACAACTACAGAGCCTGCATTCTAGAGCCTGCGAGCTACAACTACTGAAGCCCACATGCCTAGAGCCCATGCTCCACAACAAGAGAAGCCACTGCAATGATGAGAAGCCCGCGCACCGCAGTGAACCTTAGCCCCCACTCGCCACAATTAGAGAAAGTCCACATGCAGCAACAGAGACCCAACTCAGCCAAAAATTAATTAATTAATTACGAAAAATAGATAATCAAAAACGACCTACTGCATACTACAAGAAACTCTACTCACTATTGTGTAATAATCTTTATGGTTAAAGAATCTGATGAAGAACGGATATATGTATATGTATAACTGAATCAGTTTGCTATACACCAGAAACTAACACAACATTGCAAATCAATTATACTGTAATATAAAACAAAAATGTAAAAAATTAATTGATTAAAACTTTGCTCTGTGAAAGACCCTGTTAAAATGAAAAGGCAAACTATACACCAGGAGAAAAGATTTACAAATAACATATATCACAAAAAGACTTTTATCTAGGTACATAAAGTATACTTTACCCTTAATACTAAGGAAACAAACATTCCAATTAGAATATGGACAAACAGATGATATATGCGCAGCAAGTATTTTCATGAAAAGTTGTTCAACTCATTTGCCATTAAGAAAATGCAATTAAAACCATAATGAGCTATCACTACACTCCTATCAGAATGGCCAAAATAATATGGTGTCAATTCCAAATGCTGGCAAGGATGCAGAGAAACTGAAACACTCATGCATTGCTGGTAGTAATGTAAAATAATATGGCCACTCTAGAAAACATTTGGCAGTTTCTTATAAAGTCAAACATGAACTTACCTGATGACCCAGCATTTGCATTTCCAGGCATATACCCAATAAAACTGAAAAAAAAGCACAAAACACACAAAAACTTGTCTACAGATGTTCATAGTATTATTTGTAATAGCCAGTAAGTGGAAACACACCAAATGTCTATCAACTGGTGAATGAATAAAGAATAGTGCTATCACCATACAACAGATCCACAAAAAGGAATGAAATACTAATACCAACATGGATGAATGTTGGGGGCACTTCCCTGGTGGTCCAGTAGTTAAGAATCCACCTTCTGATCCAACAGAGAGCAGACAGCAGAAGCAAGAAGAACTACAGTCCTGCAGCCTATGGAACAAAAACCACATTCACAAGATAGACATGATGAAAAGGCAGAGGGCTATGTACCAGATGAAGGAAAAACATAAAACCCCAGAAAAACAACTAAATGAAGTGGAGATAGGCAACCTTCCAGAAAAGAAATTCAGAATAATGATAGCGCAGATGATCCAGGACCTTGGAAAAAGAATGGAGGCAAAGATCAAGAAGATGCAAGAAATGTTTAACAACAACCTAGAAGAATTAAAGAACAAACAAACAGATAAACAATATAATAACTGAAATGAAAACTACACTAGAAGGAATCAAGAGCAGGATAACTGAGGCAGAAGAACGGATAAGTGACCTGGAAGACAGAATGGTGGAATTCACTGCTGTGGAACAGAATAAAGAAAAAAGAATGAAAAGAAATGAAGACACCCTAAAAGACCTCTGGAACAGCATTAAATGCAACAACATTCACATTATAGGGGTCCCAGAAGGAGAGAGAGAGAGAGAAAGGACCAGAGAATGGGAAAGGAAATAGCCACCTAAGTCCAGGAAGCCAGAGAGTCCCATACAGGATAAACCCAAGGAGAAACACGCTGAGACACATAGTAATCAAATTGGCAAAAATTAAAGACAAAGAAAGATTACTGAAAGCAGCAATGGAAAAATGACAAATAACATACAAGGGAACTCCCATAAGGTTAAGAGCTGATTTGTCAGCAGAAACTCTACAAGCCAGAAGGTAGTGGCATGATAAAGTGATGAAAGGGAAGAACCTACAAACAAGATTACTCTACCCAGCAACGATCTCATTCAGATTCGATGGAGAAATCAAAAGCTTAACAGACAAGCAAATGCTAAGAGAATTCAGCACCACCAAACCAGCTCTACAACGAATGCTAAAGGAACTTCTCTAAGTGGGAAACACAAGAGAAGAAGAGGAACTACAAAAACAAACCCAAAACAATTAAGAAAATGGTCATAGGAACATACGTAACGATAATTACCTTAAACGTGAATGGATTAAATGCTCCAACCAAAAGACACAGGATTGCTGAATGGATACAAAAACGAGACCCATATATATGCTGTCTACAAGAGACCCACTTCAGACCTAGGGACACATACAGACTGAAAGTGAGGGGATGGAAAAAGATATTCCATGCAAATGGAAATCGAAAGAAAGCTAGAGTAGCAATACTCATATCAGATAAAATAGATGTTAAAATAAAGAATGTTACAAGAGACAAGGAAGGACACTACATAATGATCAAGGAATCAGTCCAAGAAGAAGATATAACAAAAATAAATGTATATGTACCCAACATAGGAGCACCTCAATACATAAGGCAACTGCTGCCAGCTATAAAAGGAAATCGACAGAATAATAGTGGGGAACTTTAACACCTCACTCACACCAATGGACAGATCATCCAAACAGAAAATTAATAAGGAAACACAAACTTTAAGTGACACAATAGACCAGATAGGTTTAATTGATATTTATAGTACATTCCATCCAAAAACAGCAGATTACACTTTCTTCTCAAGTGCGCACAGAACATTCTCCAGGATAGATCACATCTTGGGTCACAAATCAAGCCTCAGTAAATTTAAGAAAATTGAAATCACATCAAGCATCTTTTCTGACCACAACGCTATGAGATTAGAAATCAATTACAGAGAAAAAACGTAAAAAACACAAGGAGGCTAAACAATACGTTACTGAAAAACCAAGAGATCACTGAAGAAATCAAAGAGGAAATCAAAAAATGACAATGAAAACACGACAATACAAAACTTACGGGATGCAGCAAAAGCAGTTCCAAGAAGGAAGTTTATAGCAATACAAGCCTACCTCAAGAAACAAGAAAAATCTCAAACAATCTAACCTTACACCTAAAGGAACTAGAGAAAGAAGAACAAACAAAACCCAAACTTAGCAGAAGGAAAGAAATCATAAAGATCAGAGCAGAAATAAATGAAATAGAAGCAAAGAAAACAATAGTAAAAATCAATAAAACTAAAAGCTGGTTCTTTGAGAAGATAAACAAAATTGATAAACCATTAGCCAGATTCATCAAGAAAAAGAGGGAGAGGACTGAAATCAATAAAATAAGAAATGAAAAAGGAGAAGTTACAACAGACACCACAGAAATACAAAGCATCCTATGAGACCAGTACAAGCAACTCTATGCCAATAAAATGGACAACCTGGAAAAAATGGACAAATTCTTAGAAAGGTATAACCTTCCAACACTGAACCAGAAAGAAATAGAAAATATGAACAGACCAATCACAAGTAATGAAATTTAAACTGTGATTAAAAATCTTCCAACAAACGAAAGTCCAGGACCAGATGGCTTCACAGGTGAATTCTATCAAACATTTAGAGAAGAGCTAACACCCATCCTTCTCAAACTCTTCCAAAAAATTGCAGAGGAAGGAACATTCCCAAACTCATTCTGTGAGGCCACCATCACCCTGATACCAAAACCAAAGATTAAGCTCCAAAATATATAAACAGCTCATGCAGCTCAATATTAAAAAAAAAAAAAACCAATCCAAAAACGGGCAAAATACCTAAATAGACATTTCTCCAAAGAAGACATACAGATGGCCAAGAAGCACATGAAAAGCCGCTCAACATCACTAATTATTAGAGAAATGCAAGTCAAAACTACAATGAGGTATCACCTCACACCAGTTAGAGTGGGCATCATCAGAAAATCTACAAACAAGAAATGCTAGAGAGGGTGTGGAGAAAAGAGAACCCTCTTGCACTGTTGGTGGGAGTGTAAATTGATACAGCCACTATGGAGAACAGTATGGAGTTTCCTTAAAAAACTGAAAATAGAATTGCCATATGACCCAGCAATCCCACTACTGGGCATATACCCAGAGAAAACCGTAATTCAAAAAGACACGTTGTTCAGTGCAGTACTATTTACAATAGCCAGGTCATGGAAGCAACCTAAATGCCCATTGGCAGATGAATGGATAAAGAAGATGTGGTACATATATACAATGGAATATTACTCAGCCATAAAAAGGAATGAAATTGGGTCATTTTTAGAGATGTGGGTGAATCTAGAGACTGTCATACAGCATCAAGTGAGTCAGAAAGAGAAAAACCAATATTGTATATTAACGCATATATGTGGAACTTAGAAAAATGGTACAGATGAACTGGTTTGCAAGACAGAAATTGAGACACAGATGTAGAGAACAAACGTATGGACACCAAGGAGGGAAAGCAGCGGGGGGTGGTTGTGGTGGTGTGATGAATTGAGAGAATGGGTTTGACATGTATATGCTAATATGTATAAAATGGATAACTAATAAGAACCTGCTGTATAAAAAAATAAATAAAATTTAAAAATTAAAAAAAAACCTTCCAATGCAGGGGACACGGATTCAGTCCCTGGTCGGGGAACTAAGATCCCACGTGCCACGGGGCAAGGAAGCCTGTGTGCCACAACTACTGAGCCCACACGCCACAAGTAGAGAGCTCATGTGCTGCAAGTACGGAGCCCATGTGCTCTGGAGCCCACGCACCTTAACTCCTGAGCCTGCATGCTCTGGAGCCCACGCACTGCAACTAGAGAGAAGCCCTCACACTGCAGTGAAAGATCCTCCATGCTGCAATTAAGACCTGACATAGGCAAAAATAAATAAATAATAATTTTTTTAAACGTGGAGGAATCTTGAAAACATGATGCTAAGTTAAGAAAACCAGGCATTAAAAGCCACATATTTATTATTCCATTTATATGAAATGTCCAGAATGGGCAAATCCATAGAGACAGAAAAAGAATATACAGGTCAGATAGATGGAGATTGATTTAATAGCTATGTTACTAATAGTGCCTAGTTAGAGTAAGCTTCCTGGATCTATAGCCCCATTTGGGCTTCCTAAAACTATAAATTAAACTTAAAACCCCCTTGACCCCTTCCTACCTAACAAGCTTCAAGGTAAACTTACCCAAGGAAAAAGCAGATAGTATCTTTAGGGTAGAGGGCTTAAAACAAAGAAGGGGGGGCTCCTGGTTCAGCCCTTGGTTCTAGTTTCACCAAATAATGATGCCATTCCTTTTTCCTTGTGGAAAAGAGTGATAGTGGAGAGAAACCTGAAGTATCTCTGTTATTTTCAGTCTTATGGAATGGAAGTTCCATATGTGAGGTATGGAAGATCAGCTTTCCCCCTCAAAATTCTTTTTTTTTATTCAGTTGATGTTACTTGAGCACTTTGCCATTTGTCAGATGCTATGCCAGTCACTACGGCATTATACTCAGTCCCAGTGGGAACGATAAGCAACTAATACTGGGATCTTGTAAAGAGGCCTGAACCCAGAAACTTCTGTCTTCAGCAGTATGACTGACTTTAAAGGGTTCTCTGCTGAAACAACAACAACTAGATCCTGAATGAAACTAATTTTTCCTGCTTGCTGGGCTGGCAGGAATTAACAGAAATCTCCAAGGAGAAAAATAAAACCAAAACCATGAGCTGAACCTGCAGTGAAGAGCAAATACCATTTTCAGCACCATAATCAGGAAATAAGCCTCAGACCAGCACCTTGGCATGTGTAGGTGAATCTGAGACTTCTGATTTAAACAAGTCCAGAAACCCAAAAGAAAAGTATTCTGCTTTCTGAGTTTTAGTTGTTTTAGCTATAAAATGTGAATAATATTCACCTCACAGGGTTGTTGTGAGGCATCTAGTTTTGAAAATAGGGTTAATGGAGTGGACAAGGGCTTTATGGGCTTGTTGCTATGTTTCATTCTGCAGATACAAACTATTGGAGAGCCTTAGTCATCTGTATTTCTGTCTGGTGACATAATTATTAAAATTAGAAAGATAATTTGTTGTCTGTGAAAACTTAGAGTAATATGTGATGAAAAAGCAAATTACTTAATTAGGAGTTAGGACTATCAGAGGAGAATGAGATGAGAGGATAAACAAACAATTGTTATTAGATTAAATTTATTCATTTATCATTTGTTGAGTCCAAACTACTATGCAGGTACCAAGGATACAGCATACAAAAATAAGTTATGTCTAATGGGGGAGAGGATAAGCAGGTACTCTGTGATATGCACTAAAATGATATTGGTATGTATAGAGTACTACGGAGTGATCAAAGAGGGAAGCAATAAACTCTCTCCAAGGTGGAGCAAGGCAGTTGAATTGTACTTCCAATCTGTGAAACTACTTTACCTGCCAAAATACTCCCTGATGGCCCAGGGAAAAATCAAGCAGACACTAGAGAGAAATCTACTCTTGAAAGATAGCTGCATGGGGCAGTATCTTTGAATTTGGTGCTCTTTTAATGAACTGTATTCCCCAATCATTTGCCACTTAGGTGACAGAAAGCTGAAATTTTATGCTTTTGAAATGTCAGGGGATAGAGGTCAAGGTTGGCAGAGCAGCAAATAATTAGGGAAGCAATCCCTAATCCCCAGAAGCAAGAGAATCACAGGAAGGGCAAACCCCAAAATTAGAGTAAAATCTGCCCAAATCTATGGCTGATAGCCAAATTTAGGCAGGCACAAGAGAAAGCCACCCTGCCGCCCACCGCCAGGTTAAAAGAGCAGCACCTGGAAAACATAAGAACAAAGGTATCAGTACCTACATTGTGCCAGGGAGAAAAAGCTTGCAGTTTGAGTTCAGGCAAATTAACTATCTACTAGAACAACAACAGCAATGAAAAGACAGTTTTTGTAAGAAAACCATCAAATTATTGTGTGTATTACCTATAATACTCAATTTTCTACCAAAAATTACTAGACATATAAAGAAGCAGAAGTGTGACCCATACTCGGGGTCGGGGGGGGGAAGTAGGCAGTCAATAGAAACTGACTCTGAGCCTAAGTGTTGGATTTAACAAAAAACTTCAAAATATTTAGTATAAATATGTTCATCCAATTAAAGAAAATATGGCATCAATGAATGAATAGATAGAAAATCTCAACAGAGAAAATGGAAACAATAAAACAGCAGAAATTCAGTTTATAAAAGGGGGAAATTTGGATATAGAGATAGACACGTCCAGAGGCAAGACAATGTGAAGACACACATCTACAAGTCAAGGAATGCCAAGGATTGCTAATAAACCCCAGAAGTTAGAAGAGCCAAGGAAGGAGTCTCCCCTACAGCCATCAGAGCATGGCCCTGCTGACACCTTGATTTTGGACTTCTGGACTTCAGAACTGTGAGACAATAAAGTTATGTTATTTTAAGCAAAAAAAAAAAAAAAACAGTTCGGGAGTTTAAAAATACAGTAACTAAAATTTTAAAATAACTAGATGGGCTCAACAGCAAATTAGGAAAGAAAGCAGGATGTCGGGGTGGGCAGGAATGACAGCGATGTTTGAGTTAGAACAATAGAAATCACCCAAATTTAAGAATAGAGTGGGGGAAAAGATGGAAATAATTGAACAGAGCCTCAGAGATCTGTAGGGAAATATCAAATAATTCAAAATGTGGGTAATTAGAGTCTTAAAAGGAGGGGTGAGGTAATAATAAAAAATTTTTTTGAAGAAATAATGGCTGAAATGTTCTCAAATTTGGTGGGGAAAAAAATAAGTTACAGATCCTCGAAGCACAGCAGACTCAAGGCAAGATGAACACAAAACCACTCCTTGACTGTCCAGAAAAAAATATGTTACATATAGGACACACAATGCAATTAACAACAGACTTCTTGGGAATCCCCTGGTGGTCCAGTTGTTAGGACTCCGCAGTTTCACTTCCAAGGGCACAGGTTTATTCTCTGGTCTCCCAAGGGCACAGGTTTATTCTCCAGTCAAGGAACTAAGATCCCGCAAGCTGCGCAGTGTGGCCAAAAAAGAAAACCAAAACACAACTGACTTCTTATCAGAAACTGGAGGCTGAAAGACATTGGACTGACATTTCCCTTATATCCAAATATCCAAACCTTTAGCCAAGGATTCTGTATATGGGAAAGTTATCCTTCAAAAATAAGGACAAGGACTTTCCTGGTGGCACAGTGGTTAAGAATCCGCCTGCCAATGCAGGGGACATGGGTTCAATCCCTGGTCTCGGAACATCCCACATGCTGTGGAGCAACTAAGCTCATGTGCCACAGCAACTGAGCCTGTGCTCTAGAGCCTGCAAGCCACAACTACTGAGCCCGCATGCTGCAACTGCTGAGCTCGCGTGCTGCAACTACTGAAGCCCATGCACCTAGAGCCCGTGCTCCGCAACAAGAGAAGCCACCATAATGAGAAGCCCGTACACCACAATGAAGAGTAGCCCCTGCTCACTGAAACTAGAGAAAGCCCGCGTGCAGCAAAAAAGACCCAACGCAGCCAAAGAAATTATTTAAAAAGGACAAAATACAGACATTTTCAGATAAACAGAAAAAGAGAATTTGTCACTAGCAGACCTGCACTATGAGAAATTTTAGCTGAAGGGGAATGACACCAAATGGAAACTTGGATCTACAAAAACGAATGAAGAGAACTAGAAATTGTAAATATGTGTGTAAAAAGAAAATATTTTCTTCTATTAATTTCCTTAAAAGACACATAGCTGAAAATAAAAATACCATATTGATGAGTTCATAATATATATATATATGTAAAATATATATGACAACAAAAATAATGGGGCACAAGACAAGAGGAATATTTTTTAAAGTTCCTACACTTTTACCTTAAGTATTTTAATATTTTTTCTAAGTACACTGGATTAGTTGAACTTGCATACTGTAATCATCTGAGTAACCACTAAAAATATAATTTAAAATATAGCTAGAAAACCAACAAAGGAATTAAAATGGAATTCCAAAAAATATATGTCATTAATTCAAAGTGGGGTGGGAAAGGGGGAACAGAAGTACAATGAACAGATAGGAAAAATAGGAAATAAATGGCATGATTATAGATATAAAAGCAAATATGTCACCAATTAAGTGTAAATGACCCAAAAACAAATCAAAAGGCAGAGGTTGTCAGACCAGACGAAAAAGCAGTAACAACTATGAGCTATTTATATGAGATGCACTTTAAATACAAAGATACAAGTACATGGAGAACAGAAGGATAGAAATACACCGTGCAAACAGTATGCATAAGAAATTTAAAGTGGCTCTATTAATAACAGAAAAATAGACATCAGTACAAGGAGGATTGCTGGAGACTAGGAGGATAAATGATAATCTTAATAATGATAAATAGGTTAATACATTAAGAAAGTATAATAATTATAAGTGTATATACACCTAATAAACAGAATTTCAAAAGACACAAGGCAAAAACTAACTGAACCTAAAGGAGAAATGGTCAAAGCCACAATCATAGTTAGACACTTTATTTGTTTTCGACATCTTTATTGGAGTATAATTGCTTTACAATGGTGTGTTAATTTCTGCTTTATAACAAAGTAAATGAGCTATACATAAACATATATCCCCATATCTCCTCCCTCTTGCCTCTCCCTACCACCCTCCCTATCCCACCCCTCTAGGTGGTCACAAAGCAGCGAGCTGATCTCCCTGTGCTATGTGGCTGCTTCCCAGTAACTATTTTACATTTAGTAGTATATATAAGTCCATGCCACTCTCTCACTTCGTCCCAGCTTACCCTTCCCCCACCCCGTGTCCTCAAGTCCATTCTCTACATCTGCATCTTTATTCCTGCCCTGCCTCTAGGTTCTTCAGAAACATTTTGGATTTTTTTTAGATCCCATATATGTGTGTTAGCATATGGTATTTGATTTTTTCTTTCTGACTTACCTCACTCTGTATGACAGACTCTAGGTCCATCCACCTCACTACAAATAACTCAATTTCATTTCTTTTTATGGCTGAGTAATATTCCATTGTATATATGTGCCACATCTTTATCCATTCATCTGTCGATGGACGCTGAGGTTGCTTCCATGTCCTGGCTATTGTAAATAGAGCTGCAATGAACATTTTGCTACATGACTCTTTTTGAATTATGATTTTCTCAGGGTATATGCCCAGTAGTGGGATTACTGGGTCATATGGTAGTTCTATTTTTAGTTTTCTTTCTTTCTTTTTTTTTTTGTGGTACGTGGGCCTCTCACTGTTGTGGCCTCTCCCATTGCAGAGCACAGGCTCCGGACGTGCAGGCTCAGCAACCATAGCTCACAGGCCTAGCTGCTCCGCGGCATGTGGGATCTTCCCAGACCGGGGCACAAACCCGTTTCCCCTACATCAGCAGGCGGACTCTCAACCACTGCACCACCAGGGAAGCCCCTATTTTTAGTTTTTTAAGGAACCTCCATACCGCTCTCCATAGTGGCTATATCAATTTACATTCCCACCACCAGTGCAAGAGGGTTCCCTTTTCTCCACACAGTCTCCAGCATTTACTCTTTGTAGATTTTTTTGATGATAGCCATTCTGGTGTGAGGTGATACCCCATTGTAGTTTTCATTTGCATTTTTCTAATGATTGAGAAATGCATCCTTTCATGTGTTTGTTGAGCATCCTTTCATGGGTTTGTTGGCAATCTGTATATCTTCTTTGGAGAAATGTCTATTTATGTCTTCTGCACATTTTTGGATTCGGCTGTTTGTTTTCTGGATATTGAGCTGCATGAGCTGCTTGTAAATTTTGGAGATTAATCCTTTGTCAGTTGCTTCATTTGCAAATATTTTCTCCCATTCTGAGGGTGGTCTTTTTGTCTTGCTTACGGTTTCCTTTGCTGTGCAAAAGCTTTTAAGTTTCATTAGGTCCCATTTGTTTATTTTTGTTTTTATTTCTCTTTCTCTAGGAGGTGGGTCCAAAAGGATCTTGCTGTGATTTATGTCATAGAGTGTTCTGCCTATGTTTTCCTCTAAGAGTTTGCTAGTGTCTGGCCTTACATTTAGGTCTTTAATCCATTTTGAGTTTATTTTTGTGTATGGTGTTAGGGAGTGTTCTAATTTCATTCTTTTACATGTAGCTCTGCAGTTTTCCCAGCACCAATTATTGAAGAGGCTGTCTTTTCTCCACTGTATATTCTTGCCTCTTTTATTAAAAATAAGGTGACCATATGTGCATGGGTTTATTTCTGGGCTTTCTATCCTGTTCCATTGATCTATATTTCTGTTTTTGTGCCAGTACCATACTGTCTTGATTACTGTAGCTTTGTACTATATTCTGAAGTCCGGGAACTTGATTCCTCCAGCTCCATTTTTCTTTCTCATGATTGCTTTGGCTATTCGGGTTATTTTGTGTTTCCATACAAATTGTGCAATTTTTTGTTCTAGTTCTGTGAAAAATGCCATTGGTAGTTTGATAGGGATTACATTGAATCTGTAGATTGCTTTGGGTAGTATAGTCATCTTCACAATGTTGATTCTTCCAATCAGGAACATGGTATATCTCTCCATCTCTTTGTATCA
Source organism: Mesoplodon densirostris (assembly GCF_025265405.1). NCBI lineage: Eukaryota > Metazoa > Chordata > Mammalia > Artiodactyla > Ziphiidae > Mesoplodon > Mesoplodon densirostris. The sequence continues at coordinate 153,631,320 of NC_082663.1, forward strand.
TCTTTAATTTCTTTCATCAGTGTCTTATAATTTTCTGCATACAGGTCTTTTGTCTCCTTAGGTAGGTTTATTCCTAGATATTTTATTCTTTTTGTTGCAGTGGTAAATGGGAGTGTTTCCTTAGTTTCTCTTTCAGATTTTCTGTGGTTAGCGTATAGGAATGCAATAGATTTCTGTGCATTAATCTTGTGTACTGCTACTTTACCAAATTCATTGATTAGCTCTAGTAGTTTTCTGGTAGCATCTTTAGGATCCTCTATGTATAGTATCATGTCATCTGCAAACAGTGACAGTTTTACTTCTTCTTTTCTGATTTGGAAACCTTTTATTTCTTTTTCTTCTCTGATTGCTGTGGCTAAAACTTCCAAAACTATGTTGAATAATAGTGGTTAGAGTGGGCAACCTTGTCTTGTTCCTGATCTTAGGGGAAATGACTTCAGTTTTTCACCATTGAGAATGATACTGGCTGTGGGTTTGCCATATATGGCCTTTATTATATTGAGGTAGGTTCCCTCTATGCCTACTTTCTGGAGAGTTTTTATCATAAATGGGTGTTGAATTTTGTCGAAAGCTTTTTCTGCATCAATTGAGATGATCACGTGGTTTTTCTCCTTCAATTTGTTAATGTGGTTTATCACACTGATTAATTTGCATATATTGAAGAATCCTTGCATTATTGGGATGAACCCCAGTTGATCATGGTGTATGATCATTTTAATGTGCTGTTGGATTCTGTTTGCTAGTATTAGGTTGAGGATTTTTGCATCTATGTTCACCAGTGATACTGGCCGGTAGTTTTCTTTCTTTGTGGCATCTTTGTCTGGTTTTGGTATCAGGGTGATGGTGGCCTTGTAGAATGAGTTTGGGAGTGTTCCTCCGTCTGGTATATTTTGGAAAAGTTTGAGAAGGATAGATGTTAACTCTTCTCTAAATGTTTGATAGAATTCGCCTTTGAAGCCATCTGGTCCTGGGCTTTTGTTTGTGGGAAGATTTTTAATCGCAGTCTCAATTTCAGTGCTTGTGATGTATATTTTTTATTTCTTCCTGGTTCAGTCTCAGAAGGTTGTGCTTTTCTAAGAATTTGTCCATTTTTTCCAGGTTGTCCATTTTATTGGCATAGAGTTGCTTGTAGTAATCTCTCATGATCTTTTGTATTTCTGCACTGTCAGTTGTTACTTCACCTTTTTCATTTCTAATTCTATTTATTTGAGTCTTCTCCCTTTTTTTTCTTGATGAGCCTTGCTAATGGTTTATTGATTTTGTTTATCTTCTCAAAGGACCAGCTTTTAGTTTTATTGATCTCTGCTATTGTTTCCTTCATTCCCTTTTCATTTATTTATGATCTGATCTTTATGAGTTATTTCCTTCTGCTAACTTTGGGAGGTTTTTTTGTTCTTCTTTCTCTACTTGCATTAGGTGTAAGGTTAGGTTGTTTATTTGAGATGTTTCCTGTTTCTTGAGGTAGGACCGTATTGCTATAAACTTCCCTCTTAAAACTGCTTTTGCTGCATTCCCTTGGTTTTGGGTCATCGTGTTTTCATTGTCATTTGTTTCTAGGTATTTTTAAATTTCCTCTTTGATTTCTTCAGTGATCTTTTGGTTATTTAGTAGTGTATTGTTTAGCCTCCATGGTTTTGCATTTTTTACAAATTTTTTCCTGTAATTGATATCTAGTCTCATAGCATTGTGGTCAGAAAAGATACTTGATATGATTTCAATCTTCTTAACTTTACCAAGGCTTGATTTGTGACCCAATATATCATCTATCCTGGAGAATGTTCCATGAGCACTTGAGAAGAAAGTGTATTCTCTTGTTTTTGGATGGAATGTCCTATAAATATCAATTAAGTCCATCTTGTTTAATGTATCATTTAAAGCTGTGTTTCCTTATTTATTTTCATTTTGGATGATCTGTCCATTGGTGAAAGTGGGGTGTTAAAGTCCCCTACTATGATTGTGTTACTGTCGACTTCCCCTCTTAGGGCTTTTAACGTTAGCCTTATGTATTGAGGTGCTGCTATGTTGGGTGCATAAGTATTTACAATTGTTATATCTTCTTCTTGGATCGATCCCTTGATCATTATGTAGTGTCCTTTTTTGTCTCTTGTAATAGTCTTTATTTTAATGTCTAGTTTGTCTGATACAAGAATTGCTACTCCAGCTTTTTTGATTTCCATTTGCATGGAATATCTTTTTCCAGGCCCTCACTTTCAGTCTGTATGTGTCCCTAGGTTTGAAGTGGGTCTCTTATAGACAGCATATATATGGGTCTTCTTTTTGTATCTATTCAGCCAGTCTGTGTCTTTTGATTGGAGCATTTAATCCATTTACATTTAAGGTAATTATCAATATGTATATTCCTATGACCATTGTCTTAATTTTTTTGTTGTTGTTATTGTAGATCTTTTCCTTCTCTTGTGTTTCCTGCCTAGAGAAGTTCCTTTAGCATTCGTTGTAAAGCTGGTTTGATGGTGCTGAATCCTCTTAGCTTTTGCTTGTCTGTAAAGGTTTTAATTTCTCTGTTGAATCTGAATGAGATCCTTGCTGGGTAGAGTAATCTTGGTTATAGGTTTTTCCCTTTCATCACTTTAAAGATGTCCTGCCACTCCCTTCTGGCTTGCAGAGTTTCTGCTGATAGATCAGCTGTTAACCTTATGGGGATTCCCTTGTGTTTTATTTGTTGTTTTTCCCTTGCTGCTTTTAATATTTTTTCTTTGTATTTAATTTTTGATAGTTTGATTAATATGTATCTTGGCATGTTTCTCCTTGGATTTATCCTGTATTGGACTCTCTGTGCTTCCTGGACTTGATTGACTCTTTCCTTTCCCATATTAGGGAAGTTTTCAACTATAATCTCTTGAAATGTTTTCTCAGTCCCTTTCTTTTTCTCTTCTTCTTCTGGGACCCCTATAATTCGAATATTGGTGCGTTTAATGTTGTCCCAGGGGTCTCTGAGACTGTCCTCAGTTCTTTCATTCTTTTTTCTTTATTCTGCTCTGCAGTAGTTATTTCTGGTATTTTATCTTCCAGGTCACTTATCCGTTCTTCTGCCTCAGTTATTCTGCTATTGATTCTGTCTAGAGAAGTTTTAATTTCATTTATGGTGTTTTTCATCATTGTTTGCTCTTTAGTTCTTGTAGGTCCTTGTTAAACGTTTCTTGTATTTTCTCCATTCTATTTCCAAGATTTTGGATCATCTTTACTATCATTACTCTGAATTCTTTTTCAGGTAGACTGCCTATTTTCTCTTCATTTGTTTGGTCTGGTGGGTTTTTACCCTGCTCCTTCATCTGCTGTGTTTTTCTGTCTTCTCATTTTGCTTAACTTACTGTGTTTGGGGTCTCCTTTTCACAGGCTACAGGTTCGTAGTTCCCGTTGTTTTTGGTGTCTGCCCCCAAGTGGCTAAGTTTGGTTCAGTGGGTTGTGTAAGCTTCCTGGTGGTGAGTACTCATGCCTGTGTTCTGGTGCATGAGGCTGGATCTTGTCTTTCTGGTGGGCAGGACCATGTCCGGTGGTGTGTTTTGGCGTGTCTGTGACCTTGTTATGATTTTAGGCTGCCTCTCTGCTAATGGGTGGGGTTCTGTTCCTGTCTTGCTAGTTGTTTGTCATAGGGTGTCCAGCACTGTAGCCTTCTGGTCATTGAGTGGAGCTGGGTCTTAGTGTTTAGATGGAGATCTCTGGGAGAGCTTTTGCCATTTGATATTATGAGAAGCCAGGAGGTCTCTGGTGGACCAATGTCCTGAACTTGGCCCTCCCACCTCAGAGGCACAGGCCTGACACCCAGCTGGAGCATCAAGACTCTGTCAGCCACATGGCTCAGAAGAAAAAGGAGAAAGAAAGAGATGGGGGGGGGATAAAATAAGTAATGTTATTGAAATAAAAAATAATTATTATAAGTAAAAATATTTTAAAGTAATAAAAAAAAGAAAGAAAGAAAGGAGAGAGCAACCAAACCAAAAAACAAATCCACCAATGATAACAAGCACTAAAAACTATACTAAAAAGGAAAAAGAAAACCGACAGAACCCTAGGACAAATGGTAAAAGCAAAGCTATACAGACAAAATCACACAAAGAAGCATACACATACACACTCATGAAAAGAGAAAAAGGAAAAATATACATATATATCTATATATTAAAAAAAGGAAGAGAGCAACCAAACCAATAAACAAATCTACCAATGATAATAAACCTGAATACTAGACTAAGATAAACATAAAACCAGAAACAAATTTGATGCAGAAAGCAAACCCCAAGTCTACAGTTGCTTCCAAAGTCCACCACCTCAATTTTGGGTGATCCGTTGTCTATTCAGGTAGTCCAGAAATGCAGGGTACATCATGTTGATTGTGGAGATTTAATACTCTGTTCCTGAGGCTGCTGGGAGAAATTTCCCTTTCTCTTCTTTGTTCGAACAGCTGCTGGGGTTCAGCTTTGGAATTGGCCCCACCTCTGCGTATAGGTTGCCTGAGGGCATCTGTTCCTGCCCAGACAGGATGGGATTAAAGGAGCAGCTGATTAGGGGCCTCTGGCTCACTCAGGCCCGGGGGAGGGATGGGTACTGAATGCGGGGCGAGCCTGCGGCAGCAGAGGCTGGCATGATGTTGCAACAGCCTGAGGCTTGCCGTGTGTTCCCCCAGGGAAGTTGTCCCTGGATCACAGGACCCTGGCAGTGGCGAGTTGCACAGGCTCCCTGGAGGGGAGGTGTGGATAATGACCTGTGCTTGCACACAGGCTTTTTGGTGGCTGCAGGAGCCACCTTAGCATTTCATAACCATCTCTGGTGTCCACCCTGATAGCTGCCTATCTCTGGAACTCGTTTAGGTGGTGCTCTGAATCCCCTCTCCTCGTGCACCCTGAAACAATGGTCTCTTGCCTCTTAGGCAGTTCCAGACTTTTTCCCAGACTCCCTCCCTGCTAGCTGTGGCACACTAGCCCCCTTCAGCCTGTGTTCACGCAGCCAACCCCAGTCCTCTCCCTGAGATCTGACCTCCTATGCCGGAGCCTCTGCTCCCAGTCCCCACCCGTCCTGGCTGGTGAGCAGACAAGCCTCTCAGGCTGGTGAGTGCTGGTCGGCACAGATCCTCTGTGCGGGAATCTCTCCACTTTGCCCTCTGCACCCCTGTTGCTGCACTCTCCTCTGTGACTCCGAAGCTTCCCCCCCGCCCACCCCCCATCTCTGCCAGTGAGGGGGCTTCCTAGTGTGTGGAAACTTTTCCTCCTTCACAGCTCCCTCCCAGAGGTGCAGGTCCCGTCCCTATTCTTTTGTCTCTGTTTTTTCTTTTGCCCTACCCAGGTACGTGGGGAGTTTCTTGCCTTTGGGGAAGTCTGAAGTCTTCTGCCAGCGTTCAGTAGGTGTTCTGTATGAGTTGTTCCACATGTAGATGTATTTCTGATGTATTCATGGGGAGGAAGATGAGCTCCACATCTTATTCCTCTGCCATCTTGAAGGTCTTTCCCCTGGACACTTTAATACACTTCTGTCAGTACTTGATAGCACAACTGCATCCCGTCAAAGGTGAAGAAAATCAAAGATCCAAAAGCTACTATCAGCAACCATGACCTAATTGGCATTTATATCCAACAACTCCAGAATGCACATGTTTTTTCAAGTGTACAAGGAACATTCAGCAAGTAGGCCATGTGTTAGGACATAAAATACGTCTCAGTGCATTTCAAAAGATTGAAATCTTACAGGGTTTGTTTTCTGACCATGGTGAAGGTAAGCTTGAACTACATGATAATAAAGTGACTGTGTATTAAAAATCGTGGGATGAAGCTAAACAGTACTTACAGGGAAATTTTTAGCTTTAAATGCTAATGCTAGAAAAGAAAGATTTTGAAAATCAAGGTATCAGCTTCCACATTAAGAAGCTAGAAAAAGAAGGGCAAATTAAATCCACAGTAAATAGAAGGAAGGAAATAATAATGATAACAATAGAAATAAAGGGAATGGATGAAAAAGCTGGTCCTTTGGAAAGATCAGTCAAATTGATAAACTTCTAGCTAGGCTGATCAGGGGAGAAAATGCAAAGGATACAAATTACTAATACTGGGAATAAAAAAAGAAAATTGGGGATAAATCTATACAGAGTATAGAATTAAAAAGATAATAAAGGACTGTTGTGAACAACTTTATGCTAATAATTTTAATAACAAACTCCATAACTCACAGAACTAACACAAGAAGAAGTAGAAAATGTAAATAGCCTTATGTCTACTAAATTTTAACTACAAAGCAAATTTCAGGCCCAGATAGCTTCACTCGTGATTTCTGTAAACATTGAAGAAAGATATGGTACCAATGCAACACAACCTAAATAGAGGGGGTGGGAATAGCTCCCAATCATTTTATGAGGCCAGTTTTATTCTGATAGAAAAACCAGTAAAAGAAATTACAAGAATAGAAAACTACAAACTAATATCCCTCATAAATATGCAAAAATTCTTAACAAAATAGTGATATATTAAAATAAACAATATAGAAGAAAACATACATCATAACCAGTGGAGTTTTCCATAGGATTAATTTAACATTAGAAAATCAATTAATATAATTTTTGGTATTAATAGTACAAAGGAAAATCATAAAATATCTCAACAGGTGCAGAGAAATCATTTGACTAAATTTAACAACCATTTCCAATTAAAACTCTCAGAAAACGGGACTTCCCTGGTGGTCCAGTGGATAAAACTCCATGCTCCCAATACAGGGGGCCCGGGTTCGATCGCTGGTCAGGGAACTAGATCCCACATGCATGCTGCAACTAAGAAGCCCGCATGCCACAACTAAACATGCCACAACAAAGATCCTGTGTGTTGCAACTAAGACCCAGTGCAGCCAAAATAAATAAATAAATAAAAACTTTTAAACTCTAAGAAAACAAGGAGAAGAAGAGAACTTTCTCAACGTGATATGGGGCATCTATGAAGACAACACAGCTAACGTTATCCTTAATGATGAAAGTCTCAGATGTCTGCTTTTCAGCACTTCTGCTGAGAATTATACTGGATGCCTTAGCCATTGCAATAGTTAAGAAAAAGAAATAAAAGGCATGCAGATTGAAAAGGAAGAAAAACTCCTCTATTTGCAGACATGATTTCTTATATGGAAAACCCTAAGGAGTCTACAAAAAAATTTACTTGAACTAGTAAGTGAATTTAGCAAGGTCAGAGGATACAGGGATAATATACATAAAGAAATCAACAGCATTTCTATATACTAGCAATGAATAATTGGAAAATGCCAAAAAATTATTTCCATTTTCAATATCATTTAAAAACATCAAATTCTTTGGGATAAACCTTTTTGGTTTGTACAGATGAATTGGGGATATAAGGGAGAAAACTAATAATTTAACTTGGGACAAGAAGTGATCTGGAAGAATTTTCACACACAGTGATATCTGTGCTGAGTCTTGAAAGACAAGAAACTTCCAAACAATCAAAGGGATAATAATCACTCCAGACAAAAGAAAGAACATAAGCAAACATAAAGATAGTAATACTTGAGAAAGCATGGCACATTTGGGGATCTGAAGTAGTTCTGTGTGATTTGCACACACGAGGAGGAGAGGAATCAAGAAGAGGCTGAATTATGAAGGGCTTTATGAGTCTTACTAAAGCATTTGCTCTTTATCCTGTAGCTCATATGGTGGGTTTTAAGTGAGAGAGACATGGTAATGTTGCATTTTAGAAGTTGGTGATGGAATAGGAGTTGAATTCAGACCTTTGCAGCTATTTATGTTGAGTTCAGCTAGCAGTAGAGAAGCAGTGATACTATATGGCTGCTTCTTAGGAATGAGGCATTAGGTTTCACCAAGCAATCCCTATTCCAAGATGAGATGCATGCCAGCTTCTCACTTGACCCACCCAGAATCCTGTGTCCTGCTTTGGTGCCATTGACAGTGGTGACCATCACATCCATTAAAAGAAATAGCACGGTAGCTGTAGTAGCAGCGAGAGCATTGATAGCCCAGCAATTAGTACCCGACATAGCAGTGACAATGGTACCCAACCAAGTGAGGAGACACCTGGAAGGCAGAGCAATATTGTTCCTGGCTTATGACACAGAGGTTGTTTACAGTACCTCTGGCTGGCATCATCAGGCTTTGTGAACTGCCTAATCATTTTGCCAAGGAATTGGGGTGAATATAGGAGGTTTTTTGTAATTAATTTAGGCTCACACTTACAATGGTTAGTTTTATAACCCTTAGTGTATTATTCTCCATATCTGACTATAGGCTGATTATACATTGAATGAAGTACATTCCTAGGCCCTAACAGGGAAAGAAGGAAACAGGCCTGGGTTTGAATGTCTGTCTGTGCTACATAACTGTATAATCCATAGGTAAATAGCCTAACCCCTCTGAACTCTAGTTTCCCCATCTGTATAATGGAGATGATAATGCCTTCCTGACAGGGTCATTGTGAAAATTACAGATGTGTGAAAGCACTCAACACATTCTTAGCACAAAGTAGATTCCCTTATATTAGTTTCCCTTCTTTAGCTTCTGTTGTAGGTTATCCTGTGTATTTGCTTTTCCAAACAAAGTTTGTTTTTTACTTTGACTTAAGGTTGAAATCTTCTCTACTACTCCCCTGTCCACCTTGGATCATAAAACATTTCCCCGTGTCCTCTGTTATGTGCTTGTGGCATTTGGATAATTTAAGAAGGTATAGAAATTGGCAGCTTTGACAGAGGAAAATTTTGGCCAAAGGAAATAAACTAACACTTATGTTATATAAGATATATAAATTGTCAGTGAAGTGAAAAAGTAAAATAGTTTTATCCTTAAAAGCTAAGCTTTAAGTCCTCTTAGATAAAGCTAAGACCCCTACTTGACCTCTTATCTTCTCCCAATCCTTCAACAGGACTTCATTGACTTAACTAGAGAAACCAGACCAAGGGCGAAGGATCGCAATGGACTCTGTGTGATTGACCTAACAGGACCTGAGGAAGAAAATAGACCTATTGCCACTCTTGACTTGACTCTAGAACCTGTTGCTCCTTCCCAGAAAGAGCCAGCCAGTCTTCAAGCATGTGCCAGCCTCTCCAGCAAAGAGGTGATGGAAGGGCGGGTAGACAGAAGCTCTCGGCCTGCAACACGGAGAATCATTAACAGTGATCCTGTGGATTTGGACCTTTTGGAAGAAACTGCATTTGAAGGTCCCCAACCCCCTACGTCCATCAGTGGGGACTCTGTTTATCCAGGAGAGCCTAATTGTAGCTCAACCATATTCAAAGGTGACCTCGGCTTCTTGGCAAGCCTACAGCTATCTTCAGATACTCACTCCCTCCCCGCAACAAGCAATAATGGTAGCCGTAGCAATCAAAGGGCACCCTTGCCATGCCCACAGCAAGATGTGCCTTGCCTTCCACAAGCCTTGCCATGCCCACTGAGAGCCTTGCCATGCCCACTGCGAGCCTCACCATGTCCACCACGAGCTTCCTCATGCCCACCGCGAGCCTTGTCATGCCCATCACAAACCATGCAGTGCCAACTACAAACTTTGCCTCACCCACCTCAAGAAGGGCCATGCCCTCCTCAAGATGTGCCATGCCCTCAGAATATGCCATGCGCTCAGCAGAATATGCCAAGTCCACCTCAAGACTCATCATGGCAACTTCAACACTCACAAAGCCCACCTCAAGACTCACTGTGTCCACCTCAAGACTCACTGGGCCTACCTCAAGATGTACCAGGCCCACCTCAAAACATAACGTATCCACAAGATGTGACACACCTGCAAGACATGCCACAGTCATCAGGAGATATGCTGCAATCATCAAGAGGTATGCTACAATCATCAGGAGACGTGCCTCAGTCATCAGGAGACGTGCCTCAGTCACCAGCAGATGTTCTACAGTCACCAGCAGATGTGTCACAGTCACCAGCCAATGTACCACAGTCACCAAGAGACGTGCCACCGTCACCAGGAAGTGTACCACATTCACCTGGAGAAGTCCCACACTTATCAGTAGATGTGCTACAGTCACCTGGGGACATGTCATGCTTGCCAGAAGACATGCCACAAACATTTGGAGACTTGGCTCATTTACCAAAACTCAGGCCTGACTCTCTGCAAAATGATGTACAGAACCATGACACCCCTATGGATGTCTCAGCTCCATCCTCTCCAAGCTGCTCTCCCCGCCCACAGTCTCCACAGTTTGAAACTTCCTTAGAGAAAGTTCCTTCGCTCTCTGTCAAAGAAACTCCAGCCAGAAAAGAGATATCACTGTCAGAGCCTGTCAACCCCGGATCTGCCCAGGTGCAAGCACGAACACCACAATGTGGGTTGTACAACAGACCATGCCTGCATAGAATGAAGTACTTCTTACGACCTCCGGTGCATCACCTCTTCTTCCAGACACTAATACCAGATAAAGACACAAGAGAGGTGAGCTAACATGCCTTCCCCTGGGGATCAGGTGTCCTTGGTATAGGCCTAGCATGACGTTCGTATGCCCACCTGAGTTAAGACATTTTTATCTTTTTCCCACTGTGGAACCATTCAGTGTAGAATCAGATCTGGGTTCAAATTCAGCCCCACACTTAAAATCTGGCACTGAAGAAGTCACTTTACCTATCTATAAAATGGAGATAAGAACATACTTCACAGTATCATTAAAGGAGATAATATGTAAGGTGCCTGTTGGAGTGTCTGGCTTACCATAGGCCTTCATCAAATACTTCTCAATTCCTCTGCCTTTCCTTCCTCAATTCCTGATGCCCTCATTACAGCTTCCATATCACAGAGATAATAATACTCATGACACTTTGGTAGCTTCAAAATTGTTACTCTCTAACTTGGGGGAAGGAAATTCAATTTTAAGATTTTTTTAATTGAAGTTGATTTACAATATTGTTTTAGTTTCAAGTATACAGCAAAGTGATTCAGTTATATATTTGTTCAGATTATTTTCCATTACACGTCATTACAAGATACTGAATATTGTTCCCTGTGCTAGACAGTAGATCCTTGTTGCTGATCTATTTTATGTATAGCAGTTTGTTTCTGTTAATCCCATACTTCTAACTTGTCCTTCCCCACCTGCCTTTCCCCTTTGGTACCCATAAGTTTGTTTTCTATGTCTGCAAGTCTGTTTCTGTTTTGTAGATAGATTCATTGGTATTACTTTTTGGATTCCACATATAAGTGATATTATATAATATCTATCTTTCTCTGTCTGACTTACTTCACTTAGTATGATATTCTCTAGGTCCATCCATGTTGCTGCAAATGGCATTATTTCATTCGTTTTTTTATGGCTGAGTAATATTCCACTGTGTGTGTGTGTGTGTGTGTGTGTATGTGTGTGTGTGTACCACATCTTCTTAAACCAATCATCTGTTGATGGGCACTTGGGTTGTTTCCATGTCTTGGCTATTGTAAATGGTGCTACTATGAACATTGGAGTGCCTGTATCTTTTTAAATTAGAGTTTTCATCTTCTTCCAGATATATGCCCAGGAGTGGGATTGCTGGACATATGGTAGCTCTATGTTTAGTTTTTTGAGGAAGCTCCATACTGTTCTCCATAGTGGCAGCACCAGTTTACATTCCTACCAACAGTGCAGGAGGGTCCCCTTTTCTCCACACCCTCTCCAGCTCAATTTTAATATTTTAATGGAAATGCTACTTCCCATTAGTCTTCATTGATCTGTAAGAACTAAACTAGATGTGTAAGAAAAAAAAATTGTGGCTAAGTCCCATAACATGAAGCTTTTTTTCACTATACCTAAACACATTCCCAACATTAAGAAGACTGGCTTGAAGTTGTTCAAGAATTCAAAAGGTGCTTCTCCTGTTGGGGCAATCCGTAATCCAGCTTAGTGGGTGTCAGGCATTCACATTGATTTACTCTTAGAGAGTGAATTTTTTTCTCTCCTTTTAATTGTTCTATCTTCTAGTAGGCTTTATGTCTCCTCCTTCTGAATGACTCTCCCCAACACTAGCTTGTTCTCTTTTTTCCTGTGAGTCTGCCTCTGATGGACGATACATCATTCCATTATTGAGCACCTGGGGGACTTGAGAAAGCTCTTTACCTAGTCAAGGATGTAGTGCTTTGTAGGTGGTACACAACCAAAGAAGGCATCAGTAGATACAGGTCCACCTTATGTGTACACATAGCTCAGATTACAAGGTGGCAATTAGGCTACACAGAGTGGCTTTTTCTTCTTCATCTTTATTTCTTACCTTCTCCAAGAATCTCAGCCATCTAGAATACATCTGTAAATCTTTTCTGTCTCTTTTGATTACTTTTGGGCTTTTTATAAGTACTTCTTCACTAAGTCATTCTCCCCCCAGAACTTTTTTTTAGTGTGATGCACTTTATTTTCTATTCTATTCTAATTCATTGGGGGTTTTGGTCAGTACATTATTTTTTTATTGAAGTATAGTTGATTTACAGTATTATATTAGTAATGGGCAAAGGATTTGAATAGACATTTCTCCAAAGATTTTCTGTATCGTTAGTAATTAGGGAACTGCAAATCAGAATCACAGTGGGATACCACTTTGTATCGACTAGGATGGCTATAATAATACTTATTATACCCATTTATAGCCAATAAATATAATGTATTTATTATATTAAATATACATTTAATAATATATAACTATATTATTAAAATATAGCTGATTTACAATATTATGTTAGTTTCAGGTATACAACAAAGTGATTCCGTTATTTTTTTCAGGTTATATTCCATTATAGGTTTTTACAGGATATTGAATATAATTTCCTGTGCTATACAGTAAATTCTTCCAAGAACTTCTTAGCCAGTGTCCATGCTGCCACTAACCAGCCATTAGCCTTAACTCCTCTGAGTTATCAGCGAGATCAGGGGTTACCCTCAGGTGTCCTGAGACATAAGAAAGCTAAGTGCCCTCTCCCCAGAAGGGCAATTCCAGCCATCATTGTTTTTCTGTTATATATAAACTATCAAACTTTGTTTGGCTTGTGTTTTAAAATTTAATACTTATTCTCAGATTTTAAAAATAATGCTTGCTTAAGAAATAATTACCCATGATGCTATCAGTCAACATTTATTAATGTTAATAATTGGGTGTATTTCCTTCCTGGTTGCCTTTTTATGTGTAGACACTTTAAATTTTTTAATAATTGGGGGTCTTAACAATAATATATTTATTATTGTTGGTTTTGTTGTTTATAGAGAGTTTGAGTTTAGATGGTAGCTATGGAGTTATACCACTGTATGAAACCAGTTTCTGCCATCTATTGCATGACAAATTCTCACTCTAAATCTCAGTTTCCTTATCTATAAAATAGGAATAATAATAACATGTATTTCTTAGAGTTGTTGAGAGAATTAAGTGAGGATAAGTTAAATGTTAAAACTTATTATTATAATTATTGTTGTTATTATATCAGACTTTTTAATGTTTGTTTTTCTTCTGATGATGTGTCTATTACAGAAAAATTGAAAAATACAAAAGAACATATAGAGGAAAAATCATCCATCATTTCACCACCCAGATAATAGAAAACCACTTTTCATACATTCTCTTTCATTCTTTATATACATACTGTTTGGGGGTTGGGGGCGGGGGGTGAAGCAACTTAATATTTACTGTTGACTCAAAAAAAATCAACAAAATGGAATTCTTCTTCTAACAATAAGACATATTTAAAGCATCTTTATTCATCTCTTTGTTTCAGTATCTGGTATAGTATCATAGCTACCCCTAAATATCTTATCACCCTTATTCCAAAATCAACTTAGGCTAGCTCTTAAATCTTTTGTACTTTCCTTTCGAATGCTATATTTTAACACAGATGAAATCATGTTACATGTAGAACTTTGTATTCTTATTTGTTAACTTAATATAAGCATTTTCCCATGTCATTAGAAGTTTTTTAGATAAGGCTTTCCAGTCTCAATTTTTTAAATTATGAATATTTCAAATGCTTGGAAAACTTCCCTGTCTTCAACTTGTTCCAGAACCTCTTGCTTTTGTGTCTATAGAAACCCATCCTAATTTATTTCTTTTTATCTCTGCAGAACAAGGGTCAAAAATTAGAACCTATCCCTCATCGAAGACTAAGGATGGTAACAAACACCATTGAAGAAAACTTTCCCCTGGGGACTGTGCAGTTTTTGATGGACTTTGTGTCACCCCAGCACTACCCACCCAGAGAAATTGTGGCTCACATCATCCAGAAAATCCTGCTCAGTGGCTCTGAGACTGTGGATGTTCTAAAGGAGGCCTACATGCTTCTCATGAAAATTCAACAGTATGAACCTTAGCTTTTGGCAAATCTTCTGGGGTACCTGGCCTCAGGGCACAACTTTCTCTTGCCTAAGATTTATTCATCTAACCATTAGAGAGGGTGACTTAGTATATTAGTATTATTTGTATTGCAAGTGACAGGAAACTCAATCCAAACTGGTTTTAACAGCTGGTAAAAGAGAATTTAATGACTCGTGTTACTAGAAACCTAGGAATAAGATGTGACTTAATTCAGTTCAAAAATGGTTACCAGGATCCATTTTTCAGCTCTACTTTGCTGTTTTTAGGCTTCACATGGTAGCCTTCTCAGCCTCTAGCTTTTACGACACTCTTAGTACAAGAGAGGGTCCACTTCCTTTATAATCACACAGAGTTCTGAAATTGGGTCTTATAGGTTTTAATTGGCATAACATAAGATATGAGTCCATCTTTGAGCCAATCATTGTGAACTGAGGAATAGAATATCAAGATTGACATGCGGGCCTCCCTGGTGGCGCAAGTGGTTGAGAGTCCGCCTGCCGATGCAGGGGATACGGGTTCGTGCCCCGGTCTGGGAGGATCCCATATGCCGCGGAGCGGCTGGGCCCGTGAGCCATGGCCGCTGAGCCTGCGCGTCCGGAGCCTGCGCGTCCGGAGCCTGTGCTCCGCAACGGGGGAGGCCACAACAGTGAGAGGCCCGCATACCGCAAAAAAAAAAAAAAAAAAAGATTGACATGCTTCACAGACTTCTTCCCAGGGTCCTAGTGGATAAAGCCAGTGGGCTAAGAATAATAAAGAGTTGATTTCTTCAAGGCAAAATTGGGGTACTAATGCTTCCCAAAAGACAAGTGGATACTGGGTAGCTAAAAAAAAGGAAGTTCCACTACCCTCAGATGACATGGTATTGTATCCAAGGGTGGGCAAGAGCACTGAGGATATGAGGAGGCTTCTTGCTTCTATCATCTTCGAGATCCCATCCCTTCTTCCACTAAACTCTCCAGAATTCTAATTGATGTCACTTTACTTTCAGGCTACATCCAGCTAATGCCAAGACGGTGGAGTGGGACTGGAAGCTGCTTACTTACGTCATGGAGGAAGAGGTAACATAGCAATTGCAAGCATAAATCTTTTGCAGAGGAAGTTTTAACTAGAAATAAAAGTGACTGTAAATCTGGTAGTAACGTCTTTGCCATTATTCCTTTCTTTTACTCCCCCCAATCCCAACCAAAACATTCCTATTGAAGTGGTATGTGCTGTCTTCCAATTCAAGATTGAATACATTCACTTATCCCTCTCCTTTTTCAGATTCCATTTAAAATAACAGTAAATGAATAGAGAAAGGTATAAACCTATGGCACTGAAAATAAGGGGAAAGACAATAGATTTGAATGAAGATTGGAAGAGCTAAAGGAAATGTAAGAGTGATGACTGATGTAGCTAGGCTGAGAAAGCTACAGGCTAGAATACATGAGGAAGGGCTGTAGCCAAAGAGGGAGGAAATCTGCCCTTTAGAGCAAAGAATTTTGGACTCAGAAACACAATATATAAGAAGGTTGGAGTAGGATATGAGCTGTAAGTCTGTTGAAAGCTTGTAGATGGAACTGACAATCTCTCTATTTTTGAGTACAGAAAGCTCAGTTGCCAGGTTACCTACCTTTCAGGCAAAAAATCAGAGGATTCATTGTCTAAAAGAAATTGAATGAACCATCTGTCATAAATGAAGTCAGCTAGTGTAGAGTTGGTGCTCCAGAAAAAAAGTCTGCATTCTGACCTTTAGGGATCCCTAAACTTAATTGCCAGCTTTCTGTCTGCTAACCCAAAAGCACTTGGATGGAATAAATTATTGTCAACTTAGAACTCTATACTCAGCCAAACTATTAGCCAACTGTGAGGGTAGAATAAAGACATTTCCAGACATGTACAAACTTGAAAAAATATCCACACACCCCATTTCATAGGTTACTTGAAGATATGCATACAAAGAATAGGGGAATAATCAAAAAAGGGGGAGACACAGGATCCAGTATCACTAGATCTAATCCAGAAGAGTAAGGAAGAGAAGTCCTGAGATTACTGCAAATAGTAGACCTAGAGAGCAATCATTCCAGATTGGAGCAAAAAAATACAGGGCTTTAAGAAAGCATGATCTGGGAAACACCACCAGATGGTAGACAAGGAAGCTCCAGGCCCTTGTTCCCCAATGGAGACACCAAGTTAACAACAGTATATGGACCAGAATACCTTTGTGAAAACTCTAGAGACCAGTTGAGAAGTTGTAGTACTCAGGCCAATGTATAACCAAGAAGGTACTCCATTGAAAGGAGTAGGAAAGTTTGTGGTATTTTGTGTGTCCGTGCCCCTCCCTCTACCCAGCATAGCACAGTGCAACTAGGAGGAAGTCTCCCATACCCTGGCTCCTCCCTTGGGATGGAAACAGAAGAGTGGACATTGAGTCCAGTGTTCTGGCTTGTTAGGAGGATAGTTTCTGTCTTACCTGACTCAGAGCACTGTTGAGAACAGTGGCTTAGTTTTCTGGCTGAAAAGAAATGTGAGCACTGCAGCATTTTAGAGCTGCAGAGAGTATGCAGTTCCACTAACAGGTACTGGGGGAGCAAGAGACTGTGGGCTTTCAAGAAGTAGGGGCAAGCCACTTGGGAAATTAAGGCAGATAAAAGCACACACACAGGCTCAGAGAAAACACATCTCCAGTAAAGGTCTGAGAGGTCTCAGAACCTTTAGCCAAGCTGATTGGTGAAGGTCTTGCCATGCATGAACTCAATGGATAAAGACTGGGAAAGGTGTTTTTTTCAAATGTTTAAATCTCAAAAAGAAGATTACAAGGCATACAAAGAGGCAGGGAAATGTGGCCCAATCAAAAGAATGAAATCAAGCTCCAGAAACTGACCCTAAAGAAACACAAATCTCTCAACTTACTGACAAAAAAATTTTTTTAACTATCTTAAAGATGCTCAAGGAGCTAAAAGAGAACACAGACAACAAAATGAAGCAAGAAAATAATGCATGAACAAAATGAGAATATTAAATTTTAAAAAACTGTAGAAAATAATCAAATATATTCTGGAGCTGAAAAATACAGTTACTGAATTGAAAACTTCACTAGAGGAGTTCAACAACAGTCTTGGTCAGGCAGGAGAAAAAAAATCAATGAACATGAAGAAAGGTCATTTGAAATCACTGAGACAGGAGCAAAAAGAAAACAATGAAGAAAATTGATGAGCACCTAAGGGACTATGGGACACCATTAAATGGACCATATACACATTAGGGAAGTCCCAGAAACGGAAGAGAGAAAGGGGCGAAGAGCTTATTTGAAGAAATAATAACCAAAAACTTTCCAAGTCTGAGGAAAGAAATGGGCATACAAATTCAAGAAAGCTCCAGTGAGAATAAACCAGAGAGACCCCACACCAAGACACATTATAATCAAACTGTCAAAAGTTAAGGACTTTTTCTTTGAAAGACTTTTTCTTGAAAGCAGCAAGAAAAAAGTGAATTATCACATACAAGTGAGTTTGTATAAGACACTCAGCAGATTCTCAGTGAAATCTTGCAGGTCAGAAGGCAATGGGATGATGTATTCAAAGTTCTAAAAGAAAAGAACTGTCAACCAAGAATACTATATCTGGCAAAACTTTCCTTCAAAAATGAGGGTGAGCAGCAGGAGAGAAGTGACACATCAATACAAGATCCTCAATAAGATTATCAGAGATTTCTCATTAGAAACTGGAGGCCAGAAGTTAGTGGGGCAATATATTCAAAGTGCTAAAGAATAAAAGTCAACCAAGATTTCTGTATCCAGCAAAACTGTCCTTCAAAAATGAGGGAGAAACTACTGGGCATATACCCTGAGAAAACCATAATTCAAAGAGAGTCATGTACCACAATGTTAATTGCAGGTCTATTTACAGTAGCCAGGACATGGAAGCAACCTAAGTGTCCATCGACAGATGAATGGTTAAAAAAGATGTGGCACATATATACAATGGAATATTACTCAGCCATAGAAAGAAACGAAATTGAGTTATTTGTAGTGAGGTGGATGGACCTAGAGACTGTCATATAGAGTGAAGTAAGTCAGAAAGAGAAAAACAAATACCATATGATAACACATATATATGGAATCTAAAAAAAAAAAAAGTTCTGAAGAACCTAGGGGCAGGACAGGAATAAAGATGCAGACATAGAGAATGAACTTGAGGACATGGGGAGGGAGAAGGGTAAGCTGGGACGAAGTGAGAGAGTGGCATGGACATATATACACTACCAAATGTAAAATAGATAGCTAGTGGGAAGCAGCCGCATAGCACAGGGAGACCAGCTCAGTGCTTTATGTCCACCTAGAGGGATGGGATAGGGAGGGTGGGAGGGAGATGCAAAAGGGAGGGGGATATGAGGATATAAGTATATGTATAGCTGATTCACTTTGTTATACAGCAGAAACTAACACACCATTATAAAGCAATTATACTCCAATAAAGTTGTTTAAAAAAATGAGGGAGAAATAAAGACATTCCCAGATGAACAAAAGCTGAGGGAGTTCATTTACTACTATCCCTGCTCATCAAGAAATGCTAAAGGGAGTCCTGCAGGGTAAAATGAAAACTAAACTGTAACTTGAAGCCGTATGAAGAAATAAAGATGTCAGTAAAGATAAATACATGGGCAGTTATAAAAGCTATTATTGTAACAATGGTTTGTAACTCCACATTGGTTTTCTATAATGTATTAAGTAACTAATACATTTTTAAAGTATTAATCTAAAAGCTAGTATTATTGTAACTCCACATTTTGTTTTCTACATAATTTAAAAGATTAATGCATTTAAAAGAATTATTAGTTTATTTTGGGGCACACAGTATATGAAGATATTGTTTTGTGACTTCAACAACTAAAAGGGGTGGGAACAGAGCTGTAAAGGAGCAGAGGTTTTGTGTGTTATTGAAGTTAACCTGGTATAAATTCAAAGTATTACAATTTTAGAATGTTAAATGTAATCCCCATGGTAACCACAAAGACAATGGCTGTAGAATGTACACAAAAGGAAATGAGAAAGGAATGTAAACATTTCACTACGAAAAAATCAACTAAAGACAATAATGCAGGAAATGAGGGACAAAAAAACTATAAGGCATTTAGAAAACAAATAGCACAAGGCCAGAAGTAAGTCCTTCCTTATCAGTAAAGGGAAACCAACGAATTGTGCATGCCTGCCTGCTGTGTGACAGACACTTACGCTGGCTTTGGTAAGGTTAGAGTTATCACCACATAAATCACAGGGACACTGAGACTCAGAGGGGTAAATTAAATACGGGATGGAGCTGAGTTTCAAACAAATAAATAAGGTCTGTGCACCACCAAAGCCCATGCTCTTTACCTGCATCAGTTAGGCTTCAACAGTTAGGATCATTTCACCTGTAACAGAAAACCCAGCTCAGACATGCTTTCACAGTAAGGATATACATCAGCTCATCTTACTAGAAGTATAGCAGTGAGATAGACATCATGGTTGCTTGATCTAGTAGCTTGGCAGAGTCATTTTTCTGTCTCTCTGTTTGGATATCCACAGTTTAGGGTTTATCCTGAGACTGATAGTTAGGTTCAGTGAAAGAAAGAGACTGACTTTTCAAGCTCTAGGATTGCCCTATTTGCCCTCTTTTATAATGACCTAAACTGCTTGCTCTCTCCCAGAAACCTCTCTTTTAGATACACACTCGTTGACTCATGGGCCTTCCCTTGACTTAGTATTTATGAGAGCCCAGTGCTCAGTGTCATCCAGGAGATTGAGAGGAAATACTTACTCCTCATTTTTTCTCCCCCAGGGACAAAATCTGCCCGGGCGAGTCCTTTTTCTACGTTATGTAGTACAGACCCTGGAAGATGATTTCCAACAGATCCTGAGGAAGCAGCGACAGCACCTGCAGCAGTCTATTGCAAGCACTGTGCTATCCTGTGACAAGCAACCCCACAATGTCAGGTAACCAGCCATCTGAGCCCTGGGCTGACAAGAGGGAGGGGCTGTAAGTGGGCAGCTACTCAAGTCCGGAGAACATCAGGTGGATGAGATTTTCTAGTAGCTAGATAGTATGACAGGGATAGTTATTACAACTATAAACAGTCCTAGAAGGAAACCTCTCTGTACCAACTGTGTGTCAGATGCCATAACTTGTGTGGTTTTTTTCCGAGGACCATCAGACTTCCTTTAGTCTATTTCAGTATTGTTCAGACAGCCTTGTGAGATCCAGGGGGAAAACTTGACTTGTGTAACATTTCACAGCTTTTATAAACCTAAATTTATTTCCATCCCCCTGAGTAACTCAAGATAAATCTCATTTGTCACTACTACTTTCTGAAAAGTCTATTATTATAATAGGTCACGTGGCTGACAGTAAGGTACAGTAAGGTAGCAAGCACGTGTTCTTTTTTTGTAGGATCAGGGCCAAAGCTTCTGGAAGCTTCAGAGTGGGGAACTACCATATCCTTATACCAGCGGGGGGAAATGTGGTTTGTGGGGTAGGGATCTCAGGCTAGAATTTTCATCCTGGAACTACAAACTTCGCTTCTTTTGGAAATGGTTCTCACCAGCATTCCTTTTTTCAGAGCATCATTGAGATTTTTTTTCACTCACATTTACATTCTCATATGTTCTTGCATATTTGTTAAGAATAGTTTTTACAGGCCAGTGTGGGATATTGACTATTATAACTCCTTTAATTAGAAAAGGGGGACGTTTCATTATGTTCTAAGTAACAGTCAGCTTTTTCTCCCTTAGTTTGCATGCTTATAACCATTTCCCTAGATGTGCCATTTTATGTAAAGTTTAAATATTAATGATTATAGGGGGTAGAAAATCAGTAAGTAGAGAAACTACAGAGAGCACAGGATAGCATAGTTGGTTTTAAAATTGAAAAATAACAATTTAAATAGTGAGAGCAACTCTCCTGACCATTCTGCTTTGTGAGCTTAGGCATTGGATTGGGAGATGGGAGACATGAACCCAACTCAATCCAGTGACAAGTCACTCACTTTCATTGTGTGAGCCTCTCACTATACCCAACACTATACTCTTGGGTTTAAAGATAGGCATTGGTAACCTCTAAATGCAAGCCATATACTCTATTTTGTACTTTTATCAATGAAAAAAATCAGTTTCAGCTGGAGGGGAAACCAGCTGTATTTGATTCAATAAGAGATGGCTATTAGATTGAGGTTCTGGTTACACGAATGTGTGCATGTATTTATCAAAACTTATCAAACAGTATATAACTGTGCTTTGACCTCTAACGGGTGGGACAGTTGTCAGAGCTTTCTGAGAGGCTGTTTCCGGGTTATAATCCTCAGCTTAGCTCAAATAAAATTTTCCATTTCCTTCTTAAAATAAAAAAAATTCATCAAACAAAAACCAGTGTGCAATTTATTTTATATGTTATACCTCAAAGATAAGTTTTTAAAAAAGAAAGTGATGGTAAGTCAGTCTCCATATGACCCCTTAAGGGATTTTCTTCTCTTTTTTTTTTTTTTAATTTTTCTTTGTATGCGGGCCTCTCACTGTTGTGGCCTCTCCCGCTGTGGAGCACAGGCTCCGGACGCGCAGGCTCAGCGGCCATGGCTCACGGGCCCAGCCCCTCCAAGGCATGTGGGATCCTCCCGGACCGGGGCACGAACCCGTGTCCCCTGCATCAGCAGGCGGACTCTCAACCACTGCGCCACCAGGGAAGCCCTCTTCTCTTTTTTAACTGTGCATACAAAGAGTAATCTAGTTCTACATGATTTAAGAAATACACTAGTCCCCAGATCCCCTCACCCACATTTTCCTTTCCCAAGGGGTAACTACTTTCAACTCTTTTATTTAAGTGATTCTTTGGATTTTTACCTCTTTATGGCTAAATAAACTGTTTGTGTTGCTAATTGTTGATTTTTCATTGTTAGCTATTATCTATTAACTCCCCACATGAAAGATGAGGAGTTAGCTCTTTTTCCTCCCTACCTCCTCTCTCTCTCTCTCTCTCTCTCTCTGTCTCTGTCTCACTCTCTCTCTCTCTCTCTCACACACACACACACACACACACACACACACTTCCCAGCCCCCATGCCATTAATAGAGTTATATCATAATTTTGTTTAGATCAGTATCCAGTGTTTCCATCACTATAACTATGTGTGCTGGTCAGAGTTGAGCCAAGTACTAAACTGTGATTACTTTTTCTTTCACTCATACCTTTTTTGTTTTCCTTAGAGTTAATAACTGCCTCATTTTTAGTTTCCTCGTATTGTTCGTGCATATCAGAAGTCAACCCTAGATTCTCTGCTGTTTGGTTCAAATATCCCATCAAGATGTTTATTCACACTGAGTTAGTCTTATGAAGTTCTTCTTGAAGATCTGTGGTGGAACGTTTTGACATCCTTCAATCTGGATTGGTTGTCCTCGTTTCCAGTCTTTATCATAAATGTGAAAATTCCCTTCACCTGTTTCCAGTGTTGGATCTCTGTTTCATATCTTCTCTTTCTTGGTTTACTTCCATGTTTTTGATAGATCAGTCTCCAGTAGCTTCTTAGAAAGGTATGTGGGAAGTAAAATTTTTGAGATCTTTTATGTCTGAAAATATCTTTATCTTCCCACACGTTGATTGATAAGTGAGTATAGATATTTAGGTTAGAAATATCTTTTCTACAGAATATTAAAGGAAATCTTCCATTGTCTTCTAGCTTCCAGAATTGCTGTGAAGAAGCCATAAGCTACTTTGATTACTGATTCTTTGTGTGTGCCTTGATTTTTTTCTCTGGCTGTTTATAGAATCCTCTTTTTGCCCAATATACTTGTTTTAGATCTATGTTCATCTAGTATGCTGGGCATTCAATGGGCCATTTCATATCCTTCATTCTTGGAAAATAGAATTTTCATTCCTGTTATCATGTTTTTAATTTCCAAGAGCTCTTTTTCTTTAAATGTTCCTTTTTAAAAATAATAAATAGAGACTTCCGGGTAAGATGGCGGAAGAGTAAGACGCGGAGATCACCTTCCTCCCCACAGATACACCAGAAATACAGCTACACGTGCAACAACTCCTACAGAACACCTACTGAATGCTCGCAGAAGACCCCAGACCTCCCAAAAGGCAAGAAACTCCCCACATACCTGGGTAGGGCAAAGCAGAGAGATTCCCGCACAGAGGAGCGGTGCCGAGCGGCACTCACCAGCCCGAGAGGCTTGTCTGCTCCCCCGCCAGGGCGAGCGGCGCTGGAGCTGAGGCTCGGGCTTCGGTCAGAGCGCAGGGAGAGGACTGGGACTGGCGGCGAGAACTCAGCCTGAAGGGGGCTAATGTGCCACAGCTATCCGGGAGGAAGTCCGGGAAAACTCTGGAGCTGCCGAAGAGGCAGGAGACTTTTTCTTCCCTCTTGGTTTCCTGGTGCGCGAGGAGAGGGGATTAAGAGCGCCGCGTAAAGGAGCTCCAGAGACGGGCGCGAGTCGCGGCTGAAAGCGCGGAGCCCAGAGACGGGCGTGGGACGCTGGGGCTGCTGCTGCCGCCGCCAAGAAGCCTGTGTGCGAGCGCAGGACACTGTCCACACCGCCCTTCCGGGAGCCTGTGCAGCCTGCCACTGCCGGGGTCCCGGGATCCAGGGGCGGCTTCCCTGGGAGAACGCACGGCGCGCCTCGGGCTGGTGCAACGTCACGCCGACCTCTGCCGCTGCAGGCTCGCCCCGCACTCCGTGCCCCTCCCTCCCGCCTGGCCTGAGTGAGCCAGAGTCCCCGAAGAGGCTGCTCCTTTAACCCTGTCCTGTCTGAGCGAAGAACAGACGCCCTCCGGCGACCTACACGCAGAGGCGGGGCCAAATCCAAAGCTGAGACCCAGGAGCTGTGAGAACAAAGAAGAGAAAGGGAAACCTCTCCCAGCAGCCTCAGAAGCAGCGGATTAAAGCTCCACAATCAACTTCATGTACCCTGCATCTGTGGAATACATGAATAGACAACAAATCATCCCAAATTGAGGAGCCAGGAGTCAGTGCTGTGCCTCTGAGGTGGGAGAGCGAACTTCAGAACACTGGTCCACAAGAGACCTCCCAGCTCCACATAATATCAAACGGCGAAAATCTTCCAGAGATCTCCATCTCAACACCAGCACCCAGCTTCACTCAACGACCAGCAAGCTACAGTGCTGGACACCCTATGCCAAACAACTAGCAAGACAGGAACACAACACCACCCATTAGCAGAGAGGCTGCCTCAAATCATAAAAAGTCCGCAAACACCCCAAAACACACCACCAGACGTGGACCTGCCCACCAGAAAGACAAGATCCAGCCTCATCCACCAGAACGCAGGCAGTAGTCCCCTCCACCAAGAAGCCTACACAACCCACTAAACCAACCTTAGCCACTGGGGACAGACACCAAAAACAACGGGAACTACGAACCTGCAGCCTGCAAAGAGGAGACCCCAAACACAGTAACATAAGCAAAATGAGAAGACAGAAAAACACACAGCAGGAGAAGGAGCAAGATAAAAACCCACCAGACCTAACAAATGAAGAGGTAATAGGCAGTCTATCTGAAAAAGAATTCAGAATAATGATGGTAAAGATGATCCAAAATCTTGGAAATAGAATAGACAAAATGCAAGAAACAGTTAACAAGGACCTAGAAGAACTAAAGACGAATCAAGCATCGATTAAAAACACAATAAATGAAATAAAAAATACTCTAGATGGGATCAATAGCAGAATAACTGAGGCAGAAGAACGGATAAGTGAGGTGGAAGATAAAATAGTGGAAATAACTGCTGCACAGCAAAATAAAGAAAAAAGAATGAAAAGAACAGAGGACAGTCTCAGAGACCTCTGGGACAACATTAAACGCACCAACATTCGAATTATAGGGGTTCCAGAAGAAGAAGAGAAAAAGAAAGGGACTGAGAAAATATTTGAAGAGATTATAGTTGAAAACTTCCCTAATATGGGAAAGGAAATAGTTAATCAAGTCCAGGAGGCACAGAGAGTCCCATACAGAATAAATCCAAGGAGAAATACACCAAGACACATATTAATCAAACTATCAAAAATTAAACACAAAGAAATCATATTAAAAGCAGCAAGGCAAAAACAACAAATAACACACAAGGGAATCCCCATCAGGATAACAGCTGATCTCTCAGCAGAAACTCTACAAGCCAGAAGGGAGTGGCAGGACATACTTAAAGTGATGAAGGAGAAAAACCTGCAACCAAGATTACTCTACCCAGCAAGGATCTCATTCAGATTTGATGGAGAAATTAAAACCTTTACAGACAAGCAAAAGCTGAGAGAGTTCAGCACCACCAAACCAGCTTTACAACAAATGCTAAAGGAACTTCTCTAGGCAAGAAACACAACAGAAGGAAAAGAACTACAATAACGAACCCAAAACAATTAAGAAAATGGGAATAGGAACATACATATCAATAATTACCTTAAATGTAAATGGACTAAATGCTCCCACCAAAAGACACAGACTGGCTGAATGGATACAAAAACAAGACCCATATATATGCTGTCTACAAGAGACCCACTTCAGACCTAGAGATACATACAGACTGAAAGTAAGGGGATGGAAAAAGATATTCCATGCAAATGGAAACCAAAAGAAAGCTGGAGTAGCAATTCTCATATCAGACAAAATAGACTTTAAAATAAAGACTACTAGAAGAGACAAAGAAGGACACTACATAATGATCAAGGGATCAATCCAAGAAGAAGATATAACAATTGTAAATATTTATGCACCAAACATAGGAGCACCTCAATACATAAGGGAAATATTAACAGCCATAAAAGGAGAAATCGACAGTAACACAATCATAGTAGGGGACTTTAACACCCCACTTTCACCAATGGACAGGTCATCCAAAATGAAAATAAATAAGGAAACACAAGCTTTAAATGATACATTAAACAAGATGGACTTAATTGATATTTATAGGACATTCCATCCAAAAACAACAGAATACACATTTTTCTCAAGTGCTCATGGAACATTCTCCAGGATAGATCATATCTTGGGTCACAAATCAAGCCTTGGTAAATTTCAGAAAATTGAAATTGTATCAAGTATCTTTTCCGACCACAATGCTATGAGACTAGATATCAATTACAGGAAAAGAGCTGTAAAACATACAAACACATGGAGGCTAAACAATACACTACTTAATAACGAAGTGATCACTGAAGAAATCAAAGAGGAAATTAAAAAATACCTAGAAACAAATGACAATGGAGACACGACGACCCAAAACCTATGGGATGCAGCAAAAGCAGTTCTAAGAGGGAAGTTTATGGCAATACAATCCCACCTTAAGAAACAGGAAATATCTCGAATAAACAACCTAACCTTGCACCTAAAGCAATTAGAGAAAGAAGAACAAAAACATCCCAAAGTTAGCAGAAGGAAAGAAATCATAAAAATCAGATCAGAAATAAATGAAAAAGAAATGAAGGAAACGATAGCAAAGATCAATAAAACTAAAAGCTGGTTCTTTGAGAAGATAAACAAAATTGATAAACCATTAGCCAGACTCATCAAGAAAAAAAGGGAGAAGACTCAAATCAATAGAATTAGAAATGAAAAAGGAGAAGTAACAACTGACACTGCAGAAATACAAAAGATCATGAGAGATTACTATAAGCAACTCTATGCCAATAAAATGGACAACCTGGAAGAAATGGACAAATTCTTAGAAATGCACAACCTGCCAAGACTGAATCAGGAAGAAATAGAAAATATGAACAGACCAATCACAAGCACTGAAATTGAAACTGTGATTAAAAATCTTCCAAGAAACAAAAGCCCAGGACCAGATGGCTTCACAGGCGAATTCTATCAAGCATTTAGAGAAGAGCTAACACCTATCCTTCTCAAACTCTTCCAAAATATAGCAGAGGGAGGAACACTCCCAAACTCATTCTACGAGGCCACCATCACCTTGATACCAAAACCAGACAAGGATGTCACAAAGAAAGAAAACTACAGGCCAATATCACTGATGAACATAGATGCAAAAATCCTCAACAAAATACTAGCAAACAGAATCCAACAGCACATTAAAAGGATCATACACCATGATCAAGTGGGGTTTATTCCAGGAATGCAAGGATTCTTCAATATACGCAAATCAATCAACGTGATACACCATATTAACAAGTTGAAGGAGAAAAACCATATGATCATCTCAATAGATGCACAGAAAGCTTTTGACAAAATTCAACACCCATTTATGATAAAAACCCTGCAGAAAGTAGGCATAGAGGGAACTTTCCTCAACATAATAAAGGCCATATATGACAAACCCACAGCCAGCATCGTCCTCAATGGTGAAAAACTGAAACCATTTCCACTAAGATCAGGAACAAGACAAGGTTGCCCACTCTCACCACTCTTATTCAACATAGTTTTGGAAGTTTTAGCCACAGCAATCAGAGAAGAAAAGGAAATAAAAGGAATCCAAATGGGAAAAGAAGAAGTAAAGCTGTCACTGTTTGCAGATGACATGATACTATACATAGAGAATCCTAAAGATGCTACCAGAAAACTACTAGAGCTAATCAATGAATTTGGTAAAGTTGCAGGATACAAAATTAATGCACAGAAATCTCTGGCATTCCTATATACTAATGATGAAAAATCTGAAAGTGAAATCAAGGAAACACTCCCATTTACCATTGCAACAAAAAGAATAAAATATCTAGGAATAAACCTACCTAAGGAGACAAAAGACCTGTATGCAGAAAATTATAAGACACTGATGAAAGAAATTAAAGATGATACAAATAGATGGAGAGATGTACCATGTTCTTGGATTGGAAGAATCAACATTGTGAAAATGACTCTACTACCCAAAGCAATCTACAGATTCAATGCAATACCTATCAAACTACCAATGGCATTTTTCACAGAACTAGAACAAAAAATTTCACAATTTGTATGGAAACACAAAAGACCCCGAATAGCCAAAGCAATCTTGAGAACGAAAAACGGAGCTGGAGGAATCAGGCTCCCTGACTTCAGACTATACTACAAAGCTACAGTAATCAAGACAGTATGGTACTGGCACAAAAACAGAAAGATAGATCAATGGAACAGGATAGAAAGCCCAGAGATAAACCCACGGACATATGGTCACCTTATCTTTGATAAAGGAGGCAGGAATGTACAGTGGAGAAAGGACAGTCTCTTCAATAAGTGGTGCTGGGAAAACTGGACAGGGACATGTAAAAGTATGAGATTAGATCACTCCCTAACACCATACACAAAAATTAGCTCAAAATGGATTAATGACCTAAATGTAAGGCCAGACACTATCAAACTCCTAGAGGAAAACATAGGCAGAACACTCTATGACATAAATCACAGCAAGATCCTTTTTGACCCACCTCCTAGAGAAATGGAAATAAAGACAAAAATAAACACATGGGACCTAATGAAACTTAAAAGCTTTTGCACAGCAAAGGAAACCATAAACAAGACCAAAAGACAACCCTCAGAATGGGAGAAAATATTTGCAAATGAAGCAACTGACAAAGGATTAATCTCCAAAATTTATAAGCAGCTCATGCAGCTCAATAGCAAAAAAACAAACAACCCAATCCAAAAATGGGCAGAAGACCTAAATAGACATTTCTCCACAGAAGATATACAGACAGCCAACAAACACATGAAAGGATGCTCAACATCTTTACTCATTAGAGAAATGCAAATCAAAACTACAATGAGATATCATCTCACACCAGTCAGAATGGCCATCATCAAAAAATCTAGAAACAATAAATGCTGGAGAGGGTGTGGAAAAAAGGGAACACTCTTGCACTGCTGGTGGGAATGTGAATTGGTACAGCCACTATGGAGAACAGTATGGAGGTTCCTTAAAAAACTACAAATAGAACTACCATATGACCCAGCAATCCCACTACTGGGCATATACCCTGAGAAAACCATAATTCAAAAAGAGACATGTACCAAAATGTTCATAGCAGCCCTATTTACAATAGCCCAGAGATGGAAACAACCTAAGTGTCCATCATCAGATGAATGGATAAAGAAGATGTGGCACATATATACAATGGAATATTACTCAGCCATAAAAAGAAATGAAATTGAGCTATTTGTAATGAGGTGGATGGACCTAGAGTCTGTCATACAGAGTGAAGTAAGTCAGAAAGAGAAAGACAAATACTGTATGCTGACACATATATATGGAATTTAAGGAAAAAATGTCATCAAGAACATAGGGGTAAGACAGGAATAAAGACACAGACCTACTAGAGCATGGACTTGAGGATATGGGGAGGGGGAAGGGTAAGCTGTGACAAAGTGAAAGAGCGGCATGGACATATATACACTACCAAATGTAAGGTAGATAGCTAGTGGGAAGCAGCCGCATAGCACAGGGAGATCAGCTCGGTTCTTTGTGACCGCCTGGAGGGGTGGGATAGGGAGGGTGGGAGGGAGACGCAAAAGGGAGGGGATATGGGAACATATGTATATGTATAACTGATTAAATTTGTAAAATTAAAAAAAAATAATAATAATAATAATAAATAGTATTCTGTTCTTGTCTTTTTCTTTCATGGATCCGTACCTTTTCATATCTTTGATTATACTAATGATAGGTTTTGTTTTTCTTAATTCCCTGTATAATGTCTGTTTTCTCCAAGTTGCTTTTTTGAGGAGAAAGGAGGGTTGGTTTGGCTTTTTGGTGTTTATCTCTCATGTTAGAATATGTCCATAGATGTCTGGTAAACTTTTGTAATCTATCCACGTTTAAGGGTGACTCAAAAGCTATTGGAAGCTCTGAGTACAGGTGAGGACTTGTCATTTCTGAGTTTCCCTGTAGATGGAACTGGCTGCCCGTTTCTTAGAAAATACCTCGTCAGTGTCTTTAGGTCTTTCCTCTTGGGCTGAATGGGTTTTCCAGAAAAGACTTCAGATTTCCTACGTGAAAGATAAAGACCAGGATGCCAGGTTTGGGGAAGACAGTTCTGGGAAGGTGGCAAGGACCTCTGCACTGAGCATGCATAGGTTCACTTAGAGCCCCTGTTTTTGCTTTGATGCCTTTGCCTCCCAGCTGTGCCTGGTATCCCAGTCCAGAGACCCTCTGTTTTACCTCTCCACAAAGTTAACCTGTAGTCTTCAGCACTGGGGGAGAAGATCTAAAAGTTTCTTAAACAGCTTACAAGCCATCATATTTATTTTAATTTACCCGCTTTTACCCTAACTTCATGGAAACCTCATACTGCCATTTGCAGCACTTATTGAAGATTTTTTTTTCCAGTTTTTGGTAAATAGGATTAAATAGGATTGCTCTTCTCTACTGCTGGCTTAGGATTCAGCTTTCTCAATTCTGCCAAGTCAGCTAAAATTTATCCCTTTGCCAAAGTCATAGACTTAGATTAAACATCATCTAAACATGACATTTGTCTTATTTACTTAGTTAATTGGTTACTTTGAATTTTGTAATCAGCATCTCTTACCCAACCCCTTAAATCAAAGGCTGGGACCTTGACAATTACCTACATCAATCCCCCATCACCCACTTTTTGCACCTTCTTGCACCCAAAGTAATTGGCATCCTGAATGTTCATCATGTTCCTTTCCTTTTTATATAGTTTTATTGTATCTATATGTGTTCCTGTATATATTTTTATTTTAGTTCCTTTTAGCTGTATATAAAAGAGTATCATGCTGTATGTAATCAATTGGTACTTTTATATTTCACTTATTATTATAGAGTACTAAGATTTGTCCATACCTATCCACTGTAGCATATTCATTTCCACTACTGTAGAATATTGTTTTGTGAATATACTTCATTTTCCTTCCAGCTTCCAGATTTTTACTGTTATCATCTGCCCTCCTTTTCTTCCCTTCTTTGTGGATTTTTAAAAAAAATTATTTACTGTAGTATTAGTGGCATTTTAGGAGGGAACAAAATTAGATGTGTATATTCAATCCATCATTTTTACCTGGGTTACCTAAGTGATCATCAAAAGTAATTTTGACTATATGAGATGTTTTTACCTTACTAACTTTGTGAGCCTACAACCTGTGTAAGGTTTCACTCCACTGCACATACTCTAAACCTTGGTTATTAGCATTAATAACTGACATCTAATAATAGAAAGCCAACAAAGTCATCCAGTCCAACTTTCCACTTTGTCAAGGAATGTTCCTGGTCAGGAAGCCACAGATAGTGCTCTTTGACCTTGGAGATACCTTTCAATAATTCTAACTTAAAGAAAAATGTTGATGTTTTACTTATCTTTTGTAACCTTACTGCAATTAAGTGCAGGGTTTCCATTAGACTTTTTAAATACTGAAAGTAGACTCGTTACTTCCGCTCTTCAAGATAGGAGTTGGGGCCTCCCCCATTTTTCTCAGTAGGCGGCGGCGGCGGTTTGAGATGTTCGGCCTCAAGAGAAACGCAGTAATCGGACTCAACCTCTACTGTGGGGGGGCCGGATTGGGACCGGGTAGCGGCAGCGGCGCCTCCGCTCCGGGGAGGCGGCTTTTGGCTGCGGGAAAGGAGGCCACGGCCGGGCAAGAGGTAGGGGGAGGGGAAACCGGCGAGGTGATTGGCGGAAGCGCCGGCCCGAGCGCCCCCCCCCCCCCGCCCCGGCCACTCTCGCGCCCGACGCCCGGAGGGTCGCGCGGCCCGAGCCCATTGGCGCCGAGGGCCCCGACGTCACCGCGACCCCCGCCAGGCTGCTGTTCTTCGCGCCCACCCGCCGCGCCTCGCCGCCTGAAGAGATGGAATCCTCGGCCTCCGACGCCATCATGTCGCCCGAAGAGGAGCTGGACGGGTGCGAGCCGGAGCCTCTAGGGAAGCGGCCGGCCGTCCTGCCTTTGCTGGAGTTGGTCGGCGAGGCCAGTAACAGCTCGGGCAAGGACGGCTCACTCCCCTCGACGCCGCCCCCAGCAGAGGAGGAGGAGGATGAGTTGTACCGGCAGTCCCTGGAGATTATCTCTCGATACCTCCGGGAGCAGGCAACCGGCACCAAGGACGCGAAGCCACTGGGCGGGTCTGGGGCCGCCAGCCGGAAGGCGTTAGAGACCCTGCGACGGGTCGGGGACGGTGTGCAACGGAACCACGAGACGGCCTTCCAAGGCATGCTTCGGAAACTGGACATCAAAAACGAAGACGATGTCAAATCTTTGTCTCGAGTGATGGTCCATGTTTTCAGTGACGGAGTAACAAACTGGGGCAGGATTGTGACTCTCATTTCTTTTGGTGCCTTTGTGGCCAAACACTTGAAGAGTATAAACCAAGAAAGCTGCATCGAACCATTAGCAGAAAGCATCACAGATGTCCTCGTAAGGACAAAACGAGCCTGGCTAGTCAAACAAAGAGGCTGGGATGGGTTTGTGGACTTCTTCCATGTAGAGGACCTAGAAGGCGGCATCAGAAATGTGCTGCTGGCTTTTGCAGGTGTTGCCGGAGTAGGAGCTGCTTTGGCGTATCTAATAAGATAGCCTTTTAAGTGCAATAATTGACTCTTAACCAACTCCAGCCACCAAAACCACATACGCCTGTGAAATCAGATGTATTTATGAAGTTGGACTTCAAGTTGTGCAGGCCATAACCTCCAGGAGTTCTACTCTAGCAACGTAGAAAAGCAAGCGGCAGGGGGCTTATGGCTAACAGGAATAAATACATGGGAAAAGTAATCCCTCTTGAAGAGTCACTGTCTGAAAGAAGTGGAATTCAGTTTCAGCAACAGGCAAACTTTGGGAGGCCATGGAGGAGGACTTTTAGGTTTAGTGAAGACGGTAGGGTGGAGAGACTTTAATTACCTTGCCTAGGACAGGAAAGTGGCTAGTAGCCAGGCTAGTCATAGAGTTCATTAAATATGCTCACTGAATCCATTAACTTCTATAGTGTTAAAATAGAAGCACTAACAACGCCAGCGTTATGTGTAAAATGGATTTCAAGCTACAAGTAATAGAACCTATGACTAGAAGCCTCAACACTGTACAACAGAGTGTGAAGGGAAGCTTTATCCTCTATAATTAGCTTTCCTAGATGTGCTTCTTGAATAGAAAGTCCAATGCTCAGGATGTTTATACCTGTTCTCCTTTGGCTTGGTTTGAGTGATTCCTAGTTTATTAGCCTAGTGTCATGGCCAAGAATACTTGACTTAAGGCTCAATTACAAATCTGGAATATTCTGTTTTTAAGACAAAAACTTGTAATCGTCTGTAAAAATTGTATATATTTTTACAGAACATCTGTTTGAAATGTAAAGGGAGAAAAGTCTGAAATTACATTAGTTTTTTCATACCCTTTTGAAATTCACAACTTCTGTAGTTAGGAACCTGTTTCTTATAGCTTTTTCTATTCTAAATTTTGTGCTAGTCAGTTCTAGATTGTATACAGAACCAACTGATGTAATTGTATGCAACCGGGTTGTAGTACAACAATTCTTTTTTTTTTTTTTTTTTTGCGGTACGTGGGCCTCTCACTGTTGTGGCCTCTCCCGTTGCGGAGCACAGGCTCCGGACGCGCAGGCTCAGCGGCCATGGCTCACGGGCCCAGCCGCTCCGCGGCATGTGGGATCCTCCCAGACCGGGGCACGAACCCGTGTCCCCTGCATTGGCAGGCGGACTCTCAACCACTGCGCCACCAGGGAAGCCCCAGTACAACAATTCTGATTCATAACTATGCAGGCTTTAATTTTCCTATCTGATTTTGGTAAGTATTTTTTAAATACCTGTTTGGGTTTTGTTTTTTGTTTTTTTTTAAACCTGGGGCTGAGACATTGAGGAATGGAAATTAATCCTTTCACTTTGTTACATGTGGGTTTTCAATAATTGAGTCAAGGTTTTAAGGATTTATTGGGAGGGCGGGGCACACGGGCTAATGACTTAGAAATAATGGGCTCTGATTGGGCAACTACTCATTTGAGTTCCTTCCATTTGTCTTAATTTAACTGGTGAAATTTTAACTGAGTTCATGAGCTCATCTTCAAAGCTTTTGCTAAAAGATTTTCAGCTGTTCCAAATGGGACTTATTAGGAGTATGTGTAAAAAGATCACATTGGGTGGCTGAGAGACATTTGATCCCTTGTTTGCTTAATAAATTGTACAATGATGGCTTGGAAAAGCAGGCTATAGTCTAACCGTGGTGCTATTACTAGGCTTGCTTGTTAAACACAGGTCTAAGCCTAGTGAGTTAATAAAACGAATACTTCTTTCATTTCAAAAAATAAATAAATAAATAAATAAATATTGAAAGTAGCCTAAGGACCCTCTCTGTTGCCTTTAGGGAAATCTAGAGGTCTAGGAGCCCATGTTAAAGTTGCAGTTCTGAGCACCATATAGTAAGACAGAAGTTTAAACTTTTTCTTTCTTATCTTTTTTCCATTGCAGGGATGTCATCAAGTGGTTGGTCAAAGCAGTAACTGAAGACAGATTAACTCAGTCCCCAAAGGAGAATCAAACCTCTCCAGGAACAGGAATCTTGAAGGCCAGCAGTAGCTACCCTTCTCCCCAACCTAACCTGACAAAGAACACCAATCAGCTGTAAGGAGCAGGCAGAAGTTATCTTTCCTGGGGCTATTGGGATTTACTGTTTTAGAGAACAGCACCACCCCCTAAGATGAGTTTCCCCCAAATTAACAAGCTCTTGTAACATAGGCTGATTTTTACTAAAAATTATCTTAGTTTGACTAAAGGTTAAATTCCTAATTCCAAAGGTAAAACAAAAGCAGATGCTTTCCTCCGGGATGAATAGGACTTCACTAAGTGAATATAAATTCACAAAGCCGAAGTGGAACAAAAGGCAGAGGACAGTGCCCTCCCTTTCCTAGATTCCAAGAGACAATACAGGGTTACAGCTACTCACCACTTCATCTGTCCACTGACAGAAGGGGAGTCATGCATAGTGGGTGTTCCAGCAGCCTCTTGTCCTCAAGGAACTGGGTCTCTCCTCCAGTCGTGGAAGAAGAAGAGCAGTTCAACCTGCAGGTTCCAACAGGTTATAACAGCAATGGCTCAGACCAGGGCAGGTCCTATTACCTCAGACCACACTGGAAAGAGATTCCTGGCATTTTTTTTATGGGATTGAAAGTGGTCTTGGCATTTTTTGAGAAATGCCAGGATTTGGGGGCTTGAACTGCCCTTGCACAAGTAACCTGCTATTCCATGTCAATTATATTAAAAATGACAGTCACACTTGATATTTCAAATACAGCATTTGTGCCTAAATTCACAACGCTATATAATAATCTAGTTGCACTGACCTGATTTTCATATAAGTACTATGGGTTTTAACTAATTTAGGAGACAATCTTGTATCTAAAGGGAGAATGTTTTGGAACAATGAAGTATTTGCTTGAGCAGATTGGGGAAGGTCCTAAAGTAGGGAAGTAGGGTTATCCCAGAACTCAGTATATAGACCCAAGAGAGAAGCAGACACTGTTCCTTAAATGAAAACTAATATAATAATAATAATAGTAATAAATTTATTGTAAGTAGATATTAGTAGAATAAAATAGGGTCCCCCTAAAAGTGATCATGATCTTAACAACAACAGTAGACACTGATGTTTACCATTAATGAGTGCCTATCTGCCAGATATCTTAAACATCACAACTTCATGAAATAGGTGGTATTATTTCTCCTTTTTTGAGATGAGAGAACTTAGACTGTAAGCAGTTTAGTAATTTGTCAAAAATTGATCAGCTTGTCATTGCTGAGCCAGAATCTGATGCCAGAGTCCCTGTTCCACCTATTGTGTCACTGGCTGCAGATTTTCTGAAAACAGAGCCCTTCCTTCCCTCACAAATAATAGTGCATGTTAGAAAAGGCTAGCTTCAAGGCCAGGCTTACCTTCTGAGGGGTTGCCTAGATTCCTTCTGCCACATCAGCCTGGCTGTCTCCCACAGTTAGGTCTGATGAGAGAGAGGGTCACGTTTCACCAGCTGAAACTCTGAGACTGAACTTAGTAAAAGATTATTGTAAAGGAACCAGTAACAGGCGAAGACTATATGGTAAATATATATTTTCTCCTATCAAAGAAATTCAAATAATTGTTAGTCATTCTGGACCTGTTTCTTCATCTGTAAAATAGAGAAGTTATAGGTTAGGTTATCCTTAAAGTTCTCTAGATCCTTAAGATTGTATGTTTCTCTTTTTGAATTTAAAAGTAGCTTGCTTTTACAGCTCAACCCCAGGTTCTGAGAGGTTCAGATAGTATGATCTGGCAAAAGGGATTCAGGTAGGTGAAGTTGCTAATAAAAGCATGCTGATGCTTGAGTAGTTCTCCCTGACCCTAGTGTGTGCTTTACAAGATCCTTTAGTACACTGGTGGGGACCTCATCCCAGCCAGTAGGGTAGCTCTTTGCCAGACCCTCCCGCTCATTTGTGTTCTGTGTTCTGGACTCAGGATTGTATGCCAGCTGCAGAGGATGCTGTCCATAGCCGTAGAGGTGGATAGGACCCCCACATGCAGCTCCAATAAAATTGCTGAAATGATGTTTGGGTTTGTGCTGGACATTCCTGAGAGGAGTCAGAGGTGAGTCTTAGTTTTTTTTTTTTTGTTCGTTTGTTTTTTGTTTTCTGTTTTGGTCTGGGAACATAATTTCAAAAGAAAATTCTAAATGGTAGTTAAATTAGGAAAAAAGAGGTAGAGGAATAGTTCCTGTCTCTTTAACCTTTTGAAAGAAAGAGATTCTCAACCAGTTGTTATTATTTGCAACTAAGGCATAATTTCTTGGGAAGAGGCAGGGTACCTTAAATGGAGCCTAAATTTTCCCACTTTATCCATCTGTCTAATAACTTTACTCATCTCTCAAGGTTCAGCTGTGAGGCACGACCATCTTCTCTGACCCTCAGCCGTAGAGCCTGGTATAACTGTTCACTAAAGTCTTGATGGATGAATGAAATAGGCATATCCAATATTAGGGGAAAAAGAGGTGACCCAAGAATGAATAGGGTTGCACCTATAGAATGAGCCCAGATACTAAGAATAAGGAATTCAGTTTCTCTAAGCATTAATTAGTAAAGCATTTCATCAGGAAGAGACAAGGAAATAGAGCTCTTGGCTAGGGCCAGTGATTCCTCCTTTGAACCAGTAATTTTAGAAATCTGAAGGAAGAAAAATAAACTGGAATGAATATGAATTCATGAACAGTTGCTGGTATAGAAATAACTATGAGAAAGCCATTTTACGGTGGTGGCCCTTGTGGGAAATTATCTCCATCAGGTCCATGTCTGCTTCCCATCCCCATCCCCTAAGCTCCCAGTTGGCAGCCAAGACTATTCTTGTACAGTTCTGGTTCCTCTATTGGAAAAAAATGTCATACCAAATAGAATTGTAATAAAGATTTAATTAAAATATCCTGCTAAGATTAAGACAAACATTTGTTGGGTCCCTACAATGTGCCAGTCATTATCATGTTAATTATCTCATGTTTTCATAAAACTTTATAATGTTATTCCTGTTTAACAAATGAGAAAAATACTCTAAGTAGTTAAATAACTAACCCAAGTTTACACAGCTAATCACATTCAGAATCCAGATTTAAACCCAGGACTTCTTAAATCCAAGGTCAATTCAAAGAAGGCAGTACATTACAGTGGTCAGCCAAAAGGAAGCATTCATAAATGCCATGCTTGCTCTATCACTTTGTTAGGGATATTTCATTTGGGTCCAACTCCCATACCACTCATTCATTTATGCCCAGATTCTGGTGAGAGATGGGAAATCTAAGGAATGGGTAAATGTAAACAAATTTGGGCTTAACATAGACAAAAAAATTTTAAATAAAACCTGGTCCTACTTTAAACTTTCTCAAAAAGGGCATATTGGCAACCACCCCAAATTATACTAGAAGATACTTTATATACTTTTATCTTGGTTGTTTTAACTTTTAAAAGTTTAGGTATAATTTACATGCAATTAAATGATACAAACTAATTTACATAAATATCCTTCCATGAGTTTTGACAAAGGCATAACCCATGTGACCTATCATTTTCCAGTGCTTCATTGATAGCATATAGAAATCCTGCAACCTTGCTGAATTCATTTATTCTAGTAGGAATATTTCTGTAGTTTCCTTAGAATTTTCTACATACGCAATATTTTGTCTGCAAATAAAAACAGTTTAACCTCTTCCTTTCCAATCTGTATGCCTTTTGCTTGTTTATCTTACCCTATTGCATGGGCTAATACCTCCAGTAGAATGTTGGAGAAGTGATAGGAGCAGACATCCTTGCCTTATGCCTGATCTTAGGGGGCAAACATTCAGTCTTTGGCCATTTAGTAGTAGTATTAGCTGTAGGTGTTTCATAGGTACCCCTTGTCAGATTGAGGAGACTTCCTTCTATTCCTAATATATTGAGTGTTTTTGTGAAGAATAGGTATTAAAATTTGTGAAATATTTTTCCTCTATTGAGATAGTCAAATTTTTTCTCCTTTCTTCCATTGATGTGATGAATTACATTGATTAATTTCCTAATATTAAAACAACCTTGCATTCCTAGAATAAAAAATCCTACTTGACTGTGATATGTTATCCTTTCTTTATTGACAGATTGAATTTGCTAATATTTTGTTAAGGGCTTTTGCATCTATGTTTACTAGAGATGGTGATCTGTGATTTTATTTTCTTATAATGTTCAACCTCATTCATATTTAAAGAAATTTAAATTAAAACTACACTGAGGTACTATTTCTAACCTATCTAAATAGTAAAAATTTTAAAGTACTATAAAACACTCTATTAGTGAGGCTTTGAGAAAGCGGGTAGGTACTCATACATTGCTGGTGGGACTGCAGAATGGTACAAGTCTTATGGAGGGGAATTTTACAATATCTAACAAAATTAAAGGTACATGTACCTGTTGACCCAGCAATCTCATGTCAAGGAATTTACCCTGAAGGTACACTTTTAACAGTATAAAAATACATATGCACAAGGATATTCACAACAGCATGTTTGTAATTGCAAAATACTAGAAACAACCCAAATGCCCATACATAGGGCAGTGGTTGAATATCTGTGGTACATCTACACAGTGAAGATGTAGCTGTAAAAAAGTAAAATTTAAAAATAGGAGCAAAATATTTATGATCTGTTTTCCAAAATGTATTGTTAAGTAAACAAAGCAAAATACAAAAGAGTATGCATAATAAATATACATATCTTTTTGTAAGAAGGAGAAATTTTTAAATATACATGATTATAATAATTTACAAAAAAAGAAGCCAAGTTAAGATAAACTGCAGACTAATCAAATTGCTTACATACAGGGGTAGATAGATGGCAATGGGCTGGAAAGGAGATAAGGTGCTGAGCTGGAGTTGGAATGACCTTAATGGTAGTATTGGTAGTGTAATACTTCCCTGAGTATACTTCTTTGTATAGTTATAACTTTTAGACTTTTAGAACCATATTAATGTTTTATATACTCAAAAAAAGAAAAATAAACCAGCAAGGAAGTTGGATGGGAGCCTAACATGCAATACAAACAGACACAAATTAACCTGTGTTTTAAATGAATAATAATTGGGACCATGGGGTGGGGAATGGGAGGGAGGACAAGCCCAAGCAACTTTTTTTTTACTTCTTATTTTTAAATAATTATAGATTCACAGGAAGTTGCAAAAACTAGTACAGAGGGGTCCTGTATACCCTTCACCCTCTTTCCCCTAGTGATTACATCTTGCATAACTATAACAGTATCACAAAAAGGAAATTGACATTGGTATAATCCACAGAACATATTCAGATTTCATCCATTTCACCTAGATTGCACTCATTTGAGGGTAGTTCTGTGTAATTTTATCACATTTGTAGCTTCATATAACCACCAGCACAATCAAGATATATGGAACTGTTCCATCACCACAAAGATCCCTTGTACTATTGTAACTATTGTAACTATTCATCTTCTCCAATCCCTGGAAACCACTAGTCTGTCCAAGTAAGGTAAAACACAGTACCTGGACTAAACGCCCTCAGGCTAAAGACAAAATGAAGTGTAAGTAAATATTAAACTCTAGTTAGTAAATTTCTTTTTCACAGAAAGTATGAGTTAACAATTCAAAACCATCTTATGTGTATGCTAGGATTAAACAAATAAATGTATTTTGGTTAATGAGAGCCAAGTTTCTCACGGTCAGAGAAGAGAGTTACACATATGAAAAGGGTTGAAAGGATAGAAGGAACACTGTGTTGCTGGATTGGAATTGGAGGTATCAACATGAACTTGTGGTTTCTAATAAATATAGATAGATATAGGAATAAATGTAGATGTGTGTGTGTTTTATATATATATATATTGTGTGTGTGAATTCATACATCTGTTTCCTACCTTTACCCACTGAGAGAGCATAGAAACAATTACACCCTAGTAGCAATAAGCACACCTAGTATTCAGATCTTTGTTTCTAAATACTAGTTTATACTAAAAGGAACCAGAGTTCTTTAAGGAAATGAAGAATTCCAGAGCTGAGGTAAAGTATAAAATGAGCCTAGAACATCTTGTTCCAGAAAGTGAGGAAATGTTCAAGGAATGTTCAGAACATGTCAAAAGATGCTTAAAGGGCTTCCACTGACTAAATCTGGGATAATTTGAGTATCAAATAACTATTGACAATAAAACATTATAAACTGTTGTGTAAAATAAGAATCCATGATTCTATTACTGATAGGAAGGAAGAAAATGGACTCTCTTCCTTATATTAGAAAGCCAGCTAATAAATATAAGAAGAAATGATGAATTAGGGAAAAAATGCCATTTGGCAACCATCATAATAAGAGAAATTCAGGTATGAGTGTGTACTAAAATTGTGAAAGTTTGTGGAGTACCAAGATATATGCATAATCTCAAAGTATTTTCTCACGAGATGTTAATTATGAAGTGAAAAATAATAACTTTACTGTGGAGATACTACCATAGTCAAGTGATCAAAATTAACACCAACAATGGGACAAATTGACATCATATGCCCCTTGATATGATACACACAACGTTTTTGCAGTCCTCTTGCCAAAAAATGCATAATCTCAATCAAATCATGGGCAAATATCAGAGAAATCCCAAATGAGAAACATTCTATGAAAAAAACTGACCTGCACTTTTCCAAAATGTCAATGTCACGAAAGAAAAAGCAAGAATGAGGAACTGTTCCAGATCAAAGGACATTAAAAAACAGGCAACTGAATGCAATGCATAATCTGGGATTTTCTTTTGCTATTAATAACATCATTAAGACAATGAAAAAAATCTGATTAAATCAGTTAATATAATAGTATTGCATTAAGATTAATTTTCTGATTTTTTTTATCATTGTACATGGTTATCTTAGAGAATGCGCTTGTTTTTAGGAATTATACACTGTAAGTATTTAGGGATAAATGGGCATCATGTCTGCAACTTACTATCAAACAGTTTAGAAAAAAAATAGAAAGACAGAGTTAGTAAGAAGGATAAAGAAGATATGGTAGGGCTTCACTGGTGGCGCAGTGGTTGAGAGTCCGCCTGCCAATGCAGGGGACGCGGGTTCGTGCCCTGGTCCGGGA
This sequence comes from Mesoplodon densirostris, assembly GCF_025265405.1. NCBI lineage: Eukaryota > Metazoa > Chordata > Mammalia > Artiodactyla > Ziphiidae > Mesoplodon > Mesoplodon densirostris. The sequence goes on from NC_082663.1 coordinate 153,673,133, forward strand.
AGATCCCATATGCCGTGGAGCGGCTAGGCCCATGAGCCATGGCTGCTGAGCCTGCACGTCCGGAGCCTGTGCTCCACAACGGGAGAGGCCACAACAGTGAGAGGCTCTCGTACTGCAAAAAAAAAAAAAGAAGAAATGGTAAATGTTTAACACTTGGGGAACCTGAGTGAAAAATACTAAGGGTATTTGGGAATTATTTGTACTATTCTTACAACTCTTCTCTGAGTATAACAAAAAGTTTAAAAAAAAGGTATATTTATTGTAAACAGCATATAGTCAGATTTGCTTTTTTAGGCATCTGACAATCCCTACCTTTTAACTGGAGTTATTTATTCCATTTACATTTAATTTAATTATTGGTTTTACATCTGTCATCTTACTGTTTGTTTCCTGTTTGTCCCTTTTGTTCTTTGTTCATTTTTACCTCCTTTTCTGCCTTCTTTTGGATTAATTATTTTCTATTATTCCATTTTATCTTTCCTATGGCTTTTTAACTTTTTTAAATTAAAAATTTATTTTGACATAGTTGTAGATTCTTATGCAGTTGTAAGGAATAATACAGAGAGATCACATGTACTCTTTACACAATTTTGCCCAGTGGTAATATATTGCAAAACTTTAGTGCATGTATCACAACCAGGATATCAAGAATGGACGTCCCTGGTGGCGCAGTGGTTAAGAATCCACCTGCCAATGCAGGGGACACAGGTTTGAGCCCCGGTCCGGGAAGATCCCACATGCTGCAAGGAAACTAAGCCCGTGAGCCTCAACTACTGAGCCTGCACTCTAGAGTCCGTGAGCCACAACTACTGAGCCCACGTGCCGCAACTGCTGAGGCCTGCGTGCCTAGAGCCCGTGCTCCGCAATGAGAGAGGCCACCGCAATAAGAAGCCCGCGCACTGCAACAAAGAGTAGTCCCCACTCACAGCAAATAGAGAAAGCCCATGTGCAGCAACCCAATGCAGCCAAAAATAAAAATAAATAAAATAAGGGGCTTCCCTGGTGGCGCAGTGGTTGAGAGTCCGCCTGCTGATGCAGGGGACACGGGTTCGTGCCCCGGTCCAGGAAGATCCTACATGCCGCGGAGCGGCTAGGCCAGTGAGCCATGGCTGCTGAGCCTGTGCGTCTGGAGCCTGTGCTCCGCAATGGGAGAGGCCACAACAGTGAGAGGCCCGCGTACTGCAAAAATAAATAAATAAATAAAATAAAAATTTTTACAATTTTTAAAAATAAAAGCAAAGAATGATAGAAGCCAAGATAGAGCACATTTCCATAGTCATAAGGATTATTCATTTTGCCCTTTTATAACTATACCCTCCCTCCGCCACCCCTTCTTAACCCTTGGCAACTACTAGTCTATTTTTCATTTTTATAGTTTTGTCATTTCAAGATACTGTGTAAGTGGAATCATACAGTATGTAAGCTTTGGGGATTGGCTTTTTCACTTAGCATAAATCTCTGGAGATTCATTCAGGTTGTTGTATCTATCAATAGTTGATTATTTTTTATTGCTGAATAGTATTCCATAGTGTGGGTGTACCTTTGATTTTGTTTTTTTAACCATTTACCCCCTGAAGGATATTTGTCTTGTTTCCAGTTTGGGGCTATTATGAATAAAACTTCTATAAACATTCATGTACAAATTTTTGAATAAATGTAAGTCTTCATTTCTATGGAATAAATGCCAAGGAGAGCAATTTTTGTATTATATAGTAGTTACTTATTTAATTTTTTTAAGAAACTGCCAAACTGTTTCCTTGAGTGGCTGTACGGTTTTACATTCCCCCCAGCAGTATATGAGTGATCCAGTTTCTCTGCATCCTGGCCAGCATTTGGTGTTGTTACTGTTTTTTATTTTAGCCATTCTGATAGGTGTGTGGTGGATTCTCATTGTGATTTTCATCTTCATTTCTCTGATGGCTAATGAAGTTGAACATCTTTTCATGTGCTTAATACCATCTGTATAACATTTTCACTAAAATATTTTTTCTCATGTTCTAAATAGATTGCTTGCTTTTTTACTGAGTTCGTTTTTTTTTAATAGATCTTTATTGGAATATAATTACTTCACAATACTGTGTTAGTTTCTGTTGCACAATGAAGCGAATAGCCATATGCATACACATGTCCCCATATCCCTTCCCTCTTGAGCCTCCCTCCCATCCCCCCTCTAGGTCATCGTAAAGCACCGAGAGGATCTCCCTGTACTATGCTGCTGCTTCCCACCAGCCAACTATTTTACATTTGGTAATGTATGTATGTCAATGCTACTCTCACTTCGCCCTCCCACCCCATGTCCTCAAGTCCATTCTCTATGTCTATCTCTTTATTCCTGCCCTACAACTAGGTTCATCAGTACCTTTTTTTTTTTTAGATTCCATATATATGTGTTAGCATATGGTATCTGTTTTTCTCTTTCTGACTTACTTCACTCTGTATGAGAGACTCTAGGCCCATCCACCTCACTACAGATAACTCAATTTTGTTTCTTTTTATGGCTGAGTAATATTCCATTGTGCATATGTGCCACATCTTCCTTACCCATTCATCTGTCGATGGACATTTAGGTTGGTTCCGTGTCCTGGCTATTGTAAATAGTGCTGCAGTGAACATTGGTACATGTCCCTTTTTGAATTATGGTTTTCTCAGGGTATATGCCCAGTAGTGGGATTGCTGGGTCATATGGTAGTTCTCTTTTTAGTTTTTTAAGGAACCTGCATACTGTTTTCCATAGTGGTTGTATCAATTTACATTCCCACCAACAGTGCAGGAGGATTCCCTTTTCACCACACCCTTTCCAGCATTTATTGTTTCTAGATTTTTTGAAAATGGCCATTCTGACCAGCGTGAGGTGATACCTCATTGTAGTTTTGATTTGCATTTCTCTAATAATTAGTGATGTTGAGCATCTTTTCATGTGCCTCTTGGCCATCTGTATGAAATGTCTGTTTAGGTCTTCCATCCATTTTTTAACTGTATTGTTTGATTTTTTTCATATTGAGCTCCATGAGCTGTTTGTATATTTTGGAGATTAATCCTTTGTTATTTCATTTTCAAATATTATTTTCTCCCATTCTGAGGGTTGTCTTTTTGTCTTGGTTATGGTTTCCTTTGCTGTGCAAAAACTCTTAAGTTTAAGTCCCATTTGTTTATTTGTTTTTATTTCTGTTACTCTAAGATATGCGTCAAAAAAGATCTTGCTGTGGTTTATGTCAAAGAGTGTTTTTTCCTATGTTTTCCTCTAAGAGTTTTATAGTGTCTGGCCTTATGTTTAACTGTGTAATCCATATGGAGTTTATTTTTGTGTATGGTGTTAGGTAGTATTCTAATTTCATTCTTTTACACATAGCTGTCCAGTTTTCCCAGCATCACTTATTGGAGAGGATGTCTTTTCTCCATTGTATGTTCTTGCCTCCTTTGTCGTAATTAAGTGCCCATATGTGCATGGGTTTATCTCTGGGCATTCTATCCTGTACCATAGATCTGTATTTCTGTTTTTGTGCCAGTACCATACTGTCTTGATTACTGTAGCTTTGTAGTATAGTTTGAAGTCGGGGAGCCTGTTTCCTCCAACTCCATCTTTCTTTCTCAAGATTCCTTGGCTATTCAGAGTCTTTTGTGTTTCCATACGAATTGTAAGATTTTTTGTTCTAATTCTGTGAAGAATGCCATTGGTAGTTTGATAGGGATTGCATTGAATCTGTAGATTGCTTTAGGTAGTATAGTCATTTTCACAATATTGATTCTTCCAATCCAAGAACATGGTATATTCCTCCATCTGTTTATGTCATCTTTGATTTCTTTCGTCAGTGTTTTATAGTTTTCTGAGTGCAAGTCTTTCACCTCCTTAGGCTTATTCCTAGGTATTTTATTCTTTTTGTTGCAATGGTAAATGGAAGTGTTTCCTTAGTTTCTGTTTCTGATTTTTTGTTGCTGGTGTATTGGAATGCCAGAGATTTCTGTGCATTAATTTTGTATCCTGCAACCTTACCAAATTCATTGATTAGTTCTAGTAATTTTCTGGTGGCATCTTTAGGATTTTCTATGTATAGTATCATGTTACCTGCAAACAGTGACAGTTTTACTTCTTTTCCAATTTGTATTCCTTTTGTTTCTTTTTCTTCTCTGATTGCTGTGGCTAGGACTTCCAAAACTATGTTGAATAAGAGTGGTGAGAGTGGACATCCTTGTCTTGTTCCTGATCTTAGTGGAAATGCTTTCAGTTTTTCCCCATTGAGTATGATGCTTGCTGTGGGTTTGTCATATATGGCCTTTATTATGTTGAGGTAGGTTCCCTCTATGCCCATTTTCTAGAGAGTTTTTATCATAAATGGGTGTTGAATTTTTTCAAAAGCTTTTTCTGCATCTATTGAGATGATCATACAGTTTTTATTCCTTAATTTGTTAATGTGGTATATCATATTGATTGATTTGCATATATTGAAGAATCCTTGCATCCCTGGGATAAATCCCACTTGATCATGGTCTGTGATCCTTTCAATGTGCTGTTGGATTCTGTTTACTAATATTTTGTTCAGGATTTTTTTTGGAAGAGTTTGAGAAGGATTGGTGTTAGCTCTTCTCTAAATGTTTGATAGAATTCACCTGTGAAGCCATTTGGTCCTGGACTTTTGTTTGTTGGAATATTTTTAATTACAGTTTCAATTTCATTACTTGTGATAGGTCTGGGTTTTTTTTGTTTTTGTTGTTGTTGTTGTTGTTGTTGTTGTTTGCGGTACGCGGACCTCTTACTGCTGTGGCCTCTCCTGTTGAGGAGCACGGGCTCCGGACGCGGAGGCTCAGCAGCCATGGCTCACTGGCCCAGCCGCTCAGCGGCACGTGGGATCTTCCCGGACCGGGGCACGAATCCGTATCCCCTGCATCGGCAGGTGGACTCTCAACCACTGCGCCACAAGGGAAGCCCCTGATAGGTCTGTTTATATTTTCTAGTTCTTCCTGGTTCAGTCTTGGAAAATTGTACCCTTCCAAGAATTTGTCCATTTCCTCATGGTTGTCCATTTTATTGGCATATAGTTGTTTGTAGTAGTCTCTTATAATCCTTTGTATTTCTACAGTGTCAGTTGTGATTTCTCCTTTTTCATTTCCAATTTTATTGATTTGTGTCCTCTCCCTTTTTTCCTTGATGAGCCTGACTAAGGGTTTATCAATTTTGTTTTTCTCAAAGAACCAGCTTTTAGTTTTATTGAGCTTTGCTATTGTTTTCTTCATTTCTATTTCATTTCTGCTCTTGTCTTTATGATTTCTTTCCTTCTACTGACTTTGGGTTTTCTTTGTTCTTCTTTCTCTAGCTGTTTTAAGTGTAGAGTTAGATTTTTTATTTGAGATTTTTCTTGTTTCTTGAAGTGAGATTGTATTGCTATAAACTTCCCTCTTAGAACTGCTTTTGCTGTGTCCCATAGGTTTTGGGTTGTCATGTTTTCACTGTCATTTGTTCCTATGTATTTTTTAAATTTCTTCTTTGATTTCTTCAGTGATCCCTTGGTTATTTAGTAGTGCACTGTTTAGCCTCCATGTATTTGTGTTTTTTACAGTTTTTTTCCTGTGATTGATTTCCAATCTCATAGCATGTGGTCAGAAAACATGCTTGATATGATTTCAATTTTTAAAAATTTTCCGAGGCTTGATTTGTGACCCAAGATGTGATCTATCCTGAAGAATGTTCCATGTGCCCTTGAGAAGAAAGTGTGTTCTGCCACCTTTGGGTGGAATGTTCTATAAATATCAGCTAGATCTATCTGGTCTTTTGTGTCATTTAAAGTTTGTGTTTCCTTATTTATTTTCTGTTTGGATGATCTGTCCATTGGTGTAAGTAGGGTGTTAAAGTCCCCTACTATTATTGTGTTACTGTCGATTTCTCCTTTCATGGTTGTTAGCATTTGCCTTATGTATTGAGGTACTCCTATGCTGGGTGCATATATATTTATAATTGTTATATCTTCTTCTTGGATTGATCCTTTGATCATTATGTAGTGTCCTTCCTTATCTCTTGTAACAGTCTTTATTTTTTAAGTCTATTTTATCTGATACAATATTGCTACTCCAGCTTTCTTTTGATTTCCATATGCATGGAATATCTTTTTCCATCCCTTCATTTTCAGTCTGTATATGTCCCTAGATGTGAAGTGGGTCTCTTGTAGACAGCATATATATGGGTCTTGTTTTTGTATCCATTCAGCCAGTCTGTGTCTTTTGGTTGGGGCATTTAATCCATTTAATAATCAAGGTTACTATCGATATGTGTGTTCCTATTACTATTTTCTTAATTGTTTTGGGTTTGTTTCTGTGGGTCTTTTTCTTCTCTTGTGTTTCCCGCTTAGAGAAATTTCTTTAGCGTTTGTTGTAAAGCTGGTTTGGTGGTGCTGATTTCTCTTAGCTTTTGCTTGTCTGAAAAGCTTTTGACTTCTCCATTGAATCTGAGTGAGATCCTTGCTGGGTAGAGTAATCTTGGTTGTAGGTTTTTCTCTTTCATCACTTTAAGTATATCCTGCCACTCCCTTCTGGCCTGCAAAGTTTCTGCTGAAAAATCAGCTGATAACCTTATGGGGATTCCTTTATAGGTTATTTTTTGTTTTTCCCTTGCTGCTTTTAATATTTTTCTTTGAATTTAATTTTTGTTAGTTTGAATAATATGTGTCTTGGTGTGTTTTTCCTAGGGTTTATCTTGTATGGGACTCTCTTTGCTTCCTGGACTTAAGTGACTCTTTCCCATGTTAGGGAAGTTTTCCACTATAATCTCTTCAAATATTTTCTCAGACTCTTTCTTTTTCTCTTCTTCTTCTGGGACCCCTATAATTCGAATGTTGGTGTGTTTAGTGTTGTCCCAGAGATCTCCGAGATTGTCTTCAATTCTTTTCATTCTTTTTTCTTTATTCTGCTCCTCGACAGTTATTTCCACCATTTTGTCTTCCAGCTCACTTACTCGTTCTTCTGCCTCAGTTTTTCTGTTACTGATTCCTTCTACTGTATTTTTTATTTCAGTTATTGTGTTGTTCATCTCTGTTTGTTCTTTATTTCTTCTAGATCTTTGTTAAACATTTCTTGTATTTTCTCAGTCTGTGCCTCCATTCTATTTCCGAGATTCTGAATCATCATTACTATCATTACTCTGAATTCTTTTTCAGCTAGATTGCCTATTTCCTCTTCATATTTTTGGTCTTGTAGGTTTTCACCTTGCTCCTTCATCTGTGACATATTATTTTGCCGTCTCATTTTTTTTTTTTTTTTTTATGAGTGGGCTGTGTTCTTGTCTTACTGGTTGTTTGGCCTGAGGCTTCCAACACTGGGGTTTGTAGGCTACTGGGTAGAGCTGGGTCTTGGTGCTAAGATGAGGAACTCCGTGAGACCTCATTCCAATGAAGATTCCCTGGGGTCTGAGGTTCTCTGTTAGTCCAGTGGTTCGGACTCAGAACTCCCACCGCAGGAGCTTTGTCCTTACCCTGGCAGGCTCATGAACCAAGATCCCACAAGCTGCCTGGGGTGGCAAAAAAATAAAATACAATAACAAAGTAAAAAATAAAATTAGACTAGGAAACTAACAGATATGTTAGGAAGAATATAAAAATAAAAATATAGATGAATCAACAACCGGAAGGTACAACAGTACCACAGTAGTAAAAAAGAGGAGGGAAAAAAAGGAGGGTGGGGGAGGAGGCTTTGGCTGCAGAGGGCAGGGCCTAAGCAAGGGTGAGGTTTGGGTGGTGGGTGGGGCCAATGCTCAGGACCCACAGGGCTGGAACAGGCCCTGGGGGCTGTGGGGGATGGGGCTTAGTCTCAAGGAACAGAAGCGGCCCAGGCCTGCTCCCCACCCCTGGTCTGAGTGGGCAGGGGACTTCACCTGGGAGCCCAGCAGGCTTCCTGGGCTCGAGTGGGTGGGACAAACGCCCTTCTCTCCTCTCCTGCTCCTCCAGTCTGGGAGGGCCCCTCCCCCCACCTCTCCTGATCTTCCCACCTCCCTCCTATGCCCTCAAGGACCTACACAGCCTGGAGGGGGCTTTGGAGGGCAGGGGACAGGCCTGGGAGCTCAGCAGGCTCCCTGTACAATCGCCCTCCGGTGTTCCCCCACTCCTCCTGGATGGCTCCTCCCAACTGCCTCTCCTGATCTCCCTGCCTCCCTCCTATGCCCCCAGGACCCACGCAGCCTGGATGGGGTTTTGGAGGTGGGGTACCGGCCTGGGAGCTCAGCAGGCTCCCTGGCCACCCCAGGCCATCGCCCTCCCTCCTCTCCCGCTCTTCCTGGAGAGTCCCTCCCACCTGCCTCTCCTGATCTCCCTGGCCTCAGGGGTGCCAATCCTGTTTGGCCTCCACTTCTCCTCCCCCATCAGTCCCCCTACATCCTACCGGTTCACTTTGGGGATCCTCCCATCTCCTTGGGCATCAGAGTCCCCCACCATCGGCCGGCAGGCGCCCTAGTTGCAGGGAGACGCTAACTCCACATCTTCCCACATCTCCATCTTGACTCTGCTCTCCTACTGTTGACTTTTAAGAGTCTTTATATATTCTAGATATAATCCTTTTTCAGATCTGTAGTTTGCAAATATTTTCTCCCATTCTGTAGTTTGTCTTTTCATCCTCTTTAACAAGGTCTTTCAAAAAACAAGTTTTAAATTTGAATGAAGTCCAGCTTATCAGCTTTTTCTTTTATGGAAAATGCTTTTGTGCCAAAGATTCCTTAGGATTGTCTGTGTAGACCATCATGTCATCTGCAAATAGGGAAAGTTTTATTTCTTTTTTTTCCCATCAGTGTGCCTTTTATTGCCTTACTGCACTGGCTAGAACTTTCAGTACTATGTTGAATAGAGTGATGAAAGCAGACACCTTTGTTCATGATCTAGGGGAAGGCATTCAGTTCATTAATTATTGATTAATTAAAATATGAGTTCACCATGAATTATGATGCCAGCTATAGGTTTTTTGGTAGATGTTCATTAATAAGTTGAAGAAGTTCCCTTCTATTCCTAGTTTTCTCAGTTTTTATCATGAGCGGGTATTGAATTTTATCACATGCTTTTTCAGCAAATGTTTTACTTTTTTTAATGGTTGCTCTTGGAATTACAATATGCATTCTTAACTTACTAGAGTCTGCCTTGGATTAATATTATATCATAACATGTAATGTAAGAACCTTATAACTATGTCTTTCCATTTACCCCACTCCCATCCTCTGTGCTATTGTTGTCATACATTTTACTCCAGGATGGGATCATATTTTTGCTTTAAACATTTACTTGTTTTTAAAAGAAATTCAGAGATATGGGGAGGGGAAGTCTTTATACTACTAAAGTATATACTTTATACTACAACTGTGATATTATGACCTATAATAAGAAATATATATATTTGATCTTCATCCTGTTCCTGGCACAGAGCTCTTTTGGAGTTTTTTAAGTGATAAGAGTGATCAAGTTTTCTTTGTTATGTTAGTGAGGGGTCTTTCAGAAAGCATTTGGTGACCTAAGGTTAGGAGCTGGTTGCCAGGGGAACCATGTAATTAGAGGGTTGGGACTCCAACCCTCCACTCCCAGCCCTCCCCCCACCCCACCGCCCCCTCCTGGGAAGGGGCAGGGGCTGGAGTTTGAGTTCAATTACCAATGACCAATGATTTAATCAGTCGTGCCTATCTAATGCAGCTTCCTTGAAAACCCAAAAGGACTGGGTTCAGAGAGCTTCCAGGTTGGTAAACAGGTGGAGATGCCTGTAGAGTGATGTACCCAGAGAGCATGGAAGGGCCTCACCCTTTCCCCATACCTTATGCATCTCTCCCATTTGGCTGTTCTTGAGTTATATCCTTTTATAATAAACTGGTAATCTAGTAAGTAAAGTGTTTCTCTGAGTTCCGTGAGCCACTGTAACAAATTAATCAAACCTAAGATGGGTTTCTGGGAACCTTCGATCTATAGCTAAGTGGTTCAGAAGCACACAGGTCAACAACCTGGACTTTCCAATTGGCATCTGAAGAGAGAGTGGGAGGGCAGTCTTGTAGGATTGAGTCCTTAACCTGTGGGATCTGACACTATGGTAAATAGTGTCAGAATTGAGTTAATTGCTTAGTGGTGCTGAAATAAAACACACATCAGATCCACATAACTACCATTTTGGGTGTTCTTCTTTCTTTGTTGAAGATCCAAGTTCCATTTGGTATCATTTCTCTTCCACCTAAAGAACTTATCTTCTTTTAACATCTTTTGTAGTGCAGGTCTACCGTAATGAATTCTCTCAGCTTTTGTTTATCTGGAAATGTTTTTATTTTACCTTCATATATGAATGGTGTTTTTACTTGATATGAGTTCTAGATTGATAAGTATTTTTAATTTATTTTAAAGATGTTCCATTTTCTTCTGGCTTGCTGATGAGAAGTCATTAGAATTTCTTACTTTTGTTCTGTTATATGCCATGTGTCTTTTTTCTCTGGCTGCTTTTTTTTGTTTTCAGCAATTTGATTATTATAACTAGGTGTGGTTTCCTTTATGTTTATCCTGCTTGGGGTTTATTGAGATTCTGGAATCTGTGAGTTGATATTTTTGATCAATTTTTGAAATATCTTGGCCATTATTTTTGCCCCAAAGTTCATCTTCTGGAAATTCAAGTACATATACATTAAGCTGTATGACACTGTTCCACAGAACACTGAGGATCTGGTGTTTTCTACTGTTGTTGTTTTGTTTTATTTTGTTTTGTCTTGTCTTTTTTTTTCTCTTTTTCACTTTGGATAGTCTTCATGCTCCCTGATCTTTTCTTTTGTGGTGCCCAATTGTTGTTAAGCCTATCCAGTGATTTTTTTTTTCAGGTATTGTGTTTTTCAGCTCTAGAGTCTCCATTTGGTTCATTGTTATAGTGTCCATTTCTCTTTGCTAAGTGTCCGCATCTAATCACGGATTATGTATATCTTGGTTAGTTGGTCGGCTGGTTGGATGGTTGGTTGGTTAATTTTGAACATATTTATAATAGCTGTTCTAAAGTCCTTGTCTACTAATTCCAACATCTGTATCGACTCTTAGCCTGTTTCTATGGACATTTTGCTCCTGGTTATGAATCACATTTTCCTGCTTTTTCCCCCGTCTAATAATTTTTTATTGTGTGCTGAACATTATGAATGCCACATTGTTGAGAGTCTGAAATTTGCTGACTTCCTTTAAAGAGTATTGAGTTTCATTCTTGCAGACAGTGATTTACTGGCAGATTAGCTTTCTCCTTTTAAGGCTTGTTTCTAGGATTTGTAAGGGTGCTCTAAATCAACCCTTCTTTTTTTTTTTTTTTTTTTTTTTATGGTATGTGGGCCTCTCACTGTTGTGGCCTCTCCCGTTGCAGAGCACAGGCTCCGGACGCGCAGGCTCAGCGGCCATGGCTCACGGGCCCAGCCACTCCGAGGCATGTGGGATCCTCCTGGTCTGGGGCACGAACGCGCGTCCCCTGCATCGGCAGGCGGACTCTCAACCACTGCGCCACCAGGGAAACCCCAACCCTTCTTAAGATACTAGTCTTGTAGCTTAGTCTTTCTGGGGTTGCACCTGAATGCCCAACATGTTCAATGCGATCTCTCCTCTAGCTCATTGAAACCCCATGTCCTTCAGCACTGGGCACTCTCCTGAATCCCCAGTCAGCTCATAGCTCCTCACTAGCTGTTCTCTCCCAGGCTTTTGGATCTTATCCCTGTCCCTGTGCCAGGGGGGCCCCTTACACATATTTCTTGAGCTCCCTCTTCTCTGACACAAATTCCAGCCACCTCAGCTCTACTGAACTCCAGTCTCCGTTTGCTCTGCCCAACAAGCCCACTGCTTTCTGTTTGGGACCCATGCTTTCCTCTGCCTTAGTTAGAAAGTGTCCCCAGCAAGAAATCTGGGGTAAACGTGGGGTTCACCACCTTTGTTTCCCTTCTCTCAAGAATAATAGTCATTTGTAGTAGCTTGTCCAATGCCTGAAAATAGTTATTTCATATATTTTGTACAGGTTTATAATTATTGATAACAGGAGAGTAAATTCAATACCAGCTATACTTGTTAAGGCTGGATCTGGATGTTAGGCTTCCTCTGTATCTTGTTTTTAAATTTTGAATTTGAATTGCTATAGATAATTGTACCTCCATTTCCTACTATGTCCAATACATTAAAATTACTTTCTTGTCCCTTGGATATTTCTGGGTTTGCCATCTTGGGTTATAAAACCAGGACAAATGCAGGCCCTGGAATAAAAATTGGAAGAGAAAATACAGTTTGAAATAAAAAGTTATTAAATAGGAAAACTGTCTTGTGAAAGTAATAGGCCAAATACAGAGTAGAAATTAAACTGTAAAAGAACTGGGGGAATATCTTTTTAATGTAATCATTTGGAGTCCTTTGTATTAAAAAAGAAAATTTGTCAGAGGAGGTATAGAATTGTACTTAAAAAAACACACACATTAAAGAGATAAAATGGGGCTTCCCTGGTGGCGCAGTGGTTAAGAATCCGCCTGCCAATGCAGGGGACATGGGTTCGAGCTCCGGTCCGGGAAGATCCCACATGCTGCAGAGCAACTAAGCCCGTGTGCCAACTACTGAGGCTGCGCTCTAGAGCCCGTGAGCCACAACTACTGAGCCTGCATGCCACAACTACTGAAGCCCATGTGCTACAACTACTGAAGCCCACGTGCCTAGAGCCCATGCTCTGCAGCAAGAGAAGCCACTGCGATGAAAAGCCCGTGCACTTCAAAGAAGAGTAGCCTACGCTCGCCACAACTAGAGAAAGCTCACGCACAGCAACGAAGACCCAACACAACCATAAATAAATAAGTAAATAAATATATTTATTTTTTAAAAAAGAGAGAGATAAAATGGATTTTCACAAATATTACAGACTTTTTTAAACCATTGAATGGTAAGAAGCAAAGGTTTTAAAGTATTTATTCTGCTTTTTTTTTTTTTCTTTTTGCGGTATGTGGGCCTCTCACTGTTGTGGCCTCTCCCGTTGCGGAGCACAGGCTCCGGATGCGCAGGCCCAGCGGCCATGGCTCACGGGCCCAGCCGCTCCGCGGCATATGGGATCCTCCCAGACCGGGGCACGAACCCGTATCCCCTGCGTCGGCAGGCGGACTCTTAACCACTTGCGCCACCAGGGAGGCCCTATTCTGCTTTTTTACCCTTGCTTTTACACAAATAATACCTGTGCCTGGTGCAACAGCAAAGGGAAAGGGGAAAAAAGAAAATAAAAATGAATAGATACTTTGTTATTTATCATTTTTATAAGTGACAGTGGCACAAAGAGCACCCTATTTTTCCAGATGTTGCAAAACTGCCAAGGGGCAGTTGTAGAAGAAAGAACTCTGAGACCTGGAGCTAACGGCTCTGTTGCTGCCATCTCCTTATCTGCGCATGAGCCGTCTATTCCTCAGAACTGCTGACAAGCAGACCTGGCAAGAACCACCAAACAAACCTTCAGGCAAAAACCTTCAGGCAGTTCAGAGATTCACCCTGTGCATCTGAGATTCATAACTTTTTTTTTTTTTTGGAAGCTGACATTGCTTTTAGAACAATGGGTTTGACTCACCTTTCTGAAGCACAGCCCCTATTTTACAGCTCTCCAGCTCAGAAGCCTCTGAATGTGCTCCACCCCACCCTCGCTGACCAAGCACTGCCCTGCACAGAGTGACAAAGTCAAGGGCCAGAGTCCCTCTGGGACTCTTACGTCCTAGACTTGAAATTTAAGAAGACTGCAGTACCCCAGCTGTGACTTTTACTTCTTTGTTTTCACCCACGTTTATCCTGCACTGAAATGCCTCCTGCCTCGGGCCTTCTTTACTCCTAGACCACCGCCAGCAGTGCTACCTCCTCCATACGGAGGCTGCTTCCGGCCCCCTGACCAAACGTGCTCTCTTCTCTGTGTCTGTAGAGCGCCTCAGGCACCTCGCATATAGGTACACTTGCCCTGCACTTTATGTAGGTTCCTGTTGCATACTTCTTGCCCCTGTTCAACTATCAGCTTTTTGAGAGCAATATCCTCTTTTATTTCTCTTACTATTCCTTGTTTCTGCCAAACAGTACCTGGCACCTTATGGCCATTCAGAAATATGTAATCTCATGATTAATTCTCTTGGTTACAGTATGATATAATTCTTCTTAACGTGTCCTAAACTAGTCTTTTTCAAATATCAAAGACTTTCCCTCCTTCTGACAGTTGTTAATTCATGAACAAATCCATTTCTGCCCTGTCTACAAGCTTTGTGATTTTTTAGGCCTTCACTCTATTCCTTCTTAGCCTTCTCTGGATTAGGGCAAAGTTTAGAGCGTTCAGGGAGAATTGTGGTATATGTTCTGTGAAACAGTAATTGTGATGATGAACTCTCTCTATCTCTTCTCCATACAGAGAGATGTTCTTTACTACCATGGAGAGCCACCTTCTGCGCTGTAAAGTGCTGGAAATCATATTCCTCCACAGCTGTGAGACACCCACCCGCCTGCCCTTGTCTTTGGCCCAGGCCCTCTATTTTCTGAACAATTCCACATCACTGCTCAAGTGTCAGGTACATTTTTCCCTATTTCAGTTCCAGGCCTAGAACACCTTTTCCTTAATCCTTGATTAAGTAAATTATGTAAAAGTGTAAAAGTGTTTTACACTATTTTACATTATGTAAAAGTGACTTGAAAACTGTACAAAGCCTCTAACTGAGGAAGGCATTTATTACCAATTGCTTTTACTATCTCTGCAGTCGGATAAAACCCAGTGGCAGACATGGGATGAACTGGTTGAGCATCTACAGTTTCTGTTATCCAGTTACCAACATGTTTTAAGAGGTAAGGAGCATTTGGTCACAAACCAGATGGTGTGGGAGTCTCACAGTGGACATTATTATGAATTAAAGTTACATAAGGGACTCTAATTTGTTAGCTTCAGTAAACCATTGTTCCTTGGTGTAACTGTGAGGAACAAGGAAGGACATAGCCGGAATCGCTGCTGTGAAACAGAAGAATTCACATAGTATTTTTGTTATGGCAGATACTACAGTGGTCCTCACAATTATTAGGCTGTGCAGGTAGACAAAAGTCATTCTAACATGAGAAGGATTTAGTAATGACCTGATTTGGCCCTGGCATCTTTCCCTGGCCTATCACTGCAGCGTCTTTGTTGGGTTGATTGCTCACTGACTCGGACATTGTAAATATCCGTGAATATGATGCAAATACAGAGCAAATCAGTGGCAAAGTAAAAATGTACTTCTTGCAAAAGTTGTAAGACACTCTTAAGTCTGTGAAAGGGCTCTGCTCTAGTCTCAGGCAAAGCCAGTGATCCGTGAGGATCTGGAAGAGTTAGACTAATTAACACTCAGGGGGCAAATATTGACAAGGATAATGATGGAATAGCTGCTTCAAATAAGAATGATTTGATTAGCCAAGGATTAATGTGGTCCCTGGGGAAACTAATGTAATTATTAATTACATAAGGAAAGATAGTAAGTTTTCAGGGGAGAAAACTGACATGCCTCTTGATGTGATACCCTGAGAAGGACACCTCGTCACTTATGTAGTGTTCTTGCCCAAAATTCATGACCTAAATCTAATCAGAAGGAAGCATCAGACAAACCCAGATTGAAGGGCTTTTACAAAGTAGCTGGCCTGTACTTTCAAAAGTCACAATGTCTTAAAAACAAAGAAAG
This sequence comes from Mesoplodon densirostris, assembly GCF_025265405.1. Lineage (NCBI taxonomy): Eukaryota > Metazoa > Chordata > Mammalia > Artiodactyla > Ziphiidae > Mesoplodon > Mesoplodon densirostris. Next base: position 153,688,773 of record NC_082663.1, read on the forward strand.
ACTGAAGAACTGTTCCAGATTAAAAACAAACTAAAGCACATGAATATTAAACATAAAACATGATCCTGGATGGGATCCTGAACCAGGAAAAAAGAAGTTATAATGTGCATTATTGGGACAATTGGTAAATTTTAAGTAGATTATATAATAGTATTGTGTTAATATTAAGTTTCATATTTTTTGATAATTATCCTGGCTTATGAAAGTAAATATCCTTGGTCTTAGAAAATCCATTCTGAAGTATTGAGGGGCACGATGTCCAACTTATTCTCCATCAGTAAGGGGGGGGGAATGCATAAACACACACACACATACACACACACACACACACATACATACATACATACATACATACATACATAATTTACCTGCCATGATCATATTGAGGTTGATTTTAGCTCAGTAATGGCACTTGGGAAGATAAGATGGTCCTTACACCCTCTTGGGCCTGGAATTGAGGAAGCTGTTACAGAAACATTTAAAAAAGCACTGGATTTAAGACAGAAGGTCTGGGTTTAAATCCCAACTCCATCACCTACTCCGCATTGGGCAGCTAACTTTATGTCTCTAGACCTCAGTTTCTTCCTTCTATAGATCGGGGATGGTAATACATAACTTGCCAAGACTGATTGCTAATGGGCATGAGATAAAAGTAGAAAGCGCTCAGTCAGTAGGAGTAGGCTACAAGGGTCTTCTCTGTTTCAGGCGCCTGTAACTAAAACATAAGAGAGAGCATTGTCAAGGTCACGACATGTAATTGTGTGGTTTGTGCATGCATTTTTTAACACGCTCAAAGAAAGGTATGTGTCCTTCTGAGAACAAAACCCCAAAGGCAAATTCCATGCCTCATGGAGGTTTATGTAATTGTTTCTTTTGGAGATCTAGCTGAAAGTTTAATATTAAAGCAGCTCAGTTTCGCTTAAAGTTCACCTTTAACACTTCTTGTTCATTTCTGTTTTGCATCCCAGGGAATACACCTGGGTCATGGGCAATAGTAATTTAAGATGGACATGGGATCTACTTTTATTACAGAATATTCTTCTGCCTTGAATAAAAGAGAGGAAGGCCTCAGAACACTGTATATTGACCAAGAATAAACGGGGTGTGTTCCAATGCTATTTTATCCTTAACATCCTTTCCAGCTTCTTTGGAGACCAGGAGTTAAGAAGGAGAAAAAAATATTTAGAACCAGTAATTTGAAAACACAGTCCTACAAAGAACTACAAAGAACACAGCTGAATGTTCCCTGAAATGGTCAGTGTCCCTGTCAGTAGGCATTTTACTGTGAGGGCTCCTTAGTCATCTCTGTCCTCTTCAAGTGGGCTGAGGACATTGTTGAGTGCATTTTGAGGTCGGCCGGAGTTGTCCAGCTCCAAGGGTGGGGGAAGAAGGGAAGAGGTTGGGGAGCCTAAGCTCGCCCTATGTTTATGGGAACCTCTTAGCATGGAGGAAGAGAGGAAGGGAGCATAGGTAAATGAGCATGCACTGGCTTATCTAACCCGGTAACCCTGTGAAGGTGAGTACCACCCGCCTTTCACAGATGGGAAAACAAAGGCTGAGAGGAAAGTAAATGCAGAGCCAGGTCTGTTGCCAAAGTCTGTATATGGTGAAAGCACACTGGAAGGAATTAATTTTCTATGAAATCACTGGGTGAGATTAGAAGGTGAGATTCTAAGGAATTTCCGACCCCCCACTTTCTAAACTCTCTATACATGGTTAAAATACTTTTGTATCTACCCTTGACCCTGGGGAGAAGTATATCTTGAAGCCCCACATCTTGTAAATGTTTCTGTAGAGGGCAGAGTAGCCCCACTGAGAGGTGGATGCTGGGCTGTCGGCTGAGCTCACATTCTCTGGCTGAGAGAATCAATCCCCCACACCCCAGTTCCACAACCATGCAACTCAAGTCTGAGCCTCGGCAAAATTATGAATTGCCATAATGCCATGAGTTTTCCTGATGCTTATGAATAATTAGAACCTCATATTTTGAAACTATGAATTCTAGGAATTTAAACATATAGTATTTAAATGAATGAAATGCATGCTTTTCCTGAATTCCGCTCTGCTGGACCACTTAGGGCGACGCGGAAGTCAGACACCTGTTCACTCCAAGGAGAGTCTCACATACAGCCTTCCTGCAAGGGACCCTGTCCACAGAGGGGAGAAAAGCAGACTCAGGCAAGATCAGTTAAGTTCATACATTCATCCAGGCAACAAATATTTACTGAATGCATCCTCTGTGTCTGGCTCATTGGGAAAACTTCAGTGAATGAGACCAACACGGCCCCCGCCCTCCTAGAGCTTAACTGTCTAGTAAAGAGATTGACCCTAAACAAACCACCACACAAGTAATATATAATTGCAATGAAAATAAATGCTGTGAAGGAAAGTACAAGTGCACAAAACAGGACTTAACTGTTTACGGAGGAACCCAGGAAGGCCTCCCTGAAGAAGTGATACTTGGGCTGAGATATGAAGTACCGGTGTTAGCCAGGCGAATAGGGAGGCAAAAGTTTCCCAGAAAGAAGAAACAGCATGTCCAAGGGCCTTGAGACAAGAAGTTGCTTAATGAGTCCAAGGAACATAGAGTAAACTGGTAGGACTAGGATACAGTGAGCAAGGGGGGAATAGCACGAAACGAGACCACGGTACTAGACAGGAGCAGGCGTGAAGGGCCCTCCTGTTAGGGAGTTCGTGTTAAGGAATTTCACCTTGATTTCAGAGTGAAGGGAACCCATCAAAGTGGTTCTAAGTAAGGTCACTCTGCCTGATGTGTGATAAATAGTTTGGCCGAGGACCAGAGAGGTCAGGGGAGGGATAATGGTGACAAGGGTGTGGGTGGTGCAGTGGGGAAGGCAGTGAAGGATCAGAAGCACTTTGAAGATCAGTGTGACAGGGCGTGGGTGACCGAGGCTGAAGGATGACGCCCAGGCTTCTGCCAGTGCTGACGTGGAGATAAATGGAAGATCTGCAGAGAAGATAAAGAGCTCAGTGTGACTGTTAGATTGGAGATTCCTGTAGTGACGATGATGATGATAAAATAATAGTGTTGATCCAGGAACTAATAATACTATTAGCCAGAATATCTTGAGCCAGGCCTTGTGCCAAATAAACCCTTTACATAAATCACCTCACACAATAATCACAAGAACCTCCGATGTAAGAACTCTCCTGTACTGAAGCATAAAATCCAAGGCCTTGCCAACTGGACCAGAATGGTTCAAGTCCACTGGCCAAGACTTCCTCCCCTTGGATGGTGGTTAGGTGCGCACTGCCAACCTTTGCTTCTTTGAATTTCCTGTATTAATAAATTCCAAATTCTTGCTCCTAACCCACATGTTCCCTATCCCACTCTATTCAGCCATTCTGTCTTTTCAAAGTCATTTTTATTTTTTTCAGTAGTACATGCTTTGTTTAAGAAAATCAAATTCTACTCAAAGGCTTTTGTCCCCTGTGACCGTTCTCCCCCAGTAGCAGAGTGAAATAGAGCACATTTCCCTGCTTAAAACCCTCCAGATACTTGCCTTTGCTTTCAGAGGCCAAACTCCACATTGTTCTGTGGCCCAGCCTGCCTGCCAGTCTCCTCTAGTCCTGCTCTCCTTCTTACTACCCGGACCTTACCTCCAGTTCTTGAAACAAGCTCTTCCTGCATCATGGCATTTGCACTTGTTCTCTCTACCTGGACTGCTTTTCCCCTAGACCTTTGCATGCTTACCTCCTTCTCATCCTTTGGGACTCAGCTAAGAGGCCCTCCCTGACTAGAGTGAGCTGCTTCCCTCGTTTCCCCAGTGTTCCTCTTCATCACAGCACCTGATTTATTTATTGGGTTGCACTCACCAAAACTATAATTGTTTTTGTTGGCTTGTCCACTGTCAGGCACTGTCACTGCAGCTAGAACGTCAGTCCATGAGGGCTGGGCCCAAGGCTCTGATCCCACTGCATCCCCGGAGTCTAGCCCAGTTCCAGACAGAGTAGGTGCTCACTGTAAATGTTTGTTGACTGAATGTTGAAAGGGCCCTGTAATGACATCTCAAGGCAGCTTCACCTCCTATGTTTTCAGACTTTTTGGATACTCTACAGTGTATTTATTGTACTTTCTTTTCAGTTTCTTCTATGTTTCCCAAATTTCTGGACACGGTAGTTCAGTCCTTCTAATAGCCCTGTTAATGAAGGTGCCATTACCCCCATTTTATAAATGAGATAGAGAAAATGATACTGTTGTGGCCTCTGGCACACCTGGGAGTCAGAAGGGCTGCAGGGCTCTTCTCACTTCATTTGCCTTATATGTAACCTTGAGCTCCTGTCCCTCAATTCCACACACTTCCAGAACCTTGTTGGGACTGAGTTATGGATTTGGGATGAGATACCTTTAGACCTTTGTACTTTCCCCCAGTATTTTATTTTTGGACTTACAGAAAAGTTTAAAGCATAGTACGACACACACCCATATAACCTTTACCTTGATTCATAAGCTGTTAACATTTTGCCACATTTGGTTTATCTATTGATCCATCTATATGCTTTTTTCTTTTTCTTTTTTTTGCTAAACCAGTTAAGAGTAAGTTGCACTGTCATAATCCTTCATGCTTAAATACTTCAGCTTAAGAATACGAATATTCCCCTACCTAACAACTATTCATCATCCCACTCTTTTTATCCTTGATTGAATATTATCTAATATGTGCCCATAATATCCTTTATAGGTGTTCAGTTTTGCTTTGGGCCAGGATTCAGTCAAACATCACACATTGTACTTGGTTGTTATGCTCTTCAGTCTCCTGTCATCTAACACAGCTCCCAACCTTTACTTGTCTCTCGTAATATGTACATTTTTGAAGAGTCCAGGGCAGTTATTTTGTAGAATGCCCCACAACTGGGGTTGTCTAGTTATTCTCTGGTGATCAGCAAGAACACGGAAGAGATGAGGATGTACACCCCTTTCCCGGTGCGTGACATCAGAGGCAGAGCCTTGGGCCCAGCCCTCATGGACTGACGTTCTAGCTGCAGTGACAGTGCCTGACAGTGGACAAGCCAACAAAAACAATTATAGTTTTGGTGAGTGCAACCCAATAAATAAATCAGGTGCTGTGATGAAGAGGAACACTGGGGAAACGAGGGAAGCAGCTCACTCTAGTCAGGGAGGGCCTCTTAGCTGAGTCCCAAAGGATGAGAAGGAGGTAAGCATGCAAAGGTCTAGGGGAAAAGCAGTCCAGGTAGAGAGAACAAGTGCAAATGCCATGATGCAGGAAGAGCTTGTTTCAAGAACTGGAGGTAAGGTCCGGGTAGTAAGAAGGAGAGCAGGACTAGAGGAGACTGGCAGGCAGGCTGGGCCACAGAACAATGTGGAGTTTGGCCTCTGAAAGCAAAGGCAAGTATCTGGAGGGTTTTAAGCAGGGAAATATGCTCTATTTCACTCTGCTACTGGGGGAGAACGGTCACAGGGGACAAAAGCCTTTGAGTAGAATTTGATTTTCTTAAAGCATATACTACTCTGAAAAAAATAAAAATGACTTTGAAATACATCTTTTAATACGTAAAACTTGAGGTCCAGAGAGAACCAAGAACAATGGACTGGAAATGGAGTTACCACAGGTACTCACATGCCCTTTGACTTGTATCCTCGTAACTCATCAACAAGTCTTTGCCTAGACCCTACCTACCAAAATTGGACATCTTCCCAAGTCATAAAGGAATAAAAAGCAGTTCAGAACAGTTGCGCTGACTCTTTCCCTCTTGCAGAGCACTTACGGAGTTCAGTGATCGATCGAAAAGACTTAATCATCAAAAGGATTAAGCCCAAGCCCCAGCAAGGAGATGACATCACAGTGGTGGACGTGGAGAAACAGATTGAGGCCTTCCGCAGCCGCCTGGTCCAGATGCTGGGGGAGCCGCTCGTCCCGCAGCTCCAAGACAAGGTGCACCTGTTGAAGCTCCTGCTTTTCTATGCTGCAGACCTGAACCCCGACACAGACGCCTCTCCACAGGCCTGGAGCAGACCCTGAGGTCCTTCTAAGCACTGAACGCCAAGAATACCTCCTGAACTGCATCTCAAACTACTTGGAAGTTCTAAAAGTATAAAAAGTAGTTTAAAATCTTATAGGACCAAACCTATCTTATTTATCTGTAGGCTATAATAACTTTGTTTAGTAAATATCTTTTTTTTTATAATCCTATCCTAGCCTGTTCTCAGATATGTCTTAAATATATAAGGTGTATATATTTTTTAATAAATTATTTATCTATACTTTTTTTGAAACAGGTAATACTATATGCACTATATGTTTAACATTTCAAGATGTGAAAAAAGAATCCGTGTGCTGAACAGATTCTAGACATCAATGTTATGTCATTCAAGGTACTGACAACCTGTTTCGAAAGAGAGACATATTTGTTTCTCCCTAATGGAAAACAAACATCCTATATTGGACCTGTGATATTGCCTATGGATTTGACTTTGTGGCCAGTCTGTCAAGATCTAATGTAATGAAGGGGGTAGAAACAAAAAGGTTGAGTGTGTTACAAAAAATTTGATGTTAAAAGCATACAATAAAAAGGCAATGGTTTTTCAAAATACCAAGTTTATCACGCTTCGGTTTCATGACTGCGAGCAGGCAGAATGGAATAACTACTCTTAACAGAACCAAAAAAAGTTCCATCCACATTTGAGAAAGTAGTAAGGATTTTTATTGTCAAAACAAGAGATACAAGCACAACAGAAGACACAAATAAATTAACTGTTCTGATCATTTTAGACTCCAGGGCATCTCTGTGGGAAGGTCAGCTCAGCTCCCTGTGTAGCCACCATACTGTCTAAAGCAAAAGACAGCAGGAATTTGAGACAGTGTTCAAGACAATGATTGAACATGTACAGTGAGGAGAAATGAAAAGGTGGTTCCCCTCGTCCCTTTCCTCAGTGAGGTACGTGTTTATAAAGGTATGAGGCTCATTTGGGGGGAAAATGATTGCATACAGAAAATTTTTTAATTCTTCCACCTCCCAGGAAAAAATTTTTCAGGCCCTGGCCTGAACCAGAAACTCAAAATAGGGTGACATTAGTTAGTTTCGTATGAACTGCAAGACTATACTCGAACTGCAGTTGCCCCCTCCTTTAAGAAAGTTTAACATCCATTTATGTATACCAAACCAGTAGACTGGATTTTCTCCCTTAGGAAGTTTTCAACCAAATGGGAGTTAAATTAATCTCACTTTAAAGTGCAACAAAGGATATGTAAGGCTAGTGTTTGTTCTGTGACACACACAAGAGAAGCATCCCTCCAACAGCACTGGCCCAAGAGGTACTACAGTAAGAACTGGCTGCAGGACAAAGTGATCCATGAGGTCTACCAAAAAGCAAGGAGCTTCCGGTTTCAGCAGAAAACAGACAGGATCCCTGCCAAGGCTGGCTCTTAACTATACCCAGATCTCAAACAGATCCTGGGTCCCCGACAAGGCTGGAGCACACAGTGTCAGCACAGCCAAGACGGCCAACGTTGTCTAAACTAGTCAGTGAACGCCTCTACGCCATGATTTGTCCAGGCGCACATGGACAGTGGTAAAGGAATCAAGAAGCCTTGGTTTTGGAACAACACAAATATTATTTACCTAGTAAGTAATGATCAAAGTTCTTGTGTAGGGTAAATGATACAAAAATAGTTAATGAGGTCCCCATACATCACTGCTGAGGTTTAGTCTAACTTTAAATTAAAGCAGTACAAAATGGCTTCTTCCACACAAGGACAAGCTTTGCACTAATGTTTCTCAAAAACCAATTATGTCTCCAGCTCTAGCCTCAGTTTGAGAGATTTTTAAAAAGAGAAAACAAAACTTTTCCTATGTCAGAGCCAAGGTAAAGGGGAGCTGGGCTCAAGACACCTCTATCCAGAGTCCCTGGAACAGAAAGAGCTCTAGAAGCCAGTGGGTGTGAGAACATTCAAGTCCCGCGGTTTTAGATTGTGGGCCCGCGGCAGCTGTTTCTTCCCTTCTATCACTGGGATGTCCATTTTGGGTGGCTTGAACACTGCTGGATCCTCGGCCATTCGGGTGGCCTGTGTGCGAATCAGTTCCATTGGAGAAGGCTTCTGGGCTCCTTTGTAGGCCTGGATGGCAAAACCTCCTACAGAAGTAAACCACAGAGTAAGCGATTTCAAAATTAGTAAGCAGCTACCAACGTACATGGTAAAATGCCCGCCACACTGCTCTCTTTTGTGAAGGGGCTGCCTTACCTGAATCAGACTTCTGGAGGGATCTTGGTCCAAAGAGGCTCCATTTATCTGCCGAGCTTCTGTCTTTTTCCCCGCTTCCAGAATCCATGGTGCTAAGATTGGGGCCAGGTAAGGCTGTGGAAGAACCAGAAGTGAACCAGCCTCTGGAAGAGAAAGAACGAAATGGTAACACATCCTCTTCCTACACCTCTAGAAGTGTCCCACGCCAAGACTAGGGACTGTTAGCTCCCCCTCCTGGCTCGGAAGCCACAGGCTGACCTCCCAGTGTTGGACGTGGCACTAGCTTTGCTTTAGCCCACAGCTGCTGGGGGGTGGGGGTCGCAGGAAGGGCTCACCTGGGCTTCTGCTTAGGGGACGAGTGGGGGCTGCTGCTTGGGGTGGACTGGGTGGAGGCCGGCTGCTTCTCCTCTCTTGTTATCTCTCCGCTCTGGAGCTTTAGTTTCTGCTCAGATGGGTAAGAAGAGAGGCTTTTTAAAAATCACAGCAAATACAAAACAGCTAAGTTTGGGTATAAACAACCTGGTTCACACTAACTTCAGGCAAAAGGAAACATTAATAGGTGGAATAGTTTGGGATTATAGGAAGATATTCCTTTGATTCTGCCATACTAGACAGAGTTCCATCTTTTAAAAAAAAGGAATTCATTCTACAGCATATCTCGAACATCTCTGAACTAATTCCACACCAGAGCTTTCGACTGTCCCACACTGACCAGCCAATAAGTGGACGAGCCAGAACCCCGGTGGCGGGCCTTCCTCAACTGCCCTCTTTGCCGCTCCCACGCACACCCCGCCATCCCCAGCCTCTCAGCGCCAAGACTCGGCCGCTAACCCCTCCAGCTAAATGCTCCCTCTGTGCGGCCCTTCCTTCCCATAACCAGGCACTCCGGCTGCCCTCAGCATTGTAAACAGACATCTAACAGACAGACCAGCAGTCTAGCAGGGGAGACAAGCCTACTTCTCACTGCTCCTAGGTCAAGGCTTCCATACGGTCTCCGTACTCTGTGTCTAGTACACCAATGCTCAGCCCAGGCTATACTTCAAACAAATGACCGTGATGAATTTTCTCAACACGCAACATATCAAGTTACGTGAGCTGGCATTTCAGCCATCCTCATGTTCTACTCCTATGGCCAAGATGTAGAAGGTGGGCCAGATTCAGTTCCACCATTAAATGGAATTCAGACTGACACCTACCCTGGAAAGTTCTCAGTGTCAAAGGCTGACAGTGCCCCTCTCCGGAAGGATCTGTCTTGTCTGAGAGCTTAAGCTGGACTTGGTGTCAACTTGGTGCCAACCCTGAGCCGCCACAGCAGTGGTTTTAAGTTTAGTGTGCAAACATCATCTGGGATGCTCATTACAAAATGCAGCCATCCACAACGTCTCATATCCCTGCCCACAGGCCACTAACCCCCACTATTCCTCCTCCATGTATTGTATATCATGATCCTCCTTGTGAGCCCCTCAGGAGCCAGATTCTCAGGCAACTCTGGAATATGGAGAAAAACCAACAGGAAATCCGGCATCAGGAGACTTGATTTCAGGTACTGTGACTGGTTAAATACATAACCCTGGACCTTAGTTTCTTCATTTATAAAACATGGATAATAGTATCTATGTCAGAGGATTAATAAGAAGATGAAGTGAGTATGAGTGCTTGATAAATCTTAAAAGCACTATTAAGTATAAAGTGATATTCCCTGAAAGAAAATCATTTGAAACTATTTTATTTTATTCATACAATTATTTGGTCATTATTAACCTTATTGAAAATTCTCCATTCGTTCCAATTTTAAAAATGAAAGCAAAAACATTCCAATTCTATATTTAATTTTTTAAAAATTAAACATAGAGCATAACATTCCTTTCTAGCCAGCGTTACCTCTGTTGAGGTTGCCTGACTCCCATTTCTCGCCCTCAGAGTCGATCACCCTGGTACACAGTGACCCACGTTGGCTTTGTTGTTCATAACGTGCTCACACATATCACCTGTGTAAGCTCGGAATCTCATCTGACCCTCCGAAACAGAAGTAAGGGGAACAGTAAGCTTTATAGATGGATAAGCAGAAACTACGAGGCTAAGAGCCCAGGAGCTTTCAGCTAGAAAGTGCGACCACAAGGGGGACTGAACCTGCTCTAAATTCCTCCCTCAAGCCTCTTTCCACCACTCTCCACACCCCCAACTAGCTGAGCTGGTAACTTCAAAACCACAGCCACACCTCAAGCTGTGAATGATGAGGGTTTTGTTTTTTAAAAGCTCCTAAGAAACAAGCTTACGTGGAGTGCTTCTGCCACTCGAAGGTACTTGGTCTCCTCGGTGGTGAGGCCCTTGTGGGGTGTGTAGCCAGCATCTCTCAGCCCTGCCTGTTGCTCAAAACGCTGAATGCTCTCCTGGGTCTGTTCTGGGAACAGAGGAGATGACAGTCATGCCCATCCCCCTCTCCCATCACAAACTGGGGGAGATGAACACAGATATCCACTGTTCTCCCCGGGAGCAAGAGCATACACACTGGCCATCCGAGAAGGAGAGTTCTCCCAGACAGGCATCGTAGCAGGAATTCTGAACCTCACATGAAGCCTAAGCAGAAAGAAGCCTTCCCTTACACCAAGCTAAAGAGCAGGTTACTCCTAAAGGGACAGCCTGATAACCTCCAGGGAAACACTCCTTACCTTCCTCTCATACCCTAGGACATTTTCTTTGTATTCAGAAATGCAACATGGAGAAGGCAGCTGACATTCAGAAACAGTGCAAGTTCTCCAAATATAAAGTTTCCTCAGAGATACTCACCACCCTCTTTACGATCTTCACCAAAGAGAAATGGGCCACATTTAGGCCAGATGGCACCAAAGTAGCAGTTGGATCCAAACCAGAGAGAATGTGCCTTAAACTAACCAAGGTCTACTGATCCAATGTTTCCTGTGTGTAAAACTGCCCACCACAGTGCCTGGCACAGCAAGCAGACTCAACTCACTATCAGGGCAGTCTGACCCGATTATCTTGTCATCAACGTCAGTTACACCTGGGAATGACTGACAGTGGAATTTTTGCTTAATCTGTACACACACTATGTAATACACCCCCATGTACAAGAATGTGGCAGCTGAGGACCAAAAGTCCAGATGCCAGATGTCCTTTACGACTTAGTCATTCCCCTTCTAAGGGACTACTTTATTTCCAACAGAAATAGAAGCAAAGGAAACACACACACACACACTAAATGTATAAAGGTGTTTTCCAGTCTTGCCAGGTAGTCACTTGAAAATTTTAAAAGCAGGAAAGGATTTAATGAATTCGGTACCTGGTATTTAAAATACCAGGATTTTAAATGCATCTTTTTTTTTTTAATTTATGACTACAGCAACATGAAAAGTTCATCGTAATATTAATTGAAAAAAATTGATAGAATGGTTTGTCTATTATATCTGTAATTATATAAAAATATGCATATATGTGGAAATGACTAAGCCAAATAAGTATCTGAGTGATAGTAATATATACTGGGGCGCTATAATGTTCTATACTGTTAGTAGACTCTATTTTCAATAAAGAAGTTACACTGTTCTAAAAGAACAATGACTAAGCTTCCTAACACTGCCAGGACACATTCTCAAGCTTGCAAAATACAAGCAATAGTTGCTGATTCAAACAGTGCATTTATGTGTGAATAAGAAAAAGTCCAAGTAAGAGTGTGGACTTTTGGTTCCTGGGTGAGTTCTTCAGGAATTGCCCAAGACTAACTGATGCCCTCCAGAGCAGATAAACAAGGGCTTCCAACATCAAAACTGAGCCAACTAAAGAGAACCTCTATGTGCCCTGCCCCTGGCAGAGGCTGCCGCTGACAAGCAGAGCTGTATATCTAATAATTGTTAACTTCCCACTAGAAGCAACTAGAAGGGCCCTCCGGAATCAACAAGTTTAGTTAACTTGTAAGATTTTTTTTTTTTTAATTCAAGCTCTCGTTTCCAGTCTTATCAGGACCACAAATCACACATTCTTAAGACCAAAGACACTTGAGGCACCAATCTTGCCTCAAGATCCAGTAAGAGGAACAACTTTGAGCCATTTAATTTAAAAAAATAAGCGCAGGGGCGGTGGGAGATGTCTCAGTGTGTCTCCTTCTCCAGCAGAGCTCGAGAGAGTATCAGCAGCCGCTCACGGCCACTGAGCACTGGTGCCATCTAATCCTCCCCTCCACCTGCCGGCCAGATTCCCCACCTCACGGAGGAGGAAACAGCCTCAATAGTTAAGCAACTTGCCCAAGGCCACGCTGATGGATATGGGAAAATAAGGCTGTAGCAACGAAGCAGCGGGAGTGCACCTAAATCAACTGAGATGCTTAACATTGGGCAAGTCTTCCACCTAAATGGAGCTTCAACATTGGTGATGACTCAGCAGCTAGACTGACCTCTGCCAGGCTGGGTTAGGACAGGTTAAGGCAAGTGTGTCTGCAGAAACCCCCCCAGCTAGTTGTAGGAAGCCTAAACTCATCCCCGCCCCCAGTTATGAGAGCGCAGAGTGCTTACTTGTGATCAGAGAACTCATGATGACATGGGTAGCTTTAGCCTTCACCACGGGGACCTTGTCCGCACCATCAATGGCCGATGGCAGGGCACGGGATGAGACGCTGGCCTCTCCTTCCTCCACCTGTTCAAGAGGGGCAAGGAGGCACCTGAGCCAGACAAGGGAGTCACACGCCTCAACTTACTCCTCTGGGAGTGATCAGATACAGGAGAAAATATGTGAAGGGGGGCTTGGTTGTCCACACCCTATTAGATATGTATTATCCACAGTGACAAAAGATATGACATTATACGAATAGCCTGTATTTATAAAAGTGGGAGAGCCAGAGTTTGAAGCTCTGAGCTCTATTATCTTTCCAGACTATGTCTGTCCAAAACACACTATGCCCCTAAGGATACAGAAGAAACAACTATTACTAAGCATTGACTGTGTACCAAGCACCATGCCTGCTTTTGCTTAATTAATCACTGCATTCGCTAAGTGGTTCTCAAATTTTGCCAAGCACCAGAATCCCGTGGAGGGCTGGTTAAACAGACTGCTGGGCCCCAACCCAGAGCTGATTCAGTAGGTAGGGCTCAAGAATTTTGTTTCTAACAAATTACCAAGTGATGCTGATGCTGTTGGTCCCTGAGACCGCACTTCGAGGACCACTGCTCTAAGGGTTCAATAACAGTCTTTTAAAACAAACCAGAAAGTCTACGTAGCTCCTCAGCTTTAACATGAGAGGGCTGGAGCACGCTGCCTTCCTTAATCTAAACACCTGACACCGTGCTCAGGACTAACTGGAAGCAGTGGACTGGGTTTACTCTTTGTTCTCTACTTCTCCAAAGGAATTGAGAAGAAAGATGGTCAGAAAGGAGGGGAGTAGAAGGAAGTATTGAAATGTTGTATCCCTGTTACAAAACAGGATTTAAACTCTTCAGCTGTGACCTTACTCGAGCAAAACTTGAACCTCTGCTTTCTCACTTGTAAGACGGCTGACGATTGGGACATGGATGCCTAGGGCATGGATGGTTAGAACAAACCAAAGAATGCATGTAATGAGTCAAGTTGAGCTCTCCTTAGAAAGGCCAGTTGTTCCAAACTGTCAGCTGTTCCAGCTGGGACACAGCAGAAAACTGGAAGCCTATTCTTTGCCTAGAGAAGCAAGCGGCAGCCTTCATAAATGAAGAGGGTGGTGGGCTGCCCTCCCAAGCGCTATCAGGAGCCTTGCTTCTTTTCTGCTCCAGTCCCTTGAGTCTGCTGCTTTGGCATCACAGACAGCTAAGGGGGTCCTTTCCCCTTAGTACTGCCAATACTTTTTAAACAAAATGTTCCCACCTCGGGCTTCCCTGGTGGCGCAGTGGAGTGGTTGAGAGTCCGCCTGCCGATGCAGGGGACACGGGTTCGTGCCCCGGTCCGGGAGGATTCCACATGCCGTGGAGCGGCTAGGCCCGTAAGCCATGGCTGCTGAGCCTGCGCGTCTGGAGTCTGTGCTTCACAACGGGAGAGGCCACAACAGTGAGAGGCCCGCGGACGGCAAAAAAAAAAAAAAAAAAAGGTAAAGTTTCCACCTCAACAACTGACTGAGTCAGATTTCAGTAGATAACTGATATAGGGAACTTCCCCCAGAGCTGTAGTGGACACTTTCATAGCAAGGAGCGCCCTGTTCTGAGAGCTTAATGGAGGGGGGCAGGGTGGGGGTGGGGAGGCAGGAGGGACACTACACTTATTAGAAAGGAAGGATCACATACAGCTCTGCCAAGGGAAGGTAAGCCGGGAGCACGGAGTCACAACATCAGCTCCACACCGAATATGTGCCAGGCCTTTCAGTCCTCTTTTTTTTTTTAAATAAATTTATTTATTTTATTTATTTATTTTTGGCTGCATTGGGTCTTCGTTGCTGCACGCGGGCTTTCTCTAGTTGCGGCTAGCAGGGGCTACTCTTTGTTGCAGTGCACGGGCTTCCCATTGCGGTGGCTTCTCTTGTTGCGGAGCACGGGCTCTAGGTGCGTGGGCTCAGTAGTTGTAGCTCTCAGGCTCTAGAGTGCAGGCTCCGTAGTTGTGGCGCACGGGCTTAGTTGCTCCATGGCATGTGGGATCTTCCCAGACCAGGGCTCGAACCCGTGTCCACTGCAATGGCAGGCGGATTCTTAACCACTGCGCCACCAGGGAAGTCCCTCCAGTCCTCCTTTATTTAATCCCCACGGCACCTCCATGACAAAGTATTTTCATCTCTCACACAGAGACACTGTGGCTCAGGGGTGAAGCCCAAGCTCACAGCTGGTGCATAGTTAGGTGGCTCACACCCAGGTCTGCTAAGACAGCTGCTTACTGGTACTTGCTGTCAGGACCTAGCTGTCACACAGCTCAAAGTGCAGCGCAACTATAGCTGCAGCTTAAAAGGATTCATCTGAACTGGGTGGGCCTAGCTTATTCAGGCAACAGGACCACCTTTCTGGCATTCTTGGTGGTTGGAAAGTCAGAGGCGAGAGGGACACAGTCCCTGCAGTCAGGAAGCACAGGCTTCAGAAACAAGCCTGCAACAAGCATGTCAGAACCCATGAAGCCCAACTGCGCAAAAGGGCTGGAGAGCAGATCAGTGTGTAACGAGGTACGTGTGTGCATGTGTGTGCATGTCAGGAGGGCCTTACAAAGGAGGCAGCTCTCACATAGGATGGCAGTGGGAAAGGGCATCTGAGGCAGGAGGAACAGCATGAGGAAAAGCACAGCATATGTTCAGGAAAGAGCCAATTTTTCATCACTCAATGAGCATCTTTTTGCAATCTACTTTATGCCAAGTCCTCTGCTAGATACTGTAGATGGAGTACGAATCAGACATGGCCCCTGCCCCCAGGAAGCTAATGGAGGGCAATGAAGTAACACAGGATTGTAACAGGGGTCCACAGTACACTGGAGACCTCAAAAGGAGGGGTGACAGTCTTACTGGGAGGACGGAGGAATATCACAGAAGAGATGGTTGAGCTAAGACTTAAAGGATGCCATCTGTCAGGCAGATGAAGTACGAGGACAGGATGGGGGCTGTGAACATTCCAGGCAATCGGAGCAGCGAGAAGCAAAGACTTAGTGGCATCAAATACCCTATTAAGTACAAGAAATCTTAGGTAACTTGCGTGGTTGGATCACGGTGGGTGGGGGGTGGATTCGGAGGGGAGGGAACGCAGACAGGACCTGGACCATGCAGAGCCAGACTAAGACTAAGGAGCTTGGATTTAATACTGTGGAAACGAGGGTGGGGAGGACAGGGAGGAGAGGGGATGGGGAGGTTGTGTTTCAGGTAGAAGACACAGCCATTCTAGTTTTGAATTAAAAAGGAAAAAGGCCTACCAACTCTACAGAAAACATAACATATATAGGGATTGGTGGCTGCCCAATTCTATGGGTGTCAGGAGCCGCTGACAGCTTCTGGAGCAGAGGAAGGAGAACGAAGGGGTTGGGCCTGCCAACGCAGTCAGCGGGGTCAGATACCTTGGCGAGGTGCTGATACTTGCGCTCTGGAATCACTGGCTTCCAGGGGATGCTGCCCATGTCCGATGGAGGAGGAGTCATGGGCGTAGGGTCCTCGAGGGCATCATCATAGCTGAATGCCCGGCGGTACATCCCGATGGGCAGGGACATCTTGCCTAGAGGCCCACTAGGCTCAAGAGCTAAGAACAGACACACCGGTCAGGATGGGCTCATCAGCTGAACATACCAGTAGCTTTAAATTAATCTGTAGGCAGGAAAGCTCTGAAACACTCTTATTCTGGGACAGAGCAAGAATAGCTTGTTCTGGAAGAGCTAATCCAGTCAAGGTAAGGAAACTACAAATTCCTTCCTCTCTGCCCCACATTGGCTTCGCCACTTAACCCACACAGCAGCCCTAACCCATTCTTATGGATTAGGAAACCAAAGTTCAATGTCAATTTACCTGAGCAAGGTCACATAACTTCAAAGTGCAGTAAGGAATCAAAACCCGAACCAATCTGATTTCAAAGCTTGTATTCTTTAGGCCACAGAAGCCCGTGGCAATCCCGAGACTCTCAACTCAGGCAAAACTGAGGATATGCAGTCTTGGGAATTCCCTGGCAGTCTAGTGGTTAGGACTCCACGCTCTCACTGCTGAGGGCCAGGGTTCAATCTCTGGTTGGGGGAACTAAAATCCCACAAGCCTCATGGCCAAAAAAAAAACCATGAAATCTTGTTCCCAGTTTATACATGAGGAAATGAGGCCCAGAGATGGCAAATCCTCTGTCTTTACTACCTCACCTAAGAAACCAAGAGCACCATGACAAGAAATATGTCAAATAATATGCTGTCCAGCAGCTTCTAGAACAGTTTCGAACGTTCTATATGACTTAAATGGCAGAGCCAATTTCCATCACAGAAACTACTGACAGTGGTTCTCACAAAGCACTGCCAGCTGATCCTGCCATTTCTGTCCACCGGAACGGACTGGCGGAATGCCCCAGTGACGCAGGCTCCCCACCTCAAGGGCACACTCAGCTCTGCGAGACCAGGGAGCAAAGTTCATTTTGTTTGTTTGCTGATCCTTTCAGAGCAGAACTAACGTCCAGATCCTGCCTTCAGTGTGACATTATCCTGTTGCTATAATTACACAATCACACTCTCCAAGACATCAACCTGTTTGGCAATAAGTCCAAAACCAGCAAAGACATTCCATGTAAACAACAAGAGGGCCAAGCAGTTACCATTATTATTATGATTAATAACAATTACTAACAAAACCATAGAAACAGAAAGAGGATTAGTAGTTGCCAGGACCTGGGGGGAGGGAGGAGCCACAGGAGTGACTACTAAAGGGACAAGGTTTTCTTTTGGAGGTGAGGAAGATGTTCTGGAATTAGACAGTGGTGATGGTTGCACAACCTTGTGAATATACTAAAAATCACTATACTGTTCATTTTAAATGGCTGAATTGTATGGTATGTGAATTATCTCAATTAAAACAAGCAAATAATAATTACCAAGTACCCTTCCTTGCCAGGAACTTACACGCCTCATCTTTCCTAATCCTCATTAAGCAGATATTCTTCCCCTTTTCCAGCTCAGGAAACTGAGGCATAGATCTTAAGCAACACCCCGCTAGCAACCGTGAGGTGGGGGCTGGAACACAGATCTCAACCAGCTCTCACACCTGCCATGCAACACTCCATGCTCCCCACACTACAAGCATTAACCTAATGCATGCAACCCTGCGGCCAGGATGCTTACAGGGAGTTTACAGTCATCACGACAATGAAAGACAAACTAAAACACAAGTTGATGAAGTTAGAGACTAGAGATGGATCCTTATTGGGAGACACAAGGGAGACTCCTATGACTCCACTTAATTTGGGAGCAATTTCAGAAACATCTTAAAGACTCATCCCAAGAGCCATCCCTATAGTCTTCCTAAGAATAATAATAAAGTCGGCTAATATTTACTAGGAGATAAATTCCCACAAATAGAGACCAAAAAATTTTCTGGGCAGTAAATGTATATTCATCTTTAACTCACATTTTCATGTATTTTACATTTGATCTTCACAGCAAACCTGAGAGACAGGCAGTATCATCTATACTTTACTGAGAATCAAAAATTGAGTGATTCAGATTTTAAAAGTCACTAGCCCTTCCCACTAAAACAGTCCAAGGAGGAATCAATGACTTCACTAACCCAGAAATTATCACCCTGTGCAGACCCAGGACTCACTAAATGTTGCAGTGAGCATTTTCATGACTAAGTTCAATGTGCCTTGAAATCAGGCTGGTGCCTTTTTGCCCAAACTTTCATTCCTCCCACCCTCCTATCTCCTCCTCACAAAAAAAGGGGGTGAGTTTAATCATTTTGGTTTAAGAACTACGCAGTTTATTCTAAATTTTTATTTGATACACAGGAAAGTGACAAATCTGTCATACCCTTAAGTGAAATAACTGTTCTCTTTCAAGTTAGATTTTTGGGTTCATACCCTGGCTGGGTGGTTAATAAGATAATATTTAAATGATGCCAATCTATTAAGTCTAAATACTCTCCTGGTGGCAGAGAGTTACTATTAATATGTGGTTCAGAAAAAGTAGTTTCTGTCTAGCTCAAAATGTTAAGGGCAAAACATAACTTTACCAAAAAGAATTAGGTTTACCAGGCACTTCTGGTTGTCTCGAAGCCATTGAAAGACTGGGATCCAGGTGCTCTTTCTATACAGAATTCAGAGTTGAGTCCCTGCCACCTAATAAAAACAACAAAGGGCATTTTCTTACAGTGAACACCAAAGAATAGCTCCAATGCTGTTCTTTTGACAGGCACACAGCGTTTTATGGCTTGGTTACAAGGTTGAAACACGCACAAAAGAGGGACAAACATGCCGAGGGAGAAAAAAAAGAATAAAGTCAAAGGTCTCACTGTACCTGTCACTGATCTTAACACCTGTGATATGACAAAGACACCATACACAGTGAAACGGTCACCTTACCAGAGTGAAATGATGTGACGATTATGCTGACAGACAGATATTAATGAGGAACATTGCTCAGCTGCTGCAAGTTAGCAAAGCTGCTCGGGAAGAGTCCATCCATTCCAGAGGTTCTGAGAACGACAAACAACCAGCATTGGCGCAGGCCTTCAGCGTCTGCCAAACACCTTCCTGTACTTTCATGTATTCCCTGTAACAACCTTGCAAGAGATACTATACTCATTTCGTTTTTAAATAAGTTAGGGCTCAGGGTCCAAATAACCTGACCCACAGCAAGGGACTAGGGAACCACAGTGGGTAAATTCATTCCTTGCTGCTAGTACTGACTGATATTCATAAGGGTTTTATACAACACTTATCTTGTGTTTTACCCCTTGCAGCAACCCTTGCAAAGCAGGCATTGTTTACCCTCAATTTAAAGAAAGGAAACTAAAAAGCAGAAGTGATTTGTCCAAGGTTACAGACAAGTGGCCTATCTGTAAGGCAGGTAGCTTCATCTCCATTTTACAGGGGAGTTCAAACAAAGCTCCGAGAAAGCCAAATTACTTGCTTTTCAGCTTGCTACACTCCCCGCTCTAACCTGATGAAGCTCAGAAGGCAAAATCGTTAGTTCCTCATTAAACAGTATCGCAGAAACCAAAGTCGGCCATCCTCGGGGTCCAGGCAGCATTCCGACCCGACACCTCCCCTTCCACTTCCCAGTGCCCGTCCCCTCCCCCCTCCCCCGCAGAGCTCTGACTTCTCCTTCACAAGATACAGGACAATGCCACCAGGATGTGAAACGCCTCTTCCACCCGGCGAGGTTAAGAAAGATTAAGGCGATTAGGGCCAGGGCCAGGGCCTGGCACAAGCCTAAAGTTCCCCGGGGCAAGTCAAGTAGGAGGCTTGGGAGGTAAGGGCGAGAAATGGAGGGTCCGGGACAAGGCCGGCCTGGTAAAGTAGAGGCGAAGCCCGGTGCCGGGGCTGCGGGGGCATCATCACAGAGAAAACCCACGGGGGGACCCCAGAAGGCGGGGCGAGAGATGCACGGAGCGGTCCGGCAAAGATCTGAGCCTGAGTAAGGGGAGAGGAGAGAGACACCACGAGGGCCCGGGCCAGGGCCTCGATGGCGGGGACGGGGGCACGCCCCTCCTTACCGGCGGAGGACCGAGCCCCAAGGAGGGTCCGGTCCGGCTCATCTGGTTACCTGTTTTTCCGCCGCCGCGGAGCCGCCTGCGGCCCGAGCTCCGGCACTAAAGAGGCTCCGAGGACCCACGTCTCTCGAGAGGCTGTGGCGCATTCGGGACCCAAGCCATGGTGTGAGCGGCGCTGTGCCCGTGGCGACACAGAAGGCCCCAGACACCAAACAGGGAGGGACCACAGGCTGCCGGCCCACAGCCTTCCCGATAAAGTCTCCAGCGGCCTAGTGATTTCACGCGAGATTTGGCGGGGGTGGGCTCGATGCATGCTGGGAGTTGTAGTCCATGGTCGGGAAAGCCCCAGAATCTTAGCTGCACTGCGGGTTGGTGGGGTCAGAGCTCCGTGTGTGGAAACTGCCAGCTCCCAGACGAAAAGCTACCTTTGACTAGCATTCTATGCCTGGGTCTGTGACAGGCTGAGGGCAGATGGAGGTGGCATAGTAAAGTGACACCCTCAAACCAGTTTCACGGAGGGGAAGTTGAGGCTCGGAGAGATGCAAAGGCACTTTGACTAAGAAGAGATGAAGTGAGCAGGGACCCTCTTCCAGGAACAGCTGGGTTAGGCAGGGTTCATACTAGTAGCAGAACCAGAAGGGGAAGCAAATAGCACCTGCCTCTGCTAGGTAAGGTGGTCGTAACATTATTTCCCTTTTACACTAAGGAAAGTGACACTTGGAGAGGTGCCAGCTCAACTGTCATACCCTGAAGACTTCTTTTTTCCTTAAAGGGTTTACAAATATGACAAAGCAATAAAGTTCAGGAAGTAAACGAAGTTGAAAAACAACCTATCCACATGTCCAAAGCTTGCCATCAAGGCTCATTTCAAGAGGGCTATAGGGGCTTGGGGCTGGGTTTGACTTTTAGATTTCAGCATTTGACCATTGGCCAGGCCTACTGGCGGGACTGAGAGGCTTTCTTCATGCACCTTTAAACTTGAATATGCCAGTAATTAGAGTCTTTTCTAAATTCTGTGATTAGCTTATAAATAGCACAATTACATTGCAGTGTGGGTTTGTTTTTTTTTTCATGTTAAAAGTGTTACTTCAGGGCTTCCCTGGTGGCACAGTGGTTAAGAATCCGCCTGCCAATGCAGGGCACACGGATTCAAGCCCTGGTCCAGGAAGATCCCACATGCTGCGGATCAAATAGGTCCGTGTGCCACAACTACTGAGCCTGCTCTCTAGAGCCCGTGAGCCACAACTACTGAAGCCCGCGCACCTAGAGCCCGTGCTCCACAACAAGAGAAGCCACCGCAATGAGAAGCCGGCACACCACAGCAAAGAGCAGCTCCTGCTCGCTGTAACTAGAGAAAGCCTGCACGCAGCAACAAAGACCCAACGCAGCCAAAAATTAATTAATTAGTTAATTAAAATAGATTCTCAAAAAAAAGTGTTACTTTGTAAATTTGCAACTTTTAAAATATGCCATGATTTTTGCCCTCTGTGGGAACAAAGCTGACACCTTGCCCTCCTCCATCACAAGGAAGGCATACACATCACATCTTAGTCAGAAGGGGAGGAAAGAGCACTTAGCACCTTTATATAAATTGCAAGACAGGATCACCTTGTTTCAGTCTTATCCCCAAATTAATGAAAACTGAAGCCTTACGAGATCCTGTGAAAGCAAAATGGAGGAGTGTGTGTCTAACCTAATGGTCTGCAACCTGGCCTACAGCGGGAAGCTGGAGGAGTTGAAGGAGAGGATCCTGGCCGGTAAATCCCTGGCCACTAGGACTGACCAGGACAGCAGAGCTGCCTTGCATTGGGCATGCTCAGCCGGACATACAGAAATTGTTGAATTCTTGCTGCAACTTGGAGTGCCAGTGAATGATAAAGATGATGCAGGTTGGTCTCCTCTTCATATTGCTGCTTCCGCTGGCTGGGATGAGATTGTAAAAGCTCTTCTGGGAAAAGGTGCTCAAGTGAATGCTGTCAATCAAAATGGCTGTACTCCCCTACATTATGCAGCTTCCAAAAACAGGAATGAGATTGCTGTCATGTTACTGGAAAGCGGGGCTAATCCAGACGCTAAGGACCATTATGAGGCTACAGCAATGCACCGGGCAGCAGCCAAGGGTAACTTGAAGATGATTCATATTCTTCTGTGCTACAAAGCTTCCACAAACATCCAAGACACTGAGGGTAACACTCCTCTACACTTAGCCTGTGATGAGGAGAGAGTGGAAGTAGCAAAACAGCTGGTGTCCCAAGGAGCAAGTACTTACATTGAGAATAAAGAAGAAAAGACACCCCTGCAAGTGGCCAAAGGTGGTCTGGGTTTAATACTCAAGAGAATGGTGGAAAGTTAAGCAGCTTGGATTTACTCTTACTTTGTATGTTTTGTGGTTGTCCCCTAATGCCCTGGAAACTAATGTACTTGTGCACAAGACGTCATCTATGAATGATGAAGTTTTTTCATCTTCCAAGTCTTATAAACATGTTGACTATTGTTCCTGCTGAGGTATTTTTTTTCTTAGCTTACAACTTGCTTCCCAGGCATTGAATAACAATAATAATAATTGAGATTGTTCTACTGTTGTATATTATTCTGTATTGAATCTTGGTTAACTTTGAGTAAGTGATTCTGTGGCTGTTATGAGTCTTCAGCACCCTGCCATGCACCCTCTATCCCCCTCTGAGGCAGAACAACCCCAATAGCACCAGGCCAACTGTTTTGCCAAATGTTTCTAGGTGGATTCTAGAATGTTCTTCCATACAGTTGAAACACATCGTAACTCGTTTTTCAAGCCCACTCAGAGGCCTATGCCAAATATTTCTGTTTTTTCCAACAGTATGGTTTAATTTGTTTTTGTTATAGGAGGAATACTTGTATATTGTGAGGACGAAATTTTCAGTTCAGAGGGCAGGCATGCTATCCAAGTTTGGCATTCATAAACACTAAAATAATGAAAAATAATAGCCTGTGTACCAATGTATGTTTTTAATGATGAGCTATTTCCCTCCAAAATAAAGTGTATTGTTTTACGCAGGCCTCTCACTGTTGTGGCCTCTCCTGTTGCGGAGCACAGGCTCCGGACGCGCAGGCTCAGTGGCCATGGCGCATGGGCCCAGCTGCTCCCCGGTATGTGGGATCTTCCTGGACCGGGGCACGAACCCGTGTCCCCTGCATCGGCAGGTGGACTCTCAACCACTGCGCCACCAGGGAAGGCCAAGTGTATTGTTTCTAAAAAGGAAGTTTTAAAGTACCTATATTAAGTCATCCTGTATTGAAAAGAATGTCAAGCTTGTTATCATGATGTGTAACAAAAATGTGTTTTGATTTGTATTTCAGAAACTAAAAAAATAAAACGTTGAGAGAAAAAAAAAAAAAACTGAAGGCTTTCCTGGAAGTTACTGACTCTAACTAAGACAACTTCATCCCTGACTCTTGTGATACTGATGTCTGAAGTTGTGACATGATGTTGGCAGATAGTAGCCATTGGAGAAAATTGCTGTTTTCCCCAAAGAGCAGACTAGCTATAAACTTTTAGCCTTTGCAAGCTTACAGGGTTTTCCCCTTTAAATGGGTGTTGTATTTTTTACTTAGGGAGCTTATTCTTCTAAAGCCTGGACGTCCTTCGAACCCTTCTTTGTAAGTAAACTACTTTTCTAAATGATCTGGTTGCATAGCTAAAGAGGGTTCAGTCGCAGCTGAATCCACGAGGCCCAAGAAGGGCACCTTCAGAGCTGTTTGATCTCAGGCCGTTTTTCTCAGCGCCGGGGGTGGATCTCTTGTGGCAATAGAGGTTCCCCTCCACTGCCTTTTCTGTGCTTTTTTTCTGACTCTGGTTTTGGTTCTTTTTTTTTTCTTTCTTTGTTTTAAAGTCTTTATTGCATTTGTTACAATATTGCTTCTGTTTTATGTTTTGTTTTTTTGGCCACCTTTGTTTTAAAGTCTTTATTGCATTTGTTACAATATTGCTTCTGTTTTATGTTTTGGTTTTTTGGACACGAGGCATGTGGGATCTTAGCTCCCCGACCAGGGATTGAACCCACACCCCCTGCATTGGAAGGTGAAGTCTTAACCACTGGACCGCCAGGGAAGTCCCTCTGGTTTTGGTTCTTAGCCAAGCCTACTTTTAATTGTCACAGCCACTTTATTTCCCCGAGAGTAGCAGCATCCTTGGGAGGTTGGTCTTTGTGGTCTGATTGCTGGTTCTTATCTGGGGGCAGACAACAGTCAAGGGTCTCTGTGTGTGGCTGACCAGGGAATCTGGTTGCCGTTTTATGTATGTTTACAACATACACTTACCACGAAACTAATTTTCTTTTTTTTTATTTAATATTTTATTTATTTATTTATTTATTTTATTATTTTTGGGGGGGCTGCGTTGGGTCTTCGTTGCTGTGCATGGGCTTTCTCTAGTTGCTGCGAGTGGGGGCTACTCTTCGTTGCGGTACGCAGGCTTCTCATTGCGGTGGCTTCTCTTATTGTGGGGCACGGGCTCTAGGCGCCTGGGCTCAGTAGTTGTGGCGCACGGGCTTAGTTGCTCCGCGGCACGTGGGATCTTCCTGGACCAGGGCTCGAACCCGTGTCCCCTGCCTGGGCAGGAGGATTCTTAACCACTGTGCCACCAGGGAAGTCCCGAAACTAATTTTCTAAATACTTTTGACTCGGAATTTTCTTTTTGCACCTCCTTGGGCACTTCATACTTTAATAAACTTGGAGCCTCTGAAATTGACCAGAATCTCTCTTACATCCACCCAGGATGCCCCAAATCATCCTGCATTTCTGCTTCATGGGGGACGGGCAGAGAGTGGAACCAGACTCTGCTCACCTGCCTTCCTCTACACATCTGCGCTCTCCGGCCAGTACAAGCCCTCAGAAAGGTCCACTCCCTAGATAGACCTGCCAACATTCTCACGACCCATCAGCGGACTGAAACCTGGTCACTGGGATGGTAGCAGGGGAGGCATTTGCATTTTGGGGATCTCTAGACTTGGAACTCTGGAAACCTGCCCCCTATAATATCACAGATAAGGCATTCCACCTAGCACTGCTTAGGCATTGTCCATTTCCATTGCCCATTTCGCAGCAGAGGAAACTAACACTCTCAAGGGAACTTTGGATAAGATACCTCAGCCAGGAAGCGGCAGAGTTGAAATTCAAGACGGGCTGAGTGAGTGCCCAGCTGATAGTTTCGCTGCTGACTGTCCTTGGCCTCAGCTCCTCCACTTTAACGTCCCTGGGGCTAGAGGGTTGAAGGCACATTCCCAAGGAAGAAACAACGATCAGTAACACCGCCCTCTAGTGGTGAGGGGTAAAGATTTCACTGAAAAAAATAAGGATGCTTGGTCAGCTGTCAGACTGTCCTTAGAGACCAACTTCTCCCACCTAATATCACAGATAAAGCAACTAAGATGCAGAGAACAGAAGGAACCCGGCCACTGTCACAAAGTTAGTCCGGGGCAGTTGGTTAGCTATAAAATGTGTTCTTGTGTCTTACTTTGTGTCAGGTACTATGCGTGGTACTCAGGATACACTGGGAAGGGTCCCTGGCTGTTATAGCCTGATTTGTGTCCTCCCAAAATTCATGTGATGAAATCCCAAACCCCAGTGCCTCAGAACTTAACAGTCTTTATAGATAAGGGCTATAAAGGGGTGATTAGGTTAAAATAAGGCTTGTGTCCTTATAAGAAGAGGAAGAGGCCCCAGAGTTACACAAGCACAGGGAAAAGGCCATGTGAGGATACAGTGAGAGGTGGCAATTTGAAAGCCAAGAAGAGAGGCTGCAAAAGAAACCAAACCTGCCGGTACCTTGATCTTGGACTTCTAGCCTCCAGAACTGTCAGAAAATTAATTTCTGTTGTTTAAGCCACCCACTCTGTGATACTTTGGCAGCCCTACCAAGCTAATATGAGGAGACAGACAACAAATGAGAGATTATGAATAATTAAAAGCCAGATATCAGGGCCTCCCTGGTGGCGCAAGTGGTTGAGAGTCCACCTGCCGATGCAGGGGATACGGGTTCGTGCCCCGGTCTGGGAGGATCCCATATGCCACGGAGCGGCTGGGCCCGTGAGCCATGGCCGCTGAGCCTGCGCGTCCGGAGCCTGTGCTCCGCAACGGGGTAGGCCACAACAGTGAGAGGCCCGCATACCGCAAAAAAAGAAAAAAAAAAAAAAAAAGCCAGATATCAGGAGGCAGTAGCACCAGGTGCTATGTAATAGGGGGACCGACTCTGGAACATCATGGGAGGGTGCTCCACGTGGGGCACCAAAGCAAGGGCAGAGGCCCAGAGGCAGGAGAAAGCTTGTGTCTGAGGAGAATTGGAGGGTGGGGAGCAATTAGCAGAGTCCTTGAAGTGGCAGAGCCCCCACCAGCTCAAGGTTTATAGGCCAAGGTATGGCTTTTGGTCTTTCCCCTGAGAGCCATGGGGGTGAGGGGCCACCTGGAAGTGGACATAGTGTAGACAAGTCCACGGTCAGCCTTGGGTGGGGAAGGGAGGGGAGGAGAGGGGAGAGTTAGAAAGGTTAGTACAACGGGCCCTGGGGTGATTTTGTTAAGCTAGGTTTTATTAGGGTTGGGGTTTATCTGGACGGCAGTTTGAGCACATTTAAATGCATTTGGGAAGAATCAGCAGAGAGGACAGTGTGCAAGATGCAGATGAGTAAGGGGTTAAGAGCCTTGAGATGCAGGAAGGGGCACCTGGCATTTGATCAATTACCTAGGGCCTACAGGCTTTTCAGGGACCCACAAAAACATCTTTGAACACTAAAAGTTAAATGATTGACTCCAAGATTTTTTTAAAACTGCATAATCAAAACTAATATGTTTAATTAAATGTCCTCACAACAGAGTATTACATCAACTTCCTTTATGATAATATTTAACTCTCATAAAGATGGCGTTGCATTTGAAAACAAATTGAGAGCTAGATTTTTCTCACCTTGAAAAATACTCCCAAGGATCAGCTTAGTGCTCCCCCCAAAAAAAGCAAAAACCAAAAAAACATAGTCAGTCACAAATTAGACAAGTTGGGACTTCCCTGGTGGCACAGTGGTTAAGAATCTGCCTGCCAATGCAGGGGACACGGGTTCGAGCCCCGGTCCAGGAAGATCCCACATGCCGCAGAGCAACTAAGCCCGTGCGCCACAACTAGTGAGCCCACGTACCACAACTACTGAAGCCCGCGCACCTAGAGCCCGTGCTCTGCAACAAGAGAAGCCACCACAGTGAGAAGCCCGTGCACCACAACAAAGCGGGGGCGAGTAGCCCCCACTCGCTGCAACTAGAGAAAGCCCGCGCAGAGCAACGAAGACCCAACGCAGCCAAAAATAAATAAATAAAATAAATAAATTTATTTTAAAAAATTAGACAAGTTATCTGTAGCTAAGTAATTTTTAAAGAAAAACTTTTTAATTATTTAAATGTTTTACAGCAATATGTTTAACATGGGACGTGAGTACATTTGAATATGTTTGTTTCGTACAGTATGTGGTGGAATGTTCTAAGGAAGGACAGACTAGGGCAGAGGAGACCTAAAAACCACCCTGGGGTGGTTCCAAAGCATGTGACATGTGAGGGGCTGGCCTGGGAAAGAAGGAAGTTTTCAGTGTGTTTGGTGGAGAAGATTGGCAAGCCCCCCTCTACTGGCTTTTTTGTTGTCGGTGAGGTAGGAGATGAGCTGTCTCTTCTGTCTGTGAGCAGAGAGGGGGAGGTGAGGTGAGGGGCAAAGAGAGAAGAACGTAAAGATTTGAAATTGCCATTTCAGAGAGTGGAGGAGGAGAAACTGACTGGAAGGTGTGGATGACCCAGTTGAGGCTGGTCACCATGAGTAACTGATTGTGCCAATATGTCTAGTTGTGTGTCTTCAGGAGCATAGTTTAACAGTCTGGAAGCAGGAACACCCTGGATTCACCCAGGGCTGGGGTTCAATAGGATGAGCAGGATGAAGGGTCAAAGGAGGTGAGGAAGTTAACATCACTTGAGTGCCTACATTGTGTGCACAAGAATAGACACTCTTACATCAACTGCCTTATCCATAAGGATCATTATATTGGTTACGATGCATTTGGCTGCAGTCAAGAGAAAAACTCAACTAACAATGGCCTAAAGGTATTTGTTGTTTATTTAGCAGTCTGTAGGAAATTAGACCTCGAATTGGTTTGGAAGCTCCATAATATCCTCAGAGACGTGGGTTTTTCCTTCCCCTTTGTGCCTTCCCTCAGCAAGTTGGGTTTCATTTGCAGGCTTGGACCTCACGTTTGAACTGTGGTCGCCCCAGCTCACAAAGCAGAGCTTCCTCACATGACAGCACTCTCTGTGGGAAGGGAGAAAATTACTTCCTAGAAGGCTAGCAGTCTTCTACCTACATCCCCTGGACCAGAACTGAGCCAGATGCTCACCCCTACACTAAAACTGATCAACAGGAACTGGAAGGCTCCAATCATTTTAGTTTTAAATCATGACTCCTCCCAAGGCTGAGCACATACCAAATAAATAAAGTTGGGGTTCTGTTAGCAAGAAAAACAGGGGGATGGCTCTGTTGGATAGGCCACCAACAGTGTCTGCACAATCATTATCCTCATTTTACAGTTGAAGAAACAGGTTCAAAGAGGTTATGTGGCATGATGAAGGTCATAGTGGGTCCAGAAATTGAGCCCAGATCCTTCTGATACCACTATGCTGTGCCCTGTTCAGGTCCTGCTGACTCTAAGACCAGTTTTCTTTGCATGTAACAATGGTTCCCAACTAGGATTTGAGGACACTAGGGGTCCCTATAGCCCCTACAGAGAGTAGAGGAGAGGAGGGAACTTCCTGGGTATTTATTTCCAGTGTAAAAAAATTAATAAACAGAAACCTTAGTTAAATAGTCAGGAGACCAGAAGCAAGGGGCTCTCACACTCTGTGATGATGATAACAGAGGCCAGAAGGAATAAGAAAGATTCCTCTTGGGCTTCCCTGGTGGCGCAGTGGTTGAGAGTCCGCCTGCCGATGCAGGGGACACGGCTTCGTGCCCCGGTCTGGGAGGATCCCACACGCCGCGGAGCGGCTAGGCCCGTGAGCCATGGCCGCTGAGCCTGTGCGTCCCGAGCCTGTGCTCCGCAACGGGAGAGGCCATAACAGTGAGAGGCCCTCATACCGCAAAAAAAAAAAAAAGAAAGAAAGATTCCTCTTCCTTCCTGACAAGGACTCAGCCAATGAAAAGCCATGGACTCTTTGTTTACTGTAGCCCTCCCAGCTTCCTTTTCCCCTTTAAAAAAGAGTTCTCCTTCCCTTGCCATTCAAGGACTTGCACATGGCTTCCCACAATTGCAGGCCCCAACTTGCAATTCTCTGCTCATCTTGAATAAGCCCACCTTGGCTGGAGAAATATCTGGCAGTCTATTTATTTTAGGTCAACATTTTGGTGGCCCATATGGGGGCCAGAGATGATCCCTGCTGGTTCTGGGACTGGTGAGCAAACAGATGCAGTACCCACAATTGAGCCCACTGTCACTCACTGTTTTTCTCACCAACCCTGGTCTTTCTCCTGGATCAAGCTCACACTCTCTTTGCCTTTGAAGCTCTCCAGGCTTTTGGGGGGATCTACTTAAAGCTTTTGTCTTTCTGGTTAAGGTCTTGTTCTGTATGCGAGTACTTTTCTGGCACTTTGGTCTGATTTTTGAGATCAGAATGTTTCAATTGAAGCTGGCTGAGAAGCTGTGGGCCCATTCCTATGGGAACAAGAGCTGCTTCACTGAAATTGTGCCAGTTCAGCTGTCAGCCCATTCCTTAGGAATAGGGGCTATTCGCTAGAAACTGACTGAGAAAGTCTTTGGCCTGGCTTCTCTGGGACCAACCTGTTTCCTTAGAATTGGATGGTATCAGCTTGCAAGTTGTTTGAATTGAGTTGTTTGAATTGAGTTGTTTGAGCTGTTTGAAAATTGTTCTTTTACTCTAGAGAAAAACCTGTAAGAAATAGGATATCAGTTACCTAAATAGTTTGAGGGTGTCCTCCCTATAGGGACTCTGAATGATTTTATGTTTAAAAACTGCATCATTCTTCATGCACATTTCCACAAATGGACCAACCCGACCAAAGGCAATTTAGAATATCAATGGCCATCTGGAGGAACTTTTGAAATCCGCAAACTTAATTTCATTAAAACCAAATTAGACTAAAATGGCTCAAAAAATTTCCAGAACTGAGTAGTATACCTATTTCAATTGGTACTCTGAGGATTCCCAATGTTATCAGGAGACTAAAATTGCCTCTCTGAAAAATAAGATTTTAAGATTAAGTACGGCAAACGAAGAAAAACAAAATAGCTCCCAAAGCCTTGGACTCTTCTTCCTTGGCTTCTTTGTCTCCCATTCTGCCTCTGACACCATCTTATCTCTCTCTCCCTTGGTTCTTCATGTTCAGGCCCTGCTCCCAGCACCATCTTCCTCCTTCCCTTCTATACCACCTACACCTCCTTTATACTCTCAAGTCCCCCATGCTAAATCTCTCACCAAACTTGTCCTTTTCTCTGAAACTCTCCCTAACCCCTTTTCCTCTGAACCTTTAAAATTAAAGGTTCAGAGGAAAATCTGTTCCTTTAAAATTAAGCCTCCTGAGGACCCAGAGAAAAACCCTTAATTTCTTATATTCCCTGGACTAAAATTAAACTGCGAGCCATAGTTAAGGATTTTCCCAAAGTAACTGAAGGTCCTCACGGATTTGCTGAAGAATTTAAAAGTATAGTCAGGGCTTCCCTGGTGGCGCAGTGGTTGAAAGTCTGCCTGCCAATGCAGGGGACACGGGTTCGTGCCCCGGTCCGGGAGGATCCCGCGTGCCGCGGAACGGCTGGGCCCGTGAGCCATGGCCGCTGAGCCTGCGCGTCCGGAGCCTGTGCTCCGCAACGGGAGAGGCCACAACAGTAAGAGGCCCGCGTACCGCAAAAAAAAAAATAATAATAAATAAATAAAAGTATAGTCATTCAAACGTATGAACCTGGTTTCTCCAACTTATATCAGCTAGTTAATATGCTTGTCAGTGGCCCAGCCTTAGACCCCTAATTGGGAAAATCATAAAAGGGCTCTAGACTTACAACTGGCAGAGCAGCCCACTAATTGGTTATATGATCAGGCTTGTTCAATTGCTAGGTGACTTCACTGAGTAATTTCTAGGGCTTTTCCAAAGCCTATTGATTGAAACAAAATTCAAGCTTGCCCACAAAAATCTGATGAACCTGTTCATGACTATTACAATCAACTTCAGATTATTTTTTAAGAAAATTCTCATCTTCCTTCAGATGTTGATTCCCCATGGGTAACTTTTAACTCTGTTTATTAGTGGGCTGAACCAGGACCTTTCTCTTCTAATAAAAAGGATGAAGGATGAAGTGGGAAATTATGTCCACTCTAGATTTAGGTAATCTGGCAAACCAGCTCTCACATTGTAGGTGAGTCACCACTAAAATTCTTAATCTTCAACTCCACAAATGAAGTCCCCTAAATAAAATCAACACCCTCCCAGTTTCTGCTATTACTGCAAAGAGCCAGGACATGGAAAAGAGACTGTTACAGACTCAAGCACTTCAGGCACCATTATCCCTCTAACCAGGCTTTCCAACTTCCTCCCAATTCCCAGTTGTGGGGCTCCAAGGAACTACAGGGGCTCTTCCCAATCCTCCCTCTTAATCAGCTTGGAGAAACATTCCTTCAGATTTGGGATGGGTCTCTTCTCATCCTAACTGACACGGCAGCCACCCTCTCGGTGCTCAACCCCACTACTACAAAGCAGCCCCTGCCTCGGAGTACTAATACAGTTCAAACAGTGGGGATCTCTAATGAACCTCAAGTGCTTCCTGTCCCTGAACCTATTCTTTTTTGTCTAGACCCTTAGAAAGATATACATGCCTTTCTCCTCAGTTCCTCCACCTCACCCATTTATTAGGCCAAGACTTCTTACAGAAGTATCATACCAGGGACTTCCCTGGCGGTTCAGTGGTTAGGACACCGCACTTCCACTGCAGGGGGAATGGGTTTTATCCCTGGTCTGTGTCCTGAATGCTGTGTGGTGTGGCCAGGAAAAAAAGAAGTATCATGCCAGAATTTCTTTCTCCCAAAAAAAGGAAATAATTCTAGAATTTGACAGTAGTCATCAAAGTCACCCACCAGGTGAATTAAATGATCCTTTGACATCTTTTATTGGTTTCATCTCTGACAGTATTAGAGCTTATTCTAGAAACACAGATCATTTGTGCCTATTGAATCAGCTACCATCCCCCTTCTGGGCAAAATCTCCAACTGATGTTGGCAAAACTCATAGCACACCTCCCATCAAGATTCATATAGACCCCTCTCCCCAGAGGACACCTCTCCCCAGAATTAGTTAACACCCTATAAGAAGTTCTTCAGGGCATAAGACCCATAACAGTTACAAGGCTCAAGGCCTCATTATCCCTTGTAGTAGCCCTGTAACACTCCCATTTTACCAGTGAGAAAACCTAAGGGTCAAGGGTGGAGGTTTGTGCTGCACCTCAGAGCAACAAACAACACTGTTATCCCTCCACACCCTGTTGTTCCTAATCCTTGTATGTTGCTAACATCCATTCCCACCAGATGTAAATTTTTTACTGTAACTGATTTATGCAGTGCATTCTTTAGTATTCTAGTTGATGAAGCTACCTACCTACCTTTCTGCCTTCACTTGGGAAGAAAAACCATTCACCTGGACAGTAATGTCTCAAGGTTCTACTTGAGACATTACTTCTTATTTCTTGCAAATCCTAGAAGCTGACCTGGATGATATAAAGTCCCCCTAGAGGTTCTACTTTGTTGCAATATGTAGATGACTTGCTTCTTTTCTCTCTTTCTCAAGGTTTCTCACAGAAAGACAGCATCCACTTGCTAAAGTTTTTAGCCTCAAAGGGACCAAAGTTCACCAAAGAAAAATTGCAGTTTGCCCGAACCCAGGTTTGATATTTAGGACATCTGATATCAGAACAAGGGCTACACTCAGATCCAGATAGACTTCATGGTGTCCTAAGTTTCCTAAAACCCAAAACTAAGTGCCCACTGGGAGGTTTTCTTGGTTATGGCAAAATTGGATTTCAAATTTCTTATGGCCAAACCTCTGTAATATTTTACTAAACAATAACAACCTGGACCCAATTTTATGAGAAGAACCAGACAACATAGTTTCCAAGGCCTTAAAGGAGAGTTTGATGAACCCACTTGCTCTTGGGCATTGCAATTATCAGATTCCCTTTCTCCTTTTTGTTTATGAAAAGGAAAAGAATGCACTGGGGATATTCACCCAAAAACATGGGACCACCATTGACGCTTAGGGTATTATAGCCAGCAACTGGACCCTGTGGCATGGGGACACCCTCCTTGCCTTAGAGCCATTACGGCCACTGCCCTTTTGGTTAAGAGCACCAAGAAAATCATTGTGGGATCCCCTTTAACCATCTTTGTACCTCATGCAGTAGAAGCCTTCCTGAGTTCTCATCACACTCAACATTTCTCAGTCAGCTGCCTCACCTCCTATGAAGGCCTTTTGTTAACTGCTCCTCACATAACTCTATTATGCTCTAATAACTTTTAACCCTGCTACTCTTGTCTCCTCCAATACATATGAGAGACTTCAGAGCCAAACTCTGAGTTTTGCTTCTTTTTCAGATGAAAAGTATGATAAAATGAGTGGACCTAGGTTCCAGCAACTGTAAAGGGGGATCTAGGATATTTAAAGCATGGTTTTGCAACCACACAGACCTGGTACAAACCCCAGTTGCATCATTTATTGACTCTGTGGTCTTGGGGAAGTCACTTCCTCTCTCCAGGCTTCAGTTTTCTTTTAGGAGATGGAGATAAGCTGACAAGTTGGCAGATAGCACAAGCCAGCCCCAGGTCAGGCAGATACCCGGGGAGTCACAGGGAAGTTGGCAGATCAGAGAAACTAGCCCTGTGGCTACCAAAAGAGGGCCGGGCTGGGGTGTGGACAATGGCAGCCTAGAGCAGAATAGGACACAGCCCCATCAGAGTTTTCTGATAGATACACAATTTCTTCTTCCCCACCTTGCCCGGGGCAGACCTTGGCCAGCCCTATAGCTGTCACCATACTATTACTGCAGACTGAGAAGGCACTGGCTGGGTGGGGTTGGCTTACAGCCTCTGGGTGGGGAGGGAGGTCAAAAACAAGTACAAGGCAGTGAACTGGCCTGTACCTTAGCTTCTCTTCCACCACTCCTCTTCGCCCTCCTGATACCTTAGGCACTAGGTTATGGCAACCATGGGTGGCAGCTTCTAGTAAGAGTCCTACCTGGATAGAGAGGGGGACAGGGAGGTTCTTCAGGGATGCAGATGTCTTCTCAGGACAGTATAATCCAGGAGGTACAGACTGTACACCAGAGTTTCCTTCTCAACTCACCAGGAAAAGTTCAAGCTACACTTGGGCTTTGCCCCCTCCCCCAGGCACTCAGTCCTGGCCCCAGAGAAATAGGAGCTCACAGGGGCAGATAAGAGACAGCTGAGGGACACACACCCATCAAGAGAAAGACAACATACAGGGCAACCTTATCCAGACACAGCAGAGTTCATGGACTAGGCAGGACAGGAAATGAAATACACATTTTAAGTATTATTCTAAAAAGGAAAAGAGAGGATTGGGGAAATATGAAGGAGGAACAAGAAGTCATACAGAAGAACCAACTATAGAGTCAGACATGAAAAATGTCATAGATGAAATAAAGACCTCAAAGTTTGGGGTGAATAGCAGAGTGGATATAGCCAAAGAAAGACCAAATAAGCAAGTATTGATATTAAGATCAGGTTGAGAAAATCTCCTAAAAAGCATGAAGAAGGTATAGATATTTTACATGGTACCCCAGTACACACACACACACACACACACACACACACACACCCTTAAAACAAGTTTCATGAGAGGGTGTTATTGTCCACTGTATTCCATATATATATATATATATATATATATATATATATATATATATTATATATATAAAACATATATATGATATAAATTGATTTCACAATTCACTAATGGTCTTAAACTACAGTTTGAAACACAGGACTGGAGTCATACTCTTAGGCTCTCTTGCTAAGCATTACTTCTCTCCAGAGGAATGATTTCTTTGAATGGGGAGTTTGGGAGAAGACAGTAGGTATGCTCAATGCAGCTGCTTCTGGGCTCTTCTGCCCTGCCCATCTGTAGAGATGGTGGGTCAGGATGCTCTCTGACTGCTCGGGAGGGGCCTGGCCCTGTAAGGTTTCTAGACAGTTTCTGTTCTCACTTCAGTGCCTACCCCTTTCTGACTATTTGGTGCCTCTGCCATACTGGCTGTTAATATTCTTAGTATAAAACTCCTGCCCTTGCTTGATGAGTTGAGTCACTGATCTGGTGGGTAGTCCATCTGTTTCAGGAGAAAGTATCAGCAAGTCTATTTCGGCCCCATGTCTAAGCCACTTTCTCCAATTCAGCATTTATTGACGACAAAGATGACATTTTTCTCTCCATTTGAACATCTTCTTTGTCT
The DNA here is from genome assembly GCF_025265405.1 of Mesoplodon densirostris. Classification (NCBI taxonomy): domain Eukaryota; kingdom Metazoa; phylum Chordata; class Mammalia; order Artiodactyla; family Ziphiidae; genus Mesoplodon; species Mesoplodon densirostris. The sequence continues at coordinate 153,724,616 of NC_082663.1, forward strand.
TCTCCATTAGTTCTAAACTTGGGGAGCAGAAGCATTCTTTATAAACCTGCTGTTATGGACCAAATGGTGGTATCCCCCCAAAATACATTATGTTGATGCCCTAATCCCCAGTGTAATAGTAATGATAGTATTTGGAGGTGGTGCTCTTGGGAGGTAATTAAATTTAAATGAGGTCAAAAGGGTGGGGCCCCACCATGGGATTAGCGTCCACATAAGAGGAAGAGAGAGCAGAGCTCGCTCTCTCTGCCACGTGAGTACACAGTGAGAAGGTGGCTGCCTGCGAGTCAAGAGGGCACTAGCTGGGAACTGAATCTCCTGACACCTTGATCTTGGACTTCCTAGCCTCCAGAACTGTGAGAACTAAATTCTTATTGTTTTTCACCCAGTCTGTGGTATTTTGTTATGACAGCCCAAGAAGATTAAAACATCTGCTAAGATTTAACAGTGTTGGGGCTTCCCTGGTGGTGCAGTGGTTAAGAATCCACCTGCCAATGCAGGGGATATGGGTTCGAGCCCTGGTCTGGGAAGGTCCCACATGCCGTGGAGCAACTAAGCCTGTGCGCCACAACTACTGAGACTGCACGCCTAGAGCCTGTGCTCTGCAACAAGAGAAGCCACTGTAATGAGAAGCCCGCGCACTGCAAAGAAGAGTAGCCCCCACTCGCCGCAACTAGAGAAAGCCCGTGCGCAGCAACAAAGACCCAATGCAGCCAAAAATAAACTTATTTAAAAAAAAAGATTTAACAGTGTTAAATGGTGCCAGGAGGTCAAGCAAGATAAGAACTAAGATGCCACCAAGGGATTTACCAACAAGGGGTTTGTTAGAGACCCTGGTGAGAACAGCTTCCCTGGGTGGGTGGGTCAAAGAATAGGAAATGCACATTATCCCAAAGCAGGGCTAAAATGGAAAGAAGAGGTAGCAACCAGAGGCAGAGGAAACAGGAGAGATCTGAGCATACCGGGAGGTGACAAGAAAAAAGCCCAGAGTCCTCCCTGGTGTATAAGATGGCTTGAGGTGGTTTACAGTAAAAATATACCCATTCACCCCACAGTTCCTCACAGGGTCCTCCTCTTAAGTACCCCAGGCCCGTTTCTCCTGCTTTTCCTCCTTCTGTTACATCTGGAAACTTTGGCAGTCACTGGGGGTCACAGAGGACAAAGTGGTCAGTCTAAACAGACTCCTGGACCTGCCTGCTTCAGCAGGATGCCAAGAGACCACTAGAGAGCAGAATCCTGGGAACCAGGCAGCAGCCAAGGCAGGGTAGAGAGTACTAACAGTCAGGGACCTGGGTTCCAGTCCTGTTTCTGCACTCCATAACCTGCCATCCCATAGAATTCCTATCCGAGATCTTGAGGGATCCAGGAAACAGATCGCCTGGGTTTGAATGCAGGCTTCACCAAAGCACTACGGTGTGGCTTGGGCCTCGGCTTTCCCTTCTAAGAGGCACTGTTTTAAGGGGTAACCTAGAACAGCTGTGAGCTAACCCCCTGGCACACAGCAAGTGCTCGGTAGATGCCAGTATCACCGCCTCTTGTCCTGCCCAGGCACAGCCTCTCGCTCCACACCGCACCTTGCAGAGTGGGCGGGAGGTCCTCGCGCTCCGGCCAGCGCCCCCGCTCCAGCCGCCAGGGCGCGGGCGGCCTGTCGCGACAGCGGCGGTGCATTGTGGGGCTTGTAGTGCGGGGCTCGGTTGGGTGGGTGGGCGCGGCCGAGGCAGTTCGCAGCGGGGCCATTTTCGGTAGGCCGGCTGGCTCGGCCTGTGCAGCCGGCACCCGCGCCCCTCGCCCGGCCCGATGGCGCCGCGGCCGCTAAGCCCGTTGGTGCTGGCGCTGGGTGGCGCGGCGGCCGTGCTCGGTTCGGTGATCTTCATCCTCTGGAAGACCTACTTCGGCCGCGGACGGGAGCGGCGCTGGGACGGAGACGAAGCCTGGTGGGGCACGGAGCCTGCCCGCCTTCCGGAGTGGGACGAATGGGACGTGAGTACCTGGAGGGGATCTGCGCCAACGCGCGCGCAGCCGAGGGGTGTGACCGCAGCCCTGCGGGGCGGGAGCTTGACGCCGCAGGCCTCGTGCGGGTGGGCGCGCGTCGGGCGGCCGGGAGTCCCAGAACCGAGAAACGGGTGGGCGTTTGGGGGAGTGTGGTATGCTGCGCCGCCGTAGGCCTAGGGCTTCCTCCAGGCAGCCAGAGCCTGTCGGGCCCGCGCCCGCCCGACGCCTGCGCAGTACGCGCGGGCCGCGGGATGCCGGGAGAGGCCCTCCGCCCCCTCATCCGGCCCGCGCGGTTCATTTGAGCGTTACCCGGACTCGGTGGTTCCTTCCGCTGTGGGATGTGGGGATTGTCAGTCTGAGGAGGCTGACGCTCCGCGAGGGGTAGGAATTTGCCCGAGGTCACTCAGGAAAAACCTGAAGAACGGGTCTTGAGACTCAGGACTCCTGAGGCCCCGCTCGTCCCTTTGCAGCAGAGCGGGTCTTGCTGCCCCTTAACGGCGGCAGGGCGGGGATGGGCGCTTTGGGCCTTCGGTCTTCTATGGGGAAGGGTCAGGCGGGAGAGTGCCGACTGCAGCCTGACCCGTGCCCCACAGCCCGAGGACGAGGCGGACGAGGAGCCGGCGTTGGAGGAGTTGGAGCAGCGCGAGGTGCTGGTGCTGGGGCTGGATGGCTCTGGGAAGAGCACGTTCCTGCGCGTGCTGGCCGGGAAGCCACCGCTGGAAGGCCACATCCCCACCTGGGGCTTCAACTCCGTGCGGCTCCCCACCAAGAACTTCGAGGTGGACCTGCTGGAGAGTGAGCAGACCCTCCCCCCACCACACACACACACTCCCGCTGTCTCCCCATCATCTCAGCTGGACCCAAGCCGTGGCTTTTTATCTAAGCAGGACACGCCCCTGTAGAAAGTCCTTCCCACGCCTCCCTGCGACACAAGATATAGTCCAAGCTCTGTACTCTGGCTTGGTCGACCCCTGTCCCTCACCCTCACTGCAGCCCACATGCCTAACACTGAGATACTAACAACTAAAGTTTCCAGTATGCCAAGCCCTTGACAGACATCACTTTAAAAACCCTCCCAGCAACTCCATAAAACCGGAAACAGTTATCACCTTCATTATATGTGAGGAAAGGAGGCCCAGAAAGTAAAATAATTTATCCAAGCTCACGCAGCTTGCCGGTCAGCTAATGCAGACTATCTGGCTCTGGGCTCTCGATGTTAAGCACCATGTACAGTGCTTGTTTCTGAAGGGTGCTTGCTGTTTTCTTTCTAATCTTCTGTGCTTTGCATGCACACTGTTCCCCCAGTCCGGAAAGCCCTTCTTCCCTTGTTAAACTGCTGCTCATCCTTCAAGATTTAGGTCAAACATGATATCCCTCTGAAGCCTTCTCTGACCCCTGGGCTAGGTTAAGAGCTCCTCCTGCTGCAGTGTTTGCCATATACCACCTTGTGTCCCTGACTAGGCATCTGGGGCACCGATAAATCCGATCCAGCTCTGGCCCCTAGGGCCCAGCCCCAATCAGGTACCTGGGAGAGCTTGTTGAGTGAGTGATCCGAGAGGGTCTGAGCATCCTCCTGCCCTCAGTGTTAGGCCTGTTGGGATCCCAGGAGAGGATGGGAGAGAGGGTATTGAGAGCGCAGCAGTACTTAACCACCTGTGTCCAGCCACAGACTCAGCGGGGATGGACGGGTAGCCTTCCTGCCAGCCAAAGGACTCAGACCATAAAGACTAGGTGGTTTTGTTAAGTCCTAAAGTGGTGGGATCGGACTCTGAGGGCCTGGCTTTTGGCCTGAATGGGCCCAGTTCCTCTGGTCTCAGGGCCTTGCCTGCTAGCCTGCCCTGGCTACATCTTTTCTCCCTGACTGTAGCAAACGTTGACATTCACCTGAGATTCAGTCCTTTCAACAAGCTTTCCCTGCCTCCATCTCTTGTGCCAGGGACACAGAAAATTCAAGTGGGGGTTCTGCACTTGAGGCCCACTCTGTCTGGCAGAGACAGTATCCCCCTCCCTCCACCTTGGAAGAAGGGGTTTGGTGTTTTCATGTTACCCAGGGGTCTGCCCTGTTAACATCCCAGGCTCAGTAAGGTCACCCAACCTGGATTCAAACCCAGATCTCCCATTCAAGTCCTGGGGCTTTCCCCTCCCACAGCACTCACTTCACTGTGGTCTCCTACAGTGCCTGGCCTGGAGCCCAGCTGAGAGTGAGCACTTTGTGCATTTTTGATGACTTTTCCCTTCCCCACACCTCCTATATCCATATTATTAGCTAGTTCTGTCAGCTTTATCCTCCAGTAGAGTCTGCGTCTGTTCACTTCTCCCCACCTCCATCTCTGCCTAATTGGTCCAAGCCATGGTCACCAGTCAGGACTACAAGAGTCTCCTTGCAGGTCTTCCTGCTTCCACTTCTGTCCTCAGTGTTGGCCAGTGGTATCTTTCAGAAACCCATATCAGATCATGTCATTCTTGCTTAAAATGCTTAAGGGGCTCCCCACAGGCTCACTGTGGCTTTACAGGCCCTGTGTGGTCCAGCCCTGGGCAGCCTTGCTGGTCATGGCTTCCTCCTCTCCCCTTCTGGCGGCGCATCAGCCTTCTGCTTCTCGAACACATGGATCTTGCTCTGCCCACTGCCTATGATGCTGCTCTCTGCCTCATCTCATGACCAGCTCCTTCTCGTCATCCCAGACTCAGCTCACATGCTGCCTCCTTAGACCACCTTCCCAGACCAACCAGTCCAAAGCCACCAGCACATACAACCACCCCACCCCGCCCCTTTCACTTTTTCTGTTTTACTTCCTTCCTTTGTGGAATGTGTTTATGTGTTACTGCTGTGTTGTTTCTGGTTACGGAGGGAGCTCCTTGAGAGCAGGGCCCCTGCCTGCCTTGCTCACCTCTGTATCTCCAGCACCCAGATCAGTGCTTGGCACCTAGTAAGCACTCAGTATATACTTGTTGAGTGCCTGCTATGTGCCAGGCATTGTGCTGAGGGCTTTGGGGGGATCCAGAGATAAATAGCTCTAACTCTCAAAGAGCTTAGAGCCCACAAGTGTCAGAAGTATAACCAGAAACACTAGGATGCAGGATGACCAGTGGGGACTTTGCAGAGGGACAGAGGGGAACAGGAATAACCCAGGTTGGGGGTGCTACTTGGGCAGCCACTTGGTGACACTATTGAGTATGGTGTTTCCAAGGAAAGAAAATGGGGCGACTAGACTGAACAAGAGAAGCCGAATGGAGAATGGCTGTGCACAGGCAGGGCAGGGAGTCCTGGCTGCTGACCACAGCTGCCACTGACCCAGGAGGAAGCTAGGATTTGGGAGGAGGCAAGGCAGCCCAGGAGAAAGAACCAGAGTACTATTTATTGAGCATATAGTATACACCAGTCCTGTGAAAGGTGCATTGCATGTGGTACCTTTGGGTTTTGCTGCAACCTGTTAGGTAAGTTCAGTAAGGAGGAGACTGATGCTCGGAGGTAGCGACCTGTGCAGGGTGACCTAGTTGTCAGAGCTGGAGCTAAACCCAGGTCTTATTGGCTCTGGAACCTGTGGACTTTCCCTTGCTCCTGGCCAGTGGAGCCTTGGAAGGCAGGAAGTGGGGTGGGGTCAGGCTATATGTAGAGAGCCAGGGCCCAGGAAGGCTCTGAGCTGGCCCCTGGCCTCTCCTCAGTCGGTGGCAGCCAGAATCTGCGCTTCTACTGGAAGGAGTTTGTGAATGAAGTGGACGTGCTGGTGTTCATGGTGGACTCGGCTGACCGGCTGCGGTTGCCCTGGGCCCGACAGGAGCTGCACAAGCTACTGGACAAGGACCCTGACCTGCCTGTCGTCATCGTGGCCAACAAGCAGGTGAGGGCCATGGGAGGCCGGCTCAGTCCAGGCGGGCTTGATCCACAGATGCCTGGACAGGGGCAGGGAGCACTGGAGAGGTATTTGGGCCCAGGCCCATGACCTGCAACGCTTAGCTGAGAAACTGTCCCCCACCTCTGCTACCTGTGCTCTTTTCTCATTCCTAATCCTCATCCTCTCTCTGCCTTCCTCTTTGCCTGTCATTTGTCATCCTGGAGAAATGAGAAAAATTATTATTAAGTGTCCACTATTTCCCAGGTGTGGTTTCAAATAACATTTCATATTATGCTTGTGTTCACCCTACAAGATATGGGATACTCTCCATTTTACAGATGGGGAATCTGAAGCTCAGAGAAATTTTGTACACCTTGAAAATAGTAAAATTGGAATGTCTTAACTCCAAAACCTGCACCTTTTCCACTCTTTTATGTCCATATGATTTCTGACTCTAGATCAGAGAGCTACAGCTAGGAAGTGATAAGAAGTTTAACAGATTAAATAATAAGAAGAACTAACATTTATTGTGTGTTTACAGCGTGCTAAGCACCCGGTAATCGTGACCTCACTTCAGTCTTACAAAAACCCCACTATAGGCCTTGCTCTTAGCCCAAAGTTACAGCTGGTATGTGGCAAAGCCAGGAGTTGAGCTTAGATCTTCCTCAAAGTTCCTGCTCTTCACTCTACCTCTCCTGGCCCAGCAAGTCTCGGCATCACACACTTAAGATGCCATTCTCTGCCACAGTACAGAGTCCTGTCATATTTCATGTGGCCTGTGCCCATGGTCCTGATAGCTGTGGGGCATGTTTCCAGCCTGGCTTGGAGAGAGGCTGTCCATCTTTGAACTCAGGTTCCCCCCTGCCTATCAGGAAATACTTGACAGTCATTTATAAATAGGGTAACCATATGTCCTGGTCTGCCTGGGACAGCCCCCATTTATGCCTGTTGCTCTGGTATAACTATGAATAGTACCTACTTTGAGTCTCTGAAGTACCCCAGTTTGACATGGGGAGGGGGAAGGGTAAGCTGGGACAAAGGGAGAGAGTAGCGGTGACATATATACACTACCAAATGTAAAATAGCTAGCTAGTGGGAAGCAGCTGCATAGCACAGGGAGATCAGCTCGGTGCTCGGTGCTTTGTGACCGCCTAGAAGGGTCAAATGTAAAATAGCTAGTGGGAAGCAGCTGCATAGCACAGGGAGATCACTTCACTGCTTTGTGTCCACCTAGAGGGGTGGGATAGGGAGGGTGAGAGGGAGACGCAAGAGGGAGGGAATATGGGGATATACGCATACGTATAGCTGATTCACTTTGTTATAAAGCAGAAACTAACACAACATTGTAAAGCAATTAGACTCCAATAAAGACGTTAAAATTAATTAATTAATTAAAATAAAAAGAAGTACCCCAGTTTAGACAGTGAATCACATCATCATCTTGTATATAAACTATAATTTATAGTGATCTTGAACCTACAGGAAACAACACCTGAGGTCCCAGCACTCTATGAATTGCTCCAAGAAGAATCATTTTAATCTTGGGCCAGGCTTGAAATTAAAATGTACCATCACCATCCATGTTGTGTAGTGGCTTCTTTTTCTCGTCACTGGGTTTCTAGAAGTCTAGGGAAGGTAAGGCCCTTGTCTGGAAGTGACCCTACTGTAAGATCTCTCCACCATTAAGTTTAGGAAACTGAGCTAGGATCCCTATAAAGGTTATAAACTTGGTCATCAAGCCAACCTGAGTTTGAAACCTGGCTCTGCCACTTATCACTGTTTCATTGGCTAAATGACTTCACCTCCCTGAGCTTATTTCCTCATCAGTTAAGTGTGGACTGTGAGAATTAAGTAAGATTAAGTGCCTATCACAGTGCCTCACTTAGAGGAAGTGCTCTTTCTTAGCACAGTGGCTGTGGGTAAGAATGACGGGGTGGAAAGAGATGGATACCAAGGAAGTCAGAGATGAGGAAGAGAGTTTAGACCAAGTGGCCATGAGAGAACTTAGGCCCCAGTGTTTACCCAGGGAGCTGAAGAACAGTTTATTTCATAGATGACAAGGGTGGGTTGTTGGGAAACACTGTCAGTCCCGCCTGACATCTCTGTTTCATCTCAGGACCTGAGTGAGGCCGTGAGTGTGGTGGAGCTGCAGCAGGAGCTGGGCCTTCAGGCTGTTGATAACCAGCGGGAAATCTTCCTCCTGGCAGCCAGCATTGCCCCTGCAGGAGCCGGCTTTGAAAATCCTGGCACCGTGCACATCTGGAGACTGCTCCTGGAGCTTCTCTCCTAGGCTGGTACCCACCTGCTCATCAGCCAGCCCTGGGACCCCAGTTCTGCTCCTCCTGCTGCTTCATCCCCAGCCCGGGGCCTGGGGCACAGGCTATGTGGCAGCACTTCCCTTCTCCCCTCCTCGCCCTCTCAAGAGCAGGGCCTGGGCAAGGCCAGGAACCATATGGAAGCCTTCTTGGTGAGCTAGCCATGAGGCTGAAGCAGGGAGGCGGGCGAGGCTGAGGGTGGGAGAGAACGGTGTCTTGCCCATTCTGGGCTGGGAGTGAATCCCACTCTCACCAGGGAAGGCAGCCTCGTCCTCTGACCTGTACAGTGAGCTGCTCAGCAGGCTTAGTTCTCCCCACCCTCTAGGTCCCAGTGGTTGAGGACCCTTGTAGGTGTCCGAAGTATGCCCAGTCTAGACCATTCCCTCCTGGTGACTTCACACCCCTCTAATGTGGGCAGGTTCTGGGCAGTGCGCTGTAAGCTCAGACCCCCACTCCTGCATTATCCTCCAACCCCAGCTGGCTCATGGCCTTGTGCAATCCCTCCCTCTCTGGCCCCAGGGCCATCCTTTTTAAAGAGAAGTGATTTCTATGTTTTTTTTCTAACTTGGAGATGTATTTCCCAGCCATGAAGATAAGAAGCTCAAGGACGAACCTAGAGATCCTAGCAAGGAGCTTTCTGAAACCTCCCTGCTTCCCCGAGGTTGAGGCCTGGCCCACCAGCCTTTTGACTACAGAGTAAGTGGTATTCACCCGCTAATCAGAAAAATTGAAAGCTTCCCCCAGCCCCCCACCCCACCAAAATCTGGAGACAGAAGCTGCTGCTCTTACACTAACTGTGCCAATGCCCATGTTTACATAAGTCTGGGGAAGGAAGGAGCCTGCCTGTGTCCCTGGGAAGAAGACTGTCAGCGGAGCGGCATGTTGACCTCCAAACTGCATTTATTTATTTATTTATTTATAAAAGGAACAGGCCAAGGTTTAGGCTCTGTTTCTAGGTGCTGTTATTAAAACCCCAGATGACTGTCATGGAAAATTTGGATCTTTGAGGAAAATAACTGGAATCATGAATGACAGCGTGGTAAGCTACATGTGTCAGTGGAGACGGAGCTCGCACTCCCCTGACCCTCTGTGGCTGTAATTGATGTCATAATACTTCACGATGATCCATATGAACTTGAACGCCACCACTTGGCCCAGTAGTCAAAGGGACACAAACTCTGTGTAGGTAACATGACTCTGGGAGAGACAATTTCATCATAGTTATCCAAATAAAAAGAAATGAGAATTAGCAAACCAACCAACAGGGTAGCCTTGGGTACATCACTCAGCCTTTCTAGACCTGCTGATTGCCCAGCTAAGGCAAAGTTGGACAGAATTTCTGCTGTCCTCTCCAGTACACATTCCACGATTCTCCTGTTTCCAGTGATCAGCCAGTTTAAGGACTGTCTCTGTATTGACACTTCTCTTTAGTGCAGGCAAAAGAAGGAGTCTTTTGTCTGTCAGGGCCACTGAACTGTCACCTCCACAAATGGGCCTTTTTTTCAAGGAGATATCCAACTCAGTTTGCTTTTTAATGGAGAATAGAGATTATGTGCCTTTGTTTCATTTGACATTTACTCATTGTGCTGCAGTTCCATGCTGTGGCCGGTGCAAGAGGGGCAGGCCGGGAAGGTGGGCTGTAGATGTCTCAGAACAGCATCACTTTCTTTGAAATTCTGATTAACTTTCTGCTTTAAGAAGTGATTTGACTGATTTTATTTTAAATATTTCGGGAATGACTTGGGTTTTAGAGTAGACTTTGAAGCTCTGCTGACACTTTTCATTTCGCCATTAGAAGGTTGGGAGACTTGACTTCTCTGTTCTATGAACTCCACCTCGTCCTCTAGTACTTAAAAGTTACCTTTGGAGCCAGCATTGTTGAGGGGGGCACCCTTTTCTACTAATTAAGATCTGCCTTTGGTCTAATGAGTATCACTATGTAGTACAGTTTTTAAAGTCCCCACTGTGGGGAGGTGAACTTGACTAGAGTTTAACTATATGTACTTTAGCAACTTTCAAAGACCACTCTCAGAACTGACAGGTCCCAGTGGCACACCAGAACACCACTGAGGAGCACTGAAGGTCCAGTGTGCCACGCCCTGGTACTTGCACAGAGTGTATAGACGTTCTTTTGGCCTGTGGCTGTGCCTCGCATGTGGAGCTGCTGGCCTGTCCTGGCGAGGTGGCAAACAGTACTCAACTGCTCCAGTTCCTACCAGGACCAGATTGGGCAAAGTGGGGGAAAGGCCTTTCTTAAGAACAGCTAACTGCCTGGCCTTGTGGTGCTCTTACCTAGTTGTTCCTGAATGTGACTTTGGTTCTGGAGCCCAGATGACTGCTTCAGGGAACCAGTCATTACCTGGAGTTGTTCATCTCAAAGTGAGGTTCCTGACTAGTCCGGGTGACGCTGTGTTCCCCCTACTGCCCTGACTCTACCTGAGCTTTGGAATAGGGAGTGAATGGCTGGGCAGCTCTCATATTCTAATGAAGACCATACAGTGCCCACTTCACATGGGAAGGAAGTTTCCGCACCTACTTGCTGGTTGAATCTGTGCCTGGATCACTTACCCTGGCTCTAGGGCCTTCTGTTCTTAAGAGTTATTTAAATGAAACCATGGCTTCTGACCTGCTGCTATCCCTCTGAAGAGAGGCCAGCCTGGCCCAGAGCTTGGACATGTGGATGGTCTAGGCAAGAGGGATCCTGAGGCTGCTGGGACCATCACCTCGGACTGGCCGCCTATTCTAAGAAGCCTCCTCTGGCACTTCTTGGCACCCAGAACTGCCCGTTGCAAGCTTGCACTGACACATTGGTATCCAGCTGTAAGGACTGGGGAGGAGGTGAAGTTAGTCCATCCTGGCCTCCCAATCCTCTGCAGAGAAATGCTGATGAAAAATCTCACAACTCTAGCCTGTCTGTCTGAATGAAACCCCAGGTTCTCCAGAAAAATGTTTCCACTTGCCTTTAGGAAATTTTGTTCTTATGCTAGTTTAGTATCAACTGCCAGCATCTCGAACCAGCTGCTAAAACTCGCCTGTGGTGTCCATCGTCGTCCTCATCCTGCCCCAGACCTCAGACCTGGGCAGTCTGCCTCTCATCTTTGCTGTGTGTTCCCACATCCTCTAAGTTCTTTCTAGTAACTGAAAAGGGGAACCTCCAAGTTTTCCCGCTGCCTCCAGGAGGTGGGCCCATTAAGGGACAAGGGGAAGATTGCCATCAAAGATCCGAAGTAAAGGAGCCTTGCTGTCCCAGCCTATGCCCTGTGAACACGGACCCACAAACTGCATAAGATGGAATGCTGGTGGCTGTTTGAGGTATACAATAAACGCAAAAAATTTGGATGTGGTTTCACATAAATTCTGATTTTGAGTGTGCTTGGTGCTTATAGTTCGTGAGGGGCAGCTATGGAGGGTGGTCCCAGGACACTTCCTGTGACACAGCGTGTCAAACAGCAAGTTCCTGTTCCCTGGCCCTTCAGTCCACAAGGGGGTGGGGCGGGGGGTTAAGGAACATCAGCTTTGGCCTAATTCAGTACTTTTGGGGAGGAACCCAAACCCTTTCTTGAGAGGAGTTCTAGCTGTCGGGGCCAGAGCTAGGCGTAGAAATGGGAGCGAGAACATCTTTTGAGTGCCTCCATGCCAGAGGTCAGAATGCAGGCGGCGCCATTTCACAAGCATTCCCCCAGTATCTGCCTTGGGCTGGGCTCTGGGATTCCCAGACAAGGTCCCTGCACTCAAGCCCAGTCTGGTAGAGAATGTCAACCAGACTAAAAGGTAGTTATGACTGTGATAGGTACTGCTACAGGAAGTCTGGGGCATGGGAACTCCAGCCTGGGGGCAGAGGAAAGTGGTATGGAAGACTTCCTGAACTTGGCACCTGAACTGGGTGAAGAAACAAGGTTTAAGGGCCCGGCCTGGTCGAAGGTCCTGAATTTGGAATGCTGTGAAGGGCAGAAGTTAGGAGGCCAAATCACGAAGGCCCCCAGGAGCTCTGCTGCAGACTCAAATCATAAAGGCTGTGCTCGAGGTGTTCACAATGGCCAGTCACTGCTGGAGTCTAGCAGGCCAGATCTGATGATGGGTGGTTTCTGTCTAGTTTCCAGCCTGCCTTAATGGTGTGGGACAGGTGGGCTGCCTTCAGGGTCCAAAGAGAAGGTCAGCAAGAGAAAGTCTAGGATTAGTCATCGTGCAGACTTGACTTCAAACCCCACGTTAATGCCTCAAGCCTGTTTCCTTACCTGCAAGATGAGGATACCACACAACCTTACAGGGTTTTATGTGAAATGTTCTATGTAAAAACATAAGCCCTGGGCTTCCCTGGTGGCACAGTGGTTGAGAGTCCGCCTGCCGATGCAGGGGATGCGGGTTCGTGCCCAGGTCCGGGAAGATCCCACGTGCCGCGGAGCGGCTGGGCCAGTGAGCCATGGAGCAACGGGAGAGGCCACAACAGCTAGAGGCCCGCGTACCGCAAAAAACAACAACAACAAAAATAAGCCCTTCTTTTCCAGAGCAGTGAGGAGACAAAGTTTATGTGCTTTAAGGAGAAAGCTTAGGAACAGAGGTTTTCTGTATTATTAATAACTGAGGATAATGTATCAAGACAAGAAAATGCCCAGCACCCACCGCACACTTTGTGATCCTGCTACATACCAGCCGTGCCACCGAATTAGGCAGGCCTGGCCCCAAGGAATGGCCATGCAGTGTGTAGCCCAGTGCTTGGCACACAGCATAGTGGTATTCAGCAGTCCCCAGACGGTCTCAGAAAGCAGGTTTAGGGGCCTCAGACTCCCTTCAGGAAAGACAAGTAGCAAAGGCAGGTCACTTGAAGACAGACCAGGAGGCAGCTATACAGCTTCTTACCCTCTGGCACTTGAGCCACAGCTGGCCTCAGACCAGGGCCATGGAGAACCGGTCCACCAGCCCCCAGCCTGGGGTGAGGCAAGCACTGGAAGCCCCTCCCAAGCAGCCGAGGGTTCCCAGCAGGCTTCTGTAGAAGCGTTAGTGGCACTGCTATGCAGGAAACCAAGGCAGAGAGCAGTGGAACCAGAACGGGAGAAGAGGGAGGCTGTGCCTAGAAGGGCATGTGAATATGGAGCAAAAAGGGCTGAATGGCCTCTTTACCTTGGCTGAGTAGGTTTTTGCAGGGGCAGCCCCAGGGCTTGGCTGGGAGGGGCAAATCAAAACCATCAGAGAAGTAAAATACTGTATTTTATTGTACACAGACTATATTCAAACAAACCACCCACTCTGAAAACAGCAGGTTCTGGCTTTTCCCAGAGACTCCAGAAGAACATAAATTGAAGCCTCTGGGAGACAGTGCCTTCCCCAAAGGGAAGTGTGAGAGAGATTTTGTGTGTGTGTGTGTGTGTATGTGTGCGCTGCAACCTTTTGATTCCATGGGGTTTGGCTAGCCTCATCTGTAGCCGCACACCTCTCCTTGCCTTAAACCCTGGTTCAGCTTCTCTGGTCCAGGAGGAAGCCTCAACCTGGGGCAGGTGTAAACCAGTCACTCAACCTCCATCTTATTCTTCTGCAACGAATCGACAAACGCTTGCCACTCCGCTGGGTAAAAACGCTTATAGACGTTGATCTTATTCCGAATCTGTTTTGGGGTATCTTGATAGTAATTCTTCTCATCCCGGGCCATAGCCTAAGAAGGGAGAAGGGCCACTTGAAGAAGGCTGGACAGGCAAGGTTCAAATCCTAGCCTTGAGTTGGGCAAGCTACTTCCCATCCCTGAGGTTCAGATTCCTCACCTCAAAAGCCATAGTGTATGTGGGGAAATGCCCTCAGGGACTAGGCAGGAGCTGGGACCAGCTGAGTAGCTCATTCTCCATCCATCGCCAACTGATCCCACCTGGGCACGGGGGTCCAGTGAACCCAGATCTTTCCATTTTTAGGAGAAGCCAAAAATAAGGACTTTTATTTGAAACCTCCGATAATTAAAATGGCAACTACAGTTAACCCTTGAACAACAGAGATGTGAACTGCATGGGTCGACTTATACACGGATGTTTTTCAGTAGTAAATACTACAGCACTACATGGTCCATGGTTGGTTGAATCCCTAGATGTGAGGAACCGCAGACTTGGAGGACCAGCTATAAATATAGACAGATTAACTCTCAAGTTGTTCAAGGGTCACCTGTAGATCAAGTTGACTAATAAAAATACCATGCAAGCAAAACATATTAATGAGTGCAATATGAACCACAGGCCACTCAGTCTATCCAATTATAAGCATTCTGTCAATGGCATCCATTTCTTAGGGTCTTTCCTCTCTATTTCCACTCAGTCTCAGGAAACAGGCAATAGCCAAGCGTATCAGACCCTGAATGGTCCAGGGTACCTTCCCAAAGGGCCCAAGTGGTTCCTCCTGCCAGGCCTAAGCCACTCACCTTATAGTCCTCCCCATGGTTCTCCACCATGTAGCAAACATAGTCAATGAGATCCCGAGATAGCGTATTTCCTTTCTTTTCTGGAAGGCTGGCTTCTGCCTCCAGGTCTGGGTTGAGAGAAGCCAAGAGACAGGGAATGAGGCTTTGCTTCCTGCACAAGTTGAGCTGCTCAGTCAATCCCAAGCCACAAGAGTTGCTACACCAACCATCTGATGAGCTTTTCCATCTGCAAATTCAGTGCTAGAAACTTCTTTTTAGCCCCTCAGTGTCCAGGCTCTGTCTATGGCACAAGCATCTATCAGTATGGCAATGAACTGAAAGGCAAGTCACTGCTCTTTGGGCCTCAGATGGGTGAAAGAAAGGCACCAAACTAAAAATCTCTACTTAGTGCCAGGTCCTGGGGACAGAGATGAAGATGCAGTGCCTGTCCACAGAACAGGGCTCCCTTCCAGCTCTAAAACTCTCTGAGAAGCTCTTGAAGAGTTAATAACAATATGTGAAATGGAAAGGTGTGAATAAATGAGAACTCAAGCTGTAAGAACTAGGGCCTGAGGCACCTCTCTACTCCATGTGAGGGGAAAAGCCAAGCTCTAATAATGGCCTCACACCTAAAATAGCTAGGTAAATACTCCCCCATTCCTCATCTATGAAGGGAGAAAAATAGCTACCTCATGGAAATGAGGTAGTCAAATCTTATCCGGGGTTAGGTGCTAAAATTGCTTATAGTCAAAATTATCTTTAACTTGGTTGCCATGAGTTGCGGGGAGGGGAGAATAGGGCATTATTGTTTAATGAGTAAAGAGTTTCAGTCGTGCAAGATGAAAGTTCTGGAGTTCTGTTGCAAGACAATGTGAATATACTTAACACTACTGAGCTATACATTTTAAAATGATTAACATGGTAAATTTTATGTACTTTTTAACCAGAATTAAAATTTTTTAAATTAAAGAATTAATTGTAGGGCCTCCCTGGTGGCGCAGTGGTTGAGAGTCCGCCTGCCGATGCAGGGGATACGGGTTCGTGCCCCGGTCTGGGAGGATCCCATATGCCGCGGAGCGGCTGGGCCCGTGAGCCATGGCCGCTGGGCCTGCGCATCCGGAGCCTGTGCTCCGCAACGGGAGAGGCCACAACAGTGAGAGGCCCACATACCGCAAAAAGAAAAAAAAAAAAAAAAAAAAGAATTAATTGTAAAACTTTTTAAGATTAGTTTTGACTACAGAGAGTACACACGATTTTGTATATACAGTCCTGTGCAGTCAGTAACTCTTACAAGAATCATTAAAATAGACTACAGACAGGAACTCACAGAATTCTGTATCAAATGTCTGGTCATTCAGATACTTTAAACTTTAGGAGAACTGTTAAAAATCACAGACAGGAAAGAGGAAGGATGGGTAGAATATTCCAGAGTATTCCTGCTTCCCTGCAGAATTCACCCTCTTCTGTTTTAATATTCAGTCTCTATAGCCTTAATATACATAAAATTGGATTTATCGTTGTAAAGATTACATGGTGGAACCTTTAAAAAAATCTGTTCATCCTTAAGCTCATAAGAAGCTGAATGTGTGCCTGAGACTTACCGTTTCCTCTTCTGTCCTCTCAGGCACTACTTACATCCTCCCTGAACATCTCTGACCTCCCTTCACACACTGGAGCTTAGCCAGTAGACTGAAAATGTCTCAGCCGGGACACAGTCCTAACTCTGCAAGCTGAGCCCTAGACCAGCTCACTTTTTCCCTCTGAACCTCAGTTTCTCCATCTGTGAAATGAGAACATCTGAGGGTCCTTTCCAGCTCTAACTGAGCAGGATGGTGACCTAGAGGAATGTGGCCCACACCCACCATTGAGCACATAGGGCTTCCGCATGAGGTCCTTAGGCCCCTCCTCCACGTCCACTTCCAGGGCCTTTACCTGCAGAGAACACAGACCGTGAGACCAGGAGACAAAGGAAAAGATCCTGGATGAAGGGAAATTCTAAAGGCTCCTGCCCATCCCAACACAACTGCATTACCCACAAGGATCCCTCCACAAAGGCAAGAATAGATGACAAAAAGAACTAATGCCCTGGAAGCTTCGTGGTTCCCAAGAGGCTCAAATAAGCAATTCATCTTTCTGTACCTAACTATAAAATGGGTATAATACCACTTGCCTGCCTCACTTAACTGTGCGGTTAGCAAATGAAACAATGCACGTGAAAGCACTTTATATTTTACAATGAGGGAGAGATGTCAGACATCTCTTATGCAGAGGAGCAAGCTGACGGTGCTTGGCTATAGCTTCATAACTGTTCAAGAAACAGTAGCGCCATTTTCTTCTGGCATGAAGGGATAAAAAGAAACATGCCTGAAGGCAATGGGACAAATCCTATCAGCAAGCCCATTCATTAGGTTAACTATTTATTGAGCACTAGTCACATCCTAAGCACCACAGGATTTAGTAGTGAATGGAACAGGAGATTATGTTGGGGGAAAGAGGCACAGACAATAAACAAATATACAATATAATATACCATCAAGTATTTACAAGTGCCAATGAATTAAAATAAAGCAGGAAAGAAGTTACTGAGTGAAAAGGGGTGCTATTTTTGAGAGCGGTCCAGAAAAAGAATTATTCCGGAGAAATTAGCCCTGGGAAAAACTACCCCTAAGGAAGCCTCAGACCAAGGACGATTGGATAACTGAGGAAAGGTGTAAGGAACAGTAAGCAAAGATTCCAAACTCCTTATTAGGAAAGTTAAGGGCAGAAAAAGATAAATTCTGGAAAATATGGCTGAGATGCCAAGGGACCCAAACAGTTAAATTTCAGAGGGAAAAAAGTAAGTGCAGAAGGAAAGGGGAAGCTCCAACCCAGGTCCAACGTGTGCTGGGGGAGGGAGTACAGCCTGGCCGAGTTGGCTGTGGGGAAATCGCAAACCCAGAAAAGGCGTGAGGGAGGTAATAATAGACAGGATTAAGTTCTGAAACCCAGCTAAGTATGGCGGGGGTGGGGGGCGGGGGGGAGCTGGAGGTGGAGGGCAAGGGCCGGGACCCTACCACGTCACTACCTTTCTCTTAAGAAGGGGCACTGCCCTGTTGGGGTCCATAGCCAAACCCATATCGGCCAGGTTCTGCCGCACCGATTTGGTCTGGTCCCAGGCATGTCGGATGTGGGAGCTACGGGAAAAGAGAGGGCGATCGCGTAACCATCATCTCGCCGGCTGTCCCGCCTGAGCCCCCCAGCCTCCTGAACCTTGGTCCCCTCACCATTCGATCCGCGGCGCTGCCTTCCGTCGAGCATTCCGGTTCAGACGCTTCCGGTTAACATTATAACCGAACTTCTGCCTCCGGGTCTTCCCCTTGGCTTTAGGCATCGCGCTGACCCCAGCACGGCTAACTCAGAGTCGGTGCCTCTCACTCCAAGTACCTCGTGTAGCGACTCCTTCCGGCTAGTGATCGCGTGGTTTCGCAGGCTTTGGGGAAATGTAGTCCTCCACGCAGCGACAGCGGACTGATTACTACGACTCCCAGAGTGCCATGAGGGATTACACCTGCGTACAACACTGAGCAAAGTCCTTTTCACCGCCCCTTTGATGACCTCATCAGGAGGCGGAGTTTAGCGTCCGGATTTTTCTCCTACTGCTGTATCCTGAAACATGGCGACTCCTGGCACTGTCACTCCGGAGGCACCCTTTGAACCATCGCAGCCCCCAGTCATTGAGGGCTTTAGTCCAAGTGTATACAGCACTTCGGAAAGCTTCAAGGAAAAGTTCATTCGCAAGACCCGCGAGAACCCAATGGTACCCATAGGTAAGCAAGCGGGCGCTAAAGGTACTGTAGACCAAGAAGACAGTGATGTAGAGCGGAATGAAATCGGGGAGAGCCGGGGACGCCAGGGTGGGACCGGAATGAGAGTGGACCAGAGATGTAGCGAAGGGGCCTGGCGGTGAGGGGCCGGGCGGTGATTGGAGCAGGAGCTGGACGGGATTGGGGCGCTGAGATGGGGCCGATTCTGACGCGGAGGACCCCTGCTTCGGCCAGCTCCTCCCACCTCAACTCCACCCCATAGCCCCCACTCCTCAGCTGCTGTTTAGAGATTTTGACCCTGGGGGCGGGAGCCCAAAGCGGGGAGGGTGCTTCCCACCTGCTTTGTCGCTTCTTTAGGCTGCCTGGGCACAGCGGCCGCCCTTACCTACGGCCTCTACTGCTTCCACCGGGGTCAGAGCCAGCGCTCCCAGCTCATGATGCGCACCCGAATCGCCGCCCAGGGCTTCACGGTCGTAGCCATCTTGATGGGTCTGGCTGCATCCACTCTGAAATCTCGACCCTGAGTCGGTGGCCTGGCCTTGAAAGCTCCGCGGAGATCGTTCCCAGCTCCAGGAGCAACCACCGGTCCTACCACTGGCATTATTCCCTCATCTCCCCTGACAAGCCCCTGTATCAGTGGGGGCAGAAGTGGCCAATTGTGCAACCGACAGATTTTTTTCAGGAATCTCAGGTTCGGTTCAGTTTGAGTGTTGCATACTTCTAGTTGTGCTGCACCTTCTCCACTCCCTACTTAATAAACTCTGATCCACTTGTAGTTTGGTGAATTCATTCCCTGTCTCACCCCCATGCTTTTTGGTCTTTGGTTTTAGGAGAAAACAGACTAAAGACTGCAAGGGCTCTTAGAATTCTAATAGTCTACTGATTCTCAAACTTTCCTGGTAACAATCACCCTGGGGTAGTTATTAAAAGTAGAGAGTCTCTACAGTGATGTTATATGAAAAAAAAAAAAATTGATCTTTCCAACAGTTTTCAAACTTTCAGTAGAAAACCTTCCTTCATATGAGGCCTGCCATGGTTCTGTCAGAGGCAGGGGGCTCTGCCCTCCACTTCTGCTCCTGACCCCAATCCCACCTCCTGAGAACACCTAAGGCTCCACTGATCTAGACCATCTCAGCTTGGTTCTTGATGCATTTTATGGACCAGGAAACTAAGGCTTAGAGAAGCAGCCTGGTGTAACAGAAAGAGCATAAAGCATAATCCCAAAGCTTGCCAGTGGTTTGTGGCAGCACCTACTGTTTTATGGTTAAGGAAAAAAGGAGGCTGGGGGCCTGAGCAACCTCTAGAAGAGAGGCAACTCATGAGTTTCTCATTCATGTAAAGTCTCAAACAGGTGTTCCTGGTCTGCCGTCAGCCCTAAAGTGTTGATTCGGATTCAGGTTCCTTCCATCCGTGACTCCATCAATTTCAACACCAGCTGAATGACTTAGGCCAGCTAAGTTTCTTGCCCCCACCCTGCTCTTTCAGCTGTAAGACAGAGATTATAAATGTAAAGCAGTACTTGTGGTGACCCTTGGCCTCCACAAGGAACAGATACGAAGTGGTGAGGACTATGGCACTTCTAGAGAGGATGGCCACTATTTTTAACTGTTGGTGTTGTGGGCTCCCCACCTCCAAAAAAAAAAAGATTAGGTGAAGTCCTAACCCCAGAACCTCAGAATGTGACCTTATTTGGGAATAGGGTCTTTTCAGAGGTAATCAAGTTAAAGTGAGGTCAGTAGGGTGGGCCCTAGTCCAATATGACTGGTGTCCTTATACAAAGGGGAAATTGGGACACAGCGACAGACACGTATAGAGAGCAGGTGATGTGAAGATGAGCTCAGGATTGTAGTAATGCTTGTACAAGGCACGGAACACCAAGGGACACAGATCCTTCCCTAGTGCCTTTAGAGGGATCACGGCCCCGCTGACACCATGATTTCAGACTTACGACCCCCAGAACAGTAAGACAATAAATTTCTGTTGTTCTAAACCACACGCTCTGGTCTTTTGTTATGGCAGCTCTAGGAAACGAATACGGTTGGCAATTAAATATTTTTAAACATTGTTCAGATCACAATGGCTTGAACGTAACCTGTTTGCAACTCTGTTGAAGGGGAAGGTGTTGTCACTGATTGCTTCTCCCCAATCCACAGAAGAGCACAGCTGAAAGAGGCAGAGGGTCCTGACCAATCCCAAGGAAGGGCTGTGGCAGAGGCTACCTTCACCAGCCCCTCACCCAGGCAAAGAGGAAGCCCCCACTGGGAACCTCTGGTCTTGCCTCTTCCTTCCAAGACACCTCTGGGTGTCTGTGGCTATATGACAGACCAACAGAATCCCTATGTCACGGGTTTGTTCAAGGATCAGAAAGGATCAAGCTTGCAAAAGCATTCTGGGAGAGGTTGTCTTTCCTCCTGGGGCTGAAGGCAGCAGACATAGACAGACTGGGATGCCCTCTGTCAGCTGGGAGCTCCTGGGTTACCAGGGAAATAGCCCTACCTTCTCTCAAGCCCATGAAGCTGGGAAAGTTCTAAGCACAAACAGCCCTGACACCAGTTTGTGGCTTCCAGAGAAATGAGAATGATAATAAATAAGTGTAAAAAGAGTTAACAACACACCCTTTAAGCCAAGAAAAAAAAATACATCAGGAGGGACAGTCACAATTTTGTGGACCGAGAGGAGATGTGAGGGGCTGGGCCATGGGGCCGTGAGGGAATGACAGTTGAGAGGGGTGAGGGTTCCCCTTCCCAGCCCTGGGAGATGGCGAGGAACGGAATAGGCTGTGTAGCAGCTGCTGGAGGCATTTCCCCCCTGGCCGAAGCAGCTGCTCCTCCTCTGCCCGGCCCGGCCCCTGTTTGGCGGCCATGTTGGTGGCAGGCTCCTAGCGGGACAGCGGCGTCTGCTTCAGGGACATGAGCACCGAGCGCAGGCGGGACACGTCTTTGCACTGCTTGCTGCTCTTGGGGTTGAAGTCACACAGCTGGGCCACCTTCTCCCACTCTGTGCCTGGGGCCTCCTCCTTGGATTCCTTCACAAAAGCCTCCTCAGATGCCCTGCAGGTGGAGAGAGGACGGAGGTTTCATAGCTGTCCGCCTTTCCCCTTAATCAGTGATGCCCTGCTCCCACTGGGCAAGGCTGCTTTGTCCAGCCTACTCTGGGGTCCTTTGTCTAGACGTCTCCTCCCCAGCCCCGGGCCCTCTGACCTCAGGCCCCCAGGAACAGCCCTGCCCTCAGAGGAAGCCTCGTTTGGTCCTGCCTCAGGGCCTTTGTACTTTCGGTCAGCTCTTTCCCCAGACCTGTTCATGGCTTGTTGCTTCTTGTAATTCAGGTCTGAGTGCAGGCCTTACCTCCTCAGAAAGGTCTTCCCTTGCCACTGTAGCTCAAGTAGCCTCCTACCCCTGCCCCAGCACTGTCTGTTCATTACCTCTCTATCAAGAGTTCCCAAACTGGGGCTCCTGACACCTAAAGGCCCTTGGGGGAACTAATGCAGTACCTCGGCTATTTTCAACATTTCCAAAAAGTGAGCAGGACATTGACTAACCACCTAGCTGAAGTCTCTGGTTCAGCATTGCCTCAGGGTTCTGTGGACCCTATAAGTGTTCTTTAGAAAAGAGTTGTGGTCAAAAATGTATAGAAGAATCAGTTAAAGAAGATCTTCAAAACAAGACTTGCAAAGCCTTTAATGTGCTTATGTGCACCACGAATGTGAGTAAACGATGGATATAGAATCTGCCATATCCCAAGCATACTTGACGACAGAACTCTTTTTAGCCCAAAATGACTATTATCTCTGTGGCACCACAGCCTGAGGAATGCTCCACTGGAGTCTTTGCCTTTGATTAGAATCAAATTAGGATGGAAACTGGTGGGGTTTTCATCAGAAGTTCTGGCTGACAGTTATAGAAGCCACTGATTAAGGAACAATGGGGAAACAAAGTACAATAAATGTAGTTTAGTGGACAAAACCTAAACATGGGAGTCATTAAGAGAAAAGCAATGAGGGATTCTGGGGTGGGGAGGGCTGGGTCTTTGTGCTGTTTAGCCAACAAGTGTCCCTAAAGCCCCTTTCTCCTTAGAAGCCCCCTGCATCTCAAGCAGGACCAGTTCTGCCACGTGCCAGGCACTGACTGATGGCAGGGAGCTCTCCAGGTGATCCCCACGGATGAGGATGAGCCGGGCCCCAGATCAGGTGACCCGGCCCCTCGCTAGTGATCTGGCTTCCCTGCTGTGTGCTTATTTCCTAACCTGGGAAGGGAGGATCAGTGCCTCCACTTTGCTGATCTGTCTCACTGGCCTGAGAATCAAACAACGTAGCAGGTGTGTGCAGGCTTGAGAAAACGTAAGGTGCTGTGTGGCATTGGCTGACCAGTGGGGCTGAGGGGAGCGATCCTAGGAGCTCTCTCTTCTGGGTCAAGAGGCTCCCCTCTAACCTTGTTGCTCAAAATGGGGTTCATGGTCCAGCAGCACCGGCATCACCATGGAGCTTGTTGCAAATGCAGGATCATGGCCTCACCTCAGTCCTTCTGAATCAGAATCTCCATTTTGACAAGAGGCCCTGGTGATTCATAGGCACATGGAAGTCTGAGAAGCGCTGGTCTAGACTATTCCTCTCTTCAGGACTCCCTTGGGTGCTCCTTGGGCCATTTCTTCGGGCGCAACAGGAGCACTGAACCCCCTGTGGTATTCCCCAGCGCCGACGCCCTTCTTCCATCCCCACTCTCCTGCTTGAAACCTCCCATGGCTCCCCGCTGCCTTCAGGATCAAGTCTGAGCTTTTTAACATCTCACGACAGGCTTTTTGCAACTGGCTCCAAACTGACCTTCTCTCCCCATTCCCACCGCTCCAGGTGCTGCAGGCCGCTAGGTATTTCCCATCTCATCGCCTTTGCCCCAGCAGCTTTTCCCACCTAGGATGCCATTCCCTTCTCACCCTCCCCACCCAGCACGCTCCTTCTCGCACTTGAAGGGCCAGCGGACTCTGACCTCTGAAGCCTGCCCGGGCTCTCCCTGAGCCCACCGTGTTCTTGCATGTGGCTCTTATCACAACACACTCCTGATCATGAGCAACTTGTGGGGACAGACCGTGTGTGTCTTACTCCTGTCTGACCAGAGACTGGCACTGGACAGATGGGAGAGCGGACAGGAGGAAAGAGTGGAAGGCTGTTACTCTGGTGTGTCCCATGATCTGTGAGAGAAGCGTTAGCCCAGACAGTGTCAGAGGCCTGCAAGGGCGTATCCAGAGCGAGGAACAGCAAATATTTGGCACATACACACGTGGCAATCATCACACATTCATCACCGCATTTTTTTCTTCAGCTTCACAATCCCCAGCACACCGTCCAGGCTGTCACTACCAGCCAGTGGGGTGGCATAAGAGGAAATCTCTGCCATCTCTGGTCTGGATCAGGCGCAGGACCAACTAGACCCCAAAGCAGAAACACGTGAAAGAGAACCACTGGTGGTCTGGACAGGGGCTCATGACCAAATTCAGGCTGAAGTTCTAAGGAGGAGCAGTGCACGTGTGGGCAGGAGCGGGGGATGGCTGTGCATCCTTTATACCTCTAGCACCTGCACTCAATGTTTGTTTTGTTCAACAGAAGACTCACTCCACCTCCCCACTCCAAGAGGCATCTCAGGAGGAGGGAGTTGGGCTGCTTTGCCCTTTGCCGCTCTCACCTGGGGATGGCCGGACATTCCTTTCTTTTCTTTGCCTGGATTTTAGCAAAGCTGTCTCAAAGATGCTCAATAAACATTTGCTGGAGGGATGGAGGTGAGCGTTGGTGCCTGTACCCACCCCTCAGGCTCACCTCCCGCTCTGATCATTGCCCCAGGCCCAGCCATACTCATTTATACCCCACAAGGGGGAGACTCAAGAAACTGCCAGCCACACACAGGCCCTTGCAGAGCAGCAAAGGAGACACGTACACGTAGCCGATGATATCAGCATCTGGCTGCTGGTAGAATGCTTTGTCGGCGATCCTTGAGGGAAGGGGGTTAGGTGGGGGAAGACGGGATGGCAAGATGGACAGACAGGCAGAGGGTTAAAGAGAAAGAGAGACAGCGTTAGTACCTCCAGTTGGAGACGTGTTAGGAAGCATAGTTCTGGAAGGCTCGGCAACTCCCCACAGTCCTGAGAGGAGAGCAGGGATCCTCCACCCACCCGAGTGGGTGGCCTTTTCTAAAACTCAGCCCTATCATATTAGTCCCCCTGTTTACAAACCTTCAGTGGCTCCCCACCGCCTGTGTCTGCCCGCCCCTCGCCTCCGAGGCCCTGCACATGTGAGCCCTCATTCCGGCCCTCTCTCCCGCCACTCCCTGGTGCCCAAGCACAACGTCCTTTCTTTCGTATCATGCTGTTCCCTAGTCTAGAATACCCTCCCCCACCCCCTGCCCTCTTTCTCCTGGTGAACTCCTAGCCACCTTCCAAAGCCCAGGTCCCTAGACACAGAGGTCCCTCTGCCACCCACATCCCTTGCTTCCACAGCTTTCCTGCAGAGGGCCCTACTACTGAGTTCAGCCATACCCGTGTGTTTCCCTCCTCTGCTCTTTGAGGACACAGACTGGGTCCTTCTCAGCTCGGCCTCCCCAGTGCCCGGCCCAGGGCCTGGCATGCAGCAGCTTGCAGCTGATGGCTTCCCAGAGGCAGCCTTTTCCTTCCTGGCAAGTCTTGTACCTTGAAGTGCACAGCCTCAGAGGCAGGGGCTGCTGGCAGTCTCTAGTCTGAGACCATTTCTGCAAGGTATTCTCCGGCGGGCCTCCGCTATCTTTCCTGACCAACATCTGTCCCCCTTCTTCCAGGAAGGGCATCCTGATTGTCCTTTGAAGCATCAGCTGCCCCCACTCAGTCCCTGTGGTTTGGGTGGGACCGGACCCCATGCACAACCCAAGTAATGGGACTATCGACCAAGCTGGGTCCATGGGAGAGTCCCTCCCCCGGGACAATCACTGGGCTTGGGGTGGGCACGTGACCCACACCAGACCAGTGAAGGTCAGGTGGAGGACTTCAGCTAGAGCTGTTGGGAGCAAGAGGCTTATTTTCACTGAAGTTGCCGAGAAAATCGAGCAGAAGCATGGAGCTGCTAGCGGCCACCACTGCCCCCATCCCAGGGGTGTGAGCCCAAGAGTGAAGGCCACGTAGGGGAAAGCAGACCGAGAGACAGTAAAAGTGAGTGCTGACGGACTTTGTTTCAGTGCCTGAGTCCACTGGGTCTGCAGCCCTTACCCCTGGCCTTTCCAGTTATACAGGCCACTAATTTCCCTTTATTCTTTAGCCACTTCTGGGTCAAAGCGTTATCATTTCTATAAGCAATAAGATCCTGCACACGGCTTGGTTCTTCCCTTCCAGCCAGGCCTGTGTTCTCTGTCATGATAACCATGACCACAGGGGGCCCAGGCCGAGCTGTTGGCCACTGGGCTCCAGGACAGCCTGGCTTACATTCCAGTGGGTCCCAGGACCTCGTCTGCTGACTGGCAGACTCACTTTTCTCTGTCGTGGTGAGGAGGTCAGAGCTTAACAGCGTACCAGCTCTGCAGAGCTCAGCGCACTGAGTTCCACAGGCCACTGAGGAAACATCATTGTGGGTTAGGCTTCTCCTTCCTCCGTGTTCTTGCCACCAAATCACCCATCCTCGAGACAGTCCCCCCACCATAGTTCCTCTCACTGTCCCCATAGGTCCTCTCATGTCCCTCTAGCTCCTATCCCCGTAGGTCCTCTCATGTCCCCATAGGTCCTCTCATGTCCCCATAGGGCCTCTTATGTCCCCATAGCTCCTCATATCCCCATAGGTCCTCTCATGTCCCCATATATCCTCTCATGTCCCCATAGGTCCTCATGTCCCCATAGGTCCTCTTATGTCCCCATCAGTCCTCTCATGTCCCCATAGGTCCTCTTATGTCCCCATCAGTCCTCTCGTGTCCCCATAGGTCCTCTTATGTCCCCATCAGTCCTCTCATGTCCCCATAGGTCCTCTTATGTCCCCATAGTTCCTCATATCCCTGTAGGTCCTCTCATGTCCCCATAGGTCCTCTCATGTCCCCATAGGTCCTCTTATGTCCCCATAGCTCCTCATATCCCTGTAGGTCCTCTCATGTCCCCATAGGTCCTCTTATGTCCCCATAGCTCCTCATATCCTTGTAGGTCCTCTCATGTCCCCATAGTTCCCTCATGACCCTACAGTCCCCTCGCACCCTCATAGCTCCTCTCACCGGTTGTTGATCTTGTTCTTCTCAACTTGTTCACTCTGGCGCTGGTTCCATTCCTCCAGGTCCTTCTTGGCCTTCTCCCGCCACTCCTGTTCCATCACTTTGGAGGCGGCATCTGCAACCCCCAACAGGTGAGTGAACAGCAACTTTCCAGGAGGGATGTGAGGCACAGCCGGCTGTGCTTCTGGCTGCTGCTTCTCCCCTTGGCCCCGGCAGGCAGCCCTGGGTCCATCCTCAGCCAATCCCACATTAAGGTGGGGCAGGGCCCCATATAGCCTAAGGCTTCCCCACCCGACCGTGTCCCAGAGAGCCAACCCAGTGGGGAGCCCGGGGCCAGGGGGACCAGCCCGGCTTGCACACTCAGCCCTGCCCTCACCCAGCTCTTGCAGCCGTTTCCGCTGCTCCTCTCTCCATTTGCGGATGCTCTCGGGTTCCTGCGTCAGCCTGTCAACCTGGGCAATTGCAGCGTAGCCATCAGCTGGACCGTTAGCCTCCTAGGACACAAACACACGGCAATGTACCCAGCCTGTCCACCTGCCCCTCTGTGTCTGGCGCCTGTGTACACCCCCCTCACATCTCAAACCACCTCATACCCACTGTCTCCTGGGACTGTACCTTGCCTTTGCACTTGCTGTGCCCTCTGCCAGTAATTCTGCTCCTTGTGTGACCATGGGCAAGTTACTCAACCTCTCTGTGCCTCACTTTCCTCATCATAAAATGGGCTACAAAATAGCCCTCACCCCACAGGGTTAATATGAGGATGAAATGAGTTAAAAAAGTGTAAAGAACTTCAAACGCTTCTTGGCACTCAGAGAGTTCCCTGTGTTTCTACCATTAAAGCCCTGCCCTATTCGTTTCATTTACCAAATAACACAGTCCCAAATGGCTTCACTTTATAATATGCTTACTTGTCCATTGTCTGTCTCCTCCATCAGAATGTCACCCTTGTGGCAACAGGGACCTTGCCTGTCCTGTTCACTGCTGTGTCCCCAGCATCCAGCACAGTGCCTGGCATGTAGCAGGTACACAATAACTATTTGCTGAGTGAACGAGCAGCCCTGAGATAGGCAGGGTGGCCAGGGCTACAACTATA
Source organism: Mesoplodon densirostris (assembly GCF_025265405.1). NCBI lineage: Eukaryota > Metazoa > Chordata > Mammalia > Artiodactyla > Ziphiidae > Mesoplodon > Mesoplodon densirostris. Next base: position 153,752,220 of record NC_082663.1, read on the forward strand.
CAGTGATGAAAAACTCAGACTCTGCAGCTGGACCATCTGGGTTCAAATCCCACCTCTGCTGCCTGCTATATATGTGTGTAGCCCAGGCAAGTTGCTCAACCTTGCCTGGCTTCAGTTTTCTCAACTGAAGTGAGAATAGTAATAAAAGTACCTCTAAGAGTGAGCTATTTGTGAGGATTTGATGCAACAATATTTATAAGACATTTACAAGAGTGCCTGGCATGGAGTGATGGCTCAGTAAATGGTAGCTAGAATTATTATTATTATTAATTCCCATTTTATAGGGGAGGAAACTGAGGCCAGGAGAGATGGCACAACACAGTGGCAGAAGCAGGGCCAGAGTCCAGTCCTCTGGCTCCCAAGCCAGGGCTCTGCCCAATTCTCCACGCCACCTGCCAGGGTGGTGACTTGAAGCATTGTAGGCTGAGAGCTCAGCCCAGCAAGGATGGGGCTCCCCTCTGGTCTCGCAAAGCTGGAGACTTTATGATCCAGCCCCATCTCCTGGCACGCCCACTCTGGTACTCTGTCCGCCCCGTGCATTCCTGTCTGCACACATCCCACACGCCCATGCTGCCCGCCTTTGTCTCCTCTGTGCTTTCTGCCTTCAGTTGTCTTCCCTCCTTTCTCTAGCTGATGAAATCTTATTCCACCCCACAAGTTTCCAGCTCAGACGTCACCAGCTCTGGGATATTTCCCAGCCCCCAGACAGATTTCACACCCTGTCCTCTCTGTGCTCCTTGTCCCACCCTCACCTTCTACTGCGGGTGTCTCCCCGCTGGACCGCGAGCTCCCGGTGGGCAGGACAGGACCTTGTTTATAGCCTCTGAACTCTTGTCCCATCTTTTCATTGCTCCCTGTGCTCCTCCTGCAAGCACCCATCAAAACTGTCACGAGTACCAAAGTATCTACTCCCCACCCAACAACATCTGTCCAGTGGTGCCCGCTGTGGGCACACAGCTGGTGCTCAGTAAGCAGTGGCCATGTGGATGAAGATCCCCCCTGGGGCCAGCATGTGCCCGGTTCAGAGGAAGGGCTGGGTAAGCGTCTGCCCAAGGGGCTGTGGGCAGCAGGGCGAAGGAGCACGCAGATGGAACACCAGGGCTGCATCTCCAGCTGTCTCTGGGGAGAAGGAAGGGCAGGTCCAGGGAGGAGAGGTGCAGCCTGGCTCCTTGGATCAGGCCCACCCTTGGGTGGGGCAGTTGGGGCGCTGTCCTTATTCCTCTTTCCTGCCCAGCATTACACTTCAACTGAGAGAGTCACTCAAGACATCTCGAGGGGCCTTTCCAGGGCCCTAATCTGGACAACACGAGTTGATCACGGATGTACCTTTCCAGTTCTGGGAACAACCCTGTCCTGAGGCTAGGCTACCAGGACCTGTGCCCAATCCTATAGACTGTGCCATCTGCAGACAAATGCAGTTATTTTACTTTCTACGTGTTTATCCAGGTGCTACATTTTATTTCTTCTTGGCACTCATGATATCTTAAAAGCCTGGTTTGTTTACTATCTGCCCACCCCACCCTACCCCACCCCCCAGTAAGGGAATTCCTTGAGGACAGAGACTGCCTGTCTCTTTATAGTATGTAGAACATGGAGGGCCTGGCTGTAGGAGGATTTCAAGAACATTACTTGAATGAATTAACAAATGTTCAGGCTTGGGGTCAGGGATGAACGAGACAGCCCATCATCCGGGAGCTTGGCAGAGGGAGTCCCTCAGAAATGAGGACCATGGCTGGGGTACATGCATAACACGGGTCATGAAAAGAGTGGGGACAAGGGAGGGCATGACCTTTCTAGCCTGGGAGCAGAGTAGGCTGGGAAGAGATAGGGAGAGGGCATTTCAGACCAAGAGCTGGCAGCTTAAGGACCACATGAGGCCGGTGCCTTTGGAAAAATCTGAGTACAGAGATGCTACCAGGTGTGGAGCAGATGGGGTGGGAGAGGTGGGCCCAGGGGGTCCTCTGGGCAAAAGTCATCCCACGGTGTCCTTCAGGACCCACCATCTCCATCAAGACTGCCCCAAAATTAAGACTCACAGGTTACAGCGTTTTAAAACTGGCAGAGAACTTGAAATTAAACGGTTCTCTTTGCTCTTTACAACCTATAAGGCCAACTGGCCCGAAGCAGGGGAACGCAATCAGATTCACAGGTTGCATCAGACCGAAACTCTCCGGACCACCCAGTTCCAGAAACTGACCTGGAGACATTCCGGACCACCCAGTTCCAGGAACTGACCTGGGGGCTTTCCACCCAGCCCAGCCTTCCCGCCTTTTGAGGGGAGGGACTAGCGGTCCCAAGACTGATGTAACCGGCACCAGATAGTGCCACGATACCCGAAGAGACCACCAACTAAGGAATACCCTGCGCCCTCCCAGATTCACCACACCCCTTTCCCTTCTTCCCCTATAAAATCTTGCCCAGGAGGGTGGGAGGGAGGGAGATGCATGAGGGAAGGGATGTGGGAACAGATGTATATGTATGACTGATTCACTTTGTTATAAAGCAGAAACTAATTTAAAAAAATAAAAAAATTAAAAATTAAAATAAAATAAAATAAAATAAAATCTTGCCCAGCCCTCGCCCGGGTGCGACTTCTCTGGCCCCTTTCTCTCCGACCAGTGAACCTCGCCCGGGAGCGCCCCCTAATAAAGCTCACTTGAAGCTTTCCTCTGTTTCGTGGTGCCGTCCGTTAAGATCCGACCTTACACAACCCTACATGGTGGGTTTCATTATCTTTGTTTTACAGGTAGGAAAAGTCTAGCTCCAAATTCTCAAGGTCACCTGGCCAGGAACTGGCAGGGCCAGAATTCAAACTGAATTCCTGGGTGTCACACATAGCCACACATAGCCAATAGGGACCAAAGTTACTTCTGTGTCACGTGATTTTGGTCTCCCTGATAAGTCGACCATCCCAAGATTAGAGACTGCACCCCCTCGTCCCACTGCCCCACGCCCCATTCCCCATGTGTCTCTCTCACACCCACACACGTACCCTTGGCTCACTTAGTGGCTCGGCCGGGGATTTAGAAGCAGCTTCCAGGGCTACAGAGCACTTTTCTCAACAGACCTGCGGAGGCAGCAGTGCAGGGCTTCTAATCCCAAGTTCACAAACGAGAAATCCAGCTCAGAGCAGTGACTTGTCCAAAGCCGTCTGGCTGGGAAAAGCCAGAAATGAAGCGCAGGTTGTCTGACTCCATCCAAACTCCTCTGCCGCAGCCCGCCACAGCGCCCCGCGTAGGAGCAGTCTGGGTGTAGGAGCAGCTTGAGAAACCCTGGGGCTTCTCTGGGTCGGGGCGGGGTCGGGGGGTGGTGGGGCGGAGCCTAGAACAGCTGCACTGCACATCCAGGGGCACTGCTCAGTGTGGTCCAAGCATGCTGTGCCCAGGCCCTGGGTGCAAAGCCTGGCCAAGCTGGGCCTGCGTCCTCCACCAGCACGGCCTAGTAACAGGCTCTGGCTGGGAGCTGTGCCCGCGCCCCCAACCCCCATCCCTCCCGCCTGCGGGCACAGCAGCCCTGCACCCATGGTCTCTTCAGGTTCCCCCAGCACACTCTTCTCTGCTGCAGGTGCCAGGCTCCAGGCAAACCCCAGACTGCGTGTCTTATCCTCTGTGCCTTTGCACATGCTGTCCCCCTAGCCAGGTGGTCCTAGCCAGGAACACCCACATACCCCTGGGCAGCCTGGAATCCACTTCCAGCATCCGTCCCTGTCACACTCTCTGACTTCAGTGCAGCGTCTGGCACCTGAGCCTGGTTCAGGTCCCAGCTCTTCCCGGCTGTGCAACCAGAGCTATTAAACCTCCCTGTGCATCCTCCTCCTCACCTGTAAAATGGGGATAATGACAGAACCTACATCGTAGGGGTGTTGGGAGGATGAAATGAGTTAATCCACATAAAGCTTTTGGGTGGTGCCTGACGCATAGTAAGAACTCTTGAGACCAGCCCCACAGCCGAGCCCTTGCCATCCTGCATGACTTTCAGGTCTCTGTCCTTTGAGCCCTTTGAGGACAAACATCCATGGGATTTGCCTCTACATCTGAGGCCCTGAGCACAGCACATGGCACTCAGAATGCGAGTTGACTAAATGAAGGAATGAGGGGCTGCCTGCAAAGCGATGTGGAGGGCATGGGGACACAGCATCAGAGCAACTGGGCTTTAAGTCCCCTCCTGCCACTCACTGGATGTGCGACCTTTAAGAAGTCCCTTCCCGGGCTTCCTTGGTGGCGCAGTGGTTAAGAATCCGCCTGCCAATGCAGGGGACATGGGTTCAAGCCCTGGTCCAGGAGGATCCCACGTACCGCAGAGCAACGAAGCTCCTGCGCCACAACTACTGAGCCTGCGCTCTAGAGCCCGTGAGCCACAACTACTGAGGCCACATGCCACAACTACTGAAGTCCGCGCGCCTAGAGCCCGTGCTCCACAACAAGAGTAGCCACAGAAATGAGAAGCCCGCACACTGCAACAAAGAGTAGCCCTCGCTCGCCGCAACTAGAGAAAGCCCACGCGCAGCAACGAAGACCCAACGCAGCCATAAATAAACAAACAAATAAATAAATAAATAAAATTGAAAAAAAGAAGAAGTCCCTTCCCTGGGCTCCTTAGGTTTTGTCACCTGTCAAATGGGAGTGACAACATCCCACTCGGGGTGCAAAATGGGGCCTGAATGCAATAACTGCCCTGCGACCCCTGTAGCCTGCAGCGGACATGCACATGCACATGCACGGGTGGCAGAGCTGCAGGGCTCACCATTGCCCATGGCAGGCCCCCAGCAGGCCGGCTCGCGCTGCACCATCGCCACAACCAGGAAGAACACAGTGGTGCTGCCAGCAGACAAGGCCCTGAGAAGCTCTTTGCTGGCTCCCCTTCTCCAGCTGCTCTGGACTTATTTTTCTGCCCTGCCCCTCCCTGCCACTGAGCAGTGAGGTCGGGAGGGCCACAGCCGGGCTCCTCTTTCATCACTTGACTGTCGCAGTGAGGAAATCGGGTCAGCCGCCAGGGAGTCTGGCAGCCCAGGAGGGCTCACCAGGGGCTGCAGGAATGCTCTGAGCCCCTCCCAAGCTCGAAAGGGAAGGGGTCAGGAATGGCCAAGACCAAAAGGCCACAGGCTACAGTCAGGGCCAGGCTTGTCTCAGCCCAGCTCCCCAGCACTCCTCTCCCGAGGGACCCCTCCGCTGGACACTGGATACCACCACAAGGGCTTCCCGGGGGCCATGCTGGCCGAGCATGTGCTGTGACTCCAGGGACAGCCAGGAGGATGAGGCATAACCGGTCTGTGGGATTGACCAGCTAAAGCTAAGCTGAGCTGAGCTGTTGATTCCTCTAAGTAGCTCAACGGGGATGCAGACTTATCCTTAGGCCTTGTTGGGGATCAGGTTCACAGTTGGACCCCCTAGTGGCCCATAGCCTTCCAGAAAAGATTAAGAAAGGTAGCAGGAAAGTTCTGCCCAGGACCCTTGAAAGCCTGGGGTGCACAAGCCAGATACTGCTCTATGCTCCATCCTAAGAAAAGTCTGCAGGGGCTTCCCACCCGCCAGCTGGCTGCTGTGGCCTGCCCGGTCCAGCAACAAGGGGATGGTACAAAGGGCACCAGATCAGGGGCAGGAGATCTAGATGAACCTGAGCTTGGCCACTAAGCTTCTGAGTGACTCACCTCATCTGTGACCCCTCCCCTGCCTGTAAGGATGCTAGCGTGGCACAGATGTGAAATGAGTTACAGATAAACATAGCTGGGGTTATTCTTAGTAGCAGGGAGAATAAGAGTTCCCACCGAGACTGGGGAGGAGGCCCAGGGTTTCTCAGATCCATTAAATACAAAGCGAGGCCTGGGGCAGGGAGGGAGAAGGCCTCCAGATCCTAATGTATAGAAAGGGAAAATTATCCTGCTCATGGTGTTCTAGGTACTTCTCCGGTCCCAAGTGTATCTCCAGCTCCAGGGCCATTTTAGGACACAGACCTTTTGGGTCAGGCCACGTCCTTTTGAGTGTGCCCAGGACAGGAGCAGCCTGAGTCTCAATGCTCTGCCAAACTGGACCGACGTCAATGCTGCTTATTTGGTGCTCTCAGGCCCAGGGAGACACGAAGCCCTTAAAGTCCTAGAGACTGACTTTTCTAGCTTGCTGGTAGTTGAGTAATTTTCCAGAAATGGGACTTGGCCAGTTGCCCTGGGTAAGGTACCAGCCCATCCCTCTTACATAAGAAAGTATTGTTTGTTCTCCCTGAGGATTTAGGAGGCCAGCTCCTCAACGAGGAGAGCTGAGGAGATCCTGCAGCTGCAGCCCCAGCAGTCAAGGGTCTTTGAGCCAGTCCAGTGGGAATTAACATTTATCCAATGAAGGTTTGGCCCCCACCCAGGTATCTGCAGGTTGGGGGTAAAGACTGTTGCATCTGTGGGGTCCTGGGGATGCTATTTGTGGCCCAAGTTCTTTAAGTACTTTCAAAATGATCTGTGTATGTACGAAGGGAGGGGGTTAAGTGAGTGTGGAGAGAAGCAGTATTTAACTAGAAATATCTTTACTAGCTGTTTTTTTTGGGGGGGGCGGTGAGTGTGTGTGTGTGTGTGTGTTATAGGATCACTACAAAGAATTTTAAGACAATCCAGTGGAAGTGAAAGGCCTTTCCTTATCCCCCCTTCTCCCACAAGCTCAGGGCTAACCACTGTTAACAGTTGGTACACATCCTTTCAGATCTTTCATGAAAACATATTTCTAAAATAAAAAACAAGACCATACTGTGCATATTATTCTGCAAGCTGCTTTGCCATTTACTATATTATAGGCATCTTTTCATGTCAATACAGAAAGCTCTGACTACTCTTTTTAACAACAGAATGGTTTTCCAATTTACCTACCCAGGCCCTCAATACTAGGCACTTAGGTTGTTTCCAGTTTGCCTGCTATTATAAATAATCCTGCAAAGAATCTGGGTGTCCTTGTCCAGCTATTTCCTTTGGGAAAATTCTGAGAAGTGGAATCTCTGGGTCCAAGGCTCACCCAGTTAAAATGCTCAGACATGGTGGAGATGACCATTGGCTTCAGCCTCCCACCAATGGCACACACGTGTGCAGGGCCCTGTGTTTCCTTTAGTCCACGCCACTGCAGGCCACTTAATCTCTCCCTCTGGAAGCTGGACATCATCACGGGCAACCTGAGGCCACACCCCATTGACCCCTGTGGTCCTGATTCTTCATCCCCTTCTCCTACATGACCAAAAGAACCACGTCAAAACCTTTCTTGATGTTCCCATCCCAATGAACAGAACTTGAATCCCTAATCCTACCCATGATGGGGGCCCAAAGTTACTGAGACCCAGGCTGTCGGTCACTTCCCCTGCTACGACAGAATCTTGCTTACCTGATACACATCTCCATTGACTGTGGTCCCCATGTCCTCAGAACCCGCTGGAAAGAGAACAGTAGACAGTATCACTCATTGCTCAGCTTATAGCAAGCAGGGTCTTACATTAGCCCCCGAAGCAACCTCTGTATATGTCCATGTGCGTACTGACTCCCCACCCTACACGCACACATAATGGCTACGTAAATAACCTGGGCTAAATCCTTGACTGTGCACAAAGCCTTCTCACAGCCATTATGACCTCTGATTTTGACCATAGCCTTGTGACAAAGCCGTTATCAACCCATTTTACAGATTCTCAAATTGAGGCTCAGAGAGGCTATGTGATTGCCCAAGGTCACCCAGCCAGTAATAGCTCCTCACCTACCCGAAATTAATTTCCCCTCAGCCACGGCAGGGAGTGGCCCAACTGTCTGTGGAGCTTGTGCCCGGTGAGCAGGCAGAGGCTCTGGAGGCTCAGGGCAGGGTCTTCGAGGGCTCAGGAAGAGGGGCCTGCACGTCTCTGCCTGTCCGTGTGGTGCCTTGAGCAATGGCTCCACCTGGGAGAGCAGGAATCACAGCCCCCACCAGGCAGCACCTGGCCTACTTTTCCTCCTCCTGCCCCTCCCAGAAGGAGTCGATTTTGCCCTCACCTAAACAATGACTCCTCCCGGCCCCCTTCCCTGACATCTGGTTAGTCACAAATTCCTGTGGCTTCTGCTGCAACAAGAATCCTCAGAGTTGCCCTCCGCCCTCTGCCCCCTGCCTGGCCCACCTGTACAACTACTTTGGCCTGTCTGCCCCGCTAGTGGCAAGCACCTGGACGGGCACGCCTGTGTCCATTATCCTCACCACTGTCTTCCCCAGAGCCGTGCACGGTACCTGTGACTTAGGACGCGCTCAGAAACTATTTGTTGAATAAGCAAATGAATCAGTGCGTTAAAGAAAGAAGGAATAAATGGTTTTTGTCCACTCACTGGCCTCCCTGCCTCCATCTTCACCCTCTCCCAAACCTCTTTCAAACCAGCTGCCAAGGTTGACGTTTTGAAAAGCACACACTTACCTATGTCCCTCCTCTAATTAAAAATATAATGAACACAAACCAAAAGGAAATCCACTTCCCGTGGACCATGGTGGCCGATAGGGCCTGCTCCTTCCTTGGGGCCTTGGCAGGTGCTGTCCCCTCTCCCTAGAAAGCTCTCCTGCCCATTTCCGTGTGGGCTGTTGCCTCGCGCCCTTCAGCTGCTGCTCAAACACTGCCTTATTAGAGGCCTTCCCTGACCACCCCTGACATTCATCCCCCAGCACCCCTACCTCCTCCCCTGGGCAGTTACTGTCTCTGTAGCACCTACCACAGCCTGATATGTTTATTTTTGTATGTGCTTATTATCTGTCTTCCCCACTTGAATGCCCTCTGGGAGGGCAGGGACTTTGTTTTGTCCACTGCTGGGATCCAGCACCTAGAACAGTGCCTGACCCATAATAGGAGCCCAATAAATATTTGTTGAATGAGTACATTGAACCCTGGCCCACAGCTCGTGAGGATCTTTACAATCTGGCCCTGCCCATTTTTCCTGCCTCACTTCCCACCAGTCCCTCCCACAAACCCTATTCTGGTTTCCTCCTTCCCCAAACACACTATGCCGCATCCCACTCCTTTCTTCCTGCTTCCCTCACTAAAGAATGCTCTTTGGGATCTAGTCGTTCTCCAAGGCCCAGTTCACAAGTCATCCCCTCTGGGAAGCCCTCTACTACTTCCCCTTCTTCCCTGGGTGCTGATGGAAGGTCTCAACTCTGGGGTATCCCAGAATATCGTACAGAACCCCCCACGCTCTTATGCGATTACTGTGACCTCCCACGGGTCATTCACTCCCTTATCAGGCTCTGTACCCCATTCAGCTCCTAAGGGTGAGCAGTGTTGGCTAAATGGAAGCTGACTTGCTCTTTGGGGGCCCACTGTTATCTAAAAGGCCTGAGGACTCTCGGAAACTTCAATGCCTCTTAGCCAAGACCCACAGGAGGCTGCATGAGATCACCGCAGATGAACAAGTACACTTTACCAGCCAGGTAGAGCTGTGAGTAACGATGACAGTGTTTTCAGCTTGGGGACTGAAGAGAAGGATACTTAATCCCATGGCAATAATGCCCAGCTGATATAGATTATAATCAACTTTGTTTTCACAACCAAACAGTGATTGATTTTGACCCACCGTTGTCAGCCATCCTCCCTACTCATTCAGATGGGGTTTCTCCTGCATGGGTGGCCTGGCCCCTAAATCAGTGGCAGCATCTTCTGCAAAGTGGCTTCTTCTCCTGGGGCATCTCCTCTACCAGGGCCTTACGTTACTAGGGTCCATTTACGATGATGCTGGTCTGTGCACCTGGCATTTCTGGAGGGGAAGTTGCGGCCCCACCCCCCAGACCAGTCCCAGCCTCAGGCCCCTTGTCCACAGGTGCCCACCCTGGCCTTCAGGAAGTCTCTGTGCTCCAGCCTCTCAGTTCCATGAGTGTTCCCCTGGAATGAGGCTTAACCTCTTTGGGAATCCACACACACCCACACACAGAATTACAAGTCTCTGTCCCCACAATGAGTAGCCCATGGCACATTGATGATCACGTGTCCACAGTCCAAAGCCGGCAGAACCGGAGTACGGCAGGTACGAGTCCCAAGGATAACCCCGTGGGTGTTGCTTCTCTCAGATCCCTGACCCCTTTTGGAACGGGGGCAGACAAGGGTCCAGAACATTCCTGGGAGGTTACTGAGGCCCATCAGGGGAAATGGGCTTGCCAGGAAATGACTGGGCAAGTCGGGGTCAGAGCCAGGTGGAGTGCTTAGAAATCTGGGTGTGAAAATGTACACACCTCCTGGGCCCTACCCAAGGCTGATGAATGGAAACAAAGTATCCATTGCTCAGGCTGGCCGTAGTTCCAGCCCCAGAGGAGAGACTCAAAGTGGCTCAGGCTCAGGCCTACACTAAACAGTTTCCCCAGGGGTACCTGGGAGCCCAACGTCAGTGCACTCAGCACAGGGGCATCATTTAAGAGACGAGACTCAGCAGTGATGAGTGGTGCTGGCTGCAGGAGCTTCCGCCCAGCTCCCAGCAGCGCAAGGCACATTTTCCGCACCTCATTTGGGCTTCTGGCACTCATCACTGGTCTCGGGGGATTACTTGCTCATCACCGTCTAGGCCTAGGAGGATCAGATCAATTCCATCCTATCTGGCCACCTATTGAGCCGCCATCCCATAACCTCTCCTGGATCCCCATGCCCCACTCAGCAGAGCAGTTGAGCATTTGCAGCTTTAGTGGTTGTGAGTCTGGGAGACTCTCAGAGGGCCGTGTCCCCGCTTCTCTCCCTGCCACCTCAGGTCTGGGGCCAATCTGAGCACCACCACTGCCGGAGAGGGAAACTCCCATCCAGGCTGTAAACCCCTGGAGCCCCATTGTCCTGGGAGAGGTCACAGCCTGCTCAACCCCCAGCCACCTGTGCGGCCCTCTGCCTGACTTCTACCTGCTTCTCTCTTAGGTGGTTCTGACACTGGCTCTCCCAGCAGGGCCTCTCCCAGGCCAACCCGGCTGGGGAAGTTGGTGGACTCAAGGGGAAGATGTGGACAAATGAACATGCACGTGGTACATGGTACATGAACGTGGGCCCACATTTCCTAGGAATTCCCTGGGATGTGTGAGGGTCCCACTGAAGTGCTAGGAGCTGCTGCTTCTTCAGAAGTCCTCCACTGCTGGCTTGGTTGGGTAGCAAAAGACCCGCCTCCCTACCTCTACATCTCATTACCTCCCAGGGTGACTGCCACAGCATTTGAAAGAGCATGGAGCCCACAGTTGAGAAGCCTGGGATCAAGTCCCAGATCTGTCACTCATGGCTGTGTGACTTTGGGCAAGATATTCAGGCTCTCTGGGCCTCCAGTTTCTTATATGTTACAAAAGGCTTGTTATGTTTCTAGTACCAAGAGGATACAGAGATGCTTCAAGCTCCTCAAGCCACAGGAACTGTCTTATTCATACCTGTACCCCCACTGGGCCTGGCACACAGTAGGTGCTCAGTAAATGCTGAATGGATACAAACATGACTAAAAGGATCCTTACTTGTAAACATTTTTAAAAAATATGTAAGGTACCACTTATTCCAACAGGCCCATAAACTCCTACCAAAACGACGACATTAACAAGAAGCAAGCACTGTTTTGGAGGTACCCATGAAAGTGATATCTACTTTTTTACTAGATACGTTAAGAAATTGCCCTTTCAGGCAGAGCCAGAGCGGGAACATTGTTGATAAACACAGTACTGCAAGAACCAAATCCTGAGTCCTGGACCACCTTTGGAACACCATTGAGCTACAAACCCCAGGAGGACAGGACCACATCTGACTGAAGCCCTCTGTGCTCCTGCCCCCACCCTGGTGTCTAACTCAGAGCCTGGCATATGGAAGACAGTGTGGTCAGGTGGAAAGGGTTAGAGTTAGAGATGAATGGTTTAGAGTCCTCACTCTGCCACTTACTAGTTGTTTCAGTAGTGTACCTTTTGAGCCTCGGTTTTGCCATCTCTGAAATGGGTTTAATAATGCGTATGAAATGATTAAATGTAAGAAAAGTGCCTAGACCAGTGACTGCAGGATGGCAGGTGTTCCCCAGGGAAGGTCTGTGAGTTCTTGGAGCACCCAGCGTCCCCTGCTCTCCCAGCTGTTAGGAGGGAGCTACTTCTGAGGGGCAGGGAGATCTGGGGTTCTGCCCACACCTGCAGGGCTCAGCCTGGGGCAGCCAGCCTACTGGGAAGCTCAAGCCTGGACTGTGTTGGATTCCAGAGCCAGGCAATAGTGGAGTTGGCTTGGGCATGAAATGTCATGACGAATTTCTATCCTGGGAGCCACCAGATCCACAGCGCCAGGCAAGGCCTCAGATGGGGATCTCCAAAAGATCCCCCCGTCCCCGCCGCATCTCCTCCAGGTCCCGGTCAGGTACACACTAGCCCCAGGCCTGCTCCTGGCTGGCCATAGCAGGCCCTCTTCACTCCACCCGGTATGCCGGGTGCAAGCTCCAGGCCCCCCAACCCCCAGGCCACCGGGCTGACTCACCCCCACTCGCGGGTCCCGGCTGCGTGAGGGCCGCCTGGCTGCCAGCAGGTGCCCCGAAGCCCTCATCATTCTCTATGCCCGCGATTTCACTCTCCTGCTGGGCCAGGAAGGCAGCCGCCGGGTCCTCCTCGGCCGCCTCGGGGGCCCCGCTCTCCGTCGACGAGAAGAAGCCAAAGTCATCAGCCATTTTCCCCACGTCTCTGCTGAAGCGTCCGCCTGGCGCTCGGCTCTGCCCGGCGCGTGCCCCGCCCTGCGCCCGGCGGCCGCGACACTGTCACCCGAGCCGCCCGGGGGAGCCGGCCTCGGCGGGGACAGGCTCGGCGCGGCGGCCCCGCACTTCCTCTCCGCCACCGGGCCCGGCTCGCCTGTCACTGCGGCTGCAGGCGGGAGGAGCCGGGACGGGAATGCGGTGATGTCACCGGCCGAGGGAGGAGGCCCGCAGGACGGCCGGAGGTCGCCTCGCAGCGGCCACAGGAGGGCGGCAGCAGGACGGCGGCGCAGACCGAGGGGCCCAGAGGCCTGGGCCGCGCTCCCCGCTCCGGGCCAGCAGCACTCATTTCCAGGACACCAGGACAGGGCGCAGCTCTCGCAGGGTCTAGAGGCTAAGCAGACTGGAGAAAGTGACCATAGCGTGTACAGGGCCACCGCAGGTTGGCAGCCCGGGCTTCGGGAGCACCGAGGGGGTGGTCGCTGCGCAACCTGACTCCTGATTGATTCTGCAAAAGTTTCTTCTCCTAAGCTAGGCGGGTATTATTATGAAGCCCATTATCATGAGCCTTGGAGAAATGACAGTAAGTCCCACGGCTTTATGGCACCTTTCCTGCAAGTCCAGGGCCTTTCCCACAAGGCCGTGTTGCTTCCGTGCATTTCTTCAGCACTTCCTTTCATTCGGTGAGGCTTCAGCTCAGACCTCCAGAGTCTGTGTGTCCTGACTGGTTCCCTACTTGGAGGCTGGGTCCCTTAAATGTCCCTTAAGTATGAACCAGCTTGGGAAAGGCAGACCTAATTTATCCAGGCAGCCTGGCGCTCAGTCACCCTGAATAAACAGTCTCCCAAATACAGTAAAACCGAGCCTTGGCGACAGGGAGATTACAACCTAAGAGGCCTGCAGATGGGAAATGCCAGACAGCACAGCATAAAAGGCGCTCTGACATTTAAACACAGGGTATTGGGGGTCCCGGAGATCCACCATTGGATCTGGGCTTTGGGATTTTCTCTTTCTGATTTGAAACCTGAAAGTCAACTATAACCTGGAAAAGAGAAAGGAAAGATGTGCTGCAAACTGGGGGTTCCCTTGGGGGTGGGGAGCAGAAGGCTAGACCGAAGGGCAATTTCAGTTTTTCACAGTAATACTTTGATGTCGTTTTCACTGTTATGATGAGAATATAATCATTTATCAGTAGTGTAGGAAAGAAAGAAAGAAGCTTCAGGCCCTGCACAACCTGGTCCAAGCACAGCACCCCGCCATCATCCATCTCATTCCTCTTCCTCATTCCCCCAGCTGCAGGCTCAGGTGCTGAAAAGACCTTGAAAGTTTCCTAGTTTAACAAGCCAGCCATAAATGTGGACTCCAGGTTTCGTAGAGACAGAAGGGCTAGTGAACACGCTCTGTGCCCGCCCTGCTCGCACCTGGATGTTCTTACTTGGCTCCTGGAGACTTCAGTGCCACTACAGGCACTCTTCCCAACTATTTCTTCCTTCCTTCCTGCTCCTTCCTAATTTAGCCATCAGCAGAATTTAGCTCCATGCTTAATTTATACAAGTTACTGGTCCAGATCATTCTGCAGCCATGCTTGCTCTTATACATGACTCTTATTCTTAATCATGAATATTAAAAATGATCGTTAAAAAGTTATCTTTTGAACCATGCAGCACTTCTTTGTGCTGGAGATTCCCACTTTCTTGACACCACCCTAAATATCTTTGGAGATCTCTAAACACAGTTCTTGTCTTCTAATTCTCCATTTAATTGTGAAGCTCAGTAATGGTCAAAAGACATGGATAAATAAAGTTGAGTAAAGATATGGGACAGTCGCACAGAATCTAAATTTCAGCTTATGAAGTCTGAAGTGGAGAAATTTTAAAAACATTTTTAATGGAAAATTTCAAGCATGCAGAAGAGTAGAAAGATTGATATAATACAACTCCACATACTAACCCCTGAACCTCAGTGTTACCAACATAGAGTCAGTCTTGTTTCATCTGCAACCTTTATTCCTCCCCATATATTATATAATTTCATCTGTAAATCATTCACTATGTTAACTTCTATTTTTTTAATTTAGAGATTTTTTCTTAATTGTGGTAAAAAATACATCAAAAGTATGGCCTTTACCATTTTTAAGTGCACAGTTCAGTAGTGTTAAGTACATTTACATTGTTGTTCAACAGATATCCAGAACTTTTTCATATTACAAAACAAATTCTAGGACTTTCCTGGTGGCACAGTGGTTAAGAACCTGCCTGCCAATGCAAGGGACATGGGTTTGAGCCCTGGCCCGGAAAGATCCCACATGCCACAGAGCAACTAAGCCCGTGCGTCACAACTACTGAGCCTGAGTTCTAGAGCCCGCGAGCCACAACTACTGAGCCCATGTGCCACAACTACTGAAGCCTGCACGCCTAGAGCCCGTGCTCCGCAACAAGAGAAGCCATGACAATGAGAAGCCTGTGCACTGCAACGAAGAGTAGCCCCTGCTCACCGCAACTAGAGGAAGCCCGCACACAGCAACGAAGACCCAACACAGCTAAAAATAAATAAATAAATTTATAAAACAAACAAACAAATAAATTCTATACCTGTTAAACAATTCCTCACTTTCCCTTCCTCAAAGCCCACGGCAACCATCAGTCTACTTCCTGCTAATATAAATTTGATGGCTTTAGATACCTCACAAAGGTGAGATCATACAGTATTGTATCCTTATTTCACTTAGCATAATGTTCTCAAGGTTCACCATGTTCTGACAGATGTAGCATGTGACAGAATTTCCTCCCTTTTTAAGGCTGAATAATATTCCATTGTATGATGTATATACCACATTTTCTTCATCCATCCGTCCATGGACACTTGGGTTGGTTCCACCTTAGTTACTATGAATAATGCTGCTGTTAACACAGATGTGCAAATATCTCTTTGAGATCCTGCTTTCTGTACTTTTAGATATATACCTAGGAATGGCATTGCTGGATCATATGGTAATTGTATTTTCAATGTTTTGAAGAATCACCACACTGGTTTCCAGAGCCACTACACCATTTTACATTCCCACTAATAAGCTCCTTTTTTTTTTTTTGATTTTACTTTAAAGGTTCCCCCCCGCCCTTTTCAACTTTTAATTTCAGACTTACAGAAAACTGTAAATAATTCCCATAGGCCTCTCACCAGATTCCTTAAATGATAACACTTTATCACATTGTCTTTTTTCTTTTTCCTTCTGTCTCTCTTTCTCCTATACTGTTGGAGAGTAAGTTGTAGACACCATGACCCTACATCCCAAAATATTTCACTTTGTGTTTTTCTAACAATAAGGACATTCATTTATATAACCATTATACAATTATCAAAATCAAGGTATTAATATTGATATAATACCATTATCAAATTGACATAACTTACTCAGATTTCACCAAATGTCCCAACAATAGAAAAAAAGAAAATCCCAAATAATGTATTTATGTATTGCATTCAGTTACCTTCTCTGTTTGATCTCCTTCAATCTAGAACCGTTCCTCTCTTTATTCCTCTTTCATGACATTGATGTCTTGAAGATTACTGGTCAGTTATTTCATCCTTCAATTTGAGTTGCCTTTGTTTCCTCCTGATTAGATTCAGGTTAAACATTTTTGGCAGGAATAATACAAATGTGATGCTGAGTTCCTCTCAGTGCATCATGTCGGGAAGCACATAATGTCAATTTCTCCAGTTACTGGTGATGTCTATTTATGTATTTTTCATTTTTTAGCCGCTGGCAAGCGGGATCTCAGTTCCCCAACCAGGGGTCAAACCCGCATCCCCTGCACTGGAAGCTCGGAGTCTTAACAACTGGACCACCAGGGATGTCCACTGGTGATGTTAACACTGATCACTTGGTTAAGGTGGTGTCTGTCAGGTTTCTCCACTGTAAAATTACTACTTTTCCCTTTATAATTAATAAATATCCTGTGGAGGGTACATTAATACTTGTAAATTTTATATCACTCTGTAAAATTACACCGATTCATTCATTACAGCATCTATTGATTTTTGCATGATTTAGGTATTATAATGATAGTTGCCAAATGGTAATTTTCTAGTTCCATCATTCCTTATACATTTATTAGTTGGCTTTCTACTATAGGGAAAGTGTTTGTTTGTTTGTTACGTCTGCAAGATTCATAAACTCATTTGATCCAAGTGGGTTGTAGTATTTTGCTATCATTATTTATTTTAGTGCTCAAATTGTCCAAGATTGGGTCAGTGGGAACCCCTTCAAGCTAGCTCCTGTGTTTCTGATATGTCTACATCATTCTTTGAGAGCATTCTCACTTTCTGGCACAGCAAAATGTTCCAGGCTTAAGAATAAACCATTTCTCTATCATCAAAAAGTCTACAAAGAATAAAATGCTAGGGAGGGTGTGGAGAAAAGGGAACCCTCCTACACTGTGGTGGGAATGTAAATTGGTGCCGCCACTATGGAAAACAGTATGGAGGTTCCTTAAAAAGGCTAAAATAAGGGTTACCATATGATCCAGCAATTCTCCTCCTGGGCATATATCTGGAAAAGACAAAAACTCTTAATTCAAAAAGATACATGCACCACAATGTTCGTAGCAGCACCATTTACAATAGCCAAGACCTGGAAACAACCCAAGTGCCCGTCAACAGATGACTGGTTTAAGAAGATGTGCCATATATATATATATATATATATATATATATATATATATATATATGGCACAGTCACAGCAACATGGGTGGTCCTAGAGAATAGGCCTGGAGAATATCATATTAAGTGAAGTAAGTCAGAGAAAGACAATTATTATATAATATCACATATATGTGGAATCTAACAAACAATACAAATGAATCTACATACAAAACAGAAATAGACACACAGACATAGGAAAAAACTTATGGTTATCAAAGGGGAAAAGGGGGGAGGAATAAATTAGGAGTATGGAATTAACAGATACAAACATTTATACTATACATAAAATAGATAAGCAACAAGGATTTACTGTATAACACAGGGAACAATATTCAGTATCTTCTAATCACCTCTAATGGAAAATAATCTGAAAAAAATATATATAACTGAATCACTTTGCTGTACCCCTGAAACTAACACAATATTATAAATCAACTATACTTCAATTTAAAAAGAGAAAGAAATGGTGATGATTAATGTCATACATGTGCAGGCTAAAGCTATGGTGGTAATTATTTTGCAATATATGAGTGCATCAAGTCAACTGGTTGTACACCTTAAATTTACTCAATATTGTATGTCATTCATATCTCAATAAAGCTGACAGGGGAAAGAATAAACAATTTCTATGAGAACCCTTTGAGAGGAAGATGAAGAAACCAAGATCACGTGCCAGGTGTGATCCTTGTTATGGCTGCAGCTTCTCCTCTTCCTCCTCCTGAGTCCTTACCTTCATCTTCTTCTTTACATAACCACAAAATTATTATAACATCAAAAAAAGTTTATCCTCCAAATTCCGCAGTGTCATCCATTATCTAGTCTGTATTCAGATTTCCCCACTTGTGCCATAAATATCTTTCTATTGTAGGTTTGCTCACTTAGGATCCAGACAAGGTCAAAACATTGCATTTGGTTGATATAACTCTTAAGTTCCTTACAAAATGTTTATA
Source organism: Mesoplodon densirostris (assembly GCF_025265405.1). NCBI lineage: Eukaryota > Metazoa > Chordata > Mammalia > Artiodactyla > Ziphiidae > Mesoplodon > Mesoplodon densirostris. The sequence continues at coordinate 153,770,497 of NC_082663.1, forward strand.
TTATGGACAATTTCAATCATATACAAATGTAGAGATAACAAAATTAATATATAATATAATAATATATAATAATAAAATTATAATTACAATAATATACTAAACCGCAGTGTGCCCGTCAGCCAGCTTCAATAATTATCAATATTTGGCCAAACTTGTTTCACCCACATTTCCACCACTGCCCCGTGCTTTAGTTCTTTTAAAGCAAATCCCACATGCTATATCAATTCATCTATAAATATGTCTCTAAAATAGAAGGATTTCTTACCCCCTCTTAATATAATCACAATATAATTCTCATAGATAAAAATTAAGAATATTAATATCAGCAAATATTCAGTAAGTATTCAAATTTTCATAATCGTCTTATTTTTTTGCAGTTGGTTTGTTAGAATCAGGATCTAAACAATGTCTCCATATTACATTTACTTATGTCTCTTAAGTCTTTTTGAAAAATCAGCTTTATAAGGTAAAATTTATAATCAATAAAGTGTGTCCATTTTAAGTGTACAATTCCATGAGTTCTGATGTGTATACCTGTATAACTATCAGCACACTCAAGATATGAAACATCTATTACCCTAAAAATTCTCTTACGCTACTTCTTTTTTTTTTTTTTTTTTGCGGTACGCGGGCCTCTCACTGTTGTGGCCTCTCCTGTTGCGGAGCACAGGCTCTGGACGCGAAGGCTCAGTGATCATGGATCACGGGCCCAGCCGCTCTGTGGCACGTGGGATATTCCCGGACCGGGGCACGAACCCATGTCCCCTGCATCGGCAGGCAGACTCTCAACCACTGCGCCACCAGGTAAGCCCGAGCATTCGGTTTTTTAAGTAAAAATAAAAGACACATTTTTCATTTTCACCAAGAACCGTATTGAACAACATATTCACCTTTTTGTTCCACTACCTTCTGTCATTTTTCAGGCAACTTCATAATTCCATCTTCTCAAAACTTTTAATCTTTTTGAGCAAAGAACTGTTCCAGATGCCTTTTAGGGAATTGAAGTTTTTTCCATTAACAGAATTTTGTAAAGACAGAAATAAATGGAAATCCGAAGGTGCAATGTCTGGTGAATATGGTGGATGAATCAGAACATCCCAGCCAAGCTGTAATAGTTTTTGCCTGGTCATCAAAGAAACATGCGGTCTTGCGTTATCCTGATGGAAGATTATGCATTTTCTGTTGACTAATTCTGGATGCTTTTCATTGAGTGCCACGTTCAGTTGGTCTAACTGGTCTAACGATTGTTGGAATTAATCGTTTGGTTTTCTGGAAGGAGCTCATAATAGAGGACTCCCTTCCAATCCCACCAGATACACAACATCACCTTCTTTGGATGAAGACCAGCCTTTGGTGTGGTTGGTGGTGGTTCATTTATCTTACCCCACTATCTCTTCCGTTCCACATTGCTGTACAGTATCCACTTTTCATAGCCCGTCACAATTTGTTTTAAACACGGAACATTTTCATTACGTTTAAATACAGAATCGCATATGGAAATATGGTCAAGAAGGTTTTTTTTGCTTAACTTATGTGAAACCCAAATATCAAAGCGATTCACATAACCAAGCTGGTGCAAATGATTTTCAACGCTTGATTTGGATATTTTGAGTATTTCGGCTATCTCCTGCGTGGTATAACATTGATTGTTCTCAATTATTGTTTCAATTTGATCGTTATCAACCTCAACTGATCTACCCGTCTGTGGAGCATTGTCCAGTGAGAAATCTCCAGCCCGAAACTTTGCAAACCACTTTTGACACGTTTGATCAGTCACAACACCTTCTCCATACACTGCACAAATCTTTTTGTGCATTTTAGTTGCGTTTTTACCTTTCTTTTTTTTTTGGGGGATAAATTATGAAATTTATTTATATTTCACCTTTTAAAAGCCAGAACATAACAAATGTCACTTTCTGGAAAGTTGTCTTATTAGAAATACATAAAGTGCACTTAATACAAGGAACTCAGTTCCTTGGTATCACCAGTGAGACCACCATCATCAGGTCCCACAAATGAACGTTTTGTCAAATTTCCCTCTAAACTTAGACTGAGATGAACTTCTTCCAGAAATTACAGTGAAGAAGCTGACCATAACATCGGGGCCCTCCCAAGCAACAGCACATTAGAAAATGTTACTTTGCCCCCAAAGGGCCCGTCTTTGCTGGGCCCGGGGCATGTGCCGCTCTCCCTGGCAGGTAGTGCGAGGCCCACAGCGCAGTGCACAGGCCCAGAGCCCCTTATCATCTGAAACCTCAGCCACTGACCGGAAACAATGTCCATATTCAGACAAGAGATCTAACAAGGAAAAATGAACCTAAACCCAGATGCCTTTTGGTGGATCAGAAGCTCTGCCTCTACAGATCAGACAGCCCTTAGCCTCGTATTTATTAATATTCGTGAAACAGTCGAACTTCAGGCTTTCGGGGGTATTAGCAAAGCGAGTTTCCAGTGGACAGCTTCCCTTACCAACTGCTCCCAGGAAGTGTGCTGTGCCTTCTGAGCAGCGTGTCTTGTCAGAGACAGCGGCGGCGATACCCAATCTCCCCAACCCCTCCGCTTTAGAAGGCAGGTCTTCACACACCGACTTACGTGTTGAAGCCAGTTTTATAAGGAAACCATTCGTGATAGAAAAGCAACACGCAGTTTAATCTAAATTACCAAATAAAAGAACTAGTATCCACTGGAGCCCCCAAACTTCTTATTCATCTGAGGACTCCTTTTTGTGCTTCAAGGACAAAGGAAATAATAAAGCCTAATATGCCAAAAATGTTGCTTTTTTTCTTCCATCTTCAATATTAAAATGGCTACACAATTTTGATAAGTCTTTTTTTAAATGCATGCTGATATGACAGGTGTCACATACAATCAAATAAAATTGTTTCGAATGAAGTTGAAGACAAATGAGTACTACTAGATCCATCTTATGGAAAAAAACGAACGAACCTTCTGGCCCACCCAATATTAGTTCTAACAGTTTCGTGTGTGTGTGTGGAAGCTTCAGGGTTTTCTACATATAAAATCATGTCACCACATGTAGATTGTTATTTGGTCATAGAATCAAGGGCAATTCCTATGCATATTTCTGGAACACTTGCTCTGCCTTGTTCCCTCCTCCCCAGGACCCTGCCCTGTAAACCCTATCCACTTCAATCTCCCCAAACTCCTATCTCTGTCTCCGATTTTTGAAACCACTGAGCTCTGTTTGTGTTCTCCTTTCATACCTAGCAGTTTAGAAATTCCTTCAGGCAGAAAGCCTGGAAAATCACAGGGCTTACTTATTTGTTTCTCTTCTCTCAGGGATCACAATTCTGTGCTGTGTCAATGTCTAAAAACAATTCTATCACATATTTTATCCAGTTTTCTAGTTGTGTATTGTCGGAGAGTAATTTTGAACCCTGTTACTCCTTCATTGCCAGTGGAGAAAAGTAGAAATCTCTTAATCTTTAAAAAAAAAAAACATGAATGTGTTTTTGAAGGATAAATATCACTGCTTGTGACAAGCAGAGTTAAACTTCATTAGAGGATGTGCTTCTCCGAGACTTAATGGAGTTGCTGAAACTGAACGGAGACATTTCTTTGAACAAAATTTTCTTCTCTGTAGAGATTGGAGGAGGGTTTTCTGGTTGACAATGAATACATATCCCTAAAGATGGAGATGGCATTCTGAGGTTCCTGGCATTCTTGGTGCATCCTAACTGGTGCTGGATTGGGCACAGGGACCCTGGGGGCCATGGAAGGAAGGAGAATGCCTTCACTATTGTTGATCTTGGGAATTCACAATTTTCCTGAGATGTCTGTGTCTCTGATATACCTGTTTCTGCCTAGAAAATTCAGGTCCTTGGAGGTCACTGAAGGCTGCAGGGTCATCCAATTAAAGGATCTGGCTGTGCTGAGACTCTTTCTTTATTCCCAAGCAAGAAATTGGCATTTTCTTCTCTAAGATCTGCCCAATGCCTTTCTTGTTCTCCTGACTTTCAGCATGTTTACTGCCCATAACGTAGCCCTGCATTTTCTGGGCCTGGGTTGACAGGGCTTGCTCAGGAGATGGTCCTGCCCTTTGCCTTTTCTCCAGGTTAAAAACCAGTGAAACAAATCCTGAGTCCTAGTTCTTTCTTTTCTTTTTTTTTTAAATTGATGTATAACGTTTAACATCATATTAATTTCAGGTGTACAGCATAATGATTCTATATTTGTATATATTGTGAAATGATCACCTCAATAAATCTAGTTAACATCTGTCACCCTACATAGTTACGAACTTTTTTCTCTTGTGATGAGATCTTTTAAGATCTACTCTTTTAGCAACTTTCAAATCTGCAATACAGTATTATTAACCATAGTCACTTTGCTATACATTACATTCCTATGACTTACTTATTTTATAACCGGAAGTTTGCACTTTTTGACCTCCTTCACCCACCTCATCCACCCCTCATCCTTGCCTCTGGCAACCACCAATCTGTTCTGTACCTGAGTCCTAGTTCTAAATTAGCATTTTGGAGGAACCTTTCTTTCCCTTCTGTAATGCAAACTGGAGTGTCTCCCTCACAGGAGCCTCCATTAATTCCCTGTCCTGGGCAAGTAGCTGGTCTCTATGGTATGAGAGGTCCATATCTTACTTACCCTTAAAGTTTGGGGTCTCTTAGGGTCTCACTCTATCCATATGTGGTGAAATTTAACTTTGGGGAGCTTCCTAGCTCACTGGCTTTAAGGATGTTTCTTAAATCTTTTTTAATTTACACATTTCCCCCCGCACCCTTTTTTCCTTGCAATTTGTTGTTGCTGTTGTTGAAGAAATCCTATTGCTTTGTAGAGTTTATTTCAGTGTAGGTTTATCCATTTGCATTCCTGTGGTGGCGTTTAACTTGCTCTTCAGGACCTTTATTACTTCCTATAAATTAGTAGTCAGATCTAGAGTGGTGGTTCTCAACCAGGGTTGATCTCACCCCCCAGGGACCATTTGGCAATGTTTAGAGACCTTTTTTAATTGTCACAACTTGCCGGCTGCTAATATCAGCTAGTGGGTGGCAGCCAGGGATGTTGCTAAACATCTTACAATGCACAGAACAGCCCCTCACAAAAAAGAATTATCCACCCCAAAATGTCAGTAAAGCCCAAGCTGAGAAACCCTGATCTAGAGGCTTGAGCAGATTCCAGATGAATTTTTTGCAAGAATATTTCATACATGATGTTGGGAAATTCCCATTGCATCACATCATATATCACATCATGTCTAGTCGCCTCTTAGTAACATTAACATTGATCAGCAGGTTTAGGTGTTGTCAGCCTGATCATTTGGTAATAGTTTCAGATCAGCTTTTCATCTCAGGCTCTTAGCACTCTTTGTGATTTTTATCTAAATCAGTTACTTTATTTGGGGTTGAAACTGTGATGATTCTATTTCTCTCACTATATCTGCATTAGCTGGAAATTCTTTTTTTTTAATTAATTAATTAATTTTTAATTTAATTTATTTTTTTATACAGCAGGTTCTTATTAATCATCCATTTTATACACATCAGTGTATACATGTCAATCCCAATCTCCCAATTCATTATTTCTGTGATGCATTAGCTGGAAATTCTTTTTTTTTTTTTTTTGCTGTACACGGGCCTCTCACTGTTGTGGCCTCTCCCGCTGCAGAGCACAGGCTCCGGATGCACAGACTCAGCAGCCATGGCTCACGGGCCCAGCCGCTCCGCGGCATGTGGGATCTTCCCAGACCGGGGCACGAACCCGTGTCCCCTGCATCGGCAGGCGGACTCTCAACCACTGCGCCACCAGGGAAGCCCTAGCTGGAAATTCTTTTTTTTTTTTTTTTTTTGCTGTACGCGGGCCTCTCACTGCTGTGGCCTCTCCCGTTGCGGAGCACAGGCTCCGGACACACAGGCTCCGCGGCCATGGCTCGCGGGCCCAGCCGCTCCGCGGCATGTGGGATCTTCCGGGATCGGGGCACGAACCCGTGTCCCCTGCATCGGCAGGCGGACTCTCAACCACTGCGCCACCAGGGAAGCCCCTAGCTGGAAATTCTTAAAGAACTTTCTCTTGTTATCAGTTTGGTTGCCCACAGGTAGAGTTCCTAGAGGACAGGTAAGACCAATGCTTGATTGCTTCTCTTAATTTATCAGCTTTCAGAAAAATGAACTGATGTGCTGGCAATCTCCAAAAGCAATTAACGGGCATGGGTTTGTGGTTGTTCTCTTTTTGATATCATAATAAGCTCCTGGTTTTACATATACTTGATGTGTTTCAATTCATTGTAGGCATTATACTTTCTAAGTACCTCTATTTACATATAATTGACATGTAATAAACTGCACATATCTAAAGTTTACAATTTGAGAAATTTTGACATACGTGTACAGCTAGGAAATCCTCCCTGCAATCAAGATAATGAACATCTCCAATAACCTGAAATATGTATTTGTTCCCTTCGTAATTCCTCTCTCCCTTATCTCCCTGCCTCCCTCCAATCCCCAGACATCCACTGATGTGTTTTACGTATTGTCTTGAGTTTTATGTAAACGGAATCATACAAGACTCATTCTTTTTTGTCTGGCTACTTTTTTTTTTTTTTTTTTTTTTGCGGTATGCGGGCCTCTCACTGTTGTGGCCTCCCCCGTTGCGGAGCACAGGCTCCGGACGCGCAGGCTCAGCGGCCATGGCTCACGGGCCCAGCCGCTCCGCGGCATATGGGATCCTCCCAGACCGGGGCACGAACCCGTATCCCCTGCATCGGCAGGCGGACTCTCAACCACTTGCGCCACCAGGGAGGCCCTGTCTGGCTTCTTTTACTCAGCATAATTCTTTAAAGATTCATCTATGTTGTTCCACATATCAATAGTTCATTCCTTTTTATTGTGCTGAGTACTAAAATTTGTTCATCCATTCACCTGTTGATAGATATTTGGGTTGTTTCCAGTTTCTGTTTCTGTTTCCAGTTTATCAATAAAGTTGTTATGAACATTTGTGTACAAGTCTTTGTGTGAATACATGTTTTCTTTTTTCTTGGGTAAATACCTAGAAGTGGAATGGCTGGATCATAGGGTAGGAGTAGGCTTAACTTTTATTTTTATCATTTAAAAATTTAATTTTTTAGAAGAGTTTTAGATTACAGAAAAATTGTGAAAGTAGTACAGAGAGTTTCCATACATCCCATACCCACTTTCCCCCATTAACATTTTACATTAATATGGTATATTTGTCACAGTTAATGAAACAATAGTGATATATCATTAACTAAAGTTAGTATAATATTATTATATTTTATTTAAAGGCTTTTACCTAGTATTTAAATTGGACTGTTTGTTTATTTTACTATTTTTTCTTTCTTTCTTTCTTTCTTTCTTTCTTGGCTGCGTCAGGTCATAGTTGCGGCAGGGCGGGTTCTCCGTTCTGGCGCACAGGCTCCTCTCTAGCTGTGGCACGCAGGTTTTTTTCTTTCTCTGGTTGTGGTGTGCGGCTCCAGAGCATGTGGGCTCTGTAGTTTGCAGCACACGGGATCTCTCGTTGAGGCACGAGAGCTCAGCACTTGTGGCTTGGGGGCTTAGTTGCCCCTCGGCATGTGGGATCTTAGTTCCCTGACCACGGATCAAATCCGCATCCCCTGCACTGGAAGATGGATTCGTTTGCCCTGGCCCACCAGGGAAGTCCCTACTATTGAGTTTTGACAGTACTTTATATTTTCTGACTAAAGTCTCTCATCAGATGTAATATGCAAATATGTTCTTCCAGTCTGTCTTTTTATTTTCTAAACAGAGACTTTTGAAGAGCAGAAGTTTTACATTTTGATGAATTATAATTTATCAGTTCTTTTATGGATCGTACTTTTGTATTATATCTAAGAAATCTTTGCCTAACCCCAGTTCACAAAGATTTTTGTCTAATGTTCTCCTCCAGAAGTTTTATAGCTTTGTGTTTTACATCTAAGTCTATGATGAATTTTCCTTGAAAGGCACAAACTACTTGAATACCCATATATCTGTTAAAGAAACAGAATTTTTAGTTAAAAACCTTCCTATACAAGAAAGCTCACTTTTGCCACTTCTGTTCAACATTGTACTGAAAGTTCTAACCAGAACAATTGGGCAAGAAAAAGAAATAAAAGACATCCAAATTGGAACAGAAGAAGTAAAATGTTCTCTATCTACAGATGAAATTATTTTATATACTGAAAATCCTTAAGACTACACATCAAAAACTATTAGAGCTAATAAATGAATTTAGCCAAGTTTTAGGGTTCAAGATCAACAGACAGGGACTTCCCTGCATGGTGCAGTTGTTAAGAACCTGCCTGCTAATGCAGGGGACACGGGTTCAAGCCCTGGTCAAGGAGGATTCCACGTGCCATGGAGCAACTAAGCTCATGTACCACAACTACTGAGCCTGTGCTCTAGAGCCCACGAGCTACAACTACTGAGCCCGCACGCCTAGAGCCCGTGCTCCACAACAAGAGAAGCCACCGCAATGAGAAGCCCGTGCACCCCAATGAAGAGCAGCCCCCGCTCGCCGCAACTAGAGAAAGCTCATACACAGCAACGAAGGCCCAATGCAGCCAAAAATAAATTTATTTATTTATTTATTAATAAAAAGATCAACAGACAAAGAATAGTTGTGTTGTAAATCAACTATACTTCAATAAAGTAATTTTTTTAATGTTTTATTTTATTTATTTATTTATTTTGGCCACTTTGGGCCTTAATTGATGCACGCGGGCTTTCTCTAGTTGGGTGAGTGGGGGCTTGTTGTGGAGCACGGGATCTAGGCGCGCAGGCTTCAGTAGTTGTGGCACGCCGGCTCAGTAGTTGTGGCTTGAGGGCTCTAGAGCTCAGGCTCAGTAGTTGTGGTGCACGGGTTTAGTTGCTCCACGGCATGTGGGATCTTCCCGGACCAGGGCTCGAACGTATGTCCCCTGCACTAGCAAGCAGACTCTTAACCACTGCGCCACCAGGAAAGCCCTTAATAAAATAATTTTTTTTAAGTTGTATTGCCATACACTGGCAATGAACAATCCAAAAATGCAACTAAGAAAACAATTTCATTTACAATAGCATCAAAAGCATAAAATGCTTAGGAAAATATTTAACAAAAGAAGTGCAAGGCTTGTACACTGAGAACTATAAAATATTGCTGAAAAAATTAAGGAAGACCTACAGAAATGGAAAGACGTGCAGTGTTCATGGATTGAAAGACTTAATATAGTCAAGATGGCAATACAGCCCCAAGTGGTCTACAGGTTCAGTGTAACTGCTAACAAAATCCCAATGACCAGTTTTGCAGAAATGGTAAGGTTGATTTTAAAATTCATATGGAATCTCAAGGAACCATGAATAGCCAAAACAATCTTGAAAAAGAAAAACAAAGTTGAAGGATTCACACTTCCCACTTTTATAACTTACTACAAAGCTACAGTAATCAAGAGTGAGGTACTGGCATAAAGATAAATCAATAGAAGAGTATTGAGAGTTCAGGAATAAACCCATATACCTATCATCAAATGTTTCTGAAAATGGTGCCAGGACTATTCAATAAGAGAAGAATAACTTCTTCAACAAATTGTGCTGGGACAACTAAATACCCACGGTGCAAAAGAATGAAGTTGGACACTTGCCTTATAACATATAAAAAATCAACTCAAAATGGATCAAAGATGTAAATGCAAGACTTAAAACTGTGAAACTCTCAAACCTAAACGTAAATCTTCACGACTTGGTATTTGGCAATAGATTCTTAGAGATGACCCCAAAGCACAAGCAACAAAAGAAAAAAATAGATGAACTTGACTTCATCAAAATTAAAAACTTTTGTGCATCAAAGGACACTATCAAGAAAGGGAAAAATACAAGCTACAGAATGGGAGGAAATACCTGCAAATCACACATCTGGTAAAGATCTAATATCCAGAATATATAATAAACTCATATAATTCAACAACCAAAAGACAAACAACCCAATTTAAAAAATATGCAAAGGACATGAATGGACATTTCTCCAAAGAAGACATACAAATAGCCAGCAATCACATGAAAAGATGCTCAACACCATTAGTCACAAGGGAAATACAAACTGAAACCACATGAGATGCTGCATTATACCTGCTAGAATGACTGTAATTTTTTCAAAAAAGGAAAATGTATTGGCCAGGATGTTGCATAATTGGAACCCTCATACATTGCAGGTGGAACGTAAAATGAGGCAGCCTTTGGGGCAAACAGTTTGGTGGTTCTTCAGAAGGTTAAACATAGAATTACCATATGACCCAGAAATTCTACTCCTAAGTATATATCCAAAAGAATCAAAAACAGATATTCAAGCCAAAAGTTGCTTACAAATGTTCATAACAGCGCTATTAACAATATCAAAAATGTGGAAACAACCCAAATGTTCAACTGACAAGTGTATAAACAAAATGTGGTTACACCCATACAATGGAATACTATTCAGCTATAAAAAGACTGAATTGTACACTATAAAATGATTAAAGTGGTACATTTTATGTTATATACTTTTTACCACAGTTGTAAAGAATCAGTGAATGTAATTGACCACATTAAAAAAACCAAGAGAGATAAACCATATGATCACTTCAATGCAGAAAAAGCCTTTGACTAAATCCAACATCTTCCTAATTAAAACTCTCAACAGGGCTTCCCTGGTGGCGCAGTGGTTGAGAGTCCGCCTGCCGATGCAGGGGACACGGGTTCGTGCCCCGGTCCCGGGAGATCCCACATGCCGCGGAGCGGCTGGGCCCGTGAGCCATGGCCGCTGAGCCTGCGCGTCCGGAGCCTGTGCTCCGCAATGGGAGAGGCCACAACGGTGACAGGCCAGCGTACCGCAAAAAAAAAAAAAAGTACCTCTATACACATATATAGACAATATGATTAAGTAGAAAATTAGATTCTACAAAAAAGCTACTAGATCTAATATGTGTACTCAGCACGTTTACAGAATACAAGATGAACACACAAAATGAATTGTATTTTTATACACAAGCAGTGACCAAGAGGAAATTGACATTTTAAAATGCCATTTACAATAGCATCAAAAATATTAAATATTTAGAGATAAACCTAACAAATAAAATGAAAGACTTGTGCAATAAAAACTACAAAATATTGCTGAGAGAAGTTAAGATCTAAATAAATGGAGAGATATTCTTTGTTCATTGATTAGAAGACTCAGTAGTAAGATGTAAATTCTCCTCGTATTAATCTATAGAGTCAATGCAATCACAAAATCCCAACAGGACCTAAAAGAGTCAAAACAACTTTAGCAAAGAAAAAGTTAGAGGACTATCATTACCAGATTTCAAAATTTATTATACAGTTACAGTAATCAAGACAGTGTGGTATCGGTATCAAGATAAACAAATAGATCAATGGAAGAAAATAATCTGGAAAAAGACATGCACATATATAGACAACTGATTACTGACAAAGTCGCAAAGGCAATTCAGTGGAAGAGAGATAGTCATTATACTTTTTTTTTTTTTTTTTTTTTTTTTTTTTTGCGGTACACGGGCCTCTCACTGCTGTGGCCTCTCCCGTTGCGGAGAACAGGCTCCGGACGCGCAGGCTCAGCGGCCATGGCTCACGGGCCCAGCCGCTCCACGGCATGTGGGATCTTCCCGGACCGGGGCACAAACCTGCGTCCCCTGCATCGGCAGGCAGACTCTCAACCACTGCGCCACCAGGGAAGCCCCATTATACTTTTTGATGCTTAAATTTTCCCATCTTTGGCCCCTTCCAACAGTTTGACAGCTTCTTTGTTCTCTGGTATACGTTCCTGGCTCATCCTGTACATTTCCTGCCCCCAGACTGGAATTAGTCCTTTCTTCAAAGAGTTCTATGACCTGTTAGTGGCAAATGATATTTAGAAACCACTGTCTGGGCTCCTCAGTAGTTATTTCTTATAGACCTCTTCAGTCAACAGAACTAGACAACGCATTTTCTGTTTGAAAGAGAAAAATACATTGTGTTCTTACTAATATTTCTAAGTCAATTTAAGATTACAATGTTTTTACTCAATCCTTTTGACTTTAGATATATATATTTCTCTTTTACCAAAAATCTTGGTTCTAATGCGTAACATAATCACTCTTTTTTGCTTTATCTACATGAATATATAGTTTTTATTTTATTTATTTTTTACTGAAGTATAGTTGTTTACAATGTTGTATTAGTTTCTGGTGTACAGCAAAGTGATTCAGTTATACATATGTGTGTCTATCTATTTTATATATAGTAGTGTGTAACTGTTAATCCCAATCTCCTAATTTATCCCTCCCCCTCCTTTCCCCTTTGGTAACCATAAATTTGTTTTCTATGTCTGTGTAGTTTTTAAATAACAGCATCAATATTATTATTGACCTATGATTACTAAATATCATTTAAGATTTCTTTCTGCTTTTAGGATATAGCCTATCAGGAATTTGTAGGCAAGTTACTGTGTTTTAAATTCACTTGAAATTATTATTTTCTTATTATTTTCTCCGTGGTTGAGCCACTAATTTGATACACATCATCATAGGCTAGGTCCCATAGAAAACATAGCCTGAATCAAAAGCTTACATGTTTATACTTTACTGGGGAGTACAATTCCAAGGCATCAGGCATGAGAGAATGAAGCAGGGAGGCAAGGAATAGGGACAAGTACAGGGTAGGAAGTACATTGCTCCATCCCATGGGTTTGCCTCAGAGAGACCATATAAATGACCGCATCTCAAGACAGCTCAACACGGGGCAGGAAATGAGAAATTTTCATGCGGTGGATTCCCGTTTGTCACTGGTCAGGGTTTTGCCCCATGGCACATGAATTCCCCCACATTTCTGGGTAGTGCATGTGTGGGCACCGTGCTGATCCGCAGTGTCTTGTGCTCCAGTAGTAACAGACAAGCTGTAGGCGGGGGAAGCGGGAGGCTGGTGGTGCATGGGTGAGGTGAAGTGCTGTCGGGTTGTGTCTGTGTAAATGGGTCACCATAGTGGTGACTAGACAGAATCCATGCAGAGTTGGTCACCACAGAAGTGGCCAAGGTGAAACAAGTGGCCAAGGGCCTTGGAGACAGGTGAGACTGCAAAGATCTGAAGTGAAAACATAAGAGGCATCTGATACAGCACACCCCTTGGACCCCTCCGTGCTGTTCATTCCCTCTCATTACGCCTGGTCTCATACGACAATATGGGTTCTCCTCTACTGTGGGAACAAAATGCCCTCACTCCTTCCAAAAGGGGTGGTACAAGTCCAATCATTCATAAAATTCCCTTTAAGGCAGTAACCAGCCACAATCTCTCTTAAGACTTAGGGAAAATGAGTTAGTGAGACAAGCTACAGTTCTCCGCAGCTGAAGCTGGTCCCAAGGCTGTAAGTGATAATCACATCATCTCCCTCCTCCACTGTTTAGTCTAGATTTTGTCACTCTTAGCTAATACTTCAGTTGGCCTGATTGCTTTCCAGTGGAGTGATCCAGACTTTCATTTCTGAGGAGTCTGAGCCTTTAGTTACCTTGCCCTTGTCAGGTTGTAGTTGTTGCAATTGCTTGTTTTCTGTTGTCACTGGGTATAGAGGCACCCAGAGGTGTCCCAAGTGGATCCCCTGGGCTCCAGACATACTCTTTCTGACTCTTGTGTGTAACAGCAACCCTGGCCCCTCACTGTAATCAGGGGCATTGCCCTGCCAGTATGGTAACTCCTCCACCTCCAGGTTCATTGGCATATTGAGCCCAAAGTATCCAGATGGTAATCCCAGCATCTGGTTCAGTGGAACCTACACTATATCCCCTGGGAAACATGCTCCTCTCCCCCTGCCCCAAGCCAGACAGAGTCTAAGATTGTAGGGACAATTTCAATGCATCTGAGTTATTTAAACCATCTCTAAATAGGCCTCCTCCCTTTCCCACCCTGCCAACTGAGGTGTGTTTGAACTTGTTCACAGTTCACAAATCATGAAATTTTTTATGAACATGGGGTTTTTATTTTTATTTTTATTTTTTATTTATTTTTATTTTTATTTTTTTTTGGCTGTATGTGGGCCTTTCACTGCTGTGGCCTCTCGAGTTGCGGAGCACAGGCTCCGGACGCGCAGGCTCAGCAGCCATGGCTCACAGGCCCAGCCGCTCCATGGCATGTGGGATCTTCCCGGACCGGGGCACGAACCCATGTCCCCTGCATCGGCAGGCGGACTCCCAACCACTGCGCCACCAGGGAAGCCCCTAACATGGGGTTTTTAAAAAGCAATAAAATACCTTTGCTTTAAAAAAGAATCTCTGCTTTAAGGGTCACTGTATTCAACGTCCTTTCCCCCATCACGCAAAACTGAGATGGTCCTCCTTTTATCCTCTGACTTGAGATGCTCTAATTAAAGACTTTCCCTCTATATCCCACAGGCAGTAGCTTTATTAGTTCCCAAGGCTCTACTGATTTAGTTCCCAAGGCTCTACTCCCATAAGTCCATCCACATTCATGAGGCCCTTGCTCTAAGGATCTAGCCTAGGCCCAATATTGACAGACCTTTGACTTTGTGCCCAGTGCAGCTCTCAGTACTGGGGACTCAGTGGTGGCCCAAGCCAACTTGCCTCTCTTTCCCTCCTGAAATACAGAGCTGGGAGATAAACAATAAACAGTTAAATAAGACAGTATCATCTAATGACAAGTGATTTGAAGAAAACATACATTTTAGGTTTTCTCTGAGGATGCTGTACACATGTACTGAGATCTGAACGTCAAAAGGGACCAGCCATGTGAGGACTCAAGAAAAGTGTTCCAGGCAGAGTGTACTGCAAATGCAAAGTCCCTGAGGTATGAATAAGAATAATGAGGTAGAGGTTTGAGAATAATGTGTTCACAGTAACGAGGTCAGAGAAGCGTAAGTTAGGCTTCCTTGTCAGCCACAGGAAGGAGGTTGGATTCTATTCTAAGGACAATGGGAAGCCAATAGAGGGTTTGGAGCTGGAGAGCGATAGGATCTGACTTACTTTTTTTTTTTGGCTGCATTGGTCTTTTTTGCTGCACGTGAGCTTTCTCTAGTTGTGATGAGCAGGGGCTACTCTTCATTCAGGTGTGCGGGCTTCTCATTGTTGTGGCTCCTCTTGCTGTGGAGCACGGACTCTAGGTGCACGGGCTTCAGCAGTTGTGGCGTAAGGCTTCCGTAGTTGTGGCTTGCAGGCTCTAGAGCACACGCTCAGTAGTTGTGGCACACGGGCTTAGTTGCTCCGCGGCATGTGGGATCTTTCTGGACCGGGTCTCAAACCCGTGTCCCCTGCATTGGCAGGCGGATTCTTAACCACTGCGCCACCAGGGAAGTCCCCTGACTTACTTTTTGAAACGTTTCTCTGACATCTGTGATGAGATTGAATCAGAGAGGGGCTGACTTACTTTTTGAAACGTTTCTCTGGCATCTGTGATGAGACTGAATCAGAGAGGGGCAAATGTAAAATCCAGGAGACCAGTTAGGAGGGAACTGCAGCGTTCCAGGGGAGAGATGAGATGGGGAGATAAGAGGACCTATGTGACAGATACAGTCTATTATCGACTTTTGGGTCTCTGTCACTTTCCACCTGATACTGCAGTTGACTTCCTGTTATTCTAGGAGATTCCTGAGGCTAGGTCACCCCCAGAACTGAGTAACTGTAAGACAGTAACACATATTGAATCAATCTATAGCAAAATCTAACTTCTGTGAAGGGCTTTAGCAATGATAAAGCCTTCTCCCTTTTTTCTAAATTTAGTTTATTGAAGTATAGTTGATTTACAATGTGTGTTAGTTTCTGATGTATAGCAAAGTGATTCAGTATATATATATATATATATATATATATATAGTCTTTTTCATATCCTTATGTTTTTTTTTTTGTGGTATGTGGGCCTCTCACTGTTGTGGTCTCTCCCGTTGCGGAGCGCAGGCTCAGTGGCCATGGCTCATGGGCCCAGCCGCTCCACGGCATGTGGGATCCTCCTGGACCGGGGCACGAATCCGTGTCCCCTGCATCGGCAGGCGGACTCTCAACCACTGCGCCACCAGGCAAGCCCTCCATTATGATTTAATCGCTGGATATTGAATACAGTTCCTTGTGCTCTACAGTAGGACCTTGTTGTTTATCTATTCTATATATAATAGTTTGCATCTGCCTATCCCCAACTCCGAATCCACCCCTCCCACAACCCCTCCCCCTTGACAACCACAAGTCTGTTCTCTGTGAGTCTGTTTCTGTTTCGTAGATAAGATCATTTGTGTCATATTTTACATTCCACATATAAGTGATATCATGTGGTATTTGTCTTTCTCTTTCTGACTTACTTCACTTTGTATGATAATCTCCAGGTCCATCCAAGTTACTGCAATTGGCATTATTTCATCCTTTTCTATAGCTGAGTCATATTCCATTGGATATATATATATGTGTGTATGTGTGTTAGTGTGTGTGTGTATCAATCATATCTTCTTTATCCATTCATCTGTCAATGGACATTTAGGTTTTTTCCATGTCTTGGCTATTGTGAATAGAGCTGGATAAAGCCTTCCGTTAATACTTTATTTCATTCTGTCCTCTCCTAAATCTGCAAGGTGGCTATGATGAGGCCATGAATTTTACATGTCCTCTCTGAGTTAACCCTTGCCACAAACTGTGAGGTGGAGACTATTTGTTTACAGCTGAGAGACGAGCAGACTGAGACAGAGAGGTTCACTTTCCAAAACCACACAATTAATGGTGCAATACTCAGGTGTCCCTGCAGAGCATGAGATGTACTTTGTGACTTACATAAGGCAAAACTTTGCTTCCAAGCTTAATTTTTTTTCATCAGTCCAAACACCCCTAGCAGAAGCCTGAGAATCTAAAATACACTATTGGGTGCAGGCATTACTTCTCTCACTCCCCTTACTGTTTGGATGAATCTAGTTGAGTCGCCTTAATTCCTGCTAGCTCCACTTAACCAATAATGAATAATTTGATGGATAGGAGGGCAACAAACAAAAAACTGTTGCTGACATCTCAATGGTCTGCTTTACTCAGCAATCAAAATGCCATGTCCCAAACTGACAGAAAATATCTTATGTTCCAGTTACTCAGAAATTGAGGGCTTGTTCTAGGATTTCCATGACTCAGCAGGACAGAATTCATCCTTTATCAGGAACAAAATGGTAAGGCGTCAGCAAAGCCTTATTACTAGTATTAGAGAAATAAATATTCATTAAATTCTCTGAGACAGCTCTCAGTCACAAATCCCTGTGTGCATTCAAAACCTCTCTCTCTCTCTCTCTCTCTCACACACACACACACACACACACCAGTCCAGAGACTGATGAAAATTCATTTAATTTTTCATTAAACTGTGTGTTCTTTCGAGGACAGTGGCTATGTCTTAACTTTATAGCATCTGGTCCAGAGCCTGGCTCAGAATAAGCACTCAGTAAATGTTTGTTTAATTGACTCCTAAAATCTGTAGAGAAATATAATTTTTTAAATTTTATTGAAGTATAGTTGAGTTACAATGTTGTGTTAATTTCTGCTGTACAGCAAAATGTTTCAGTTTTACACATATATACATTCTTTTCATATTCTTTTCCATTATGGTTTATCACAGGATATTGAATATCATTCCCTGTGCTATACAGTATGACCTTGTTATTTATCCATTCTATATATAATAGTTTGTATCTGCTAATCTGAAATTCCCAGTCCTTCCCTCCCCCACCCCCCTTTCCCTTGGCAGTCACAAGTCTGTTCTCTATGTCTGTGAGTCTGTTTCCTTTTAGTAGTTATGTTCATTTGTGTTGTAGTTTAGATGCCACACATAGATGATATGTAGATGAATATAATTAATAAATCTATTAAAAAATATCTTCAGAATGCTTTAGAATGCACTGTCCAATGCAGTGGTCACTAACTATGTGTGGTAACCTAGTACTTGAAATGTGACCAGTCCAAACAGAGATTTAGGGAAGTGTAAAATACACCCCAGATTTTGAAGACTTAGTACAAAAAAAGAGAATATATTTGATATATTGGGTTAAATCAAATATATTACTAAGATTAATCTCATCTGTGTTAAATGTGATCCTATAGGATTTAAAATTACACATGTGGCTATCATTGTATTTTGATTGGACAACACAGCTCTAAAAAGGAAAATAAAGGTCAGAAAAAATTATTCTTAAAGAAGATGGCAAGCCAATATTTGATGCCACTTTTCATGCTCTTCATCTTGAACCTATAAAAAAGCTTAGGTTTCTTCCAAGGCCAGCTTCTCCCGTGGCAAACAGAAGCCATGAGGATTCTGCCTAGGTCAGAGCGGTGGGCTGGTAGCTCATGGGCTGAAATGTGGCTTGCAGTTATGGTTGACATAGTAATTTTCTTAAAATGGGGAGATTTCATACACAGATCCTTATTTGTTAGGTGCTCTTAGAAAAGGGGAAGTTGTGGCAATGCTGGTCTTTTTTTTTTTTTTTTTTTTTTACTTATTTTTGGCAGCGTTGGGTCTTTCTTGTGGCGCGCGAGCTTTCTCTTGTTGGAGGTGGCTTCTCTTGTTGGCGGTGGCTTCTCTTGTTGTGGAGCACGGGCTCTAGGCGCGTGGGCTTCAGTAGTTGTGGCACACAGGCTCAGGGGTTGTGGCTTGCGGGCTCTAGAGCGCAGGCTCAGTAGTTGTGGTGCACGAGCTTTGTTGCTCCGCAGCATGTGGAATCTTCCCGGACCAGGGCTCGAACCTGTGTCCCCTGCATTGGCAGGCGGATTTTTAACCACTGCGCCACCAGGGAAGCCCTGGTCTTTTTAATTGAAGTTTAGTCTATTTACAATGTTTCAGGTGTACAGCAAAGTGATTCAGTTATACAAATATATATACATATACATACACATATTCTTTTTCAGATTATTTCCCATTATAAGTTATTATAAGATACTGAATATAGTTCCCTGTGCTATACAGTAGGTCTTTGTTGTTTATCTATTTTACATATAGTAGTATCTACCTGTTAATCCCGAATTCCTAATTAATCCCTCCCCATTACTGGTCTTACATGTAAGCCAAAAGGTACAGCTAAAAAGCAGAAGCCGCCTTCACCCAGGGAATGGACTCTCCAGTTTGCCATATTGTATTCCTATGGTCGAGTTGTTGCTGCTGTTGCTTTTTTTTTTTTTAAGTAAAATATTTCTTGTAGTCACATCTTTATTCAAAGAAGAAAAGGAAAATGTAGACTAAGAGGGTGTCTGTGTCTTAAAGGAAGAGAAGAACATTCAGTGGTGTTTAATATAACCACAAAGTTTGTGTGTGGAAAGAATACATCTTAAATCAGAATTATGCAACAACTCCAGGTGGCACCTGACTTTGCAATTCCTCATCTAGTTCTTCCAGATCCATCATTATTGGAGACATTGAATAGTACTGCATCTCATTTGAGCTTTGAGTTGATGTAAAAGAAATTCTCCAAAGTGGCTCTACTTGCTTACAATTTTACCTTAAGGGTCTAAGAAAAATTCTAGGACATTGTTATGAAGTTTGTGCAGACCTAGTAAGAACTGATTCAGGCCTGAAAGAAAGAAATAGCCAAAACTTAAGTCCTTCCATCCTTTAATGTACTCTTCACAGAACTTCAGCTTTCAAAGCACTTCCGGTTCTGTCTCACCTAATTCAACCCCGTGAAGTTCATGGGGTGAGATTCCACAGATGGGGAGGACAGCGGGGGCCCAGGAGACTGAGTGCCTTGCTAGGAGTCAGACGGGTAGTCTGTGGAAAAGCACCAGACCATGAACCCTCTGCCTCCCAAGGCCTTCTGACAGTGGACAGAGAAGACGGATGGCAGGAGAAAAGAAGTGGAAATGAAAATGGGAGATCTGAAGAGAGGTGGCGGGTTAAAAGGGGCAAGGAAAGTGCAGAAGAAGGCAGACATTGAGGGGTGGAGATAAGGCAGTGGAAAGGGTGGGGGACTGCTTCCAAGGAGAATGAGCTGACACAGCATATCTGGGGCTGTTGGTGAATCTCATTCCATCAATGGCAAAACTAGAGCAGAGAGGAGGTGGTTTTGCCCGGAGATGTCCAGCACTTTGCCAGGTGGACACTAGAACGTGAATCCAAGTCTCCTGATCCCAGTCCTGGGATCTTCCTTCGGTTGGTCACAGGGAAGACGGGCCAGTGGGCAGAGAGACGCGTGAGGGCCTGAGGCAGGCAGGAGCAGAGTCGCAAGAGGGGTGGACGGAAAGCTCTGCCTAAGGCTGGTAGTGCCCGGGTGGCCGAGTGCCAACCATTTTCAAAGGGCGCACACCTTCCACAGCTTCCGGCTCGAAGGCGGCGTGGGAAACGCCCCCACCCCCACCCCGCCCCCAGTATTTGGGGACTTTCGGAACCTCCTGAGAGATGGTCAGGGGATTTTGGAAACATCATGGCAGAAATCAAACATCAAACGGCCGATATTTCTGAACGACCGCAATTTCCTAAGAAACATTCAGAAACATTGGAGATGAAAATGGTTAGGAAGAAGGCGAAATCTGCCGAGGGGCATTCGTGAATTTCCGAAGCTTCTCGAGGGGCATTCGGGACCTCTCGGCTCTTTGCGATCTATTCGAGAGTCAAGTCTCTGGTAGATCCGTTCGTCGCCTAACTCCTAAGGGTGACTTGGACAGTCCCCCGACAATTTTCGGAAGTGTTCGGGATCGGCCCGAGAGTGGTGCCCTCTAGCGGCGGAAATTGTCACCATCCCTGGCCTCCAGGTTGGGCCGGCACGCACAGACGCAGTTGCGCGCCGGCGGCTGTTCAGACCGGATGTGGTTGCTGCTGAGGTCACTTCCGGCGGGTGACGGTGCGGACGGGTCAGAAGCGTAGAGGCGGCTGCAAAATGGCGGCGCCAGAGGAGCGGGATCTAACACAGGAGCAGACAGAGAAGCTGCTGCAGTTTCAGGTAGCAGCGAGTACTCGGTGAAGCGAATGCCACCGCGGGCTAGGGAGTGGGTCCCTAGAGGAGCCCAGAACCCTGCTCAGATTGGGCCCGAGATTCTTCTCAGACCAGCAGGCGGCCTCCTCCCCCCCAAGCGCCAGTTGCCCTGCTTGCTGCCCCCGGCCCCCGAGCCTCTGTCGGTCCCCAGCCTTCCAAGAATGGCTGCGGCCAGACCCGCTCCCCCTTTCTCCCCTCAAGAGGGTCAGCTTCCCGGGTTCCCGTTAGCGGCGCCCGTCCTCAGCCATCCTTTCCAGCCTGGTTACCGGTTGGACCCTCTCCGCCAACGACTCTGGATCTGCTGGGATGCTTAATCCCCACCGTGGAGTTGGCCTCGTTTCGGGTCTCTAGGAGGCCTCCTACCAGCCTCCCATGCCATTTCCACAAACATTTACTGAGGGCCTCTTGGGTGCCAGGCCCTGTGTTGGGCGCTCTGGTGGCAGTGGGGTCAGGACTAGCCCCCGCCCTAAAGATGTGGGAGGACACCTCGTAATGAAACAGTGCATGATAAATGTCATCAGTGCCGTCTAACGGGGTTTATTACCCCGGGCTTATTCCTGGGCTCACGTTCTTGACTCTGCTTGAGGAGGGTGGGAAACTTGCTGGAATCTGCCTCCTTTTAGTGGATGTTTGGGTTAAGAACTTTGGACACTAAGCACTTTATCCCTGAGCTGGAGAATCTGGTTGGAGGAGACTTAGGTAACCTTGACTCTGTGTTACCCTGATGGGTACCAGTTTCTTTATTTCTAGAATACGTATCTTAAAAGTGTTTATCCCCTAAGGATGTTGTGGAGATCAAAATGAGTTTATGGATATCTAAAGGGTTTTGTAAACAGTAAACTGCTCTTAAACAGTATTGCAACTATTAATCATTATTTAACTTAGTATAGAATTAAAGTTAGTGGTACACTTATTTCCTAATATAAAATATGCTAAATATTCATTAATTACGCAGTATTTACCAAGAACCTTAGTGCTCAGGCAATAACAACAAATGGATGGAATACCATTTATTGAGTATGGTGTTGTAAGTACTTTTCCTGAAACACTTAGCATACATTATTGTACTTAATGCAACCCTATGAGAGTCACTGTTACAATCCCTATTTTACAGATGAGGGATATGAGGCTTAAGAAGTAACATGCTTAGGTTACACAGCTAGAAAGTTGTGATGTCAGATTTAAAACCAGGTGCATCTTTCCAGAACCCTTCCTGAGCTTTTGATGTGTGTGCTATACAACCCATGTAAGTAGCAGTGTACACCTGAAAGTGGAATGCAAATGCTCTAATATTGTATTTTTTTCCTCTTTGCAAGTTCTCACTTTTCTGTGATTTCCTTGATTTCACTGCAGTTAATTTTGAAGTGTTTTCTCTTAAATCAAGCAGTGGGTTGGAAGTGTATAAATTGGAAAATACTGTCATAGAAGTAGTTGACATTTGTTTGGAGGTTTGAGTAGAGAAATTGATGACACAGCTCATTAGAATTAGAATGAATAAAGAGCAGACAACTAGCTTCTACTTCCTTATAGACTACTAATTTCAGAGTGTTGTTTAACTTTGGCAGATCATTTTATCCCTTACAACTCTTGAGGGATAAGCCCCCATGTCGTTTCAAGTGTAATGAGGTGAGGTGAACCATAAGTCGTGAAGTACTTAGTCTGGTCCTGGAAGAACATGAATATGTGGTAGCATTTCTGAGATAAAGTGCATAGGAATCTCTGTTTTTGTCTTCATTGGCTATCTCAGTAAGAGAGGTGGGTAGCAGGTTAAAGTTGTATTAAGATTGCTTTATGAAATTGGATGTAATAAGGCAAATACATTTTACATTTGTGTATTCTTTAAGCAGTTGCTTGGATCAGGTTCATCATCCAGATTACCATTAACATCCTCTGAAATTTACTAGGGTGTCAAGCGTTATACGAGGTATTTGATGTACCTTAACTCTTTTAAACCTTTTTGTAACACTGTAAGGTGTTAACCCCAATTCAGTTTATTGATGAAGAAACAGGTTCTCCGAGGTCAAATAACTTGCTCAGGTGGTAAGTGGCAGAGATTTAGAAATCCATACCCATACCCATCTTGCTTATAACCTAATGGAAAAGCCAGACACATACATAAATAATGAGTATTCTGCAGTATATTAGTGCTCATGGTGTAATAAACATAGTAGTATAAACAGAGCGCTGTGGAAATTTAGGAAATTATAGTATTGATGAGGATGGAGGGGGAAAGAAGGGTGGCTCGGTAGTTACCATTAAGTTTCTACCGTGCCTTAGGCGTGGTGCTAGATAGTTTAGAAGCATTATGCTTAATCCTCACAATAGCCTAGTAAAAGCGCCACAGGTGATATCCCTCCTCCTAGGTAAGGAAACAGGTCTAGTAAAGTATTTGCTCCAGATCATTAAGCTCTTAAGTAGTGGGGGTGGAATTAGAATTAGAAATCTAGTGGATCTGGATCTGAACTTAAAAGCTGGACTCTTTCCACTGTACTTTGCTGCTTTGAAGGAGGAATGGAATAACAGGTGGTGGGCAGGAGTATGTTCAAAGCTGAGGTATGGATATGAAATAATGTAGAATGTGTTTGTTGTGATGGATTTAGAGAATTGGAAGTTGAAAATAACACTGGAAAGGTAAATTACAGCCAGATTTTGGAGACCTGTGCTCAATGGTTTAAACTTTAATCTGTAGGCTTGAAGAGCCATCAAAGATTTTTTCAACTAGAGAGTGAAATAACACTAGGTTTCAGCTTTGCTTCACTAACAGTATGGAGCATGTGCTTGGAATCTCCACAGGGGGTAGGACAGAACAGGATGACACTGCTAGGAGTCAGTTTTCAGTAAGTTGCCTCATTTGATATATTGAAATTAGCAAAAGTGAAATATTTTGGAAATCTCAGGTTTCCTCTGTTTCACTTTTTTTGTGACATATGATTTGATTGGAACTCCTTAGGGTATATTTAGCAGGCTTCTAAGTCTGTTTGATGTCTTTTAAGATTGTTATAGTTACTTTCTCCTGTTTATTTTAGAACCCGTTGAATATGAATAAGTAATGCCATATTTATTTTAGGCCCTCCCCATTTTCTTCAAATGGGAAATAATGAGTTTTAAGAGGAGCTAATACAAATATGGGGAAGGTCAGTTGTGTTGAAGTCCGTGTTTCCAAATTTCCAAGTATAGCAGATTCCCCTGGTGTCTTGGTTTACTGCCTCTAGGTTGCTGTTTGAACACCTGGAGAAGGATGACATGGATAACGAGAGAAGCGACTAAAGGAGCTATACATGGCCAATAGAGGAAGAAACAGTCCTTTTCTGCTTGTACAGGAGTATGAAATTTTTGAGATTTGAAGGTGTTTTTGTTTTTGATGTTGTTTAAACACTTATTGAGCATTTACTTTATCCAAAGTGCTCTAGATCCATTGTATCTTTAAGTCCTCCCAGTAAACATGGTGTAGGTTCTGGTATTGAGTAAACTAGGATCCGGAGATAATTTACCTAAGGTCAGTGATGAGCTTAGATTTGAATCCAGAACTCTGGGTTCTCTTTCTTACTACCTAGCACTGCTGCTCTGGCCCTAGGTTTTGATTTGTTTTCAACAACAGGTAGGTGAGTAGGGCCAATAGAAACAGTATGGGACACTTTGAAGAAAGAGAACACAGCAAAGGAAGTCCAAAAGTGTGATTCTAATCCTGGACATTATCACTAATGTTAATTCTCTTAATCTCTTCTACGTGAAGATGGACTTTTTAAGGAGAAGGGAAGAAGAATCCCCCAAAGTGGGAATGAACAAGGAGGACCGTTCTCTCCCTTCCATACCCACAGGTATGAGAGAGAAAATGGGAGAGAGGGCTTCAGGGGGAGTATCTTCAGGGAAAAGTCAAGTTTCAGTTAGACCATGAAGGTGAAGGAAGTGTTGTGGAAGTTAAGGATCCTAGGGGATATTGCTGACATAGCAGGGCTTTTAATTCTAAACAGAATCCTAAAAATGTGATGTTACTGGGTCAAAACAATGTACATTTTAAATTTTAATAGCTACTGCTAGACTGCTTTCCAGGGAGTTTTGGCAGCTCACACTCTCACCAAGAGGATGTGAGACGACCAGTTTCCCCACATCCTTGCCAGCACTGGATGGTATCTTTTCAGTTTTCGTTAATCTGATTAAATTTTCAGAGTCCTTATTTTAATTTGCATTTCTAGTAGTAGTGGTGTTTGTAGTTTTTTATTTTGTTTTGCAGTCAGTTGAGTTTGAACAGCTAATGCAAACACTTGTTTTAAGCTATTTCAAATGGGAAAGAGTGGGGACATAGGAGTGAGGGATTGGCTTTGCAGGTGTCCCATGGTATTATAGAAGGTTTGTTTTCTGGTTGAAGAATAAAAAGTGCTGATTTTAAGATTGAATTCTGTTCTATAAACTCCTAATTATGGATGAGATTGAGCTCCTTTTGGCTACTTATGGTTAGTTATTGTATAAATTCCCTGTTTATCCTTTGTTCATTTTCTATTGGATTATTTGACATTTTCTTATCAGTTTGTATGAGTTCTTTATGTATACTGGTCATGTATAGCAAATATTTTCTTTCGTGACATCATTTATCTTTGATCATTAATCTCTTCACTTACCCTTATTTAAAATTATGTCATCAAATTGGCATTTTTTTTCTTTCTGGCTTTTGGATTTTGTTTTGTCTAAGGATGCCTTCTACTTAATGATATTATACATATGTTCTCTTTTGTTTTCTTCAAAATATTTTACAGATTTCTTGTTAAAATCAGATCTTTAATCCATGTGGAATTAATTTTTTGTATGTATGAGATGAGAACCCAAATTTGCTTTTTTCCAGGAAACACTATAGTTTAGCTGAATAGTCAATCCCTCCCCCAACTGATTTGAGTAGTCCTCTTTATCATAGTGTACTCTGTTTTCGATAACCTATTTGCTAGTAGCATTACTGAATTAATAATAATAGCTTTCTACCAAATTTTACTGATAATATCTGATAGGACAGGACTCCTTCCCTATTCTTTTTTTTAATTATTGGTAATTCTTACAAGTTCTTTCATGTACATGTAAAAATCATTTTGTGAGCCACTATGGAGAACAGTATGGTGGTTTCTTAAAAAACTAAAAATATGGGCTTCCCTGGTGGCACAGTGGTTGAGAGTCCGCCTGCCAATGCAGGCGACACGGGTTCGTGCCCTGGTCCGGGAAGATCCCACATGCCACAGAGTGGCTGGGCCCGTGAGCCATGGCCACTGAGCCTACGTGTCCGGAGCCTGTGCTCCGCAACAGGAGAGGCCACAACAGTGAGAGGCCCGCGTACCGCAAAAACAAAACAAAACAAAACAAAACCTAAAAATATAACTACCATACGACCCAGCAATCCCACTACTGGGCGTATACCCTGAGAAAACCATAATTCAGAAAGAGTCATGTACCACAATGTTCATTGCAGCTCTATTTACAATAGCCAGGACACGGAAGCAACCTAAGTGTCCATCGACAGATGAATGGATAAAGAAGATGTGGCACATATATACAATGGAATATTACTCAGCCATAAAAAGAAACGAAATTGAGTTATTTGTAGTGAGGTGGATGGATCTAGAGTCCATCATACAGAGTGAAGTAAGTCAGAAAGAGAAAAACAAATACCGTATGCTAACACATATATATGGAATCTAAAAAAAAAAATGGTTCTGAAGAACCTAGGGGCAGGACAGGAATAAAGACGCAGACATAGAGAATGGACTTGAGGCCACGGGGAAGGGGAAGGGGAAGCTGAGATGAAGTGAGAGAGTGGCAAGGACATATATACACTACCAAATGTAAAATAGATAGCTAGTGGGAAGCAGCTGCATAGCACAGGGAGATCAGCTCAGTGCTTTGTGACCACCTAGAGGGGTGGGATAGGGCCGGTGGGAGGGAGACGCAAGAGGGAGAAGATATGGGGATATATGTATATGTATAGCTGATTCACTTTGTTCTAAAGCAGAAACTAACACACCATTGTAAAGCAATTATACTCCAATAAAGATGTTTTAAAAAAATCATTTTGTGCAGCCGTGGAATTATTGGAATTGCTTAAAATAATATATAATTTGGGACTGGTTGAAATTCAGGCACATGTACATTTCTTTATTGAGATGTCACACGTCCTTTAAAATATTTTTTGTAACTTTCCTCTAGTTTTTGGATATTCCTTATTAAACTTATTCCTAGGTATTTTGTAGTTTTGGTCACCCTGTGAATGGGATATCTCTTTATTTCTAAATGGTTACTAATAAAAATGCTGTTGCATTTTGTACACTTATCTTGATTTTGTTTGATCTATCGAATTCCTTATCATGTTTTCTGATCATTACTGATTTTCTAGTTTTGCCTCTTGGGCTCTATTTTTTTTTTTTTTTTTTTTTTCTTTTTGCGGTATGCGGGCCTCTCACTGTTGTGGCCCCTCCCGTTGCGGAGCACAGGCTCCGGATGCGCAGGCCCAGCGGCCATGGCTCACGGGCCCAGCTGCTCCGCGGCATATGGGATCCTCCCAGACCGGGGCACGAACCCGTATCCCCTGCATCGGCAGGCGGACTCTTAACCACTGCGCCACCAGGGAGGCCCTTGGGCTCTATTTTTAATAACAGTTTTATTGAGATATAATTGTCATATCTTAAATTAACCCTTTTAAAGTATGCAGTTCAGTGGTTTTTAGTGTATTTACAAAGTTGTGCAACCATTACCACTGTTTACTTCCAGAGCATTTTCATCACCTCAAAAAGAAGCCCATTAGCAGTCACTCTCCATTCTTCTCTCCTTCTAACCCCTGGCAACCACTAATCTATATTCTGTCTCCATAGATTTTGCCAATTCTGGGCATTTGGTATAAATGGAAGCATACACTGTACAGCCTTTTGTGCCTGGCTTCTTGCACTTAGCATAATGTTTTCAAGGTTCATCCATATTGTAGCCTATATGAGTACTTCATTCCTTTTTATGGCCAATAATGTTTCATTGTGTGGATAAACCACACTTTGTTTATCCATTCGTCAGTTGATGGACATTTTTATTGTTTCCACTTTTCAGCTATTAATATTGATGCTGGGCTTCCCTGGTGGCGCAGTGGTTGAGAGTCTACCTGCCAATGCAGGGGACACGGGTTCATGCCCCGGTCCGGGAAAAAAAAAAAATATTGATGCTGCTATGAATATTTGTATACCAATTTTTGTCTGGACATATTTTCAGTTCTCCTAGGAGTAGAATTGCTGGGTCACATGGTACCTCTGTTTAACTTTTTGAGAAATTGCCAAACAGTTTTTCCAATGCAGTTATACCATTTTCCCTTACCAGTAGTATGTGAAAGTTCCAGTTTCTCCACATCTGCACTAACATTTGTTAATCATCCATCTTTGAAACCATCCTAGTAAGTGTGAGGTGTTACTCTCGTTTAATCTCGTTGTTTTGATTTGCATTTCCCTAATGACTAAAAAGATGGTTGAGCATCTTTTCATAGGCTTATTGGCCATTTGTGTGTCTTCTTTTGGAGATACAAAGTCAAATCTTTTGCCCATTTTTAAAAAATTGAAGTGTAGTTAACTTACAGTGTTGTGTTTCAGGTGTATAGCAAAATGATCCAGTTATATTTTTTTCAGATATTTTTCCATTATAGGTTATTACAAGGTACTGAATATAGTTCCCTTTGTTACACAGTAAATCCTTGTTGCTTATCTATTTTATGTATGGTAGTTTGTATCTTTTAATCCCATACTCTTAATTTATCCCTCCCCTTTCTTCTTTTCCCCTTTGGTAACCATAAGTTTGTTATCTATGTCTGTGAATCTGTTTCTGTTTTGTATATATATTCATTTGTACTATTTTTTTAGATTCCACATATGTGATATCATATAATATTTGTCTTTCTCTGTCTCACTTCATTTAATATGATATTCTCTAGGTCCATGTTGCTGCAAATGGCAATATATCATTCTTTTTTATGGCTGAGTACTATTCCATTGTGTGTGTGTGTGTACACACTACATTTTTTTTAAACTGAAGTATAGTTGGTGTACAATATTATATAAGCTACAGGTATACAATGTAGTGGTTTGCAAGTTTTAAAGGTTATACTCCAATTATAGTTATAAAATGTTGGCTATATTCCCTGTGTTGTACAATATATCCTTGTAGCTTATTTTACACATAGTTGTTTGTACCTCTTAATCCCCTGTCCTTATATCACTCCTTCCCCCTTCTCCCCACTGGTAACCACTAGTTTGTTCTCTATATTGGAGAGTCTGCTTCTTTTTTGTTATATTCACTAGTTTATAGTATTTTTTAGATTCTACGTATAAGTGATATCATACAGTATTTGTCTTTCTCTGTCTGACTTATTTAACTTAGCATAATACCTTGCAAGTCCATCCATGTTTCTGCAAGTGGCAAAAAGTTCACCCTTTTTTATAGCCGAGTAGTATTCCATTGTGTATATATACCACATCTTCTTTATCCATTTATCTGTTGATGGACACTTAGGTTGCTTCCATATAATGGCAGTTGTAAATAATGCTGCTGTGAACATTGGGGTGTATGTATCTTTTCAAATTGGTGTGGGTTTTTGTGTGTTTGGATATATACCCACCAGGAGTGGAATTGCTGGGTCGTATGGTAGTTCTATTTTTAGTTTTTTGAGAAACCTCCATACTGTTTTCCACAGTGGCTGCACCAATTTACTTTCCCACCAACAGTGTATAAGGTTTCTCTTTTCTTTGTATCCTCTCCAACGTTTGTTATTTGTGTTCTTTTTGATAATAGTCCTCCTTACAGGTGTGAGGTGATACTATTTATTTATGGCTGGCTGGCTGGCTGGCTATGTTGGGTCTTAGATGCAGCACATGGTATCTTTATTGTGGCACACGGGATCTTTGTTGCGTCATGTGGGCGTCTGTTTAGTTGTGGTGTGTAGGTTTTCTCTCTCTAGTTGTGGCGCCCAGGCTCCAGGGCACGTGGGCTCTGTAGTTGTGACATGCGGGCCCCAGAGCGCATGGGCTCTGTAGTTTGCGGCACGGGGGCTCTCTAGTTGAGGCGTACGAGCTCAGTAGTTGTGGCGTGCAGGCTTAGTTGCCCCGTGACATGTGGGATCTTAGTTCCCCCACCAGGGATTGAACCCGTGTCCCCTGCATTGGAAGGTGGATTCTTTGCCACTGGACCACCGGGGAAGTCCCTGCCCATTTTTTGATTGGGTTGTTTGTTTTTTTGATATTGAGTTGTATCAGATGTTCGTATATTTTGGATGTTAACCCCTTGTCAGTCACATCATTTGCAAATATTTTCTACCATTCCATAGGTTGTCTTTCGTTTTTTTGATGGTTGCCTTTGCTGTGCAAAAGCCTTTAAGTTTGATTAGGTCCCATTTGTTTATTTTTGCGTTTATTTCTTTTGCCTTGGGAGACTGATCTAAGAAAATATTGCTATGATTTATGTTCGAGTATGTTTTGCCTGTGTTCTCTTCTAGGAGTTTTATGGCATCATGCGTTATATGTAGGTCTTTAAACTATTTTTATTTTTGTGTATGGTGTGAGGGAGTGTTGTAATTTCATTGTAGCTGTCCAGCTTTCCCAACACCACTTGTTGAAGAGACTGTCTTTTCCCCATTGTATATTATTGCCTCCTTTGTCATTGATTAATTGACTGTAGGTGTGTGGGTTTATTTTTGTCCTTTGCCCATTTTTTACTTGGGCTATTTGTCTTTTGTTGTTGGGTTGTTAAGAGTTCTTATGCATCCCGAATACAAGTCCTTTATCAGATATATCATTGGCAAAAATATTCTCCCATTCTCTGGGTTGTCTTTTCACTTAGTCATGTCTTTTGAAGTTTTTTAATTTCATGAAGTCCAGTTTAATGTTTTATCTTTTGTTGCTTGTGCTTTGGTCATGTCTTAGAAACCATGGTGTAATCCAGGGTTACAAAGATTTACACCTGTTTTCTTTTAAGACTTTTGTAGTTTTGACTCTTACACGTAAGGTCTGATCCATTTTTAGTTAACGGATATGAGGTGGGGGTCCAACTTCATTCATTTGGTTGTGGATATCCAGTATTCCCAGCACCATTTCTTGAAAAGATTATTCTTTCCCTATTGAATAACCTTGAAACCCTTGTTTAAGATCAGTTGACCATAACTAAAGGTTTATTTCTGGATTCATTTCTGTTCCATTGATCTGTATCTACCCTTATCTGTATCTACACTGTCTTGACTATTGCAGTTGTGTAATAAGTGTGAAATCAGGAAGTATGAGTCTTCCAACTTTGTTCTTTTTGGCTATTCTGGATCCCTTTCATTACCGAATAAATTTTGGGATCACCTTGTCAATTTCTGCAAAAAAAGGCAGCTGGGACTTTGATAGGGATTACTGTTAACTCTAGATCAATATGGGGAGCATTGCCATCTTAACAATACTAAGTCTGTCAATCCATGAATATGAGAAGTCTTTCCATTTATTTAAGTCATCTTTAGTTTCTCTCGATGTTTTGTAGTTTTCTGTGTACAAATCTTGCACTTCTTTTATTAAGTTTATTCATACGTATTTTATTCTTTTTGAAGGTACTGGGAAAGTAAATGTTTTCTTAATTTTATTTTCAGGTCGTTCATTACTACCATATAGAAATATAACTGATTCTTGTATATTGATCTCATATCGTACAACCTGGTTGAACTCATTATTAGTTCTCTATTAGTTTTTTTGTAAATTTCTTAGTTTTTTCTATATACAAGATTATGTCATCTGTGAATAGATAGTTTTATTTCTTTTTTTCCTTCTTGCTTAGTTTTAGTATAATGTTGAATAAAAATGGCAAGAGTAAACATCTTTGTCTTGTTCCTGATTTTAGGAGGAAATCATCAGTCTTTGACCATTATTATGTTAGCTGCGAGTGTTTCTTAGATCAGGGTGACGAAGTTCCCTTCTATTCCCAGTTAAGTTTTTATCCTGAAAGGGTGTCTTGGGTTCTTAAAAGGGTTATATGAGACAATGCAAGTAAAGTACCTGATAAATACTAGGGCTCTATCAAAAAAAGGGGCAATTTTGGAGAATGTTCAGTTGTACACATGTTCTGTTACATTTCCCTTTATTTTTCCAGGGAATATTTAATAAAGGGTAGAACTGAAAATTTGCAAAACTGTCATCCTTTTTTAAAACTGGAATTAGAAGATAAGAAACACTTATCAAGTAGCCTAACGTATTCTCGAAGGAGTGCAAGTCCTCTTCAAAAAGGATACATATAGAAAATATTTTATATACAGAAGACTTGTCTGATATTTTTCAAATTTACAGAATTAACCCTGTGATTTGGGAATTTAAAGTGTTGACAGTTAAACTTTGTAAAGTTTTTTCACTTAAACTCAAATTTAGCTTAGTTTTAGTATCCTTAGATACATTGATACATTGTATTTCCACAAGATACATTGTATTTCATTAGCTTTTGCCTAACCTTTTCATACAAAATGATGACATTCTGATGCTGTCATCCCTTCTTTATTTGTTAATAGGGATAAAGATATATGTTCCCTCCCCTGTTTAGTTACACTGAGTTATAGTATATATAATAAAGGCAGGATAAACATTTGATCCTTTCGATTATTTATTAGTTTTTAAATAATGAGTTGATTCCTAGCATCCTTGAGATTTTTAAATTATTTATTTATTTATTTATTTTGGGCTGTGTTGGGTCTTCGTTGCTGCGCATGGGCTTTCTCTAGTTGCGGCGAGAGGGGGCTACTCTTTGTTGCGGTGTGCAGGCTTCTCATTGTGATGGCTTCTCTTGTTGCGGAGCACAGGCTGTAGGCGCATGGGCTTCAGTAGTTGTGGCACATGGGCTCTAGAGCGAAGGCTCAGTAGTTGTGGCACACAGGCTTAGTTGCTCTGTGGCATGTGGGATCTTCCCGGCCCAGGGCTCGAACCCATGTCCCCTACATTGGCAGGTGGATTCTTAACCACTGCGCCACCAGGGAAGTCCCACTGAGATTTTTTTTTTTAACATCTGTATTGGAGTATAATTACTTTACAGTGGTGTGTTAGTTTCTGCTTTATAACAAAGTGAATCAGCTATACATATACATATATCCCTATATCTCCTCCCTACCCCACCCCTCTAGATGGTCACAAAACACTGAGCTGATCTCCCTGTGCTATGCGGCTGCTTCCCACTAGCTAGCTATTTTACATTTGGTAGTATATGTAGGTCCATGCCACTCTCTCACTTTGTCCCAGCATACCCTTCCCCCTCCATGTGTCCTCAAGTCCATTCTCTACGTCTGCGTCTTTATTCCTGTCCTGCCCCTAGGTTCTTCAGAACCTTTTTTTTTTTTTTAAGGTTCCATATATATGTGTTAGCATACGGTATTTGTTTTTCTCTTTCTGACTTAGTTCACTCTGTATGACAGACTCTAGGTCCATCCACCTCTCTACAAATAACTCAATTTTGTTTCTTTTATGGCTGAGTAATATTCTGTTGTATATATGTGCCACATCTTCTTTATCCATTCATCTGTCGATGGACACTTAGGTTGCTTCCGTGTCCTGGCTATTGTAAATAGAGCTGCAATGAACATTGTGGTACATGACTCTTTTTGAATTATGGTTTTCTCAGGTTATATGCCCGGTAGTGGGATGCTGGGTCATATGGTAGTTCTGTTTTTAGTTTTTTAAGGAACCTCCATACTGTTCTCCATAGTGGCTGTATCAATTTACACTCCCACCAACAGTACAAAAGGGTTCCCTTTTCTCCACACCCTCTTCAGCATTTACTGTTTGTAGATTTTTTGATCATGGCCATTCTGACTGGTATGAGGTGATACCTCATTGTAGTTTTGACTTGCATTTCTCTAATGATTAGTGATGTTGAGCATTCTTTCATGTGTTTGTTGGCAGTCTGTATATCTTCTTTGGAGAAATGTCTGTTTAGGTCTTCTGCCCATTTATGGGTTGGGTTCTTTGTTTTTTTTGATACTGAGCTGCATGAGCTGCTTGTAAATTTTGGACATTAATCCTTTGTCAGTTTCTTCATTTGCAAATATTTTCTCCCACTCTGAGGGTTGTCTTTTCGTCTTATTTATGGTTTCCTTTGCTGTGCAAAAGCTTTTAAGTTTCATTAGGTCCCACTTGTTTACCACTGAGATTTTTAAAATTTGAATTGTAGGTTTTTAAAAATTGCAGTAGGGCTTCCCTGGTGGTGCAGTGGTTGAGAGTCTGCCTGCCGATGCAGGGGACACGGGTTCGTGCCCCGGTCCGGGAAGATCCCACATGCCGCCTAGAGGCTGGGCCCATGAGCCATGGCCGCTGAGCCTGCGTGTCCGGAGCCTGTGCCCCGCAACGGGAGAGGCTGCAACAGTGAGAGGCCCGCCTACTGCAAAAAATTAAAAAAATAATAAAATAAAATAAAATTTGCAGTGAACTCATGGATGTAAATATATTTAACGTATTACATTTCATTGCCATTGTGCTTATTAAGGCTTAGGTTGTGCCATCTTTGACAATTGTGAGTCTATTTAGATTGGCTCCTGATGACTTTTATCTTTTAGGAAATCCTAGTATTTACATAATTTTATTTTTTCAGAGTCACAGAAAAGATTTACCGTTTGAATTTGTAATTTGGAAGAGCCTGTATTATTGTTCCTGAAGACTTTTATCATATTGTCATGGCCCCAGTCGTACTTGATAGGTTTTTAGCTTTTCGACATCATAAGATGTTTGACTCATCTTGTGCATTTTCTAGAATCAGGCGTTTCTCCAGGAAACCTTGTTACTTTTTGGTAAGAAATTATATTTAGATGCCACAGGTCTGGTAGCCATGAGTGCTCATTGCTGTTGGGTTGGTCTAGAACTTTTTAGTTAACAGAACCAGGAAATACATATAATATATAGTACAGACACATACATATGTTTGTATTTATTTAATTCATGATAAAACAATTTGATATTTCCAATTCAAATTCAGGACTGCCAATTCAAATTCAGCCCTACATTTTACCTCTCTTCTTTCTCCATACCAGAAAATTTGGTTCTTAATGAGAATAGCATGATTATTAATTTGCCTTATCACATAATCAATACTTTGTCTCAAAATAATAATACCCTTACTAGTAACAACAATATGATTATTTAAAACAATTTAAGCCCTTTTATTGCAGAATGTATAGTCAGTTTACTGTGTTTTAAAGTCATGTGGGATAATTTCATTTTGGATAGTTATGCTACCAACTGTACATTTGATTTTTGCTTCTGATGTTTAGGAATTGCTGCTGCTGCTTTTTCTAAATTTTGTTTTATAAAACAGCTACATGATTCCAAAGTCAAATCTACATGTAACAATATATTTAGAGAACTCTAACTTCTATTCTTCTCTCTTATACCCTGTTCCCTGCCTTCCCCTGCAGAGAAGTTTAGAATTAAAAAAAACAAAAACCTTTCATTTAAAAAAACCAAGTAATAAGTATATATATTTGTGGACCCCTCCCTTTTAAAAAAGATAAATGGTGATGTATATTACACACTTTTCTCCAAATGTCTTTTATACCTATTATCTCATGGTGGTCACTACATAGCAATATAGGGATTTATTTCTCTTAAGTATTTACAGCTGTATAATACTCTATTGTATGGACATACCATAATTTAGATTGATGGATATTTGGGTTATTTCTCATCTTTTGCTGTAATAAATAATAGAGCAATAAGTAGCCTTGTGTACCAACATTTTATTTTTTGCTTTGGGATAGATTCGTAGAAAGATTTCTGGGTCAAAGGATTAAATGCTTATATATATGTATACGAATATGTAGTGTTGCTAAATATTGCCAAATCTTCCTATGTGAGGATTGTACCATTTTGTATTTCCACTAGCAATGTATGAGGCCCCTGGCAACCTCACCAACAGAGGGTGTTGTCAAACTCAGTATAGTTTTAATTTACTTTTTCCTTATGAGTGAGGAATTTTTCATATATATATAAGGGCCATTTGAGTTTATTTTTCTATAAATTGTCCACTTTTTCTTATCCACTTCTGTAACAAGTTATCCTTTTTCTTCTGTTTTTTGGGGTTTTTTTTGCAGGGGGGTTGTCTTTTTGTTTGTTTGTTGTTTGGTTTTTTTGGCCACGCTGCACGGCATGCGGGAACCCAGTCCCCGACCAGGGATCGAACCCATGTCCCCCCTGGGAGTGGAAGTGTGGAACCCCAACCACTGGACTGCCAGGGAAGTCCCATCCTTTTTCTTCTGTATTTTAAAAAACTCTTTATATATTAGGATTTTTTTTTTTTTTTTTTTTTTTTTTTTTGCAGTACGCGGGCCTCTCACTGTTGTGGCCTCTCCTGTTGCGGAGCGCAGGCTCCGGACGCGCAGGCTCAGCGGCCATGGTTCACGGGCCTAGCCGCTCCGCGGCATATGGGACCTTCCCGGACCAAGGCACGAACCCTTGTCCCCTGCATCGGCAGGCGGACTCTCAACCACTGCGCCACCAGGGAAGCCCTCAAAAGAACTTTATAATCAGCTTCTCAAAATTGAAATTTTATTAAATTTATAAAATGAATTTGAGGGGATGTGATTGACATCTTTATGTTGCTGAATCTTCTTATTCAAGAACACAGTTATTGTCCTCTCAGAAGCTTTTTGACAAACTGATTCAGTAGTGCTTGCTAGGCTTTTGTTTGTTTGTTACATTTTTATGTAACAATCACAGGCATTTA
The DNA here is from genome assembly GCF_025265405.1 of Mesoplodon densirostris. Classification (NCBI taxonomy): domain Eukaryota; kingdom Metazoa; phylum Chordata; class Mammalia; order Artiodactyla; family Ziphiidae; genus Mesoplodon; species Mesoplodon densirostris. The sequence goes on from NC_082663.1 coordinate 153,807,136, forward strand.
CGATCAAGTTGGTTCAAGTTTGGGGTTATTTCTTCAGAATGGGCTGGGCATCCCTGTTTGTTTTTGCACTCCTTTAAGTGTTTCAAGGAATAACATTTGTGTAATTGGCAGAGTAGTATAAAAGAATATCTGTACTACAGATATTCTTTTAGAAGCATATCTTTTTTTTTTTTTTTTTTTTTTTTTTTTTGCAGTACGCGGGCCTCTCACTGTTGTGGCCTCTCCCGTTGCGGAGCACAGGCTCCGGACGCGCAGGCCCAGCGGCCATGGCTCACAGGCCCAGCCGCTCCGCGGCATGTGGGATCTTCCCAGACCAGGGCACACCTGCATCGGCAGGCGGACTCTCAACCACTGCGCCACCAGGGGAGCCCCTAGAAGCATATCTTTGAGGTGGATATTGATAAAGATTAATTTTGCCAATTTTCTTTTGGGCCAGTTGAGGGTCATTTGACATATTTAGGAAATCTTAGTGGCTATTTCTCCATATTATATTTTTCCTTAAAATGAATAGCAAAAAATAGTAACATAATAAAATTGAAGGTTTGATGTTAAATGCTTCCTCTGTGTACATGTGTTTTTAAACTACCATTTGGTGAGAGTGCCAGAAATAATAAATAGCAAAATCACTATGAGCACTGAGGTGCCTCTTGGCTTTGGATTTTCCCACCAAGGAAATTTTGAAAATGTTTTCATTTTCCTGGTATAAATTTAGAAGAGAAAATATTTTCTGGGGAATTTTTTTTCAGTATGTATGCATGTATATATGTATTAGTGTTTATAAATTCCTGTTGGAATTAAATAAGTGAAACCAAAAAATCCACTACCCTCAATTAACCCTCCACTCTATCTGCATTGCCTCTACCCTAGTTTACACTTCATTTCCCCTTTGGAATATTTCAGTAACTGTACCAGTGCCCCTAATTTCAAGTCTGTCCTCTTCAATTCAGCCTTCTTATTCGTTCCAGAATAATCTTTCTAGCAAAGATTTGATTGTGTCACTAAGATTTTTCATTTGCTTTGCATTGATTAAAGCAGCATGAAATCTTTGCATCTCATGATCTGACCCATATTTCGCTGTCCGACTCCATAATTCTACCCTTTCCATTTCTATTCCAGTGATATTTTTCAGTTCCCTTAACATGGCATTCTTTCTCATGCCTCTGTGCCTCCATGCATACTCCTCTATTGCCCTGAAACACCTCCTTCTGCTAGTTTTCAGCTCAGAACTCTGATAACATCCCGAGTTCCCTGGAAGACTTGGATTTGTTTATTACTGGTGTATAGTTTATTTATTTACATGTCTTTTTTTTTTTTGGCTGCATTGGGTCTTCATTGCTGCGCAGGGGCTTTCTCTAGTTGTGGCAAGCAGGGGCTGCTTGTCATTGAGGTGAGCAGGCTTCTCATTGCAGTGGCTTCTCTTGTTGGTAGCACGGGCTCTAGGTGCGCAGGCTTCATTAGTTGTGGCACGTGGGCTCAGTAGTTGTGGCTCACAGGCTGTAGAGCACAGGCTCAGTAGTTGTGGCACATGGGCTTAGTTGCTCTGCGGCATGTGGGATCTTCGCAGCCCAGGGCTCGAACACATGTCCCCTGCATTGGCAGGCAGATTCTTAACCACTGGGCCACCAGGGAAGTCCCTATTTACATGTCTTTTTACTCCACAAAATTATTGGGGATCAGGACTGTGATTTCTTTGTGGTGCTTGCTGCATGATGCTCAATTAATATTTGTTGAGTGAATTTAATAACTCACCAGAAATCTCACTTAACCAGAGGGGTTTTGTTTTAGTTGTTGTTGTTCTTGATGTTGTTTCTCTTTCTTTGTTAAAGCAGTTCCAGCAGCTTTAAGTATCCCATTTTTAGAAGGAAGGGAAAAATAAAAATTCCAGTTAGCCACATTCTCATCTTTGCAGCATGATGTAGGGGAAAGAGCTCCATATTAGGAATTGCACCATTTGAGATCTTGACAGTTAGCTGAGGCCCTCTAGGCCTCAGTTTCCATATCTGCAAAATGACTCTGATATTTCTAACTTTACAGGGTTGTTTTAAGAGTGGATAAGAAAGCACATACTACAGTGCTTGGCTCATAGATGCTTAATAAATAATTGAATCTAAATCATGGAGCATTTTATAATGCCAAGTTTTGAGGCTGAAAAGTATAATTAAATTTAAAAGCAAATTATTAACATTTTGTCACTTGACATTAGATTATACATATATAGATACATGTATATATGTATGTATATATACATACATATACATACACAAATCTCATGCATGTCAAGTTTTAGAAGTGTAATTTCATGCTATTTTGATATACAGTGGCAGGTACTGTTGGCCTCGAGGGTGGGGAGGGAACAGGGAAGGCCAGATTCTCAGATGACTTTTTGGAAGACTAGTAAAGTTTGGTGCCTTTGTAATGTTTCTCATAAAGAAGAAAACAATAACACCTTTATGTCTTCCTAAACAACTTTTCTGCTTGATTCTGAGTAGCTGAGTCACATTAGGAAAGGTTGAATAAGGCCAAAGTGGTTTTTGTTTGTTTTTTAGTGGAATTAAGTGTGTTAAATGAAAGAATAGATACTGAAATAGGAACTTAGTGAAAGGTAATTTATTTGATTCCCAGAAAACAAAGTAATCTGATTGGAGTACTTTAGAACCTTTTAATCAAGTTCAAGTTCATCTCACAACACACTACAAATGTCTTTTTCCCCCAATTTTTAAAATGTGGCAAAATACACATAAAAGTTACCATCTTAACCATTTTTTAAGTGTACAATCTAGCGATAACTAATACATTCGTAATGCTGTGCAACCATCATTATCATTCATCTCCATAACTCTTTTCATCTTGTAAAACTGAAACTATACCCATTAGACAATAACTCCCATTTCCCCCTCCTCCAGCCCCTGGCAGCCACCGTTCTACTGTCTTTCTCTATGATTTTGAGTACTCTAAATACGTCACTTAAGTGGAACCATACAGTATTTGTCTTTTTGTGACTGGCTTGTTTTTCTTAGCATAATGTTCTCAAAGTTCATCCGTGTTGTAGGATATTGCAGAATTTTCTCCTTTTTGAAGGCTGAATAATATTCCATTGTTTGTGTATATCACATTTTGCTTATTCCACTCATTTGTTGACAGACACTGAGTTGTTTCCCATCTTAGGTACTGTGGATAATAATGCTGCTCTGAACTTGGGTGTACATACACAGAAGTGGAATTGCTGTGTCATACAGTAGTTCTGTTTTTGATTTATTGATGCACTGCACACTGTTTTCCACAATCGTACCATTTTACATTTCCACCAATGTTGCACAAGGGTTCCAGTTTCTCCACATCCCGGCCAGCACTTTTTTTTTTTTTTTTTTTTTTTTTGCGGTATGCGGGCCTCTCACTGTTGTGGCCTCCCCCGTTGCGGAGCACAGGCTCCGGACGCGCAGGCTCTGGACGCGCAGGCTCAGCGGCCATGGCTCACGGGCCCAGCCGCTCCGCGGCATATGGGATCCTCCCAGACCGGGGCACGAACCCGTATCCCCTGCATCGGCAGGCGGACTCCCAACCACTTGCGCCACCAGGGAGGCCCCCGGCCAGCACTTTTCATTTCCTGTTTTTTTCAGTAGTAGCTGTCCTAACAGGTGTTAAATGGTAGCTTATAGTTTTGATTTGCATTTCCCTAATGATTAGTGATGTTGAACATCTTTTTATATGTTTATTGGTTATTCGTATATCTTCTTTGGAGAAATGTCTATTCAAGTCCTTTGCCCAATCAAGATTGTTTATTTTTTTGTTGTTTTAAGAGTTCTCTATATTCTGGATATTAATCCCTTATCAGATATACAGTTTGAAAATATATTCTCCCATTCTGTGGGTTGGCTTCTTACTCTGGGTAGTGTCTTTTGTTGTACAAATTTTTTAAATTTTCATGAAGTCTAGTTTGTCTCTCTTCTTTTGTTGCCTGTGCCTTTGGTGTCACATTCAAGAAATCATTGCCAAATCCAGTGTCAGGAAGTTTTTAGCTTATGTTTTCTCCTAAGAGTTTTATAATTTTAGGTTTTACGTTTGGGTCATGGATCCATTTTGAGTTAATTTTTGTATATGGTATTAGGTAAATGAGTAGGAAAAACACACTCCTCCTATGTTTCTCCTTTTCTCTGAATAGACATGTATGTTTTCCACACATCAAGCAATTCTTTTTTTTTTCAAGTTCTCATCATTTATTGATAAAGCAAAATCGTCCATGGCATTAGAGTCTAAGGAGCATTCTATGCAAAATCATGGTGAGTTACAGGACGAATAAGGCAATATTTTACTCTTCAAGTTATAGTCATGGAATTAACCTGACTTTCCTTGGACTGTAGGACTTTTGCTGGGAGGAAATGATGCAGTGTGAGGTAGTGGAACATGTACTGTTTTTCTTTTTTAACATCTTTATTGGAGTATAACTGCTTTACAATGTTGTGTTAGTTTCTGTCAAGCAGTTCTCCTAGATTCAATTCAATTCAGTTCAGTTCTGACACTGTCTACCTGAAGTTAGCATCAGATCCCACGAGTTAAGAGCTCAGTCCCACAAGACTGCCCCCACTTCAGATGCCAATCACAAGTCCCAGTTGCCACCTGAACTTCTGACTGACCAGCTATATATTGGGGTTCACATGACGCCCTCCTTGGGTTTGATAATTTGCTAGAGTGGTTCACAGAACTCAGGAAAACACTTTAGTTTACTGGTTTATTACAAAGGATATAATAAAGGATACAGAAAAACAGCCAGGTAAAGAGATATCTAGGGCAAGGTCCAGAAGGGTCCCAAGTGCAGGGGAGCTTCTATCCCAGTAGAGTTGGGGTGCACCACCCTTCTGGCATGTAGATGGCTTCACCAACTCAGAAGCTCTCTGAATCTTATACTGTTGGGATATTTACAGAGGCTTTATTGCCTAGGCATGATTGATTTTAACTCCATTCTCAGACCCTCTTCCCTCTCTGGAGATTGGGAGGTGGGACTGAAAATTTGAAGCTTCTAATCATGGTTTGTTCTGTCTGATGGCCAGTCCCTATCCAGAAGCCCACCAGGAGTCACCTCATTAGAACAAAATACAATGATATCATCTAGAAAATTCCAAGGGATTTAGGATCTCTGTCAGGAACCAGGATCAAAGAACAAATATTAGAACAAAAGATGCTCCTAGTGCTCTTATCATGTAGGAAATTATAAGGGTTTTGAGAGCTCTGAGTCAGGAACCGGGGTCAAAAACTAAATGTTAGAACAAAAGAATCTCCTGGCATCCCTATCTGCAAGGGTTTTAGGAGCTCTATGTCAGAAACTGGGGGCAGAGACCAATATATATATTTCACAGTAAAGATCCAGCTTTTGCATGTGGATATCCAGTTTTCCAGCACCATTTGTTGAAAAGACTGGTCTTTCCCCATTGAATGGTCTTGGCACCTTTGTCAAAAATTATTTCACCATATATGCAAGGGTTTATTTCTGGACTCTATTCCATTCCATTGGCCTATATGTCTGTCTTTGTGTCAGTACCACATTGTCTTGATTATCTTTGTGTCAGTACCACATTGTTTTGATTACTGTAACTTTATAATAAGTTTTGAAATCAGGAGGTGTGAGTCCTCTAGCTTTGTTCTTCTTTTTCAAGATTGTTTTGGCTCTTTGGGTCCCTTGAGATTCCATATGAGTTTTAGGCTTGGTTTTTCTATTTCTGCAAAAAAAAAAAAAAAAAAAGGCATTGGGATTTTGATAGGGACTGCTCTGAATCTGTAGCTCACTTTGGGTTTTTAACAGTATTGTCTTCCAGTCCATGAACACTGGGTGTCTTTCCATTTATGTAGGTCTTTAATTTCTTTCAGCAGTGTTTTGTAGTTTTCATTGTACAAGTCTTTCACCTCCTCAGTTAATTCATAGTATTCTTTTTGATGCCATTGTAAATGGAGTTGTTTTCTTACTTTCATTTTTAGAGTGTTCATTGTTAGTGTAAAGAAATGCAGCTGAAACTTGTGTGTTGACTTTGTATCCTGCTACTTTGTTGAATTCATGTATTAGTTCTAACAGGGATTGGGGGCAGTCTTTAGAGTTTTCTACATATAAGAAGTTATGTCTCAATTGATTTTAATAGATAGCTATCATACAAAGTAGCTTCTCAAACCACAATGAAATTAAGGTAGAAATTAATAACAGAAGTAAAACTGGAAGATTCACAAATGTATGTAAACAACACACTCTTAAATAACCAATGGATCAAAGAAGTAATCACAAGGAAAATTAGAAAATATGTAGAGATGAATGAAAATGAAAACAGAACATGCCAAAACTTACGGGATGCAGCAACAAATGCTTGGGTAGTGCTGGGGGCATTGGTAGCTATTAAACACAAATGTTAAAAAACACAAAAGATCTTAAATAAAATTAAAAAATAGTAATAAAAGGGTCTTCCCTGGTGGTCCAGTGGTTAAGACTCTGTGCTTCCCGTGCAGGGGCACAGGTTTGATCCTTGGTCGGGGAACTAAGATCCCGCATGCCGCGCGGCGTGGCCAAAAAAAAAAAAAAAAAAATTTAAAACACAAAAGATCTTAAATCAACAACCTAACTTTATAACTTAAGGGACTAGAAGGAAAAGAACAAACTAAACTCAGAGCTAGCAGAAGGAAGGTAATATAAGGAACAGAGCCTAGGTAAACAACACAGAAAATAGAAAAATCAATGAAACCAAAAATTGGTTCTTTGAAATCAACAAAATTGACAAACCTTTAGCTAAGTGGACTAAGAAAAAGAAAAGATTCAGATTACTAAACAAATGAAAATGGAGACGTTATTACCAGTTCTACAGAAGGAAAAAATGATTAGAAGAGAATACTGTGAACAATTGTATGCCAAAAAGTAGATAACCTAGATGAGATAGACAAATTCCTAGAAATACAAAACCTACCAAGACTAAATCACAAAGAAATAGAAAATCTGAATAGACCTATAACCAGTAAGGAGATTGAATCCATAATCAAAAATCTCCCAACAAAGAAATGCCTTGAACCTGATGGCTTCACTGGTGAATTCTACCAAACAAATTTAAATAACTAATTCCAGTCCTCCCAACTTTTTTAAAACATTGAAAAGGAGGGAACACTTTCTAACTCATTCTTTGAGGCCAGCATTACTGCCATACCCAGATACCACTAAAAAACTACAGACCAATATCCCTTATGAACATTAATGCAAAAACCCTCGAGCAAATACTAGCAAACTGAATTCAGCAGCATATTAAAAGGATTATACACCATGACCAAGTAGGATTTATCTCTGGAATGCCAAGAATGCTTCAACATGTGAAATTCTATCCATGTAATACTCCACATTAAATAGTGAAGGGAAAAAATCCACATGGTCATCTCAGTTGATGTCCTTGTCCACATGAACTAAGTATAGTTTCATTATAACATTCTCATGTTTAATGTTTCCTTCATGTTTCTTAAAAATAATAGCTAAATTGAGCATTCTACACTTAATCTTTACAACCCAGTGGGTTAATTAGTATTTTAATTTACATTTTACCAAAAAGGAAACAACCTTAGGACTTCCCTGGTGGCGCAATGGTTAAGAATCCGCCTGCCAATGCAAGAGACACAGGTTCGATCCCTGGTCCAGGAAGATCCCACATGCCACGGAGCAACTAAGCCCGTGCACCACAACTACTGAGCCCACGCTCTAGAGCCCGCGAGCCACAACTACTGAGCCTGCGTGTCACAACTGCTGAAGCCCACGCACTTAGAGCCCATGCTCCTCAACAAGAGAAGCCACCGCAATGAGAAGCCCACGCACCGCAACGAAGAGTAGCCCCTGCTTGCCACAACTAGAGAAAGCCCCCGCACAGCAACAAAGACCCAACGCAGCCAAAAATAAATTTAAAAAAAAAAGAAACTGGACCTCAGAAAGATGCCTAAGGTCACCCAGCTAGTGGAATTAGAATGAAGGATTATTCAAGATTCTGGTGTCTTCTAAATTTCCAACAAAGCTCCACCACTTATTCCACCTACTCTTAATTGCTTGGATAGGACCTTCCTTTAGGTGAAGTTAAATTTTTTTTTTCTTTTTAACTAAAGGCAGGACTTTTCAAAGCCTTTAAAAGATGTATTGGGAATTTCCAGAAAGGGGATTTGATAAGCAGCATTTTCCAGTCTTATTTGACACCAAACTCAAAAGAACAAAACTTAATTGTTGACCCTGGGCATAAAGGAGAAAAATTTTATGTACATCTGTGAGCTGTTTCTTAGCTACCAGTAGGTACAGTGAAGAAAGAAGAGACTGGGATTAAGGAGACTGGACAGTTCTGCCACCCTCATGCTCTGTGACTTGGGAAAGCTTGTTCACTTTGCTAAGCCTCAGTTTCCTTTTATGCAAAATGAGGGGTTGAAATATTGTCCTCAATTTATCTTTACTCTAATGTGAAAATTGGAAAAATTCCAGATGTTTATTCTCAGTTGAATCAAAATTTTGTTGAAATTTTCCAAATTGAGAATTTATTGAAAACTTCTTGTTTTGAAACATGAATTAGTTAAATAATGGGAGGCAGTATAGCATAGGAGACAACCTGGACTTTGGACGTAGTTATTCTGGGTTTCAGTCTTGGCTCCACCACTTATCATTATTCTTAAACAAGGATATTCTTACACAAGGTATATAACCTCTTGAATCCTTGGGTTTCTCGGTGAAAATGAGGGCTTTATTACTTACATTGCCTATTACATAGTAATAGGTGCTTAGGAAATGGAAGCTGCTGGTATTTAATTTGGTAAGTCAGTAATTAAATGTGAATAATAAAGATCTGAGTGTAAGAGCTTTAGTTACAGATTAGAGCCGAGGTGTGATCACTTCACTTCCTTAAAGGACTTCAAATTCCATTTCTCCTGCCACTACTAGTGAGAGCACACTGCGTATTGCATAAAGCAAAGCTATCTGTGTTGCAGGAAAGAGAGAACAAAGATCTCTGCTTTTTCCCAAGTTTCTCTCTGGGAGTAACTGAAAACAAGTTAAAATATGCATCCTCAACAAGCTAGAGCCAACAAGCCAAGTGGAATTTAGAGAGTACTTAGATTTCAACTCAACCTCCTGCAGTGTTTGTTAGTATAATAAACAGATGAGGTGTGGAAAGAAACACTTCTTAGGAAAGCAGTCTAGTGATTACTGTAGAGTGATTAACTCTAGTTACCCAATCCCTATCCAAATAGTTGAATGAGACATCGGGTTACAACACTGTACGTCTATTGTTTGTGGTACCTTCCTTGAGTTATACTTAAGCAAGAGATAGATCGAGGATCACAGTATTTCAGATGTAGGTTGCAAAGTGGTGTTAACATCCTACTATCATCTGATTTGGGAGGAGGAAGTTGGACTAAGGTTCACACACATCCCTCCAATCTCCCCTATGCACTTTGCTAGTTAGAGATTGATTGGGGTTCTGGGTCTTTTTTGCCCTAAAGATAAGTACTTCCTTTCTCCTACTAATGCTGTCAGTCTGTTACATTTGTGTAAATTGATGTAACTAAATGTAACATTATGCTAAATCCTTGGGAGGGCAATTCATGGAAGAGGAGTTAGCTTTGAGGGGAGGCGGAAGGGAGAGATCATCTTGGAACAAGGGATATTTCTCAGTGAGACAGACTTGGATGGACCTGCCTGAATAGGGGATTTGTGGTAGACACTGGTCCTGAAAGATTAGAGGGAGAAGGAGGTGCCAAAGTTAAACTTTCTACTCATTGAAGCTCTTTTGTCCAGTACCATCTCATATCATCTCAGATGTCAGTAGATCTGAATGTAAACCAGAGTTCTGAAGAGCAAGCCAGTTAGGTGAAATTACAGATTTAGCTAACCTTTATTGATCACTTACTGTGTACCTGAATTAGTGCGCGGTGTCTTCCACATAATTCTTTTTAAAGAGTCTCGATATTCTCAACTGATAATGGGTATGATGGCACTATCTCATGGAATTGTTGAGGAAACTGTGTAGTTCCTTACACAAAGTAGGAATAAATGAGTGATAATGAAAAGAACAATGTTTAAAAACTAGAGAGAGATAAAGAAGTAAAGTTGATCATTGGCTTGAGGGCAAGATGTTAATTTAAACATTTTCTACTGTATGCTAAGGCACTACACTAGGTCTAGGGGATATAGAGATAAATGGGTTCTCTTTTCAAAAGAAAGTTCCTATTAAAAGAATTACAGCCTGCTGAGTTCTAAACAAATTAGTTTAGGAGGAGCTTGAAACCAATGACTGAGGTTATTAAATATAAAATTCCCTCAACTTCTGTGTTTCATCTCTGTTCTCTAAGTGCTTATAGCCAAACATGTTATTGCTGAGGAGAGAATTGGTAGCAAAGCTAATACAGTGTATCCAGCCAAACCTGTAATATTCTTTCTTTTTGAACAAAGCTGGCATTGCAAAGCTTAATTGGCACTGAAATGACTATTGGCTTGACACATATTTAGTTTTTGACTCACGTTGAAACCAGCCCTATTCGATGTAAATTGGAATAGTCCTTTTAAAGTGCATTTTAGCAGTATGTATCAAGAACATAAAAATATGCATATTCCTCTCAGGGAAAACTGAGAATGTGGGGGAAAAATGTATATTCCTTGGCCCATAATTTTAACTAGATCCTAAGGGGAAAAATCCTAAATACAGAGAAACTTTATAAACAGAAATGTTCATCAAAGTGCTGTTTTAATAGCAGAACATCAGAAGCAGTTGCAAAATCTATATATAAATTGTTTTAGCCAATTAGAATATTATATAACCATTAAAATGGGTATGGAGACTAATGCATAAAGGAGTACTTGGTATAATAAGTAAGAATGCTCAAATTTGTACATATCTAGGAGAGAAGACTCTCATGGAGAAGAGAAAATTGAGAAATCTCCCCAAACCTTGACTGTATGCAGTGATGTGTGAAAGGTGGGGCTGGTTAGTGGAAAGAATGGGGTGGAAAGAGTGGTTCCCAAGCCAGGAGAGAAAACACCAGAGGAGTCCTACGAAGATCAGAAAGCCAAGGTGAATGGAGTTTTGTCAAGATGCTTACAGTCTAGAAAGGAGAAGCAAAGACCATTAATCAGTTCCCCCTATATGTTTGGTTTGTTTTGTTTGTTTTTAAGTTTGGAAAGGAGATTGAATCAAAACTCTAAATCCTTTTCTTGGAATACAGGGAAGTGGTAGTGGTTGTGACCACAGGGAAACCTCTCCCTCATCTTTCTCTAGTATTTAAACTGTCTTAACCTAACTTATACTAGGTTTTTTAAAGTACAAAACTGAGAGAAAACCCAGGTAGCCAACCCATATCTAGGTTATAAGTTACATCTGTTTTCAGACAGTGAGTGCCAGATGAGTTCGGCATGTTTTTCATTTGACTTTTTGGATCCTACTGGCTAGCTTTGAGGTCAGGAAATCCATTCCCGCACGATGCATTTAACATCATGATATAATGAATAAGAGTGCATTCATCCTTGGCGGTCTGTTTCCACTTTTCCTCCTAATTTTTTTGAACACTGTATCTTAATATTTCTCTTCTACTTCCACATATTATCCAATCTTCTTGGCTCTGTCTTTACAATATAACCTCAATCTATCCTCTTCTTTACCTTTTCACTGCTACGATCCTATGCTAAACCAGCATTCTCTTTCCCTAGGATTCCTGTATAGTCTCCTTGCTGTTTCTTGCTCTCTGTCATGCCCTCTACAATTAATTCACAAAGCAGCCAGAATGACTGGCTACATATGGTCATGACACTCCTGCTGAACTTAGAAGTAAGGCTCTGGGTTAGTGATTCTCAACTCTGACTGTACATTAGACTCAGCTGGAAGCTCCTTCCCTTCCAGGAAAAAATTTACCTGTGCCTAACCTGCATATTCAGAGAATCTGATTAAATTGCTTTTGTGGGGGGGGTGTCTAGATAGCTGTAGATTCCCCTTGGATGCTTCTGATGTGCAAACAAGGTTGAGAGACACGACCTTAGATGAACTTCCCCTTCCCTGCCTACTTCTCAGACCTTATCTGCCAACTTGCCAAGCTTGTTCTGTCTCAGATGTGTCTCTCCCACCCCAGTTCTGTTTTGTTTTTCCACTTTTTTTTTGGCTGCGTTGGGTCTTCGTTGCACGCAGGCTTTCTCTAATTGGGGTGAGCGGGAGCTACTTTTCGTTGCGGTGCGCAGGCTTCTCATTGCGGTGGCTTGAGGAGCATGTGGCTTGTTGTGGAGCATGGGCTCTAGGTGCGCAGGCTTCATTAGTTGTGGCACGTGGGCTCAGTAGTTGTGGCTCGCGGGCTCTAGAGCGCAGGTTCAGTAGTTGTGGTGCTTGGGCTTAGTTGCTCCACAGCATGTGGGATCTTCCCAGACCAGGGTTCGAACCCGTGTCCCCTGCATTGGCAAGCGGATTGTTAACCACTGTGCCACCAGGGAAGTCCTGTTTTTCCACTTTTGAAGTAAACTTTTTATTTTAGAATAGATTTAGATTTACAGAAAACTTTTTAAAATAGTATGCAGACTTCCCATATACCTTCACTCAGTGTTCCCTATTAACATCTTACATACTAGTTTGGTACATTTGTCACAATTAATGAACCAGTATTATTACATTATTATTAACTAAAGTCCACACTTTATTCAGATTTCTTTAGTTTTTACCTAATGTCCTTTTTCTGTTCCGGGATCCCACCTTACATTTAGTGACTGTGCCTTCTTAGGCTCCTCTTGCCTGTGACAGTTTCTCAGACTTTTCCTGGTTTTTGATGACCTTGACAGTTTGAGGAGCGCTGGTCATGTATTTCGTGGATTGTCCCTCAATTGGGATTTTTGTGATGTTTTTCTCATGATGAAGCTGGAGTTCGGGGTTTGGGGAGGAAGACCACAGAGGTAAAGTGCCTTTTCATTACATTTTATCAAGGATACATATTATCAACAGGATTTATCGCTATTGATGTTGACCTTGATCATCTGGCTGAGGTAGTGTTTGTCAGGTTTCTCCATTATAAAGTTAATCTTTTTTCCTCCTTTTCCATACTGTACTCTTTGGAAGGAAGTCACTGTGCACAGCCCGTAGATACCTAAGGAGTGAAGAGTTATGTTCTACCTCCTAGAAGGCAAAGTATCTATCTACATAGTTATTTGGAATTCTTCTGCATAGGATTTGTCTATTCTCCCCCATTTATTTATTCAGTCATATATTTCTGTTCATATGGACTCAAGGATGTTTATTTTGTACTTTGGATTATAACCTATTACTACTTTATTTTCTTGCTCAAATTGTACCAGCTTTGGCCATTGGGAGCTCTTTCAGTTGATTCCTGTATCACTTTGATATATTCCCATCATTATGGGGTTTTTTGAGCACTCCTTTACTTTCTGGAACTACAGGATTCTCCAGGCTCATCTTGTGTATTTTCTGCTCCAGTCCTAGAATTAGCCATTTCTCCAAGGAACCTGGTTCCTTTTATTGGAGAACAGTATTAGAAACCCAAATCTGGGCATTATGTGTGCTTGCTGTTGGGGCGTGTGTTGTTGCCTCTAGGCCCTCTCAGCTGATAGAGCAAGGACATACATGTGTGTATACTAAGCTAACTAGTTCTATATGCAACCATCTGTCTAAATTAAACTTAAAAATGAGTTGATTCAGATGTTTCCAACTCTCACCCACGTGGATCATTCCAGCCTTCTCCCCTCGACTATCTGTAACTTCCCACTTCAACAATGAGAAAACTGGCTCCCACTCTCTGTTTAATTGTTCAATTTCAGCATAAGTATATGGATATAGTGCTTCAGAATGAACATATACAGTGAACCAACTCTGTCAACTAGAGCACAGTGCTTGTGTGCAGTTCCTTTTGCCTTTAGTCTTACAGACTGCACTCATTTCCAGAGTTTTAGGTTAACACCTTTTCCTTCCACTGCATTCAGTGAGGATGTTTCATATATTTTTAATACCATTAGATTATTTTGTCACAGTCTGTGTTCTATCCTGGGATCCTCTCACCTAAATTATTTTTTAAATTTCTGTACATTAAGGTTCACTCTGCTGTAAAGTTCTGTGGGTTTTGACAAATGCATAGTGTCATGTATCCATTTGTCTCAGAGTTTTTGCATTTGTCCTTCTGCCTGGAATAGTCTTCCCACATATTTTCCCATGACTGGACCCTTATCTTTCATCAGGTCTCTCCTGAAATGTTATCTCCTTGGAGAGTCCTTCTTTGAGCACCCAATCCTAAGGAATCCCCCAGCCTAAATTTTTGTTCATTTATTTTCTCTATGTGTGTGGTTTGTTTTGCTCAGTCTCTCTCTAGTAGGATACAAGCCTAATGAGTGCAGGGACTGTATTTGTATCCTGGCTATCTAGAATACCAGATCAGTGAATATTTGTTGATATATGAATAGTCCTTTCCTAGCATATTGCTAGTGCATGTTTTTAATACTCATCAGTAGTGACTGAAAAGCAGGCTTATTCAAGTTGGGCTTCTAGTTTACCCTGATTCACTACTTATACAATAAAAGGGTTTTGCTTGCATTAGGTTAAGTATTTCAGTATACTGAAGATGTGCAGTTACCCTGATTGTACTCTCCTACAGTGTTCATAACCCCTTTTTAAAAAAGTTATTTTAATAAGTGACGTATAATCTCTGGTCCCACTTAGAATTGTACAGTACCGTGGGTTTCCTGGCCTGGCTGTACATTAGAATCAACTGAGGAGCTTTTCAAAAAACCCACTGATTCCTTGGCTCCATCCCTGACTTATTGATCTACAGGAAGATTCTGCAAATATGTATTTTTAACAGCCAGCTTAGCATCTAGTTCTGACTAGATGGAGTTTAATTAAAACCCCAGGGTATTAATGTACAATGAGTTTTGGTGAAATTTTCTAGAGGATTTCACTTTAGTAGCTATGATTATTGAAGCTTATACTAAAAGGTCTTTTTTAACTTGGACAGTCTTTTTCTGCAACCTTTTTTTTTTTTTTTTTTTTTTTTTTTTTGCGGTATGCGGGCCTCTCACTGTTGTGGCCTCTCCCGTTGCGGAGCACAGGCTCCGGACGCGCAGGCTAGCGGCCATGGCTCACGGGCCCAGCCGCTCCGCGGCATATGGGATCCTCCCAGACCGGGGCACGAACCCGTATCCCCTGCATCGGCAGGCGGACTCTCAACCACTTGCGCCACCAGGGAGGCCCTTTCTGCAACCTTTTAAGCCCTTAACTGTGTGCTAGGTACTGGGGAGCATTATATAGAGATGAATCACAGACACTGCTCTTAAGGAGCATGCATCCTCTGATAAGGCAGTAGAATGAGTGTAAATAGTCATAATAGGTGATAGAAAATAATAGGTTCATAAGAGAGGTAGAAAGCATTTTTGGTAAAGACACAGTAGTCATTCATACCCTGAGAAGAAGGTAAAAGTGAAGTCCAATTCTTAAAGAGAATGTACAGAGAGGAAGTGGAACCCTGGACATCCCAGTTCTCTGCAATGGGCTGTAAGGAAATCAAAAGTTAAAGGGGATCCTATTATAAGCCAGAAGGCAATAGCCAAACTGGTAAGAGGCCCGCGGGGTCAGGAGAAAAATCCACATGGTCAGAGCTGTCAAAGCCAGTGGTTCTTAATAGAGCTCTAGAGTTCTTAACAGAGCTTTCCAATTGCAGTATTGAAAATTTTGTAGTATTTTAAACATAAAAATATATTAGCAGGGACTTTCCTGGTGGCACAGTGGTTAAGAATCCGCCTGCCAATGCAGGGGACACAGGTTCGAGCCCTGGTCCAGGAAGATCCCATGTTCCACGGAGCAACTAAGCCCATGCACCACAACTACTGAGCCTGCTCTCTAGAGCCCGCAAACGACAACTGCTGAGCCCGTAAGCCACAACTACTGAAGCCTGCACGCCTAGAGCCTGTGCTCCACAACAAGAGAAGCCACCACAATGAGAGAAGCCTACGCACCGCAACGAAGGGTAGCCCCCACTCGCCGCAACTAGGGAAAGCCCGCGCGCAGCAACAAAGAACCAATGCAACCATAAATAAATAAATAAATAAATAAATAGTTCAGTTTAAAGAAAAAAGCAAAGTTTCTATACTACTTGTGTAATTAAAAAAAATAAACAACTGCATACCTAAAGAATGCAGACTTCAGTTTTTGGTTTTTTTCTTCTAAGCTCTGGAAAGTATATTCAAATAGTCCAAATTAAATCCCTCATGTTGTACATAAAGGAAGCTAGAATTAAAACATGTTTGGTCACTGATCACAGGGCACAGAACCAAAGCAAGAATCTCAGGCTCCTGACTCACCAGTACATGTTACGACATTCTTAGCAGATTGAGATCAATCTCTTTTTCCTGTTGCTTGCTGGTTATTAAGAGGAATTTCTTGAGGATAGAGACTATTGTATTCATCCCTATATATCTGGACATAGTAAGTAATACGCAGAATAGACAATAAACTGTAGATATGTGTTGCATGAAAGGATGGATGGATGGGTTTGGCTTTTGTATTAGACCTTGAAGGAAGGCTAGGATTTAGCTCTGTGGAAATTCTGGTCATTAGGTGTACACGTAAGCTGTTAGATTTGTTGAGTATCGGACACCTAAAGGGAAATAGAAAATAATGTAGAAAGCTAGGTTGGGGCCACATTATAGAAACAATTGAATGCCAAGCTAAGGATTTTGGATTTTATTATCCAGTCAGCTGAAAAGTTTTGAGCAGAGAAATAACACACACGGGAGTGGGGAGACCAGAGGAGGTAGGGAAGAGTTAGGAAGAGGAAGAGGAAGAGAAATTAATTATTTTAACAATTCACTTGAGGTGTCATTAAAGCTTGATTGAAGATGCCGGCTCAGGGAATGGAAATGTGGTTATAGATATAGAAAACAGTCAGAACTTGATTACTGATGAAGTATGTAGTTCAAGGGATAGAGTACTCAAAGATGAGGCTGAGGTTCCAGATGTCATATTTGCCTGTATATTTTGGAAGGTGGTGATGTCATTAACACATACAGTGGTTTTAAATGATGCATTTGTGGTACTGGTGCCACATCTAGGTAGAAATGTTGAATAAGCTATTGGAAACATGCTGCTAAACTTCAGAAGAGGTGACAGGTCCAGAAATTTATGAGTCATTTGAGTAGAAAGGGTCATTGAGGATTGCCAGGAAGAGGCAAAAGCCAAGGACACATCCTTAGGGAAATTTCTACATTTAGAGGGGATAGGAGAAGAGCCAAAGAAGGAAATGTGGTCATAGACAAAGTGAAACCTGAGGATAGTACAAGGAGAAGGGAGCAGGGAAAGTACATACTGGAGGGAAACACCTGAAGTACAGACCTTTTGATAAAAAGTTTTACACATTTTGTATTATAAGCTAATAGGTAAAATGATGTAAGTTAGTGAAAGGCATTACATTTGCAGAAAACCTGCATTTTTATATCAGTATGTGTTATAAACAGTAGATGTTTATCATTAAAGACTTTTTCTGGGCGCAGAGGTTGAAGAAGTCTTTCATTTTTTAAACTTGAATTTGAGAGAATATTGATTTTGATCAAGTAATCTTGAAAGCCTTGAAGTTTTAAAAGACAAGAGATTTTCTTTTTTGTTGTTGTTGTATGGGAGTAACATCTACAGTAACTGGCTGAATAAATTCTGAATAGTGACGTTTTACCATACTTGAATATCTGCCTTCAAAACTTTATTTTCCCAGCGGTATTCGTAAGTATTCTATTAGGGGTAAAAATATCCAATATGTACTGTTGGATTTTCCCTAAGTAACTTTTTGTTTTTATCTTTCAGGATCTGACTGGCATAGAATCTATGGATCAATGTCGCCATACCTTGGAACAGCATAACTGGAACATAGAGGTATAATAGGATTCATTGTGAGCTTACTTATATTTCTTTTTCCCTGGTCTGATAACAAATCTCAAAGACACGTGTTTTTTTTGTTTGTTTCTTTATGAATGTCTGAAAATTTTTTGTGAAAGGTAACAAACTGTACCTTTTCTGCAAAGTCCCTCCTTTTGCAATCCATGTTAAGTTTTGAGATTTAGCCATTTGAATACATTTTAGCTCGGTTCATTCATCCTGTGTAGCAGGTCTCCTCTATGAGTATACCGTTAAAAAACCCCACCGCCCTGTTAAGGCTTTTCCTTTCTCTACTGTCTTGCTATCACAAAGGAGCCTGCAGTTACCACGCAGGTCTGTCTTGGACGCCTACTTCTGGGTGGAATTGCCAGTGGACGGCAGGTGGCACATATTTTTTTTCACAGCAAGAATCTTCTCTCTCTAGAAACAATAAATGCTGGAGAGGGTTTAGAGAAAAGGGAACACTCTTGCACTGCTGGTGGGAATGTGAATTGGTACAGCCACTATGGAGAACGGCATGGAGGTTCCTTAAAAAACTACAAATAGAACTACCATATGACCCAGCAATCCCACTACTGGGCATATACCCTGAGAAAATCATAATTCAAAAAGAGACATGTACCAGAATGTTCATTGCAGCTCTATTTACAATAGCCTGGAGATGGAAACAACCTAAGTGTCCATCATCGGATGAATGGATAAAGAAGATGTGGCACATATATACAATGGAATATTACTCAGCCATAAAAAGAAACGAAATTGAGCTATTTGTAATGAGGTGGATAGACCTAGAGTTTGTCATACAGAGTGAAGTAAGTCAGAAAGAGAAAGACAAATACCGTATGCTAACACATATATATATGGAATTTAAGAAAAAAAAATGTCATGAAGAACCTAGGGCTAAAACAGGAATAAAGACACAGACCTACTTGAGAATGGACTTGAGGATATGGGGAGGAGGAAGGGTAAGCTGTGACAAAGCGAGAGAGAGGCAGGGACATATATACACTACCAGACGTAAGGTAGATAGCTAGTAGGAAGCAGCCGCATAGCACAGGGAGATCAGCTCGGTGCTTTGTGACCACCTGGAGGGGTGGGATAGGGAGGGTAGGAGGGAGGGAGACGCAAGAGGGAAGGGATATGGGAACAGATGTATATGTATAACTGATTCACTTTGTTATAAAGAAGAAACTAATACACCATTGTGAAGCAATTATACTCCAATAAAGTTGAAAAAAAATCTTCTCTCAATAGATGTTTTTTCAAATTTACAGCTGTTTAGTCTTTAAAAATAAATTTGTGGGAAAGGTGAAGATTATGATCAAAGTTTATAAAATCATAGAAAAGATTGTGACCAAATCCCTCAGTATAGTGTCCCTCTCTCTTTATTTTTTCTTAATTACTCTTTGAGAAAAATACTGGTTTTTAAATATTTGGTTTGTAACCAGATACCATCATGTGAACCTTTTTCTTACATATTTTATAATTTATTCTTTTGGATTTTCTAGATAGTTGTATCATCTGCAACTACATGATTTTTTTTTCAGTATATGGATCTTTCAGGTTTTTTGATATTGAATTGGCTAGAACATCAGAACAGTCTCAATTAATAATGGTAATAGCAGACATCTTGTCCTCACTGTAATGCCTGTGATATTTTATTATCAAGTGTGATGCTGGTGATGTTATTATTTTGAGATAGAACTACTAGAATGTAATAAGCTCCATGAGAGCAGAGTTTTTTTGGTTTTGTTAACTGCTCTATTCCCAGCATATAAATTTGATCCTAGTACATCATAGGCTCTCAAATATTTATTGACTGTTCTTCCATTCTTGGTATATTAATATATCAAGAGTGGATGTTGAATTTAATCAAGCACCCTTTTGATATCTGTTGAAATTACTGTTTAATTATGGTATATTATTTGAATAGGGTGCTGGATTTCTGAAAATATACTCCTAAGTGATATTTAGTTATTCAGCACTATTTTTGAGCAATTAAATTCTAGGCTCTGGCACTATGCCAGCAAATAAGACTAAGTCCCTACTCTCATGGAGCTTAATTCTAGGTAATTTAACTTTGAATAAGATGAGTATAGAAAATAGAACAAAGAGGATCAGGAAAGTTATTTTAATAGGGTGGTCAAATAAAGCCTTTCTGGGGAGGTTATATTTGAGCTGACACCTGAATGATGAAAAGGAATAACGAATGTGAACATTTAAGGGGAATGCATTTTAGGCAGAGGGAATGACGTTGCTCTGTATGATACTCTGGTGTTGTCCCCTTGCTAGGCTTTGATTTCAAGCATATGCTGACTTTATAAAATGACTGACTTGATAAAATGAGTTGAGAAGCCTAGATAGCATAGATTTGAAAGAAGGCACTTGAAAACTTATTTCTGTCTGTTCTTTGTTAACTTCTTCATGGTTTCCCCATTATTCGTAATCTATTTGTTGATAAGCTTTCTTAGAAGATGCTTTTTTCTTAGAGATTTCCAGGTTATTTAGCATAGGCTATACAAAGCAGCATATCATTTACTCTCTTCTGTGTCTGTTCTATTATCCTCTCTTCTCATTGTTTTTATTATGCTTATTTTCCTTTTTTAAAAACGAGACTTGCTGGAGACTAGTTTATTTTATTTGTTTTGTTTATAAAAAGCTCTTATATTTATCAGTTCTTTTCTGTTTATTAAGCAAAATCTCTCTTTAATGTATTTTTTCATACTTTTGTAGGTTTACATTTTTTTAGCATTATGATTTTTGCAGCTTAGTTAATTTATTTGTACTCTTTCTTGCATTTAAGGCTGTGAATTTTCTTCTGAAACTGTATTTTAAAAGTTTTTCATTTTCTTCTTTGGCCCAAGAGTTATTTAGAAACATATTTGGAATTCCTAGTAGCTTGGTTTTTTTTGTTTATCCTTTTCATATTAATCTTTCATTTTATTTATATAATTTAATATTTATATATTAAGGTCCTTGTCATTTAATAACATTCCATTAACATTATGAAATATATATTTTTTAAAAATTAAATTCTTAAAATTTAGAGAAAAATATAGAGATAAAAGGAGCCACCATGTACCTACCATCCAGCTCCTGAAAGCAGGCATTTTGCAATACTTGTTTCAAATTTCTTTTAAACAAATATAGATAAAATTGAAGCCCCCATTGTCAGTTGCTTGCATGTCATCCCTGTCTGCACCCCCTCCCTTTCTTTCCTAGAAGTAACCACTCTCAACAACAGTGGTTGTCAAGGAGTGTGTTTTTTGTGGGATGAAGGTTTGGTGTCTGTATTCAATCAAGCTTATTAAATGTACAATTAGAGTCTGCTGTTTCTTTTTTTTCTGGTTACTTAATAAGACTACTTGACATGATGAACTTGAATGTGGTTTTATAGATTTCTTTATTTTTCATTGGTAATGTCTTTGTTTTTTCCTGATTACAAAACCAGTACATGTCTGCAAACAATTTAAGAGTTTATAAAGTTGAAAATGAAAGTTCTTAATAACCATACTTGAGATAACTACTTTTGATGTTTTAGTATATTATATGTCCTTCCAGACTTTCTTATATATACACCTCTGCTTAGTGTGCTGATAATATTAACTTTCCCAATGTTAATAACAAATATATCAAAGAGAATGCTTTTCTATATGCTGTGGGAAGGCAGTACATGGTGCAAATAAAATGCATTAATAAATTCTATGTTTATTTGGTGGGGGAGATGTTCTAACTTTTATATAGTTTGACTATTTTCTTTGATGCATGAAGACCCGTGGCCATTAGAACTTTCTTGTAATAACATATCCTTTGTTAATATCAGATGATGCTTTTTACTTTAAATTCTAATTTGGTTTATTACTATTGCTGCCCCTGCTTTATTTATTTATTGTTTTACAGTTAATCTGGTATAATGTCAACCATGCTTTAACATGAAATGACGTATAGAAATATTAAAAACTTGTTGCAAAAATACCCATGCACCCACACAGGAAAAGAATTCCACAGTGTTAAGAAGAAAATGCTCACCCTTAATCCCACCATTTCATGGATAGCTAGTGTTAAATTTTAGTGTATATCCTTTCAGACTATTTTTGTTAGTTTATATGGCTATATAGATTTATGTATAATTTTCTTGTTACACAAATGGGATTATGCTATATTTACATTTTTTCACTTTTAGTAACTCATAAAAATAATACATAAAATACATAAAGATAACTGTCATTTGAAGACATACAGATGGTGGCCAATAGGCACATGAAAAGATGCTCAACATCACTAATTATTAGAGAAATGCAAATCAAAACTACAATGAGGTACTATCTTACACCGGTCATAATGGCCATCATTAAAAAGTCTACAAATAACAAATGCTGGAGAGGGTGTGGAGAAAAGGGAACCTCCTACACTGTTGGTGGGAATGTAAGTTGGTGCAGTCACTGTGGAAAACAATGTGGAGGTTCCTCAGAAAACTAAAAATAGAATTACTGTGCGATCTAGCAGTCCCATTCCTGGGCCCATATCCAGATAAAACTATAATTCAAAAAGATGCATGCACCCCTGTGTTCATAAGCAGCACTATTCACAATAGCCAAGACATGGAAACAACCTAAATGTCCATTGACAGATGAATGGATAAAGAAGGTGTCGTGTATATATACAATGGGATACTACTCAGCCATAAAAAAGAATGAAATATTGTCGTTTGCAGGAACATGAAGTTCAAACAAAGCCTAAGATTAAATATGAAAAAAATCCTGCTCAGATCATTTGCCTACCACTATTTCTCAGTCCTACACCCCCAACATAGCAATATTAACAATTTCTTTTGCTTTTTTCCCAGATATTTTTGTGCCTGTCTAAAAATACGTATATTTTTCTCCAAAGAGCTTCTGTTTATATGGGCTGTATCTATTGATATCTATTACCATATGACAAATTAAAACTGAAATTGTTCTGTTTATTAATTCACTTTAAAAATAATAAACTCAGGACTTCCCTGGTGGCACAGTGGTTAAGAATCCGCCTGGCAGTGCAGGGGACATGGGTTCGATCTCTGGTCTGGAGGATCCCACATGCCGCAGAGCAACTGAGCCCGTGCGCCACAACTGCTGAGCCTGTGCTGTAGAGCCCGTGCTCTGCAACAAGAGAAGCCACCACAATGAGAAGCCCGCGTACTGCAATGAAGAGTAGCCCCCCTCGCTGCAACTAGTGAAAGTCTCACGCAGCAACGAAGACCAAATGCCAAAAAAATTTTTTAAATAATAATAATAAATAAATAAACTCATTACACGTTAACATAAATGTTTGCAGACTTTTTTGTCTGGCTTAATAGAAAACAGCTGGATTTTCATATTCACTTCTGCTTGTAATCTTTTGTGATATGTAGTTTTAGTTGAAGTATGTGAAGAAAATCTGGCTTCACCCAGGTATGTAGTTTACCATTTTAACCATTTTTAAGTGGCATTGCAATTTAGTGGCATTAATTTAATTACATTTACATTGTTGTTCAACAATTACTATCCATCTTTTTTTTTTTAATTTATTTTTGGCTACATTGGGTCTTTGTTGCTGCGCGTGGGCTTTCTCTAGTTGTGGTGAGAGGGGGCTACCCTTCGTTGTGGTGCGCGTGCTTCTCATTGTGGTGGCTTCTCGTTGCGGAGCACAGGCTCTAGGCGTGCAGACTTCAATAGTTGTGGCACGCAGGCTCAGTAGTTGTGGCTCGCAGGCTCTAGAGCACAGGCTCAGTAGTTGTGGTGCATGGGCTTAGTTACTCCGTGGCATGTGGGATCTTCCATGGCATGTGGGATCTTCCCGGACCAGGGCTCGAACCTGTGTCCCCTGCATTGGCAGGCATATTCTTAACCACTGCGCCACCAGGGAAGTCCCCACCCTCAGTTCTGACAGCAACTGCAAGTTCAAGGTGTTCCTAAAACCACCTTCAGATTTAATAATTCACTAGAAGAGCTCACTGAAAGCTATTATAACTCATGGTTACAGTGTATTACAGGGAAAGGATACAGACTAAAATCAGCTAATGAAAGAGGCACTTAGTGCAGAGTCTTGAGTTCCAAACACAAAGATTCCTTACTCCTCTCATGGAATCAGGACATGTTACACTCCTGGCACAAGTGTGTGACAATATGCATGAAGTATTACCAACCAGGGAAGCTCACCTCAGCTTCAGTGTCCAGAGTTTTCACTGGGGCTTCATTACATAGGCATGATTGATTTGATTGGTTGCCTATGTAATTGAACTCAGTCTCTAGGTTGACTGATACTGCATTACCCAAAATCCCCAGCCTAAATTACATGGTTGGTCTTTCTAGGGTGGTCACCCCTACCCTAGGATCCCATAGCAAAGATACTCTTATCAGGTGTGACATAGATTATCTCCAGAAGTCGAAGGCAGTGATCAGACCTCCTCTTGTGTAAGGCCAAATTTTTTTACTACACTGGGACAAATATCCATTTTCAGGGGCAGAGTTAGGAAAGGAATGAGACTTTTTACTGAAGATCATCTGTCTGCGAGGAATTATATTAGAATCTTTGTGTATGGTCACCTCATTAATTTTTCAAATTAACCCTGAGTAGTATTGTTTCTTCATTTTGCACATGAAAAACTGAGGCACAGAATCCAAGCAACTTTTCTGAGTGCTGGAGCTAGGATTCAGACCTAAGTTTCTCTGCTCCAAAGCCATCAAACACCAACCCATCAGGATTGCTCCATTGCACAGCTCTGGGGATACCGCCTACATTGCTGTGTTCTCTGTGGATGGTTTTCCTTACACTTGTACAGTAAAGCACCTTGTATCCCAGCCACCCTAAATAACACATACCATCTGAATAAAAGCAGTGAGCTTCCAGACAAGTTCCTAGTACTACTCTACTGTGTATGAATTCTGGAGCCATCACCACACATTGCCTCCTACCATAGCAAGTTAAAGAAAGGTTCATGAATATATACTCCCTGGTGACCTGTTTCGAAACACCAGCAATGGTTGTCTCATCTCTTCTAGGTTGATTTGAGCATCACTGAAGCTCTTGCTATTCTTTTTTTCTCAGGCTGCTGTACAGGACAGATTGAACGAGCAAGAGGGTGTACCAAGTGTTTTCAACCCACCACCATCCCGACCCTTGCAAGTTAATACAGCCGACCACAGGATCTACAGCTATGTCGTTTCAAGACCACAGCCAAGGGCAAGTTATTTCATAGCTGGAATTTCTCCCTTTTTTATTTTAAAAGTTCTTCCACTTGGTTATGTTGATCTCTGTATGATAGGAACAAAAGGAATATTCAGAATATAAACCTGTTAACTTGACCTAACTCCTTGGTAGGTTTATTGGGTTTATCATTTTTCCTTTATTCCTTAATGAACCAATGAAAGTATCCTTTTTTTTTTTCCTGTTCTATGCCAATTATTTGAAGAGTTTTCTGTGCCTTGTTTATAGCACTTCATCTACATGTATTTACATGTCTAAAAATGTTTACTACATGTTTAATAGATCTTCCACTTTTAAGTTAGAGTGTTTACTGAATTCTTTGTTGCTTCATTTTACTTAATTTTAAGCTACTTCTAGGGAAGTACTTGTAATCTCCGTGGGAGCCTTGGCCATATCTTTGAAATTAGTCTTGAAGGGCTAGCAGCAAGGAGGTGAGTTCAGTTAAATTCAGCAGGCATTTAAGAGTGTTCCAAGGTACTTGATATTTTGCTGTTGGGGATCTAGAGATGAATAAAGAGGCATTCTTCCCTCTTCAAATTATTCACAGTCAAATTAGGGAAGTTAGGTGTGTATACTGATAGTGAACACTCCAGAGAACTTTTTGGAGTTTCTTATTCTTGGAGTTCCACTCACCTCTTATACTTGGATTTAGAATTTACTCCATCACTCCTTTTTGTGGAGTACTTGATAATGTTTTAAAAATAGTTTCTAAGTAGCTGTTTTGGGGTATTCTGAAGTAGAACAGCACAGATTCCTAGAGCAATTATATGATTCAAGGAGTAGTTCTAGGGAATTCCCTGGCGGTCCAGTGGTTAGGACTCTGCACTTTCAGTGCTGAGGGCCCAGGTTCAATCCCTGGTCAAGGAACTGAGATCCTGCAAGCCGTGTGGTGTGGCCAAAAAAAAAAAAAAAAAAGAAAAAGAAAAAAATTGTTTTCTATTTTAAATTTTAAAAAAAAGGAGTAGTTCTGTGTGTGTCCAATGTTTCTCCAGTTTGTTTTGGGCTTGACTGTGTTTGGGACCCTAATGTCCACTAATGGAGCTCCAGAGCTCTAGAGCTCCCTGGCCATGGACACAAAGGATCTCAGGTTAACACAATATACCGTGTAAGAAATGCTTTGTAAGCTAAAGAGCCCTATATATTTGCTAATTAATAATAAGAGCAGCAGTAATCAACACTGTTAAAATAATAATTAAGAGTATTACCAAGATTAGCAGCTGTTTGGAGATTTATAATTGTGGTTAATATAATTATTTGTCATTTATATACAAATGTCCAAGGTAGCAATAGTGGTTATCTTTCTTGTTATTTCTATATACCACATTTTAATGTATTAAGTCTAAAAAGGAAAGAATGAATATTTATGATTTGGGGAGGAAAACTGGCAACTGAATTTGACAGCTAATGTATGTAAGTAGCTATAGAATAAGTGTTCAAGCAGATTTAATACAAAAATTATTGTGTAAAGAAAAATTTAATAGTATTAGATGAAGTGAGGTCAAAGGTAGTTGGTTTTTAAGAAGGATGAGGTGGGCCAGGAAACAGGAACCTTGTTTTGCGGAGAGAGAAATGACAAGAAAAGGACAAAAAAGAATGAAAATCTTAGCTAGCAATTAAGGTATTAGGGATTGAGAGAATGATATCTAACTTTGTTTTTGGAATTTCAGGGGCTGCTTGGATGGGGTTATTACTTGATAATGCTTCCATTCCGGTTTACCTATTATACAATACTTGATATATTTAGGTATGTACCTTTGTATGTATGTGTTAGTAGTAACAAGGTAGACGTTGGAGCTGAAACATAGACAAGAATAAGCATTACGCTCTATCAATTTTGGCTTGCCAGTTTGCCATCAGATTGAATACTTTCCCTGAAGTATTCATATAGCATGAAAATATTTTCGGTTTTTCAGACATAACAACAGATGTTATCATTTTCACAAATAAGTCTGCCTCCCTATCCCACATGTTTGTCCCCCTACATTCCCTAGTTAATCTTCACACCCTTTCCTTTCCAATCTCTGTTATCTTTACTAGCTTCACACTCCTTGTAACTTTTACCCTAAATCATTTTACAACTCATAATTCCAACAAATTCTTTTGCTCTGAGATGACCTACTTTCTTCTGAATTCCTCCTATAACAGTTTCACCATTCTAGACACACTTTCTGTACATTTTCCTCTCCTGGCAACCCATAGGTTGCTGGCACTGGAACCCTTCCATATGTGTACCCCCTTGCTTCACACTTTCACCTTTCTTCTTAATTCCTTCATGTACCATTTGGAGAGCTCAGCACAGGAAGCTACAGAAAGGCTGGAAAATGTCAAGGGGCCCAAGTTTCTGGCACATCCGACTTGGGGTGTCTGGTCTGGAACTCAGTAGTAGATGAACCCACACCTAGACTTCATGGAGAACTAAAATGTTTTATGGGCATCCACGCCAACAGCTGGAGCCTTGCATACAGGACATTCTATACCTTCCTCTAAATATGGGCTGATCTTTGCCTTGCTCTAGGGAGCAGAGCCTGAAGGTAGGGACCCAGCAGCTGCAGAAGTGTTAGGATCAGACGATGCCTAAGAATGGGCATGTAAAAACCTTTAAAATCATAATGAAGTCTTAGTTGACATCTCTATTTTTTTTTTAAAAGCTGATTGTCAGGGGCTTCCCTGGTGGCGCAGTGGTTGAGAGTCCGCCTGCCGATGCAGGGGACGCGGGTTCGTGCCCTGGTCTGGGAAGATCCCACATGCCGCGAAGCGGCTGGGCCCGTGAGCCATGGCTGCTGGGCCTGCGCGTCCGGAGTCTGTGCTCCGCAACGGGAGAGGCCACAACAGTGATAGGCCCGTGTACCGCAAAAAAAAAAAAAAAGAGTTAAAAGCTGATTGTCCTAAATTGTTTGGCCATTGGAATATATTGTAATGAGAAACAAAAAAATTAAAACCTTTATCCATTCATCAAAATTTGAAAACTTAAAAGAGTAATAAGATAATCCTAAAATACTTGATTTCAGAGAAATTTATCAAAACATTAACCTTCTTAAGGATTTCTAATCACTCCCCCACATACACAGCTTCTTACCTTTGTTTTTAATTTGCTCTGGAATGTTTGTGTCAATGAGTTTGATTTGATTACTCAGGAGAAATTCCAAGTGAAATCATGTATATATGGGGAATTTGTTAAGGGGATAAGGAATTGGCTCAATATTTGGTAAGGAAGGTATCATAGTTTAGTCAGCTTTTCTATGCTGATATTTCTTTAAGTATATGAATATTGTTTGCTTTCCTTGGGAAAAAATATGCATGGCATGTGTTACTAATTTTAATGCAACTGTATCATCCAAGTAACTTATTTAATGTTATGTAGCACATTGACTTATCAACCCCCTGCTCCTTTGCCTTTTATGGAAACCCAGAGGATAAATAAATGGTACTATGCAAATGTGATAAGATGGGCTCTTTAGAAACAGATGTGTGGTACCGTCTTTAACCTTACAGTAACTGCCAGGTCTCCAACTCTGCCAGTGTTGTCTAGATCCATTTTATAACTTCCTCCACGGATGCTGTCAAGCATAAATCAGTGAGCAGAATTTACTTGCCCCATTGAAGAGCAAGTCAGTCATGACTGCAAGTTTGGATTTGAAGTTCTTGTCCATAATTTGAATAGTTTGGGAATGTGGACTCATAATTCAAAATCCCAGGAGAACAGAAAGGAAAGGGAGAGGCAAGTAAAAGAACCAGAAAGAGATACAGCTCTGTTCTAGAATAACACTGTCTAATAGA
The DNA here is from genome assembly GCF_025265405.1 of Mesoplodon densirostris. Classification (NCBI taxonomy): domain Eukaryota; kingdom Metazoa; phylum Chordata; class Mammalia; order Artiodactyla; family Ziphiidae; genus Mesoplodon; species Mesoplodon densirostris. The sequence continues at coordinate 153,836,013 of NC_082663.1, forward strand.
ACTTTCTGTGATGATGGAAATGTTCTATATCTGCAGTGTCTAGTGCGGAAGCCACTAGCCACATGTGGCTTTTGAGCACTTGAAATGTGGCTGGTGTGAGTGAGGAAGTGAATTTTTAGAATTGTATTTAATTAAATTAATTTTCTTGGTAATTTAGATAGCCACATGTGGCTCGTGGCTGCTGTTTTAGACAGTGCTGCTATGGAGAGTCTGGGGGCACAGCCTGACCTGTGATCTTTTTGGTTATTGCGTCTTCCTTTCCCAGTTCTTATAGCCCTAAATTTTTCTGCAAAAAGCACTCAAGATTTGTTTAGGCCAGTGTTGGAATTTATAATTCTAGTAATTTGCATTCTTCTTAAGCAGGCAGTGGTATAACACTTGCTGCTTTGTGGCTTTTGAGCTAGACTGTACTCTCAGGTTTGATGGTCCACTCACAGACCGTTCACCTCCCTTTGCTGCCATGCCCATGGCTCTGCTATAGGAATCTTTACAAACTGGCCCACTCCATATGCACTACAGTAAGCCGATTCATGTGATATTTATTCCTTCCTCCCCAGGTTTGCTCTTCGTTTTATACGGCCTGACCCTCGCAGCCGGGTCACTGACCCCGTTGGGGACATTGTTTCATTTATGCACTCTTTTGAAGAGAAATATGGGAGGGCACACCCTGTCTTCTACCAGGGAACGTACAGCCAGGTCAGTGCCACAAACCATATAGATGCCAATTTATTGATATGATTCTATCCTCAAAGGAAAGCATAGCTTAGCACTGATCATGTCATTCTTTTATTCAGAAACTTTAAATAGCTTTTTATTGCTTACACAAAAAGAGACCAAGCCCTTTAGCTGGGCCCTCCTTGATCTAATCCCAACCTCCTTTTGAGGTCTTTCCTGCATAACTTGTTTCCCTATACCCTAGGTTCCAGCTGACCATTCCCTTAACATACTCTGTACTTTCCCACCTCTGTGCCTTTGCTTTTGCTTTACTGTTTCCTCTATCTAGAATGCCTTCCTCACATTTTTGCTAATTGGAATCTTGCCCATCCTTCACCAGCTCATGTCACTCCCCTCTTGTACCCTTTCCTAATTGTTGCGCCCTACCCTGCCTACTTGCAATCTAAAATAGTAGTCTTTCCTTTTGTACTTTCATAGTGGTTTTCTTTTTTTAAAAAAACGTTATAGCAATTTCACATTCTTCCTTATTTTATAGTTGTTTGTGTTAATGTCTTATCTCCTGTACCAGACTGTAAGCTCCTTGTAGGCAAAACCTAAGTCTTAGATCCCTCACAGAATTGAATAAGGGGATAGACCATAGACTGAAAGCAACACATCTCATTCAATCCAAGCCACACAGACATTCGACTGTTGTTACCTCTCAGGGAACAAAAATTAGGAGTTCTATGGGTGTTGGGCATATCTCTAGTTTACCAGAGAAAAATGTAAAAGTAACACCGTATGCCTGAGGGTGGTTCTGCAGCCTCCAGGATTCCTGGATCTATCTGGAGAAAGAGAAAAGTGCTTACTCTTGCTTCCTTCTGTGATTCTCCCACATCTGCTTTTTCCCACTGGCTGCTCCCACCCAACTCAAAGAGCATTAAGCACCTACTATATGCCACGCATTGTGCTCAGTGCTAGAGATATAGACATGAATGAGATGGGCGCCTCTCATACACCCTCTTTGCTGTAATCCTGAGGGTAGACCACCAGTGGTGGTTCAGGAAATCTTAATTAAATTGTAATGTACCTGGGATTCTGCAAATGCAAAAGCATACACAGAAATCTGGGACACTAGCCTTGTCTTTGAAGATCTTTTAACCCTATGCTCTTTAAAATGCCCTTGGGTCCCTCAGTCCCTCATCCCTGCTTGGTATGTGGCCTTGGATCAGGCTCATCTTCGCAGTATTTTTTATGTTGTAGCTGTAAAGTGGCAAAATTCTCATCTCCCTTTTCAGGTCAGATTCTCCTGTTTATATCTTCCTTTAGATTGTGGGAACAGCTGACTTTTCTGTGATTGGGCGGGATGGGGGCCTTTTTTTGTCAGCCTGCCTACTCTTATGTGCCTGATAGAATTTAAATCCTAACAACACTAAAAACTTTTTCATTGAAGCTTGTTAGCATGGACTTTCTGTAGGGAGAGAAATGCCAGGGGTATGAAGGTAGGAGCCCAGGAATTTTCTGGTTTTCTTGCTCACCTTTTTCCCTCATTTCTTCTTTTGTTCCTAAATACGTAGCTGTATCCATTAGGACCCTTAGCCTAATTAAAAGTTTGAGGCACAGTCATCATCGTAATTTGGGATCTTCTGTTTCTCACAGGCACTTAATGATGCCAAACGGGAGCTTCGCTTTCTTTTGGTTTATCTACATGGAGATGATCACCAGGACTCTGATGAGTTCTGTCGGTAAGTGGATTGATTTTTTTTTTTCCTCTTTTCTGATCTTATCTACTGATAATCTGTAGTAAGCAAGTTCTTCTCATGTCCTCTTCATCCCTCTCCACAGCACCACACTCTGTGCTCCTGAAGTTATTTCACTAATAAACACTAGGATGCTCTTCTGGGCATGCTCCACAAACAAACCTGAGGGATACAGGGGTAAGTCGTGTTTCTTTTGCCTCATTGAGGTTGTTGAGATATCTTTGGAATAATCTGGAAGGACATGCCATTTATTGCATGACTATTCTGTGGCTGACCAATCCTCTCAGCAGTCCTGAGAGATGGGGGTTGTATTACCTCCACTTTATGGTTTAGGAAACAAGCTCAGAGAGTTTAAGCCACTGGCCCAGGATCATACAGTGAGCAAGCTCAGGTCTGTCAGACTCTAGCCCATTCATTACAGTTAACCATTGCCAGAGCCTGTTCTATTTTTAAAAATACCCAGTCCTGGGGCTTCCCTGGTGGCGCAGTGGTTGAGAGTCCGCCTGCCGATGCAGGGGACATGGGTTCGTGCCCCGGTCCGAGAAGATCCCACATGCCGCGGAGCGGCTAGGCCCGTGAGCCATGGCCACTGAGCCTGCGCGTCCGGAGCTTGTGCTCCGCAACGGGAGAGGCCACAACAGTGAGAGGCCCGCGTACCGCAAAAAAAAAAAAAAAAAAAAAACCGGTCCTGACCAGCAGCTTGCCTTTAATCTTAATGAGCTTTTTACTGAAGAGTTTATTCTTGTCATCAGCAATTTTAACAGAGCTTCTTGCACAATGAGTTTGAGTACCCTGAGTGCTGATAGGGGTTCAGAAAGCTCAGATCTTTGCTGACTATAACTAACTCTTAACTGGAGGTAAATATCTTTAGAAGTCAGTATAAGATATAAAGGTATCTAGTGAAGGAAAATGTAGTCACTTTGCAGCTACTTCTATTCAGCAACTTTTGAATATATACTAGCATACCAGGCACTGTGCTAAATCCTGAGAACCAAAGATGCAGCAGATGTTTTGTCTACATCCTGGAATCCGAATTGTTATACCTAATTGGTTTTTAAACATCTGATAAGTTCCTGCAGTATATGTTTTGCCATTCTCTTATGGCTTTGGGTGTGAGGAGTGATAGATAGAAGGAGACTAAGGATATTTTTAATAGAAGCTTAAAATCTCTTCTTTCAAATCATAAGGTAAAAGAGGTAAAACTCTGTAATTGTAAAATCTTGGTTATTTGGAAGACCAACTTTCTAAACTCCTTCAGAACAGAAAAGCTAGCCCTTTTTTAGTGGATGGGGGCAGGTGGGACATAGGAAAAGGGGAGAAGGAAGGGATTGGATAAGAGGAACAAAAGACAGGGAAGATGATGGTGGAGATTCTCACCAGTAACATAAAGCTTGAGACTTGCAGCCTTGTCCCCTTAGGCTTGACCCCAACACAGGGGGAAATTATGCTGAGCAGTAGCCAGAGTCTTTGTAGATCCTTTTCCCTCCATCAAATAGACATTGTTCTTGAACTCTGCAGCCTGCCCTAGCATCATCATGACAACCACACCCCACCAGAAAAGCCTGTCCTACTCTAATCAAATTACCTGGGAATAGGGACACAAATATATAACAACAACAGCAAAAAGATTGAGAAACTAGGAGGGAAAAAGGTAGGCAGGGAATAAATGACACCTCCCTTCTTTCCCAACTGAGACCAAAGCAGTTCTCTCTTGCTTGTTGTGTAAAGTCTAAGAATTAATCTGTTTTATCCCTAAGTCCTGCCCTTGATCTTTTGGGTCTTCTTTCTGTCAGTCTCGCAGGCTTTAAGAGAAAACACCTATCCATTCCTGGCCATGATTATGTTGAAGGATCGGAGAATGACTGTGGTAGGACGGCTAGAAGGCCTCATTCAGCCTGATGACCTCATTAACCAGCTGACATTTATCATGGATGCAAACCAGACTTACCTGGTGTCAGAACGCCTAGAGAGGTACAGGGGAGTTCCTCTCTGGAACTGAGACCAGCTGTAGACTTGGGTGCCTTACCTGGGGCTCCACAAATCCTGACTTCTTCTCTGTTAGGCAACTTTAAAAGCCTTGTCCATTTAGTGTTAAAATGTTTATATATTTTGACCTAAATAACTCCATCAGACCATCTTTTCTTGGAGATGTGATTCAAAATAAAGACAGGACTCTATGCTCAGGAATGTAAATTGTGTCATTTAAAATAGCTGAGCATGATATAAAGAACTTAAATGTAAAAAATGAGGAATGCTTATAACTCCCCCATCACTTAAGTAATGTGCATTAATTAATGTAGAAAATTCAGGAAACATAGAAAAGCACAGAAGAAATTTTAAATCATTCATAATCCTACCACCACTTTTAACATTCTGGGATATTTCCTTTTAATTTTATAGACACAGACACACACACTCCTATGTACATACACAATTTTTTGGAGAGAAAAAGAAATATCCCAAAATGTTACAGTGTTTTCTCTTTGATTAGTAGAACTCTGAATAAGATGTTTCTATATTTTTCACATCTTCTAAAATGTGTGTATGTGGTTTTTTTGTTTTATGAAAGCAACATACACAAAAATGTTGTAACCCAGAAAGGTATTTACCTATAAAATATCCTGCTGGTCATTTTACGGCAATAATATTGTGTTACTTCTGTTAGGATTGCGGGGAAAGGATAGTTTTACATGGAAAGTTAAAAAGAGAGGGAAAGGGGCTTCCCTGGTGGCGCAGTGGTTGAGAGTCCGCCTGCCGATGCAGGGGACACGGGTTCGTGCCCCGGTCCGGGAAGATCCCACATGCCGCGGAGCGGCTGGGCCCGTGAGCCATGGCCGCTGAGCCTGTGCTTCCGGAGCCTGTGCTCCGCAACGGGAGAGGCCACAACAGTGAGAGGCCCGCGTACCGCAAAAAAAAAAAAAAGAGAGGGAAAAGCTTGCCATTTCTTTTTCTGCCAAATTAAAGTAAGAAAGAGATGGCTCATTCAGATTCTGCATGAGAATCTGAATCCCTTATGGTAATGTTAACTGGTCATCTGCCAAGATTGTCAACCTTTTTAACCCTCTAAAAAATTTCAATATAAGAAAACACAGAGCTTTGTGAGATTTATTTTTTCCCTCTATGCTTTTGATCTGTCCACAGGGAAGAACGAAACCAGACCCAGGTGCTGAGACAACAACAGGATGAGGCCTACCTGGCCTCTCTCCGGGCTGACCAGGAGAAAGAGAGGAAGAAGCGGGAGGAGCGGGAGCGGAAGCGACGGAAGGAGGAAGAGGTGCAGCAGCAGAAGCTGGCAGAGGAGAGACGGCGGCGGGTAAGGAGCCTGTCTTTATTTACTTCTGGTGACTCCCGAACTGGTCTTTTCTCAAGTGTGAAAGAAAAAAAACTAGATGATAGGATTGTGAGTGATTTAAATTCTCCATGCCATTTTAATATTTACTACATTTTCACAAAAAGTATTTTTTAATTGTTTATTAAAACAAATACAAGAGTAAGTAAAAGTTAGGCAGACCAGCTCTGTTCCATGAAAAGTAAGTATAAATAGATAATAAGCAGTTCAATATGCTAATTCACAGCAGTAGGTTTTAAGCATTCATTCTTAGTACCAGTGTTTAGCTCATCTGACATTTTATTCATCATCTTGTTTCATTGCATATTGCCGCTTGATTATAGCCAGGGTCTTTTAGTCATTCCCTTTTTTCTAACAGTTACATACCTTAACATAGTCAATAAATAATACATGTGATGCAATAGTATGTAATCAAATAAATATATTTTGAATTAGGGTGTTTCTGACCCTTGCCAAGAAGTTTTTCTTCTGATACTGGTTATTAATTTTTCGTCTGACTGCCCAGTAAACCTACATGATGTGATTGTGTTTCTTGTTTCCTTGTTCCCTAATTGGAGCCATAGCCTCACCTTTGCTTTGTGTCTCTACAGAATTTACAAGAGGAGAAGGAAAGGAAGTTGGAGTGCCTGCCCCCGGAGCCTTCCCCTGATGACCCTGAAAGTGTCAAAATCATTTTCAAATTACCCAATGATTCTCGAGTAGAAAGACGATTCCACTTTTCACAGTCTCTAACAGTAAGGACTGCCTAAGTTGTGTGAAGTGTGTATAAAGTCTGGGCTGTAGATATGGAAACTTTTAAAGACTCGCAAGAGTGTTGTTGCTGTATCTGCTGCTCTGATGAACAGGGGAGGAAGGAGGTGGGGCAGAGAGAAGAGTGCACTGAATTACTGTAGGTTCCTTCAGGTCTAGCTGCCAACTCAAAGCAGTTATTAAGGTTTCATTTTATCATGTTGGAGCTCTGCTAAGAAGAAAAGATACCTTACCAAGAAGTCCCACAAAAGACTTGTATGTTGGAGGTGGGAGGCTCTTCCAAGCTGCTCGACTTGGATTGGCTTTAGAATCCCACCAGAACCCCTTGCTGTGTAGAAAAAGCTCTATCCCCGCTGCCCTGGAAGGACTGGAATTACACAACTGAATATAAATGCATGTGCAGCTTGCATGCAGTTGTCACTCTTTCTTTCTACTCAGCCCATTAGAAGCCCCACTTAGTAGGGCTACCTTGTATATCTGGTGTCCATAGGTAAATAGTGTTTGTCATTCCATAAGGATGTAGTTAAAAGCAGAGACTCTCAGAGTCTCACAGAATGAAGATCAAATTCTCATTGTTCCACTGTTAATAGATGTGTTTCCTTGGTCAGTTTACTTAATCTCTAAGCCTCAGTTTCTTCATCTGTAAAATGGGTATAATAGTCGCTCTTTAATAGGATTGTTAGGATTAAGTTCATATGTAAAGTGCTCAACATTGTGCCTGGCTCATAGTAAGCATTCAAACGCTATTGTTTTTGGTGTTTATTAGCAGAAGGAAGTTCCTGTTTATATTGAGCGTTGGTAAGTTGCCTTTCCAAGTTTACAACTATAATAGATTCTGCCATTTCCCTGATCATTTGAAATAATCAAGAATAAACTGCATAATAGAAATGTGGATGCTCTGTAGTCAGGTGAGGCTGGGTAGCACATTCATTACTTCTCCTGTTTAACTGGAAAACATTGTCCAAGTTATAGAGTCTCTTATAGGACCTCAGATATATCCCGTATGTAAAATGGAAATATAACCTGTCCTCTGATAACATTAAACTGAAGGTATGTCAGGCACTGTGCTAGGCACCCTAGGGGTTATGCAGGTGAGTAAAGCATGGTTCTGGAATTCATGGAGCTTACTGGCCAGTAAGGAATGTAAGACGATTCAAAGAGCTAATTCAGGGCCTCCCTGGTGGCGCAGTGGTTGAGAGTCCGCCTGCCGATGCAGGGGATACGGGTTCGTGCCCCGGTCTGGGAGGATCCCATATGCCGCGGAGCGGCTGGGCCCGTGAGCCGTGGCCGCTGAGCCTGCGCATCCGGAGCCTGTGCTCCGCAACGGGAGAGGCCACAACAGTGAGAGGCCCGCGTACGGCAAAAAAAAAAAAAAAAAAAAAAAAAAGAGCTAATTCAGAGTAAAACGTTGTCAGGCATTCTGGTGAGAGAGAAGCAATAGCTTCCTCATTTTATTTGTTTATCTCTCATTTATACATTGATTTATATGGGGGAAGGTGCTCACATCTCTAACTTTGGATTTTTTAGTTGGGAATAACATGAATGAGCCTCACACAGGACCTAGCATGTAGTAGATGGTTTCTAAATGTTCATTCCCTTTCCTTGATGTGTTTCCTAACTGCTGTTTTCTGTGTGGGTATTAGCTTGCAGCCATGTTCACTGACAGTTTCTCTGTAGTATGCCCAAGCGCTTATGGAGCTTTTACTCCCCAAACTCTAATTATCATTTTGTATATAAAAAGCCTAACCAAAATTTCCTCTCTTGAGAGTTTTGGAGGAAAATCTATTAGAATTGTGGAATAGAATAGACTTTTAGCCAAAGGGGAACCAACCCATTTGTTAAATATTTAATCCTTGTAGGCTTTTTAAATACGTTTACACTACAAGTTATTTTTTAAAGAAGAAAAAAACTTCAGATGGATAGAAATAATTCATAAATGGGGACAAGGATCAGATGGGAAAGAAAGAAGTGTAAGAGGAGAGGTGTATTGGCAGTGCTGGCCTTTCATTTAACATTCATAGAGTTAATAACATGTAACTGAATAATGAGTTACAGTTTTTTAGTGCTCCTGCAGACTTTGTGTGATCTTCCTGTGAGCTCTACCCTTTATAAATACTCTCCATGAGTGAATGTGCAGCAAAATGCTGTTTGTGCATGATGCTCAGCTCTTGACAGGGGTTAAAAGCTAGGATAAAAAAGGGTAAACTGTAGGAAAATCTAGCCTTCAAGAGTGAGCAGAAAAGTGGCAGCTGACTTTCTCCTAAATGAATGCATGTAAGAGAGAAACCAAATTATACTCAACCCAGAAATCATTTTTCTATCCATTATGAACCAAAAGGGACCTGTCGAGGTGATTTCATCTGTTTCCTGATGGTATTGGCGCATTGCCAGTGATAAACAGAAAATGCCAGTGTTGTATCAGTGTTGAGTATTGTCAAGCAGTGGCTGAAAAGGAAGCAAGATATTTTGCCCTTTTGTAAAACCCTTGTTGGGTTCATACCAAGAATACTTGGTGCAAGTCTAACTGATGCATCTCAAGAAAAGAAAAGGAGAATGAATGTTAATGGAAATTGCAAAGACAGAGAAAAAGGAACTGAAAGTGATTAAGGTTGGTGGACCAAAATATGAGAATTTTGTAAAATCATGAATGGATTAGGTGAAAGGAAAATGAATTTACTCCGTAAACGGATTTGTAGCAATAGCCTCTTCAGGCAGAGGGGAGGAACAAAAAGGAAATAGAAATAGATTCCCTCAAAAAAGTAAGGGGTAACTTGAATGGGGTGCTCCTGATCTTTGGGACGGACCTGAAAGAGGTTAGCAGTGCCCTATACCGCACATCCCTTAGAGTCTTGTTAAAAACAGAATTTGAGATAAAGAGGACCATAGATCAGACCCAGGGTGCCTGTTCTTAATGTGTGGCGTTAAGAGACAGGGGAAAATAAGAATTTACCTGTACCTTGCCAGAGCCAGACCAGGGTGAAGAGGGCTTTCTCACAGAAGAGAGGTCTACGTGGAGGGTGTCAGATCTCGATCAAGTGAAGGAGGTGTGCATATGTGGGGGCACCCAGTGCAGACAAGTCAGAGCCCAAGTGGCCTGGGGATGGGGTGGGTGTTAAATCCAGAACCAGGTAAGGAGGGTGTACATGAGGAGAGGGGAATCAACTCATGGCTCTCAGTATACAGGGGGAAATACAGATATAGATGCATATATGTATGTACACATTGTCTGGCTTTCTCCACAGAGAGTGCTTGGGAACATCAGCACCCCAATAGCAATGAACATACCTAGCACCTAGATCATGGTTGTTATTTATTTATTTTCTGTCTTTTCGTTTTTGGCCACACCACACAGCATGCAAGGTCTTAGTTCGCTGACCAGGGATCGAACCCATGCTCCCTGCAGTGGAAGCGTGGAATCCTAAATAAACACTGGACCTCCAGGGAATTCCCTAGATCATGGTTTTTAAATAGCATTGTCCATTAAGAAGAATCATGGTTCCTTGGAGAAATGGCTGATTCCAGGACTGGGACAAGGAAAATACAAGATTAGCCTGGAACACCTTGTGCCACAAAGCAAGGAATTATTCAAAGAATAATGGAGACATGTCAGAAAGACACGGAGGCCAGCTTGACTGGGCTCCTCAGACTCCATCTGAAACAGTTTGAACATTAGAACCTATTGAGTAAAATAGGAAAGCATGGCTCTATATTAATATAAATAAATAAATTGAAGAAAGTTTGAGGAGCCGAATGTCTCCGTAGTCTCAGAATACCTCCCCACAAAATACTCGTTAATAACAAAGGAGAAAAGACTACCTTAGAGCGGAGAGGCCTGGCAGGCACCATCTTAATCAAGTGGTCACAGCGGACATCATAGGTAATGGAGCAAAATGAAATTGTACTCCACCTGAATAGGATGTATTGAGTAGAGCACAGCATCATTTCTGTAATACTCCTGTCAAAGATGCATAACTGGAAGCTAATAAGAATAAACATCAGATAAACGAATTGAGAGACAAAGTAACTGACCAGTAATCTTTAGGAGTGTCAAGGTCATGAAAGTCAAGGAAATCCTGAGGATTTGTTCCAGGTTAAAAGGAGCAGACTTAGGAGATGTGACAACGACTAAATGCAACATACAATTTTAAACTGGATCTTTTTGCTATAAAAGGCAACTGCCAAAACTTGAATAGGGCCTGAATAAAAATTTAATGTATATTATTATATTACAGTAATAATGTATCAGTTAAGTTTCCTGATTTTGAGGGTTGTTTTATGAAGGTGATTGCCCTGTTTGTAAGATATGCACAAGTATTCTGGGGTGATGGGACATTCAGTTGGTAGCTCTCTTTCAGCTGGTTCAAAGAAAAAATTCTGTACCTATGCTTCCAACTTTACTGTAACTCTTGATTATTTGTAAGTTTAAAATGTTTAACTTTATATCAGACAGGTTTTCAAAAAAGAAACAGATGGGTCAACTCAGAGTAGGACTAGCATTGGGCTGTGCAATCAATCTCTTAAAAGAGCTTCCCGACATGTTTGCTCTGTGAAATGGATCGACTTTGAAATGGAACTTCAACCTAATGTGATTACTTCATATCTCCAAGTTACCCTGGGGAGAGCTGGGGTATATTGGATTTCATGGTTGTGTGTGTGTCTTTGTCTTTTTCTCACTGCCCTTCTTTTTCTATAGGTAATAGAAAATTACCTTCTTTTTCTGCAGGTAATCCACGACTTCTTATTCTCCTTGAAAGAAAGCCCTGAAAAGTTTCAGATTGAAGCCAATTTTCCCCGGAGGGTGCTGCCCTGCACCCCTTCAGAGGAGTGGCCCAACCCCCCCACACTGCAGGAGGCCGGACTCAGCCACACAGAAGTTCTCTTTGTTCAGGACCTAACAGACGAATGACACTTTTTCTTCCTCTCCTTTTCCACCCCAATCCCTAAAAGAAATGGAAAAAAACAAAACAAAAAATTAAGAGAGAGAAGTTCATATTATTATTATTATAATACAATATTTTTTTTAAAAGACTGCTGCATCCTCAGGAAGGATCGGAAACCATGCTGCCTGCAAAAGTCACCACCTGTGTGTGCACTCGAGGTTAGCAGTGAACGTTCCTGCTGGCAAACCTGCCCTTCCCCACTGCCTCTGCACCATACCTTCCAAGGAAAGGAGGCTCTTCACCTCCAACCCAGCCATTGTCCCAACGGGGGAAGGGGACATTCCCACGAAATCTCATTCATTCTTGCTTTTATAGAAAATAAAAGTGAAAAAACCTCCAACAACCAGCTACTGCAGCATCTCCTGAGGACTTGCTTCTTCCACCTCTGGAGAAGAGAGGGAAGGGAAGGCACAGAGCAGAGGTGTTCCTTGAACTTCCCACAATTTATGAATAACTTTAAATTTTTTGTGTTGTTGCTTTGTAATGACCAAAGGAATCAGGCTGACATAGGTGTATTTTTTTTCCTTAACATCATTTGATAAAGAGCTATTTCTTAAACCCATGAATTCTTGCCCTGGGCTCCTTAGCCCACAAGAGTGTAATAAAGGTGTCCCAGGCTGGTTTGTGCTTATTTCTGCCATTGTCCCTCTCACGTTCCCAGAGAGGTTCTTTTTGGTCCAACTCTTGCTGTCCTTTCTTGCCACCTATGCACCCCACTTGGTACAATGGGAGGAAATCTGGGTTTGTAGCCCTACAAAGGCTGTGTATGTACAGATACACCCATATACATGGTATGAACTCCGTGTAGACTAACCTATACGTACAACCGCAACTTTTCCTTGGAATCTGGACCAGGTGGTCACTATGGGATCTGAACAAAGGATATGTGTTCTGACATGTGCATGCTATTCCTGCCTAGCCCTGAGCTTTCCTGAATTGCCAAGCTTGGTGCCTTTCCAGACGACTAGCAGGGTCTGTGGTGGAACAAGCAGAACCATGTGAGAGTACCCCGCCTGTCTCACTGGGAATGTGGTGGTGATGGTGGTGTTTTAAGGGTTGAAAGAACCAGAGGCCTTGAAGGGAGCCAAGACAGAACTCAGCCTGTGTAAAGTGTCAGAAGGCACATTTCAGTTTTTGATGTAGCCACCTGCTGGGGGCAGTTTTATCCTCTCCCTCTCTTGCTGTGTTGAAGCAGTAGGGGTTTTTCCCTCTGATGTCTCATCTGTGGTTGAGTTTATGGTAATGGGTACTGGGGTCAGGCCATGTATTCATAGATGTCAGCGTGAGCTGACAAGTATTCCAAAGTGTTCTGTAGCTAGACTTGGAGAACTTGTAACACTGCAAGTTACTGAAGTTATTGCAGTTCCCTAGCATGCTGTGAGGCCAGGGGTTCATGCATGTCAACATAAAGCATAACTTGCTAGATTTGCAGCCTCCAAAGGCTTTCTCTTGCTTAGCTAAAACTAAGGACCATTCTTTTAGGTAGCAGTGATGTGACTGCTCTTCTCTGCCACCCTTAGTGGTTGGGGTAAACACCAAGGGGCAGGGTGAGGAGCCCCATGGGTATCACCTGGGGAGCCTGAGAATTTCCCAGTGGCCTTGGCACAGGTGTCTGCAGCACCATCTCCAGGAAACTTTAATTCTGCTCCTGGCTGCCTGTTTTTCTTTCACTTTGTTTCCTGTTGTCCCAAGTCCAGATGAGTGGGAAATCGCTTTCCGACTGTTGTCATAAAATGTATCTGGAGTGACTAAGGATAAACTGTGTTCTCCATTCTACCTTACGTGAAGTCTGCTTCCTGCTGACAACCATGCAAAGATGAATTTTTCCTCTTAACTCGGAGCCACCCTCCCTGTCTGGAATGCAGAGCTGTTTCCCTGCGTAGGAGGGTATTAAGGACCTTCACCAGGCTGGGTGTCCCAAGTATTTTTTCCACACCTCTTTGGGAAGTTGTAAATTTTTTTCTTAATTCAATCTGCATCTTATTCTATGATGTGCACTTTACGCCTGTTGCCTTTTGATAACTTGTCCAGTGAAGGAGGTCAGATGCCAGAGTATTAAAGTCTATTCGTGTTGGTACAACTCTTGGGTTGGCCTGTCCATTTACTTTAGTTTTCAAGAGGCTCCACCTGAAACACATGCTTCTTCCTAGCGTTGAAACAGCCCTGCTTTACTCAGTCCCGGTTCCTGTCTTCACACTGACCTAGACCTGCTGCCTAGGTGCCATCTCCTTTCCTCCATGAAAGACACACATTTTATCAACGCCCGTACAATCTGTATGTTACTCCCAAGGACCTCTGGGAACTTGATGGGACCTGCAAGTGAGAAAATACTGAGAAGCCGGTGATCTGCAAGCATTTGCTCTTCTTTCCAAACCACCTCCTGATGATTTCAGCTGTTGTTTCCAAATGGCAAGTCATCAACTAAACAAAAACACTTGTTTCCAGTTTTGTTCTGTACTCCCAAGGCTAAAGTAGATTCAGCTGAATTTCCATAGGAACTGACCAAAGATCCCTAATTGAAGTCAGTCGAATTTCTGTATCCTCAGTCTTCTCACTTCTGCAGAATTTCCTGCAGCAAATACTCCTTTCTCCTTGCTTGTTTTCACTATGGTGTTTGGATAAGATGGCCAATGGAGAATATTTCTTTAAAAAAAAAAATAAAAAGAACCTAGAATCTTCAACTGAGCTGTCTTGAAAATTGCTAATGGTGCCAAGGCCAAGGAAAAAGTTACAGAAAATGACTGTGGGAAGGAGTGATAACCCCCAGAATGCAAAATCAGGAGTGTATTATCTGGTGCTTGAACAAGGAGCTCCACTTTACAACTGGTTTTTTTTTAGGACTTGTGAAGGATGCAGCAACAGGAAATCCATCCACAAAGGATGCAGTGCCCCAACTTGTACTGCACCTGAATAGTTACATGATAATTTACTGAAGAAATATAGTGTACTTTAAATTTTTTTCATAAAAGTTTACACTGTATTGTAGGTTAACATTAAATGTTTTATAACAAAAATTTCCTAACAAGTTGTGGGTCTTTCTGTCTAGGGGAGATCTGGTAGATGTTTCTCTGTCTGAAGGCAAGGTTGGAAAACACCAGGAGAGGGAACAGAGGGAACATTGCCAAGAAGCAGGGAGTTAAAATAGACCTTCTACAATGTGTTCCTGTGGAAAATGTCAGCTCAGGCAGCGTGCTTTAGTAGCAGGAGCTGGCAGATCTGGGTTCAAACTGGGGCTCTGTCATTTGACAGCCTTATGACCTCAGACAAGTTTTTTAGCTTCCATGAGCTTTAGTTTCCCCAACTGAAAAGTTAACATCATCTGCCTCAGGATAGGATTGTAGATTAAAAGATTAAATCAAATAAATGAAAAAAAACCTTAAAAAATGTATATGAAGCACCTGACACAGGTCATTTAAGTATTTGTTCCCCTTTCTCTAAGGAAGTGTATTTTGAAGGTATATTTTCTGGCATTAATAACTATCAGTTTCTTAAGGCATGTCGTTTCTCCTGCCAGAACAGACCCATGTCCTTGCAAATGAGTGACTAGAGAAGAGTCACTTTGGATCTAACAGAATCTGGACTATTGGAACTATGCTCCTAGGTATTTTTGCTCATATTTTCTGAGGAAATTTAAGCCTCAATTCTTTGCCTTTCTCTTTCCCACTGTCTGTCCTGGGCAAAGAACTCATTTCTGTGAGTATGGATTCTTGTCACCTTCAGAGTCTGCCCTGTTGCTTACCCAAAGGTGTGTAGGTGGGTATGCGTGTGTGTGTGTGTATATATAATTTTTTTGAATGCACATCTTAAGTGTAAACTAGAATGTCTTCTTCATCTAGTAAGTTTTCAAGAAGAGTTTATTCACCTTAGGTCAGAATCCACTAAAAATGAATACTTCGCAATTGTGAAGCTTACATATAAAAATTTTGCCATTGATTAATAGAGTCAAGGAAGATGCAGTCTCTGATGCCAGATACACCTGGTCTCAAAAATCCTGACTGGGGCTGTGATTTTGGCCAACTAACCTCAGCTCTCTAGGCTTCAGTTTCATCATCAGTAAAATAGGGCCAACTGTACCATTTCCATGAAGGTTCAGTGAATTGCTGCTGCAGATTGCCTGGCACATAATAAGTGTTGGGTAAAAGCTCCTATTACTGTTTTCCAGTTTGTAGTTTGCCCACTGCTAGCAATTCACCCCATGTGGATCAAGGAAGGAGAGAAAAAGGGGAGGGGTTGAGGCTTTGCTTATGGGCAAATGGTGCCCGACACTTTTTTCTTGACACACTTCCATCATTGCAGTTGGAACTCCATGTGTGCTTTTACCTTGATGGAGCCACAAGCCCCGAGCCACCAGAGTCCCTTCCTCTTGCTGCTTCTGCCACTTTGATGCACTGTCCTCCAGGGCAAACTCCCAAAGCACATGCCATCTGCTTGGACTACTTTATCCTGTTCTGGTTGCTACTGGCCATTCTCCAGATGTTGGCAACTGATAGTTTCCACCAGCAACCTCAATGACTCACGTCTACATATTTGGATTCCCTAAAGTTCCCGTTCTTCCGCTCCTGATTTGCCTTGTGTGGCAGCTGAGTATGGTGGGATGTGGCTTTGGAGTCAAATCTGGACTTGAAACTGCTGCTTACAGATTGATCTAGGGCAAGTTTCCTCCTATATAAGCCTCATGGCAGTACATCCTTGCAAAAGTCCAGGTGCCATTTGGGGGGGTGGGGGTTGGGGTTTTTTTAATTTGTTTTGGCCGCACGGAGTGGCTTTCAGGATCTTAGTGCCCCGGCCTCCGGCAGTGAAAGTGCCAAGTCCTAACCAGTGGACCACCAGGGAATCCCCTCCAAGTGCCATTTAAATGAGCTGGTATCTGTGAGTGCCTGGCATTGGGTAGATGGACACTTAGATGAGTGGTCGCTTCCCTCCCTCCTATGCCAGCAGTCCCCTGCTTTGAGTGTGGACTTCACTCAGAACTACTTCACCCTCAGGACTTCAGAACCAATCCCTCTCACCACAGCTGTTACCACTCCAACTCCACTGTCCCTACTCTGCCCTCAAAGCCCTCCTGTCCCTTCACCCTCATTTCAGTCTCCCTACTGGTGTCATCTTGGCTTCACACCTCTCTCCACTACAAGCCAGTACTGACTGTCACAATTCCCAAAGTAAACTCAACCGTTTGATTTCTTTCCTCTTGCTCCTTCAGCTGCAGAATCCTAGCATGTATCACAGTGAGTTGAAAAGCCTTGGGGGTTGGTGCCCACTCCTTTGATCCAGCTCGAGGAAACCCTATGCATTTCTACGCCATAGGCACTGCTTCACTGTGTCCCCCTTTCTCAAATCCAAGCCCACCTGCATCCTCCTCACTCACTCTAAACCTACTGCAACATCTTACTTCCTGAGAAAACTGAGGTCTTGTCACAGAACTTCCTCATCTTCCTTTTTCACCTCAAAATTGTTCTGTGATGTCACCTGCTTCCTGTTTCTCTTCTGTCTTGTGGGTGTATTTTCTTTTAAAAGAGATATAATTTACACCCAGGAAAATGTCCAGCTCTTAAATCCACAGCTTGATAAAATTTTACCTAAATGTACACCAAAGCCAAGATGCAGAACACCACATTACCCCAGAAAGTTCCCTCGTGCACCTTCCCAATCAATAGCCTCTCAGACATAACCAACTATTTTGACTTCTTTCACTATAGAAGTTTTGCCTGTTCTTAAACTTTGTATAAATGGACTCCCTATGTATGTGTGTGTGCTTTTATAAGTTGTTTTCATGACGAAATTTTAGGAAGTTCAAAGAAACAAAAAAATGTATTATACCACACTGTCCAGAGATGTCTGCTGTTAATATTGTGATGTATATCTTCCCAGACTTTTCATTGCATATAAAAACGTTTTTAATACAGAAATGGGATAATATTGTAAATACTGTATTATCTCTATTTCACACGTTCTTCTATATCGTTTTTAATGGCTATGCAGCATTTCACTGAATAGCTGTATCATAAATTGATTAAAAGCCTATTATGACATTTAGGTTGTTAACTTTTTGTTTGCTTTTATCTAATAGATTATCTAATGGATTGATAAACATCCCTGTAGCTAAATATGCACACCCATGTTTATTTTCTCAGGAAAAAAATTTTTTTAGTAGTGAAATTACTGAGTCAAAAAGGAATGGAAATGTTTACTTTTTAAAATGTTTGTGTTATCTCCAAATTGTAGTGCAGAAAAGTTACTTATACTCCTATCAGCGGTGTGTGCTCAGTCTCCCATCTGTGTCGTGATCTCCAGATCTTTACCAAAAACTATCCCCTTTCCAATTGCTTGGATCTCTTTATCTTCCACCAAAAACTGTTTGGCATCTCCTCCCTTACAAAATCTTAATGTTGCTTTACCCACAAGTCACCACCCTGTCTCCTTCCCTGCCAAGATAGTTTGCACAACCAGCCTCCACTTCTTTCTTAACCTCCTGTTAATTATACTTTCATCTCCACTGACTATCTCTTATGGTCACCTGTGACCTCTTCTTTTTTTTTTTTAATAATGTATTTTTAAAATTTGTTTTATTTATTTATTTTTGGCTGCGTTGGGTCCTCGTTGCTGCGTGCGGGCTTTCTCTAGTTACGTGAGCGGGGGCTACTCTTCGTTGCAGTGCGCGGGCTTCTCATTGCGGTGGCTTCTCTTGTTGTGGACCACAGGCTTCAGTAGTTGTGGCACGCAGGCTCTAGAGCACAAGCTCAGTAGTTGTGGCGCACGGGCTTAGTTGCTCCGCGGCATGTGGGATCTTCCCGGACCAGGGCTCGAACCCGTGTCCCCTGCACTGGCAGGCAGATTCTTAACCACTGCGCCACTGCCACCAGGGAAGTCCCACCTGTGACCTCTTAATTACCATTTTCATTGGCCTCTTACAAGACCTTTCAGAATGTAGAAGTCGCCCAGCTGATATTTGACACAGAGTAAGCGTCGCCTTGTTTCCATTCCCACAGGTTGGGGGTCAGAATATGTAAACGAGGTTAAAGAATTCACACTTTATCCTGAAGGCCATTGAGGGGCTTTAAACAAGGGACTGGGGTTTTAGAAAGCTGATTCTCTCACCGTGGGGAGACTGGATGGGAGCGGGCAAGACGGCAGGCAAGACAAAGAAGTGACATGATAAGAGTCGTGGGTCAGGAGCGGCCTGGGGATGGAGAGAGTCTAATGATGGGCTGAGCACTATTTAGGAGAGACAGTGGCCAAGGCTCGGAGGCTGATTAGATATGGAGGGTCAAGGAGAGGGAGAAATTGAGGATGGTTTCCGACAACTAAATTTAGAAACAGAAGTAGTCGCTGGTGCCCTTGGCTGGTGCTATTTCAGTGGAGGAGTGCAGTGTCAGAGGCAGAAGTAATGCATGAGAGGTGAAGCGGAAAGATCGAGTATAGGCAGCTCTCACAAAATTTGTCAGTGAAAGGTATGGGGGGAAATAGGAGCCAGGACTGAGGGAGAGTTGCTGTTTTAAGGTAGGAGAGACTTCATTATGTTTAAATGCTAAAAGCGATGAGATTTTAGAGAAAGAGGTTGAAGATACACAGAGAAGGGATAATAGAGAAAGATGCCACTGGAGTGGTGGGAGGCATTGGCTTTAGGAGGAAGGATGGGAGCAGAAGTCAGTGCATTCTGACTTCTGGAATGTAGGTTTGAAGACAGAAGTTGAGGATATCCCCATGTGATCGTGTCTGTTCTCTCTGTCAGGTTGGGGGGAAGTGATGGGCCAGAGGTCTAAGAAGACTGGGGAGATTTAAAATGGCTGTTTTAGAGAGCAAGACAGAGTGTAGGAAGACTCAGAAGTCTATCTCAGCAAACTGAGGGCCCAGGCGAGACTGAGACCAGAATACACAGTGGGAATATGCACAAAAAGCCACTAGTCTACCTCCCTCACTGCTGCCGATTTATTTCTGAAAACAGAGGTCACCTGGGAGCATTCAGGGCCTCTCAGTTCCCCAGCCTAGAAGTTGGGGCCTCAATTCTAGAGCCCTGATGGAACTTCATAACTTCATTTTTCTCTGTTCCTCCACATGGTCACACTAAGTAACACACACAGATCTCTTGATTGTTCCCTAGACACACCAGGCATTTTCCTGCCTAAAGCCAGGCCAAGAAAACTCATATTCAATAGAAATGGTTTAAAGGATGTGCTGTCAATTTTTCAAACTCCTCTGATTGCTAAGAAGGCAAGTACCTAGACCACATGATTCTAGTCTTCCAGAGTCAATCACATTGACAAGACTCTTGTTTAACTCTGGCTTCATTATTACCCAGGTACTGGCAGGAGAGTAGATGTAAGTCGTAACTGGCCTGGCATACCAGTTTTGACACACAGAGCTGCACACACCTGGATGTTCTCACACAGCTCTTGCCTTTTGGCACCTATCTCTAAAGAGGTCTTTAGTTAGCAAACAAACAGGAAACCCATTCTAGCTAATTTAAGGAAAAAACCGATGTGTTGAAAGACTATGGGGTAGGTCCCAGAATGGAAAGCCAGACCTCAGAAAGGGTGGGGTCCAGGTTTCAGAAAGGGTGGGTGGAGTGCAGTTGTGGGAAAGGGATTGTTGCAGGTAGAGGGCACATTTCAGATGTCAAGGACTCCCACCTTTGGAGCATAACTGGCAAGCAGATTGATGTTTTTGTGTTTAGTTGCACCCCATACAACAGAGGCCGAGCCTTTTAAAATGGTGCAGAAAAGTGTAAAGAAAATAACTATCATTAACATTCCCACCACTCAAAATAATTAATATTGATATTTTGGCATATTTGCTTCAGCTTTTTTGTTTCCTGGATATGCTTTGGTTAAAACCACCTAAAATGTTTATGTATTTGCTAAAATAAATCCATTCATACTCAGCAGATGTGGCTAATTTCTGGCCAATCTGGGCCCTGGCACCAGCCCCTCAGGTGACCTACCATGGCCTTGAGTACTGACCGGCTGGCCGTGAGCCTCTGCTGTTCGGAGGGCTTTCCCAGCCTGCACTTCATCTGTGATCAGATTAACAGTGGAGCATGATGGGTGTGTCCCAGCTTGTCAGTGGAGGCCAGGGAGTGGACATCATCGTACCAAAAATAATTAATAATGAGAGAGAGAACAGTTAATTTCACTACACTGGGACAATGCAAAGAGAGGGCAGGGCCTGTGTAAGATCATCTGGGCCCTGGGACTGGGGTCAACTTCCCACATATTTTTCCTCCCAGCAGCTCACTCATTTATTCACTTATTCAGTCATCTATTTAGAAAACACTCACAGATGCCTACTGTGTCCTTGCCCTTTTGTTAGGGTCTGGGAATGTGGCGAATGTGATGGTCCTTTGTCTGGTGAAGCGGAGTCATGGACGACGAGGATTCATAACAGGTGAGCCATCTGCGTGGTGTGCGGTGGAAACCAGAGCAAAGCGTGGCCTGCTCTGGCTTGAGAGAGGGGTCTGAGGAAGCTCGCTAGAGGAGGGGACATTCAAGCTGGGCTTTGGGAAGGGAGCATGCTTACCAGAAGGAGAGAATTCAAAGCATTTGAGGCAACTTAGTGTGATTCATGGGCCAAGGAAGCAGGGGGCACACGGCACCTCCCTCTCTGAGCCTCAGTCCTCAATTTCCCCAGTGGGAACTATGAGGAAGGTAGGAACAGCTTTACAGTCAAGAAAACGGAAGAAGGATCCTGTGAGAGAAAAACTTGGTGTGGTGTGTGCTCACGAAATGTGAGTGGTCTTCCAAGCAGAGAGAACAGCACGCAAAACAAGGGGGTGAAAACGGGGCACGATGGAAAAGAAAAATAAACAAAACTCCTTCTGTGGCTGCCAGCCCCCGAAGGACCCCTCCAAGGGACAGAGATCTTCCACTTCCTGTTGCATCCAGGATGTTGTAGGTGGCAGTCGGGGAGGGCTCGCCTGGAGCCTGGAAGAGGAGGAAGAAGAGACCAAAGGGAAGCCTCCGTGCAGGCTTTTCAGAGGTAGATTCTCTGACTTGGAGAATTTAGAAGTGGAGACTACAAGGCTATCTTGAGTCTCGCATTTTCTAACTGGGCCTAGAAACCAGGCCTCTCTGAGCCTCAGTGCCCCCAAATGGAAACCGAAGATAATAAATACCTCAACTAAGCGTGTTGAGGAGCAAACACTATGGGACCTGGCCCCTGCCTCCTCTCCAACTTCACCCTGTGCTCCTGCCCAAACTCATTCTTGCCTCTGGGCCTTTGCACATTCTGTTCCCTCCCTCTAGAATGAATGCTCTTCTCCTGACTAGCTCCTTCTCATCACTCAGCTCTCACTAATCTCAATGTTGCCTCCTCTGAAAGACCACCGCTATGTAAGGGTGCCCCTCCCTGTATTCTCCTTCATGGCCCTTGTTATATTTGAAACTATTGGTTTTTTGTATATTGTCTGTCTCTCCTTCTGGAATGCCAGTTTCTGGGAGGCAGGAACTTTGTTTCATTCACTGGAGTTTCCCCAAGGCCTAGAACAGTGCCTGGCTTTAGGCAGAAGCACTCAGCCAGGTTTGTTGAATGACAAACCAAGCACCCTACCAGGCCTTGAGGACCCAGTGGCAACTAAACTGCCTTTATGGAATGTTTAGACTGTTATACCCTCTGTGCCCAGAGAAGAACTCTGAATGTTTTACCTGTCAGCATACAAGCTGAGTTCAAAGGACACTGAGCCCAAAAGTGAGAGAGCATCCAGTCCTGGAGCTCCACCCTCCTCCCTCCAAGGACAACTTGTAGTGTGTGACCCTTGGAAAGGTGTTGCCAATGACACCAACTGTTATTTAATTAAAGACACACTTTACTGGCAATTCATTCATTCAAAAAAATGGCCACCATGGGCCAGGCATTGTTGTAGTTAGTGGCAGGCAGAGCTTTTGACAGAAAGGAGGTAACCACAATAACCTCTTACCCCCCGCCACTGCCACACCTTACGTAGCAGAATCGC
This sequence comes from Mesoplodon densirostris, assembly GCF_025265405.1. NCBI lineage: Eukaryota > Metazoa > Chordata > Mammalia > Artiodactyla > Ziphiidae > Mesoplodon > Mesoplodon densirostris. The sequence goes on from NC_082663.1 coordinate 153,858,411, forward strand.
AGCCCAAAGATGATATGATTTTACTCTGATTCATAATGTCAAGTCGTTACCCAATTTCCCTTTCTTTACTTTTTATTTTGAAATAAATATAGATTTACAGGAAGTTCCAAAAACATTACAAAAAGGTCTTACATACATTTCGTTTCCCTCAACAATAACATCTCGTATAAAACCAGAAAATTGACGTTGGCAACATCCACAGATTTTGCCAGTTTTACATACCCCGTTTGTGTGGGTGTGTGTAGTTCTGTCAGTTTCATCACCCGTGTAAATTCATGTAACCTCACCATAATCAAGATACGGAACTGTTCCATCACCACAAAGATCTTGCTCCTGCTACCCCTTAGTAGTCACACACATCCCACCTTAGTCCCCCATCCCTAACCAACCCCTGGCAATCACTAATCTATTCTCCGTCTCTGTAATGGTGTCATTTCAACAGTATCGTAAAAATGGAATTATATGTCACCTTTGTGATTGGCTTTTTTCACTCAGCATAATTCCCTTGAGATCCTCCAAATTGTCACGAGTGTCAATAGTTCATTCCTGGTGACCTCCCTGTTGGTCCAGTGGTTAAGAATCTGCCTTCCAATGCAGGGGACGCGGATTCGATCCCTGGTCAGGGGACTAAGATCCCACATGCCGCGGGGCAACTGAGCTGGCGCGTCCAGAACTAGAGAGAAGCTCATGTGCTGCAAAAAAAATCCCACGTGCCCCAAGACCCAGCCAGCCAAAAATAAATATATACATACATATTTTTTAAAAAATCGTTCATTCCTTTTCACTGCTAAGTGGTATTCCACCATCTGGATGGACTACAGTTTATCCATTTACTCACTAAAGGACAATTTGGGTTGTCCCCAGTTTGGGGATATTAAGAATAAAAATGGCTATTGAACTTTTGTGTGTATATTTTTTGTGTAGACAGGTTTTAATTTTTCTGGGATAAAATGCCCAGGAGTGCAGTTGGTGGGTCATATAGTAAGTGCACGTTCAGTTTTATAAGAAAATGCTGGGCCGTTACCGTGGTGAAGCTGGGCAAAGCGGCAGAGCAGGGGCTGCAGCAGCTCTTCAGCAGCGGCCAATGTGCCACTTGCTGGGGTTTTTTATGCCTCTCCTGGTTTACCCAGGATTTAAGAGGGGTGCAGATGCTGGGAATGGCCAAGCCAACCTATTTTGAGCTTACTTTGGGGATCAATGACTATTTGGTCATCTGGATTTGGAAGCTATCAATGGACAGGAACAACATGGAAGGTGTGCGCTCTGGCTGGGATGAGCTGGAACAGCGCTCACCAACCAAAGGCACAGGGCTCTTACTTCACAGATGCATCTCTACTGACTTATTTATGATAGACTGCATCAAAATTAATATTTTAAACAAGGTTTTAAAATATAAAAAAGAAACTGCCAAACTATATTCCAGAGTAGCTGTGCTATTTAACATTCCCACCAAAAACGTATGAGAAATCAAATTTCTCTGTATCTTTGTCAGAATTTGACATTGTCACTATTATTTTAGTTGTTTTAATAGGTGTAATAACCTTATTGTGGTGTAACGTGTATTCCTAATGGCTAATGGTGTTGGACGCAATAAATATCCTCTTTGCTAAAATGTATGTTGATGTCTTTTGCCCATGTTTTAATTGGATTGATTTCCACTGAGTTTTGTGAGTTTTTTATATATATGACATGAGTCCTTTGTCAGATATGTGACTTGCAAATTAGGATTTAATTTTTTTTTTTTTTTTTTTTTTTTTTTGCGGTACGTGGGCCTCTCACTGTTGTGGCCTCTCCCGTTGCGGAGCACAGGCTCTGGACGCGCAGGCTCAGCGGCCATGGCTCACGGGCCCAGCCGCTCCGCGGCATGTGGGATCTTCCCAGACTGGGGCACGAACCCGTGTCCCCCGCATCGGCAGGCGGACTCTCAACCGCTGCGCCACCAGGGAAGCCCTAGGTTTTAATTTTTGATGAAGTTCAAGTTTCAGGTTTTTTCTTTTATGGACTTTTTCTTTTTTTTTTTAACATCTTTATTGGAGTATAATTGCTTTACAATGGTGTGTTAGTTTCTGCTTTATAACAAAATGAATGAGCTATACATATACATATATCCCCATATCTCCTCCCTCTTACGTCTCCCTCCCTCCCACCTTCCCTATCCCACCCCTCTAGGTGGTCACAAAGCACGGAGCTGATCTCCCTGTGCTATGCAGCTGCTTCCCACTAGCTATTTTACATTTGGTAGTATATATAAGTCCATGCCACTCTCTCACTTTGTCCCAGCTTACCCTTCCCCCTCCCGTGTCCTCAAGTCCATTCTCTACATCTGCGTCTTTATTCCTGTCCTGCCCCTAGGTTCTTCAGAACCATTTTGTTGGGGTTTTTTTTAGATTCCATATATATATGTGTTAGGCTACGGTATTTGATTTTCTCTTTCTGACTTAACTTCACTCTGTATGACAGACTACAGGTCCATCCACCTCACTACAAATAACTCAATTTCGTTTCTTTCATGGCTGAGTAATAGTCCACTGTATATATGTGCCACATCTTCTTTATCCATTCATCTGTCAATGGACACTTAGGTTGCTTCCGTGTCCTGGCTATTGTAAATAGAGCTGCAATGAACATTGTGGTACATGACTCTTTTTTGAATTATGGTTTTCTCAGGGTATATGCCCAGTGGTGGGATTGCTGGGTTGTATGGTAGTTCTATTTTTAGTTTTTTAAGGAACCTCCGTACTGTTCTCCATAGTGGCTGTATCAATTTACATCCCCACCAACAGTGCAAGAGGGTTCCCTTTCTCCCCACCCACTCCAGCATTTATTGTTTGTAGATTTTTTGATGATGGCCATTCTGACTGGAGTGAGGTAATACCTCATTGTAGTTTTGATTTGCATTTCTCTATGATCAGTGATGTTGAGCAGTATGGACTGTTTTTGGTATCATACTTAAGAACTCTTCACCTAGCCCTAGATCCCAGTGAAGATTTTCATTTGTTTTCTTCTAGTTTCATGTTTCACCTTTAAATTTATGATTTTTTTCTTTTTGCTTATGGTTATCCAATTACTCCAGTAATATTTGTTGAAAAAAACTATTCTTCATTGAATGTTCTAAAATCAGTTGTTTGTACTTGTGTGGGTCTATTTCTGGGTTCTTTATTCTGTTCCGTTGATCTATTTGTCTATCCCTCTCGTGATAAACTGTCTTAATGCATCTCTACAGTGAAATATTGCAATCAGGCAGAGTGATTCTTCTCACTTTATTATTTCTTTTTTTTTCTTTTTTTTTTTTTTTTTGCTGTACGCGGGCCTCTCACTGCTGTGGCCTCTCCCGTTGCGGAGCACAGGCTCCGGACACACAGGCTCCGCGGCCATGGCTCACGGGCCCAGCCGCTCCGCGGCATGTGGGATCTTCCGGGATCGGGGCACGAACCCGTGTCCCCTGCATCGGCAGGCGGACTCTCAACCACTGCGCCACCAGGGAAGCCCTCACTTTATTATTTCTAAAAATTGTCTTAGCTACTCTGGTTTCTTTTGCCTTTTCATGTAAATTTTAAAATAAGCATGGCAATATGTCAAAAAAACCCCCACAAAACTTTGCTGGATTTTAATAGGAATTGCATTAAACCTAGAGGTTAATTTGGGAAGAAATGACAATTTACTATGCTGAGTCTTCCAATCCAAACCTGACATGTTTCTCTATGTAGGTCTTTGGCTTGTTTCATCAGTGTTTTGTAGTTTTCAACATACAAGTCTTATGTTTTGTTAGATTTACACGTTTATCTTTCAAGTGATTGTAAATAGTATCATCAGGTTTTAAATTTCCATTTCCATGTGTTCATTGCTAGTATGTAGAAATAATACAATTAATTTTTGTATATTGATCTTATATCCTATGACCTGACGAACTCATTTAGTTCTAGTTATTTGTAGATTCCTTGGAATTTTCTACATAGATCTTCATCATATCATCTACAATAGAGTTAGTTTGATTTCTTCCATTTTAATCTGCATTCCTAATTTCATTTCCTTTTTCTTGCCTTGTTGTGCTGGCTAGGACTTCCAGTATGATGTTGAATAGAACTGGTGAAAGCAGATATCCTTGCCTGTCCTGATCTCAGGGCTGGTAAGCACCTAGTCTGTAACATCATTAAGGAAGATGTTAGCTGCAGGTTTTTGTATAAATGATCTTGTCAAGTTTTATCATGAATGAATGTTGAATTTTGGCCAAAAAAATTTTTGCATCCATTGATGCGATCTGTGATTTTCCTTTCCTACAGGCTTTTTGAAATAGTGAAAAAAAGCTTAGAGACTTCCCCATCTGACAATTCACTCAGACTGGGAACTCAGCTCCTACCACTGGTCTAGTGCACCATGCCCCAGTGTGCTCCAGAGAATGCAACTTGGCCTGGCATGTGGCCAAAGAAGCCCAATGTAGGAAATGCTGCCCAGAGTATGTATCCACTGCTAGAGATTTACAACACACATCAGCATAGCCAAGGCTCAGAAAAGCCCTGTGATATAGGCTGTTACCCTCAACATGGAATTTCCCGAACTTATCTTACCAGAGACCTTTTCTGCACAAACGCCATTATGTTCCACAGGACTTTCTCTGAAACACACTTAGGGAACTACTCAGCTGAGTCTGACCCTTAATTTGCCAATGATCCAAAGGTTGAAAGAGAAGTCCCCTGACCAAGGTCACAGATAGTGGCATCACAGACAGGCACAACAGGTCTCCTGCCCCCGACCATGCTGCTCTGACATACTACAAAGTCAGCGGGCAGCCCTGCCATACCACACGCCACCATGGAGAAGAGGAACGTACCCACATCACCACTCTGGCCCCTTTAGTGGCTCTCGGGCCCTTCGTCCCCACTGAGCTTGAGGATGAGGGGCTCAAATCCTTGTAGGTTCAGTGGGGCCCATGGGTGGGTGGGTATGTAATGCAGGCTGGGCCAGTCATGCTGTTCTAGCTCCCTAACGGTAGCACACAGTTCAGGGTTGGGCGTGCAACCTGTTGGTCTGACAAGACTCCAGACCAGGAATTAATAGAATTACTGGGGGGAAAAACAGTTTTTGCATGGAAATGATGCTAAATTAGAAGAAACTGAGCTAGAGGTACCAGGAAGCACCAGGCAGAACAAAGTTGTAAGATGAAGAGAGACCTGGTTCCTTAGGACACGCCTGAGCCCCATCTGGTCAGGCTGAAGCAGAACCTCCCTCCAGAACTTAAATGACAGACTAGTTAAGTGCCATTTCCCTCAAACCAGTTAGATGGAATCCTGTCGGTTGCCAACACAATCCTAATTTGCCCGTGAAGCAGTGTGGCCCAGAGCAAGTTGTCACTGAACTGGCCCCGTAGATCCCTCTCCTTCTGGAGGTATCATTTCCCCCAAGATTCCACAGCGAAGAACAATCTTTTCTGCCCCCCTCATCCCTGTCCCCTACCCAACCTCAGACCGACACCCCCACGCGTGCTTCCCATCAAAAGGACGAGAACACAGGCGGCCAAAGTCAGCTTGGGCAGTACTCGATATACATCATACATTTATTATTAGTGAATATCCCTCTGAAATCAGCAACAATATTAAAAAAAATAATGATTGCACTACTTGGTCAAGCAGAACTAGCAAGTTTCATTTTAAAAAAAGTACAAATCTGTTAAAAATTTCAATCAGTATACACATATATAATACAACATACTAGTTATGTTAAATGCTACAAACCAATGTGAATCCAATGGAATGGAGAAAACCACACATTTAAGCTTTAAGAACCATTTTTTTCTCTATATATTAGCATTTTCTCAAATACATACATGGGAAAAATGAGGTAACTGTAAAATGTGCAAGGAACAGGGCCCCCCAAATTACATATATTTATATATGTAATTTTATATATATATATATATATATATATATATATATATATATATATAAAAGACCTTTCTTTCTAACACAGAACACAGGCGCTGGGCCCAGCCAGGGCTGGGGGACAGCACCCACTGTCATGCCTAGGCCAGAAGTTGGTAAATAAAAGAGTAAACAATGACAAGCCCCCACCACAGGAAATCATTGGTAACATGGCATCTATAGCAAGGTCGGCAAATCACAAACATCCTAAATAATTGTTTTATAAATCTTTTTTTTTTAACTTTTTTTTTTTTTTAAATGTTGTGTTTCCCCCCCAATAGCTGCTCGTTGGAATCACTGCTGCAGTCAATACACCATCCGTGAGCCTGTTTCCGCCTGCCCCAGGAACCGTTAAGGGTTTCGAAAACCTTTTTTTTGGGGGGTGGGGAAGGGAAGGGGTCGGAGAGGGTAGTTCTCTGTGTAAAACAGGTGGGGTTTCAACACTGCTATAAATATAGAAATGTCACCTGGAGTTATATACAGTAAGACTCTGGGTTCTCCATGGGGCGGGGCCAGGCTGATGGGGCCCCACGGCGGGCTTGGGGGAGGCGGGGGGCCAGGGCCGCTGCGGAAGAACGAGGGTGGTTGGAGCATCCCTGAGGCGGCAGGCGCCAGGGGCTGCCTGCTAGGATGTGCCGGCCCCACACGCGGTTCGTTCGGGGCAGCAACCCCAGCGGGGGGTGAGGAAGAAACGGAATGGGACCCGGGTGGGCGAGGGTAGGGAGCTCGGCCAGACCCTCCGGGGGCTCCTCCAGGTCTTGGAGGGCAGGGCTCAGGCTGGGAGGGGGCCCCTGGAGGCGGGGTCCACACCCTCCTTGGACCCTGTCCCCCTGGGACTTCCCTGGAGACACGCCCAAGCAGGTGGCAGGCAGGCCCTGGCTAGAGAGGGAGAAATGCCCTGAAAAGCGTACGGTCCCGGTAGGCTCTGGGGACGTGTGCAGTACAGTGCATGGCAGTTATCAGCTGAGCACAGACCCCCCCCAACCCCCCCAAACCCCACCCATGACCGCCAGCCGCCCGGCCCCGCCCCAGCCGCACACATGCATGCAGACCAGGCGGCACCACCAGACCATTCCCTGCCCCTGGGCACCTGGTCCTGGTTGGTCCCTATACACCCCCCCCCATTAAACCAAAAGAAAAGAAATTGTTTAAAAAATCCACACCCTCAAATCCTACACGTGATTTCGGGCCAAATGAATAAACAAAAACTGCTGCTCCTCACGTTCATGCAAAACGACAGAGGGGAGATCGGGCATGGGTCTGGGCCCTGTCACCGCCAGGCAGGGGCGGCCACCAGCAACACAGGAAATCACTCTCCCTGGCCTGGTCCAGGCCCCCTCAGGATACATGCCGCCCCGGGTCAGGGCCTGCCTCCCACCTGCTCGGGAGGTTGGCTCTGATGCCCTCCAGCCTGGGCTTGGGGCAGGAATGTTGTGCCCGAGGCGAGGGTCCTCTAGGGAGCCAGCCCCACCCCACAGCAACCTGGGTCGGGCTGGCTGCCTGAGTCTGTCTGGGGTCAAGGCAGGAGAACCCACTGGCCTCCTGCCACTGTCTGTCCACGCCTGTCAGTGCCACCTGAGCAGAGAGCACACCACTTCAGTGCAAGAGACCAGGCGACCCAGGACAGCACCCCCTTTGCCCATCCCGGGGCCAAGGATCTCCACCAGCCACACGAGGGGAATGAACCCCTGGCTCCCAGTGCCGGCAGGAAAAGGAGACAGACCCGAAGGCAAACAGGAGAGAGACTGAGTTAGGGACTCTCAGGCCGCTCCCTGGCGGGCGTCTTTTAGACTAGTGGGCAAACGGGGAGGGAGTCTTTGGAGCTTGGCAAATGCAAGGGCTTATTGCAGGGGCTTCTCTCGGGCTGACCCTGGCACCAGCTCTGGAGATGCAGGCAGGAACAGCAGGGCAGGTCTGGGCCACGCCCTCCCCAGCCTTCCCGGGCCCCCGGAGTTTCCAGAGCTTTGGGCAGGGTTCTCCTGGGTGGCTGTGGACCTCACTCAGCCTCCCTGGGCACCTCGGAAGCGTCAGCCCGACAAATGGGACACGTCCGGTTGGCCTGTGGGGAGCAGCCGCACATCAGGCTCCACTCTCACCGGACCCCCATCCCATCCGGGGCTGTTCCGCTGCCCGGTGGGGACCTGGCTCCCTGAGTGGAGCCGGAACTTCTGGATGCTGAAGAGGACACGAAGGGAAGCCCTCCAGTCCACCCTCCTCCCTCACCACACCAGGAACACCTGGAAGCGGGCGGGGCTACGTTACCTTCAACCACTTGTCGACACACTTGGTGTGGAACTCGTGGTTGCAGGGGAGGACCCGGAGCAGCTGCCGTGCCTCGAAGTCGCTGAAGCAGACGACACACCTGGGAGGAGGGCACAGAGCGTCACCCGCACACTGAGGGCGAGGGCAGGTTCACGGCAGAGCACGAAGCACTACCCTGGGAAGACCGCACCCCATCTGTGCTCACAGATAGGCGGGAGGGGGCGCAGGGCACTCACAGCGTCTGCTCTGACTGGTGGCTGTCGGGATGAAAGCGGTATGATGGAAGCTGCTCGATGTCCGCTTTGGTGAGGCCGCGAGGCTTGGCGTCTCCCAGCCGCTCTGCCAGGTTCAGGAGGGCCTGGACGTGTGCAGGAGGGGAGGGTCAGTGGCAGCCAGGGCTGGAAGTCCCCCAAGCCCCCACCTCCCAGGACAGGGCTCCACGGGACCTCATAGTTCTCCATCTCCACGTCATCCACATCAAGATCCAGGCTGATGGTGGGCCCCATTGCTGTTGGTGACATTGGCAGCATCGAGCTAGGGGGAGATAGGTACGCGGGCCCGGGGTCAAGGTCAGTAGGTGTAAGGGGCGCAGAGCTGCTCCCAACTCCCGCCATGAAACAAAGCCCAGAACTCTGCACTGTTCACACCAGGGACCCCAGTGTCTGTCCCAAGATGTCGCAGTAGGGCAGGGAGCCCAGCTGGTGAGCGTGAGTGTGCATGTATGGTTTGGCGGGGATGCTAGGTGGCTCGAGAGGCCCCGGGACCCCACGGGGCTGTGTTTGGGTCTAACCACTAGAGGCCCCAGAAGAACAGGGTGCCACAGCTCTGGGGCAGATGTGCAGGTACTTACAGGAAGTAGGGCAGGAAGCTGGGGTAATACGGTGGTGGCGGAGGCGGCGGGGGTGGTGGCGGGAGCGGCTGTTGCAGGCGGTATCTCTGGGTGCTCAGTCTCCGGGGCATCATGTGGGAATATGGCTGCAAGAGGGGGGCCAGGTGCACGTCAGCCACGGGCCTGTCTCCCGGTCACCCTAGATCCTGGATGGGGAGTGGCACTTACCACACCAAAGGACAGCTCCTGGTGCAGGGTATCGTGGGGCAGGTAGTGCAGGGGCACGGACGGGGACAGAGTTGGGCCCGGGGCAGAGGTGGAGTAGGTGAAGCTCCCCAGGGGGTGCTGATCCCCCCGCAGGTCCACGTCACTGTCGAGGCGCTGCAGGGGCTGGAAGAAGCAGGGGTGGGTCAGCAGTCAGTGACAAGGGAAGCCCCCACCTCCCTGCCCCACTTGCCATCCCCTCTAGCATCAGACCCATCGCTCAGACTCACCATACGTGGGTGCTGGGTCTGCAGCGACACAAACTGCCCAAGAGGCGCCATATGAGCGGGCTGGGGGTGTGGGGCTGGCGGTGGAGGGTGCAGGATATAGTGGTCACTGGAGATAAGGTGGGGGTAGGCCTGATAGGGCACAGGGAGCTGCTGCATGGTACATGCCTGGATCAGCTGCTGAGAAAGGGGGCAGAGGCTGGAGAATGTTCTTCTGGGCTCTGGGCTGGGTCTGCTTGTGGCTGGGCCAGGGGCCATTCCACCCAGCTAGCGGTCCCAATCAAAGGCCTCTGGACCATCCATCCCTGGCCTAGGCCTCCCAGGCAGGACGTCTTGCTCTTAAGGCCCACAGTTACCACTCCAAACCATAAAGCAGGCACTGGGAGCAGGGAGGTCCCTGAACTCTGAAGTGCCCTCCCACTGGACGTGAACACACGTACGCCGTTCTGGATGGGGCTGTGGCCTGGAGCCGAGCAGACACTGACAGCCTGGATGGGCGCTGTAAGCTCAGCTCAGTCCCAACACTGGCCTGTGCCTGGGGCCTTCAGCTGGGGGCAGGGCAGGAGGCCCGGGCGCTCACTCACCGGGGGCGGGAGGCAGCAGAGAGGATAGTGCTGCCCGCTGAACATCACGGAGCATGCTGGGAGCTGCTGGCTGCTGCAGCCAGGGATGTGTTGGCCTGTAGGCAAGGGGAAGCCTTGGGTCGTCACTGTGGTGACTGTGTAGGACAGAGGGACAGGTCCCTGGTGCACCTGCAGGAGGAGAGACACAGGAACTGTAGGGAGGCCACTCGGCTGCCCCCAGGTGAGAAGCAAAGTCCTGCCGGGCCAGCTCTGGTGAAGGTGAGGTCAGGGCTTGCTCCCTCTGCTCCTCAGACCGGCTCGCCAGAGGCCAGGGGCAGCGGGGTGTGGGCGTGGGGGGTTCTGCTTACCTGCTCGTGGAGATCAACCATGAACGGGCTCTGCTGGGAGGCTGGGTGCAGCATTCGGGGGCTCCCGCCGGCAGGAGCCGAGGCTCGGCGCTCCTCTACGGGGAGGTATGCTGGTCGGGTCGGCGGCTGCTGGGAGGGTAAGCGCTCATCCTGGGTAGGTGGGCTGGCCAGGGGGCCCTCACGGCCAGGGCTGCACCACAGAGAGGAAGCCCCAGTAGCACTGACGGGGGCCGCTCATTCACAGAGCATGGAGAGAAGCCAAGGTCACTACCCACTGGGGAAGGAAGACAGCTCAGGGCCCTGTGCCCTACCATCCCTGGCCCCTATGCCCCAGCCCAGGCTGAAAGCTCCAGTACCAGGGGCTCCGGGCTCCACAGGACTGGGAGGTTCCCTCCTACCTTCCCCAGAGCTGGCCTGGGCTGCTGCTGGGTCCTGCAGAGAATCGCCGCTGACCCACAGGGGCAGAGGGCGGCCACCTAGTCACTGCCAGAGCCCATGGCTGCATCAGGGGAGGCAGAGGGGTGGAGGGGCTGGGCCAGGGCTCACAACCCTAGGAAGCAAACCGACAAAGGAACTAAGGTACAGAGAAGTCCAGTCCCTTGCTCCATTAGGGGTCGGGGAGACAGAATCAAACCTCTGCAGCCTGGTTCCAGAGGCCACTGATGCCCACCACACCCTGGGCTCCCCAGGCAGCGCTGCGCTCTGGCACTAGGGTTCAGGCTTGGCCTGCAGGGAGTCCAGGCCTTAGTTTCCTGCTCTGTGAAATGAGATCAGGGTCCGCCTCAGGGTAAGTTCAGAGGGCTGGCCGGCATGCTTCCAGGCCAGGGGGCTCCGGTAAGGTTCCCGCAGGGTGGGGTCTCCAGGAAAACCTGTCCTGGCGTGGGGATCTACAACTCTGACCTCTAGGTAACTGGGGCTCCTGAGGGGACTCCAGCTTCCTCCCTTCTGTCTGGTTGGCTCAAGATGGATTGCAAACAGGCCTGGGGCCTCGTTCTCCTTCCACTAGTAACAGGCGAGAGGGTCTGACTTGGTTCTTGCCCTCGGGGTTCCCAGTCCAAGCCAAGTCAGTACAGTCGTTCCTCAGTATCGACGAGGGATTGGTTCTAGGACCCCCACGATACCGAAATCCGAGGATGCTTAAGTCCCTTATATAAAATGGTATAATATTTGCATATAATCTACACACATCCTCCCATGGACTTTAAATCATTTCTACATTACTTATGATACCTAATACAATGTAAATGCTATGTAAATATGATGTAAATGCTATGTAAGTGACAAATTCAAGTTTTGCTTTTTGCAACTTTATGGAATTTTTTTCCCTAAGTATTTTAAATCTGCAATTGGTTACATCCATGGATGTGGAACCCATGGATAGAGAGGGCTGACTGTATACTTTCTTCCCATAATCTGTTCCCACAGTGCCTACCCAAATGGGACTTCACCTACTCTTCAAGTAAGGTACTGTTAGCTTCATTTTGCAGAAGAGAAAACTGAGGCTCAGAGACGAAAGGACTTGCCCAAGGCCTCACAATAAGTGTCAAAGCTGGGAGGTGGGCTGACTACCAGCCTCTTGCTGCACACTGATGCTGATGGGAAGGGGTCCAGCCCAAGGGTTCTGGCAGGACGCGATTAAGGAAGTCAACCTCTGGTGAACTGGTGGGTCTGGCGTGCAGCCAGGCCCTTTGTGTGTGGGGGGAGTGCATGCAAACCTGACCCAACACAGCCCCCAAGTGGGAGGTGGGGCTTGCTGAGAAAAAAGAGGAAGCAAGAACCTAAACCTAAGGGAGGAAGTTGAGTGAGAATGGGGTGGGGCAGGAGCTAGGGTCCAGGTGGGGGAAGTTGGGGGGACCATTCATTAACTCCAGAGGTTGGAATGAGGCCCTGGCAGGGAAAACTCTGGAACCTGTCAGACCCTGCAATGCTGAAGGGCGCATCCAACAGCACCAGCCTTTGGCTGTTTCTGCCACAGGGAACCCTGCCTCCATCTAACAAAACTCCTATGCTTCCTTCATACCCAGCTTTAAGTGTCACCTCCCTGCTAACACAGCTAGGGAACCGGTGTACTGTCCCCTCAACACCTTGTTCCTTTCCTCTGTGCTGGGCTTTACGTGCATGGGCCCTGACTTTCCAGATGAGCCTGAAAGGGAGGCTCTTCACCTCATAAGACAGCACAGGGCCAAGGCCACAGCCACAGTAGAGCTGAAATTCACATTTCTCCCACCCAACCTGGGCTCCAGCACTTGGCAGAGGGGTGGGCAGGGCCCAGTAACCAGCTTGTGTCCAGCACAGGGCAGGCCTGATGTGGTAAATGCACACTGGAGAGCCAATTACATAGGTCTAAGGCCATGTCTAGCAGCAGTGAAATTAGTGCCAATGATTAAAAACTGGGACATAAAAAAATCTGTCCTTTGAGTGTGTTGTGTGTCGGGGTGGGGAGGAAGGAAGCAGAAAATCTGGTCCCACTGGGCCCTCATTTCTGCTTGACCCACCTCACTCTGAGCATGAGTTTTCTCTCCAGACCACCCCAGGCCCATTCCTGGCCTGCCCACCACAGGTGACTGGGGTCGTGAGTCCCCAGCGTGGGCCAAGTGCATATCCTTACACTCATGTGTACACACACAGCCTCCTTGATTCCTGCTGATAATCCAGCCGAGCAAAGGCCAAAAGAGACTCAGAGGAAACCCCTAAATAACTGAAACAACAGACTCCTGACCCACCCCAGATTTTTGGATCAGAATCTTTGGAGGGTTGGGGAACAAGGGCACCTAGATTTCTACTAAATTCCCCAGCAGTTTCTACAGCACAGGCAGGTGCTTGAGAACCTCTGTTCTAACTGACCTCAGAGATCCTGGGAGCCCACAGTCCTGCCTATGAGGAGTATTAACAAGAACTACAATACTTCCCATGTGCCATCCTGATAAGTCCTCATAGCAACCCTCAGAAGTATGCATGCTGAGGCTCAGAGAAGTGAGGTCCAAGGCCAGTCAGTTGGAGCTGTGAGTGCACTGGGACATGGCAGTGGTCTCAACTGCTCCTCTTTTTTTTTTTTTTTTTTTTTTTTGCGGTACGCGGGCCTCTCACTGTTGTGGCCTCTCCTGTTGCAGAGCACAGGCTCCGGACACACAGGCTCAGCGGCCATGGCTCACGGGCCTAGCCGCTCCGCGGCATGTGGGATCTTCCCGGACCGGGGCACGAACCCGTGTCCCCTGCATCGGCAGGCGGACTCTCAACCACTGCGCCACCAAGGAAGCCCTCAACTGCTCCTCTTGTGCCAGGCTGTCTTGCTGAAGTCCGGGCAGTGTCAAGGCTCAGGGGTGCAGAATCACAGAGGCCTAGGCCCCATGGGAATATGCTCTGGCCAGCCTCTTCAAGGACACCCACACCTCAGGAAAGGAAGTGGCAAGGAGCCGAGAAACCCAACCACCAGACAGAAGGCCTCTAGCTGTGACTGACGGTGCTAAAGATGACAGTGTTGACCCTTGCATTCTTACACACAATACCCTGACTTCTGGCCAGAGTCTTGGCTGAGGATTGGGCACATCGCCTCCCCGCTCTGAGCCTCAGTTTATTCATCTGTAAAATGGGAATAGCCCAATAATCACCTCCCAGGACTGCTCAAAGGCCGCTGCAGTGATTTGTAAAGCTTAGGTGTGAATGATCACTATCAGAAAATATGACAGGCTGACCTTCACTCTCACCCCCCCAAGCAGCTTAAAGATGCTATTTTAAGCTCTGCAGGAGGCAGCTGGGAAACATGCCTCCCTCAGGGAATATCCCCTCCCAGCTGGCAAGGGAGGGGACCCTGGTTCTTGACTGGAGACAGAGATGGGCCATGGGGAAGTCACCCACTTCACAGTTGAGGAAACTGAGACCAGGAGAAAGAAACTAACTTGCTGCAGACCACAAAGCCAAAGAAGGACAGAATTAGTCCTGGCTGGCCCCCTAGGCCCAGATTTCCTCAACCCCTGACTCTCATTACCATCAGTAACCTCAAGAATTACCTAATGCCAATTCTCTACTGCAGGCCCTAAAGGAGATCAGGAGATCTTTCTCTTTCAGGCATCCTGACTAGACCTATTGTGGAAAGAAGCAAGTAAGGCCCAGAGCTGGAGCAGCAACTTGCTCAAGGTCAAACAACAAGGCCACCACCTAACTGCTCTGCCTTTCACCACACCTCCTCTGCGCTGGGCTCTCAGTGAGGTCTCCGTAAAAGGGTCTTGAGGGCCCCTAAATCCAATCTTGCCCAGAAGCAGGGACTGCACCTTGCATCCACCCCCTCCCCCAGGAGGCAGCCAACTCCCTACTTCCTATCCCCATCCTGGTCTAGGGAGACCCTGACATATCATTTGGGCCTGGGGGCTGTTTGCAGGTACAGGGACTGTTTTGCAGATAAGCCAAGTCAGGCCCTGAGAACAGGAGCAGACTCAGGGAGGCTGAGAAGCCCCCCTCTCACCCCTCAAAAAAGAGGCGGGTTGGACCCAGCACTGACTGGTGGGCAAAGCAGAGCTCCCCAACTGTGGTGCCTGGAGGCAGCTGAGAGCAGGACCACCAGGCTGCGAGCTAAGAGTTGCTGGCCAGCCCAGACTCCCTGGGTGACCTTGGTCAAGGAAATCTTCCCTTCTGTGAGCCTCAGTTGCCACAACTGTAAAATGGGAGTGGAAATCTCTCCTTCCCAGAGCTCCCAAATAAAGCCACAAGAGGCAAGACGCAAAAAACCAGGTGGTCACATTACTGGGGGAGGAAACCAGTGTCCCTGAGGAGCAGGCCCCTCCTCAATGTGGGCCAGGAGCAGGTTGCGGGGTTCAGGGAGCTTCCTCAGCCATCCCTCCCTGGGACTGGGGACGGGGGTGGGGAGGACGTGGTACAGATACTCGCCCAGAGAGGGGCCTCCCTCGTCCCCCTCTCACTCCTTTGTGCCGGGCTCGGAGGGACATCGGGGGCTGGAGGCCATACTGCGGCGTCCGGGCCAGAGCGCTGTGACTTTAAGAGCCGAGGATCCCGGACCATGTGCTCGGCGTGAGACAAAAGCAACAACAAAGGAAGTGGCGGCGGCAGGGGGAGGGGGCGGCTCCTTCCTCTCCAACCGCAGCGCTCTGCCTCTGGAGAAGGGAGCCTCGGCCTGGCCTTGGGGGCGCTGGGGGTGGGGAGGGGTCCCGGATTCTAGAGGCCTTGCCGTCCCCCCTCCGGACTGCCCGTAATTAACTCCTGCAGAGCCAGCTAGATCACAGCCCTCAGTCCCAGGGGAAGGGGGGGGGGCAGGAGTTACAGGGATGCGGAAATCGGGAGCTGGGGGCTCTGGCCCCGACTCACCTTCGGCCGCCTGGCCACACGTTGACTCCTTTGTTCCCGATCTAGGACGGCCAAGCTGGGCAGGGGGCGGGGGGGTGGGAGTGTGCTGCCTGGACCCTTTAAGAGCCCCCGCCCTGAGGAACAATGTGCTCCCTTCCCCACCCCCCCGGTCCGGGGGCAGTCCGGCTCCTTCCGGGCCCCTCTTTCTTTGTTGTCCGTTCGCCGGGCGTCTGCCTCGCGATGCCCACGCGCGGTCAGTCTCTCGGCCCAGGCCCTCGGGGAGCGGGAGGCGGCGCAGGACGCGGCCGGGTTTGCGCAGCTGCCGGCGACTGGCCCTTTAAGAACTGTCCGCGGCGGCAGCGGAATGTAACAAACCCCACATTTGATTCACAACATTCGAAACAGCGGGGTCGCGCGCCGGGCGGGAGGGGGGCTCGCGGGGGCGCGCCGGGAGGTTCCGGCAAACTGTAGCCTGCTGCTCCCCTCGAGGGCCCCGCCCCTTGCTAAGAGTTCCGCCCCTCGGGGGCGCCAAGAGCCAATCATTCGCCGAGACTCGGCACGTGATTAGTGGGCCGCCATCTTGAAAAGCAGATTTTTTTTTTTAAACCTCCTCTCGCCCCCACCTCCTCACTTAAAGTGCCCGCAGCCATCAGAGGAAAGGGGCGGGGCCACATGGTCTGACCTAAAGATGGGAGACCCCGCGGTAAGCAAGACAAATTGGCTGTAACTCTAACTTGCTATGCAAACTCACAAATCACTCATGCTTCTGAGGCTCAGTTTCCCCGCCAGAGAAGTGGGTCCCGCCGGGAGAGCCGCAGCCCGGACTTACTGTGTCATGGTCCCCTCCTCGGGACGGCGCCTGGGACACAAGTGCAATGGACCTGACCTTCGACGGGGAAGGAGTGGCTCTTAAGCCAGTCCGAGTGGTTAGGAAGGCTCTTAACAGCCCTGGGCCGGCAACCTCCCCGGAGATGACGTCAGCCCCGAAAGCTACTGCGCCGCGATGACATCATGGCCTGGCCGCCTCGCATCTCCTTGTTTACACTGCGCGGTGGCTTTAAAAAGTTGGGAGGGGCTGGATTGCCCAACGAGCCAATAATGGGCAACCCATGCAAATAAGCTAACGCTTGTCGGGAAGGAGGATTGGCCCGGCTCGCGTTGACGTTACAGAGACATTTAACCACCCCGCCCCCAGCGTGGCCAGGGAAAAGGGCGGGGAACAGTTTGAAGCTGGAGCAGCAGTCGTCCCGCGCTCTAATTACTCTAGGCGAGGCCTTGGAGAGCTCCCTGCTTAGGGGGATTGGGGAACTAAACCTAATGAAGTCTTTAGTTTTCTACTGTACTCCTCCTAGCAATTATGAGACGGATTACTACAACCTGCCCATTTTACAGATGGGTAGCGAGAATCAAGAGGGTGTCATTCACCCCAGGTTACACAGAGAGGAAGAGCGCCGAGCAGATACTTGAACCCAAGCCAAAGCCGAGCGTCGTTCCCCTTTGCCTCGATGCCTCCCCAGGCAGACATTATACAAAGTGGGGTATTATCTCTGCATCGATAGCAAAAAAAAAAAAAGCTGGGAGCTGAGAACAGGTCAAATAAATTATGCATATAATCAATAACTGGACTCCTCTGTATGCAGCTGCACTGACATAGGGCTACCTCCAGCACAGCCCTAAACAAGATACCAGCACAAAATGTTAAACATTTGTTAAGCCTGTGTGGTGGGGTTGCTGGGGGTGTGTGTGATTTTCTATGCTTCTTTGGTATATTTCATAATCCAAAATTTAAAAACTGAAAGAAAGATTCTGAACAGAGTATAACAGTATCAATGTTTTTAAAAATTGGATATATACAGTATCTGTATATAGAATATTTCTGGAAGGATATACAGGAGACTGATTAATAACTGTCCTCAGGGGGAGCTGGAGGAGTACTGGGTCAGGGTAGACTGTTTATTGTACACGCTTTTGTACATTTGCTCCTTCAAAACAAAACAAAACAAAACTCTATACAGTATAACCTACTGAAAATTCTAAAGAAAATTACTGTGAAAGAGCATGTTTTAAATATTTTAAGCCATAAAAAACTTGTGTTCCTTTAGAGTCAGAAATCCCCCTTTGGAAAGGGTATCCAGTGGAAACAATCCAGAAGGAAGCTGGGGAACAGACATGCTTATCCAAGTGTTGTTTAGACCAGCAACAATCTGACACCACAATGTGGATGGCGGCCAGCAACACAATGATTGAAAATGGTACCCACTCGCTGTTTGCATATCTCTAAGGACAGAAGATCAAATTCATGATGCAGTGCTACCGATGTTACCTGGAATGCCAAACTCTATCCATCATAGTTAAACTACGTGTGCATGAGAATAAATGGGGTTGCGTTTCTCTAACCATCTCCTTATCAGCAACTCTCCCTGCTCCTAAATCCCTTCCAACCTTTTATTTTTCTCACTCTGTAAGAGCAATCAGAAAATCCTTCCCACATTCAAAGTGCCTACATTGTTAAGACCACCCCCCTGCTTGCCTGTGTAGGGATAGAACCTGCAATGGCTCCCTAATGCCTGGCTTTCAGGGCTGTGTTTAACAAGACAAGCTTCCCTTACCAAAGTTGTTTTTTTTTTTTTTTTTTTTTTTTTTTTTGCGGTACGCGGGCCTCTCACTGCTGTGGCCTCTCCCGTTGCGGAGCACAGGCTCCGGACGCGCATGCGCAGGCTCAGCGACCATGGCTCGGCCCAGCCGCTCCGCGGCATGTGGGATCTTCCCGGACCAGGGCACGAACCCGCGTCCCCTGCATCGGCAGGCGGACTCTCAACCACTGCGCCACCAGGGAAGCCCCCCTTACCGAACTTTTCAGGCTCACCTCTCCCCAGCCTCTCTCCCACGACCATGGCAGTGCTCCCTCTGGCCTTCCCTGCCTGAGATGCCCTCTCTCTTCCTTTCTACCAATCTATTCCTCTTTGTCCCTTGAGGCTCTGCTCCCATTTCACCTCTTATAGGAAGCTGGGAAGTCTCTAGCCTCTAGCTTGTACTGAACTCCTCTGTCTCTGAACTCAGGCCTAGATACACCCTGACCTTCACTTCATGCCATTTAATTTGCACACACCCCTGTCATGATTGCTTCGTGTCTCACTCAATAATCTCCTCCTGGGCTTCCCTGGTGGCACAGTGGTTAAAAATCCACCTGCCAAAGCAGGGGACACGGGTTCAAGCCTTGGTCCGGGAAGATCCCACATGCCGTGGAGCAATGAAGCCCGTGCGCCACAACTACTGAGCCTGTGCTCTACAGCCCGTGCGCCACAACTACTGAGCCTGCATGCCACAACTACCAAAGCCGGCGCGCCTAGAGCCTGTGCTCTGCAACAAGAGAAGCCACTGCAACGAGAAGCCCGCGCACTGCAACGAAAAGTAGCCCCCGCTCACTGCAACTAGAGAAAGCCCGTGCGCAGCAGCGAAGACCCAAAGCAGTCAAAGATAAATAAATAAAGAAAGAATCTCCTCCTGGCGGAAGAGGATTCAGCATTTTTAACTGCACTGACATTCAGCCTTCACTGAGAGGCAGACACCACAGGGGTAACCAGTCTCATTTTATGGTTGAGGATCTGAGGCTCAAGGAGGTGAAGTGACTTGCCCGAGGCCACAATGTGAAAATCCTTTACCACTCCCCACCCTCAGAAAGCGACTCCAGTAACTACTCCACAATCCAGTTACTCCTTTGAAGCCACCAAGCCTCTGACTGTGCCATTCTCTCAGTCTAAAATGTCCTCAACACCCCTACTCACCTCTGGCCAAACCCTGCTCAACCTTTGGGGCTCAGCTCAAAGGCTGCCTCCTCGGAGCCTCTCCTGACCATCTCCTGGCTTCTTCAATATATGGCATGACTATTATCACACCACATCAGGATGGCAGAAGGTAACTCCATGGGACTGCTCTCTCTACCCGCAGCAGGGCCTGGCTCACACTTCCTTGGATGCCCAAGGAAGGGACTCTGTATTGCCCTTCCTTGCCCCTGATGCTTCAGGGCCAGGAAATCCTTGCCCTGAGTTCTCTCATGCATGACCCTCTGGTTTACGCCCCTGGGAGGCCCTCAGTAAATTCCCACAGACCTCTGGGCTCCCCCCAGGACCGGAGGCCAATAACACATCTCCCTCTGAAAAACCTTGCTGGGTGCATGCAGAATCACTCTGGAGCAAGAGGGAAGGAGGCTCAATTTTACCAGATTTCCCAGAGAAGCTAGAAGTCTGGACTTTCCTCTCAGGTTCACTGACAAGTCTTATGCTTTGGAACCCCAACGTGGGCCCAAGGGCCTGCATACCTACTCTGTGCCCCATTCTTATCACCCCACCCCCCACTCCCTTGAAGGCAGGTTCTGTTACTTTCACCTTACACAGATGAGGAAAGTGGCTAAGGAAATGACTCCCCTTGCCACAGATCCCAGAAGTGTGGCCCAGGTGGGGGTGGTTCACTCTTGCCCAGGCATCTGCCTCGAAGCTCTGTGGAGAAATCAGGGTTCTAGAGTCTTCTGCATGATCTGGGCAAGTCCTACCCTGATCATCTCATTGGTCCTCCCAATGACCTAAGAGCTAGGTACCAGTGTTTGCTCCAAGAAGCTTGGGCAAGAGAGGATATGATTCACCCACCGTCACACAGCCATCAAGGGGCAAACCTGGGATCACATTTTAAACGAACATTAAGTTTGGTGCATGCAACACAAATGCCAACACAGGGTCCCCAAGTGTTGCTCAATAATCAAAAGCACAGATGTCCTGGGGCAAGAGACTCTCCAGATCCCAGAGTGGAAGAGTGGCAGAGAGGGATTTGAATCCTGGTCCCTCGAGTGCAAAGTACTGGATGCTACAATCCAGCTTCCACTCCCAGGCCTCCTCTGCAGGAGATGGGAGGGATTCTGTGCAGGCAGGAAGAAGGCAGGGTCATGGGTTCCTGCTGGGGCCCTCCCCTGCTCCATCTGCCTACCTAAGACCTGGACAGCTGGCTGCCTCCTTCCCTCCATCAGGATCAGAAAGTACTCCACTCCTTTATTCTAAGACCCTTCAAACTCTCCTCCAGATGCAGGGCCTTCCCAAGTGGAGCTGGCAGAACACAGAGATTGAGGGACCATCCAGGGACACACAACACAGCCTGGTAAAGCCAGCTCAGGACACAGACCTCCCTGCTACCCCAGGTCATCAGACTTGAGCCTCACACTCCAGGCTGGGGGTTGACAGGCCCCCTGCCAAGTCCTCTCTGCTCAGGGCAGGCCTGAACACACCTGAGCCCCAAGCTTTGTCTCCCCTAAAAAGCAGGGGCTGTTTGTGCATATGGGGGAGGACAGAGTGTCTGTAAAAGGTGTTCCCAGGTCTGGGTTCAGGGCTGCAGCACTCTGGCTCCAGCTTTGAGACTTGGTCACTTATGTGGTCTCACTCTTCCTCAGTCTCATCTGTAAAACCAGGATGATGACAACACTAATGACAGATGACATTTACTGAGCACTTAGTGTGTGTAGCACTGCTGTTCATCTCCTATAGGCTACTGAGGGGGCAGGCATACACTGATGGTTAAATACAGAGCCTCTGAAGCCAGCCCACCAAGGCTTGGACCCTGGCTCTGCCTTTTATCAGCTTGGTGACCTTGAGGAAGTCACCACCTCTATGAGGCTCACAGTTTGTCCAGGTGTAAAATGGGGGTGATTATACCTACCTCAATGAGTCAATAGTGGCTCTCACTTGTGTGTGCATCTTCGGCGGTACCTGCCTGGCTTTCTGGGCCTGGGTCTGCGCTTGAATGTGTGAGCTTTGAGGGTAGGGCGTTGGGAGGGGCTCCCCTTTCTGACTACCTCCCCGCTGTAGCTCTCACCACTGGAACCCGCAGGGTCTGCAGAGGAAGGAGCAGGTACCGTCACCACATCATCCGGTGATGAAAATCGGGGGCTGTAAGAGTGGGGGTACCTGGTAGACCCAGGGAGAGATGAGTCCAGCCAAATTTCCCATTTTCCCTCTATCCAAGGCCAGTTTCCTACACCCACGTCGCCTTCCTGCCCCCGACACCATCTCGACTCGGGCTTAATAGCCCTCAGGCAACAGAAGGTGTGTGACCTTGGACAAGGCACAGACCCTCTGGAGCCCCCGCCTTCCTACGCCCTCAAAGCAGTAACCAAGCCGCTGGCGCGCGGCGGTCTGTTCACCGGACCCGCAACCGCCCCAGGGCAGGGCTCGGGTCGCTCTGGATCCCCAGCGGCTGGGACAAGGGGCGCTGGTAAAGTGTCTGGGACAGCCGAGAAGAGGCCAAAGGACTGCAGCTCTGTCCCGGACGCCTGGGGCCCAGCCGAAGCCGACACTCGCCAGGGGTTGCGATCGGGGCATGAGTGGGGCGCAGGGGACGCTGGGACTCGTAGTTCCCAGGGCCTCCCCGTACTGGGGCTTTTAGACCTACCGGGTGGAGCAGCTCTGGCTCCGGGTCCCGGGACAGCGAGCTCCGGCCCTGAGGACGCAGGCAGCGGCCTCGCTGGAAGTCCCTGTACTACACTGCCAGCCCGCGGCCGCCCCCTATCGCTCCGTCTCTCTGGCCCCGCGCCTGGGGCGCAAGGCGCAGGGTCCAGGCCGGGCGTTACCTGGGGCCGCGGCGGGGCTCCACCCCCACCGGGAGGCCGGCGCGTCGCTCCCGCTGCAGCCGGGGGTTCCGGTCCAGCTGCGGTTCGCGCCGCCTGCCGCGGCCCCCCCTCTGGCCCCAGGCAGTTGAACCGTCCACGAACCTCTTTGCCCGGGCGCGCGCACGCGCGCGCGGGTTCCACGCCGGCTACGCAGCTTCACCCTCCCTCCCGCGCGTGTATGGAAGTACCTGGACTGCACCAAGAGCGCGGGAGCGGAGGGTGGGACGAGGAGGAGCGTGTTTCGGCCGCGCCCACTCAGTGTCCGGCGACAAAGGGCGCGCAAGGGCAAAGAGTCCAGGGCCTGGCCTCCCAGCCGACCCCTTACTACTGTGTGCCCTTGGCGAGTGACTAAATAGGAAAGATAATACGACTCGGTGGTCGTTCAAAGAACCTTCCCTTTGCGGACAGTTTGTTCCCCTCCCTCAGCCTCGGAATTGTGTGTGTGGGGTGTGCGTGTGTGTGTGTGTGTGTGTGTGTCAAGGATCGATATACAAAGAGCAAAGACTATGGGTTCAGCAGTTCTTGGTTCCTCCTTTTGTGTCGTTCTCTGAGCTTCAGTTTCTTCGTCTGTGAAATGTGAGCGATGATACCGCCTTTGGGCGGTAGGGAGACTAGTGATAAGAGAAAGCGTATGCCCATGGCTAGAGCTAGCCTGGACCAGAGCGTGACTGATACCTGCTCAGGCCGGGCATCCCCATTCCCAGAGGGGATCCCCGCCGCCTGCATCCTTGGGTATAGTTAGCCGGCGAGGACTACAACTTCCAGCGCGCCCCGCTCTGGCTGGGTCGTTCCGGGAGTTGTAGTCCCTGAAGTCCTCACCTCTCAGAGGCTGTCCTCAGGAGGCCCCCTTTTCTCAGCCCAGGACTTGGCACCTCTGCAGAGGGCCGATTTGTTTTTTAAAGCTTGCATTTGTTGAGCTCTTCCCACGTGCCAAACAATATTCTAAGTGCTTAAAATGAATTAACTTAGTTGGTCCATAAAGTCCAGCAACCCAGTGAGGGAACATTATTATTGTCCCTGTTTTATAGATTTGAAACCGAGACATAGCCAGCTAAGGGATTTTGCTAGGAAGCAACAGGGCTCAGGATTTCTGCTCAGGCGGGACATTCAGAGCCTGCTTTCTACCCCACTCTGGTTCATCCTTTAACAAACAAGTTTATTTGTTTGTTTGTGTTTGTGTTTGTGTTTTTTTCTTTTTAAATCAGAACTACATTAAAGCCTAATTTAGGGTATACTTTGTAACTCTACAGTAAAATAAACAAATCTTACATGTATAGCTTAGTGCATTCTTCATAAATGTATACCTCTGTATAACTAAAATCCAATCAAGATCTAGAAATTTTTCATCACTCCAGAAAGTTTCCTCTCACCCCCTTCGAGTCAATTTACTCCAGTCATAACTATCGATCTGTTTCCTATCACTATAGATTTGGTTTTCATGTTTAGAACTTCATGTCAATGGCATGGCTGACTGTATAAATACTGCCTTCTTTCATTCTGCATCATGTTTTTTGAGATCCAACCTGTGGTGTGTATCAGTAGTCTGTCCTTTTTTTGCCCCCAGCTTTATTGAGATCTAAGTGACATATAACATTGCGTAAGTTTAAGGTGTACAATATTATTTGATACATGTATGTATTGCAAAATGTTTCTCAAGATAAGGTTAGTTAACACATCCTTCACCTACACAGTTGCCATTTTGTTGTTGTTTTAGTGAGAACATTAAAGGTCTACTCTCATAGCGACTTTCAAGTATAAGATAGATCCAGGGCTTCCCTGGTGGCCCAGAGGTTGAGAATCCACCTGACAATGCAGGGGATACGGGTTTGAGACCTGGTCCATGAAGATCCCACATGCCATGGAGCGACTAAGCTCATGTGCCACAACTACTGAAGCCTGTGTGCCTAGAGCTGGTGCTCCACAACAAGAGAGGCCACCACAATGAGAAGCCCATGCACCATGGCGAAGAGTGCCCCCCTGCATGCCACAACTAGAGAAAGCCCGCATGCAGCAACGAAGACCAAACACAGCCAAAAATAAATAAATAAAAATAAATAAATTTATTTAAGAAAAAAAGGTAGATACAGTACTGTTAACTATAGTCACCTGGCTGTACATTAGATCCCCAGAACTTACTCATCTTATAACTGAAAGTTTGTGTCTTTTGAGCAACACCTCCCAGTTTCCCACAGCCCACAGCTCCTGGCGAACACCATTCTACAACCTGTTTCTATGTATTTGACTTTAAAAAAAAAAAAAAAGGTCTACACATAAGTGAGATCATGCAGTGCTTGTCTTTCTTTATCTGGCTTATGTCACTCAGCAAGGTGCCCTCCAGGACCATCCATATGGTCACAAATGGCAAGATTTCTTTATTTTTTATGGCTGAATAATATTCCATTGTGTGTGTGTATATATATATATATATATATATGTATATATGTATATATATATATATCTCACAGTTTCTTTATCCATTCATCCATTGCTGGACACTTAGGTTGTTTTCAAGTCTTGGCTATTGTGAATAATACTGCAATGAGCACAGGTAAGTTTTTTGGTTTTTTGTTTTTGTTTTGTTGTGTTTGTTTTTTAACTTGCTGGCTAGTAATTCATTGTATGAATGTACAGTAGTTTTTGAAACCCAATCCTTTGAACAAATGACCCCTGAGTTCCAGCCACCTTGGTCTTTCAGTTCCCCCGAGGGCCCAGTTCTTTCCACAGTGGGGTTTGGACACCCTGTTCCATCTGCCTGGGCTTCCCTTTCCTTTCTCTTGGCCTGGCCTACTCTGCTCTCATACAGAGTCTCCCTCAGTGGGGTCAGGGATGCTCGTCCCCACCCCACCAGTGCCCACCGCCAAGCACAGTGCCTGGCCAAGGTGAGCAGTAAGCCCCTGTCTGTTGAATGGACACAGAAGTGGCAGGGGGCCCCAGGAGGGCCGTGTGACACCAGGTTGCATTTCTAAAGGGCTCAGAGGCCTGTTCCATCTCAGAGCTCCACGAATTGGACTGACAGAAAACAAGCACATGTTATTTCACTTCCCCCTATTTTCCTGATGTGGAAACTGAGGCTCAGAAGTGGAGAGTGGTTTGCCCTAGGGCACACAGCCAGGAAGGGACAGAGCTGGAATGGGAACCCAGGTCTGCCTGGCCGCAACGCGGGCCTGGGATGGTGGTGGTGGGGAGTGATGGGAAAAGCCCGAGGGAAGGCCCTGGGGGAGTTGTCCCAGAGCAGAGTGGGGAAGTGGGGCCTGATGCTCCCGAAAGTCCAGCCCCATGGAAGTGGCCAGGCAGCTCTCAACTCAATAAAACAAATACAGTTGTGACCATGGACTGGAGGTCGTGGGATGAGGTGAGCTCCCCATCACTGGAGGTGTGCAAGCCGTGGCAGAAGAGCCCCTTGGAAGGGGTTCTTTTTTTTTTTTTTTTGCGGTACGCGGACCTCTCACTGTTGTGGCCTCTCCCGTTGCGGAGCACAGGCTCCGGACGCGCAGGCTCAGCGGCCATGGCTCACGGGCCGAGCCGCTCCGCGGCATGTGGGATCTTCCCGGACCGGGGCACGAACCCGCGTCCCCTGCATCGGCAGGCGGACTCTCAACCACTGCGCCACCAGGGAAGCCCTTGGAAGGGGTTCTTTAGAGGGACTGTGTGCCCTGGGAAGGGGCTTAGTGGTCTGGGGGGAGGTGAGGAGTTGGTCTTTTAGGTCCCCAAGTTCTTTCTAAGGTGGGAGGTTGTGAGTCTCTGACACCAAGGGGCTCCTCTTGTGCTGGTCCCTCAGCTGTAAGACAGATGAAAGAAACTATTACTCGGCAAAGCCGTGTGCAACAGGGAGGGGTGACTGGAAGGTTGAGGAGGAATCAGACACATGCACAAAAAAGAGCCACACTCAGCCCAGGCTCTCCAGGTCACCTCTGAAGCTGCACGCTGTGGGGGAGGGGTGGTGCCTCCATGTTGCTGATGAAGAAGTGGCAGCTCAGAGGTGAGTGACCTGTCGGACATCGTACAGCTGGTCAGAGGGCAAGTGAGGACTTGATTTCAGCTTGGTCAATTTCTGAGCACATAGTGAGTGCACACAGTAGGTTGCCAGCAAAGACAAGAAATGAGAAGTTTTTCTGATCAAAACTTTAAAAAAACCACACCCCTGAGACAGTGACTACGAAGGATCCCTGATGTGTGTCTGAATTGCTACCTCAGGTGCGCACCTCTTTATCACTTGCCCTGTGCTGGTGCTTTACCATGTTACCTGCTTCATCTTTTTTTTTTTTTTTCGATACGCGGGCCTCTCACCGTGGTGGCCTCTCCCGTTGCGGAGCACAGGCTCCGGACGCGCAGGCTCAGCGGCCATGGCTCAAGGGCCCAGCCGCTCAGCGGCATGTGGGATCTTCCCAGACCGGGGCACGAACCCGTGTCCCCTGGATCGACAGGCGGACTCTCAACCACTGCGCCACCAGGGAAGCCCCTGCTTCATCTTTATAACAAACCTATGAGTTGGTTTCTGCTGTTGTGCCCATTTTACAGATGAGGACTTTGAGGGTCAGGGAGATGAACTCCCTTGCCCAAATTCCCAGCGGGTAAGCGGTAGGGAGATGATTAGGACCCACGTCATCTGAGTCCACATTCTGGCCTCTTAGCCCTACTGTGTGCCTGGCTGTCTGCCAGTACCCAAAACTGACTCTGGGTCTGGATCTGTGACTCAGACCTGGATCATCACAGCCCAGAGCCCAGTGAGCTTTTCAGGCCGCCCTGTGGCAGGCAGACACGTGCCCCTTGAGATGGTTATGGCACCATCTGGCCACACCTGGCTCATCCACACACTGACCAAAGGTCTGGGCAGGCCAGGACATGCTCTGTGGGCGTTGGAGCAGTGATCCAGAGCTGTTGGCCCCAGCGGTCAGAGCAGGGAGGGAGAGCAGGGCCTTAGGTTGGGGTCTGCCCTACCTGGTCCTGGGCAGAGAGACCAGGCTAGCTCCCTTGGTCTGCGGTGGGCCTGGAGCCTGGAGCTTTGGGCAGTGTTGCCTACCTCTCCACCTAGCAGTTAAGCCACCAGTGATCCCACCACACCTCTACAAAGCTAATATTCCATGAGCCTTCACTCTGTGTTAGTCACTGTGCTCGGGACTTTAAGTGCATGACTTCATTTCATCCTTACCACCACCTTCTGAGGTAGGTTTCATACATAACCCATAATTTACAGGTGAGGAAATTGAGGCTTAGAGAGATTCTGTAACTTGCCTCACTACAATTGAACCCAGACCCGACCCTGAACCTGATCTCTTGACAGCTACGTTATAATAGCCATGTCAAGTGCCATCCAACCTCCTGCAGCATCCTTTCCTTGGAGACACACAAGAGGAAACACCCCTTAGGTATTAGGAATTGCACCATAGCTCCCAGATCCTGGCTCGCGATTCCTCTCTCTCTCTCCCACCCCCGGTCTCTGTTGCAAGGATGCTGAACTTAATGGATCCCAGATCCTGTTTCCCTCTTTGCCTTGCCTGCTGGGAAGCTCAGAACCTAATTCATGGCCCACCTCTGACATTTATCGAGAACTTCAAGGCAAATATTTAAATATGTTATGGACTCTACTCAGGCTTAAATTTTCCTCATTTTTCTCATTTGTTTTCCTTTCATCCAGGTTTCTTCACTTTTTAAGCTTGTTGTAGCACATAATTTTTCTAATTTTAAAAAATAGTGGTAAAATATATAACATAAAGTTTACCATCTTAACCATTTTCAAATGTACAGTTCAGTGGTATTAAGTACACTCATATTGCTGTGCAAACATCTCTGCCATCTGTCTCCAGAACTTATTTCATCTTGCAAAACTGAAAGTCTGTATCCATTAAATAATTACTCCCCATTCCTCCCTCCCCCAGCCCCTGGTAACTACCATTTTCCTTTCTATCTATAATTTTGACTACTCTAAGTAGCTCCCATAAGTGGAATCAATTTTTGTCTTTTTGTGACTGACTTGTTTCACTTAGCGTAATGAGGTTCATTTATAGCATTTGTAGCATGTGTCAAAATTCCTTTCCTTTTTAAGGCTGACTAATATTCTATTGTGTGTATAGACAACATTTTGCTCATCCATCCGTCAGTGGACGTTTGGGTTGCTTCCACATTTTAGCTATTGTGAATAACGCTGCTATGAACACGGGTATACACGCAGCATATATATTTTGATAACCTGTTTTAAAATTGAAGGTTTAGGAAACAAACATTCTTTTAAAGTGCCTGGCATATTGTAACTACCTGATACATATATCTATTGAGTGTAAGTCAGGTGTGGCACCCGCCATGAGGAGAGGGCCACCCAGGATGATGACAAGACAGTGGGCATGTGTCCTGAGCAAGCTATGGATTCAATGCCCTGGGAGCTCAAACAATTGGTGGGTGTTGTCCTTGCTATGTGCCAGTCCCCATGCCAGGAACAGTATCTCAGTGATCTGGTTTTATCCTTACAAGAATCCTGTGAAGTAAGGAATATTATTTTCTCTAAGTTATGAATGAAGATGTCCAATATCATGCTACAGGGAGAAGTGGGGACTCCAGGAGGCTTAACAGGGAGATGGCCAAGCCAAGTTCAAACTCTGGCCTCTCTTACCCTAACTCTGTGCCCCATCCTTAGCATCTGGGTGGGGTGGTATAGGGATGAGGAACTTCCTGCCTGAGGGGCATTGTAGTCAGGACAGACTAATTCAACCAGACCTAGCAAAAAAAATGAATGTATTGTTTCAATAATGGAAGAGTCTGGTGGTGATGGCTTCAAGTGTGGCTACATCTAGGGGCTCACACAAAGTCTTCAGAAGTCCACGTGTCTCCATTTCTCAGCTCTGCTTTACTCAGTCTTGGATTATTTCTCTGTAGATCTTTCCCTCATGGTAGTAAGACAGACAGCTGTTGGAAGTCACTTTCTCACAGCTTGGACATCCCAGTGGGGAGCAACGAGGTTCTCATTCTCAGCAGTTCCAACAAAAGTCCTTTATTTGAGTCCCACTGGTTCTAACTGACCCAGCTTTGGTCACATGCCCAAACTCAAACCAGCAGTTCTGGCCAGGGGGATGCTGTGCCAGACTGGTCAGGGCTCATCACATGCACCCCATGGGGTAAGGAGAAGGAGGGGTGAGGAAGTTCCCCAAAGGAAAACTGGGTGTTGTTACCAGGGAAGCGAGGAGAGCTGCTAGGTGGCCAGAACAGGGGGTGGGCAGGAGGAAGTGTGGAGGAGGCCCCACTGGGTGAGGAGAAATGGGGAGGGCTGAGGTGAGCAAGGAGGACTCTTCCTTCATTGCAGGGCCTTGGTGTTGTGGTCAGAGTTGGTTCCTGGCTTACGGTCACTTCCCCTCTCTGAGCCCCATGACACTTCTCTGTAGCGTAGGCATGGTTATAATGGAACCTGCCTCTCCTGGGCAATGTCAGACATCAGAGAGACCATGAGGTAAAGCACACCATAGGTGCTCAATAAATGCCGATTCCAACTCCACTCAGGAGGCACAAGGACATCCTCCCCTAGGACTTCCCTGGAGCTGAGAGCGTATTTGCATCTCATGATCTCTTTTGGTTGTTCCAGGCCTCACTGAGCGCCCATCCTGGGCTGAGTGTCTCCCTGGCCACTCTCACCGGCCCCTTGTGCGGGAGGACCCAGTGCCCCATGGTCCAGACACAGGCAACGTGGCTCAGAGAGGGGCAGTGACTTCCCCAGGCCTCCCAGCCCCAAGAACTTGAGATCCCCTTTCTCCTATGTCAACACGGGGATGGTTGGGCCTGAGACTGGAGGAGGTGTTGGGGTTCGGCCTCTGCTGGGAGGCCGTGGGCTCTGGGAAGATATTTAAAGCCAGCCTGAGGGTGGATGAGCTCCTGGGTTGGGGGGTAGATACCCTCTGAGGGCTTCAAAGTGGGGGAACAATCAAGGTTGCCTTCACTCCTCAGTGAAGACCTCGTGTTTGATTATTACACTATTTTACTAGTTCCCTTCCCTGACCTACTGCCTTTCTCACCTTCCTCACAGGTCCTCTGCCACGGAAGACTCTTGTAGCAAGAAGGGATGGAGGGCTCACCCTCCCCGCCTCCCGCCTGCCCCAGGGCTGGGCCTGGTTCCCACATTCTCTGGGCTCAGTTCTGCCAGACCCTGGCTCCTGTGACCTAGGCCTCCAGGCCTGGGAGCACAGGGACTGTCACCTTGATCCTGTCCTCCTGCCCTCTCCTCAGCTGTGGTCCGGGCCTCCTGAGGAGTCCTTCCCATCCCAGGAGGTGTGGTCTCTCTCAGGGTTAATGATTGCTCAGGGGAGGCGGAGGTGGTGTCAAAGTCTGCTGGCCGCACCACCGCAGGCCCCAGAAGGTTCCCACCTGTGCAGCAGGGCCCATCATCTTCCTCCAGGGCCCCTTCCGGGGCACAGGTAGGGAGGGCACAGCTCCTCTGCAGCAGGGGCGTGGGGTCTCCTGGTCAGGAGTAGGGTCGTTGGGGCCACGGCGTGCTCTGGGGGTCTCCCCCACAGTTGGGTGGGAGTGCTGGGAGGAGGGAGCAAGCACTGAGCGGACCTGGAGTGAGTCCCAGCCTGGCCGCAAGGCCTCAGTGTCTCTTGCAGTGTGAGGCTAGTAATACCTATTCCCAAGTTTCCGATGGCTCCCTTTCCTTCTAAGGCCTTGGGCGATTTGGATGCAATGAGGTTTCTTCTCATGACAGAAGGGAGGCAGGTGCCCTAGAAAAATGAATTCACATGCCCCGGCCCCTTTCATGGGAAGCCTGAATGGGGGAAGACAAGGTGGCTGAGCCAGGGGGCTCCAGAGCTCAAAGAGAAAGGACTGGGCTCCGACTCCAGCTGCTTGGGTTCAGAGCCCAGCTCCATCCTGACTTTGGGTGGGCTCCATAACTCTTCTGGGCCTCAGTTTCCTCATCTGTAGAATGGGGAGGGTAATAGTGCAGGAAAGACGCTGGAGAGCCCCAGAGCAGTTTGGCCTGTGGTCGGTAATGAAGTCCGGTGCCTCCTCAGCCCAGACTAGGAAGTGTCCAGTTGGGACTCACTACAGGTGGCCCCCAGCTCTGGCACATTCCCAGGCCCCGACGCATCTCTTTGCCCTGGGGTACCAGGTGGAGACTTGGCTGAGAGCTGAGCCGGGCCTAGGCCTCTTCCCTGAGGCAGGGACTGTTGGGTTGGGGCACCAGGCACAAAAGCAGGGGCCTGGGGAACACTGAGATCCAACTTATGGAAACAGGCTGTGACCAGTGTGTGGACTCTGGTTCTTATCCACACCCTATTCTCAGGGGGAAAACTGAGGCCAGGAGGATAAGGGCTTGCCTGGGGTAAGTGAAATGCGGCCATCCAAACTCCGGATCATTTGATTCCATGTCTGTTTGCCAGGCAAGCAGCCTGGGGATGGGACTGGAGGGGCCCCAGGGCCCTGGTGGCATCAAGTGGAGCCCAGACCAAGGCTGGCCCAGGGGCTCCTGGTTTGGGAGCCCGTCTGGGTCTAACACTCTGCCTCTTCCTCTGGGCCATCCCTCTCTGAGCTTCTCTGAGCCTCAGTTTCTTCACCTGGACCCCGGAATGATAATTCCTACAGCTGGGAAACAACTGTGAGAAGTAAACAAGAAGGAGAGAAAGCAGAAGTGAGAGTTTGTGGTCAGTTGGAAGTGGCGGAGTGGCTGGTGGCTGAGCCTGCCTGCAGGGGGCCCATGGGTGGGGAGGGCCACCTCCCTCTCTGACCCTCCTGGAGGCCCTGAGCAGTCCTAGGGTCCACACTCCCAGTGCCTCCGAATTCTAGAAAGTCTTGGAGCCATGGGCTGTTGAGAACTGTGGCTGCCGCAGCGGGTGGGTAGGCCCCTCCCAAAGGGACAGGCCCAAGGGCCTGCATGTCTCATGGGGTGGGGGCCAGAGCCACTCTAATTCACCTCTGCATACTTTTTTTTTTTTTTTTTTTGCGGTACGCGGGCCTCTCACTGTTGTGGTCTCTCCCGTTGCGGAGCACAGGCTCCGGACGCACAGGCTCAGCGGCCATGGCTCACGGGCCCAGCTGCTCCACAGCACGTGGGATCTTCCCGGACCGGGGCACGAACCCACGTCCCCTGCATCGGCAGGCGGACTCTCAACCACTGCACCTCCAGGGAAGCCCTCTGCATCCTTTTTGACCCTTCCCCAAGCACTTTTTGAGGGCTGGGAAAGGGGAAGTGTAGAGAGAGCTTGGGGGAGGGGGCTTGGGGGAAAAGAAGCTGTAATTTCTAGAATGTAGATAGTCTCATTTTTCAGGAGACAAACTGAGAGTCAGAGAGGAGCAAAACAGAGCCCCAGGGCTCAGCTGTGCAGGGACTGGGGCCTGGAGAAAGCCATGCCTCCTTCACTCCCATGCCTCGGCCTAGGGCTGCCTGGCACGACGGAGCCCTGGGGAAGGGACTGGCCTCGGCCCTGTCGGGTCCCTTCCCCAGTATAGCCCATGGGCAACTCCATTCACTTCTCCCCCTCTCCCTCCCCCTCCCCTCCTCTTCTCTCCTTCTTCTTCTCCCCCTTCTTCTCCTTCTTCTTCTCCTTCTCCTTCTTCTTCTCCTTCTTCTCCTTCTCCTTCTTCTCCTTCTCCTGCTTCTCCTTCTCCTTCTCCTTCTTCTTCTTCTTCTCCTTCTTCTCCTTCTCCTTCTCCTCCTTCTCCTTCTTCTCCTTCTCCTTCTTCTTCTTCTTCTCCTTCTCCTCCTCCTTCTCCTCCTTCTCCTTCTCCTTCTTCTCCTTCTCCTACAGCAAAGTGATTCAGTTATACATATATTCTTTTTTCAGATTTTTTTCCCTTATAGGTTATCACAAAATATTGAGTATAGTTCCCTGTGCTGTACAGTAGGTCCTTGCTGGTTATCTATTTTACTCCATTCACTTCTTGTTCATTGGTGCTCGCTCTGTTCCTTGCCCCTGCTGGCGTACCAGGAGCTTAGGGGCCAGTGGAGGGGCCACCAATGCCTGAATTTGGCTCCACACCTGACCTGGCCTTGGAGGATGGAGAGAATTTGCACATATGCAGAAGACTAGGAAAGGTGTTCTGGGCAGAGGGGAGGGCATAGGCAAAAGTCTGGAGGCAGGAAAACAGGTTGTGTACTGAGAACAGGAGCAATCAATGCCCATTGGCCACAGGAGGGGAAGAACAGCTTGTGTGGGAAGAGACTCAGCAGCTGTGAGGCCCTAGCTTGCCAAGCGGAGGGACAGGAAGTGGCTTCCGCAGCCAGTGGGAGCCATGGCGGAGGTTTGAGCTTGGGAGTGGCCGAGCCTGGTGACGTGGGCAGGCTCACTGGTGGGGCAGGTTCAGCCTGAGCCTTCCCCAGCTCACATAGGCTCTGTGCATCTTTCTCAGGTGACCGAATCCAGAGGATGATGCTCTGACTGTAGAACTTTGGCCTCATTATGATCAAATGAGTGTGTGTTTATAAAAGTTTTTGTGACAAGGAGGAGGCAAGATTGCGTGAAACCCAGGGCTGGGGCGAGGCAGTGAGAAAGAGCGCTGGACCAGCAGGCAGCGGGGTGGTGTCCCGGCTCTGCCCTGGGCGTGGCGTGTTGAACAGGAGCCTGAGCTTCCCTGGGACTCAGCCCTCTCTTCCTTCCTGGGGGACGGTGAGGGTTTGATGCAAGTAAAAGACTCCGTGTGCCTCACACAGAACAACAAAGGTCATCATGCTGCTCTGAGTAAGCGTCACAGGCTTCTTGAGGCCCCATGAGAATGGGAGGGGGGAGTCAGAGAAACTTTGATGAGTGATGGGTAGAGCTGGGTGGGGGAAGGGGGCCTGGAGGTGGAGGCCTCAGGGACCCTGCAGAATGAAGCCCGTGGTTCAGGCTGTTCTGCCCCCATCTCGACCCTGGGGGCTCTGCATGGCCTGTGGGAGAGTCTGGCCAAAGGGGAAGAGAAAACCAGAAGCCTGGCAGGAGAGAGCACAGACATCCTGCTCTGAGTTCTGACCCCGTTACTCATGGGTCGCGTCCCTTCCCATCCGGGACCACAGTGTGCTGAGGAATCAGTGGTAATGGGTGCAAAGTTCCAGCCACAGCACTCGGCCATCATGCCTGCTCCCTTCCCCTGGGGACTGGATCCCAGGACAGGAGTCTCCTGTCTCTCCTACTGCACTTTGACTTGGTGAGGAGTACAGCTGGCATGTGGCCGCACACTTAAGTGTCCAATAGTCCTATGGCTGCTGATTCACCTCTAAAGGAGGGGAAGTGAGGGAGCAAAAGAGGTGAGGGTATTAGGTCCAAGATCACACCCCAAGGGGGTGCCAGGGCTAGCTACATCCGGCCAGTGTTAAGTGTCCTGGATTTTGCTCACACAGTGGATGCCAGCAGCCTATCAGCATCAATGGAGCCCAGCTCCATCTGCATCTCCGCTATCAGCCCACCACCACCATCATCATCTCCGCCCCACAATCATCAGCACCACCAGCTCCATATGCATCCCCACCCGCATCATCACGAACATCACTGTTGCGTCCACCCCCACCTCATCCCCACCACCATCACTGCTTCCATGCCCTCTGCCATCCCTACCCCTAACCAAACTGCTCTCTCTGGACCCCAACTTCATCGCGCCAGCACCTCTCACGGCATTGCCATCCCCACAGCACAGTCGTCGTCTCACTGAGGACTGTGGCTCAGCACACGTGATTCTGAGGACTGAGGGCTTATTAATTCCTCCCAGGAAGCGGGTCCATCTGCACTTCCCAACCTGGCTGAGCATAGCCCTGCTGTCCAGCATGTGGGCTGTCCCCAGCTATCATCTTTGGAGACCTTGGCAAACCAATAGTTTTCACAGCCACTTCCCCAGGGGCACTGGCTACAGTCCCGCTGCAGGTGATGACCCATAAATACAGTCCTTGGTGTCATCCACACACAGCCCTGCCCTGTTCTTGACCTCTGCACTCAGTCTCAGGGCATGGGCAGGATCATGGGCACAAGGGAGAGACGGGAGCGGTTTCTGTGGTGACCACACTGGGAGTAGCAGTCATAAAGTGAAGATGGCCCCACAAGGTGCACAAGGAAGGGATTTGCATTTGCTGAGCACCTACTGTGTGCCAGGCACTGAGCTGGCACATTCTATTCTCATTCGCCGCCCCCCACCCCCGCCTCCAACTTATCACTTATTGGAGGTATCATTCCCATCTACAGATGAGGAAATAGGCTCAGGGAAGGGCAGTGAATTGCCCAGCGCAGCTCTGCAGCTTCTCAGCTCTGTAAACTCAAGCAAGGCTCTTCACCTCTCTGAGCTTTAGTTTCCCCATGTGTAAAGTGGGTATAATGGCTTCTACCCTTAAGTGCTCTTGTGAGTGTTACATAGCACCCGGGCCAGAGTCTGGCACGTCGTAGCTGTTCCTTACATGGCAGCTCTTACTGTTCATCACCACGATGTCAAATGGCTGCCACACGTTCTGCCAAGGGCTCGGCCACATTTTTTTAAGCATTTGCTTGTGTTTCATGTTTAGGTTACTTCCATTTTCCAAGGTCAGAAATAATCGCTTGTGATGAACAACTTTCTGCAAAAAGTTTCTTTATTTTAGGTTAGTTAGATTACTGGGTCAAAGAGGGCGCATGTTGGGCTTCCCTGGTGGCGCAGTGGTTGAGAGTCCGTCTGCCGATGCAGGGGACACGGGTTCGTGCCCCGGTCCAGGAAGATCCCACATGCTGCGGAGCAGCTGGGCCCGTGAGCCATGGCCGCTGAGCCTGCGCATCCGGAGCCTGTGCTCCGCAACAGGAGAGGCCACAACAGTGAGAGGCCCGCGTATTGCAAAAAAAAAAAAAGAGGGCGCATGTTTTAAAGATTTTGAGTCCACAGCTGAACTGGGTTTTTCCTCTCCTGCTGGGGTCCTGGCGGAATGTGGGGCTGCACCCTTCCCTCTGTGCATGGGAGAGACCAGGGCCTTGAGCTTGGAGAACTGTGTTTGAATCCCACTCATTTCTAGCTGTTGGATCCTTAGCGGATCAGTCTAAGCCCCAGTTTCCCTGTCTGCAAAAGGAGATTAAATTATGTGAATTCCGAACATCCGGCCTCCAAAATATATCTCTACTCTCACCTCTTCTCTCCTGCACTGCTGCTACCATTTCAGCCCACTGGCACACAGCAGCTGGAAAGATCTTTAAGAAAAGTAAATGAATCCCTGTCGCTCCCCTGCTCAAAACCCTGAAACGACCTTCTGTTTTTCTTAGAATAAAACAAACCATCCTCACCATGTCTTACAGGGCCCAGCATGATCTGGCCCCAGCCTACTTCTCCAGGCTCATCTCCCTCTCCCCTCTGTCCCTGTGCTCGAGCCACACAGCCCCTCTTTCAATTCCTGGCACACACCTGGTTCTTACCTGACCCGGGGCCATCTCTTGTATTGTCTGTACAACCTGGAAGGACCCTATAACAGTGCTCGCTCTATCAAAGTAACATGGATATTTAATGTAAACATTCCAAATAATACTACAAGGTTTAGAACGAAAACCAGCCACTTCCCCAGGGGCACTGGCTACAGTCCCGCTGCAGGTGATGACCCATAAATAGTATTCTACTGTATGTATGTGTGTGTGTGTGTGTGTGTGTGTGTATATATATATATATATATATATATATATATACATATATCACATCTTTATCCATTCATATGTTGGTGGACACTTAGGTTGCTTCCATATATAGGCAATTGTAAATGATGCTGTTATGAACATTGGGGTGTATTTATGTTTTTGAATTAGTGTTCATTTTTTCCCAGATACATACATGGGAGTGGAATTGCTGGGTCATATGGTAGTTCTACTTTTAATTTTTTGAGAAACCTCCATGTTGTTTTCATAGTGGTTGTACCAATTTACATTCACACCAACAGTGTACAAGGGTTCCCTTTTCTCCACATCCTCATCAACATTTGTTATTTCTGTTCTTTTTGATGATAGCTGTTCTGACAGGTTTGAGGTGATATCTTATTGTGGCTTTAATTTGCATTTCTCTGGTGATGCTCAACATCGAGCATCTTTTCATGTTTCTGTTGGCCATCTGTATGTCTTCTTTGGAAAAATATCTATTCACATCTTCTGCCCATTTTTTAATCAGGTTGTTTGTTTTTATTGATGTTGAGTTATATGAACTGTTTATGTATTTTGGGTACTGAGCCCTTGTCAGTTGCATCATTTGCAAATATTTTCTCCTATTTGGTAGGTTGTCTTTTCATTTTGTTGATGGTTTCCTTTGTTGTGCAAAAGCTTTTAAGTTTAATTAAGTCCCTTTTTTATTTTTGCTTTTATTTCCTTTGATTTAGGAGGCAGATCAAAAAAATATTGCTACAATTTTTGTCAAAAAGTGTTCTGCCTATGTTTTCTACTAGGAGGTTTATGGTTTACCAGTCTTACATTTAGGTCTTTAATCCATTTTGAGTTTATTTTTGTATATGGTATGAGAAAATTTTCTAATTTAATTTTTTACATATAGCTGTCCAATTTTCCCAGCACCAGTTATTGAAGAGACCATCTTTTCTCCATTGTATATTTTTGTGGTTTTTTGGCCACGTTGCACAACTTGTGGGATCTTAGTTCCCCAACGAGGAAAGTGCGGAGTCCTAACCACTGGACTGCCAGGGAATTCCCCAGGATTTTTAATTTATGCAGATGACATAGTGATGACCTGGAGAGGCTAAAGCCATTGAAGGAAGATTTTATTACTCACAGTTCCCTAGAGGAGGGGGCATGCCACACCATGCAGGGCCATATGGGGAAGCACCAGGTTTGGTCAGGAGGCAGAAGAAGCAAGGGGAAAGCAGGGCCCAGAGCCTTTACTGCATTTTCCATGGGAAGGAAGGTGGGAAGGAAGCTGCAGGTTAAGCAGCTGAGCAGGCTTAGGATTGGATAGTTTGACTAATTTTGGCAGGTTATAGGAGTCATGCTTGGTCATCCAGTACCTGGTGCTGGGGAGACTGGAGGCAGCAGGAGTATTGGTTTGGTGTGTGAGCGTTGATAAAGGTGGCAGCTGGGAATACAGGCTTTGATTTGGTTGGTTTATATATGAGAGGAGTGTTTGCAGACAAATCACTTGTTATCTCTAAGAATTAGTTAGCCCTGATAGGGGCAGCCTTTCCCAGACCAGCAAGGCCCCCAAAATGTCAAAGCATCATAAAATACAGAAAATAAAAACATGATGAATGCACCAGATTCAAGGGGAGCAATCCTCACATCTTGCTGAGAGGAGTGTTAAAAAGTCTGGAGGCCTCTTTATCTGCCAGACTGCCTAAAGTAGTGTCCCCTTACTGTACTCTCACAATGCCCACATTCTCTTCCTTCATAGCACTTAATGCAGTAAACAATCAGACAGTACTTTCCTTGCTTGTTTAGGGTCTGTCTTATTCACTAAGCATAAATTTGGTGAAGGCAGCACCTTGACTGTTATACCTACTGGTGTATCCCCAGTACTGGGAACAAGGTCTGGCACATAGTGGATCAAGGACACCCAATAAGTATTTGTTAGGGGAATGAATGGATAAATAAGGGTACTCAGCACAGAGTAGGTGCTCAGGAAATGTCAGCAGATATGTAAAATGACCAACCCTCTTGATGCCCCAGTAGATCTGGGCAAAGTTGGGCAAAGACAACTCTGAGTTAAAGGGGGAACACTAAAGCTGGAACTTCAGGACAGGTGGAGGCAAGCCAAGCCCAGAGGATAGTGGCCAGATTGGTGCCAGTGTCCCTCTGGCTATCTAGGGGACATTGACCGAGAGGGGCCTGTGAGGTGACCAAGGCTGGCCAGGGCAGAATATGGGGCTCCCGATGATGAGGGGGGCAGAAGACAGACTTTTGTCTTCTCCATAATAATAGTTGCTGACATACTTTGAGCCAGGCACTGTGTAAGCCTCACACAGACCCTGTACTGTAGGTGCTGTTATTATTCCCAATTTACAGGTGGCAGAACTGAGGCCCAGAGAGGTTAAGTTACTTGCCCAAGTTTACATTGGATTGACACCCAGGCTCTCTAGCTCATATGTTTACCCCTTGCACCCTGCACCACCTCTCAGGCTTTCCATATCAGGCCACTGGGATTACAGTGATTCACTGGCACACTCATTTATTCATTTCTGAAATGCCCCCTGATCTTGCCCTTGGCTTAGCCCTGGGCTCGGTCCTGGGGTCACAGAGATGAATCAGACCTGGACCTTGCCTTCACATCTCTCCTGATCTGGAGGGAGAGGCTGATCTGCAAAGACATAATGGGCCCTGAGAACTACAGAGGTTAGGCTAGGATCTGAGCAGCGTCTGGTGAGGTCTCTAGGCCAGCGCAGGAGTCAACTCTTCCTGTGGGAACACTGAAGGAGTGTCTGGACAGAAGATGACCTTGGGGCTGCTCATCAGTTAGCAAGGCAGGGAAAAGCATTCCAGAAAGAGGGAACTGCATATGCAAAATGAGGGAAAACGGAGTGGGTCTGTGGATGTGGGAGGTGTGAGGGAGGGAAGCAGGGCCGGATGGTCTGTTCAAAGCCTTTGTATGCAGTTTGGCAATGGGGAGCCACTGAAAAGTTTGGAGCAGGGGAGAAAGGTGATTAGAGGGAGTGAGGAAGGATAATTTTGGTTGAGAGGACTTGATTAGAGACGGAAGGGAAGGAGACCTTGAGGAGGGCTGAGCCGGGGAGAGAGGAAGCCTGTTGCAGGATGGAGAGAAGTGTAAGAGGTTCAGGAACTGGACTGGATGTGGGGCATTTGGGAGAGGAGGAGCCAAGGGTGGTGGGGGAAATGGGTGATCCCTGAGGCAGGAACACAGGAAGAGGGGGAGGTGGTGGGAGGGAGAGGAGTTGTGGTTTCTGATGTGTTTCACGGTCAAGGTTCAGCTCTGAAAGTCATTCCTCACCCACCTCAGAGGGCCTGTCATACGGAGTCTGCCGTGGGTGAGGGTCCCTCCTTCTTGGTTCTCCCATAGCTTTGGAGCCGGGCTCCTCTGGAAAACAGCACTTGTCTCAGCCACACTGGGGCAGGAGTGGGAGCTGCCCGGGACCCAGTGAGGGTGCTTAGCAGCAACTGTGTTCCTTTGTGTGCTTTATAGCTTTAACTTATCTTTGGAAAAGTTAATATATTCACTTAGCACGAAATCCAAAAGGTACAAAAGAGTATGCAATAAAAACCCTGTCTTATGGAATGATCATGTAGATGCAAGCATGCAACACATTTTCTTGACAGAGAGCAAGAAGCATTTGCGAAATGTATCCTGCTCTCCCTCTTGCTTTGGTAACAATTGTCTTTGGGATGAAAGAGGCTTGGGGGTTCAGGTATCTCTCGATGACAGTGAATCAAAGTCCCTCTTTCCCCAGGTGAAGGATAGCTTGCAATGTAAGATGACCAAGAAGACTGGGCAGGGCAGGGTTTTCCAAGCGTTCCTGCCCAGCTGTCAATCAACAAGAGGAGCACAAAGCCCTTCCCAAACTGACTTGACCAGGGAACCCTTCTGTTATGGGGCATCTTACAGGGCTGGGGTTCCATGGAGTACACTTTGAGAAAGGATGCAAAGGCAGCTATGAATTGTGTCAGCAAGTAAGACAAAGGACCGAGCCCCCCCGACAGAGACTCTGGATGGTCCTGGACAAGTCATAGTCCCTCTCCAGGCCCCTGATTTTGAAGGATGCTATTAGCTTGGACTTTAAACAGGCAGGTTAGTGCAGTGGTTGAGGGAATGAATTCTGGAGTTCAAAAGACCTGTTTTCAGAGCATGGTCTTGACATTGACTCTCTGTGTGGCCTCAGGCAAGCCCCTTAGCAGCCACCTAGTTGTAAGAATAAAGAGATTATGCATGTAATATACTTGGATCCATGCCTGCTACACAGTGGGCACTGAACCCTGGGGTCAAGTTCAGGGTCAGTCTCAGGCTGGGGCTCTAGACCAGGCTCAGCTACCCTGCCCCTCCCTGCCATGCCCCCCAACTCCCCGTCCCCTAGAACATCTGGCAAATGGGCAGAATTTGATAGGGGCCTGGGGGAGAACCTTGAGTGATGGAGGTGAGTCGGCCGGGTTCAGACCCGACTGATCAGGGTCCACCAGAGGAGGGAGGCCTGGGTTCAGGTGCCCCTCCCCTGATGCCTCTTCCCCCAGGTCCCTCCAGACGTGATGGTGCGGCCGTGGCTGTCCTGCCTCTTGCTTCCTGCCCTCGTGGTGTCTGGTGGGTATCTCCCCTCTCCCACCAGGGAAGCACTAACCTGGGGATCCTCAGTAGAACCCTCCAGAAGGGTGGGATGCTGCTTCATCAGCAAGCACTCAGCTCCTATGGCCCAGCCCCGGGCTTGGCTGCTCTGGGGAGGCCTGGAGAGGAATCCAGTCCTGGGCCGGTG
Source organism: Mesoplodon densirostris (assembly GCF_025265405.1). Classification (NCBI taxonomy): domain Eukaryota; kingdom Metazoa; phylum Chordata; class Mammalia; order Artiodactyla; family Ziphiidae; genus Mesoplodon; species Mesoplodon densirostris. The sequence continues at coordinate 153,900,068 of NC_082663.1, forward strand.
AGCTGGACTGAAAGTTGGCCAGTGGGACTGGTGTGGGCTCCCACAGGGGCAGATGGGGGTCAGTCTTTATGGAGGTGTCCAGATGTTCCAACACTCTGTGTCCCTACAGTGGCAGCCAACCTGGCCCCAACATTCCTGACCAACATGTCATCAGTGAACCTGCCCGAGGACCTACCAGTGGGTGAGTAACTGTCCCTGTGCCCAGACTGCACCAAATACTTACCCACAAGAGGGCCCCAGGGTCTCCTCTGTGGGCTTGTTTGCCATCCCTGCAGCTCCATGGCTCGTCATGGGGCAAAGGTGGCCTGAAGGAAGTTTGTTCCAGAAGTTTGTTTTCTCCTTTGCAGCCTTTGGGTCGAGGGCCCTCACACAGCATCAAATAATCAAGACTCACCCCAAGAGAATATTCCTCCCATTTCCCATCTCTTTCAGTCTTTCTGATTTCCCAACGGAGACAGTATCCATTTGGTATCATTATTTCTCTTCTACCTCTCTCACTCGCTCATCTCTCTTCCTCCTCTGCTATTTTTTTTTCAGACAGAAAGAGAGCAGGCTTTAGGCTCAGAGCCTTTCATGCACACATCTCACCAGAAATTGATACTTTTGCTGTCTTCGTTTGTAGAGTTACCTTCGCTCTATGGCGAGTGAGATGAGTTTTCTATGTACAGTAGCCATCTAGTTTGCTTTTAAAATAAATGTATTTACATGAAACAGTAAGTCAGTTAAAAGGAGGGTCATAAACAATGAGACGTGGGTGTGGTAATGATCTTGGCAGTGTACAGGAGTGAATGATGTTCATGAAACATTGTTTTGGATGAAGCCACAGGGACTGGATGCCAAATTCCCAGCAGGCAGGATGGGGGTTGAAGAAACTGAAATGATAGATGACTGTATTCATTGGGATACAGGGTCAGCTGCGCATAACAGACCCCAAATAACAGAGCTGTAAACAAGGTCAAAGTTTCCTATTCTCTTACATAGTCATCTAGAGCAGTGAGCCCAGGGCTGTCAGAGGCTCTGTTCCATCAGGCAGTTCCGTGCCCTATGCTTCTGGCATCAGGGACCCTCCTTCCATTTCCAGGTTCTGCCTCCCCTAGGGCCTGACCCTCATCCACATGGTCCCAGATGGCTCATGTCATGCCCTGTTCCAGTGAGAGCTGGAGGCAAGAAAGGGCCAAGAGGGCTCATTTCTTTCTCCTAAGGACAGGGCTCCAGATTTTACACATGTTACTTCTGCTCACATCTCATTAGCCAGAACTTAGCCACATGCCCTAGCTGCAAGGGAACTGGAGAAATGAGGTCTTTATTTTATTTAGCCATGTGCACAGCTCAAAATCTGGGGTTCTGTTAGTCTGAGAGAAAGGGGGCTGTGAATACTGGGGGACAAGTTACAGTCTTTGTTGCAGTGTCAGAATTGGGACCCCAAATATCTAAATCTACTAGATGAGGCAAGAGACTGCATCAAAGGTGAAATCCAAAGTCTGGCTTGGAATCCAGAAACCCAGGTCTAGGTACATGAAGAAAGGGTGGGCGATGGGCTTCAGAGCCATGAAAGCCACATCCATTTGGATGTGGTTGCCAGGACAGCAAAGTCTACTAAGGGTTATATTAATAAAGGTTTAGATCCCAGGATGAGGGAGGTGATAGTCTCATTACATTCTGAGTTGGCACAATCCTCCCTGGAGGACTGGGCTGAGGTCAAACTATTTGATATCTGTGAATACAACAGAGAAGTAGTATATACACGTTAATGATACTTTATGTATATTTTCATAGCTGTTTGGTCGTGGATAAACACACACACACCTCCAAACAAATGTCACAAACGTATGTAACCCAAATGTCCTCAAGATCTCCATTCTCTTGGGTGACCCTTTAATGTCAGGTCTGATCTCAGCCAGACCAAATGAGGGTCTTTTCTTTGATAACCACAGGGCCCCTCTCTGGGCTTTCTTAAGCTGAAGAGCAATTTCTTCCTTTCTGAGATGAATTGTATGGCTCTCTTGGGATGAGAAAGCATTTTCAGTCACGTTTTTAAAAAATGTTGTTTAGACCTTTTATTTTGAGGTATAATATATATACAGGGAAGCACACCGACCCCCTCTCTGCCCTTCTAGTCACTCCCCGTCCTTTCTCTCCTGCAGAAGACCTGTTTTCTTGACACTCACACTGTATAATAGTTTAGTTTTGTCAGGCAGACTTTTTAAAATGCGTCAAATTTGAGTTTAAAGACAGAGACCTAATATATGTCTTTTATTTCTGTAGCTTTTATTGATTTATTTGTTACAGTTAATTCTTTTTCAGACAGACTTTAAAAAAAGCTTTTTCTCCCTGATCCTTCTTTCTGTGTCCATGAACACATGTGTACAGAGAAGGATTTACACATCCCCACTCACTTCCCATATTTCCTTGGGTATAAGGGCCATATCAGTTTACATTTTGACATTTTTGAATCAGGATGTGTCTTATATTTGAGATAGTCAGTTAACAGAGTGACTCCCCACCCCAGCAGTCATTAAATTGACAGTGTGTCTCACAACAGAGGAAACATACTGTAGATACTAACAGCTTTCTAGCCCGATGGTCTACCTGGAGGAGGGGGCCTGGGTGGGAAGGGACCAAGCTTTCTAAGGGGTTTCTGGAGGAGCCAGAACTATTTGATCAAAGAAGAGCAGACTCCAGATGTGCTGTCCAGACTGTCCCTGAAAGGCTGTCGTGGGCAAGGGTGGGGGCAGGCTGGTTCTCTGAGACCCTCAGGCTGGGTGCTTGGCCCCACCACCATGTCACTGTTATGGCACTTTTGCTTTTGTAGGCCTCTCCCTCTAGAAAAATACATTAAAAATATACTTTAATATACTGCATTGGCATAAAGGCAAATATCCTGAGGGCTAGATTACAATCATTTATTCCTTTTGATTTTTTTTTTACTGTTTGAAAAAATGAGGTATAATTGACATACAATATTATATTAGTTCCAGGTGTACAATGATCACCACAATAAGTCTAGTTAACATATGTTACCACACATAGTTACAGATGGCTTTTTTTTTTTTCTGCGGTACGCGGGCCTCTCACTGTTGTGGCCTCTCCCGTTGCGGAGCACAGGCTCCGGACGTGCAGGCTCAGCGGCCATGGCTCACGGGCCCAGCCGCTCCGCGGAATGTGGGATCTTCCCGGACCGGGGCACGAACCTGTGTCAGCAGGCAGACTCTCAACCACTGCACCACCAGGGAAGCCCACAGATGGCTTTTTTTTTTCCCTTGGGATGAGAGCTTTTAAGACCTAACTCTTAAAATTTTCAAATACCCAATACTGTATTATTAAGTCTAGTCACCATGCTGTACATTATATCCCCAGGACTTATTTATTTTATAACTGGATTTGTGTACCTTTTGACCCTCTTCACCCATTTCTCAGTCCCCCGCACCCCACCTCTGGCAACCACCAATCTTCTCTGTATCTACGAGCTTGGTTTTTTGTTTTTAGATCCCTCATGTAAGTGAGATCATACAGTATTTGTTTTCCTTTGACTTATTTCTCTTAGCAGAATTCCCTCTAGGTCCATCCATGTTGTTACAAATGGCAAGATTTCATTCTTTTTTTAAGGCTGAAAATATTCCACTGTACATGTATATCACATCTTCTTTACCCATTCATCCATTGATAGACATTTAGGTTGTTTCCATGTCTTGGACCTTCTAATTTTAAAAGAAGCTTTGACATTCTTGTGGGCCTCATGGGCAGCTTGGCCAGGCCAGCATTGAACTAGGTGATCGTGGACCCTGTGCATTCCCTGTCCCGTCTGCAGGTGCTGAGGTCTTCTGGCTGATAGCTCAGGACCAGGAAAATGACCCTCTGACCTATGAGATTAGTGGCTCCTATGCCTACTTCTTTAGTGTCACCCGGAATACTGGGGAAGTGAAGCTGGCCAAACTTCTGGACTATGAGGTAAAGGGAAGCAACCTGAGAAGGTCTCGTGCAGGATTGGGGAGGTAGGGAGGGCTCTGGTGGGCACCCGAACAGGACTTACCTTGGTTCCCTTCTCTCTGCCCACTGCAGACACTCGACTGGTTTTCCATCTACATCTCTGTGAGCGACGGTCACAACAACCCAGTGAGTCAGAAGTGGGGAGGGAAGGGAGGTCCAGGGATCAGAGGGCAGGGGACTGAGGGCCCACTGCTAATTGCCCATGGCAAATAAGCAGAGAGAGCCCCAGCTAACAAAAAATGAATTGAATGTTTATTTTTATCGAAATTATACTTCTCCATTTTTCATCATACAATATTAACCAAGATTTTAGTATTTATTATAATTTACATTAATTATACAAATATATGGTTTATCTTCTGTGTATTTTGTATATCTATTGTATATCATTAACTACATTATTATTTTTTTAAAGATTTATGTATTATTTTTTATTTATTTTATTTACTTTTGACTGCATTGGGTGTTAGTTGCAGTATGCAGGATCTTCGTTGAGGCACGCGAGCTATTCGTTGTGGTGTGTGGGCTTCTCTCTAGTTGTGGCGCATGGGATCCAGAGCACATGGGCGCTATAGTTTGCAGCAGTCAGGCTCTAGTTGAGGCATGAACTCAGTAGTTGTGGCGCATGGGCTTAGTTGCCCCGTGGCATGTGGGATCTTAGTTTCCTGACCAGGGATTCAACCCGTGTCCCCTGCGTTGTAAGGCAGATTCTTTACCACTGGACCACCAGGGAAGTCCCAATTACATTATTAACTTGTATTAATATACTTATTAACAAAAAAACAAGTGCCAAATACCTCCCTACCCTCTCTCCACTGAGGTCATCACTTTCAACCCCTTTGGCTGATGGGTTGGTCTCAGTGTTCATGTTTCTCAATAACACACTTATACAGCTGCGTCTTGTGTCTGTGAAAGTTGGGGGTTTTGTCTTTATAACCTATTCCCCAAACCCTATCCATTAAAAAAAATCATTTTAATGACTTGAATATTCATAAATACTTTCTCTTTGTAAACATTTAAAAAAGTGCAGATAAAGCTCAAGTCCCCTTGGGCAACCCTTCCCAGCCCACTCCCACCTGAAGTGTCCGCCATCACCGTGTTCTTTTCTATCCATCGCTAAACACTGGCATGCCTATATGCATCCACGGAAGAAAGATGATAGTTTTGGGTGCATTTTCTGAAATCCAAGTGAGATCCTACTGCATATATGGTCTTGAACTGCCTTGTCGACTCAACAATCAGCTTTGGAAGACTTCCCTGGTGGTCCAGTGGCTAAGACTCTGTTTTTCCACTACAGGGAGCCCGGGTTCGACCCCTGGTCAGGGACGTTCCGCATGCCGCGGGGTGCGGCCAAAAAACAACAATTGGCTTTGGGGTCCCTTCTGTGTCTGCACATGAGTCTTCTGTTTCCTGTATGTCTATACCCCAGTGTGGGGACTATAAGCACCACGGTGCTTAGCTGGTCTCCTCAACACTTAGGTTGTTCACAGCTTCATGCTATGGCTAACAAAGCTAAAAGAAACATTCTTGTAATAGGACATTTTAGATTTTTTTTAATGACCTAATGATTTCCACAACATACTCTCCAAATAGTTCAGTAAATCTGTGGAGAGAAAAACTAAATAAGGGGTAAATCTGGATGAAGTGTATCAGGAATTCTTTGTACTGTACTTGCAACTTTTCTGGAGTTTGAAATGGTATCAAATAAACACGGAGGGGAGAGGGGGAAGCTGGGGCAAAGTGAGAGTAGCATCAACATGTATACACTACCAAATGTGACATAGATAGCTAGTGGGAAACTGCTGCACAGCACAGGGAGATCAGCTCGGTGCTTTGCGACGACCTAGAGGGGTGGGATAGGGAGGGTGGGAGGGAGGCTCAAGAGAGAGGGGATATGGGGATATATGTCTGCATATGGCTGATTCACTTTGTTGTACAACAGAAACTAACACAGCATTGTGAAGCAATTATACTTCAATAAAGATGTATAAAAAAAAAGTCACCCCAGACACCACCTAATTGTCCTCCTGAGAAGCTATACCAACTTGCACTCCCATCCTGATGCTCCTGACTTTGTTTTCTCAAGCTCCCACGTTTTCTGGGCTCACCTGGGCTTTCTCACTTGCAGGTGCAGAAGCAAATGAAGGTGATCGTGGAGGACAGAAATGACAACGTACCCATTTTCCAGAACACAGACTTCTCCACCAGAATCAGTGAGGTAACATCTGCCTTAATGGGGTGTGTGTGTAGGATGCAGACATCCCACAAATGTGCTTAGAGTGGGAAGGACCAGAGATAGCCAGCAGGGCATCCAAGATTGGGAAGTGCACCTCCTAGAAAGGGCAGCTGCAGGAACCAAATTCAGGGGGTTGCGTGTAACCCCATGTACCATAGTTACAGCAACGTTTTGCAGTCTATCAGACTGGATTGGAATGCTTTAAGTTATGATAGTCAGAGGTGGTGGGGGGGAAGGAGTTGATTTTCTCATGTTTCTTTAAAAATTTAACAGTATATCTGACCTTAGGCATGGCTGGATCCAGGTACTCAAGCCATGTCATCAAGAAGAGATTTCTCTCCACCTAGCGGCTCTGCTTCTCTTGTTGCCACCATCCTGGGGTGGGGCGAGCAGTTCTCCCTTATGGTGATAAAAGTGTCTCCCAGCATCTCCAGGCTCACATCCCACCGGCTTTGCAATTGCAACACAGACTGTCTCTTTCTCAGTGGTCCCAGCCAAACCCCCAGGACTGACTCTCATTGGCCCATTTTGGGTCAGGTGCCCATCAGTTGAGGAGTATGGAATGCTCCAGTTGTCTAGGTCTGCATCATGTGCTTTCCCCTCCAGCAAGAGGAGCAGCCCCACTTGAACTGCATAGGCAGGGAGGAGGTTTCCCAGTGGTCCCAGGGCAGCAAACACAACACCACTCCTGAATCTTCATTACCACGTGGCTTCAAAGTCCTGACAGGTGTGGGTCCCCCTCCCCCAGGCCAGACCTAAGGCTGGTGAGGTTCAAACAGCCCTTCACCAGGCTCTGATTTGAGTGCCTACTGTGTGTCTGGCACTGTCCTTGGTGCTGAGGGTATCCAGTGAAGACAGACTTGGTCGCCACCTTTGCAGCTCACATTGTAGTAAAGAGCACAGACAACAAAACATTTAATCAACAAAGCATTAAACAAACAAGATTATTTCAGATGGTGATGAGCTCTATGAAGAGCATAAAACATGACTGGGGAGGGGCCTGCTTTAAGGTGAGCCAGTCAGGAAAATCTTCTCTGGGTAGATGACATCCAAGCAGAACTAAATGTTGAGGAGCCAGCATGGGCTGCTCTAGGAAAAGGATAGTCCAGGCAGGGAACAGCAGCTGCAAAGCCTCTGAGGTGGGAATCAGCCTGGAGTGCTGTAGGCATAGCCAGGAAGCTGGTGTGTGTGGGGGGAGGAGGCTGAGGAGGAGGTGAGGTCAGAGAAGTGGGAAGTGGCCTGACCCTGGAGGGCCATGTAGGCAGTCTGGACAGTATTCTGGGCAGAATGGGGGAACCACTTGTTGGTTTTGAGCACGAGACTGATGTGGCCTGGTTCAGGATTTTTAAAGATCTTTTTGGCCACCGTGAAGAAATAGTGAGGGTGTAGACAGGTCCTAGAGGAAAAGCCTCCCAAAAGAACCTTCCAGCTCTGCGGGGTGCTGTGTGGAACCTATTGCTGGAGGCTACAGAGAACACACAGGGCTGTTTAAGCAGGGGAGTGGCACAGCCTGAGCTCTGGAATGATCACTCATGGTGGTTCTGAGGGGCGCTGCAAATCAGAAGCCAGCTCAGGTTTCAGGGAGGCTGTGTGGGGGGAGGAGAAGGGGGAACTCTGCTCCCTGCCTCCATCCAGACGCCCCCAGACGCCCAGCCCAGGTGGGAAGGAAAGGGGGACATCTGTGGAATGCTGGGTTTCAGGTTCTGGAAGGTCCATCGCTATCCCCGTGGTACAGTTGGAGGCACTGAGACTCCAGGAGGGGGCATGATGTGCTTGGGCATGGAGATGTGTTGGAGCTCAGAGGTGACAAAACCCTTGTTACAGACCCTGCCGGTTGGCTCCCTGATCTTCTCTGTGCTGGCCACGGACAGAGACACGGGGTCCGGAGGCGCCGTGGTGTACTCCATAGTGAAGGTAAGTGTGTGCGGGTCCACGTGGGAGTGTGGGCGCCACGTCTCCTCATGGCCACCAGGGGGCAGCATCTCCCACACAACCTGCAGGGACCTTCGGAGCAGGGGCTCTGCGACGGCCCGGCCCTGGTCCCCACGCCTTCCTCTGGCCCCCTCTGGACTTTATTTGGCCCAGCCGCCTAAGGAGGGTGCCTGCTGCAGACCGGACCCTCCTTCCCACCCTCTCGCCTGGGGCACTGTCTGTATCTTTGCCCGGTTAGCGTCACACCACCTGATGGCTGCGGCAATCCTGGCTTCAAAGAAGAGGGAATCAAGGCTCAGAGAGGTCCAGGGTCTTGTCCAAGGTCACACAGACAATGACGGGTGTGACCCCAGTTCTCACGAAGACACATTGGCTAGCCACGGCCCCCATCACTGAGCGCCCACTACGTGCCTGGAACCTACCTTAGCTCACTTGACCCTGTTTTCGTCCCACTGAGGCGATATCTAGCCCATTTCCCAGGCTCAGAGAGGTTAAGTGACCTGGTGAGGTTGAGAGCAGAGCCAGGATTCGACCCCAGGTCTCTCAGAGCAGGTCCTGGGGGCAGGGCCGTCCTGGGGAGCCTGGCCTGACTGTGCACTGCCTCAGGTCATCCCTAGCACGGACAGCAGTGAGTACCTCTTTGGGATCCTGCCCAACGGCTCCATCATCCTCAACGGCAGCCTCAGCTACAACAACAAGAGTGCCTTCTATCAGCTGGAGCTGAAGGCCTGTGTGAGTGCGGGCGCAGGCGGGGTCGGGGGCGTCGAGACCCGAAGCCCCGGCTTCACGGAGACCCATCTCCCGGCAGGACTCGGGCGACAATTACAACAGCATCGCCGTCCAGTGCTCCTCGCCTGTCTTCGTGTCCATCTCTGTAATCGACCAGCCAGACCTGGACCCCCAGTTTGTCAGGGAGTTTTACTCGGCCTCTGTGGCTGAGGATGCACCCCAGGTGTGCCAAGGAACTGGAGGGGTCTGGGTGGAGACAAGAGGTGGGGAAAGGGTCTGGCCACTGACCACACCTTCTTGCAGGGAACCTCGGTGCTGAAGGTGGAGGCCATGGATGGCGACAGAGGCATCAATGACCCTGTGATCTACAGCATCTCCAGTGAGAATGAGGTGTCCCCAGGCTGGGGCTGAGGCAAGGGAAGGGGTGGGGGCTCCGTCAGAGCCACTGGAAGCAGCTGCTCCTGCTGCCTTTTCCCAGACTCCACAAGGCCTGGCTGGTTCGACATTGGGCCAGACGGGGTGATCAGGGTCAACGGTTCCCTGGACAGAGAGCAGCTGCTGGAGGAAGATGAGGAGGTGCAGGTGCAGGTCACGGTGAGTGAGAGGGCCACTGCCCACTTTGTACTCTGACTTTCTAAACTCTGACCTTTGATCTCAGCTCTCTCTGAATGCTAGTTTTCTGACCTCTGCCTCTCGGCCTCTGCTGTGCTCTCAGGCCACCGAGATGCACCCCAACGTCTATGGGCAGGAGGCCAAGGTGAGCATATGGGTCACGCTGAGAGTGACAGACGTCAATGACCACAAACCTGAGTTTTACAACTGCAGGCTCCCAGCCTGCACCTTCACCCCGCAAGAGGCTCAAGTCAACTTCACTGGCTACGTGGACGAGCACGCCTCCACCCGCATCCCCATCGATGACCTAACCATGGTGGTCTACGACCCAGACAAGGCAGGGGCACCCAGACCATGCGCGGCATGGGTGGAAGTGATGGTTGGGAGATCGCTGGGGGAGGGAAGTGGCGAGTGACCAGCAGAGTGTGGTACCACAGTGCTCGGCGGGGCAGCGGGTAGTGGGCAACAGTGGTGCTGACCATGAGTGGTGGTTGGAGTTGATGGGTGACATTTGGAACTGCTGAGTGATGTTGAGCTGGCTGCTAGTCTTGTGTTCAGGGTGGCGCTGCGTGGTGGGGAACAGAAAGGCAGCACTGAGTGGAGGTTGGTCCTGGATGCTGGGTAATGTTGAGTGGAATGTAATTTTTGGCGGTGTTGAGTAGAGGGGGTAGTGATGTGTGGATGGTGAAGTTGTGGGGTGCTGGGATAGTACTGGGTATTGGGGGATGTGGGCAGTTTTGAGCACAGTGTGGTCTGGGTGGGTGTCAAGTTGGAGGGTATTCCTAGGTGGAGGTTGATACTGAGTGGTGGGTGATTTGGGTAGTATTGAATGCTGAATAACTATGGATGGTGTTTGGTAGTATTTGGTGATAATGAGTTGGTACAAAATGTCGACTGGAGGGTGATATTGGGTAGTGGTGGATGGGTGGGTGTGTTGAGATGGTGGTTGGCCTGACTGGAGAGGGGTGTGGAGTAGAAGGGGTGTGGATAATGGACCGATGTTGGACATTGATGATGTTTGGTGGTGGTATGGGTGGTGGAGGGTGGTGCATGGTGGCTGGTATGGAAGACTCAAAGGAAGTGAGGGGTGTGTGTCCAGGCGCTGCAGCCCAGGCTGGGGCCTCGGGTAGGTCTTCTTCTGTTGAGCCCACATTGACAGGGACTAGTGACCAGTCTACCCTCCTGGGACCTGTGGCCAGGGATTGGGAGAAAGATGCAGGTGGGTACATTGCAGGAGTGGGGTCCCTAATATACAGCCCACGTCTACAGGGCGGCAACGGCACCTTCCTTCTATCCCTGGGGGGCCCTAATGTTGAAGCCTTCAGCGTCTCCCCGGAGCGGGCGGCGGGCTCAGTGGATGTGCAGGTGCTGGTGAGAGCACCGTCGCTGGTGGACTATGAGACACAAACGGTGATGCTGGTGCAGGTGAGGGGTGCTCTGGGGCACCACGGAGAGCGGGCCATGGGGTGCTCCAGTCCCAATGCCACTGCCTCTTCCCCTGTCCTCAGGTTGTGGCCACTGACTCGGTCAGCAGAAGCTCCTCGGTAGCCTTGGTGACCATCCACCTTAGAGAGATTAATGATCACAGACCCACATTCCCCCACAACCTGTACAACCTCAGTGTCTTCGAGCACAGTGCGGTCGGCTATGTGGTCACCAACAGCATCCGAGTGAGTGATGGGGGACAGGGCTGGGCAGGGCTGGGAGAGATGTGGAGATTGGCCGGCCTGGGGCCGTGGCCCTGCTGGAGCCCCTGTATCATCTGATGTCAGTGGGGGCCAGCAGGTGTGTATGCGCGTGCGCATGTATGTGATGTCTATGTGTCAGTCTGAGCGTGTCGGGGGTTTCTCCCTTTGGGTCAGGAAGCAGGACGGCCCTGTCCTCATCAATTGCACGGTTGACAGTGCGGGTATGGCTTCTGCTCAGTGTCCCATTATCTCTCTCTCTCTCTGCCTCACAGGCCTCCGACCCAGACACGGGCGAGGGGGGCCGCATCACCTACAGCCTGCTTCCGGGGAATGGGTAAGTTACCTGGGTGGGCAGCGGACAGGTGGGCGAGGGGCACCCAGGCTCACCTCTCTGCCTCACAGCAGGGCTGGAGGAGTCAGATAAAATATAGGGTACCCAGTTACATTTCAATTTCAGATAAACGATGAATGGGTTTTTTTTTTTAGTATAAGTAGGTTGCAAATATTCCATGGGATGTCCTAAAATATTTTTCATTGTTTATCTGAAATGCACATGGAAGTGGGCATCCTGTATCTTTATTTGCTCCATCTGGCCACCCTGCACAGGGCGGACATCTTTGCGGTGGATCCAGACTCGGGGACGGTGACGGTGAGAAACAGTGAGCTGCTGGATCGGGAGAAGCAGGCCGAGTACTACCTCACGCTGCTGGCCACGGACGGCGGGAACCTGTCGTCCTCCACCACGCTGCAGATCGTCGTGCTGGACATCAATGACAACAAGCCCGTGGTCAGCGGCTCCTACAACATCTTTGTCCAGGAAGAGGAAGGCAATGTCTCCGTGACCATCCAGGTGCGAGCCGGCCTGTAGCTGATGGGTGGGACGGGCACACGGCACCATGCCTGCCTCTGTAGTCATGCTGGTCCTGGGTTGGAATCTGGGCTCTGCTGTGTAGTCCTGAGAAAGTCACTCAGTCTCTCTGGGCCTCCGTTTCTTCTTTGGAAAGTGAGGACAATCTCAGTACTTATTCCCAGGGTCATAACGGATGTAAAGTGCTCGGCACAAGGCCTAGCACAGAACAAGCCCTCAAAAACATATTGCTCTTTTAAATTCAGGCCACTGCCTTATTCCAAAAAGGATTTGAGGTGGCTTAGATTTAAAAGTGTGATAAAAGAAATAAGGAAAAAGAGAAAATAAAGATGGTATTTTTTTTAAGTGCACAAAGGTAGAAGCCAAACAATTTCTAGGAGTGGGCTGAATACTCAGTTCTGAGCTTCCTCATGGCCAAAGCAAAAATGGAAATGAGATCAGAGGTCAGGTTCACAGAGTCTGTGAGATAAAAACCCACTACTGGCCCCAGAGGAACACTGGAGAGAAGCTTCTCCCCTGATTCTGAGGCCTTCAGAAGCTTCTCCACTGAGTCATCTGTAAGGGGATCTTATGAGAATCGAGAAACCAGGTCCTCAGAATGACAATCACATGGCCATGGAGCCCTCCCATCTTTCTGGGGCTTGTGGTTTCCAGAGTACATTCCCATCCCTGATCTCTTGACAAACTTATGAAGTAGGTGCTCTAATGCTCCCCATTTCACGGAAGGAGAAAACTGAGGCTCAAAGAGGTTAAGTGACTTTTCTGTGGTTATACAGCCAGTCCGTGGCAGTGCTGAAACCTGGGCCTTTCTTCATGCACCTCAGTGCTCCCCACCCTGGTCTGTGAGCTCTTTGGGGCAGGAGCATTTCAGATCTGCTGCCAGAAGCATGGTGCCCAGTGTGAGCCCTGAGAAGTGCTTGGTGAATTAACCGGCCTGAGTTCAGAGTGCCAAGGAATGAACAGAGTTTTTCATTTCATAAACACGATCCCAACAGATCTGAAACAAAAACCTGAAGGTGGCAGTGGGCAGAGAGGAGGAGAAAGAATTGGATCCAAGTGGGACTAGCCCAGCTCTGTATTCAAAGCCATATTTGCTGAGCACCTACTATGCACCAAGCCCTTTGCTGGGCCCTGGGTCCTCCGAGATGAATCCACCATAGTTCCTGCCTTCAGGGAGGGTGGCGGACCATCATCCAAGGGTGTCACTTGTGCTGTACTGAAGGTAGCACAGGGGTTGTGGAGGACCAGGGGAGGCACCAATCGGACCTGGAGTCAAGCAGACAAGGTGTAGAGGGCATTCATGTGCATGTGCAAAGGCCTGGTGGCAGGGAAGAGCATCTTGTGCTCTCCGTGCTGGATCACCCCAAAAGCACACTAAGCATGTGTTCAGGATCTTGGTAGGACAGAAACACACACACACACACACACACACACACACACAGAAACACACACACACATAGATTGGATGAAGAATTTCAGCTATTTAAAAAATACAGCACTGAAGTAGTCATCATGGGAAAATCAAATCTTGTTGGACTTCACACTTATTTATTTATTTGGCCGTGCCGCATGGCTTGTGGGATTTCAGTTCTCCAACCAGGGCTTGAACCCGGGCTACAGCAGTGTAAGCCCAGAATCCTAACCACTAGGCTACCAGGGAATTCCCCCACACTTTTTTTTTTTTTTTTTTTTTTAGTTTATGGCTGCGTTGGGCCTTCACTGCTGCATGCAGGTTTTCTCTGATTGCTTTGAGCTGGGGCTACTCTTCGCTGCGATGCGCGGGCTTCTCACTGCGGTGGCTTCCCTTGCTGCGGAGCACAGGCTCTAGGCGCATGGGCTTCAGTAGTTGTGGCTCGCAGGTTCCAGAGCGCAGGCTCAGTAGTTGTGGCGCACGGGCTTAGTTGCTCCGCGGCCTGTGGGATCTTCCCGGACCGGGGCTCGTACCCGTGTCCCCTGCATTGGCAGGCGGATTCTTAACCACTGCGCCACCAGGGAAGCCCCCCCAACACACTTATTTTTGTTTGTTTATTTTAAACTTCGACTGTCTATATTATACTGCCCCCACTCCTCCCTCCCCACTAGAATATCAGCTCCATAAGGGAACTGTCTTGATCATGGCTCTATTCCCAGTACCTAGAACAGGGGTGGGCATGTGATAGGTAAACAGTTGTGGGATGAATGAATGACCTCAATGTTTCAGACCTCAGAAGCTCTTGAAAGCTGTTGGTCTGGCCCTCTCAGATGCGAGACTGAGACTGGGAGATTGGGGAGCATCCCTCTAGCTTCAGGCCCAGTTACTGCCCTCATGGGCCAGCGCTGGAGGGGGAGTCCAGACTGCAGGGCAGGGGCTGGGGCCGGGGAGCACCTGATGGCTGACGTCCCAACCCTGCTTACCTGCACAGGCTCACGACGATGACCACCCAGGCACCAACCACAGCCTTCTACACTTCAGCCTGCTGAGCAGTCCCTACAGCCACAACTTCTCAGTGGACCCCGACAAAGGGATCCTCAGAAACCTGGGGCCCTTGGACCGAGAGGCCATCAACACCACCCTGGGGGGCCGCATCGTGCTGACCGTGCGCGTGTCTGATTGTGGAGAGCCTGCCCTCTGGACTGACGTCAATGTCACCGTCACTGTGGAGGTAAGGTCTGGCTCAGCCGGGGACAGGGTCCAGGATGAGCCCTGTACTGGGGACTCCTGAGCAGATGGCCAGCTCCCTGTCCTCCCAACTCAAGACACATTTCTGCCCTTTGCAGTGCAGTGGGTAAAAGAGTTCTGGAACCAAGCTGATGGGTCAGAATCCTGGCTCATTTGTTGTGTGGTCTTAGGCAATCGCTCAACTTCCCTGTGTTCTCAAGTTCCTCATCTGTAAAATGGGGCTGAAAATAACATAAAACGAGTTTAAAAATGGAAAGTGTTTCAAAGAATGCCCGGCCCAGAGAATACACTCAGTGTACACCTGGTCCTGCAAGGGAGGGATTGGTTAGCACCATTTTATTGATCAAGGGACTAAGGCACACAGAGGTCCAGTAGCCTGCCTCGGGTCACAGAATGGGGTTTTGAATCCAGTCTGTCTGGTTCTAAGGCTGCCACTGGGTCACAGGCACCTTCCTCTACAATGTCCACAATGTGGTTGGTGCCCCCTCGGGTTGTGCAGTGCAAAACCTGCACCACCCCACACAGCAGCCCTGTTTCCCACTGGGTTGGGATGTGCCGCTTTCCCACAAGGATCAGAATGAGACCTCAGGGAAAATAGAGAAACAGAAGTCAGATGAGGACTTTCCAGCTGTCCTTGGGGTGGAAGTAGGCCGCAGAGAAGGAAGAAAGCAAAATTGCATTTCCTGAGCGAGAAGGGTCCTTTCACACCCATGAGCTCTGTGAGTAGGGAGGACCACTCCACTCTGCAGATGAAGATGAAGTCACATGTGAGGAAGAGGTGGAGCTGGACTGAACTCAGAGCTGTGCTCCTAGCCCCTCCTGTGAGTTAGGACGACCTTGAGAATGCAGTTGGCCGTGTGCACGGAGGCAGTAATGCCATCTCTGGGAAATCGCCCTCAGAGATTACATCTGGGGGCTTCCCTGGTGGCGCAGTGGTTGAGAGTCCGCCTGCCGATGCAGGGGACACGAGTTCGTGCCCCGGTCCGGGAAGATCCCACGTGCCGCAGAGCGGCTGGGCCCGTGAGCCATGGCCGCTGAGCCTGTGCGTCCGGAGCCTGTGCTCCGCAAGGGGAGAGGCCACAACAGTGAGAGGCCCGCGTAACAAAAAAAAAAAGAAATTACATCTGGTTAAGGGGGAGAGGGCTCAGTTTTCAAAGATGTTCGCTCTACCATTATTTAGAAAAAGCTGAAAGCAAAAGCAGAGACCTCTGTGCCATCCTGGGGAAGGACTGGGAAAGCCAAGGCCGCCCAGCACGCACCAGCATCAGGGGAGGAAGCACAGGCGGAGTTGGCCTGATGCTGTGACAACGGGCAGCACTCTGTCTGGGCGGGGTGACCGGGGCTGGAGAGGGAAGGCGAGAACAGAACACAGCGGGCGTCTCAGGACAGGACCAGGTCAAGTCCTGGCAGGTGCCCCCAGCCCAGCCCCACCTGAGCACAGAGTGAGTGTCTTGGGGTCGACCGAGGGCAGGAGGGACAGGAGAAAGGAGGGGACCAGGGAAATCTTGGGCCTTTGTGGGATCATGGTGGTATTGGAGCCAACCCAATAAATCCGAGAGATGGGGAATCAAGCTGGGCCAGACAGGGACACAGGTGGGGACTCAGAACTATCCGTCCTAAGAGCAGGGTCTAAGACGGCTCTGAGTGGTGCACAGGGAAACAGAGCGTACACCAAACTTCAGAGTACCGCCACAGACCTCTGAGCCCCAGGGGTGGGGTCTGGGTGAGTTCTGTCCGCTTGAAGCCTGTTTCATCATCTAGGAAGTGGGCAGTGCTGTCTGAGGAGACCTGGACAGAGAGTCTGGGCCTCGGGCCAGGGGAAGTATTGGCTTCTCAGACTGGCTCTGGGGAGGCTGAACCTGGGGTCTCCTGAGTTTCCTGGGCTCAGAACTGCCTCTGTCTGCAGGACATCAATGATAATCTGCCCATCTTCAACCAGTCCAGCTATTCCTTCTCAGTGAGGGAGAGGGACCCAGGTAAGTCCTCCCGCGGCCAGGCTATACAACCCCTTTGAGGGCAGGCCTGAAGCCCCCAAGGGGGGTGAGGACAGAGGATGCCCCCAGTGGCCGGGTCAGGGGTCCCTCCACACTCCGCCCCTCATTCACAGGAGTGCTGGTGGGCGTGGTGGAGGCCTGGGATGCAGACCAGACGGAAGCCAACAACCGCATCAGCTTTAGCCTATCAGGGGGCGGTGCCAACAACTTCTTGCTCCGAGGCTTGGTGCTGGGGTCTGGGTGGGCAGAGGGCCACCTCTGGCTGCCCTTGGACATGAGCCTGGACTATGAGACACAGGACTTCTTCAATCTGACAGTGAGTGCTGAGAGCCCAGACCCCCAGGGGCGTGACGCCACAGCAAAAGTCCTCGTGAATGTGGAGGACGTGAATGACGTGCCACCCACCCTGGACTCAACCTCGCTCCGGGGCATCCGTGTGGCTGAGAATGGCTCGCAGCACGGTATAGTGGCTGAGGTGGTGGCCCAGGACAGGGACACCATGTCCCAGTTGGAGGTACAGCTTGTGAACGTCATCTGTACCAAGGCCGGGGTCGACGTGGGCAGTCTGTGCCATGGCTGGTTCTCTGTGCTGGCCAACGGCTCTGTGTTCATCAGTCAGAGTGAGGTCATCGACTATGAGACCTGTGACCTGGTCACGCTGGTTGTGCGGGCCTATGACCTCACAACGGACCCCCGCTTCCAGGCCTACAGTGACAATGGTGAGGCAGCCTGGCCTGCAGGGCACAGCAGGCTGTAACATAGGGGCTGTGGGAAACAACTGGCACCTGCAAGGTCTGGGTTCAAATTGTGGCTCCAGCCCTTACCAGCTGTGCCACTGGGAAAGTCATGACACCTCCCCAAGCTTTAGTAGCCCCATCTGTCAAGTGGAGCTGGGTAGTAGGTTGGCTGCGAAGATTAAAGGAGAATATATACGTAAAGCATTTCGTGCAGTGTTTGGCACGTAGTAAGCACTTAATTAATGCTATTATGTTGTGAGGCAGCGTAAAAGAAAGCACATTTCAGAGCCAGATGTGCACTCAGATCCCACCTCTGACACCAAGTAGCAATAACAATCATATTAACAGCGAGCATATACTGAATCCTTACGACAGCCAAGAGCTATGCCAGACACCTTGCAAGCATTTCTTCATTTTATTCCCACACAATCCATGTGGTAGGTGGTCCTTATCCAATTTTATAGATGAGGAAACTGAGGCACAGGGTGGGCAGTTCAATAATCTAGATTACACAGCTAGTAAGTGTCAGAATAATGTTGTGGTCAGGTGGAACATACCTGGTTGGGCTCAATCCTGGCTCACTGCTCTTGCTGTGTGACTTTGGACAAGTTGCTTATCCTCTCTGAGGTCTGGGGAGGATTCTCCCTCCTATGAAGGCCAGAGGAGACTGAGTCAGCATCCTGAGTCAGGAGCAGGGGAGGGCACTGAGCATGGGAGATGCATGGGAGGGAGGCTGCTAGGAGCAAGACTGAGGACCAGACTTTCTGGGTCAGGTCTTTGCTTAGATACCAAGGCCAGCCAACATTTCCCCCCTAGGAAGCCTCCCCATCACCATCGAGGATGTGAATGACAATGCACCCTACTTTCTGCCTGAGAATAAGACTTTTGGTAAGCAGCAAGCCCCTCCCTCCACACTCACACTGTACTCTGCCAGGACTACCTTTGGGCAACTCCCACAGATGCTCCTCAGACCCCAGGTGTGCCCTTAGAAAGGGAAGAAGGCCTCCAACCCTGCCTCTCAGGGTTTCAACAGGAGGGGAGACCTGAGTTTTCACCCCAGCTCTGTCCCAACTCACATCTGACCCTGGGCCAGGCCCTCCTTCTCTGGGCCTCAGTTTTCCCATCTGCACGATGGGAGGTGGAGGACCTGCTAACTAACGGCTTAGGGGTAGTTGTAATGGGGGTCTCTGGTGGTGGAGAGGTTAAGGGCAGGTTTGGTGGGATGAGCCCTGAGCTGGGCTTACGGTCAGCACTTGGCCAAGTGGGCACTGGCCCTGACCCCACTGACCTCTTCCTGTTCACACCTGTAGTGATCATCCCAGAACTTGTGATACCCAACCAGCAGGTGGCTTCTGTCCAGGTAAGTCCTTGGCTCCAAACTTTGTCATTCACATTAGCTCCAGGAGACACAGGGCCTAGGCCTTTAGGTGCTTCAGTTGCCCCAAAATGTTTTAACACTAGAAAGAAAATCTATTGGCTCCAACATATGAAAAGAAAACCTCAGAATGGAAATGAACACCTGCTTAATTGATATGATTAAACTCCATTAACTGTTAAATGTAGTATTCATAAACATTTCATGACCGTAAAAATCACTTGCAGTGGTTTTCTCACTACACCAGAATTCTGGAGTAATTCAGAGAAACCATAGTAACTGTAAATTAAACAAGTTCCTCGTATTAAATAATTTTCAGAGCAAAATTGTAAAAATACTTTCAATTTTTATGGCATTGTATGTGTTTATTAGAGGGTGGCAGCTATACCATGCAGGGCAGCGGGTAGTGTGGCCTCCCATACAGCCCTGGCGCCTGGGCCTGGCTGGGCCTCTTACTGAGCTGGGGAGCTGCCACACCTTTCCGGAACTCACTTTCCCTCCTGGACAAGGAGCTGTCAGTTCTTTGCAGTAACTCCTTAGGGTTAAGAGACAGGTTATATGTGGGCGCCACGCCCTGCGCTGTTGAAAGGGCACAGGTGTGGAGATGGATGGGTCTGGCCCTCCCCACTTAGAGCTGCGTGTGCCTGTGGGCAGGACGGGGTCTCTCTCAGAACCCCAGCGTTCTCCCATAAAAGGGGGATAGTGATTCTCCCTCTCTAGGTTCTTTCCAGGCTTAAACAGTCAGTTTTCCAGTCTTCAGCCAATTGCATTCCAATGTCATGAGTCTGGCCATGGCTTTGAACAATTTTCTTTAAACTGACTCCTTTTTGAAACATAAACACCAGCTTTGGCCTCATCCTGAAAAGTGATGTCAGTGGACTCACAGCTCTGTGTGTTGGTTATATTCTTCTCTAAAAGGCACTAGAATGAATAAAAGTGCTTGTGCCCTCTCCCCCCATCATTTCGTGGTCCACTAGGGGAATTCGTACTCAGGTTAGCACACACGGAAAGGAGGGATCTAAGGGAAGGTGACTGGCACACAGTAGGTGCCCAGCAAATCTGAGTGTCCCTGAGCTTGTGTGTGTGTGTGGCAGTGGCGGGGGCAGGGGAGAGCAGGATGGGATTTCCACACGGGAGGGACTTTGGGCAATGACCTGTTGAGCTGGGGGGCCAGAAGCAGGGACTTGTTCAAACACTGTTTACAGCATTTGGTCAGTGGCCTGGGGAAGGCTGATAGAGATCATGGGGACAAGCCTCCCAGGCCACCCTAGCCCCAGACTCCTGCTGGGGGTGGAGGGGTGCCTGGCCTGGCCTGGCCCGCAGGTGTTGTTCGCCCTTTCTCCTAGGCCAGAGACAGTGACTCAGGGAACAATGGGGCCATCCTGTTCTCCATCCTCCAAGTGGATTTCATCGCTAAGGATGGGACCATGATCCCTTTCCAGGGCTTCTTCCGTGTCTCCACTTCCTTGGAGGCCAGCGTGTTCATTGGCAACATTGAGTAACTGTGGGCAGCCCCTGGATGGGGTGGGGGGAGCCAAGAAGGGCCTCAGGGCAGTGAGTTCCTCGTCATGGGAAGTGTACCAGGAGGTTCCAAGGAGACTTCAGCTTGGGTTTCCAGACTGAGCTCTGCCCTCCTACCTTCCATAGGCTGGTGACCAACCTTGATTCCACTCTCCAAGGCACTTATCAAGTGACGGTCAAGGCCCAGGACAGGCCTTCTGAGGGTCCTGCCCAGGAAGCCAAAATCACCCTAAATGTGAGTGTCGGGTTCTGCCTGCAGTTCCTAGTGCCCTCTGCCAACCCCTGGGTCCCTTGTGCCTCATCTTCCCCATACCCTCTTTCTGTAGCTCTTCACTGTGGACCAGAGTTACCGTGTGAGGCTGAAGTTCTCCATGAGCAAGGAGGAGGTGGGCGCCAACATGGACGAGATTAAGGCGTAGGTCTGGGGAGCTGGGAGGGGCCTGTGGGGAAGAACATGGCCTGGGAGCCTGGTCCCTGACAGAAACCTGGATGGCATATCTCTCTCTTTTTTTTTTTTTTCGGTACACGGGCCTCTCACTGTTGTGGCCTCTCCCTTTGCGGAGCACAGGCTCTGGACGCGCAGGCCCAGCGGCCATGGCTCACGGGCCCAGCCGCTCCGCGGCACGTGGGATCTTCCCGGACTGGGGCACGAGCCCGCGTCCCCTGCATCGGCAGGCGGACTCTCAACCACTGCGCCACCAGGGAAGCCCTGGATGGCATATCTCTTAACCCTGTCCCTGGCCCACACTTGACCTTGTCCTTGTCTTTGTTTTAAATTAATTTTTATTGGAGTATGGTTGCTTTACAATGTTGTGTTAGCCTCCACTGCACAACAAAATGAATCAGCCATACACATACAGATATCCCCTCCCTTTTGGACTTCTCTCTCATTTAGGTTACCACAGTACATTAGGTAGTGTCCTTGTCTTTGACCCTGTACCTGTACTTGCACTCCCTTTCTGCCTGTCCCCAGAAGCCTATGGTTGCCTGGGCAGAGACAGGCCTAAATAGGGCTGCCATGTACAGTTGCAAAGGCTGTGCATTGCACAAGGGCACTCCTTGCTAAACTGTAAACCCAGTCCCAGAGGAAGGGGCATCCTTGTCTAATTTGCACAGAAGTGCAACTTGCTTAGCCAATGGAGCTGTCCAGAGGAGATGCCCCTCACACAATCCTAATAATTCCACTGGCAGAGCCCTGGCCACAGGCCTGGGCTAAGGCCCCTACCCCAGCCCTCTGTGACACCTGCCCCCTTTGCAGGGCTCTTGTCCAGGCGACCAGGACTACTGTCTACATTGTGAACATTCAGGACACAGAATCCATGGCTCGGTGAGTGCCCACAGAACCGGTGGTTGGGGCAAAGAAGAGAAGACCAGCAGCAGAGGGGCCTGTCTGGTGGTTCTGCGCTGCTGGCTTCACCTCTGTCCCATTCCAGGGCCCGAGGCCGTTCCTACCTCGATGCCTACTTTGTCTTCTCAAATGGGTCAGCCTTGACCCGTGATCAGCTGAGTGTGTGAGTGGGGCTGACCTTGGGGTGGGCAGGAGGGTGAGCAGGAAGCCTGGGGGATGCCAACGTCCCTCGGGCCTGAGCGGGGCTCTGTGGCCAGGACGATCCGGAATGACAAGGACTCCCTGACCGAGCTGCTGCGGCTGGGGCTGGTGATGCTGGTGAGTGTTGGCAGGGTGGAGGTAACAGGGGGGTGAGGAGGGGGGTGTTGACCCTACATCCTCCCCCATCACAATCCTTCTTCTCCAGGACTCCCAGGAGAGCCAGGAGTCAGAGTTGCCAGACACGCTCCGTAACATCATCATAGGATTGGGAGTGGCTTTGCTGCTGGTCATCGTGATCATGACCACGGTCCTTGTGTGTACCCAGAAGAGGTGCTGCTCCCATCACCCCCTGTGTCTCCAACCTCACCTCTCCCACCACCCAAGATATCTGAGGGGTAGAAAGACCTGGGGTTTAGGTGTCAGGTACATCTGTATTCAATCCCCGGTGACCCGTTATGACCTCTTGGGTACGTTAAACTCCCCTCCCCAAGCCTCAGTTTCCTCATTTGCAGAATGGGCATGACACTAGATTCCTCAAAGCATTCAAGGGAACCATGCACATCTCATACCGAGCAAGGTGTCTGGCACATACTATACATTTAATAAATGCTGCTTCTTTTTCCCTTTCCAATTCATATGGAGCCAGTAGCCACATCTGGGTTTGATTCTGGGCTTTGCCACTGGTCAGCTGTGTGGTCTTCAGCAAATCATTTCCCTTCTCTGGTTCTTCCTTGTACCCTCTGTAAGATGGAGCTAACACTCCCATCTGCCAGGGTTGTTGTGAAGTCACACTCTCAGGGCCTGCACTGGGCACACAGTAGGTGTGCAGGGAAAATAGTGATGCCCCCCGCCATGTTCCCCCCAGCTACCACCGGAAACTTCGGGCTATGAAGGCTTCCAAGGAGGCCCGGAAGACAGCGGTGGGGGTGATGCCCCCAGTCTCTGCCATCCCCGGGACTAACGTGTACAACACTGAGCGGTAAGTGGGGGTTGAAGGATGGGTAAGAGGCCCCATGGGGTGGTTGAGGCCCATGGTCGCTTGACTGGGCCTTCTTTCCAGTGCCAATCCCGTGCTGAACCTCCACACCAAGGACCTAGGCTTCGAGTCCCAGTCTTCCTCCAGCGACGTGGACCACATCAGGTGAGCAGTGCTGGTTGGTAGTGGTAGTCATGGTGGTGGTAATGGTGACGGTGACGGTGATGATGGTGATGGCGATGGTGCTGATGGTGATGGTGGTAGTGGTGATGGTGATGGTGGTGGTGATGATGGTGGTGATGGTAATGGTGATGGTGCTGATGGTGATGGTGGTGGTAATGGTGATGGTGGTGATGGTAATGGTGGTGGTGCTGATGGTGATGGTGGTGGGGTGATGGTGGTGGTGGTGGTGATGATGGTGGTGATGGTAATGGTGATGGTGCTGATGGTGATGGTGGTAGTGGTGATGGTGATGGTGGTGGTGATGATGGTGGTGATGGTAATGGTGATGGTGCTGATGGTGATGGTGGTGGGGTGATGGTGGTGGTAATGGTGGTGGTGATGGTGGTGATGGTCACGATCATGGTGGTAGTGGTGATGCTGATGGTGGTGGTGATGATGGTGGTGATGGTAGTGGTGGTGAGGTGGTAGTCGAGGTAGTGATGATGATGGTGGTGATGATGGCAGGGGTAGCTGTTGGCCAGAGACAGGGAGGGCTGGGCCTGCCAACTCTCTGAGCTCCATTATCTCCCTTACAGCCTCAACTCCCTGGATGACAACTCTGTGGATCTGGAAAAGAGCAGGCAGGAAATCAAGGCAAGATGGGGGATGAGTTGGTGCCTGGGGCTTCTGACTTGGGGCTCTTCTCTGAAGGGGTGGGTTTCAGGACAGAGCTCGAGGGACCTCCTGCTGCCATGGGTGTGTCTGCATCTGGCCCTGGGAAGCCCCACGGCTTTGGAATGGGGCCCGATCCTCGCTCCTCTACTCATTAACTGTGACCCTGGGTGGGTGAATTCTTCCCTCTGGTTCTCAGTTTTCTCATCTATAAATGGGGATCAGAACATCAAATATGCAGGACTGCTGTGAGGATGAAATAAGAGTGGGTATAAAAACGATCTGGCATAAAATGAGTGGTCAGGAATCTGGTTCCCTCCCTTTATATCTTTTATATAAAAGCTGGTGGGGCGGGGGGGAGGAGATCCAGAGATGAACATAATGTAGCCAAGGACAAAGGTAGGCTCAGATGAACAACAATACCATCATTTGTTCAATAGGTTAGTTGGTTCAGTTAGACCAAGCATTTGTGCAGCCTGGGCTGCTGACTGGAATCACGTGGGGAGCTCTTTAGACCTGAGGATGCCAGGTCACAGCTCAGAGATTCTGATCAGATGGCTGGGGTGGGCCTGGGCAGGAAGGTGCTGCTAAAGCTTCTGGGGTTCTAATGTGCAGGCAGGAGTGAGAACCACGAAAGTAGGAGAGTAGATCAGAGGGCTGAATGGGGGATGGGACGCCAGAACCAGAAGGAACTACCCTCTCCTTCCCACTCTGAAAACCACCGCTGAGTAGAAGCTCTAAGACCCACTGAACTTTAATAGTCTGCGGTTCTGTGTGTGTGTGTGTGTGCGCGCGCGCACGCGCGTCGGGGTGGATATCCACCCACTATTCACCTTATCCACCCTACTCTGGGTCCTGCCCTCAGCCGGGCCCTGCCCTTCCAGGGGGTCCCTTGCTGTCACTCATGATTCAGGACTTATTTTCCCTTGAGGACCCCTTACTTGGAAAGATTTGGTCAACCAAAACCTCTCGTGGGTGTTAAAATATCAAAATGCTGCCCAGGGACCTGGCTATAACATGGAGGCCTCCAAATGGACCCCCAAGGATGGGGGTCATCGATGGTGGTCCAGGCTTCCAGGCAGTGCAGGAGGCCTCTGGGTGGATGGCTCATCTCTGGTTCAAGATGGTTTGGGGCAAAAACTCCAATAAACGTATCTGGGGGGAACTGAGGCAGAAGGGAACAGTCTTGTGGGCTGGAGCTTGTGACCCAGCAGGTAGGCCCTTTTGGAGGCCAAAGCTCACCCCCAGAGGGGAGTGGAGTCAGAGACCCCAGCAGTGGGGCTGGACCTGTGGGCTGAGGAGGTTCAGGGAGCTCTGAGAGTCTGGAGAGGGAGAGGGGGCCAGGCCGCTAAGTCTTCAAAGCCAAGAAAGAGCCAGTCCTGCAACGGCAGGGGGTTGTTCGGTGTCTGAGAAGCTGCCCGAGGCTCCACCCCAACTCCTGCAGTGGTAGGTGGGCCTTGGGGTCTCTGGGTGGGGAACGCAGGTGGGGCTTCTTTCCACAGATCCCTTGGTGCCCTGACTCACCTAAGACTTCCGTAAATGTTTGTGTGGAAGGTCTGTGAGATCTGAGGGCTCATCCAATCCAAACTTTTCAAGCAACCAAGGCCAGGGAGGGGTGCTGAACTGCCAAAGGTCAGAAAGCTTGCAAGGCCAGGGCAGCCCAGAACCCAGGTATCCTGTCTCCCGGGCCAGGCTGCACACTTCCTGGGCTGTACTGCGCCAACTGCTCCCACTGGGGATCTCTGTAGAGGACTTCGGGAAGCTCAGGCAGAACGTTTAGTCCCTCCTGGGGCCCCTCATATGTTCTACTGTTTACCAGGGACTGGAACAGTCCCAGTCTGGAAAAAGCCCTTAGTGTGCCCTGGGGAGGGTGGAGGTGGTGGAGGCTCTGTCCCCATGGGTGTCTATGTGGTGGAGTAGCTGAGCCTTGGGGCCTGGCTGGTCCACAGAAGGGATTCTTGTGAGGGTGTGAGGGTGTGACATATCACACGGGGAGGGGTAAGAGGAAAGGCAGGAGATGAGAGTGTGTGCCATGATGGCCTGCAGGTGGGACCCTGGGTGTGACATGTCCCTCTGGGGTGGCAGAGGGACCTGCCACACTCAACCAGGAGCAGCACTGAGCCATGGACAGGCTTTAGAGCCAGCAAGACCAGCGGTCCAAACACCTCTCTGTCCCTTCCTGGCCAGAGAGCCCTCCGAGCCTCAATTTCCACATCTGTAAAGTGGGGGACATGATCCCTCCCTCGGGGGTCCTGTGGGTACCTCAGGTGATGGATGGTTGTGCCCAGCACGGTGCCTGCCATGAGGTACAGGTGACAGGAACTGTGCTGGACTGGCTCCTTGGCACAGGACACAGGGCCTGGCATCATTCAGGACTGGGCAGAACACCCAAATGCCACCATGTCCATGGGTGGGCAAAGGCCAGAGTAGACCCCTTAGGCCCTCCCCTTCACCTGAGCCCATCTGTACCACCAGTATCCATGGCCCCCTCTGGGGCAGAGTCAGGAAACTGAGGCCCCAGCCAAGGAGCCATCTGGTCGTGGGCTTGAAGGCCCACCCACTCTCCTAAGGATGGGGGAGATCACCCCATCTTGGCCCTGGCCTCACACCTCCCCACCCTCTTCCCACAGAAGAAGCCCCTGCACAGTCTGATGGGGCCGGATCCAGAGCCCCTGAACAGAGTGCTATCAGGAGTGAAGGCGGGCACACGTGGACAGCAGAAGGAGCTGGCCTTCATCAACACTGGCCTGAACACCACAGACCTGTGATGGGGGCCCTGCCACAGGACCCTGGCCACAGAGCCCCGCATGGGCCCCCACTCTTCTGGGTCACCTCAGAAGAGGCCTTGTTACCCCCAAATTATACCTACCCCTCCCTGAACATAATAATATATCATGTTGCTCCACCCCCGTCTGCTTGTAGCCAATCACAGCTGACAAGAGTTGGGGGAGTATTTTATTACCAATGTATATACTGTGACAGTTTGTAGCCAAAAACCGCGGCTGGAGGGGTGGGACACGGATACTAAGTTGTCACAAGGGACTTGTGGGGCTCACAGCACTGAGGGACGGGGGGCTGGAGAGGGTGGTCTTTCAGGGACTACTGTGGTTGTAGAATGAGCTCTCCATCCTGCCCCCAATACCCAAGACCAGCTGTCACCCAGGCTGTCTGTGAGCCTCTGACTCTGATCCCCGGACCTGTCTGAGCCCTCTCCCCTTTCTGTGACTCAGCTGCGCCCCCAGGGCACTCCTGCAGCTGCCTTTGGCCTGTCTGGGAATTGTGAACCAGTGTCCAGTGGGGGTGGGGATAGGGTTGGGGATTGGGCCAGGTGAGGGGGAGACAGGAACTGGGGACAACTACCAGCATGCAAGAGATGCCCAGGCCATGGGGCCAGCCCGCCGCATGGACATGCACTCGCATACACCCGGGGCCTTGCACATCGGGGGTCTCACATGTCAGTCCTCGCACACTTGGGGTTTTTGTACACAGTCTCTCCCGTTCTGGGGACCTGGCCGCCGCTGGAGACCACAGTGCACCAGTCTGGACATCTCAAGAGCCTGCCTCAGCTCTCAGGGCTGGGAGCGTGGGTGCTGAGCGGGTCCCCAGAGGTCGCCCAGTGTGACCGGGACGGGGTGGAACTGAGGGCTGTGAGGGGACAGTGGGGTGTCAGGGCTGGGTTCGCGGGCTCATGACCACGAGGGAGCCGGGTAGAGGGCGTTCATTTGTGTGTTTAGGAGGGGAGGGGGCTGGAAAGACAGGATAAGACCCTAGAGGCTGCCCGCCCCTCGGAGGCCTGTCACGCGTCGAGGGGATCCCTTCTAGGGGTCTGGGGTCAAGAAGGGAGCCTGAGAAGGTTGGAAACCCGGGCGTACAAAAGGGGAGCAGATTACTCGGCCGTGGGTCCGGCCCGTGAGCAGCACCGCGGCCGGCGCACGCTCTGCAGCAGCGCGCGGAAGAGGCCGGGTGGGCGCTTCGCTGCGCCCTCTGGGGGTGCGGTGCGCACGGAGCCCGCACGGCCCGGGCCCTGGCGCGCGGCGGGCGGCGGCGCGGGCGCCCCTTGGCGGCCGTGCTCCTCGATCTGTCGCTCCAGATGCTTCTGGATGGCCATGCCCAGCACCTCCACCTCCATGGCGGCGCCGTACACCTCCCACGTCATGCCCTTTTCGTCCCAGCTCACGTCGCGCACCGGCTCAGCGGCCTCTGGGGGCGCCACGGCGGCAGCCAGTGCGGAGCCCGGCCGCACCCGCACTTCGGGGAAGGCGGGCGGCGCGGCGGCCTGCGGCGTCATGGGCTCCGTGGCCACGGAGCGCGTCTCAGCGGCGCCCAGTGACACCTGTAGGCCCGCGTCCCGGCGAGAGGGCGGCCTGGGCGCGGGGCTGGGTGCGCGCGGCGCCGCCTGGAAGCTGAAGGCCGAGCCGCCCCCGCCGTCCTGCGGAGACATGGGGCTCACGGCCACCGATACGCAGGCCTGCGAGCCCGCCTGCGTGCCCGCGTCCTCGCGTGGCGGCGTGGCGCTCGCTTCCCACGACGGCGCCTTGGTGAAGTTGTCGCGAGTTCGCGGCCTCGGCGATGGCGCTACGGCCTCCAGGCCCGGGTTTCTCTCGGCCCTAGTAGCCGCCGGGTCCTTCTGGCCAAGGCTGCAGGCCTTGGAGCTGAGCAGTGGCGCTGGCTCCACGCGACCCCCGCTAGCCGCGGGGTAAGAAGCGGAGCCGCAGGGTTTGTCATCTGCCTGCCTGCAGGAGGAGGCCTCCGCCTTCTCCAGGGTCAGGTGGGCCTGCTTCCCCGAGGATGGGGGTTCCCCTTTTCTCTGAGGCCCAGAGTCAGTCTTCCCCAGGGCTACAGGCTCCAACTTCCCAGAGACAATAGAGGATCCAGGATCCCCCTTCTCTGAGGTCAGCGGCTTCTCCTTCTGCAAAGATTTAGCCTCTGCTTTTCCTGATGAGGCGGTGCCCTCCTGCCCAGGCGGCCTTGTTTCTGCTTTGCCCTCAGACTTGGGTTCTGCTTTCCCTGAGGCCCTGGGATCCACCTTCGTGGAGTTCATAGGATTGCCCTTCTCTAGAGGAAGAGGATCCACCTTTCCCTCTGGGACAGCTTCTGCTTTTCCCGAGGATGCCTGGACTGTTTTTCCTAGGGTCATGGGGGCCACTTTTCCTGCAGACTCGGAGTCCATGTCTCCAGGGGGAACAGTTTCTGCCTTTCCCTTGCATACAGGGTCCACTTTACCCAAGGTAGGGGGATCGGCCTTCCCTGAGGCCATGAGACCCACCTTCCCAGTAGCCACAGGACCTGACTTTTCTGAAGATAGTGGATCTGCTTTTCCTCCAGTCACTGCCTCAGCTTTTACAGAGGATGGGGGACCCGCTGGACCTGAGGACACAGGGTCTATCTTTCCTGATGATTCAGGATTCACTTTTCCAGAAGAGGATGTTTTTGTATCTCCCACAGAAATGGGATCCCCCTTTCTGGAGGACACTGGGTCCTCCTTTCTTGAGGATGCAGTTTCTGTGTTTCCCACAGACATCAGTTCTGCCTGCCCAGGAGACAAGGGCTCTGGCTTTCCTGAGGACACAGGATCCACTTTTCCCAAAGAAACTGGACCCGTCTTGCCTGAAGACACAGGGTCCATGTTTTTCAAAGATGTGGGATCCATCTTTCCTGAAAACATGGGATCCACCTGTCCAGTAGACATGGTTTTTGTCATTCTCATAGACATGGACTCTTGCTTTCCTGAGGAGGCAGGATCCATCTTTCCCAGGAACTGAGGGTCCTCTTTTGTAGAGGACACGGTTTCTGCATTAACCATAGATGTAGGATCTGTCGTCCCTAAGTGAGTAGGATCCACCCTTCCAGATGACCCCAGAGCCACTGTTCCAGGGGATACAGGCTTGATTTTGCCTGATGACCCTGGAGTCAGCATTCCCAAGGACCCGGGATCTGTCTTTCCTACAGATGCAGAGTCCGTGTTTTCCAAGGACATGGGATCCACTTTTTCGGAGAGCTCAGGATCTCTCTTTCCCAAGGATACAAGATCTGTCTTTCCTGCAGATGCAGGACCCACCTCTTCTGAGGACACTTGAAGGTCTTTTCCTGAATACCTGGGCTCCTCCTTTTTTGGGAATGCAGGATCCACTGTGCCCAAGGATACAGGATATTCCTTCCTTGCAGACATTGTATCCACCTTGCTGGAGCACTCAGGATCTACCTTTCCCAAGGATCCAGGATCCTCCTTTCTTGGGGTCACAGGATCCATCCTTTCAGAAGCCACAGGATCCCCTTTCCCCAAGATTACAGGCTCTGTCTTTCCTGTAAACGTGGGATCTGCCTTCCTCAAGGACCCGGCATCTTCCTTTCCTATGGGAATGGAATCTGCCTGCTTTGAAGACTTGGAATCCATCTTCTGTAATAACATAGGATTTCTGTTTTCTGAGGATGAAGGGTCAGTTTTCACTGAGGACACAGGCTCTGGCTTCCCAGAGAAGGTGGTTTCTGGTGTCCCTGAGATCAAGGCTCCATGTGTCCCTAATGTCTCCTTGGCGGCTGCCTCCTGGGGAGGGATGCAGGTCAGGGAGGGGAAAGCCAAACTCCTGCCCGGGCCCTCAGAGCAGGATGCCCTTTCCCCAGCCCCAGTGGGGCTGCTGTGTCTAGAGTCCATGCCTGGGCTTTGGGCAGGGATGTGCCTTGGGGGTGCAGGGCTGGCCTTTTGCTGGGAGGGGCACCAGTCCCTCATGGCCGGGCTCCCAGCCCCCAGGCTCCCATCCTGTGGGCAGCAGAGGGCTGTGGGCTGGGGTCCTGGGGGGCTGGAGTCCTTTCGAAGCAGCCGGAGCCAGGCTGGGTCTTCAGCGCTGCCCAACTGCCCTCATGACCATGCTTGGGCCCCAGGTTTCTGTCTGGTTCTGAAACACAGAGAGAGCAGACTCAGACTCAGAGGGGATCCAGTGGGGAGGAGCCTCCATCTGGGCCTCCTCCTTCTCACTCTCTTTCTAGCAGGCGGGGCTTCTCACCACGTTCTCTGCCTTTGTCTGTTCCCCTCCTCTCCATAGGGTCTGGGCTAAAACATGAACCCAACTATGTCATTCCCCTGCTTCACTGCTCCCAGTGGCCCTCTGTCTGGATAAAGGTCAGGCTTCCTAAAATGGCATTCAAGGCCCTTCACAACTTGGCCACAGTCTAACTTTTCCACTTCATCTACCATCACCGCTACCTTATCAGCCCACCCCTTGCAACATGCTACCTGTAAGTTATGCTTTTCTCCTTTAGGCCATGGGTCACAAATTCTGATGCCATAGGAGCCAGGTAGGTAATTTAATTGAGGGAAACAGACTGGGTACAGAACAGTAGGGAGTGGTGGGGACTAAGGCAAAGTGGAGAGCACATGCCCTGTCTAAAGGGGGAGCCATACTCCATCAGCCAAGTACTGCCCTGGAGAAATGCATCCTAGTAGTATCAGTCAGAAGTGGGAAATATAGAAGTTTACTGTAAAATATCCCAATTAATTCAAGATTTAAAAAAAAAACAACAGTATGTGGCCCAAATAAAATATGTCTGCAGATCACCAGTTTATGTCTGTGTAGGCCCTGGGGAGATGGGAATGGTTTACAGTCAAGGAAAGGACACAGTCTGAAATGTGTGTTTTCAAAGATTGCTTAGGGATGGTGTGGAGGCTGGAGGGGAGAGGCTGGCCAATCATTTATTCAATCTCTCATTCATCTAATTCTTCATTCGTTTACCCAGCCCCTTCTCTGCGATAGTCTGGATGAGAGACGGTACAGCAAAGGTTGTGGGAATGAAGAGTTGGCAGGATTGAGAGGTCTGAGGGAAACTAACAGGAACCAGCTGGCGGTAAGAGGTGATGGTGGGGGTGGCCTGCAGGATGCTGGCTAGGGTGGCGGGTGCTGGACAACAGATCCGGGAAAAGGGGGAGTTGCATTTTGGACAAGGTGAGTGTGTGTTGCCTGGGGGATATCCAGGGAGAGGGTCTGGCAGGCAGCTGGATCTGCATGCAACTCTGTTTTATTATACACTAAGCGGCCAAAGCAAGCAGAGTTCCCAATTCCCCCCAGACCTCTTCCTCCTGCCATCTTCTCCAAAGCCATATTGCTGGTGCTCAGGCCAATATCCCTTGACCTTTTCTCACACCCGGCATCTCACCATCAGCAAAACATAATGGATCTACCTTCAAAATATATCGAGAATTTGGCCACTACCCTGAGCCAAACCTGCACCATCTCCCACCTGGAATATCCTTGCTTTTTCCTTCACCCCACATAGTTTTTTCTCAACACAGGAACCAGAGGGATCTTAGTAAAACTCAAGGTAGATCATGTCCCTCCTTTGCCCAGAACCATGCAATGTCTCGCCATCTCATGCAATGTAAAAGTAAACTCTTTACCATAGCCCGCAAGTTCCTGCATTTTCTGGCCCCGTCACTGCTCTTGGCCTTGTCTCCTACTGCTCTCCTGTGATTACCCTGCTTCAGTCACCCTGGCTGCCCCGCTGATCCTTGAACCCACTGCCTTGGGGCCTTTGCACTCGCTGTCTTCTCTGCCTGAAATGCTTTCCTTCCCAACACCTGCATCTCCCTGAAGCTTTCCCTGACCCATCCTGTGTAAAACAGCCTCCTTCGCAACACTGGCTGACGCTTTCCATCCCCCTTGCCCCGATCAGTTTTTCTTCATGGTACCTGTCTCCAGCCACCATATTGCATGTGTTTGTTTATTGCTCGTGATTTGTCTCTCCCATCAGAATGTCAGCTCCAGAAGTGTGGGGACTTTGCTGTGTTTACTGATGTGGTCTCAGGGTTGAGAACAATGACTGGCACATGGTAAGCAAGTGGCTCCCAGTAAATATTCGTTAAATGAATGACTGAATGACCTGTCTATGATGTTAGTCCAACCATGCCACTCCTTGGCTCAAAACCCTCCTTGCTTTTTCGGGGGAAGTAAATTGGTTGTAATGTTTTTGGAAGGACATTTATCAATTCTTATCAGTTTACAATGCATACAGCATTTGGGCCAGCAAGCCCACCTCCGGGGTGGTCTTGAAGACAGACAAATGGTGCATGAGAACATGGCTGGTGATGAGAAGAAAACCAGGAAGTGGGTTTGTAAAATGTGGGACAAGCACAGAGGACCTCCCCTCCCCCACAGCTGTTAGACTGTGTGGAGTGATGAGGAAAGATGCCCAAGATAAATTAAGTGAAAAAAAGCCAGAGGATAGCATGGCTAGTGGGATCCCATGCGGGTAGGCAAGGAAAAGGACAAATACACATCTGTGGGTTTATTTATAAAGAGAAAATTTCTGGAAGGAAACCCATGAAACTTTTAGCAGTGATTGCCTTTGTAAAGCGAGACCAGGGATCTGGAGGTGGAAGAGACTTTTTTTGAATGCCCCTTTGCAACACTTGAATTTTGTTTGTGTGCACATATTTTTTTAAAAACAGAAAAAAAAAAGAAACTTTTAATGACTCCCTGTTACTTATAGGGTCAAGTTCCAACTCTTCA
Source organism: Mesoplodon densirostris (assembly GCF_025265405.1). NCBI lineage: Eukaryota > Metazoa > Chordata > Mammalia > Artiodactyla > Ziphiidae > Mesoplodon > Mesoplodon densirostris. The sequence goes on from NC_082663.1 coordinate 153,933,265, forward strand.
ATGTGCTTCCAAGCCCCTGTGTATTTACTCACCTGCTGGGCTTTATCTTTCATTATGCACTCCATCCCCCAAAGCATGTGTACACACACACACACACACACACACACACACACACACACACACACACACGAAACCTCTTTGGGTTCAACCATGGGTTCACATTCTTTCCAATCTTGGCCTCTACACACCTTCCCGCTTGGCTCTTATTAAACCTTCAGTCCTCAGTTTAAATGCCTCCTCCTCCAGTGAGCCTTCTTGGCCTACCAGCTTCCTCAGGGTCGCTGTGGCCTCTTGTTCTGCCCCTAACCAGACTCTTGTCCTTCTGCTTGTAGCCCGTTACACCTCTGGGTCCCCGCCTAGCCCTCAGGTCCCTGGATGGGGACTCAGCTGGTATTGTTCACGACTGGGTCCCCCAAGCTTTGGGCATATGGGACTTGGGGGGATGAGGGTTATCACCAAAATGGGGGCATGGGGGGAGAGGCAGTTTGCAGAGGATGGTGGGGGACTGGGTTTTGGGAAGTTGAACTGGGGTGCCTGGGGGACTTATAGGGGAGATATCCAGGAGGCTGCTGGGAGACAGGTTTGAAACACAGGAGAAGTCTGCTGCAATTCTTCGGATCTGGTTTTCATCAGCATAAAAATGGCAGGTGTATGGGGAGCTTCGGCTGGAACTGGAAGGAGTCACCAAGGGCTATAGGAGGTGTGCTCTGAGTCTTCACCACCCTTCCTTTCATCCCTGGTAGCTCAGCCCTGGGGTCCTCTCACACCAGCCCCTCCAACAGGCTCCCTCCCCCTGGGTGAGGCATGGATAGGAAGTTGGGACAGCTCCCTGATTTACCAGCTCTGTGACCTCAGGCCAGTCCCGTCTCCTCACTGGGACCCTAACAAACCTACCCCGTTCCCACAGGGCTGCAGGGAGAATTAAAGATGAGGGGTGTGCACGTCTCTGCTACTTTAGGGCTGGGCTGTGTACACGCAAGGCCTGTTTTTATCTACTCAGCCTGTCAGAGCCCAGCTGTGCTCCCAGGAGGGGGCAAGGGAGGGAGGGCCAGCAGTACAGGCACAAACTGGCAAAACCTCACCCTTGGACATGCTTAACTCGGAGTGCTTAAAAATTTTTTTTAAGGAATTTAGTCATCAACGTTTAAAAATTAGAAGGTTTCATGTAAAAATCAGGTTTCTAGCTTCTCTTGGCAATCTGAGCATGCTTCCTGCATGGCAGCAATCAGCTGGAGCCAAGCAGTGGCTGCTTCCTTAGATGGGGGTACACTCTCCAATTAGCCACCATCTCTACCCCTCCCAGTGGTGTCCTGGACACGGAGGTTGACTGCCCGCTGCCACTGATCACTGATTTGCACCATCATTCTTCTTATAGCAGCCCTTCATGCATGCTACCCACCCGGCCTGTAGCCACCTGAGTTTTGCCCCTTGACCTAGATGCCAAGAAAGGTGGGAGGTGACCTCAAGCCCTTACTATGCTTATTATGTGCAGATCCCATACACTTTCCAGGCAGATGCTGTGTTCTTATTTTCCAGAGAAGGAAACTGAGGTTCCAAGAGGCAGGCATGGCCCAGCTGGTAACATACGCTTTCCAAAAGTCCTCCTGGAAGAGGCCGCCTTCTTAGTTCTCAGCTCACCATTCTCTGATATGGGATAAGGTCCCGGACTGGGACAGAGAGCCTGGCCAGGGAGTTAGAAAGATGTGGGGTCAAGCCCCAGCTTAGTCATTGACTTGCTACATGACTTTGGGTGAGTTTTTCCACACCCTGAACCTCCGTTTCCCAATCTGTGAAATGGGGGAGAGGATGTAGTTATATTTAGCAGAGCTGGCTGAGCCCTGAGTTTAAGATCTGCCAAGATACCATTCCCAGAGGCTCTGCTGCTCACAGTTCTGCTAGACTTTTCCTGGCTCTCCAAGAAGCCTCGGTATCCTCCAGCCTCTTCTCCAAAAGGCAACTCAGGCCTGGGGCCCTACCCCCTCGCCTCCCATCTCCCACTGGAACCCAGCTCCATCACTCTCCCACTGTGTGCTCAGCCCTGGATGCAGCATTCTCAGGCTCATTTTAGCACCTGGACTCCACAACAATCTCATGAGGGGGGCATTATCATCCCATTTCACAGATGAGGACACTGAGGTCAGAGGGAGAAAAGACTTGACCAAGGGCACACAGCTGGGATGGGGCGGCTCTGATTCAAAGCCTGTTTTGTCTGAATCCAAAGCCTGGTTCTTCCCACTCATATCAGCTGAGATGCTGGACACTGATGCTTGGCTCTTAAGACCCCTTTCTGCTCTTCAGGGTCATGCCAAGGGTCCTCCCAATCCCCTGGACCTAACAGGCAACAGTGTGAGGGATCGTCTAGGAGAGGAAGCAAGAGTGTCCTCCGTGCGGGAACCCACCTTTGGGAACGCCCTACGAGCAGATGAGCCTGCACACTTCTCCCGCCCGATTGAGGTAAAAGGTTGAAATGACCCCCAGTTGTATGGGCTGGCTCACCCAGCATGCAGGAGAGCATGTAGGTGGCTTGCGGACATCTGCACCAGCTTAGACCAGCCTGGGGAGCCAGGGCCTGGCTCCTACCTTCTGCTCAAGAACTTGGTGTGAACATGTGCAACCTGTTATGTGCAGAATGCCCTGTGTGTTTGTGTCTCATGGTGGCCACTTGGACCCTGTGGGTATGCACATGTGTGGCCACATGGCCTCAGAGCCTCACTCATAGGAGAGATGGCCTGGGTATGTGCACAAATGATTGTACCCTGCTCCCAGGCAGAGGAGCCCCTGTGAATGCTCACTCAGGCCCAGAGACCTGACCAGCCAGTTATTTTCCCTTTAGGATTTCTTCCCTAATTGGAGCCAGGGCGCCAGGCACCTGCAAACACCTCCTCCCATGGTGATAAGATTGACAAAGGCTTGTGGTACTTCAGCAAGTGTGTGAGAGACAGTGTGTGTGTGACAATCCTGGTGTGTTGTACTTCACCCTCTCATCCCCTTGTCTCCTACAACCGTCAGAGCAGCAAAGCTTCCTCCCTGGGGCTGGAGGGGAGATGGAGTCTAGCAAAGGGTGATAACCAGTCTTCCTTCCAGAAATGGCCTCCAGACCATCCATCATCTATCCACAGGAGAGCAAGACTGGACATGCAGGAGTGGGTGTGTGTGTGTGGAGAGCAAGCTAAAAGTGTGTGACGGAGTGTGTGACACGCCTGCTCCGGGGTCCGGGGGTACATGAGGGATACCATGACGTACAGCTGTGAATAGGCGCAAGCAGGCCAGAGCAGGATGGCTGCGAGTGCTTTGTGATCGGGGAGTATTGCTGAGTTGAGTGTGCTGTGATAGGCAATGGCTGGTGTGAGTGTGTAGCTATGCCTGGGTGTGTACCAAAGGTGTACGGGGTGGGTGCACAGGTGACCATGTGTATGAGTCTGATGGAATGATCAAGGGACACAGTGTGTGTAGACCTGTGGCCTCGAGCGGTGAGTGTGTGACAGTGTGTGTGATGGAGCCCCAGAGTGTATTCCACACTGAGTGTGCGACAGCGAATGTGCTCCATGGTGCCAATAGAGCCACTAGAGCGCCGAGCTCGCTCCAGGGGGAAAATGAATCAACGCGGGCGGACCCCTCCCCGCGGTGGCGGGAAGCGCCCCCTCCCGCACCACCGCGCCAAACAAAGCGGCAGTCAGCGGCGAGGCCAGGAGCGGGGCCGGGGTCTTACAGGGCGGGCTGGCCCGCAGGGCCCCTCGGGTGCTCGGCCAGGACTGCGGACCCACCCCCGCCCCGCCCCTGAGTGGAACCTGGAAATGGACACCCGCCGCCCCGGCCGCGCGCTTACATTCACCCGGGCGCACGCCAGACACACGCTGCGCACGGTGCCCAAACCCCGCCACCCAGGAGGTTCGAGGACCCTGGACAGCGGCTCTGGGGCGGCCGCGAGCCGAAGAAGGCGGTCGACACCGCCCGCCTGGAGCGGGAAGCAGGTGCAGGCGCGGCGCTTACCCGGCTGTGCCGCCGTTCCGTCTCCTCGGCGCGCTGCGCTCCGACTCCCGTCACCGCCACCGATACCGCCACCGCCGCCGCCCGAGCTGCCTCGGCTGCCTCCGGCAGGGCTGGCGGGCGGACCCGCGGACTCCGCTACGCCGTCCCCCGCGCCGGCTCAGCGCTCCAGCCCCGCGCCCCGCCCCGGGCATGCGCACTGGCCGACTCGCGGCCTCACAACCCGGGAGGGGGCGGTGCCCGCAGGGAAGCAGGGGCCCAAAGGAGGGAGGGGCGCCCCTCGCCCGCCGCCCCTCACCACGGGCGCTGGGTTCCTGGGTTCCCCGCCTTCCTCGACCCAGTTCCCATTTCACAGATAGGAGACTAAGGGGCGGAGAGTCTGCCTATTTGCTGCGCGCCTGTTGAGGGAGGGGCGCGCTGTCAGATCTCACTCGATCCAGTCCGGTGAACGCTCTCTGCTTGTTTCACCGAGGAGGAAATTGGGGCCCAGAGAGGGGAAGCCGCTCGTCCGCGGATACTCGGCCCCTGGAGCGGGACCCAGGTCTGCGCGATCTCCGAGCTCCCCCTGCGCGGAATTTCCCGCCTCCGCCTTGGCCGTACTTCCGGCCTTCTCCCCCTCACCTCGCCCCGCCTCCGCCTCCTTTGTCTCGCCTCCACCCACGCTCCCGGGAGTAGAGGGACCTGCGTGGTCGGGGGAGAGCCTTCGATTTCCCCGCTACCGGCCTCCCTAGCCGGGGTGCCCGCCCACCTTCTAGTCTGTGCAAGCCGGGTTCTCCTCCTCCTGGGTACCCTCAAGTAAATCATTTCACCTCTCCGAGTCTCAATTTCCCTATCCGTAAGGCGGGACTAACATTAATCACCTCACAGTAAGTGGTCTTGGAAGGATGAAGGAGCCTGAAGTAGGTGTTCAGGGCCTTCCAGCTGAATCTGAATTGCCAAGGACATGAGGACTTGCTCCCCACCCTGCGTTAACGTTTCTCAGCAGAGAAATTGTCCCCTCCCCTTTGACTTCCCAGAGGAGAAAAAATAAGTCTGTAATTGCCAAGAGGTGATAAAGCCCTCTCGCTTGTACTGTGAAACCACCTACTAAAAATGGTAAAAACTAACGTTAATATAATGCTTATTTAGGGGCAGTGTTTTTATGGTAAAGCCCGCAAGTTAACCTAACAACTAACGTTACCTTAATTTTGTTTTCCGGTTTCATCTAATTTCAGTTTCCAATCACTTATAAGAAAGTTAATATTAATGTATTATATCCCCGTTTTTCAGATAAGAAAACTGAGATACTGATGATAAATCACTTGTCTGCGTTAGTAGTGAAGCTAACTCCTGAAACTTCAAGCTTCACCCTTACTTTCTATTCCTCTCACTTACCTGGTGAACCATAAGTCACCGTGATCGTTAAAAAAAATTTTTTTTTAAATCTAGATGGCAAATGAAGAAAAGAAAAAAAATCTAACGGATGACGTCTTTAGCCAGCATCCCAGGGTAGCAAAAAACGGGAGCACAGAACCAATTTTCAGCACCATGGACAACACTCATGCAAGGGCGGCTTCCCCATGTCTCCGGCCCTGAAAATTGCTCATTCATTGCCACAATGGCACTTCGCTTCACAGTTTACGAACCCTATTCTACGCTCGTTTCATTTTACTTTCCCTACAATCCTTCAAGGTAAACATCATTGGCTCCATGATACAGATGAAGACATTGAGGCTTGGGCAGTTTCACAAGACATGAAAAGTAGCAAGAACGTGGCTGTGATCTAAAAAGCCTCTCACAGCCCCACCCCAGGGCAGGGCGAGTGCAGATGGGAGCAGGATCAGGGTATGAGTGAGGAGGCCGTAGCAGCTGCCCAGGTGAGAGGTAATGATGCCTGAACCATTGGGATGGAGAGGAGGGGCCAGATCTGATAACTATTTAGGGGTAAAGTCAACATGTCTATGTCATGGATTGCATGTGAGTGTGAGTGGAGAGAGGATTCTGCTGCCCCTCTGAGGTTCTGCCTTGGGGAGCCAAACGGTTGGAGGACAGATACCTGAAGAGCCTGGGGAAAGAAGGGACTTGTGAAACAGCCACACTGAGACATCCAAGTCCAAAACTGAGCTGGCCAGGCCTGGCGACAGACCAGGGAGCTGGTGATGGAGGTCAGGAGAGGTGTGTTGGTACCTGAGGGGAGAGTATAGTCCAAAATAGGGTGAGACAAGGGCCCATCCTGAGGAACATCAACATTAAGGGAAAAGGAGCCTGCAAAAGAAGAATGAGAAAAAGTGGTCTGGGGGCTTCCCTGATGGCACGGTGGTTGAGAGTCCGCCTGCCAATGCAGGGGATATGGGTTCGTGCCCCGGTCTGGGAAGATCCCACATGCCATGGAGCGGCTGGGCCCGTGAGCCATGGCCGCTGGGCCTGCACGTCCGGAGCCTGTGCTCCGCAACGGGAGAGGCCACAGTAGTGAGGGGCCTGCGTACCGCAAAAAAAAAAAAAAAAAAAAGAAAGAAAGAAAAAGTGGTCTGAGAAACCAGAAGAAACCCAGGAGAGTGTGATGTCTCAGAAGCCAAGGGGAGAGAACATTCCAGAAGGAGATCAGGGTAAACTGCATCAGGAAGACAAGATACAGCCTGAGAGTTGTCCTCTGGACTTGAAAAAAAGATAATGGAAATTTGATGAAAGCATGGTTAGTGGAGTGGTGGGGGTGGAAGCCAGACTGGGGTGGGGTGGGGCAGGGACTGATGAGTTAACGGGAGCAAGGAGGTGGAGAGGGCAAGTAGATGACTCTCAAGTTTGGGCTTGGAGAGAGAAAGGGGTCTGATAATCTCTACAGGGGCATTGGAGGCATTTAAGTCCTGATGGGAGGGAGCCAGTAGAGAGGGAAAGGGAGATGCCAAGAAAAGAGATCATAATGGCTGGGCCCAGATGCTCAGTGTGGAAGGATAGGATGGGATCCAGCACCCTGGGGCAGCTCACAGACCCTGAAATGAAGATTCAGGGAATATGGTTTATTTGGGAGGTGCAGGGACACCAGCAGGGGACTGGGAAGGTGACCCAGGAAGGGAAGGCATCCAATAAGAGGTGGTTATCAGGCCAGCTACCACAGTGGGTGAGTGAGGCTTAATCCTGCAGGAAGTCTTGGGAAATGGGGTAAATGCACATCTCAGAATTCCCCTGGCTGAGGGCAAGGGAGCTGGTGTATTTATATCCCAGCATCTGGCAGACATTGGTGAAGAGCCAGCCCATGGGGTTGTGTGTTAATTCCCAAGCACTTCTAGCCCACAGTGCATGTGGACAAAGTGGGTTCCACAGCCCGAGGACAGCTCTTCGATAATGATGCGGGTACTGGCTGTTGGGAGTCCTACTGGTGGCCACAGAAATAGTATGGTCATCTGAGGGGATGTAGTCAGAGCTCTGGCCATGTCCGCTACATGCGCACAGTCAGGGCCTTTTTCCATCGGTGCCCTTTGCTACGCTCCAACCACTCTTGTTCCACGGTGACTTGTTGATTAAAAAAACACGTTTAAAAATGAAAATTTCCAGACAACAAAACACTGCCAAGGCGGAGCGGGAGCTCAAAAAGGGCATGGAGGTAGGCAGCGTGGGTTCACATTCTGACTTTGGCAGTTGCTAGCTGTGTGGCCTTGACTGAGGTCACTCTAGGCCTCCACTTCATCATTTGTAATTCTTAGCTCTCAGAGCTCTGAGGAGGATGTAGGGAGAAAAACAAACCCAGACACCAAGCATAGTGTAACACTTGTGGCGGATGCCAGGGTATGGCAAGCCCAGCACTGTGTACCCTGTCTGACCACAGCACCTTCATTTTCCTTGAGGAACCGCCTCCTCACTCCAGTCCATGTGGTGGAGTGGGATGGACCCACTGCCATTTTTAGGGATGGGCAGTGACCCAGGCCTGGCCAATCACTGTGCAGTGATTAGTTCCGGGGTAGAGGTAGAGCAAAGGACCACAGCCAGGGCAACTGGCTCTCCCACTTCCTTGGAGCTTTAGGGGTTGCTAAATTGGTGGTGTGTCTGCCTGGAGCTGCTGTCCCCATGTGGAGCAAGTCTGCCTGGGCCCGGACCGTGGCTCATCGGGTTCAGGCTCATCCTGTGACAACCAGCATGGTTACCCGCACCGGTGTGAGTGTGTGTGCATGCATATCTCTGGTTGGTCTGCCTCCGTGAAGCCATATACACTCATACACAGCAGAAGATAAACAAGTGCCTGCAGCTCCTTGGCTGGCGCCCAGGCCGGGGGTGGAATAAACAATCCCAGTGACTTTCTGAAAAGCAAGCGTGTGTGGCAACAGGCACCATGGAGACAAGCAGACTGTACCAGAGCAGAGACAGCGGCCACCCCCCAGTGCCACCCCGGCCCCACCGCCACACACATGCACATACACACGCACATCTCATGTTCACATCTACTCCATCACACATGGTTCCGCTTTCAAATCCAGGCACATCACCCTTGGGATCTGGCCCCCAGATCTCAAGCTTTGCTTGAGACTAAAGGCTTTTGAGAAGGTCTGAGTTTCCAGTACAGTGGCATTCACAGTTCCTCACCCCTTGTGTGGACACTGGTCCTGGTCTAGGCCAAATTTCAGCAAATCATAGCCTCTAGGAAAGGTGTGTATATGTGTGTGTGTGTGTGTGTGTGTGTGTGAGAGAGAGAGAGAGAGAGAGAGAGAGACAGGAGAGAGAGAGAAGGGGAGAGAGGGAGGGAGAGAAGGAGAAAGAGGTGGGAGGGTGGGCAGGATCACCTGGCAGGCAATGCCACATAAAGCCAACTTTCTGGAAAGTTCTTCTCTTTGCTTCAGAGGTGCACACACAACACACATTCATCTGCTCCTTCAAGAAACACTCACCCAGGCCCCCCCACCCCCTGAGGCTTGTATGGACACAGCCCTGGATACAAACACTCAGATATGTATCCATCCTCATGCATGCAGGGTATAACCCAGTATCCCCTAGATGGTGGTGGTGGTGTACCATTTACTGACTGCCCAAGTGTCTTCCAGTCGTCTCTTTATATTTAACCCTTAAGAAAAACCACCTGAGATTGATATTATTATTATTCCCATTTCACAGATAAAGCAACAAAAGTTCATAGAAGTTAAGTAACTTGCCAGGGTCACACAGAAGTGACAAAGCTGGTAACCAAACTCCTGCCCACACTAGTAGCCCCTCGTCATTCAGTCAGATACACATGCAACACCCATGCGTGCACAGGTGTGCGTGTGTACACACACAAACACACACACACAAACCCTGCCTCCTCTGTCAGTGCAGGTAACTGATGTCCATGGGGTCCCTTTCCTCACCCTGACCTCCTCATGTGCACCACTCCCAGACCCGCACAGCACTGCCCTGATCTTCATGAGAGCCCCTCGTCCAGGCACCTATGAGCACAGCCTGCTGCCCACAAAGGTCTCCTCCCCCCAGCAGCTGCAGGCCCTGGCCCAGCTGGGGGCCACCCTGGCATTTGGATGGGTGACTCAGGCTGAATCATGGCCCAGCTGCTCCTTGGCAGCCCTCTCCCCGACTCTGCCCAGAAAGCCTATTTTGAAGGCAGAGATGGGCCTTGGGTAGTGGACAGGGAGCGGGGCAGTCGGGGATGGGGACAGGGAGCATGGGCACTTGAGCAGGAGGAATCAGGCACAAGAGGGTCTCTGTGCCCTCCTCCACTCCTCAGTGGTCTGCAGGTGCTCTCAGGCAGCCCCCAACCACGCCCCTCATTCTGCCAGGGCAGTGGATCCTTCTGCCTGGACACGGGCAAGGGGCTCCCTCTCTGATCCCAGGGCCCACTTTGGCTCCCCTGCCCCACCTTTTGGCCCTAATAACAACAATAATAACAATATTTACTATTCTAATTGCTCACTCACGTGTTACAATATTCTACAGTTTCAAAGCACTTTCTCATCAGTATTGCATTCAATTCTCTTATTAGTCCTAGAGTAGAATAATAGCATCCTTAGGAGTGGAAATTATCCTCCTTACGTTTGAGCTGAAGAAACTGAAGCTCAAAGAGATTATGTGAACTATCTAAGGTCACACAGTTGAAGTGACAGAGCCAGGAACCACACTTAGGCTTCTTGGTCCGATCTGTGGAAGGTAAGCATTAGGGCTGGAGTTAAGCTGCAGTTGGGCACGGCAGGGCCATGGTGGGGCCATGGTTGGGGCATTGGAAGTGGCAGGGGGGAGTGGCAAGGTAGGGAGCCTGCCTAGTGGCTTGGTGTGTGGCAGGATCATGACAAAATTTTTCTCTTTACTCTTCTGCAACTAACAGATTATGGAATCATTTATGCTTTTAAATCTTCTTTTCCATGTTTCAGGCCAATGTCCTATGGCTAACAAGTGCAGAGCCATGGAGTTTCTACTGAGAAGTCTTGACCCATAGGACCTTTGCTTTCCAAAGCCTTAGTTTCCTCATCTGAAAAAATGGGTCTGGGCCTCCAGTGGGGCAGGGTGTTGAGATGCGTGAGTGCAATCATGTGCATCATGCCCTTTAGAAGCCATGAAGGACTTCACAAAAAATGCTGTTTTTCACATTTTGTTTTATCTTTAAAAAACACCTGTGGGTACTGGGCAGAGGGCAGGTGGGCTTCCAGGAACCTGGGGGCAGTGCCGAGAAGGGGAGTGGGTGACAGCTCTTCCTTCCCCCTGCCTGGGCTCGGCCTGGCCTTCCCCCACCCTCAGCCCAGAGCTGGTTTCTAGGCAACAGGATGGATGCAGGGATGGTTCGGAGGGGAGAGAGCTATAAATAGGGAAGGGAGAAAACAAAAATAAAGTTCCAGAGAAGGCTGTGGAGCCACATTACTAAGGGTGGGGGTGGGAAGACAGGGAGGGAGATGGACGAATGGCGGGGCACAGGGACAGCCCCCATCCCTTCATCAGGGGAGAGGGCAGTTTCAGGTTACCCAGCCAGCAAAGGTCCACAGAGTGCTGACATGTGTGAGGAGGGGGTCTCCGTGTGCACAGCTGAGCAGATGGGGGTGACAAGGAGAAGTCAGTTCTGGTTAGAGAACTAGGGGAAGCTCAGAAGAGGGAAGGATTTCAACAGGCAGAGTTGCAGGCAGATGTCCAGGTGAAGGAAAGAAGCAGGCAAAGGAAAGGAAGGCGTGAACCAGGTGGGGTGGGGCTGGACCCACAGATCTCAGAGGCCTGGCCACGCGTGGCCTCGCCAACCGCACACACCGTGTCCACAGAGACGCAGCGGGGCTCTTCCTGTGCTGTGATGCTCGCCTTCCCCAGACTTCCCAGGCCACCTCCTTTTCATTCAGGTTTCAGCTCTACCTTGCTTCCTTAGACGCTTGACCTGACCACCCAACTGAATGCTGGTCACCACCCTTACTGTGTCACATTCTATCACATTGCTCTGTTTTATGTTCTCCATAAAACCCAAAATTATCTTGATCCATATATTTGCTGATCCATGGACATGAGTTCTGCCAGGGCAGTGACCCGCAGGGCTGTTCCCTGCAGCCCCTTACTTCTAAGAACAGAGCAGGTGAGCAACACACACTGTCGAATGACTAAATGCACACAACGTGTGGGCAACCTCCATGTACACGTGTGAACAGAGATACACCTGCATCCATATGTAAGTGTGCACACTCAACACCCCCCCACACACAATCTCACTTGCAGTCTCCATGAAATTGCGCAAGCATCTGTTATCTACACTCTGCTGCCTGCACATTTTCCTGTTGTTGGTGGGTTTTGTTTGTCTCCCCTCAGAGCAAGTCCCTTTTGGAAAATTCCAAAGGAACTGGGCTTCGGAGTCAGGCTTGGGGCTGGATGTGGCCTTTGCCACTTCCCAGCAATGTGACCCAGGGCAGGTAACTCTGCCTCTCTGGCCTCCATTCTCTCATCCATAAATTGGGGCTAATAAGGAATCCTTGAGGACAGTTTCAAGTGAAATGAATGGAGGCAAGTGCTGGATGCCTGGGAGATACTGGGCACTGGGGAAATGGCTGTCCCTGTCCTGAGGGTGGAGCCCATGAGCTGTGTGTGCTCACACACGCACTCACAGTCAGGAATTCGGTCTGACACAGGGCTGGCATCTTCCATGGTCACTTCTGGGCTTGTGCCTGGAATGCATTTAAAGTGACCCCTGCAGATGAGAACATTGGTCTCTGAGCAGAAAATCAAGCTCAGAAAACCAGGTGTGTGGCTTGGCACCCGGGAACGAGGAATAAACCTCTTCATAAGCCAGATGGTGAACCTGGTTTGGGCATCTAAAAATGGATATCAGGTGCTGGTAGCTGGCAAGGGGTTGGCAAACTCAAATTCCTCAGGCAGTTCATGAAAATGAGTGAAGAGGATGGGAGGAACACAACAGGGAGGGAAAGGGGCTGTCGCCACCTGGAATCAAGTGAAAAATATTTAAACCTTGTGCTAGAAAATTAAACATCTCTACAGGCCAAATTCAACCTAAGGGCCACGAGTTTGCAATCCCTGCAGACTGTGGGTTGTAAATAATGTCTTAATTCAGCCAAAAAGGATCTGGCCATCCTGGAACCCGCACGTTGAGCCAGAGAATTGGAGTCCACCGGTTTGTTCTCCCTACACACACGTCTGCCATAAGCCTCCTACTTCCAGAAGTAAAGGCTCGTACACTGCAGGCCAAGGTGACCCGAGTGGACCCCTGTCTCCCGCAGCGTTCAAGGCCTTCTCGAGCCAAGGCACCACCCCCCGCCCCGAACAACTCAGGGAAGGAGGGGACGCTAAACACCTGGCGGTTGACTGAATACAGCAAGCTCCTTCCAGCCCTTGGGGCTGGAGGGGCGAAGCAAGGTTTGAGTCGGAAAGGAGGTCGGACCTGGCAGAGAAGGGGCCGGGTCTTCCTCAGGCAAGAATGGGGGTTACTGCGGCAAAGCAGAGCCGGGCTTCCGCATGGGTGAGTCAATTTAGCCCGCGGCTGCGGCAAAAGGGAGCAAGAGTGCTGCATCGTCGGGGGCGGGGCCTATCACAGGTTGGGGCGGGGGAGCTTCTGTGCCAATCAGAGCAGTGCCTTCGCCTTGATGGAGGCGGGGCCTCTGCGCAGCAAGGCGGCATCTCCGCCCCGCTACTTCCTTGCACCGCGGCGGTGTTGGGGGCCCTCTAGTGCCAATACTCATCCGCTCAAGGCGCCAGGTCGGCTTCCCAGATTTCTGCAGACCCTTGCTCACCTCAGACGAGGTAGCAAACTTTCGGACTCCTTTCCGGGAAGGGTGGAGCACTGGTTGCCCGAACTCTGCTTTTTTCCGTGGCAACTGCCCATTTCCCCTCCCCTGGGATGAGTTTTTCTGCGGTGAGCAGGTGTGCGCAGGGGTATGTGCGTGTCAACGTTCTCGCGGGGAGAGGTTTGAGCGAAGCAGCTTCTTCCAGTGACCGCGCTGCTGTTTTCCCAGAGCTTCATCGCGGCGCGTGTGCAACTCTGAGTGCGCGCGCTGGTCTGCACGTGTCGGCCAGCGTGCGTGATCAGCGAGGCGCCTGGCGCCTTGAGCCGGTCGGCCCTGCGCCTTGGCTGCAGCGGACTTCCCTCCGCCCAGCACGCCCAGTAGGCGCTTTACGGTCCAGTAGGTGGCGCCCGAGGCCGCCTTCCCGCCTCCAGGCCCGCAGCGTGGCCCAACCTGGGAGGCACCCCTCCATCCAGGTCGTCCCCCGGGGGTGCGGGGCGGGTAGGAGCTGAGGCCAGATGTGGTCAGTCTTGTACCTGGGCTGAGTGTGCCGGGCCCCAAGAGGGGCGTGGGGCAGGCTGGGACGTGGAAGCCTGTCGGTCGTCCCCGTCCGGCGCCCAGCCCAGCCCAGCCCTGCCCGTGCGGCGCCTGCTACAGACAGATTGGCTTTATTCATGGACACCCGGGGGGCGGCCGGGCCCGCCCGCCCGGGACACACTCACACGGGGGTGGGGGACTCTCCATGCCACAATCACGACACACGACGCCCGCGCTCGGACCGGGCCGGCTGGGGGAGGGGCATGGCACAGCCTGGCTCCTGGTTTTGGTTAAAAAAAAAAAAAAAGGTTCTTGGGGTCGATGTGGGAATGCGGGGTGGGGGCGTTCTGGGGCTTCCCGGGACCCCTCAGAGAGCCTCTGTCGGGGATGGAGGGGAGCCGTTGCTTTCCGACTCGTTTAAAAACACAACGAACATGCTACATCCGCGCAGACACTGGATGGGATGGGATGGGGTGGGGAGGGGGCGACATAGGTGGGGCGAGGCTACCAGCCGTGGCCGCAGCCCCGGCCCTGTCCACGCCCCAGGGTTGGACGCGGGCAGGTGGGACAGACAGATAGACTCTAACACAGGCTCCGAGGGGGCGCCTCGGAGCGAAGGAAGATCTCGTGTTTTAAGGGGAAGGGGTAGGACAACCCTGGCTCTGGGGGGCGGGGCACGGGACAGGGAAGGGATTGTGCTGCTGGTGGGGGGCCGTCCTGGGCCCTTACGCCTCTGGCTCATACTCCCGATACTCCTCCTGCATCAGAGGGATGGGGGTGGAGTGGAGAAGAGCAAAAGAGGAAGGGGTTGGAGACCAAGTGGCCAGGCCCGGCCCAGAGACCCCTCCCCTTCAAGGAGGAATAGTGCATGTCCCTCTCCCTGGGCAGAAGAGAAACCTGGAAGTTGGGGACATTTGGGATGTTCTGGGCAGGGGTGCCTGGCGCCCAGTGCTAGGCCCCCTCTGTCCTCCCTCCCTGCTGCCACCTCTGGTGTCTGGGTTCTAGAAAGGAGTGGGGGGGGGCTTGAAGCTCCCAGGCCTAACCTTATCCTGCCAGGAACCTCCCACCCAAGCTGGGGATGCCCAAAGCCCCACCCAGCCTTGACAGCCCTCACCTGGGGCGGTTCCTCATAACTCTCCCCTTCTGGCTCCATCAGAGGCTCAATCAGCGGCTCCTCTGCAGCTTCCTGGGCCACTTCCTCTGGCTGCAGGCAGAGAAGAGACAGTGCCCGTGAGGCGAGCTGGAGATGCCCCTCGAATTCCTACCTTGGGAAGCTTTTGGCTGATTGGGGGAAGGTTAGGCTTTGTTGGCAATGCAACCAGAATTTTTAATTAAATTGTTTATTTGGAGTGCCTTGGAAGTGGGATGGAGGAGTGAAATTTCTCCAATTATGGGTTGAAGCTGGGGGTGGCGAGGGGGAGAGGGCTCTTCATACCCCTCTCCCCAGCACGTGGCAGCCTCCTGTGCTTCCATCATATGGACTGGGTGGGATGGGGAGATAGATGGCACACTCAGTCACCCATTTATCCCTACCCTCTTTGTGTCAGCTCTGTGAGGGTGTGCGTATCAGGTCCCCAGAGATAACCCTGGAGGCTCCTCTGGGCTGGAGGGAGATGGAGGCTCAGGGACAGGGCTGAGCAGGGGCTCTGAGCCATTCCCCTGCCACTTTCCACCCATCCCTCCCCCAGGGCCCTGTGTGGCCTGGTTTCTTCAGCTGTTGCTATTTTAAGATAAGCTGGAAGCGACAGCTCATGGTGTTGCTTGGATGTGTGAGCTAAGACTCTCCCCTCCCCACTGCATCTGCTGTCCAGACCGGTGCAGACCAGCAGGCACGCAAATAGGGGGCTGCCAGACACATGGCCAGTCCCCCGTGGGTGAGCACATGTATGTGCACAAACATGGGACTGAGCTGGCTGCACACGTGGGCATTCAGAGTAACCTGAGGTCCAGGCACGGCTGCACAAGGCCATGTGTGGGGGAACCTGTAGGCAAGGGGCACACCACCTCTCCCACTTCCACATGTAACCACTGTCCCTCCCTACTGGACAGAGGTGAGAATCACGGGACCCTGGAGGGCTGGCACCTCTACACTCTAGTTGCTCTGGCTCCATCCAGGCAGCTTCAGCTCCTTCACATTACCTGTCATGGGCCCTGTGGGCACATGAGTTTACACTCCTGGCCTGGCTCACTTTCCCCAGTTACAGGTGGGTCCATCAAGGCCCAGGAGGTGAGGAAATGTTAGTTTGCCCAAAGTCACCCAGCTATGACCAGAACCCAGGAAAGAAACAGACTATTAAGAATCCCAGCTCTGCACATTATTGGGAAACATCTCAAATGTCCAACAACAGTAGAATGGATGTGTGCTCTGTCGTCCTATTACACAGTGGTTACTTCACCTCAAGGATGGGGAACCACAGTGCACACCACAGCATGGTTGACTCTCACGCTTACTGATGAATGAAAGAAGCCAGGTCAAGAAGAGCATGTGCTCTAGGATAACATTTATGTGAAGCTGAAAAACACCCAACTTATTTGTGGTGATAGAAGTCAGGAAGCAATTAGCTGTGCAGGGCAAGACAGGGCCAGGACAAAGGTGAGGAGAGTCAGGCGCCTGGGGTGCAAAGGAGACCCTGGAATAAGCATCCTCCCTTAAATTTTGTGCCCCAGATGCCTCACTTCTCTCACCCTAGTCTTGGCCCCGGGAGTAGGGACTGGGAGGAGGTGTAAGGGAGGCTTCTAAGGGGCTGATGTTCTGTGTCTTGATCTGGGTGCTGGTTACTTGGGGAGAGTTGAATCTGTGGAAATTTCATGGAGCTGCATGCTTTCTGCATGAATGCTGTACTTCAATAAAAAGTTCACTTAAAAACCATCCTAGCCTGGCCATTCATTACCTCTTTGGCATTAGGTAAGTCGTTTGACCTCTGATCTCAGCTGCCTCGGGTGGGAAATGGGATGGTGTCTCTGCTTTGCATGCATATGGGGAGGCTTCCATGATAACGTATGTGAGCAGACTGGGAGGTAGAGACAGAACCTTGCACCCCTGGCTTGCATGGGTTCTCCATGGGCCCAGTGGCCCCAAAGGCCTGGCTTTGGATTGTAAGTCTATGATCTTGAGCTCCCTTGAGAGAGGAGGCTTGAAGTGTCAACAAGTGCTGGTAAGAGGAAGGCAGCCTGAGAGAAATGGTTCTGTGCAAGGCCCCCACCAAGCCTTGAGCTGAGAGCTCAGGCCCAGACCTGCCTTCTCTGCACCCCAGCTCTCAGCGCTGGGCCTGGCCCCATGTTGGCACCAAGGGACTACAGTGACATGAACCTGAGCTTATCCTCCCAACCACCTTCTCAGGGGGGAAGTCAGGATTTGTGATCTTGGGCAAGTCATTTTACCTCTCTGAGCCTCAGTTCCTTCATCTGTAAAATGGGCTAATTGTGATGCCTTCTTTCCAGGGATGTTGTGAAGATTCAATGAGTGACTCCATGTACAATATCTAGAACAGTGCCTACCCACACAAGAGATCAGTGAATGGGAGCAATCACTGGAAACATAAGGATAAGAAATGGGAAGTCATACAGCTGATAAAATGCAGAGACAGGACTTGAACCAGAACTTCTGAGTCAGGTCCCAGCTTTCAGACAGGGGAAGGAACCAACTGTGCAAAATGTCTGGAGTGGAGGGTGCTGTGGGGTCTCCTTAGCATGGATACCCTCATGCTGAATGCACACTGATCTGATCACGCTGAAGAAAGCCCCACCCCCACAGAGGCAGAGTTTGCACTTACACGTGGGCAACACAGAGCACCCCATGGGAGGCGTGTCTCTACAGACATCATATAGACCCACAGAGTGCACTGTCCTAGCACACCTATGGTGACACAAGACCTTGGGGGCACACACAGGCTGACCATGTGATCGTGGGGCCATCATCTCTTACTGGGCACTCACTATGCCATCCAGGCTTTTTACATCAGTAGTTCTCAAAGTGTGATCCCTGGACCTGCAGCATCAATATCACCCAGGTACTTGTTAAACGTGCAAATTCTCAAGCCCCACAGGCCTGCTGAATCAGAAATTCTAGGGATGTGACCAACAGTCTGTATTTTAACCTGGCCTCCCGGTGATCCAATACACACTTAAGTTTTTGAGAACCTCTGAGCTACATTATCTGTAATCTACCTGAAAGTCCTCTTGTGCTCATCTCCTGTCTTAGAGGCAAAGAATCAGGCTCAGAGACATGATGGGACCTGCGCAGGGTCACACAGGAAGTAGTGGAGTTGGGATTCAGATCCAGCTCTGTGGGGCTCCAGAGCTCACAGCTCTCACCCTACAGCGTGTCCTAATGAGGTATCTGACTTCATGCACACGTGGGTAGCCGCCACCTCTTGCCTGGGGTAACATGTCTGCACAAATGTGTGACACACAGTTCACCCCTCCCCATGGCCCACTTCTGCTCATGCCTGCCTCAGGGCCCTTGCACGTGCTCTTCCTACTGCCTGAAATATACTTTCCACATGGCTTGCCTCATCCCTTGGGTGTCAGCTCTAAGGTCACCTCCTCGGAGAAGCCTTCCCAACTAAAGTAGCCCCCTCACCCCTTGACTGTCTATCCCCTCACCCTTGTTGTCTCTTCTTCATAGCACATACGCCTGTCTGAAACCATCTTGCTTACTGGTTAGCTTTTTACTGTATCTTCTCCCACTACAGTGTCAGCTCCATGAATGTAGGAACCTATTCTGTTGTAACCCCTAGAACAATCCCTCTCTGGCATGAATACTTGTTGACTGAAAAGACATGAGTGAACAGTCAGCGACGTATGTGGATAAGGCCAAAAGTGGTCCAGATGACTCTCACAATCAGGATACATGTATCCAGCCAGATCTGGGTCACAGTCACGGGGAGTGCCATGCCCGTACACAGCTTCATGCAGACTCATTCTGAGCTGCGTCTAGCAGGGCCCTGCAGAAAGTGAGGCAAGGTGGCTTGTGCCCCAGGCTGGCTGGGGGAACAGGGAGCCTGGTGGCAGGTTTATGGGTGTGCCTGGCACGTGTCTGTGTGTGTGTGTGTGTGTGTGTGTTGTGTGTGTTGGAAGGATAGCTCACCTTCAGATCGGTGGGAAATTCCTCCTTCTTCACCAGGCCTGTGGCTGCTGCGATATTCCCAGCCCCAGAGAACACGGCTCCTCCCAGATGAGATGCCTGCTCCTTGGTTTTCTCAGCCACTGCGTCAGGGAGAGGGTTGGGGGCCAGGGTGAAGCAGGCATAGATGCCACCCTCCTCCATAGTGTCCCAGGGCCTGCCTTCCCATGGAGCACACCCCCAGGAAGCCTTGGGGGTGCCCTCTTCCACCACCCCTCCCCCCCAGTCTCTGTGTGCCAACCAGATCCCAGGCCAGGGTGAGGACACAGGGCTGAGCAGGGCTGGGCTGGTACCTGAGGCCACTCCTTGTACAACCCCCTCTCGGGTCTTGCTTCCTATGGGGACAAAAAGGAGCACACGTAAGGGTTCTGAGCCAAGGGAACAGACTCCAGCAAGCACAGTGGTTACAGGGTGGGCAGAGGGACCCAGTCACCAGTGGGCATCCTGGCCCTTCACTGCCTCCTTGGGCTCCCAAATCCCACAAGTGCCCCCCATGCCTACATCCTCAGGACTTCCAGTTCTCCCCACCCTCTGTCCCCTACCACCCCCACCTGATAGGATACCCACACCTCTGGTGGATGTTGCCTGAGTGCCAGCACTGGGAAAGCACTCTACCTGCGCCGGTTCATTTAATCCTCTGCCCAGGATGCGAGCAGATGGGGGTGGAAGGGGGGTGGAACTGGGGGCGGGGCAAAAAGGCTCTGTATTTGGAAAGGTGTCCCTGGTGCCCCTGATGCATAACTGCCCACATCTTACCCGAGGACACTCACATCCCAACATTCCCCGCTGCATTTCTTCTAAAGACTCTTCTAACTAGAGTGCAAATCCCTCCTTCTGGCCGAAGTTGGGAGAGTCTCAGATGCAGAATGGGTGTATAAGGGTGACGTGAAGATGGTGACTGACACCCATAGCTTTGGCTGGGTCTTTCCAGGAGGGTAGCGACTGGGAATGGCAAGAGACCCTAACCTGAGGTGGTGGGGGGTGGGTGCCCTCAGGGGAGTGGGCTGTCTCCCATCCTGAGGATTTGGCAACCCAGACAACAACTGACAGAGCCAGAAACGGGTGTCTGGGCCAGCTGAGGCCGGCAGGAGGAGGGTGCAAGAAGACAGGATTCTCAGGGCTAAGTCCAGCTAGACCCAGAGACTGGCAGGGGTCGGGGGTTGTGCATGCACATCCATTTATTCCTCCCACAAATGCCTGTTGGCACCTGCTCTGATTCAGGTTCCAGGCCAATGGCTCACTGTCAGATGGGGGAAAGAGAAGAGCAGAGTTGGTGCCCTGGACCTCAAGCAGTGGGGAGAGGACTTCCAGCTCCAGGGGGTGCATGATGGGGGAGGGGGCACTGCCTGGGTCTTGACAAATGGGGAGCAGGTGGATATGCAGAAAGGAGACTGAGGAGGGGGTTCCAGGCACAGGGAACCATGTGGGCAAGGCATAGAGAGGTGTGTTTTCAGGGCCTGCGCGGAGCACATCGACAGGGTCTGTGTGTTCGAAGCAATGGAAACTGAGGCGGGGCCACAAAGCACGTTGAATGCTAGACTACAGGGAGCTGAGGCTTTGATGAGTAAGAACTGGGGGCCATCAGGAGTTCCCGGTCAGGGGGAGGAGCAGGAGGTGCCCATCTAAGGGGAAAGGGAGGGGCCGAGTCTGTTAGCAAGGACACAGTGTCGGGGGTGCCAGGGGTCCACAGGAGTGAAGGGGCTGAGGGAGAAGGGAGGAGGGAAGAGGCAGGCCAGAGCTGGGATTCAGCAGGTGTGGGCTCAAGCCTTCTCCCAGTCTCCGTCACCTCCGCCCTAGCCCCGACCACCCTCATCTGGCGACTGACTATGTTACCTCCCAGCGGGCCTCCCTGCAATTTGTTCTGTCCCCAGAGGCCTGAGGGACCTTTCCATACTGAAGTCAGATCCTGTCGGTCCCTGGCTTACAGTCTGTCATGGCAATTATAATCATGCTTTGCCCAGGCCTGCAGGGGCCACTCATGAACTGGCTCCTGCCCACCTTTCTGATCTCATTTCCTACCACTGCTTTCTGCCCTCTGCTCTCGAATCCAGTGTCCTTCAGCCCATTCCAGGGCCTTTGCACCTGCTTTTCTGCACCCCCTTTCCAACCTCCTTATTCTTCAGGCTCAGCTCAGATGCTACCCTCTTTGTTTACCCTACCAAAGTGGCCCCCCCAACCCCAGCCACTGGATGTCAAATCCCACTACTGGAATACTTGGCATCACTATCAGGAGAGCCAGCACCTACCAGCACATAGTAGGTGGTCAATAAGTATTTTTCGAATTATCCCAACTCCAAGTCTGCCAAAACCCTGGGCAAGTTAACCAGCCCTCTACAGCCTGAATAGGAGATAATTCTACGGACCGCACAAAAGTTAAAGCCCTGAATCAGCAGACAGAATTCAATCAGTTTCTTGTCTCCCTTTATGCAAATGATCCTGCAGGCTCCCTCTTTTTTCCCACTGAGGGTGAGACATTTTAACCACTTGGCCTTTCTCCTGATGACAGCTGGCAGCTGCAAGGAGGGTGCACCCAGAGGAAAGATGCCAGTGGTGGAACCGCTGGGAGGAGGGAGACCCAGAGAGCGATTCAGAGGTGGAAGTAGCTGGAGAGGAGGGCTGGGAGGGAGCCCCAGCAATACGGGGGGGAGCACAGCAAGGGGAGGGGGCATTTTGGAGTCCATAAAGCTTGGCTCAAACTCCAGCTTCGGGTTTTATCAAGCTGTGACCTTGACCAAGATAGTTAAACCTCTGGGAAGCCCCAGTTTCCCTGGTCTGTGGATGGGCAGGGAGCATTAAATGAGGTAATAGATGTTATGGATGTATTTCACAGGGTACTTGGCAGAGAGCAAGGGCTCAGCACCAGGTAACTATTAATAATGGGATGAATAAGGAAAAGAAGGCTGTCTCCTTTGATCCCCACATTGGTCCCTGGACTTTCAGCTGAACCCCACCCTCACCAACCTTTCCCCCATTCCCCCTCCAGTCGGTCTCATCACTGGCCCAGGTTCCATCGCTGGCTATGCCTTCAGTGACCACTGCTGACCCGGCCCCATCTGCTGACTCATATTCTCCCTCCCAGACCCCCCACTCCCTCCTTCTAAGGACCTCGGCTCCACTCCCTCGGAGGACACCCAAACCCCTGCACCCCGGAAGCCCCGCCCCTCGCCCACCAACGTAGAGGACACCCTCCTTGGTCTTCTCCGCGGCCTCGGTGACCCCCTGCTTGGTTTTCTCCGCGGCGGCCACGACGCCCTCCTTGGCCATGGACAGGCCCTTCATGAACACGTCCATCCTGGCGGCCTGAGGAGGGCGAACACATGGGCACGGATGTGCTGACCCCTCATTCTCACCCCAGCCCTTCTGGAGGGACGCTGGTGGCCCCTCCCCTCCCTCCTGAGACCGAAGGCGCCCTTCCGGGCCCGGAACCCCCTCCCGCCTTACCCCCTCCCCAGCGCTAGGCCACAGGGCCGCAGCGAGTCCTAGCGTCCTTGAAACCGGGGAAGCAAGAGAGGCCACCGCCTCGGTTATCCGGGGCCCTGCAACCTGCAGCCCCGCGGAACCGGAGCGCTGGGCAAGGCGCGAAGCCCCGGGGCCTGTCTGTACACACACGACAGAGTCACACGGCCATGCACACAAACATACTCCATGGACACGCTCACGTGCACACACAGGACATGCAGGCGTTCAAACGCGCACGGACACTCTGACACACACGGGGTACACGGCCGCGGACGAAGGTCCACACGGCCACCCAGGCAGTTGTAAACACCGAGCAACAGAGACACATATCCCGGGGCGCACACTGACACGCACCCACCGGCGTCCTCTTTCCGTTCTCCAGCCCCTTCCCCATCCCATCCAGTTCCCTCTCCATTCCCAGCCCTTTCCTCAGCCCGGGCGCCCGGAGCGCGGCCGCCTCACCTGGATGCGGGTTCCGGGCTGGGGATGGAGCTGCGGCTGTGGCTGCGGCTGCAGCAGCGGCAGGCGGATGCAGGGCCTCGGCTAGGATGGGCTGGGGTGGGCTCGGGGCCGTTGGGGGATCGGGCCGTGTCCAGGCGCTCAGCTTGGTCTGCAGCAGGCGGGGCGCGAGCCCTGAGCCGGGGCGCAGTAGTGCCCTGGCCTTGGGTGCGTCGCCAACCACCGCTCGCTCCTAGCGCCCTGCTCGCTCGCGCGCTTCTGCTTTGGCTGGGGCGCTGCGGCAGCTCTGAGCTCAGCGCCCCCACTGGCGGCCGCGCCACCCCTCGGCCTGACTGACAGGGGGCGGGGAGGGTGACATCTCCGCGGAGCCCGCTAGCCTCACGGGGCGGGCCCGGGACACGCCGCTGGGGAACCCGGAGCTTTGTCAGACTCACGTCCTGCCCCCAAGAGTCTAGTCTGGTGAGGGAGAAAATGCGGTGTGCTGAGAGTAGGCAAGTGCAGTAGGTTTTAGAGTTCAGACCTGTTTGGATCTCAGCTGTGGTTTTATTAACTGTGGGACCTTGGGCTACTCAGCTCTCCTTTCTGAATGTCAGTTTCCTCTTCTGTAAAATACGGATGGTTCATTCAATGAACGATTATTGAGCGCTTAGGTGCCAGGCAGGTTTGAGGCTGGAGACAGCGGAAAAGGAAAACAAGGTTCCTTGCTCTTCGAAGTTTACAGTGGTGAGTTTCTGTGTGTGCAGAGACGGGTCACAGGACAGAAAATAAACGTCAACACTTAAACCAAACAAGGTTATTTCAGCTTCTGAGAAGTGTCATGAAGATGATGAAATGGAGATGAACCAGAGTTACTAGAGGAGGGGCACTTGAGACCAACGGGTCAGGGGAGGTCTTTGTGAGAAGGTGAATGGGAGCAGAGACCCCAGAGAGGCGCCAAGGCCAAGATGCTTGAGAGCAAGACCCATAGAGAGGGAGCTGCAAGTGCAAGGGCCCTGAGGCAGGACTGTGCTTGGGAACAGGTAAAAGACTGAAGAACAAGGAAGGAGGGAGAAGGAGGTGGACATGATCCTTTTATGTGTGGTTATGGTCTGGATTGTCAAAATGGCCATAGAGTTCCAGGCACACATAGGTCCTTAGTTGGTATGCCCAAAAAGCTGTGGGATCCCAGAGGAAGGGGACTCTGACAGCTCAAGGGAGTCAGGGAAGGCTGTACAGAGGAGGTGACATCAGAGTTGGGCCTTGTGGGATTTCATCTGGCAGACAAGGGAGGAAGGGAATATTAGGCTGTGGACATAGCATGGGCAAAGGCACTGTGGTGGAAATGCAGGGTGTGTGAGAGGGCAATCAGGAACCAGACTACACAGGGCCTGGAAAAAAAAAATGTTCCCAGATTGCTGGTAGAGCTGCAAATTGTCACATGCTTTTTGGAAGGTGATTTGTAAACATTTACCAAAGACATAAATGCATGCTCCTTTGGAGCCAACAGTTCCTCTTCCAGGAATTCATCCCTTGGACCTCTACTAATACAAGCACACAAAGACATTTGTGCAAGGATGTTCACTGCAGCCTGGTTTATTGTAGCAAAAAACTGAAAATAATCTAAATGTCCCTCTGTAGAGGACTGGCTAGTTAATTGTGATTCATCCACTCAGTGTGACTCTGTACTGCCATTAGAAAGGATGGGCTAGACCCATGTGTACTGATATGGGAGTGTGACAAGACATGGTGTGAGGTGAGAGACGCAAGGTGCCAAACTGTAATGTGTGGAGCTAGGCAAGTTTTAAAAAAAATTATTTTATTGAAGCATAGTTGATTTACAATGTGTTAATTTCCATTGCACAGCAAAGTGATTCAGTTATATATATATATACATTCTTCTTCATATTCTTTTTCATTATGGTTTATCACAGGATATTGAATATAGTTCCCTGTGCTATACAGTAGGACCTTGTTGTTTATCCATTCTATATATAATAGTTTGCATCTGCTAATCCCAAACTCCCAATCCATCCCTCCCTCACCCCCTGCCCCCTTGGCAACCACAAGTCTGTTCTCTATGTCTGTGAGTCTGTTTCTTTTTCATAGATAAGTTCATTTGTGTTATACTTCAGATTCCACACGTAAGTGATATCATATGGTATTTGTCTTTCTCTTTCTGACTTTACTTCGTATGATAATCTCCTGGTCCATCCATGTTGCTGCAAACAGCACTATTTCATTCTTTTTTGTGGCTGAGTAATATTCCACTGTATACATGTACTACATCTTCTTTGTCCATTCACCTGTCAATGGACATTTAGGTTGTTTCCATGTCTTGGCTATTGTAAACAGTGCTGCTATGAACATTGGGGTGCATGTATCTTTTCGAATTATAGTTTTCTCTCACTATATGCCTAGGAATGGGATTGTAGGCAACTCTATTTTTAGTTTTTTGAGGAAGCTCCATACTGTTTTCCATAGTGGCTGCACCAGTTTACATTCCCACCGACAGTGCAGGAGGGTCCCCTTTTCTTGTGGAGCTAGTCAATTTTGATACAAGGAAAATACATACACTCACACAGTTATATATAGACACCTTACATATAAATATAGACATCTGGATATACAAAGAACACACCTGCAAGGACTTCCAAAACGCTGTTAACAAACAGTAGCTGCCCCTGGCAAATGGGATTGAGAGAACTCAGATAGAGAAGCTTGTCCATTTCATCACCTTCCTTCTTGTGCTGTTTGATTACTTTACGTTGAATAGTATTTTACTTGCATAATTTTAAAAGCTAGCATGGGGAACAGTATGGCCTCTCATCATTGAAACTGCTTCCTTCCTATGTCTGGGGGATCCCGCACCTTATGAGGCAGAACCCGTCTCCCCACTCCAGGAGCTGACGATGCTTTCCCAGCTTTCCTTGCTGCCAGGACATGTGACCTCAGCCCCAGACTTGGAACCTGAACCTAGTGCCAGGAAGAAGCAGGGAAGGAGGAGAGTCTGCTCTGGCGAAGACAGGTGGTGGTGATAGTGGTGGCAGTTCCTGCCGGGGACCAGGGTCAGCCCTGCTTCTGGGAGCATCAAGCACCCACAGGGCAAGCTGTACCATCTGTACTCAGCTGTAGCATCTGGGGAGTCTTCCTGGGACTGCTTGACAATGTGATTTGGCCATCATTCCAGGCTGCATGGTCTCCAAGGGGACTCTGGCTTTCCAGGAGAGTTTCTGAGCTGCCCACTATTGGATAATAAACTCCTTATCTGTTGAAATAAGCCAGAAGTGATGTTTGTGACTCTTGACTGAGATCCCCTGAATGTCAGATGAGGAAGGACCAAGCAGTAGGGAGGAGAGAGGAGGAAGAGAGAAAGAAGACCATATGAAGGGTGTCTGTACTCCCTATCTGAGGAATTGGGAAGTCACTGAAGGATTTTAAGTACAAAAGAGACCTAAATGAGACTTGCATTTTATGGGGCCCAAATGGAGGTGGGTTGGAGGGGGACACTGCTAGAATCAGCAAGAGCAGTGAGGAGGCTGGGGCAGAATCCACTGGAGGAATGATGAAGCCTGAACCAGGGAAGCCTCGGTGAGGCTGGAACAGGACTGGAGGGGAGACATGAGCATCACTGAGGACATAACTTATTAGCTGTTGGGGAAGAGGCAGTGAGACGGGTCCAGGAAGATTGCCAGGTTTCTGGCTTGGACAATGGGGTGAGTGATGCTGCTGCAAAATGAAATAGGCATTGAGGGGGAGGGGCAGCTTTGGGGGGTGATGGTGAGTTTGGCTGGGGCACACTGAATGCGCAGTGCCTGATAGACTAGCTGGACGAGGAGTCCAGCTGAGAGTTGGACATCTGAGCCCGGAGCTCAGGAAGTCACTCCAGGCTGGCTTCAGGTATTGATTTGGGCCATGGTATCGTGGGAAATCTTTAATACATGGCTTTCCAAGCAGAGAAGCACCTTGATTTGTAGAGTTTGCCCATACCTGTGGTGTAAATTCTCCTGCTGTGGTTGATTTCAAGCTGTCACTGTGATGTCTCTGAGCATTTCCACCATTCAGATAAAATAGATAAAAAATAATCTTAAAAGCATAGATAACAGCAAAATAACTAGGAAGTTATGTTTTGCGTGTTTATTATCTTTGTTTTGAACGTATTTATATAATCATAAATTTATATAACTTAATTTTTAATAATGGCCTTAACACCTGGCTCACAAAATTCCTGAAACTTTGTTCTCAGGAGCTGGTCCAAGCCAACCCAGTACACCATTGGATTTGTAGTCATTTGCATAGAGGTGGTGGCTGGAGGATGCAATTGCCCAGGGGAACAGGGAGAGTGAAAAGAATGGAGGGGCCAGAACAGAATCCTGATTTACTGCAAACTTCCTGAGTTTCCAGGGGCAGAAGAGCCCAGGGAAAGGCTGAGAAGGAGCAGCACAGAGAGGAGGAGAAACTGGAGAGAACGGTGACAGGGAAACCAAGGGATTAGAGGACAAAATGTTACAGGGAAGCCAAAGCAATGAGAAGTAAAGAATCCTCGGATGGTCAGCAAGCAGGCTGTGGGGGAGTTTAACAGCAGCAATAGGAGGTGCTGGGAGTCCACGAGGGAAGAGGTACCTAGGGAAAGCCTCCAGGAGAAAGTGACCTTCAAGCTGGGTTTCGAAAGATGAGAAAGACCTTACAAGTGGTGGTGAGCTTTCCCAGCAGATGATCCAGCAGGTGGAAAAGTCCAGAGTGTAGAGGGAACAGAAAACAGGTTGAAATCTGAATCAGGTGAGAAGTTCATTTGGCTGCTCATCAGAAGCTTAGGCAAAGCGGGTGTTTATTCTTTCACTTAAAGAAGTCATGCTACTGCAGTAGGCAGTCCATAGTTGGTGTGATGACTTCACAGTCATCAGGGACCCAGAATCCTACCTTCCTGTTCTACCATTCTTAGTACTTGGATTCCACCTTCAAGGCCCCTTCAGCGCCCAAGGTGGCTGCTGCAGTTCCAGCCATCATGTCTATGTAGAAAGCAGGAGGAAGGGAAGTAGGGTAAAAAGAGTACCTGCCAGTTTTCTGTCTCTTAAGGAGTTTTCCCAGAAGCCAACAATGTCTGCCTACTTCTCATTGGCTACACCTAGCTGCAGGGAGGCTGGAAAACTCTGGTCATCTTGCTGGGCTTATGTCTTCGTAGCATCAAAGTATGAGAAGGGGAGACTGGGTACTGGTGGGCCAGTAGCAGCTCTGTCCCCCCTCCCAAAGGTTTGCCCCCAAATTATTATTATGTTTTTTAATTAATTTATTTATTTTTGCTGTGTTGGGTCTTCATTTCTGTGCGAGGGCTTTCTCTAGTCATGGCAAGTGGGGGCCACTCTTCATCGCGGTGCGCAGGCCTCTCACTATCGTGGCCTCTCATTGCAGAGCACAGGCTCCAGACGCGCAGGCTCAGTAGCTGTGGCTCACAGGCCCAGTCGCTCCGCGGCATGTGGGACCCTCCCAGACCAGGGCTCGAACCCGTGCCCTCTGCATTAGCAGGCAGATTCTCAACCACTGCGCCACCAGGGAAGCCCGGCCCAACTTATTATTTTTTAAACCTTCAAACATAGAGAAAAGTTGCAAACATAATACAATGAACAAAACCTTCAGAAAAGTTCCAATATTAGCCCAATGAATACCCAAATATCCTCACCTAGATTTCCCAGTTGTTAACATTTGCTACATCTTTGTTTCTCTCTCTGCATATGTGCTGTCTCCAGAAGAAGGGGGCATGGTTACTGGGCCACTACTTTCTAGCACAATGGATGCTTTACCCCATGTCACATGGCCAGCCCCCCTTTAGGGCATAGGATGGCAGAGCACAGGCCCCTGGGTCTCTCTCTGGCCAGGCCCTAAACCTGTGAGTTCTCGGGGCCCTCTCTTTGTTTCTGTTCTCTCTCCCCACTGGAAAATGGGCCGCTCCACTCCTCTCTTTTCTCTCCCCTTCTTAAGAGTGTACCAAGGAGCACAGCTATTGAAGCTTCTGGAGAGGAAAGGCTGGGAGAGTGTGGAGAAGGGGTTGGGAGAAAATCCCAGCTGGAGCAGCAGGTGCTCTCTTAAGAGAATCCCAGGGATCTTAGCTTTGCCTGGGTTCTGCAAAAATCCAGAAGTGTCTTCATAACTCTGAGTATGGTGCCTGACAGTGTGATTGAACATTTACCAACGTTACTGCTGTCCGGGCCTCAGGATGGGGAGGAAGACAGGCAGGCGGGATTGGGGTGCTAAGAACAGAGGGTGGTGGGTGGGTGATATTGATTGAACACCTGTGTGCCAGGCATTACATCATTAAGCCCTAAAATCAATCCTTTAAAGCAGGCACTTTCATTCCCACTTAACTGATGAAAGAACTGACACCCAGAGAGGGAAAGTCATGTAACTGGTCATTGGCCTCTATTCTTTTTTTTTTTTTTTTTTTTTTTTGGCGGTACGCGGGCCTCTCACTGTTGTGGGCTCTCCCGTTGCAGAGCACAGGCTCCGGACGCGCAGGCTCAGCGGCCATGGCTCACGGGCCCAGCCGCTCCGAGGCATGTGGGATCTTCCCGGACCGGGGCACGAACCCGTGTCCCCTGCATCAGGCGGACTCTCAACCGCTGCGCCACCAGGGAAGCCCGGCCTCTATTCTTTTCAGTCGGTTTTTCCTGAGTGCCGACTGTGTTCCAGGTACTGTTCTAGGTACTGGAGATTCAGCAGAAAACAAGATGCATGAAGTCCTTGCTCTTCTAGAACTTACTATTCTAGAAGGAGGCAGCAGACAATTAAAAAATGAACTAGTGACCAAATAAAATGCCTTAGATTGTGTCCCTTTTGTCAAAATCAGTGACATTCACCTCGCTAAATCTAATGGTCAATTCTCCCACGTGACTCTGACTTCTGGGTCCTTGCTCTGAGCCAGGCCCTGCTCCAGGAACTGGAGAACAGAGTTGTGAGTAAAAGAGGCCCTGGGGACCTTATATTCTAGTACCAGAAAGCAGATGATGAGTAAAATAAATAAGTAAAATATAGGGTGCGTCAGGAGGTGAAAAGTGCTTGGAGGGAAAGCGAAGAAGAGAAAGAGCATGGGGGCGCTGTGGTGAGGCTGAGGGTTTGACCAGTTAAATGCAGTGGGCAGGGAAGGCCTGGCTTGAGGTAGGAACTGAGGGAGCGGCCAGTGTAAAGTCCTAAGGCAGGCGTGGGCCTGGCACATTTGAAGACCTGCAAGGTGGCCAGTGTGGTGGAGTGAGTGAGGGGTGGAGAGTAGTGGGGAGGGAAGGCTGAGAGCTGGTGGGACCTTACAGACCCTTGTAGTGTGAGCTCAGGAGTGATGTGATCTAACTTTCCTTTTTAGAGATTGCTGTGTAGGGAGTAGATTGTTCTTGGGCCAGGGTGGAAGCTGGGACCGGTTTGGATGCCATCACCATAGTCCGGGGAAGATGACATTCCGCTTGGGCTAGGGTGGTGGCAATGGAGATGGAGAGAAGCAGCTTGATCCTGGATATTTTGAAGGTAGAGCTGAAGATGGGCTACAAGAGAGGAGTCAGAACCAGTCCAGAATTTTTGGCTGAGCAGGTGGAAGGATGGAGAAGATTGTGGGAGGAGCAGGTCTGGGGACAGGGGAAAGTCAGGAATTCAGCTTTGGATGCAATAAGCCTGAGCCAGATGCACATTAGATACCCAGGTGGGGCTGTGAGCAGGCAGCTGGATGTGCTCTTTGGGATTTCAGATTGGGGTCACAGGTGTACCATATTTGTGACATTCAATGCCCGAGACTGGGTGAGACTGTGAAACAGCAAGTGTTTACAGATCAACACTCCGTCAACACTTAGTCCTGGGGCCTTCCAAAGCAAAGAGGAGGAACCATCAACTTTGTTCACATCTTTACCCCCCATTGCCTAAAACAGTGCCTGGCACAAAGTAACTACTAGGTCAGTATTTTTTGAATGAATGAATGAATGAGTGGTGCTAAGTGCTAAGAAGGAAATAAAATGGATGCTGAGTTAAAGAGTATATGGGGGACTTCCCTGGTGGTGCAGTGGTTAAGAATCCACCTGCCAATGCAGCGGACACGGGTTCGATCCCTGGTCCAGAAGATCCCACATGCCAATGCAGCAACTAAGCCCATGCACTACAACTACTAAGCCTGCGCTCTACAGCCCGCGAGTCGCAACTACTGAAGCCCACGTGCCCTAAAGCCCGTGCGCAACTACTGAGCCCATGTGCCGCAACTACTGAAGCTCACGCGCCTAGAACCCGTGCTCCGCAACAAGAGAAGCCACCACAATGAGAAGCCTGTGCACCACAACAAAGAGTAGCCCCCGCTTGCCACAACTAGAGAAAGCCTGCACGCAGCAATGAAGACTCAATGCAGCCAAAAAAAAAAAAAAAAAAAAAAGTACATGGGGGAGAGTGGTCTACTTTAGATAGAGTGGTCAGGGAAGGTCTCTTTGAGAAGGTGGCATGAGTCAAGCCCTGAAGGACAGGGAGAAGTCAGTCATATAAAGAGTTGGGGAGAAATGTCAAGTGCAAAGTCCCTGAGGCAGGAACGAGACTGGCCTCTTGGAGGATCGGCACTGTAGGCTTGGATCATGCAGGAACTTGCAGTCCCAGAACCTAGACTTCGGATCACATCCTGGGTATCCTGGAGAGGTTTAAAGAGAGGAGTTAACTGATCACACTGATTGTTTAAATAATCCCTCTGAGCCACGTGGAGGATGTTTTGTAGGGAGGCAGGAGTGGAAGCAAGGAGAGTGTTAGGAGAGAAAAGGCAGTGGCCCAGGCCAGAGATGGCGATGTTTGCTGAGGTGAGGGAGGGAGAGTAATGGGCAGATTCGAGATATTTTAGGAACAGAATGGCAGGATTGGGATTCAAGAGCCCCTGCTTGTTCAACCCCACTGTGAAAATGTCCTCCACAGACAGACTTGGGAGGGCCTGGGGTAGGGACCAGAACCCCATAGGGCCCAGGGGGTTTCCTCCTGGGGTCTCTTCATAGTCACCCAACCCCAGACTCCAGGGGCTGCCCCACGCTGAAAGACGTGGAAGATGGTGGGAAGGGGTGCTGTGGCTGCTAGGATCATCCCATGCCAGGCTCTGGGCCAAGACTCTAAGGCAGCTAAAACCATGTCCGGCACTTGGAGAGGGTCCTTTCTCCCTTTTTCTCCATCAAATCTGGATTCGTGATCTCTCCCCAAGCCTGGCCCACCTCCAATGCTTCTTCTGTCCAAAATTCTTCAACATTCCTCCCATTGAGAGGTGGGATTATGTCCCTGTTGTTGAATGTGGGTCCTGGGACTCAAAAAGAGTACACTGGACATAAAGCTGTGCCAGGTTTCAGGCTGAGGCCTTAAGAAACTGGCAGCTTCTGCCTCTCATCTCTTGGGACATTGGTTATGAGAACCCCGCCACCATGCTGTGAGGAAGCCAAGTGGTCACATGGAGAGGCTACATAGAACTGTCCCAGCTGACATCCAAGTTGAGGTTCCATCTGTCAGCCAGCAAAGACCGCCCCACTGTGAGTGAGCAGATAGCCCCAGCCCCAGCCTGTAAGCCACTCCAATCAATAGGGCTTTGGAGTAGTGATGGGCCATCCCTATCGAGTGCTACCCAAATTGCAGATCTGTGAGCAAAATAAATGATTATTGTAGTTTTAGGCCACTCTGTTTGGGGTGGTTTGTCATGCAGCAAC
This sequence comes from Mesoplodon densirostris, assembly GCF_025265405.1. Lineage (NCBI taxonomy): Eukaryota > Metazoa > Chordata > Mammalia > Artiodactyla > Ziphiidae > Mesoplodon > Mesoplodon densirostris. The sequence continues at coordinate 153,965,640 of NC_082663.1, forward strand.
AGGTAGCTGGGACTTCATGCCCACCTCTCCAGAGCCTATCCACCATCAAGCACTACTGAGTCTTCCTTCTAAACACATGTTCTCTTCATCTTCCCTGCCACCCCATTTGTGACCTGGACAGCTACGTCAGCATCCAAGTAGATCTCCTCCCACTCACTCTTAATTGCACAGGGTCTGTTTCCTACATAGCAGACAGAGAACATGCTAGAAAGCCCATTTGATTACTTCCCCAGCCCCTCTGAAGCACCCAATGGCTCTCCACTCTCCTAAGATCAAAACTCACCATCCTTGCTCCCTTTAGGCATCAGCCACAGTGGTGGTCTTTCTCCTCTTCCTCCAGTACCTCACGGGCCCTTTGCCCCAGAGCCTCTGCATGTGCTGCTTCCATTCCCCGAGATGCCCTCCTCCGCCTACCTAGTTAATGCTTGCTCAAACGTCACCTCTTCTGTGAACTGCCTCTGAGTCGGTGGTTCTTGAAATGGGGTCTCTGACCAGCATCATCAGGGAACTTGTTAGAAATGCCAATTCTCAGGCCCAAGCCCTGTGCTAAGGCATCAGAAATTGGGAGGCAGGGCCCAGTGGTCCGTGTTTAACAAGGCCTGCAGGTGATTCTGATCCACGCTCTTGAGAAGTGCTGCTCTGAAGCCCTCAGCGCAGGTCATGGATTTTGTCTCTCCCATCTGTGAATTCCTCTCCTTCAGAGGTCTGCAGTTATGCTGACACAGGTCTTTGTGAGATTACCTGATGCCTGGCTCCCCTGAGAGACCAGAGCACAGGGGACACTCATCTTCTGCTCCTCACTGCCTCCCAGGCCTAGGCCTGGCACGCCCTGGAGCTTAGGGAGGCGGGTTGAACAGAATTAACTATTGGCCTCCAGGTGGTCATGGGCTCCTCTGGCTGTGGGGGAGGGGAAGGGACTCGTCCCTTACAGAGCTGGGACCCTCAAAGTGGACAAGGGGAGGGTGAGAAACCTTAAGAAGCTTGGGGAGGGTTCAGCCCCTGCAGAAAAGGCTGCTGTTCAGAAGGCAGGGAAAGGGTCTCCCCAGCCAGAGCTTTCCCTCCCTCCCTCACCTCCCCAGGCCCTCCTCCACCCTGGGGTAGCCCTCAGCTGACTGCTATTGACCACTGAGCCAGGCCTTGTTCTGTGGGCTTTACGTGTTTTATATCATTTAATACCTAAGCTTCTGCACTGTGTATCATTAACATTCCCATTTTATAGACAGGGAAACTGAGACTCAGTGAGGTTCAGGTACTTGGTTGAGGTCAGGGCACAGAGGACTTGAACCCAGGCTGTATGACAGGTGCACTGGCCCTCGCCATCCATGCCCAGGTGGAGAACACTCAGATGGCCCAGGCGGTAGGAAGCAGGAGTGCAGTGGGCCGGTGGGCCTGTGTGGAACCTCATTTGCTCTTCCCAAAGGCAGCGTCAGCTGTAGCAGATTGGGAGGAGGAGGCCCCAGTGTTGCCAGAACTCTCTAAAATTTCAAGAGCAACCAAAAATGTGGATTTTTAATATCCTCCTTGTTTCTAAATAATCACATTAGAAAGAAAACCCTTAGGTGCTTCCAGAGACCAGATAAATGCCTGTGTCAGATGACATTGATGGTGAAATCGAGGGCGTGAATAACAGCAGAGCCAAAAAGGAGACACCACAGTGTGTGTATAAGGTCTCTGACCTGGCCCCGCCCTGCCCCCCTCCCCCATGTCAGAGTCGCAGCTTCTGCCATGTCCGAGACGGTCCACTTTAAATTCAGCGTCCACCCTTGGCGGGATGCGGTTTCACTAAGGGCAGACCCCTAATACTGACCCTTACCATCGTGTCTCAGCCCCCAAATGGCCAGCGCCCTGTGGGCGGAGGCTAGGTCTGCCTGGTCACAGCTGTGTTCCCAGCCCCCCGGGCTGCATGCAGGTGCTCACTAAATGCTTGCTGATAGAAGTAATAGTGTAAGCCCTTCCCCCTCTGAAGCTGGCTCCTCCCAGTCCCCTGTCCTGGGTGAGCGGGGCGGGGCGATGGTGGGTTAAAGGCCAGCAGCTGGGGGCCCCCTCGGATGCTGGGTGCCCGTGGAGTCCAGGCTGTAGCATGGCTACTGCGCGCTCTGTAAGTCCACGCGCCCGCCCCCTTGGGCAGCGAAGGCCGGGGCTCACCGCGCACCTTGACTTCTTTCTTTGGTCAGGCCAAAGAGGCTGAGGGTGGAATCCAAAAGTGGAAGAAAGAGAAGGAGGAGAAACAGAAAGAGGAAGAGGAGGCAGCATTGGAGGTGTGGGTGGGAGAGGAGGCTCTGAGGAAGGCCCGGGCCGAGGGCCCCGTGGAGAGCAAGCTGGAGCTGCACCCGCTGCTGAACAGGTAGGGCAGGCCCTACTCTTGGCCTTGGACTCACTTCCTCATCTGGGAAAGGCCAGAGCTGGCCTAAGACTTGGGCTCTGGTGGCCCTTCCAGCCTTAACCCAGCTGAGATTCTGGGTTAAAGGCCCTCACTCATCCCCTGGCCCTTCAGGACAACTGGCTCCAGTCACCTTGGGCGGCCTGGGCCCCAAATCCTATCTCCCTGTTTGCCCTTGGAGGAACAGGGCTTCCCTGCCAACCTAGCTGCTGCTAAGGGCGGGCAGGTGGGTGCACTCTGCTTCCTCCTGGCCCGCCCTCCTCTAGGTGGGCTCTGTGGTTCTTCAAGAATGACCGCAGCAGGGCCTGGCAGGACAACCTGCATCTGGTCACCAAGTTTGACACCGTGGAGGACTTCTGGGCGTGAGTGTCTGTCCCTCATGGAGGAGGCTGGGGCCAGGGTGTTCTGAGCTGGGGATCCTTCCCAGACCCCACCCCTCTAGGGAGCTGCTTCCTACACAGCTTTCCCAGTCTTCCCTGGGGCCTTGCAGCATCTGCTGAGGACTGGGGCTTGGTGGGTTCTGCAGGGAGGTGGCGGGGGTATTGGGCTGGGGCACATCCCCCCCTGAAGCCTCCCTGGGACCCAGGGAGAGAGCCTGGGAAGTGGGAGAAACAAGGAGTTGACCCTGACTCTGCTGCTCCATGCTTTGTGACCCTGGGCAAGTTCCTTCCCCTCTGTGAGCTTGTCTCAGCCACAAAGTGAGTTTTAGGCTGTCTCAGTGTCTGTGGTGATCCAGTGAGGGGATCTGAAAGGTGCTTCACAAACCCTAGGGGTGGGTGAGAAGGTGGGATTTGAAGGTCTGGGCAAGTGGGGATGGAATTCCTGGCAGGGGGCGCCAGTATGAGCAAAAGTGTGGAGGCTGGAAGGCGGGTGGAAAGCAGTGGGGTCTGATAAGAGATTGAGGGGGTCTGAGGCCAGTTGGAACCAGGCTCTAAAAAGCCTGGACTTTCAGCGTGGGGTGGGGGCCTCTCTCCAGGACGTACAGTAACATCCAGCTGGCCAGTAAGCTCTCTTCCGGATGTGACTACGCCCTGTTCAAGGTAAGCCCTGCTTCCCCGCCACCACCCCCTCCCCGGGGCACAGGGGGGCTGATTCTTCCCAGCTTCCTCCCTCACAGGGGGTTTAGGGGTGGGGTGCCGAGGACAGCCTCCCTCAGAGCCAAGTATAATTTTAGATGGGAGGACCGCTCTGCAGAAGCATGGACAGTGTCAGACTTGAGCTGTACCTTGAAGGACACGGGAGGGGGAACAAGGAAGGAGTCTAGGTTTCTGGCCTGGCTCCTTAACTAGGGACGTGCATCAGAATTGCCCCAGGACACTCATCAATGTCCAGGCCTGTCCCTGGAGGTGCTGTGCAGTGGGGCCCTGACATCAGCATTTAAAGATTTCCCTAGGTGACTTGTGTCCAACTGAGCCTGGGACGTCTGCCTTTGGCCACACTGGGGTTGCCCCAGATGCTTTCTTAATCACCTCCATTTGAACTCTCATATCAAGGAACTTGGTTCAGTAGAGGAGATAAACACACACCCACGCAAGGCTATGTGAGGTGACAGATGTTGAGGCTTAGGGGCCCGTGGGAACTCACAGGAGGCTCTGGGGGGCTGAATGGCTGGTAGAACCTGCTTGTACAGGAGGGATGAAGGCAGAGAGGTCCTGGCCTGTGGAGGCCTACTGAGGGGCTAGAGCAGGACCTGGGGAGGTGGCCAGGCCCTCACTTTCCTCTGAACAAAGGGAGGTGGTTGATCTGCCAGCCTGCCTCCCAGGATGGCATTGAGCCCATGTGGGAAGACAGCAGGAATAGGCGGGGTGGCCGCTGGCTGGTCAGCCTCGCCAAGCAGCAGCGCCACAGTGAGCTGGACCACCTATGGCTGGAGACGGTGAGTGGGGGGCTGGGCGGGGAGGCTTCCCAAGGGAAGGGGCTGGGCTGGTGTGTGGCGGTGGTCTCAGGGTGGTGGGGGCAGACTCTGTGCCCGCCAGGAAGGCTCATCCTCCTCCGTTTTTGGCTCCAGCTGCTGTGTCTGATCGGGGAGAGCTTTGAGGAGCACAGCCGGGAGGTGTGTGGGGCCGTCATCAACATCCGCACCAAGGGGGACAAGATTGCCGTGTGGACGAGGGAGACAGAGAACCAGGAGGGCGTGCTGCGCATTGGGTGAGGGGTATCTCTGGCGCAGGGTGGGGGCTGGGTCTCTTCTAGGAGAGAAGGGGAAGGTGGAAGGGGCGTGGTTTGGCCTGCAAGGGAGACCTCCGGAACTCCGCATGCTGTCTCTCCCTTCTTTCTTCCCCACTTGTGTAAAGGGTGTGGCATCTCAATTTCAAACTGTTTCTTAACAGACCTCTTTTCCTTTGCACTAGGCACATTTTGGGTTTCCACAGGGGTAAGACAAATACAACAGGAGTTACTGTGGTTGGAACCAGGGTAGGAGCTCTGAGCAAAGGACCCAGGGTCCCACGTTATCTCCAGGACCCGCTGCTGACTGCCTGTCTCCTTTCCTCTCCCACTTACCTCCCAGGCGTGTCTACAAAGAGCGCCTGGGACTCTCCACAAAGACCATCATTGGGTACCAGGCCCACGCTGACACGGCCGCCAAGAGCAACTCCCTAGCCAAGAACAAATTTGTGGTGTGAGGGGACCCTGGCGCCACTGCCCATTTGGCTGCCCCTGAGCCTCTCACTGCTCTGTGTGTGTGTGTGTGTGTGTGTGTGTGTAAAAGGGGCTGGGCTGGGGGCAGATGGCATGGTTCTCACCTATTCTGGAGCGAATACGAACACTCTTTAATGTGAATTGGGGCCCAGGCCTAGGGGCAGTTCTGATGGGGGACCCAATGTGAGGGACCAGGGCAATGGAAAGGTGGAGGAAACCCTGGGCTTGTTTCACCCTGGGGGTTGGCTTGGGTAGAGTGGGGTGAGGTGAGTTATTGGTGGGTGGAGGGCTCGACTGCAGATGGAAAGATAACAGGAGAGAATCCTAGGATCCAGGACTTACTCCGTGCTCCCCACCTCGGGGAAAGAGGCTAGGTGGCCTGAGGGCCAGACTCTTCCATTTTGGGGAAGGGGGCTCAAGGCCGCTGACCCAGGGCTGGAGCTCAGGGACAGGAGTGGGGGGCTCTCTCGCACGATCACTCTGCTTTAAAAACTTTTATGGATTGCCTCTCATCAGATTTGTAGCCTTGGAGCCTACCCTGTATCCCACACCTCCCCTCAGCCAGCTGTGCGTGGGTCCCTAGAGTGGCAGGGGTGGGGGCGGGGGGGGGGCGACTGATGAGGCCCTGGTCCAGGAGAAGTGGTCAGGCCTTACTATGGTTCTGATAGACGATGATTAACTGGAAGGTGATGAAGCTTAAGCCCCTTTCCGTTTCCTATCTAAATAAATACTTTTAAACAAAACCAGAATTGTTTTTAAAGAGGACTCTAAAATTGAGTAAAATTCAGGCCCCCCAAACCTTGATCTGCTCTAGTCCTACCTTGAGAGGGCTCATGTGAGGCCCCCCAGGTACCAAGGAGCCTGATCAGGGTGGAAGCTGGTAGGGGGGAGAGGGGTTAGACGGTGGGCGGGGGACTTTAACCGCCAAAGGGGCTTGAGCCAGGGGATGCAGTATATGCCCCTGGCAAAACTGAAGGGGCACGGAGCAGCAGGAGTGGCCTTCACAAGACCCAGGTGTCATCCGGTCTGAGTTTGAACCAGTAAAGGTAGAACTGAATTTCCAGGGCTTCCCTGGTGGTGCAGTGGTTAAGAATCCTCCTGCCAATGCAGGGGACATGGGTTCGAGCCCTGGTCTGGGAAGATCCCACATGCCGCAGAGCAGCTAAGCCCGCGAGCCACAACTACTGAGCCTGCACTCTAGAGCCGGTGAGCCACAACTACTGAAGCCCGCTCCACAACAAGAAAAGCCAGCCCGATGAGAAGCCCACACACGGCAACTAGAGAAGGCCCGCGCGCAGCAACGAAGACCCAACGCAGCCATAAAATAAATAAATTTTTAAAAAAAGAATTTCCGTCCAGTGAGAAGCGCTTTTTTAAAAAATTTATTTTTATTGGAGTATAGTTGCTTTACAATGTTGTGTTAGTTTCTACTGTACAGCAAAGTGAATCAGCTATACGTATACAAATATCCCTCTTTTTTGGATTTCCTTCCCATTTAGGTCACCACAGAGCACTGAGTAGAGTTCCCTGAGCTATACAGTAGGTTCTCATTAGTTATCTATTTTATACATAGTATCAAGTGTATATATGTCTATCCCAATCTCCCAATTCATCCCAGCACCCCAAAAGCGCTTCTGATTGGACTCCACTGTAATAAAACGTCTTGCACGTGTGCTAAAAACACCATCCGTATAACCATCCTCCTCTCGCTCACCAGCTCAGTAGTTACTCCTCTCTAGGGATGGGAATAGACGGCAAGGCCGGGGATTGGGGTGGCGCTGGTCCTGAGCTTTGCTGTGTGGGGGGAACTAGGGGTCTTTCGTGTCTGCGACTTGCGGCGCCCGCAGCATCTCAGGTTGGTCTGAAGGACGCTGCAGCGGCCAGAGCATAGGCAGGAGTCTGGCCTAGAGGCTGGCCTCCGAGAGGGCTGAGTCGGGCTGTGGAGAGGGGCTTGGGGTGGGGCCTGTATGGGGGTGGGGTCCGGAGGGGACAGTCGGGAGGGGGCGGAGCCAAGCCCAGAGACTGGGCTCCAAAGGGGAGTGAGTAAGGCTGGGGGAGGAGCCTATGGAGGGGGCGGAGTCAGGCCTAGAGGTGGGGCTCTGAGGGGGACCAAGCAGGGGGCGGTCCGGGAAACGGGGGCGGTCCCTGCGGGGCGGACCCTGGGGGGCGGGCGGGGCCCGGCGGGCGCTCTGGGTGGCCGCGGCCATGAAGCCGCAGCCGCCGGGCTAGGCCCCGGGCGGCTCCAGCCCCGGGCGGCCCGCGGAGGGCTGGGCCCAGCCCCCGGCTCCGGTTCCCGGGCCGGTGGGCGGCCGCTCACCATGCCCGGCAAGCACCAGCACTTCCAGGAACCCGAGGTCGGCTGCTGCGGGAAATACTTCCTGTTTGGCTTCAACATCGTCTTCTGGGTGAGAGCGGGGTGGGTTCTGGGCCCTGTGCTGGGGATGGCGGGAGAAGGAGGCTCAGTCCCCTACTAGGGGGAGACACTCTCTGCCACAAGGGCTTGGGACCGTCCCCCCACTGCTTCCTCCCATTCACACCTCCACGCCCACCCCCAGGACTACCCGAGGGAACTACGAAGAGGCCCGGATTGCAGGGGACGGGTCCCAGCCACTGCGGTAGTGTGTGGGGGGGTAGTCTTCCGGGGTCTTCCCGAGGCCCGGCGGAGAAATGGGAGGTGCTTCCGTGAAGACCCCACGGGCACGCTTAGTGCGGGCGCCCCCTCTCCCTCCCAGCCCCCTTGCTACCCGAGGGTGTCGGGGATACGCGGAGCCCCACCCCTGGTTTTACCCGTAGTGAGGAGAGCCTCCTCGAAGGACGGGATCCAGTCTCCTAACCCTTTACCTGTCCAGTGCCTGGGCCTGCTGCCTTGCCTTAAGCTCCTACAAAGGGGGAGGGGGAGGTCAAAGGTCGAAGCCCCACCCCCACCCCAAAGAGGCTTGCGGGCAGGGAGGGCCAATCGCCCTAGTTCTAGGCCGGGGACAGGGGATATTTCCTGATGAGAGGCCAGGAGAGCTGGCCCTGGGGAACAGAATTCAACATCCACATCTGACCAAACCGAGGCTCCAGGGCGGGGCTGCCCCTGCCTGGAGAAGGGAGCTTCTGGTGCCCCTCCCAGGGTGGCATCTGTAGCCTTGGGCCCTGCCAAGTCATCTTTCCCTTCTCCCTCCCCATCCCATATCTCCAAGGCTACTTGCTGCCTCTGCAGTCTCTGCTTCTGATGTCTTGGGTCAGAATGCCAGGCCCATTCAGTTTTGTTTAGCAGGACTCAGTGGCACTGCCCTCTATCCACATGCTGCTCATGCAATGTGGGTGTCCTTTGGCCCCAGCAGTACCCAGCCTCGAGGGTGTGAGCCATGTGCAGAGAGCACTAGTCAGGAAAGTCTGGGTGAAGCAGGCCTAGCTGCGAGACAGTGGGCAAGTCACTTCTCTCCGGGCCTCAGCTTCCCTGGCAGCGAGCAGGTGATAATGAAGCCTACCCCTCAGGACTGTTACGCAGATTAAATGAATTATAACTTACTGTATTCTTGCAGCTACTTTATTACCTACATTTTACAGGTGAAGGAACAGGCACAGAGAGGTTAAATCTTTTAACCCAGAGTCACACAGCCAGTAAGTGCAGAGCCAAGGTGACAGCTCAGTGGCCAGTAGATGGAGGTGAGGAAGAGCATTAAGCAGAGGAAGCCCCCAGATGTCAAGGGGCGAGAGGCATGAGAGACCCAGGCTTGTTCCAGGGTCCCCCAGGGTGGGGAGCCCGAGTGTGAAAGGCCCCAGGGCCGGGGCACAGAGTTTGAGTTTTATGTTGAGGGCAGAGGGTAGCACTGAAGGCTTCAGTGCTGGGTGATGGGTATGTTCTAGCTTCTGTTTTGGAGGCAGATCTGCCTGGCTGACACGGGGAGGGTGAGTGAGGGGCAGGGTTTGGAGGTAGGGAGACCAGGGAGGAGGGCTGGGGCAAAGTTGGGGTGGTGGCAGGTGGGAAAGGTGAGGAAGGCTCCAGGGGAAGTTATGAGGCTGAACTGACAGGACTGGGCCACTTGGGGGTTTGGTTTTGGGTCAAGGTGGCCTGAAGGAGGTACCTGTGAAACAGGCCCAGAGATTTTTTTATTTTAATGGAAAACAGACCCTTATGTTAACCTGCTCAGAACCTTCCAGTTTTTTCTCACTAGAATACAGTCCAGACTCCTCCCCGTGGCCCACAGCACCCTGTGGTGTCTGGCCTTGCTGCCTTCAGTTTGTCCCTTGCACCGCCAAACATGATCTTACCTCTGGGCCTTTGCCAGTACTTCCGCCTGGAATTCTCTTCTCTTCAATGCACCTTTTCATCATTCAAACCTCAGCTAAAATGTCACCATGCTCCCTAACTGAAACATGCCCCCACTACCCTAGTAACTCCCCATTTCATCACCCTGTTTGATTTTCTTTAAAGGCTCTGTTGGTATCTGAAATTACCTTGTTTGCTCACTGTGGATTTCCCCCACTGGAGTGTAAACTCCCTGAGGGCTGAGAGCTCATGTGTCCTATTCCCTGATGTATTTCTGGTGCATGGAATGGATCCTGGGACATGGAGGCGTTTGCAGCAGGCAGGTGGACTAAGGGCTCTAGAGCCGGGGAGAGGTTTGGGTGGAGATCAGGAGTTGCCAGTGTCCTGATGGGGTGAAAGATGAGTGTGAGAAGAAGAAGGGTAGAAGGCTGAGGTTGGAACCTGGTGGGGGAGGCGGGTAGCCATGTGCATGGCGCAGGTGAAGCCGAGCATTGTGGGAGGGAGGCTGAGAAAGGGCAGGAGGAGGAACGGCATTGCCATTGCGTTAACCACGGAGAGGTTTGGGAAAGAGAAAGTAGTGATCATTCGCCTAAAGGCCATGGGCGGGTCAAGTGGGATGAGGCAGGAGAAGTGATGTTTGGTTTCACATCCCAGATCCAGTGTGGGGGAGGGAAGGAAAAATATTTCTAGAAAAAGAGTACAGCAGTGGGAGGAGCCTGGGGTTGGAGAGGGGAAGGTGCTAAAGGTGGCAGGTCAGGTGTGGAGCTGACTGAGGCTCTGTGCTGAGGGGAAGGAGGCTGTAGGTGGGAGAGGGAGGTCTGAAGAGGTGGGGTCACGGCCTTGGGCTTGGGCCAGAGGGACACTCTCCCTCTGAGACGAGATGTCCTGCCCAGGTTCAGGCAGCTGCCCTCGATACCCAGGGTTCTTCCCAGTACAGAAATGAGGTGGGATCGTGGGTGGTGTTTAGAAGGCCTAGGCTGGTGCCCCTCTGCTGATCTGGGGCTGAATTGGGATTCCCTGTCATTTAGGGGTCTTTGGCTGTGAACTACAAACATGTACTCTGCCAGATAGAGCTTGAAAGGGTGGGACGGGCGTGAGGTGACAGTCACAGAGTTGCAGGGCAGCAGGAGGACCAGACTTGGGAGGGGCAGAGAGGATGCCAGGAGCCTGGAACCCTAACATAGGCCTGGGGTGAGAACAGAGGCTCAGGAAACAGCTGCTGCAGCTCGGTGGGACTGTCTTGGCCGTCCTCTGCTCCAAGTCTGAGCTCCAAGAAGGGGCCTGCCTTTGTCCGTCTTAGGGCTGGGGACGGTTCAGTCTTCCAAGCTGTGTCCTGTGGGAAGAAACACTGAGATGCATTCTTGGGAAGATTGAAAGGACCCTGAATGTAAATTGACACAGCCACTATGGAGAACAGTATGGAGGTTCCTTGAAAAACTACAAATAGAACAACCATATGACCCAGCAATCCCACTACTGGGCATATACCCTGAGAGAACCATAATTCAAAAAGAGTCATGTACCACAATGTTCACTGCAGCTCTATTTGCAATAGTCAGGACATGGAAGCAACCTAAGTGTCCATCAACAGATGAATGGATAAAGAAGATATGGCACATATATACAATGGAATATTACTCAGCCATAAAAAGGAACAAAAGTGAGTTATTTGTAGTGAGGTGGATGGACCTAGAGACTGTCACACAGAGTGAAGTAAGTCAGAAAGAGAAAAACAAATACTGCATGCTAACACATATATATGGAATCTAAAAAAAAAAAAAAGGAAGAAAAAAAAATGATCAGAAGAACCTAGGGTCAAGATGGGAATAAAGATGCAGACCTACTAGAGAATGGACTTGAGGATATGGGGAGGGGGAAGGGTAAGCTGGGACAAAGTGAGAGTGGCATGGACATATATACATTACCACATGTAAAATAGATAGCTAGTGGGAAGCAGCCGCATAGCACAGGGAGATCAGCTCGGTGCTTTGTGACCACCTAGAGGGGTGGGATAGGGAGGGTGGGAGGGCGGGAGATGCAAGAGGGAAGAGATATGGGGACATATGTATATGTATAACTGATTCACTTTGTTATAAAGCAGAAACTAACACACCACTGTAAAGCAATTATACTCCAATAAAGATGTTAAAAAAAAAAAAGGACACTGGACCCCATTTACAGCCCTTTCCCCTCTTTCTCTCTTTCCCCCTGGCTTCCTGAAGACCCTGAGCAGTAGCGGGGAGGGGGCTCTGCTGGGGGTGGGAAAGGATGCTGGTGCCTCAGCCCTCAGCTCTTTGCTGCTGCTCCTGCAGGTGCTGGGAGCCCTGTTCCTGGCCATTGGTCTCTGGGCCTGGGGTGAGAAGGTAAGGCGGTGGGGTAGGGTGTGGGGCTGCTTTGGGTCAAGATGGTGGGAAGGCCAGCCCCCGCCATTTGCCTCCGCTCGTCCTTCACAGGGTGTTCTCTCCAACATCTCGGCGCTGACAGATCTGGGAGGACTTGACCCCGTGTGGCTGTTTGTAGTGGTAGGAGGCGTCATGTCGGTGCTGGGCTTTGCCGGCTGCATCGGGGCCCTCCGGGAGAACACCTTCCTGCTCAAGTTTGTGAGTGCCCTCCCACTGGGGACCCTAACCTCCTCCCACCCGCTTCTTGCATAGTTCATGCTTAATAATGGTAGTTTTATTATTATGTTATTGTAACAGTGATCACTAGATTTGTATTCTCCACATTTATAGTATCCTTTCTGTTGTAAGGGACCGAAACCTAGTGGCCTAAGCTAAAAGGGCCACTAAGAAAGCCCAGGGGTGTGTTAGCTGCCAGCGCATTTGGATCCAGGAGCCATCACAGTGTCACTTGTCCTAGTCGCTCTGTTTCTCAGCTCTGTCCCTCTGGGTTGGCTCCAATCCCCTGGGGGTGGAAAGATGTCCAGGAATGGGTGGGTACTGGCTTCAAGCTGCCCTCCCAGGAACTCCTGCTGGAGGCTGAGTGAGGCTCTCCCTTCCCAACCATTCTGCCCCAAGTACTTCAATTGCATATCCTTAGTCCTGATTGGCCGCCTCTGGACCAATCCCTGTGGTCCCAGGGGAGGTAGTGCTCTGATTGGTGGGCTCTTGACGCATGCCCAGTCCTCTATGTGGGAGTGGGAATGGGGAAAGTGGAGGTGGCTCCTTCGGGGCCACAGAAACTGTGTGGGTGGAGAGTGGTTTCTCAAAGACAACAGGGTAGTTAAGAACCGCACTATCTTTTTTCATCATAAAACAATACTAACATGATAGAAGGTGGTGACTCTGGGCTGTCTTGGGTCGGGGTGCAGGAGGTTGGATCCCCACCCTGTGGCAAACCCAGACCCTGTATCTCTGACCCCCACTGTCTGTGTGCCCCCAACCCCAGTTCTCCGTGTTCCTTGGCCTCATCTTCTTCCTGGAGTTGGCAACAGGGATCCTGGCCTTCGTCTTCAAGGACTGGATTCGAGACCAGCTCAACCTCTTCATCAACAACAATGTCAAGGCCTATCGGGACGACATTGACCTCCAGAACCTCATTGACTTTGCTCAGGAATACGTAAGTCCAGCATCCAGCTCTGACCACATGCAGGAGGCACCTGCCGGGCAGATGAATGAGGGAGCAAGTTCCCTGTGTGCTGGGTCCGTTCCCTCACCCACCAGGCCAGGCAGGCCCCAAGGAAGCGAGCCAGGAGGGCCCCTGTCTGAGAGGAAGCCAGCCCCTCGTGATCTCCATGTGCCTAGCCCTGCATGGGCACAGCATTGGGGAACAGAGCCCAGAGGATCCAAACTGGCAGCTCCTAGGCCAGGCTTACAGAACACTTAAAGGAGGAAACGTGGCATAAAAATATAGATTTCTTCTTCTACTAAACTGGGCCCACAGTATGGGCTGGCGCTACATTGCCACTGCCCCCTTTGCTGGTAGAGGGACTGTTTGCCCTGTCCCCACCGCTCTATTTTATTATATCTGTTGGCCCTCTTCCCTCATTTATATTATTTGTTTGGCCTCTGAACATATTTGAGTTTGAGACCCGCCCCCCAGAAGCTCTGCCCTCAAGCTTGCAAACCTAACCCCTGTGAAGAAGCAGGCAGTGAACAGTTCACAAAATCCTAGACACCTCCCGCCTGCATGTTCTCACCCACTCACACGCGTAGTCACACACACTCAGAGTCATACTCCTTTGGTGCCATCCACCCCAAGAACTGCTCTGGGATCCAGAGGTGAACCAGAGCCGGTGCCTGCTTTGAGGAGCTCTCAACCCAGGGCAGAAGTAAACAGAGAGGCAAGTGGTTAGGATGTGATTTATTTGTTCATTCAACACAGAATTGTTATGGACCTATTGTGTGCCAGGCTCTGGGCTGGGGGCTGGGGATTCAGAGGTGAAAAAAGCTGGGACCTGTGTTTGTGGGGATGGTAGTCTGGGGGAAGAGACAGATGATAAAAGAGCAAAACAAACTGTGTGTGTGTGTGTGTGTGTGTGTGTGTGTGTGTGTGTGTAGAAGTATAAATTGTGGTAAGGGCTGAGATGGGGAAGCTTGAAGAAGGCGAAGGCCTCTCGGGGGCAGCCTTGGGGGAGGAGAAGGAGCAGGGAGATGGAGAGGGGCACGTGCTCTCCAGCAGGAGCAGCGGGTGCTGACAGAGTGAGAGGAGGCAGGCAGAGGCCGGGCCGTGTGCTGGGACCCGTGCAGGCAGAGCCGCATGGCCGTGCCTCACTCCCCTGGCCCAGCCCACGGGGCGTACCTGTGTCTGCCGCTGAGCTGGTCCCTTGAGGACCAGCTTTTTAGCAGCCTGTGCCATGTCAGTGAGTTAAGGCTGTGTGCTCCTGTCCCCACTAGATCATGAGCTCCCTGCTTCATTGCAGCCCCACGATGTGCTGGGTAGGGGTAATGGTGATACAGGTGCACAGCAGCATCTGTGAAGTGGAACGGGATCATTGTGAGGGTGGCAGGATTGCCCTCCTGTCCCAGCAGAGAGGAGGAGAGAAGGTCTTCTGTAAAAATCGCTGGGGCAAGTGTGGGGAGACGGGTCACAGATGTGGGGTTCAGTGGTGCCTTTCCCCACAGGGTTTGTTGAAACTCCAACCCCTCAAGGTGGCCTGGAGGAAGCCACAGTACTTGGGCCACCATCCCTGCCCCCTCCCTTCCTTTGCTCAGCCTCTCAGGAGGACAAGCTCAGGAGACCCTTCCTACTCCCCCCAGCCCCCACCAACCCACGCAGGAGCCTCAAGCTGCTCTGGTGGCCCTGGGCCCAGGCCTGGCCTGTCTGTGGGGGAGCTACCCGCCTGCCTGGCTGCCTCTAGGCCCCCTCCCGGCCAGCCCAGCCCTGTCTTCCTGCAGCCTGGGCCTGTCCCCAAACAGGATGGGGCTCCTGGGCTGGGCCTGGCTCACCTGGGGTTCTTCTCCCACCCCCTAGTGGTCTTGCTGCGGAGCCCGAGGGCCCAACGACTGGAACCTCAATATCTACTTCAACTGCACTGACGTGAACCCGAGCCGGGAGCGCTGCGGGGTGCCCTTCTCCTGCTGCGTCAGGGACCCTGTGGTGAGTGGGGCCTGGTGAGGAGGGGTGGGCCTCGCAGTTCGCAGGCCCAGTCTGGGAAGAGCCCATCCCCGGGCTGGCTCGGCTCCGCCCTGCTCTGGGGGCTGTGGATGTGGATGTCGGGGGAGGTCAGCTTACATGGGAGTAGCCCTGCAGGCTGGGGAGTTTGTGTCCATGGGCAGTGCTGAGGCCTGTTGGATAGGGACTGCTCCTCTTGGGCCACCGTGCTGGGGTGGCAGCGTTGGGGGTTCTGACCCTTTTACGTCTTTATCTTTAGAGCAGAGGCTTCTCTCAGTGACATCCCTCCAGTCACAGTGCACAGGGGCAACGAGGGCCAGGTTTCTTCCCATTCTTATAAAACTCGAGCAGTCAGGGTTCCTAAAAATGAAGCGGTTCAAGCTGGTGTTGTGGCCATGTGCCCTGGCATCAGGGAAGGAGGTGCACGGGTCCCAGCCAGCCTAGCTTAAGGAGCGGTGGACGCAGCAGAATCCATGGTTCCATCTGCTTCCCCTGAGACCCCATGGATGCCCCCACTGAGTTGCTCACTGGCCTGTTTCTTCTCAGGAAGATGTCCTCAACACTCAGTGTGGCTACGATGTTCGGCTCAAACTGGTGAGAGGGAAGGGGACAGGGCTGGGGGCAGCTTGGGGCACTGGGATCGGAAGGGGGGGTCCCCTATAGGCTCTAAAAGGCCTCAGGGATTTGGGGGAGGGGATGCTGAGTCCTAGGAGGCACGCGGGGCTTGGTACTGCCAAACACAAGGCAGTGGACTTCACTAGAGGGAGAAAACAGACATGGATAAAGAAATATGAGCAGTAGTGTGACAATTTCAGCTAAGCACTTGGAAGAAAATAAAATCAGAGAAGTGATGGGATTGGGGCAGGGCAGTCAGGGAAGGCCTCTCGGAGGAGAAGGCATCTGTGCTGAGACCCCGATGAGGAGAAGGCCCTGCGGTGGAGCTCCAGGCGGCAGGCACTAAGGTGTAAGGTCCTGGGCGGGGCTGAGCTTAGCAAGCTGGACTGAGATGGGGCCTGCAGTGCTAGTGGGTGGGCTGAGCCGGGCCTGGTGCCCATCTGTCCGCAGGAGCTGGAGCAGCAGGGCTTCATCCACACCAAAGGCTGCGTGGGCCAGTTTGAAAAGTGGCTGCAGGACAACCTGATCGTCGTGGCTGGGATCTTTGTGGGCATCGCCCTCCTCCAGGTACCGCTGTGGCCCTGCATGCCCTCACTCTGCCCTGGACAACCTGCCCTGCCAGTGGCCTCTCCCTCACCTGCTCTCCGTCTTACAGATCTTCGGTATCTGCCTGGCCCAGAACCTCGTGAGTGACATCAAGGCAGTGAAGGCCAACTGGTGAGGCTGCCTCGCTGGCCAAGGCCACTCGCCTGGCTGACCCAGGGACGCCCCCCCCCCCCCCCGCCGCAACTCTGCCCCTGATGGGCAAGGCCGCAGGAGGTGTTTCTGCTTAGACCTGAACCCCACATGGGGCTTGCGTGCCTCTGGGCTGTGCACCCATGGAGAGAGCTGAATGGCTCTACCCGGGCTGCCTGTCCTGTGGCTGTGTGCACGGAGGGTGGGTGTGGCCAGTGGGTGTGCACAGGGAGCCGCCATCTCAGCTCTTGTTGGGTGGTTGGCTCTCCAGGGGCCTAGGAAGGGCACAGCTAAGAGGGGGCAGCCCAGGTGGGGTGGGCTTGGGGCCTGCTGTTGCGTGGGACACAGCCTCATGCATCTCAGAGCTCTCTCCACTAGCTGTGACCTTGACCCTGCCAGGAGCCCACTTCAGCCTCAATGTCTCAGACTCTAAAATGGGTCCAAGAATTTTCTCTCCCTTGCTTGCCTCTCAGGATCAAACATGATGATGGCTACAGACTACTCAAATAAACAAAACCTTGAAAACCACTGGCTTCCGCCCGGCGTCTTGAAGATTCTGTCAGCTGCAGGTTCTCAGCAGAGCTCTCCATCTTGGGCCCTGGCCTGGAGCCATCCACCAATGTGTTTTCTTGGCCTGGGTAGTATATACATTTGAGCCAACCTTTAAAACTTGGTGTATTTCACGTAAAAGTCCAGATCCCCAGCTTCTTGTGAGGATTGGCCATCTGGCCACAGCAGCTCTTGGGACATCGTCTCCTGGGACATGTGCTTCCTGTTCTCTGAGGGACCCACCTGGCCTGTGCTGCTCACCCCGTAGGCGGGGGTTGGCCTCCCCACTGCTGTAGGGTTTTTCCCTGCAAACACCACGAGGCTGCTGTGGGCTAAGCCTGGGGCGAGGCACCAGGATGTGAAGAATGGGGAGGCTGGACCCTGCCCTGAAGAGGCCACACAGCCTAGGAGGAGTCCAGCCACACTGGTGACTGAGATGGGTGCCCAGGAGAGTGGCTGAGGGGTGGAATGGAGATAAGGAAGGTTTGGGGAAGGAAGTAGTTGGAAGTTGAAAACTTGGCACACATGGGGTTGAGGGGAGCCTGCTTTGGGACCCATGGTGGTTGACGCAGGGGCTCACTTGGAATCAAATCGAAAATCTTCATGGAGGCCTGCAGAGCTGCCTCATGGCCACCAGAGGGCGCACCAGCAAGCTTTGCCTGGGTCTGGCTGCTTCATCCACAACCTCACTCTGGTACAGCCAAGTGCCTGGTGTGTCCACCCAGCTTACCAGTGCTTTGGGTTCAAGGAATTTGAGAACTTCGAAAGGAGCAACCGGCTCAGACTTGGGAAGTCTGCCTCTTAGCTGCATGAAGGGGTGTGTGTGGAGTGAATGCCGTACCCATCCCTAGGGTGCCCTTTGTGGATAAAAGGAGGGATTTGGGCTGGTTCACAGATCTCCTACTCAGATGCTCTTACGGTTGTATAAATGAATGAAGGAGGCCTTTGACTTGTGAGGTCTTTGCAGTGCAACTGACTTTCCTACTGTTCCTGAAGACTACACAGACATTGCTCTATGACGAAAAATATTTGGACCATCAAGTTGATAATGGCAGCTGACCTTGAGGTACAATAGAGTGGTGGGGACTGGCAAAGCACAGGTCCCCATCTGAAGTTGGTGGCTGTCATTTAGTTGTAGCTAATTGCTATAAAGTGGGAATGCAGGTCTAATGTCAGAAATCTGGAGAAGCCAGAAATCCAGGCTTTTATGTGAAATATCCCTATTTTTAAGGTGTTGACAACTAATGAAAAAAAAAATGCTGCAAGCCCAACAAAAGAGGAGGGAGCCAGCTTTGGCCCCTGTGTCGCTACAGTTCCCTCTGGGATAATCACCCATTGGGGTCCTGACTGCTGTGCCATTCAGGGGTGCTGGGAGCTGCTGCCAGGAGGGGAGGGTGTGGGGTATGCACCCAGCGTTGTAGCTCCCAGACACAGGCTGGACAGTGCCCTGGGGTCCCTGACAGGTACCAGTGCACTACAATAAATGCAGCTCACGATATTGTGCACGTCTTGCATTTTTTAATTTCACAAGCTTTTACTTTTCATTTTCCCCCTCAAACCTCACAACCCCCTTGTGAGGTGGAGACTCTTTTCCTGATGAAGAAACTGGGCTCAGAGAGGGGAGCGAGTTGCCCACCACACAGCTGGAGGAGGCACCCAGATCTGAGCCTTCTCGCCGGAGTTCTGCACCAGACCCATCCTGCCTTTCTGACGCGTTCGGGTGACACCTGCACACTTGAAGTGTGAACCAGTAAGGGACAGCAAGGGATCGTTCTCCAAGCATGAATTGAGCTTCCACACGGGTGCTGGGGATGTAGAGGAGAGAGAAGGGCAAAGTCCCAGCCCTCGTGCTGCATTCTCGTGGGGGAGACACAAGTAGGCAAATAGCATTTTTGTTAGTAATATAAGCTATGAAGAAAATAAGGGTGATGGGCTAGACAGTGATGGCTGGAATGCCTGGGAGAAGGGACCCCTTGCTGGGGTGGTGGAAGGAGTCCCATATCAGGGAAGCTCCAGGGGAACAGTGTTTCAGGTTTTGGTACCAGCTGCCCTAGAGGCCCTGAAGCTGGGTGGGCTTGGCATAAGGGAGGCTGGAGTGCTGGAGAGGTGGGAGTGAGCGAGGGACAGAGGGAAGTGGTGGAACCAGGATATATTTGGAAATAGGACTGATGAGATGCATGGGAATCAGTGGAAGGAGTGGTCATGACCTTGGCTGTGGACGCAGAGTTCTCCAAAGCTCAGTTCTGCTACAGGACATCCATCCATCCATCCACTCAGGTAGGCCCTGGCTGGAGGCTGGAGTTGCTGAGGCAGCTCAGACTTGCCCTTTCGCTCCCGGAGCCCACGGTTTCCTGGTAGAGGTAGTGGTGCAATGTGTATGTGGCGATGAGCACATGATGATCACTGCACGTGGCGTTTCATGCTGGTGACAGACAAATCTCCTGTCCCCAAGGTAGAACTTGGAGCAGTTCTTTTCCTTGGACTGAGGAGCCCTTACCCAGATGGGACCTCTCTGGATGTGTAGAAAACACAAGGAAGCTTATAAGCTACCTACTGTCCATCACACTAGGATCCCTGGGACATGGGGACCAAGATCACCCTCCCACCCACCATCAGGGACACTGGAGGTGACAGGGGTGGGCATTGTCCTGCAGCCTGGGAGACCCTCAGGAGCCATGGGCCTACCTAGTCTAACCAGAGGAGAGCCTGCCAGCAGCTCCCCTATCATCTTGGCAGGAGGGCATCTTCTGATATCAGGCTACCTTGTGCGTGGGGGGAGGGCGGGGGAAGAACTGGAAGGGACAGATTGAGCCGGACCGTTGAGCCCTTGGATCTCTGGACGAGGAGGTCAGATGGGCTGTGGAGTCCGGGGCCGGGGTTCACTTCCAGAGGGTGGCTGGCGCATGCCTTGGAAAGAGAGACTCCCGGCGGCCACCAGAGGGCACCAAAGCGCAGCCCACGCAGGCAGCAGAGTCAGCTGTGGGCAGAGAGGGGCTGTGGGTCGTTGGAGGGAGGTCCGCGTGGCTAAGCAAAGACATGCCACCTTCCAGAGACCTGGGGGCCCACCCTGTCGGTACCAAATCCAGACCTTGCCACCCTCTGCTTTATTCTCCGAGGACTTAGAGCAAATGACACTGCCTGCTCCACAGATGCCTCTCCCAGTGCAGTGCTCGGGGAGACCTGAGCCCACCTTCCCATCCCTGAAGGCGGTGATGTCTGCCAGACAGAGCTGGGAAGGGGGTCACTTTCTCTAGGAGGTTGAAGCGACATGCTCCAACACATACACCTCCATTCGCTCATTCAGCCAGATTTACTGAGCACCTAACTGTGTGCCAGACGCTGTGGTGGCCACTCGGGATACATAAGGGAACAAAACGAGACCCCCCATCCTTGTGGTGCTCACAGTCCAGATCAGGGTTGGCAACCTTTGTCTGCAAAGGGCCAAATAATAAATATTTTAGGCTTTCAGGTCATACAACCACTCAACTCTGCCTTTATAGCAGAAAGCAGCTCTTGACAAGACAAACGAATGGGCTTGGCCATGTTCAAATAACATTATCTGGACATTGAAATTTGAATTTCATATAGTTTTCATGTGTCACAAAATACTATCCCTCTTTTGATTTTCAACAATTAAAAAACATAAAACCATTTTTTTATATATAGCTCTGGAGCTGTGTAAAAACAGGCAGTGGGCCAGATTGGCCTCAAGCTGGTATACACAAGCTGGTATAGCCGCCCCCCCACCGCCCCCTCCCCCCAGGAAGGGAGAAGACCAGGCACAGCAAGCCTCACTGCTGTGGAAATATGAGTGAGCAAGGGGCCTTGGGAGTGTAGGGGCTAGGTCAGGCCTCGGCACTAAATAGGGTGGTCAGAGGGAGCCTTGATGAGACAGCAAGATGGGGCAATGACTTCTTTATTTTTATTATTATTATTATTTTTTGTGATACGCAGGCCTCTCACTGTTGTGACCTCTCCCATTGCGGAGCACAGGCTCCGGACGCACAGGCTCAGCGGCCGTGGCTCACGGGCCCAGCCGCTCCGCGGCATGTGAGATCTTCCCGGACCGGGGCACGAACCCATGTCCCCCGCATCGGCAGGCGGACTCTCAACCGCTGCGCCACCAGGGAAGCCCGAGCAATGACTTTTTATATTAAGTTTAAATCATTTTGGTAGCACAGTTAAAAATAGGAACCCAATCTACTTAAAAAAAGGATGACTCTAAGGTCCCCTTACTGCCCTATTCTATTCCTCTCTCCTCTCCCAGTGACGTTGAAGCTGTGAGCTATAGATCCCTCTGGACCACTTACATTTTAAAAACTTCCTCCTCATATTATGCACTCAGAGACTGTGTTCAGCATCGTGTGTGTGTGTGTGTGTGTTAAGTGGCGGGAAACTGTCCGCATCTTGCTGGGCAAGCTTTCCCCCCACCGCTCCCCACACACACACCTGTGATGTGTTTTGAAGACAGAGTCACATTTGTGCATGTAAAGCTGCTTCATTTGTCCACTTCGGGGGTGTTCCCTGCAGGGATAAGCCATGTTCTGCCTCTCCATCCCTTTCCTTGACTGTCCATGGATAGTGGACAGTCAAGCTCTTCCCACGTTGGGGCTCTTTCCGCCACAAGGCTCTGGTGAGAGACACAGCTGGGCCTCCTCTCCTGGGGTTCCAGGGGAGCAGCCACTGTTCACTGCACAGGACGAGGGCTACAAGGGAGGGTGGCCCCAAGTCGGGGCTGATGGCAGAGGTGGTCCCAGCAGGTCCCTTCCTGTGCCTAGGGGCATCATTTCTGCTCCTCAGCTCAGGCACCGGCCTGATAGGCTGCATTACCACAGATCTGGGGCCTGGAGCTCAGCGCATCAGAAGTGTGAAAGCCACACAATTAACCCCTTGGCACTGTGAAGGCTGTTGCCACGGTAATGCCTCCCTGGTCCCTCGTGCAGCCATGCAGATAGATGGGGACATCAGCCTCCTGCATACAGAGGGGCCTGCGCTGTGGCCTGGGAGTGGGTCCTGCCCTTGATCGAGGTTGTTGTCTTAGGCTTCTGGAGGCCTGGATGCACCTGGACACCGGGTCCTGCTTCCAGGAATGATCCTCTGGGAAGTAGCTTTCCAGGTCTGCCTCCCACTGAGGCCAAATGCTCCCCAGGCTGCTCTAGCATGCCCCATCCCTAATCTGTGGACATCTCCTGGGAATCATGCCTTGGGGGGGAGTCCCAGCAGAGGGGCCACATGGAATTCCAGCCAGCTCACCCATCAGCCAACATTTGCCAGGTACCTTTGTGTGCCAGACTGGGAATTCTGCAGTGGCTCCAACACAGTGTCTGCCTTCAGGGGGCTCATGGTCTGGTGGGAGACACAGACAGGTGAATCACCAGTCTTTATGAGTGATTTATTTGTTTGAATAGATGGTGCAGGCATGTGGTTAAAAACTGCAAACTGCGTGGAAGTCTCTGTGCAGATCTTCCTCTTACCCCTGTCTCCCGGTCTCCTGCCCCTCCCCGGAGGCAGCTGGTCTATGCATTCAAAAGCAGATCTCCTCAAGAAACAAAGCCAGCCAGAACCCAATCCACATCCTGCACCACTGGTGGCCTCTGTCTGCATATTTCACTGACCAGCATTTCTGGGAGATAATTACATATCCATATGTACAGATCCACCCAATGCTTTTCAACAACAGCAAACCCATAATAATAGCAAGAACTTATACTTACTCTGTGCTGGACACTCCTCTAAGCACTTTATTTCTATTAACTGACTGACTCCCCGCAGTAGCTTGGAGATGGATGCTCTGCTTATCTCACTCCACGGACAGGAGGCTGGGGGTGCCCACTGTGTGATGTGGCCTGAGTGACTCTCACCACCCTCCTGATGGACATGGAGGACACTTCCAGGCAGTGAGCACTCTGGTACTTTTATCTTTGGGCACTTGTATCTCAGACGATGAATGCTTGGAAGTGAATGGCTCGGTCAAAGGGCAGGTACATTTTGAATTTACATAGCTATTGTCAAATTACCCTCTGAAGAGGTCACACTCGGTTACTAAGGGGGCACCTGCCCCTCCTGCTCTGGCAGCGAGGGCTAGCACTGCCTTTACCCACCTTTTCTATCTTTGCCAATCTGATAGAAGAAAACCATTTCTTCTCGTGGTTTTCCTTTGCATTGCTCTTATGAGAGCGGTTGAGTGTCTTCAAACAGATCAGTACAATCTGGTAGAGTCAGAATTATACAGAGTGAGGTCCAAAGGGGCTGGGAGCCAAGAGGCTGGAGTGGTTTTCCTGTCGGGGGTAAGGGTAGAGGTGGTCCAGGAGCGTTGCTGGTGCTGACATCTGAACTGGCCCTTGGGATATGGGGTAGACACAGGGAGGGCATTCTTGGTAGAGGGGAGGGTCCGAGCAAAGGCTCAGAGGGCTGGGCAGCAGGGACACCCGAACAGGCCAAGCCTGAGAATGCACCTCTTCTCATCAGTGTCACTCCTACTCCCTGAGTCCCGAATCCCCAGCCAGGCTGTTTCTTCTGCTCCCACACACAGCTTGAGCTAAACCATGGTTCCTGGGGTCTCTGCCACAAGGCAGCATCTTCCAGGGACCCTAGAAGGGACCTGCCCCACCAAGCACTTAGTAAGTAGCCTCCCTTGCCCCCTCTCCGCCCCTCTGCCTCCCCTGCCCCTCCCACCCATGCCCACCACCAGCCGGGTGTGCGTATATCCTCATTAGCACGGTTCAGTGGCCAGCACTGGTAATTGATCTCCCTCCAGCCCAGTGTGGACAGCGGCTAACTAACGGGGATGACTGGGGAGGGAGTTGCCGCTGAGAGACACTTACCCGGAGGCCCGCACATGGTGGAGAGGCAGGCAGTAGATGGAGATGCAAGGCCTTCAAGTCAGCTGGGAAGTCTGCAGCTGCCTTGCCCACCCCTCCAGGCTGCCATCCGACCCTCAACCTGACCCTGGGGCAGGATGAGCACACAGGTGGGCAGAGGGGCTCTGGAATTCAGCTGCCTGCTGGGGTGGAGGCAGGGGCCAGTCTTGGAGGTGGGATTGGAGTTCTGGGAGGGCATCCCAGGAAAGCTATGAGTGCTGAGGCCCAAGGTAAGGCAGGGTCCCCAGTTAGTCATGTGCAGAGGAGGGACCAAGATACTCCAAAACCGAATTGGCCAGCCATAGATTCTATCGTACAGTCAGTCAACAAATATTTATTAAGTAGTTATGGTGTGCCAAGCACTGGGTAGCTGCAAAGTGACCAGAACAGTCAGAATCTTCTTTATGGGCAGGGAGATGGACAGTAACTAGGAAAATAATATGGTAATAAATGGTGATAACTGCTCAGAAGAAAATAAACAGGGTTACGTGACAGGGATGCAGGATGGAGTGCTACTTTAGGAAGAGGGCTGGGGAGGCAACATGTGAACTGAAACCTGAATGGTGACAAAGAAAAGCACTCCAGGGCTTCCCTGGTGGTGCAGTGGTTAAGAATCCGCCTGCTGGTGCAGGGGACACGGGTTTGAGCCCTGGTCCAGGAAGATCCCATGTGCTGCAGAGCAACTAAGCCCATGTGCCACAACTACTGAGCCTGCGAACCACAACTACTGAAGCCCAAGAGCCTAGAGCCCGTGCTCTGTGACAAGAAAAGCCACCACAATGAGAAGCCTACACACCTCAACCAAGAGTAGCCCCCACTCGCCACAACTAGAGAAAGCCCGAGCACAGCAATGAAGACCAAACGCAGCCAAAAATAAAATAAATAAAAATAAATTTATAAAATATAAGTAAAATAAAAAAAATAAAAGTGAGGTGCATTTAAACAAAAAAAAAAAAAAAGAAAGAAAGAAAAGAAAAGCACTCTAGGCAAAGGGAACAGGCAGTGCAAAGGTCCTGAGGCAGAAATGAGCTTTGGGTGTTTGAGAAAGAAGATAGAACCAGTGTGACTGGAGCAAGTCTGGCGAGGAGGAGATGAGCTGAGAAATCGGTGGCAATAAAGTAAGGACGATCATGGTCAAGGCCAGAAGCCCAGTTGCCAGGTGTGTGGGGTCATGGTGAATGGGTCCCCTTTTCTGGTGGTGCTGGCCACATGCAAAGGTGGAGAGAAAGGTCTGCCCTGGGGTCAGCATGGCCAGGGAAGTCAGGCTTGGGAAGACCCCTGTCACTCGCTGGTCATGTGCCTGCAGACTGGGGAGGGGCAGACTTTCAGTGGTGTCAGGGCCAGCCTCAGCCTGACTTAGAGGAGGCACAGAAGCCTCGCTGGCCATTCTGGGACAAAGTATACAGTCTCTGCTACGTGTATGGCACAATGACATCCTGCATCATCTAACTTCTGGCTCACTTGAGGTACAACTCAGGTAATCCTCCCAGCAACTAACAAATATATTAATGAGTGTAAATATTAAAGGATAAAGCTTAATAAACTCCCAGAAGCAGGTTGGAGTAAGCGTGGCAGGCAAGCAGGAGCACTCTAGAATTCTTACAGAGTTTTAGACATAAAGCCCATGTATGTTTTTTATGGGTAATGTAAGCAGTTTCCATGGGTTAATCTTGACTGTTCTCTTGATTTTTGCCGTGAGTGCCGACTTCACTGTAGAATGCCCAAGTTACTGTTCCTGTGGGGTTGAGGCGTGTCCTGGACCCACAGTGGGCAGGTGTTTGCAAACCAGGAGAGGGGGTTTCACATGAAAGAACCACTCAGACTAGTATTCATTCTCTAAAGGCATGTTCACACCCCCATATCCTTGCTGAGATTGTCCCCACAGCCCACAATGCCATTCCCCTCATTGAGGCTGGTCAGTTTCTCACATCCTTGAAGGAACTACTCAAATGCTCCTTTAGCCCCTGCCTCCCCTCTCCTAGAACTTAGTGTAGTATAGCTTTTGGATTACAGAAAATATGGTCTAGAAAAAGCATTTGATAAATTTTAAATCAATTTATGATTATTTTTAAAATCACAATTTCTTAGCAACTAGAAATAAAAGAGAGTTTCTTTAACCTGATAAAGGGCATCTACCAGACATATAAGACAAATGTTATACTTAATGATGAAACATTAGTAGCAGGAATTGGACAAGGATGCCTAGTACTGGCATTGTAGTGGAGTCCTAGCCAATGCAATAACACAAGAAAATAAATAAGTGTAAAGAATAGAAAGCAAGAGAGACTTCTCTGGTGGTCCAGTGGTTAAGACTTCGCCTTCCAATGCAGGGGGTATGGGTTCAATCCCTGGTTGGGGAGCTAAGATCCCACATGCCTTGGGGCCAAAAAAACAAAACATAAAACAGAAGCAGGGCCTCCCTGGTGGCGCAGTGGTTGAGAGTCCGCCTGCCAATGCAGGGGATACGGGTTCGTGCCCCAGTCTGGGAGGATCCCATATGCCGCGGAGCGGCTGGGCCCGTGAGCCATGGCCGCTGGGCCTGCGCATCCGGAGCCTGTGCTCCGCAACGGGAGAGGCCACAACAGTGAGAGGCCCGCATACCGCAAAAAAAAAAAAACAAAAAACAGAAGCAATACTGTAACAAATTCAATGAAGACTTTAAAAATGGTCCACATCAAAAATCTTAAAAAAAAAAGAATAGAAAGGAAGAGACAGGGCAGGGACCATCTCTTTCATCTTGCTTCCAATTAAGCAGATACTTAATAAATGTTTGTTAAATTGAAGAAAATTTCAGTGTGTCCTCAAAGAAGTTTCTTGAAGGAGACAGGGGCAGAACTGATCCTCTAATAGCAAGAGTCAGAGAAAATTCACTGGTGCTCAAAAGTTCCATCATCATGGTGCTGCCAGAAAGATAGAAGTATGATATTTCCCTGAGACCAGAAGTGAGTGAGAGAGCTCTTGGGATGCCAGGAAAAGACTTAGTTATGTCCAGAAAGAGTAGCTCTGACTCCAGGCAAATTGGGTGTTGGGTACCTACTGTCTCTGCCTGGTCCCCGCCTCTTCCCCCATTGTCTGGAAACAGCACCTGAGTTATCTTTTGGGGAGAAATCTCCCCCACCCTCAGTCCATGTTCTTCAAGGGGAGTAGGAACAGAATCCAGGCCTGACCAGTCAGCATCTTCCATCCCCTTGGCTGTGGAGGGTTGGGCAAAGGACATCTGTTCCTGAATGTTTGCTGATAACAGAGATGCTCCCTCTCCTTGGTGTTCTGGGTCTGCTGGTGACCACTTTCCTGCCCATGGTCCCAGAGTGAAGCTGACACAGAGAGAGTCAAGAGAGGGAGATCAGTCTTGGCCTGGTGACCATACTTGATCCCTAGATCTAGTCATGTCTGATGGCAGAGCTTTCCTGCTCTTTCCAATGACATGAACAAAGAGCACCCCCACTTTTTTGGTCAATTTTTAAAACAGTTTTATTGAGGTAATGTTGACATTCAATAAAGTACATATTTAAAGTGTGCAATCTGACCAATTTTAACATGAATACACCCACGAAATCATCATCATAATCAATAAATGAATACCCCAAATCATCATCCCCAAAGTTTTCTCAGGATCATTTGGAATTCTTTTCTCCTGTCCTTCTCTTCACCCTCAAGCAATCACTGATCTACTTTTCCTCATTATAGATTAGTTTACATTTTCTAGAACTTCATATAAATAGAACCATACAGTATGTCTGGCTTCTTTCATGCAGCATAATTATTTTGAGATTTATCCATGTTGTTACATGTATCAATAGTTCATTCCATTTTATTGCTAAGTAATATTTCATAGTGCGGATATACTATTTACCTGTTGTTTCCAGTTTTTGGCTACTTCAAATAAAGCTGCTATGAAAATTTGTGTATAAGTCTTTATTTTTATTGAAGTATAGTTGATTTACAATGTTTCAGGTGTACAGCAAAGTGATTCAGTTTTTTATATATATATATATATATACATATATACACATATATGTGTATATATAGATACATATATTCTTTTCCAGATTATTTTCCTATAGGTTATTACAAGATATTGAATATAGTTCCTTGTGCTGTCCTTGTTTTTTATCTATTTTATATATATTAGTGTGTATCTGTTAATCCCTCTCCTCCCTTTCCCCTTTGGTAACCATAAGTTTGTTTTCTACGTCCCTCCCACCCCCGCTCTGTTTTTTTTTTTTTTTTTTTTCCTGTACGCAGGCCTCTCACTGCTGTGGCCTCTCCCGTTGCGGAGCACAGGCTCCGGACGCACAGGCTCCGCGGCCATGGCTCACGGGCCCAGCCGCTCTGCGGCATGTGGGATCCTCCGGGATCGGGGCACGAACCCGTGTCCCCTGCATTGGCAGGCAGACTCTCAACCACTGCGCCACCAGGGAAGCCCCCAGCTCTGTTTTTTTGTCTAAGCTGATTTGAGTTGGGTTTCTGTCACCAGCAACCAAAGAGTTCTGATTGACATAGTGGGAATGAGAATGTCTGGGTGGGAGAAGCTGAAGATCTGCATCCTACATCCTGTCTCACAGGGGTGAGGTTTGGGGTGGGGTGGTGCAAACAGCTTCCAAATGGAGCCCAAGTCAGCATCCCTGCCTCTTCCTTTATTCTGTGCTGACCCTTCCAAGGGGGCTGGCCCCAAGATCCCAAGAAGAATGGAAGAATGATCAGATATCATTTTTGGTAAGTCGTTTTTATAAACTCAACTTCATTGAAGTAAAACTTAAAAACAATAAAATGCACCCATTTTTAGTGTGTATTTCAATGAGTTTTACAAATGCATTGCCCTGTGTAACCCCCGTAACAATTAAAATACAGAACATTTTCATCACCCAGAAGGTGCCCCGTGGTCCCTCCTGGCCAGTCTCTGCTCTTCCCCCAACCAGACAACTACTGACCTACTTTCTGTCACTGCAGGTTAGATTTTTTTCATATACAGTCAGTCCTCAGCATTTGCAGATTACATACTTGAGAACTCACCTACTTGCTAAAATTTATTTGTAACCCCCAAATCAACTCTCGCGGTGCTTTCGTGGTCATTTGTAGACACACGCAGAGGGGTGAAAAATTTAATTCATATAACGCCATTCCCAGCTGAGACTGAAGAAAGCAGGGCTCTGATTTTTGCTTCAGTTCCCACTGTAAACAAGTGTCCTCTTTGCAGGCTATTTAGTGCTGTGATTTTTGCAATTTGGCATTTGTTTTTGTTTGTTTGTTTTTGGTGGTGGTTTTGCTGTTTAAAATGGCCCCAAATGTAGTGCTGAAGTGCTGTCCAGCGTTCCTCAGTGTGAGAAGGCTGTGATGTGCCTGATGGAAAAAATACGTGTGTTAGATAAGCTTCGTAGAGACATGAGTTACAGTGCCTCTGGCCGTGAGTTCAATGTTAATGACTCAACTATATGTATTAAATAAAGTGTCTTTAAACAGAAACACACACACAACAAAGTTATGTATTGATTGGCTGACGCAAATATGACCAGAGGCTTGCAGGAACCTAACCCTGTGCGTATTCTCCCAGGAGCGATGGTTCAGACTCACAAAGTCAAGTGTTTGCAGTGACTTTATAGAAGAATGAACCTCTGTGTATGAGATCACAGAGGCAGCCTTTTGAGTCTGGCTCTGGCACTCAGCGTAATGCTCTTGAGATGCATCCACTTTGTTGTGCGTATCCATAGTTTGTCCCTTTTACTGCTGAGTAGTATTCCATCATGTGGACACACAGTTTCTTTATTCATTCACCAGTTGATGGAGCATCTGGATTGTGTCCAGTTTTTGGCAATTATGAATAAAGCTGCTATGAACTTTCACGTACAAATCTTTGCGTGGACATATGTTTTTATTTCTATTCCAAGTATTTTCACATGAGCAAATAAATGTCATATTTGCCTAATCCTTACAATAACCCTGACAAGCAGCCTCATTTTATACACAGGGGCATAGGAGCTTAGAGCTTGGTGGCCTGCCACAGGTCACACAGGTCACACAGCTCACAGCTCCTGCCCACAGCCAGGCTGCCTCTTCCTTGGTGGAGACCTGAGGGTCCCTAGTCAGTGTTGGCCCCATGCTGGGGTGGGAGGGATCTTGGCTCTGTCACTGTCTCTCCATGGGCCTTGGGTTCCCCAGCTACAAAATGTGCAGTTTCAGTCCCCTCCAAGGAGCCCTCGCTCTCCAAGTCTGTGATCTTTACCCTGTGGGGAATCTGAGCAACTGGGCCAGGCCCAAAGCAGCCTTTGGGAGGCCAAGCCAGGCAGGAACCAGAAATTCAGAGTCTCGGTGGCTTGGCTTATCCGCTTATGGTACTTGAGCTGCCTGAGTCCACTCCTCTTGCTAGAAGTAAAAGTTCCAGTTTTTTCTCTTGGGGATTCTCCTCCCCCATCACATGCAGCCTAGTGGGGACTGTCCATCAAGGCCTTACCCTGGCCAAAGGAGGATCACCTGCCCGTCTCTGTGCCAGGGCTTTGAGTCCCGCACAGAGGGAGGCCTGACACAGGGACTGATAAGTGGCCTGAGCAGGCTTTGAGCTGCTGTTGATTCAGTCAGCTGCCTGACAACTTCCCAGGGCAACCCAGGAACTTTCTGTTGCTTGTAATCAGTGAGCCCTGCACACTATGATTGCTATTCCCCTCCCTCGTGAACCTGCAGCCTTATTGCAGGCTTGGCTCTCAGGAGACTCTTCCTCTGGATTTCCCTTGGCTTAAGGAAACCCAGGAGAGGGCGTCATGTATTTGGGAGCAAATGGCAGAGGAGGGGCCCCAGGCTTGGGGAGAGAAGACACAGACTTGGGTCCTGACTTGTCACTCTCCCTCTGGGGCTCATCGTCCTTATCTCTAAAAAGGGCACCCCTACCCCTATTTCATTCATTGTCAGCAACCCACTTCCTATGTGCAGGCGCTGTCCCTGGTGCTGGGGAGACAAGGTGAGGAGATGACTCAGGCCCCTGCCCTAAGAGGGGACAGACAATTAGATGTCACAGTTGGGAGAGATGATGGAGCAAGTCCCAGTGCCTTGAAGGTCAGCTTGGGCTTTGTCCAGACCTTGGTCAGTCTTTGGACCAGAAACTGACCTTGGCTACCTTGAGCAAGGGGATTTGGAGGAAAAGGACAGAAATCAGGGCAGCACAGCGGATCTAAGTAGTGAGACCTTCAAGTAAAGTCTCTTCAGGGGGTGGCTATCAGAATGAAAAATTCTGCTGAAGAGTCAAAATCACAGGGAGGGGTCTGCCTAGCCTCACGGGCCTGTGTCAGTACCCACCAGGGTACAAGGTCTCTTGATTGACAGCCGCCAGGACTGCCTGTGGTGGAGAAGGGCTGAGTCCTCAGGTGCTGCTCCCTGCAAAGTGGGGGAGACACAGGAAAGGCAAAAACCACCAGTGTCCCCTGGTTGTCAGGCAAGGACTCATAAGAGGCACTGAAAGTGTCGGGGGAACTGAACTGTTCAGCACATAAGGGTTTGGTATGTCAGGGCTCAGAAGGGGAGGTGGCCTCACCTGCCCCCACCTAGAGTGGCCGCCCTTGGGCAGGGCTTCCCATCTGAACCTGGGAGGGCTCCATGCATGTTTGGTAAATGCAGGTGGAATGAATGAAACTCGGCGCACGTGTCTAGGTCGAGAAGGTGCTGCAAAGCCAGACCCACGTGGCCCCTGCCTCCCAGGATTGAGTCCAGCAGTGGACAGATGTGCCCTGGACTAGAGTTAGAACAAGACATCGTCACTGAAGCGTGTGGTGAGTGCCAAGGGAGTGTCCGGCATGGGTGCTCAGCCTAGACAGGAGGTCAGGGGCTCTCAGAGTTCTGCGTGGGAAAGCTGAGAGGGTGGTTGGAAGACTGTGGCAGAGAGGGAGGGCATTCCTGGGGGACCCTAGTGTTTTGTTCTGGGGCCTGGCTCTGTCCTGTGGGCCTTAGAGGGAGTGTGGGGGATGGGCAGACAGGTGCAAAACTGTGCAGTGGGTGAGCTGGGGGGGCAGGGCAGGGGAAGGAGGATGGGGGTGGGAGCATGGGAAGCCTCGGATTGGGGGAGAGGCGAGGAGACAGGGGCTGCAGTTCCCTTCCGGCTGCAGAGGACACCCCAAGGTTACCTTGGCCTGTGGCTCCAGGGCTCGAGCTACTGCCAGCGGTGACGATGGGGAACCAGCAGCCTCTCGGAGTTTTATTATCATTCAAATGAGGACGTGGATAGGTATTTCATTTGATTGGTAGAATAATAGGAGCCATTTATCTACCTTCTCTCAACCTTTCATATCTGTTTCACTATTTTATGGGATCTCATACATCATAGTAAAGGCAAAAATGTATTTTTTTTCCCCCTGACTTGGGTCTGGGGGGTGCGCAGCAGGGATGGGAAGGCAGCTCTCGGAGTGGCTGGCAGGAACGCAAGGAAATGAAATCGAAAAAGACTATTATTGGTGACAGACAGTTACATCTGAAAGGGAATAAGAAACTCCCCAGTGCGGGCGTGGATGAGGAGTTTTAAATGGAAGATGTAACAGCCTCCAGCTCCGGGTCCAGCTAGAGGGTGGGACTGCAGGAAAGCTTGAGGGATGGGGGCAGGCAGGGAGCCAGGAGCGAGGCTGGCACAGGGGGCATGTGGCCCAGCTCTTGGAATTCTTTGTCTGTCTTCAGCTATGATAAATTACACATGTCATACAAGGATCAATTCTCCTTTTGAAAAAATTAGAACATTCCAGGTAAAATCCACTGTGACCACCAGTCCCAACCCCACCCCTGCCTCCCCTTCCCCAGAGGCAACTACTAAGGATTTTTTTCCTCTTGAGTTTACAAATATACAAAGATACCTTAAAAGAGGTAGTACTCTTCTGTGGATTTGTTTTCCTTTCTTTTTTTTTTTTTTTTTAATTTTATTTATTTTTGGCTGCACTGGGTCTCCATTGAGATGCTCAGGCTTCTCATTGCAGTGGCTTCTCTTGCTGTGGTACGCGGGCTTCAGTAGTTGTGGCACACGAGCTCAGTAGTTGTGGCCCACGGGCTTAGCCGCTCCGCAGCATGTGGGATCCTCCCGGACCAGGGCTCGAACCCGCGTCCCCTGCATTGGAAGGCGGATTCTCAACCACTGCGCCACCAGAGAAGCCCCTTGTTTTCCTTTCTTAAGTGGTATCGTACTGCATCATGCAGCTTCTTGTGTTTTGCACTCAATATGTTTTCAAGCTCCGTGTGAGTAGACCCCTGTGGGTCTCGATCCTTCCTGGAACTGCCAGGTGGTTCTCCCTTCCATGACTAGCCTGTCTTTTAGCCACCCAGCAACCCCTTGAGGAACACTTGGGTGGCTCCCAGCTTTTCACAATTACGAACCACGCTGCAAGGCTCCTGGCACCTGGGCCAGTTTCTTGAGGGCAGGTGAGCAGTGAGCTCACTGGTGGGGGAACGGCATGCTTTTTCAGGTGGAGGACGTCGGATGGATCACTGCCCAAAGTGTCCCCGCTGTGGGGCTCCAGCCAACTGCCCCCAGTAGCCCCCACCTCCTAGGTGACAGCGAGTGAAAGTGCATGGAGGGTCATGTCTTGGCTAGAAGTGGGCGGCAGAGCAGGGAGCAGCAAAGACCTAGATGGACCGGGCATCAGGGTGGAAGGGAGGAGGCTGACCCCAGAGCTCCAGGCGTGACCCCACAAGGTAGGGGCTGGATTCCAGGCAGGCACGCAAAAGGCCATCAGGGTTGATGCTGGACATGATGGTGGGGCCACAGGCAAGGGCTGGAGGGTGGGTAAGGGTGGGAATCAGAGGGCACCAGGTGGCTGGCAGGGTAGCTGGCCATCAGGGCCAAGGAGAACAGCTAAGGCGAAGCTAGAGTCTGTGGACAGTACCAAAACACAAGGCAGGGGGTGGGCAGCACAGGCATAGAGGGGTGCTCCAGGGGCCCTGGCTCCCTGTGGGCAGCACAGAGACACGAGGGTCCACAGAAATGTAGGAGACCTTAGCTCAGGCCCATGGGTGTGGGCTGAGGCTCCCTGCTCAGGCCCCGTCCATAGGACAGCATTTGGGGCCCCGGCCTCAGGGATGTGGGAGGGGCAGTTAGGGGAATGGGGGCAGCAGCCTGGTGAGAACTAGGCTCTGTATCCTGTGAGAAAGACTCAGGTTCCAGAACTCTCTATGGAGTCCAGTTGCAAAGATTACAAGGGAGAGTTGCTTTAAAAAAAAAAAAAAAGATGCAGCTTTTTGAGGTATAATTCACATACCTCATACTTCACCCATTTAAAGTATACCATTCTGTGGTTTTTAGCATATTCACAGATACATGCAACTATCATCACAATCAACTGAGAACATTTTCATAGTCTCCAAAAGAAGCCTTTTAGCTATCATCCCCATGTCCCCCCAGCCCTAAGCAACCAGTAATCTACTTTCCATCTCTGTAGATCCTCCCGTTCTGGACATTTTGTATGAATGGAATCACACACTATGCAGCCTTTTGTGTCTGGCTTAATTCACTTAGCATAATGGTCCATTCATGCTGTGACATGTGTCAGAACATTCTTTTTATGGCTGAATAATATTTCATCGTATAGATTGACCACATTTGGTTTATCCATTAGTCAGTTGATGGACATTGAATCGTTTCATCCCACCTTTTTTGGATTATTATGAATAATGCTATAAACAGTTGTGTACATGTTTCAGCATGGACACATGTCTTCATTTCTCTTGGGTACATGCCTAGGAGGGGAATTGCTGGGTCATGTGGTCATTCTGTGTATAGGAGCTGCTAGACGGTTTTCCAAAGAGGCTGCACCACTTTACATTCCCACCAGCAGTGGGTGAGAGTTCCAATTTCTCCACATTTCTCGCCAACGCTTGTTATTGTCTGACTTTTGGATTCTAGCCATCCTAGTGGGAGGAATTGCCTTTTGAGGCAACTTCAGAAGCTGGTGGCACGAGCTTGGTGCACCTCTGGGCTCCAGGACCCTCCAGAGATTCCCCAGCTCTCTCCTGGGTTGGCTTCACCTCAAGCAGACCCTGGCAATGTAAGACAGGTTCAAGCCACTTCCTGGCCTGACCTTGGAGCCTCCTTCCCTCAAAGGCTCCAGAAAGGCTGTATAAGTCAAGGTTCTCCAGAGAACAGAACAAACAGGATGTATATAAATAAATATAATTTGCATATTTATTATAAGAAAATGGCTCATGTGATTATGGAGGCTGACAAGTCCCAAGATCTGCAGGGTGAGTTGCCAAGCTGGAGACCCAGGTGGAGTTCCACTAGTCTGAAGGCTGGCAAGCTCAAGAACCAGGAGGGGCTGGTGTTTCAATTAAAGTCTGCAGGCAGGAAAAGGCTGGTGTCCCAATGCAAAAGCAGTCAGACAGGAAGAATTCTCTCTTCCTCGGAAGAGAGACAGCCTTTTTGTTTTTTCAGACCATCAACTGATTGAACAAGGCTCACCCACACTGGGGAGTGCAATCTGCTTTACTCAGTCTACTAATTCAGAAGTGAATCTCATCCAGAAACACCCTCACAGAAACACCCAGAATAATGTTTGACTGAATACCTTGGTCCCATGGCCCAGCCAAGTTGACATAAAATTAACTTTCACAGAGGCTCTCAATGGCCAGCTCAGCCATCTCTTGACTTTCAGTTGTGAGTCAGCATATTTCCTCTTATGACTGATAGTCACGGTGGGGCTTTGGCCACTTGGAACCAAAAGACACCTGACTGAGGTCATCAGTACTTTCAAAAGGTTCAGAGTCCAGGAGACTGCTGGGGCCAGGTGATATTCCCTGATGTGAGTAAGCAGATGAGCCTGCTGTCTGGAGTCTGCAGTTGTTCCTCTGAGTTGGGAGCCCCTACGAGGGGCTCCTGTTTCCATTAATTAAACCTAGACCACTGCTTCTTCGGATTCCCTCTCTCCCTGGTGGTGTCTCCCTCTGACTCCTGCCACCACCCCTCAGGGATCAGTGGCAAGTGTTGCCCCTTTTTATGTCCTGGCTCCCGTGTGAATAACCTTTTCCCTGGGTCCCCTGTGCACAGTTTTGTTACTGCTGGGACTTCACAAAAGTATAAACACAGAGAAGCTAAGAAGCGTGGGCCCGGCCCCACCAGATGGGCTCCTCCAGCTCTGATATCAGCCCCTGGGCCTTGGTCACCAACTGCGGCTGGTGCTCTCAAGTTCCTGGTCCGTTTGGCCTCTAGGTGGCAGGCAGGGCAGATTTTCTGGCCTCTGCCAGGAGCTCCCCACTGGGTGTCTGGTTGCCTTGATAGGCCTGCCCCGCAGGGAGGGACCCACCTCTATAGCTGCCCCCACCCCCATGTGTGGCTCTCAGCACACAGTGTCACCAGAGATGGCCTTGTCTCTCCCAGGGTTGTGGCTTCACCCCAGCCAGCCTGAGGTGGGTGACACTGTGACATCTTCCCCAGCGAGGGCCAGTGAGGCCTGCAATGCCCTCTTTACCGTATCACACTCCCACCACCCACAGCAACCAGACCCGGCCTGCGGGATGCAGGCTATGCGGAGGAGCAGAGAGAATCAAAAGAAGCTAAATCTTAGCTTTTGAGCTCCCAAAGGCCCAGGTCCCATCATAAACAGTAAATTTGGAACGATGCCTGCCCAGCGCATTTTTGGTCGCCACAGATACATGAGGTTAAAAATTCTGTCTGGCTGGGAAAGAGAGAGAGCGTAAGGAATGAAACGAGTGAGCTGGGCCCTGCTGGGGCTGTTCTAGGTCTGGAGGAGGGAGGAGAGGGAATCCCTGAAGCAGGGCAGCTAGGGAGGATTACACCCCCAGCAGAGCTGAGGATCTGATTGCAGGGGGCACCTGGCTAAGCGAGGCCCCCAGGGCCCCTGTGCCCTGTCTTGGCCCTTACAAGCAGGGACCAGATGGGGACACAGACACCTCATCGGCTGCGAGCACTGAAGGGAGATGACAGCCAAGAACCAGATGTCCCCGTGTATGTCTTGGGGGTGTCAGCAGGGCAGACACCAGCCTATGACCCATCTGCCACCTCCCTACCCACGTTGTGATACCACCCACATTCACTGGAATCCGGGGACCAGGACACAGGGAGGGGGAACTCCGAATCAACTGAGTATAAACACCAGTCGCTGAACTGACCAACACTTATTTTCTTCTGCTGGGCAGGAAATGGGGGTTTGCAATAAAGAAGAATACAGATAATAGGAATGTAAGGTTGTGGTTTGGGCACACTTGGGTTAGTGGCCTGAATAATCATACCCACAACCCACGGCTTAACTCAGGACTGGGGTCACAACAGGAGCTGGTGCTGAGGAGGAAGGAAGAAGACAGGCAGGGGAGCTGGGCGAGCTGCTGGTCAGAGGAGAGGACGGGCCTGGAGGGGGCTGCCAGAACAGAGGGAAGCATCCTTGTGTAGGCACGGGGCAGGCTATGGAGGGGTAGGGGCAGGGGAAGGGGGGTGGGTCAGCAGGCTTGGGAGCACAAATCAGCTCCAGGGTCCCGGGCAAGTCCCTAAGCTCTCTGAGCCTCCAGGTCCTCACCCAAAATAGGGTGGCCTGCCAATCCCACCTGACCCACATCTTCCCCCTGCATGACTCTCATTTGGGAGTCATTTGCCAGTAGTTCTGGCAGGGCTGACCCTGGCCTCTAGTTTCAGGCATGGGTATGTGATCTGGGCCTGGCCAACAGGACTATATTCTGGCACCTTTGTTGGAACTATTGCCAAAGAGAAGCTAGCTCTCCTGGGGTGGTGAGCAGTGAATATGCAGCTTGGAGCTGCTGGGGGGCCTCCATGAAGAGGTAGGTTTGTCTGAGAATGACTTCAACTCAGAGGAAAGCAGAGCTGAAAGATGAAAGAAATGAAGTCCGTCTCAGTCAGCTAAGTTGCTGTAACAAAATGCCATAGACTGTGGCTTGAACAACAGACATTTATTTCTCACAGCACTGGAGGCTGAGAATCCACGATCAAGGTGCTGACAAAGTAGAGAGAGAGAGAGAGGGACAACCAGCACTCCTGTGCTTCTTCTTATAAGGATAATAATCCTGTGGGATCAGGACCCCATCTTTATGACCTCACTTAACCTTGATTACCTCCATAAAGGCCCTATCTTCAAATACAGTCACATTAGGGTTTGCAGCTTCAACATGTGAATCTTGGGGGGGGAACACAAACGTTCAGTTCATAACAAAGTCCTAAAAACATGGTTTGCACCCCTGGGTCCAGCTATGCCTGAAGTGAGATCTTCCCACAGACTTTCCAGCTACATAGCCATTCCATTCTAGACCAATGTGGTCTGGGTTTCCTCAACTTGCAAGTGAGAGTCCTGTGACAATTGTCATAGATATTACACGTGTCCGTGTTTAGCACACGACATATGTGGAAGAAGTATTCATTCGGTTCCTGGGGAAAAGGCTCAAATGTTTAACGTGGGGAGGGGGAAGCATTCAGGAGAGAAAGGGGAGAAGACAAGGAAAGGCAAATCATGGGAGGGAAGGAAGGATTCAGAATGGCAAAGGACACAGGAAATGTTATTTGGAGGGAAAGTGAGACGAGAGAAAACAAACCAAGACTTGTTGTTGGAAATGTTTGGTTCCCAGCAAATTAAGTTCCTGTTTGCTGTGTGGTGTTGAGCCATAAGAGCCTTTGTGGAGGCAGAGGCCCGTGGAGTGGGCTAGGGGTCGCGGGGGCCCATGAGGCCACGAGGCTGGCGCGGACGTGGAGTCAGGTGGCGTCCGAGGGGGTCACGGTGGGGTGGGGTGGGGCACGGCAGATTGTCCCCTGTCGCCGAGATAACCTTTAAAAGTAGTAAATCAGATCAGGTCTCTTCCCTGTTTTACCTCCTCTGGCCCCTGACTCCCCATCATATAGAATGAAGGGCAGACACCCCCTACCCCGTGCCTTCCTGGGCCCATCGCTGCGCACACCATGCTGCAGCCCCCGGGCCCCGCCCGCCGTGCTCCCGTGAGCCATCCCACCTCTGGCCCCTTGCACCTGCCGTCCCTTCCCCTGGAAAGCCTTCTCCATCGACCTTCGCCTTCAGCTCCTTCTCCTCATTTGAGACTCAGCCCAGTGTCCCCTCCTCAGAGAGGTCCCCCGGATGTCCTCCACTGCAGCCCTGAGGCTCCATCACAGGGTTCTGTGTTATTGTTCTCTCAAGCACTCACCACCATCACATCACTTCCACTTTTGTATCGCACGTCTCCTCCTCCAACATCAGTGCCCGTGGGCTGGGACCTCGCCTCAGCTGTGCTCACTGCTGCATCCCCCGTCCCAGGATGGAAACCGGCACAGCGCAGACACTCAGTAGAGGGCCTGCCCGGACCCCAAATGCCTCTTGAGAACTCTGAGCCGAGCACCAGGCAGAGTCTCCAGGTTAGAAACCCAGGTGTGTAAAAATAGTCTCAGGTTTTAAAAAACTGAGCTTAACCTTTTTTTTCCATGTTTATTTTATATTGGAACATAATTGATTAACAATATTGTGTTAGTTTCAGGTGTACAGCAAAGTGATTCAGTTATACATATACATGTATCTATTCTTTTTCAGATTCTTTTCCCATTTAGGTTATTACAGAATATTGAGCAGAGTTCCCTGTGCTATACAGTAGGTTCTTGTTGTTTTATCTATTTTAAATATAGTAGTGTGTTCATGTAAAACTTAATCTTATCTTAACCCCCACTACAGTAAACTCAGGATAAATGTGGTCATTTCAAGCTGTTCTTGGTCAGTTCTCGGTCTCCTAGGTCACTTGCAAGTTCCCGCTTCTCACTAGGGTTGGAGTCGAACCTAAGGTGGGAGCAGGATCCACGAAGCGTGGAGACCTTGAATGGGGGCCGAGCTCACCACATCCATGCTGTGTCCACATTCCCAGAGCTCTCCGCTCCTCCACACTGGCTGCCCGTGTGGTCCCCAGTCCGGCCAGGTCCGGGGTCCATCCCCTGCCACATGTCCCTTCCTGGCCACTGAGGTCCCCCCATCATGTTTCAGGGCCACCCTGGTGAACTTCTCATTCCAAGAGAAACATTCTGCCTCCAGGGGCACATGGGGACCCTCTGTTCTGCTCCAAGCCTGTCTGTACCGACCCCTCCAAAAGGAGTTTCTTGTCTTGCTGGCTGGGGGCCGAGTGGGTTGGTGGAGGTCTCTGTGGGCCTCCATGTTCCCCAGGCCTCACCTCAGAAGTGAGGCACGGTCCCGCTGCCATGGGATCCCCCAACTCCACACAGGCCCAGGCTAGCTTTCCCCACCCCTCCCATCTCACTCCAGGGCTCTCCCCAGCCTGGGGTCTTTCTAACCACCACACACGCCTCTGTGCCTGCTGCTTGTGGCATGCATGTTAGCCTGGGGCCTGCCAGGGCTCCCTGGGGTCCTCAGAGTAAGGAACTGCAGAGAGGAAGGGAGGGCAAGGGTTGCCAGGAACAAGGCTCCCCCACCCCTACCCCCGGCCCGGGCTGGGCAGAACCCTCACTCCAACTGGTCAGGATGGACTCCCAGGGGGGAGGCATCTGAGGGGTCCTGGGTGCCAAGCCTGAGTGAGCCAGGCTCATGCTGAGGGGTGAGGGGCCTGACAGTGGGCTTCTCCTTGCTTTAAGTAGCAGCAGGACCAAATTGGATTCCTGGTTTCGACAAGATGGAGGCTGCGATGCATCTCTGCTTCAGGCCTAAGCCCCGAGGACAGGGCAGCAAGGAGACCCATCCCCAGCGCCCCTGCAGCCCCCGCTGGAGGGCTGGAGCCCACCCATCTGCGCCTTTTCACTTCTGATTCCTCTTCAGATTTTCCATCTCAGCCTCAGCCTCCAGTCTCCACCTCCCACACTGCATTGCTTAATTCCCCTCTCTCTTCTGCAATTTATTATTTAAGTCCGCAGAGTGACCCAGGTGAAGTACCTCTTCCTGGGAGATGCTACGTTGGAGAAAACAGACCCGCCTTGGTGGGAGGGGGCCAGCTCAGGGCCAGGGACCAGGGTGGGTATGTCCCAGGGAGATGGCTGAGCCCAGGGGCGTGAGCTCGGTTCCAGGGCAGACTCTCTGGTCAAGCATCACCCACCCAGGGTGGCCTTTGAAGGAGGACATTGTACCTCCGCCACCCTCACTCCATCCCCCCAGGCCCTGCCAAGTCAGGATCCAAGAGGGTTGGAGATGCAGAGACCCAGCTGCCAGGCAGCCACCGGGCAAGCAGGCCAGTTTTGTGTGGCTCCCAGGGAGGATGGATTTAAAGAAAACCAAGCAACTTTTAAAAACCAGGAGATTTCATATACATACCTGGATTTAGCTTCTCCTGCAAAACTGGTCAACACTGAGCTGCTTTCCGCAAGGCCAAGTCGGGCTGCAGTGGAGTTTGGAAAGGGCCTGCATGGGCCTTAACCACAGCCCTGTCTCTGCTCCCCTAGGGGCCTGCCCCACCCCAGGGGACGTCTGGGTTTGAGACCCCTGCTCAGCGCCAGCTCCCTCCCTCCCCCTCCTCTGTACTGTGCATTTCTGGAGGGCAAGGACTCTCTATTCTCCCTGTATCTCTGTATATTACTCACTGTAATACCCAGCCCAGTGGGTGGCCTATAGAGAAGCTGAATAAACACATTTTTAATGAGCAGCTGAATGAATGAGTGAACAAGTGGGAGACCCCTGCCCAGGGTTAGGAGGTTGAATGCCATTTGAAAAGCTAAGTCTGAACTGCAGGCGAAGGAAGCAGGGGGACAGAGGCTGGGGGCATCCAGAGGAGTCCAGGCCTCTTGGGATGGGGTGGGGATGAGGGCAGGGAGGTCTCCCAGGGGTGGCTGCAAGGCCAAGCTGAGGAGTTGAGATTTATTGTCCAATCCCCTGAGCTTAAAAAGAACACAATCTGGGGACCACTCCAGACCTACTGAATCAGACTCTTCAAGGTGGGAGGCAATCTCTGTTTTTAAAAATGTTCTCCCCAGCTGGGGGACATGGAGCCTCAACAGGCGTGGGAACTTGGCCGTGTGGCTGGGAGGTGGTCTTCTGTGCCACAGGTCTGCTGCTGTGTCCAATTCCCTTCCCGCCCCACCTGGGGCTGCGTGTCTCTCTAAAGCCACCTGTCACGCTTCCGAGTGGTGGTATGGCCCTGTGTCCATCATAGTCACTCACCACATTTCCAGCAAGTTTTAGAAGGAAGTATGAAATGACTGCGTTTGTTTTGTCCAAGAAAAATCCATTTATAAAGTGCAGCACTTGTTTAAGAAAAAACAACAGCTATTGACAAAGTATAAAAAAATAAATTAAAACAGCAGCTCCTTAAAAGGACCCTGTCCGATAATTTGATTTTTTTCCCCCTTCTTCCCTCAAAGGCCAGAACGACACAATCAATCTTGCAATTCCATAGGCTGCCTCATCACAGCTTTTTCTTAAGTGGAGGAAAAAAACATGGAAAGAATAAAAGGTACCATCTGCAGCCCCATCACCTCCCATCTCACGATGGGTCCCTCTCGGTCCCCCTGTTTCCCTGCCCCAGCCTTCTTGTCCTTCTGGCAGCCTGGACCTGGCCCCCCGCCCTGCCCCAGCTGTACCCGCCAGATGGGACCAGCGTGTCCGGTCAGCTCAGGGCTTCTCCTGCCAATCCCTACAACCATCAGGCCCTGTGGGGACCCTGTCCTGCCCCCCAGCCTACGAGTGGGTTCTCAAACAGATTTCTCAACCTGACGCCCCATCCACATCACTGATGTTTTTCATGAGAAAAGCACAGAGCAGGACACATGTGTGCTGAGAGGAGACGCACTGTGCACACACAAGTGAACCCACGCTGCAGGCAGCACCTTGCTTCCAGAGAACATAGGCAGGACCTCAGATGGAGGGGCTCCCACACTCCCCTCATTTAAAGACCCCCTTCCCCGAATGCTGCCCCCATTG
The DNA here is from genome assembly GCF_025265405.1 of Mesoplodon densirostris. NCBI lineage: Eukaryota > Metazoa > Chordata > Mammalia > Artiodactyla > Ziphiidae > Mesoplodon > Mesoplodon densirostris. The sequence goes on from NC_082663.1 coordinate 154,008,033, forward strand.
TGGCTGCCATCCTTTCACTGGGGGCCTGCCCCACCATTGGTGACACCACCTCCACCTTGACAACAGGTATGATTCAAACCAGCTTTAAAGTCCACCTGTGTCCTGGGCCAAATCACTGCACCTCTATAAGTTTCTCCATCTGGAGAGCGAGGTCAGTAACACACAGAGATTGCTGTGAGGACTGAAGGAGCAGCCACATGTATTAATAATAATAATATTTTATATCTGAGCACTAGCTCAGTGCCTAAGCCTGACTAATCCTTTTCTGACATTATTGGATGAAATCGTCAGTTCATATGATTATTAGGCTTATTTCACAGCTGAGAAAACTGAGGTATAGAGAGGTTAGGTTACTTGCCCATGGTCTTATAAGTAGTAAAACGGAAGAGGTTTTTTGGTGGGGAGAGCTTTCCAGAAGCCACCCTCCTTGCTTGTTAGTCCCCGTTCCTCTCTGGAAGTGTCCCCAGTGAGCATGGTCTTCATGGGAGGGCGGTGATAGCACCTGCCTCCCACCGTGGGAGACTGAAGGCAGTGTGTCCCACGCTGTGGGGCTAGGAATGAACTCAGCTGTGAACCTCAAGCCAGCCTGCAGTCGCTGGTGCTCCTAGACTTCATCCCCCTCAGCTCCTGTGGATTCTGGGAGCCCCAGATATACCTTCCCTTTTGCTTAATATAGGCAGAGTTCGTCTCTGTAACTTGCAACCCCAGGTGGTAACGAATGATAACACCAAGAGTTGCCATCAATGCCTTGAGCATTTACTGTGTGCTGGGTCCCAAGATAAAGAGCTTTACAGACATTATTGCATCATCCTCACCACAATCCTATGATTGTCCCTGTTTTACAGGCAAGGAACCTGAGGATCATATACGGTTGGATTCTTGCCCAGCATCACACAGCTAGAAAGAGGGACAGCTAGGTTCAAACCCTGAGCTGCCTGAGCATAAGGGCATAAAGCTGCGAGCCTAAAGCTCTGTCGTGTGCTCACTAAATGATGACTTTAGCACTGTACCACCTCTGTATGCTTGCATGCAGTATGTCCTTTAAAATATGACTGGGAGTTTCCAATTCCAGGTAAGATGAGGTAAACATACTCATCCTGTCTCTCCCACTGAGTGTAGCTTAAAACCTGGATGGAATGCATGGATTTGAAGTCTCTTCTGCCTACAAGCAAATAAGTCGGAATAATAACATCAAGAGTAGCTATCACTTCTTGAGCACTTACCATGTGCTGGGTCCCAAGATAAAGGGCTTTACAGATATTATGGTGTCTCAGATAGCAAAATAACACCAAATCAGTGGTAAGTTTACTATTTCCCCACCCCCCTGCCCCACCCAGTATCTCCTGGGCTGAATTCAATGCAGCCCAAAACCTTGAAGTGGGTACTGGAACCTACAAAGAGGGCTCCAGGAAAAGCCCTCTGATTCTGGCTTGAGGACCAAGAAAGGTGACAGAATGCAGAAGCCTTCTGTGTTTCTTTTTTTTTTCTTTCCCCCCTTTTTTCCCATTGTCTTGCACCCCAGCCTCCAATAAATCATGTGATAGCAGCTGCGGCAATAACAGTGTGGGCTGGTGGCAACCTAGAACTCCAGTGGGAGGAGCCATGGTCCATGATGGTGGGCAAGCCCCTTGGGCTCCACAATAGCAGTTAAGGAAGTACATGATAGGGGAAGTAAATAGAGACTCAGCTCTGGCCTGGGGACCGGCAAAGGGAAACCTCAGTGAACTGGAAAGTCCAGGGGAGATCACAGAAAAGGAGGAGTTGGGAAAAGCAGCCCCTTGAAGTTGTTTATGAAATCCTGGGCTCGTCCCCAAATTGTGCATGGCCTGACCCTAAACAGCCCGCAGAGACCAGAGAACTGAACATCTGAGGATAGACCACTGCCCAAATCCCAGATTGGCCATGGAGAGGTGCACATATGGGACAGATCCAAAGAGCACTGCAAAAGCTTTGAAAATTGCACTGACATTGGAACCATGGCCCACAGGAGGATTGTGGGAACCTGTGATCTAAACCCAAATAGGTCAATTGCCTGCTAAAGGAAAAATATAAAACACTCTGTGGGACTTCCCTGGTGGCGCAGTGGTTAAGAATCTGCCTGCCAATGCAGGAGACACAGGTTTGATCCCTGGTCTGGGAGGATCCCACATGCCATGGAGCAACTAAGTCCGTGTGCCACAACTACTGAAGCCCATGCGCCTCGAACCTGTGCTCCACAACAAGAGAAGCCACCGCAATGAGAAGACCATGCACTGCACCAAAGAGTAGCCCCCGCTCACTGAAACTAGAGAAAGCCCGTGTGCAGCAACGAAGACCCAATGCAGCCCAAAACAAAAAACTACTCTTCATGGGAAGAGCCAGGAAAATCTCAACTTATTTGGGAAAAGACAATCAACAGATGCCAATGCTGAGATGACTTTCCTGAGATATCAAAGATTTTACAGCAGCTATTATAAAAATAGCCCAACATATAAGGGCAAACACTCTTGAAATGAATGGAAAGACAAAAAGTCTCAGCCTAGAAACAGAAGATGTCAAAAAGAACCAAATGAAAATTTAGAAGTGAAAAATACAATAACTGAGATTTTAAAAACTCGTTGCATGGGCTCAATAGCATAATGGAGATGATAGAGGAAACAGTGAACTTGAAGATAGACTAATAGAAGTTATCTAATCTTAATAACACAGAGGAAAAAAGATTGGAATAAAATGAACAGAGCCTCAGAGATCTAACACTGATATCACTGGAGTCTTAGAAGGAGAAGAGAAAGAGGGAGGTCCAGAAAAAAAAAATTGAAGAAATAATGATGGAAAATTTCCAAATTTGGTGAAAAATATAAACACACAGATTTAAGAAGTTCAGTGAATCCAAAACAGAATAAATATGAAGAAATCTATGCCCAGACACATCATAATTAAACTTTTGAAAACTAAAGACAAAAGAAAAGATCTTGAAAGCAACCAGAGAAAATGACATATTACCTATAGGGGAACAATGATTCAAATGACTGTAGATTTCTCATTGGAAACCTCAAAGGCCAGCAGGAAGTGGAACAACATTTTTTAAAATTCTTAAAGAAAAGAACTCTCAGCTCAGAATTCTTCACAGGAAATACACTTCAGGAAGGAAGGTAAAATAAAGACATTTTCAGATGACAGAAGGTTAAGAAAATTTGTTGCCAGGAGACCTGGACTAAGAGATTGCTAAGGGAAGTTCTTCAGCAGAAGGAAGATAACAGCAGAAAGAAACTTGAAATAGGAGTAAGGAAGAGTAGCAGAAATGGTAAATATTTGGATATATATTATAGACTATATTTCTCCTGTTGATTCTCCTGTGGAGCTGTTTAAAATATGTCTGATGGTTGAAAACAAAAATATAACATTGCCTGATGGGATTTCAATGAATGTAGATGTCATTCTGATATCACGTGGCTCAAAGTTCCAACTCTTCTAATCACATGGTTTGTCTTTCTGGCACGATCAGCCTCCATCCTGCCACCTCATTAGTATAAACTATCAGATGTGGTCCAAGGGGCCACCATGAATAACAAATACAGTCCTATCACTCCAGAAATTCCAAGGATATAGAGGTTACCTCCCAGGAACCACGGACAGAGGCCAGCCAAGTCTTTATTATACACAACCTTAATTCCATCTGCAACCTTAATTCCCCTTTGCTGTATAACCTACCATATTCACGGGTTCCAGGGACTAGGACGTGAACATCTTTGAGGGCACTATTCCATCTACCACAGCCTCTCAGTTGCTCTCTAACATGTCACCCTGTTTTGTTTTCATCATCACACCTAACCCTCTATAAAATGGTCTTATTTATTTTGTCTGTTTGTTTATTGTCCGTCTTTCCCTCTCCTGTGAGGGAAGGTCCCTAGCACGTGACTAAGCAAGAAAGGGGAAGAATTAGAGGAGGTGACACTCAAGCTTGGTCTTTGAAGGATAAGCAGAGTGGTGTAGGGGTAGCAGGGACTCTGAGTCTCTTTGCAAAGGGACAGAGGAGGGAAGGTTCGGTGGGCTTAGGAGCCCTGAGTGGATGGTTGTGGCTTGGGCACTGGGGTGTGTTGTGGAGGGAGGGGAGGTGTTGGGATGGAGAAAGGCCAGGTATCACAGAACGGCACATGCTGGGCTACAGACCTGAGGGCACTCTGGTATCTGCTCTAGTGCCTTTGCTCTCTCACCCAGAGGCCAGGAGGGAAGCAGGGTGTGGTAAATGGGGCATGGACCCTGGGCTCAGACATATGTAGACTCAGATCCCAGTTCTGCTATTCATAGGCCACCTCTCCATGGTTGTCACTGAAGTTGGCTCACTCAGCATTCCTGGATAACCCACCTCTCCTCTGCCTTCCTCTGTTTGGAGCCCAGAGAGCCTCCCAGTATCTCTTGCAGCAAATGACATGGATCCAGCCAATGACCTGGAAGTAGAATCCTGGTGAGGGGTGTTCTGGAAATGGAAAAGGCCCAATAAAAAGGAAAACAGGGCTTCCCTGGTGGCGCAGTGGTTGAGAATCTGCCTGCCAATGCAGGGGACACGGGTTCGAGCCCTGGTCTGGGAAGATCCCACATGCCGCGGAGCAAATGGGCCCGTGAGCCATGGCTGCTGAGCCTGTGTGTCTGGAACCTGTGCTCCGCAACAAGAGAGGCCATGATAGTGAGAGGCCCACGCACTGCCATGAAGAGTGCCCCCCGCTTGCTGCAACTAGAGAAAGCCCTCACACAGAAACGAAGACCCAACACAGCCAAAAATAAAATTAATCAATTAATTAATTAATTTTAAAAAAGGAAAACATACTCGACTAGATCAGAATTTTGCCTTCTCCTCTCCTTCCTGCTTTGAATGTCAAATTATGTCAGCAGCCACTTTATGACCATGAGGAGCAAGCGAAGAGTAATGGCCTAAGAAAAACTGGGCAGAATGATGGAGAGTTCCTCAGCTTATGAGGCCATCACTGAGCAATTGGACCAGTGTCAGCCGTCACCCACCTCTGCGTATGAGTTGGATGTTCTGTTACTTTTAGTCAAACATAGTCCTAATTAATACACTCTCTAAGCCTCCATTTCCTCTACTATTAACTAGAGGGAATAATATTAGTCAATATTCATTACACTTGTGTCATGTACTAGGAACTCCTCCAGGTGCTGGTGGCAAAGCACTGAACAAGAGATAAGGTTCCTATTCTTTCTGCATTTACATTTTGGTGGGCAAGACAGATAATGAACCCATAAATAGGCAAGAATATATGTGAGAGTGAGAAGTGCTATGAGGAAAAGAAAAGAAAAGAAGGTAATGTGTCAGAGAGAGACGGGTGTGGACATGACATGGGACTATATGAGGAGGTGATACTTGAGCTGAGACCTGAATGTGAAGATAATGGCAGGACAGAGCATGGGAAACAGCATTCCAGGCAGAGGGAACAGCAAGGGCAAAGGGCAAAAACCTTGAGGCAGGGCCAAGCTTAGTGAGTGGGCAGACCAGGAAGAAGGCCAAGTGGCTAGTGAGTGAGGAAGGCAGAGGATGGAGGTGAGACCGGAGAGGTGGGGGGGGTCAGATGACATATGTCCCAGTAGGTAGAATGGATTTAGTCTAAACACAAAAAGGAAGCCACTGGAGGGCTTTCAGAGGAGTGTGGGACAATGACTTGAGTACCTTGCACACCATAGGTGCCTAATAAATGTCTATAGCCTAGGGTAGACAGTGCATCCACGTGGTGGGATTCCTGTCCCTTCTCAGGCTCAACCAGCCCCTACCCCTTACTGCCTGTCTCATGACCCCAGCTCCTGAGCTGGACTCCCTCTGGCTGCCTTCTGAGGTTTCCCGGCCCTGTGTCATCCTCCCCCGGGGCCATTTGCTTCCTCCAGAGTGGGCAAGCATAATTGCCGCTTTCTACAATGACATAAAAATCTAAGAGGCACAATCAATACAGCATGCACACAGATCATCGTCTTTCATTGCAAATGATAAAAGTGTAAACAGCAGGGATGGCTGCAGCTCGGGAGGATGCCGTGGGGGCAGGGCAGGCTGCCACCGCCTCCTTACCCATCACTCCCATTCTGCGACACATTCTCCACTCTGGGGGATGAGTCCCCTCATTAAAGCCTATTGGAGGGCTTCCCTGGTGGCGCAGTGGTTGAGAGTCCGCCTGCTGATGCAGGGGACACGGGTTCGTGTCCCGGCCCGGGAAGATCCCACATGCCGCGGAGCGGCTGGGCCCGTGAGCCATGCCGCTGAGCCTGCGCGTCCGGAGCCTGTGCATCCGGAGCCTGTGCTCCGCAACGGGAGAGGCCACAACAGTGAAAGGCCTGTGTACCGCAAAAAAAAAAAAAGCCCATTGGAGAAATGGTTTTTTCTCTCTTTTCCTTCCAGATGCAGCAACCCAAGCCTCTTTAACCTGACTTGAGAAATCCAATTTGTCTTACCTTTCACTATTTTAAATGCTTTTTTCTTGCTTCCCTGAATCTTCTATGTCTCCCAAAATACAAAGCTAGGAGTGCTTTCCTGGAGGCAGAAGGATTTGCCTGGGTCCTGTTTGTCACAAACCCATGAATTGACCTCAATGGGGAGAGGGGCCCTCTGTGGCCGGCTTCTTTCACTCCAAATCCAGCCTGCCACCCACAGCTTGTCTTGGAATGTGCACAGAAACCGTTACATTCCCAGCTCTCACAGACTCCCAGCAACGACTTCTTCAAACTAGGTACTTCATGGACATCATCCAATTCCGATTCAGCCTTGCCATACCCTCATTTGTGAAAGCCAGTCTGCTATACAATTCTAACCTCTGGCTAGAAACTGCTCCCAATTTCATGTTATCTATAAACCTGATGAACGATTAGCTTGCTTCTCTGCAGTCATTCATTTATTTATTCAACCAGCACTTAGTAAGCACCTACTGGATGCTGGGCACTGGATACAGAGTTAAAGGAGATAAAGGTCCTGTCCTTGAGAGACCCCTATGCTGGTGGTGGAGCTGACGTGGAAATGGTTCATTCAGTATCCATGCTCCCCTATGCAGGGGACTGAGAGCTGGCCTCCTCAGGGAAGGAGCAGCTTCAGCTGGTCTTTGAGATGCTGGAGGGGGATTTTGTCAGCTGGAGAAGAAATGGTGTTCCAGTTAGACCAGAATGTGCACAGGCAAGTAGTTTTGGGTGGTGATGGGAGAAGAAACTTATTGATATCTACAAATGTGAGGGGTAATGAGCGTCAGGCCAGGATCCAACTAGGACCTGGATGCCTCTCTGCCTCTTGGCTATGCCCATTTCTGCTTCATCTGGAGGCTCCATGTGATAACAAGGTGGCTGCCAGCAGCCCAAGGGTTACAGCCTCCCAAGGTCAAATCCAGGGGAAAAAGACTGCTCTTCTCTTAACAGACTCAGTAAATCTCAAGAGTCTTACTGGGTCATGTGCTCATCCCTGACCAATCAGGGTGGTTGGGGGAATATAGACACTCTGACTGGCCAGGCCTGAATCACATGGTTTCCAGACCCTGGCCTGGAGTCAGCTCTGTTTGAAGCCAGTGGGTTGAAAGAAGGGAGTAGGGATTCCTCAGGGAAAACTGGGTGCTGTTAGCACTGAAAACAGTGAACAGGTGTCTGGCTGCTGAGTCACAGATGGCCACAGAGGTTGTGGCACTCTGTCCTCCCAGGTGGTGGAAAGGGGAGCCACATGGGTCCAATCTGCATGGTGGGTACAGGGACTCGTTCACCAGCCATTCTGGGGGGGGGGAGGGGGTCGGGCATCTGGGCCCTCCTCGCTACCATGTTCTTCTAACCATTTGCAGGCTGGTTGAAAATGAACTTTCTGCTTTCCCGGATGCTTGATTTGAGCCAGCCAGCAAGTAATTTGCCCTTCTGTCCTTAGCCTCCCCATTCTTCAAGCTCTTTTCCTGCCCTTCTCAAAAACCAACCCTCCAGCCATTCTGGAAAACCTGTGGGGCTGGCCACCGGCACCTTCTAGCTGGAATTCAGCGTCGGAGGGTCAGCCCCAGCCAGGGCCCACCCACTCTATCGGGTCGCCTATTGGCACATACTGAGCGGTACCCACCCAGTCTGAGCACTATAGCCTTCCATAGGACTTATGAGGGAGTGGTGGGCTCTGCAGTGGGTGGTCCCCTGGGCTTGGGGACAGACAGGTCTAGGTTCTAGTCTGTAGGGACCAGGATTAGGTTCAGCTGTGAGTGACAGACACCACCCTAGAGAGAAAAACAGTGCCAAAACGATGGAAATTTATTTCTCTCTCAAACAATCAAGAGCCTAGAGGGCTTCCCTGGTGGTGCAGTGGTTGAGAGTCTGCCTGCCGAGGCAGGGGATGCAGGTTCGTGCCCCGGTCCGGGAAGATCCCACATGCCGCGGAGCAGCTGGGCCCGTGAGCCATGGCCGCTGAGCCTACGCGTCCGGAGCCTGTGCTCCGCAACGGGAGAGGCCACAGCAGTGAGAGGCCCGTGTACCGCAAAAAAAAAAAAAAAAAAAAAAAAAAAAGAGCCTAGAGTCTGGAAGAGAGGTTTCTTAAAGTCAGCATGAATCATTCTTTCTTGCTGCTCAGCCGTCTTCTTCCGAGACTTCCGCTTCATGATCCAAGATGGCTGCTTGGTTCCAGCCCCCAGGAGGAGAAAGGGACAAAGAAGTGCACATCCTCCCTTACGAACACTCCCCAGAACTGCACACCATACTTGCGTGTACAGTGTTAGGGTCAGAATTTAGTCAGATGGGCAAGATGGCAACAAGGGAGGTTGAGAAGAGAGTCTTCATACTAGGAAACCATGGACCCAGCTAAAGATCAGAGGGAGGGGACAATGGACATTGGAGGATAACTGGCAGTCTGTAGCTCGGACTCCTTAAACGTGTTCATGATTTTACCAACCACCCTGGGAGAGGGAAGTTGTATCTCCTACGTTACAGATGAGGAAGTTGAGGCAGAGAGAGACTGAAAGATTTGCCCAACGTGTTTTCTGTTCTCTTTCTCGCCTTCCTTTGCTAACTTCCTTGCTCTTGCCCTGGATCTGGAACATAGCTCCCAGTTCCTCTTGAGAGCTACGTTTCGAGCAGGGTCTTTTCGGACTGATCCGTGGGTTTGGTCACTGGCAATCTGGGCCACCTGTGGGTCTGTGGTACCTCTTCCCAGCAGAGGCAGGCAATGCAGCCCAAACCTGCAGACTTGTCACTGTACAAGGCTTACAAGTCTTCCCCTAACTGTACCCATTTGTTATCGATGCTGGTTTAGGCTCCAACAAACATGAGCTCTGTCACACTGGGCTCCTGAAAAATGTGCATCCCTTTCCTTTTGCACAGCCCATCTGTAAACTAGGACTAAGCTACGTCCTTCAGCTCTCTCAAGGGTTTCTTGACGGGTATCGAGTGAAAAATAATGTGGGTAATGTGTTCTGAGAAATTCAGGGAAAGCTGCTGCCTGAGCCCTCATTGCCACTAAACGATAATTGCCTTGGGCCCTGAGAGGGGAGCTCCAGTCCCAGCAAGGGAGATGTTCACATTGCCCATTCTGTCTGGGGTGGGAGTGGGGGGCGGTGCTGTGGTCTGGAGTGATACCTACTCACTTAGGGAGCAGGAGGAAGTGGAGGGTAGGGCTGGGAGGCCCCTGAAGATGCCCAAGCACAGAGATCCAGAATGTCCCCCTGCAGGTGGGTGGGCAGTAACGATTGGCACAATGAAGTGTCCAGGGGCAGCAAGGATTCAGGCACTGGCCTTAGGCTAGAGGTCACCACCAGCCTGGTGAAAGAATGGGGGAATGGCATACACAGGCCAGGGTCTGCTCCTAGGCAGAGAGAGGAGAGAGGCAGGTTTGCAAATGGATGATTCACCTGTAGAGAACATGGGGAGCTCCAGGAGCCAGCATCTCCTACCTTGGCGACTGAGATGGCCCCAGCTTTGCTTTCCTTGAGTTGGGATGCTTTTGACTGCAGGTAACCAATCCAACTTGGAATGGATAAGGCCCTTTCTTATCCCACATTGCAGGAGGTCGAGAGGAGGAGTGCCTCCAGGCATGGGAATCAGAGGTCCAGTGAAGTCATCAGCGAGCTCAGCTCTTTCCTTTCCTCTGCTTTGCCTTTGTTGGTATGTCAGCCTCAACCTCAGTCTGGCACCCCTCAGGGTCACCATATAGCTGCTGAAGCTCCAGGAGTCACATCCAGATGCCATAATGCTTGGAGATAAAAGAGAGTATCTCTCCCTGTGATGATTAAAGTAATCTCTGACATTCCTTCACGTGTCATTGGCTGTAACTAAACCACACTCCCACTCCCCCTAAACAAATCAGGGACATGGGACATGGAATAACCAAGAGTCAATCTGAACAATATCAGGTAAGAAGGAAACGGATGCTGGCAGACGACCAATGGTGTCTGCCTAATACACTTACCATTTTCGGATTAGGAGACGGTGATTGAGAAGCCAGAGCACCAGCCTTGGGGGCTGGGCTCTGGCAGGACCTGACAGCGAGGTCTTGAAAAGAATGTCTTAGCTTTTGATCTGGGGAGAGACCCTGTGCCCTGGCAGATGGTTTCCTGGACTCCTCAGGTTTCTGGTTCTCCCAGCAGCTTCGGAGGCAAACCTGGGGCAGGAGGAATTTGGAGACGTGGGTGAGGGGATCTCTGCTCCCCTTTGGCGGGTTTGTGTTTTCTTTGGCAGTGAATTACTTAGGATGGATGATTCTAACTCAAATGGAGGCCCCCTCCTCCTCTCCCCTCCCTCTAGCTGGGACAGAACAGGTGGTAGAGGGAACAGAGGGTTCCAGCCTGCGGCTTGCAGGGCCATTCATCACTGGGCATGTTTATACCCCACCTGGGACTGAACTGGGCCGAACAGGTGATGCACTGAGAGGGGGCGGGAGGTGATATGGAATTAACCCTTCTGGCACTGTCTCCAGAAGGGAGCCTGGCCTTGTGACAGAGAGGAGAGGTGCTGGGGTTTGACAGGGGGTGGCTCAAAATGTAGGGCACTCATGCGCCACAGGAAACAGAAGGAGGGGGAAAAATGCAGGAGGCATTTCAACTTTTCCTGTATGTGGAAGATTTGGAGATTAAGAAGATTAACCCAGATTAAGAAGATTGGCTATAGGTATTTCGCTGGGGGTAGGGGTGGGGTATAGAAAACAACCCTGATTTGTAACATTCGCTGATTGCTGTGGTGTAAATACTCTCACCAAGGCTGACTTCAAGCTACCAGTTTTTTGGTAACCAGCTCACAAATCTTGAATATTTAACAACTGGATCCTAGGAGCCAGCCCCAGAATGCCCTGTGTATGAAGCTGTTCATGTACAGGATGGAATTTATTTATTCATTGTTCATTACAAATCACATGGCACCCTCTCTGTGTCCGAAGCCATTGTTCCCGGAACACCAGGCAGACCCAGTGCCTGCTTCTGAGAGCACGCAGGTACAGGACAGGACCGTCTCAGAGTGGGATGGAGTTACTGTGATTGCAACATAACAGGGTGCTGTGGGGGGACGTGGCCTCGAGGCCTCTGTATGTCGTCCCTCTGATGTCTAGACTGTGAGTCTAGGAAGGCGACTTGAACCCGCCTCTGCCCTGCCTGGGCATCTCCTCGTGACCTTGGGCGGCTCAGTCCCTCTCTGCCTGGAGAGAACAAAGGAGGGTGAATGCTCGGGCTCTTCTGGTTCCGTCATTCTGCAATTCTCTACTCTGTATCACATACTGCTCTTTGATCCCTTGCCTCCTCTCTCCCCGCCACCTAAGCCCTCAGCTTGGGCAGACTCTTCATGGCCATTGCCAAGGCCCCAAGGCATTCCCCTAAGCCCTGCTCTGTCTTATTCCTAGCGGTCAGTGTGACAAAGGGGTTGAGGCACGGGTGCTGCGGCTCTCAAAGAGCTGTCGTGTGCTTCTCCTGGGCCCTGACGGCTCCTGGGCCAGCTCTTCCCCCGCAGCAAACCCTCCCAGATTCCAGGAGCACGCAGGGTCGGCCTTAACGCCAAGGGAGGCATCTTACCTGGGCATCGGAGCTCAAACTCCAGCCCTCACCAAACCCTGGTGTTTAATTAAGAAAAAGTGGCTTTGTGAGCCATAAAGGGCTCTGTGATCTCTTTAAGCACGAGGGTTTAGGTTATCCTGTGTGTCGGCTGATCTAACCACTTCCCAAGTTCCCACCTGGGGGAGCCCTCAGGGGCTTCCAGGGGCAGTGCCATCTGCCTGCCCTCAGCAGGGCTTCTTTCTGCGGGGTGGGCAGAGCGGGGGTGACACCTCTGCAGGGTGAGCTTCACAGCACAGACACGGCTTTCTGTTACTTTCTCTTGCACCTGAATCTTTAAATCATCTATGTCTCTTGGCGAGCCGGGGCTGTGGTGGGAAGCTGTTAATAATAGATACCAGTGACTGTCTGGTAACGAATTGCTGAAGACGGTAATTAGCATTTTAATTTAGGCATTTTCTTCACACTCACCTCTGGAGACCCGGGTTTGGATCTGGAATTGGGGTCACCAAGTGAGGTTTGCGTGTGTCCTCCTCCTAAGCCCCCATGGGTTGCTTGTCTTTGTCATGTGGGTTGCCGTAGCCCAGGGCTGAGTGTGGCCTGAGGGGGGCACTGTCTGTCCAGGCTGCAGAGTGGCTCAGCGGGCGGAGCACCGATTTGGAGTGGGGAGGGGAGGGGAGGGGAGAGGAGAGGAGAGGAAGGGAGGGAGGGAGGGGAGGGGAGGGGAGAGGAAGGGAGGGAGGGGAGGAGAGAGGCGGGAGAGGAAGGCAGGGAGGGAGGGCAGGGGAGGGGAGGAGAGGGGAGGGGAGGGGAGGGGAGGGGAAGGGAGAGGAAGGGAGGGGAGGGGAGAGCAGAGGAAGGGAGGGAGGGGAGGGGAGGAGAGGGGAGGTGAGGGCAGAGGAAGGGAGGGGAGGGGAGGGGAGGGAGCGGAAGGGAGGGAGGGAGGGAGGGGAGGGAGAGGAAGGGAGAGAGGGGAGGGAGAGGAAGGGAGAGAGGGGAGGAGAGGGGAGGGCAGAGGAAGGGAGGCGAGGGGAGGGGAGGAGAGGGGAGGGGAGGGTAGAGAAAAGGAGGACGGGCGAAGACAGGAGAGGACAGGCCTGGCTCTGGGAGCGGGTGGGCTGTGCATCGGCCGGCAGGGAGGAGTTGGGCGGGGAATGGGGAAAGGACTGGGAGAGGAAGAGCATTGAACGTTTGGGCTGAGCAGAGAGAGGGCTTCAGGGAGTGGTTGAGCGGGGAGGGAGGCCGTGTGGATCCCCAGTTGTGCCTGTCCCAGGCCAGGGCTGCCGCTCTTTCCCTTCCACAAGCACTCATTTTTCTTGATTTTTCTTCAAGCCCCAGCAGCCTGTGTTGGCTGGAGTTTTAGGACTAAATGGCTTGATGGACTTGCTGTTTTTCTTCCTCTAGTTCACCAAACAAAATTTTAAAATGAGAACAATAACAAAGAAAGTTCTCTCTTCCCTCAGTGGCTAAGGGCTGGGGACAATGTGTTGGAGTCCAGAAAGACACGAGCTCACGCTGTGAGTGTGTAAGGGGTGGAAACACCCCTCACAGCTCCTTTCCCAGATGCCCCTGCCCCCACCCACCTTGGTGGGAGAGGAGGCAGTGTAGGCGGCTCCCTCTGAGACAAATCCCATTTATCTAGCCCTGACTCACAGCCCTGGCATTCAGGGTTGCTCGAAGATAGCCACACACTGAAAACTGACCTACATTTTTCCCTCCATGCAAAAGCATCTTTGATGTATAAGACAGTAGCTCCAGCCTCCCAGGGCTTTGGGGACCAGCCGGAGCCTCGAGGCTGCACCAGGACAGTGAGCGGGTCTGGATGAGGAGGGCAATGTGGGCGGCACTGGAGGCCCACGACGGGTGCAGGGAGGTACCTGGGGACTGAGGGGCTCTGAATGGTCCGAGCAGAGCTGACCAAATTCCAGGATGCTCTTTGGCCCAGTGTTTCATGCTTGTGCCACAGGGGGCTGACGGTAGCTAGGAACCTCGGTTTCCTGTCTCTTCTCTGATATCATCTCTATCACTTAGGAATCTTTAGGTTGCAAATGATAGAAGATAAAACTTGAACTGCCTTAAACAAAACAGGGAACGTATTTGCTCTTGTAAGTGAAAAGTCAAGTGGTAGGTTGGGTTTCAGGTACTGTTTGATCCAGCTGAATTATATCGCCCTAAAATCTGATTTCTTCCTGGCTCTCTGCTCTTCTCCACAGCTTCGTTCTAAGGCTGGGTCCCCTCAGGATCACAAGTTGGTTGCCAGAAACTCGTCTGACTCCATGTTTCTTTGTTCTTTCCAGTGAGAAAAGGAGGTACTTTCTGGATTCTTTTCTGGAATTCAGCATCTCTCATTGGCCTGAATTAGGTCACATGACTATCTTTGACTCAACGACTGTGGCTATGGGATGGTCTGTCAGATTGTCTGAAGCCAGTCCAAGCCCACCTCTAGAGCTGGTAGTGGAGTCAGTCTTGTTTTACCCACAAACAAGTCTGCTCCAAAGGGGGTGGGATGAATCCTCCCTAAGGAAAATGATCTTGAAGGCAGTGATGGGATGTAAGCCCACTCCATCCTATTTGTAATCACCCCCTCCCTGGAATGCAATTGTACAGCCACACCCTCTGCCATGTGACTTATTATTATTATTATTTTGCTGTTTATTTAACATAAAGGCTGAGACTTTCAGGTGCTATGTGACTTAGCAGTGGCTCCTACTTGGTGGGCTGAAGACACTCCCCCATGCCATTGATGTTGGGCTTGGCCATGTGACTCACTTTGGCCAGTGGAATGTTAGGGGATATGATGTGAGCAGAGGCTTTAAATCTGTTTGTGTGGTTTAGATTGGCCTCTTGCACTTCTTCCAGCCACCATGAGAAGAACGTGCCCTGGGTAGCCACTGGTCTCAGAATTCAAGACATGCAGAACTGAGCTGAACCCAAACTGTGGCCTAAAAGAGAGCCAGTCAGCTGACCCTCAGACTATGGACAAGAAAAACTGATGTTTGTGGATTTAAGTGACTGAGATTTTAGGGTTGTTTGTTACACAGTATTATCACAGCAATAGCTGACTAATGCCAATACAAAGAGGATGCTAGATTAGTTAGAGCTTTGACATTCTGGATGTGCAGGGTGAGGGTGGCAATTTCAGAGAGGAAATAGGAGGATTCCCCCCCAAAATCCACTTTTGCTCTCTGGAATCTAGAAGGATGTCTGACCTCCCCTCTGTCAGGATGTCTCATGCCCTTGCTTGCCAGGGGGCCTGGGAGAAAGAGGTTTCTTTTTTGCGGAAAAGATGCCAGAATATGACCTAAAAGAACAATGAGACCCCACCCCAGCCCTGAGCTGTGCTGCCTGTTCCCTGGTGATGGGTGAAGGCAGAGCCAGGAGACAGAGGGCGAAAGAGCCAGGGAGACTCCCTGGGAGCATGTCCTCACAGCAAGCGTGGGGCAACAACTTGTCTGGGCTGGTTTTGGCCCTAACATAGCTGCCTGGCTCTAAGCCTCCGGGTGCAGTTGGCACATTCCTAGAAAACAGCATTTAGATTAAAGTTTTATAGTTTAATCTCTGTTGGAAATGCCTTTAAGAGAATCCAGTTCGAGGGTGAGGAAGAGAGGAAGCTTCACAACGTAAGTATTGACTCTAATGTATCTGATTTCCTAACAGTGGGCTCACCTACGCCATAGCAGTCACGTTCACTGTGACAGGTTAGGAAGCACCGTCACATCCAGCCTCAATGAGTTTGAGTCGGGGGAGGAGACTTACTCCATAGATCTGACAAGGAAAGCCAGGCTCAGAGAAAGTAAGAGCCTTGCCTGGGTAAGCAGCGATGGGTGCCATCCTCCTCCAGGCTCTGGTCCCCTGGCACCTTGCAGCCCACCAGAGACATCTGTTGTGGTCAGGTTGTCTGGCATCTTTGGTGTCCTCCACAGGCCCCAGTCATGGTGAGCTTTGAAGAAAGGGGTCATTGCCTTCCCTTGAGTCTTGGGATTGACCAAGTTGGTACAGGTAGCAGTAGCCCCTCCTGGAGTCCAGTGTGGCCAGACTGGAGGATCTTCTCTGGCCCTGGGGGTCAGGTCCAGGCCTTCATTGGTGTTGGAAAATGAACCTGGACTCTGAACAAGAGTGCAGACCCAAACGCTCCCACTAGGATGAATGACTTACCCCTACAACCCTTAGTTCCCCAGTCTGAAATAACAGAAGTACGCACTGAACAAAATGCCTGGCCCACAGTAACCATTCAACAAGTAGGAGTTACTACATTTGTTTGTGTTCAGAATTGCCAAGATGACAGTGTGGTTAAAACCTTGAATTCTGGATTTGGACTCCCTGGGTTAAAATCCTGGAACTTCCTCTTACTAGGGGGGAATTTCCAAAAATTTCATGTAAACTTCCTGAGCCTTAATTTTTTCGTCTGTGAAATAGAGATCAGAAAAACAATTCCCTGTCGGGTTGTGTAAGGATTCGGTCTGTTAATTCACGGGTCTCATGTCTTGTCTCCACCTAAGTCCTGTGTCCAACGTGCATACAGTAAGCGCTCCATGCATGTGTATTGTCATACGTCATCTACGACTTCTGCGACCCTCACCCTGTTGGCACAGATGCCTGGGATGACCTCGGCATGACCCCTGGCCGCCTTCTGCTCTTCGCTTCCCTCTCGTGCCTCCTGGGTGAGTGCTCCGGCCACCCAGATGGAAGCAGGCTGGGGAGGGCTGAAGTCGGCAGTGGAGGGACAGAAAAGGAGTCGCAAGATAGCTGAGGGCAGTACGGGGTGACCCAAAGTCCTTCCTTGCCCACGGCAAGGGCTCCGCAGCTGCTGGTCAATACTTCATCAACTCCTCAGTCGTTTCATATCTCCACATCTCTAACTTTAAGGGGAGTCTTTGCTGCACAGCTAGGTGTTCCCATGGCAACCTCCTGGCGACACAAAACAGCTCTTCCTCCCAGAATGGGCAGCCTTCTTCCCTGTCTCCTGGAGAAGCCACAGCAGTTGTGCCCCACTGAGCCCTCAGCACCCTGGACAGAAGACCACAGTCCTGCCAGCAGCCCCTTTCCTAACTCACCTAGTCCTAGGGCTGCCTCCGGAGGATGCAGCTGGACAACAGTTTTGACATACAGTCATCCCTCAGGAGCCGTGGGGGTTGCCCGTGGATACCAAAATCTGCAGAGCTCAAGTTCCTTATGTAAAGTGGCACAGTACAGCCGGCCCTCTCCATCCCGGCTTCCACATCCGTGGATTCAACCTATCGAATCTGTAGTTGGTTGAATCCACAGATGCGGAACCTGTGGATACAGAGAGCCGACTGTATATATATTGAGGGCCTATGATGTCCAGTAATGCACCAAGTGCTGGCTGGGGACCCAGCAATGGAGAAGATAGACAGAGTCCTGCCCTCAGGGACTAGAATTCTGGTTGTCATCTATTCAAGAAAAAGGAAAAGGAACAAGACAACTTCAGCCAGTGTTAAGAAAAAGGAAAAGGAACAAGACAACTTCAGCCAGTGTTAAGACAACTTCAGCCAGTGAAGGGAATGAAACAGGGCCATATGGCAGAGGAGACTGAGGAGGGGATTGGGGAAGCCCCCTCAGGAGATGCTGTCTTCACTGAGCCCTGAATGCAGGGGGGAACCCAGCAACCACAAGACACTGGGGAGAGTGCGTCCAGGCAGAGGAGGCAGTGAGCGCAAAGTCCTGAGGCAGGCGTGAGCTCGAGTGTTTAAAGAACAGGTAGAGGCTGAAGGGGCTGGAGTGCAGTGGGCAAGGTGGGCAGGGGGCTCTCTCAAGGATGGCTTTGTGAGCTGGGGTCAGGGATTGGGATTTTATTTTAACTGTAATGGGAAGCCATTTGGGGGGTTTTAAGCAGGGTAGAGACAGGATCTGATATGAGGTTATTTATTTATGACTGCATTGGGTCTTCATTTCTGTGCGCAGTCTTCTCTAGTTGCGACAAGCGGGGACTACTCTTCGTTGTAGTGCGTGGGCTTCTCATTGCGGTGGCTTCTTTTGTTGTGGAGCATGGGCTCTAGGCACGCAGGCTTCAGTACTTGTGGCACACGGGCTCAGTAGCTGTGGCTTGCGGGCTCTAGAGTGCAGGCTCAGTAGTTGTGGCGCACGGGCTTAGTTGCTCCGCGGCATGTGGGATCTTCTCAGACGAGGGCTCAAACCCATATCCCCTGAATTGGCAGGCAGATTCTTAATCACTGTGCCACCGGAGGAGTCCCCTGATATGAGTTTATAGAGATATTTTGGATTGCTTTGGGCTCCTTACCGTCCAGAGTTCCCCTGCCTGGGAAGCCCCACAGTTACTAAGTAAACTGTGAGTTTGGCTGAGAAATATAATTACAGCTTCCCAGAGCTGGTCTTTCTCTTACCCCTTTAGGCCTCAGACTGTCTTCCCAGGTACCTGGGGGTCTTCTCCTCACCCGGTATCACCACTGTTGACACCACCCTCCTCTCCATGCCTTAGATATTTCTGGCTGCTGATAGCAAAGCCTTCACCCCCAAGCCCAGTCAATCATATTCCACCCCACTCCCAAAGCCATTGAGACTTATCCCTGATGAATGGGCAGCCTCAGACCCATGAATCCTTCAGCCAGTCCAGGCCCGAGCGCTCAACCTCTCATAACTCCGTGTTAAGGATGCGAAGTGACACTTGAGACAGCTGGATAAAGGATGAAACAAGGGGACTGATAAGTGGGAAGGATAGCTGTCCTTGCTCACACTGGGCTGGGGGAAGGGCAGAAGAGGGCCCAGCATGAGTTATTACCTTTCCCAGAGAGTCTGCGCCTCAGGCTCCCTCCGGCCCACATGGAAGACAGGCTTCCACTGCCCCCTGCCCCCTTCAGTTTCAAGGTCCCAGAGAGACCCCTGCTTCCGGTGGTCTGAGAAATTGAGAGAAACAAGATACTTTCCTGGGAGCTACAAGGTGCAGATGGGGAGGATGGAGCACTCGACGCTAGCATAGGTCTCTGGGAGGTAGGATGACAAGAAATGGGAGCCCCACCTTGAGTCCCATTGAAGGCAGAAAGGATTCTTTTTACTCGTGACGGAAAACTGAACCAAACTGGCTTAAGTCCAAAGGACTTCATTGGCTCATGTAACTGAATAGTTCAGGGGTAGTTCCTTCTTCAGGTGTGTCTTGATCCAGGACTCCAACAGCATCACCCGTCCTTCCATGTTTTGGATCTGCCTTGGAACAGGCTCCATTCTCAGCAGGCTCTCTCCTCATGGTTGCAAGATGGTTGACAGAAGCTGCCAAGGCCACCTGCTTCCTTATTCATGTCTGGTGGGAAAGAGTCCCAGAATTGAATCTCATTGGCCCTGATCACGTTGACATGGGTCATGTGCTCCTTTATTAATGAACCTGTCATTGTGCAATGGGAAATGCTGGTGGGCTAAGCGAACCTGGGCTCACCCCTGAACCTGAACGTGGGGTCAATTCTAGCTGAATGCATGGCTGGGAAATTTGGGATCTTCTGAGGAAGGGGGAGGGGATGAAATGGACCCTGGAGAAACAACAAACACATGCCACGGCACCACTCAATCTCATTTCTTATTATTCCTCATTAGGTACCCTCATCTCTCCCTAATTATTGATCCAAAACCATTCATGGAAGCTCCAGCTCTATCTCTCCATATAAAACCCTCTGTATCAATCAGGACTCTGGTCGCAAGTGACAGAAACCCAATTAAAATTGGCATGAACCAAAAGGGAATTGTCTCACATAATTATAAAGTACAGAGATAGTGCTGATGGCCCTAGACCCGGGAGGTTCCAGGGACTCTGTCATCGGTATTTGTTCTCTCTCCATCTGCCGGCTCTGCTCTCCTCTACGTGACTCTTTCTGAGGAGGCCCTCCCAGGGGTTTGTTGCAGGAGGGCAGCAGCAGTCCAAGCCCTCATCCCCCTGGTTTGCGGGTGTTCCGCTCAAGTCCCAGGACTATTCTCATTGGTCCATTCCTGACCAATCACTGAGGTGGGGCGGGGCTGGCACAAGTCGGCTGGTCCCGCCAGGTCCCGCGCGTTCCCTGCAGCTGGGGGAGGGGAGGCCCACCTGAGCCGCAGGTGCTGATGGAAAGTCAGAATGCTGTTTCCAAAAGAGAAGCCCTGGAAGTTGGGCAGACAAGGCAACAACCCGCAGCGACCCTGCAGTGACTTTGCCAGCGCTGCGTAACTTTGCATTGTTTTCCAGAAATACCTCCCCCTCCGTATGTAGAACTCCAGGACAGAAATCCCATCTTCCCTTCTGTGGTAGTAGGTGCTTAATAAACCCTGCAGAACAAACACAGAGTGCAGCTTGAAGTTTGATGTTGCAATCACAGCTACTGTGGCTGGAACAGCTGCCTACGCCAGTGCTTCACAAATACCATTTTCAGGGATTCTGTACATTTAAACAACAAGATAGGGGTGAGGAAATGGAGGCCCAGAGATGTGAAGCAACTTTCCCAGGCCACACAGCTGGTAAGGGACAGAGCTGGGATCCTTGCCCCTGTTCTGGCTTTACCTCTCTCCCTGCACTCTTCCCCAACAGCTCCCACACCACTGAAAACGTGAGCTCTAGAGGCCTGCAAATATCAGGCTGATTCGCTTTGGTTTGGTCTCTTTTCTCACCAGCTTCCCTTAGTGTATGGAATAAACCCCACTTGGCACTTGGGCTTGTTCTGGGGAAAAGGGACAGGGTCTGTGCTACCTCCTCTGTCGTGTACCCCCCGCCCTCCAATACTATGAAGGGGGCCTGGTTTCCTTACTGTCACGGTCTTTGCACTTGCTGTTCCCACTGCCTGGAACACTCTTCCTGCAAGTCTCTCAGCTCCTCTGAGAGGCCTTCCTTGAGTAGCTCCCACCATAAACATCACTGTGTTACAGCACTACTCACAAGCTGAAATGTTCCTATTTATTCACCTGCTTATTATTATCTCATCTCATTAAAATGGTAAGTTCCAGGGGAGTAAGTACCTGGTCCATCTTGTTCTGGTATGTGGGATCCTCAGGGCCTAGAACAGTCTCCAGCACGTAGTGGGTGCTCAGGAAATACTTTGACAATGGAAAGAGTAGATGAATGGCCTCACAGAGTTCCCAATGTGCTGTTCCGACTTGATTTCTGAGTTCACCAAGCCCTTCTCCTATGTGTCCCGCCTTCTGGGCTGAGACCTCTGCTTGGCGATCTGGCTTGTCTGCTGCCCACCAGCCTGTTTGCAAGTGGTGCTGTCCTGCGTGCTGTGGGAGGGCTTGTGTACTGACTTGCAGGAGAAATGCCCCAGTGGGTCCCCTAGAGCTCATTTGTGTGTCCCTTCCTGGGTTGCACATGGCCGATGTGGCCTGCGAGGTAGCCTCTGATGGGATGGGTGGTAGCCACACACTGTGCTGCTCTCCACATGGTCTCTGCAGCAGGATGGGGTGGGATGGGGGTGGGTGCTTGGCACCTTCGTCTCCAGCATCCTGATGTCTTGACCTGCGGCTCTGGGGACTCTCAAAGGGAGAAAATGAAGGCACCTCAATGTCTCCTTAGTTACTCCTCGGCCCCTGCCCTTGTCCCTACTCCTGCCGTCATGGCTTCTCTTGGGCTCTCCCAGCCTTTCCTTCAGATATTACCACTTTGTCACCTCCACACTCATTTCCTTATTTTGGGGAATAGCAGACTCTCTCCTCCACCCCTCTCTGCCATCCTAGACTGGAGGAGAGAAGTGACCAGGCAACTCATCTAGACACAGGATCAAACCTGAAGACTCCTGAGAGGTGGGCCATTCCCTGCCCTTTCCCCAGAAAAGAGTCAGAAGGTGAATCCAGAGCATTTACATCACACCAGGTGAGGCCAGGAGAAAGGTGAGAGGTTGGTGCAGAATCCGTTTTAGGAAGTCCCTTGAAGCCACTGCCCGTCGCCCCCACGTGTCACATCCGGTACCCTGAGCTCTAGCTCATTGGCTTCATCGCTCTGCTCTCCCTCACCCAGGCTCACAGCTTCTCATCATTCAGCTCTCAGCTCACGCTTGCTCCACTCAAGAGCACATCAGAATCACGGGAAGGCTGTTGAGCCCACATCACTGGACGGCCCCCAAGAGGTCCCGATCCAGGAGGTCTGGGTGAGACACAGGAATTTGCATTCCTAGCAAGTTCCCAGGGATGCAGAAGCTCCTGGTCCAGACAGTTTTTGACTCAGTGAGGCCTGTTTTGACCCTTCCTGTTAAAGTCTCCTGCTGCCCCCCTTCCTGTCTTTCTCCATGACAACCCTCTGCTGAGCTTTCTTTCTTTTTTTTTTTTCCATAGCAGTTATCTGTAATTTTCTTTGGGGTTTTGTTTGTTTGCTTGTTGTGCATCTCCACTGCAGCAGACTAAATTCCATAAAGTCAGGAACCTGTTGTCTTCCATCTCCTGAGTATCTGCAGCACTGAGCGTAGTGCCTGGCACATAGTAGGAGCTCGAGCAATATGTGTTGGGTAAATGAATAGTGAGCTTTCTGTGCTCTCAAGGGCTCCCCTTGTCCTTAGGAAAAATGTCTCAGGAAATCTGCCTGAATTCAGAACGAGTGTGGAGCAGCTTCAGTGATAAAAATGCCAGAGCTGAGTGAACGTTCCCTGCCCTCAGGCACATGCCCCACTAATGAGCCAAAGGAGGCTATTTTCAAGCAGCCAAATGTTGCTTTTTCACCAGTCTATAATTCTGACACCTCCTTAGACAACATGGAAGATGTAGGCCAAATTATTATTATTGTTGTTGTTGTTATCTAATATTTATTATACACATTGTGTAGTAAGAGCCTTTTCACTCCTGGTTTCTAATCAGTTTCCTGTTCCCTGAAGACAGTCTTGTGAGCGGCCTGTAAAAACCCACCGTGAGCTGGAGGCTTCCAGCACATCTGTTGGGAGACTGAGAGTCAAGGTGGTTTCCAGGCCACGGCTGAGCTGCGGAGAGCCCTCGAGGCCCAGGAACGGCACGGAGGCTGAGAGCACCCATGGGTTGTTTTAAAAGCTCTCATCCAATTGTAGCGTGTGGAGGGATGGAACTTTAAAGCATTTCTTAAGTAAATGATTTCCAACTCTCCCTGCTTTACAAATACCTCTGCCCTAATGTCTTCTTTAAAACACAGCAGCAGGGCCTCCCTGGTGGCGCAAGTGGTTGAGAGTCCGCCTGCCGATGCAGGGGATACGGGTTCGTGCCCCGGTCTGGGAGGATCCCATATGCCGCGGAGCGGCTGGACCCGTGAGCCATGGCCGCTGAGCCATGGCCGCTGAGCCTGCGCGTCCGGAGCCTGCGCGTCCGGAGCCTGTGCTCCGCAACGGGGGAGGCCACAACAGTGAGAGGCCCGCATACCGCAAAAAAAAAAAAAAAAAAAAAAAAACACAGCAGCAAATCCCACACAGTGAACTGTCGACAGCGGCAGAACCACAAACTATGCTGGAAGCGAGGGTATCTGTGTGTGCCCTTCCAGCTGGGAGTGGCAGGGTTGGGGAGGACCGAGGTGTGAGGGTACAGAGCAGGAAACTGGCAGGGCGCCACACCCTCTCACCCTGCAGTCAGCCCCCCTTCCCCTCCCCCATCCAGGAGAGATGGGGAGTGACCTGCGGTCTGGGGGAGCTTCTGCAGGAAAGACACATTTTCTGCCTAACTGGGAGGTGGTTGGGTGGTGATGAGCATTCCTGTTCATCTGGAGGAACGATTTAGCACCAGGAGGCACCTGGGGAAACACCTTCTGAATAGGGAGAGCAGGCAGATCATCTCCCACCCCCACAGGCAGCAGCTCCGAGAACCGTTCTACTGCATGGGCTTTGGGATCCCGTCTACACAGGGAGGGAGGGAGAACATTGGTCGCTGCCTCCTTTGGAAGGAAGACAGGGAGGTAGGTACCAGCCCAGTGTCAAGAGCCAAAGAAGGGAGGGAAGCACAAAGCACAGGTTCTCCCCACCCCCCAACAATGGGCTGGTGTGAGGCGGGCTGGGTAGACGGGCTAAGGCAGCTTGTGGGTCACCCCCAGCCACCTAGCCAGCAGGACACTCAGCTCTGGGCCTCAGTATCTCCCTCTACTGCAGGGACTAAATGGGACAGTGGGTGGGCAATGCTGCACACGTCTGTTCATCGGTTCAACAAATATGTATGAAGCACCTACTATGTGCCAGGTGTCACTTGGGTACTGGGGGTCTGTTGGACACGTCCGCCATGGTCCCTGCTCACTTTCCAGTGGGGAAGGAGGAAGAGAGCAGCCAGGTAAGCAAATATTGTACATGAACAAGATAGCATCAGGTAACTGCAGTCTAGAATATAAAACAGAGAGAAGTGCTGGAGAACGCCCCAGGCAGCTGTGACCTGAGAGATGAGGAGAATCTGGGGAAAGAGCATGCCCCAGGGGGAACAGCAGGGGCAAAGGCCCCCAGGTGGGAACCAGCGCAGAACGTTGGTGGCGGAGGGGAAGGATGGAAAGAAGGGAAATGACTGAAGCGGAGGGAGAACAGGTGTGAGGGGGAGAATTGGGCCGCGGAAAGCAGTTTGCGTTTCATTCTAAGTGTAATGGGAAGTCACTTGAGGGCTTCAAGTGGGGAATTCCTTGCTCTGATTTACATCATTAAAAACCACCCAGGATCACTTTGTTATAAAGCACAAACTAACACACCATTGTAAAGCAATTATACTCCAATAAAGATGTTAAAAAAAAAACCACCCAGGATGCTTTTGGGAATGGAGAGAATGGGTAGGAAGTGATGGAAAACTCTGAAGGTTATAGAGAGAGAGGAGGGGGCTGGGTGGGGAGGGGTGGCCATGGGCAGGTCTGGGATAGGTCTGGGGGTGGAGCCAGCAGCATCTGCTGAGAGTTTGCATGTGGCAGGGGGTTAAGAAGGACGTCTCATCTGGAACCTGAGCCAGTCCTGGAGGCCGGGAGATACTAGGGAGGGAAGTCAGGGAATTCTGCTGAACTCCTGATTCAGGGGAGGAGCCCTTTTAATAAGCCAACCCCCAGGTGATGCTGAAGTAGCTCTTCGCTCTCAAATTCCAACTCCAGAGGCTGAATTCCTTGTGTATAAAAAATATAGCCTGGGGCTTCCCTGGTGGCGCAGTGGTTGAGAGTCGGCCTGCCGATGCAGGGGACACGGGTTCGTGCTCCGGTCCGGGAGGATCCCACATGCCGTGGAGCGGCTGGGCCCGTGAGCCATGGCCGCGGAGCCTGTGCTCCGCAACGGGAGAGGCCACAACAGTGAGAGGCCCGCGTACCGCAAAAAAAAAAAAAAAAAAAGCCTGGGGTCTCCGGTTGCCAAGCAAGGGATCAGGATACAAAAGTTTAAACAGAAAACCACTTGTCAACTCACTCATTACTACTCTCTCCCCATGAAGCCATGGACCCCCAGAGTTCCCTCCCTCAGCAAGAATGTGGGTGCCCTTTCCGAGCAGCTCTTCCCTTCCCAAAGGCCCCTTCTCTTCTTACATTCCAAGATTCAGAAGGTAGTAGGAGTCTTTGAGGTGCCTGCTGCCTGAGTGTGAATGGAGGACACAGGCAGGCAAGAGGTCAACACCACCAAATTATCGATGATTTAAGGGTCCCGTACAAGGCCTCAACTCTATCTACAAGTGACTCTCAGGAATCAAGGTGAGCTGAAAGATGGCAGCCTACCCTCTCAAGGATTCATTTTCTCACATAAAATAACCAGGAGTTTGGCAGTCTAAGGCTGATAAGACCACTTGAGGTCATCAGGGGCCCAGTTTCCTTCTATTTGTCTGTTGTCCCTGCCTAGCCAAGGCCATCACAAGGTCCAAAATAGCTGCTGGACTTCCAGTCATCATGTCGGGCTGGGAGGAGAAAAATGGAGGAACAAAGAGGTTACATCTCATTGGCCAGAATTTAGTGCATTGACTGCACCTAGCTGCAAGGGAGCCTGGGAAATGTAATTTATTATTATTATTATTTTTTAAAGCTGAGGCTTTTGCCCCGGACTCTGTAGTAAGATTGAAGGGGGGGTGGATGTTGGGGCAGTTAGCCACTACTGTCCAAGGACATTAATAGTGACCCCATGTAAGTAAGGTCAAGGCATCCTCCTGCATTCACCTGTAGCCCCTTCACCCCTATGGATCCAGTCCCACTCCTCCCACCCCTTAACTCATCTCCTACTGCACTCCTCTTCCCTCTCTACTCAGGTCTTCAACACATCAAGTTCATTCCCACCTCAGGGCCTTTGCACTTGCTCTTCCCCCGGGGCCTGAAAGTCTTTTCCCCAAGGTCCCTGCATAGCCAGCTCACCTCATCATGCAGGTCAAACGTCTCCCCCTCAGAGAGACCTGCCCCGACCTCCCCCGACAACCATTCTCAACACCATTAACCTGGTTTTTATTTTTTCCAAAGCACTTAGTATGATCTGAACTTATATGTTTTTTGTTTATGCTCCACATGAAGAGGGAAACTTGCTTTTGCCCACTGCCCTGGGCACTGCCTGTTCATATGCAGGTGTATATGCAGATAGAGGAGAATCCTTAAATTTGTGTTTTCTTCTGCTCAGTGGCCTATGGGGTCAGATGTAAGAAGGCTCTTGCCAAGAGGCCCAGCTTCAGTGTAGCAATTTATGTTAGGGATGCCCTTCGTCACCTCCTCGTTCCGTGTCAGCCCCCACATGAGTCTCCTTGTAGAAGGGGTGGTTCCTCTGACTTTCACCATGCCTGCCTGATCGTTTTGGCGGGAAGTGTGACTATAGCTATGGAGCCTTGCCTGTGCTTGGCCACCAGTGCTCAAACTGACTCCAGTCTATGCCTGGAACTCAACCAATACCCCGATCCCTTGTCACCATTGCCCTCTGGATTTCTTTTGCCCTCTCTCTGGGTTGGGTCTCCTGATCCCCGAGTCTCTGCATTTCTTTTCTTGGTTTCCTCTCTTGCTGTGGAGCACAAGCTCCAGTGACTTCCTAAGAAGGAGTGGAAGAGAGTTCAATTTTTTGAGATCTTGCAGGCCTGCAGGTGTGTTTTTCTCTCCTTTCATTTGATAAATAGCTTACTTGAATAGTATAGACTCTCGCTTGGAAATAATTTTCCTTCAGAATTTTGAAAACATGACTCCATGTTTGCTAGTTTCTCTGGAAACTTGTAGACTCTGCTTTTTTTGTCCCTAGGCTTCTGAACCTTTGCAACAACGTGCTTTGGTGTGGCTCTGTTTTCATCCACTGTGGTGCGCAATTGTGGAGGCTTTCACTCCCCAAACCCATGTCCTTCATTCCTGAGAAACTTTCTTGAATTATTTCATTAAATTTCTTTCTTTTCATGTTTCTCTTTATTTATATCCTATTACTCACATGTGGAATCTCTTGAATTGGTCTTTCAGTGTTTGTACCTTTCCTCTCTTATTTTCCATCTCTTTGTCATTTTGCTCTGTTTCTGGGAGGTTTCCCCACATTTGCCTCTCTAATCCATCTATTCCTTTTTTTGTTTTGTTTTGTTTTGTTTTGAGAAAAATCACTTTTATCTGCTTTTAATTTCCAAGAACTCTGTTTTAATTCTCTATTCTCTGAATGTTCCTTTTATTAGAGCTTCATAGATGTAGTATCTTCTCTTAGGTCCCTGGAATTATTAATAATAATCTTTTTAGGTTTTCTTCATCTAACATGGCCTTTGTTTCTGTACATTATTTTTTCTATTTGTTTGCTTTGTTCCCTCTACTCCCTGATGGAGGTGTCCCTCAGATGTCTGGTGACCTAGGGTTCACCAGATCATGATTAAGTACCAAAATGCTGATTGGAAGCTTCAAGATCTTGATGTGCCACTGGTGGGGGAATCCACCAGTGTCAGTACTTTGAGGTCTTTGACTGGGGGCTGGTCAGATTCCCTAGAGAAACTCTCTCAGTCTCCTGCCTGGAGAAGAGTTCTGGCCTGATGGCTTCTGGAGCTGCATAGGGGAAGGGAGCTGGGTGGGGGGTCGCAGCATTCTGTACCCCATTTTCAGTATAGTATCTAAGCTCTTAGCTGGGCCTTGCCTCCTCTGGTCCAGAGAATAAACCTGAGCTTTTGCTGGGGAGACGAGAGGTGGTTACCCAACAGCTTGGACTGAGTTGAGGATCCAGATTTCCCACAGATTTGCAAAAGCTTTTGCTTTGCTCGTTCTTGTTTTAACTCTCACTCATCCCCATATCCTCGGGCTGCCTGTTCCCGAGGCTTTGAAGGCTCTGTGGTGAGAACAGACCTGAGTGTCCTTTAGAGAATCAAACAGCCTACTGTTCTGTCAGGCTGGGACCTCTTGGTCAGGTATTACTTCTCCCTGTTTCCAGCTTCCACAATCGTGTTGCCGTCATCTCCCCAGTTATCCTTCCTATGAAGTTGATGTCTTTAAAAAAATCACCTGCTGTCATTTTAGTAGGGGCTGGAAAGGAACGCAATTAGTATGAGTGTTCGGTCTCCCATCTTGTCTCCTTGTCTTACAAATGAGGGGATTTGGGTGAGAGTTCCAGGCTTCCTATGGAGATGAACAGTAGCCGCGTGTCTGAACCTCATCCTGTGTTTACAGAGATCCTAACTTGATGAGGCTAACCTCGCACTGGGGAGACTGAAAACGCCAGATACACACTTCCTTGTCATCCCTGGCAGGTAGGCTGTGAGTCCATGCCCAAAGCCAGCCAATAAGATGCTTCTCACTGGAGACCTGGGTCAGGTCATCACCGGCCAGGTTCTTGGCAGGCTTTGAACCATGATCCGCAAAGAACCCTGAGTGATACACACAGCTGTCTGTCGGTAGGCTTGGGGTCAGGGCAGATGTGTCTAACGTGACACTGTCCTCCCCATGCTGTCACGTCCTAATCAGCCCTTAGAAGCTGCATCTGGAGCCTCCCCAAAAGGGGCCTTTCCCACCTGAAATTTTTTTTTTTTTTTTTTGCGGTACGCGGGCCTCTCACTGTTGTGGCCTCTCCCGTTGCGGAGCACAGGCTCCGGACGCGCAGGCTCAGCGGCCATGGCTCACGGGCCCAGCCGCTCCACAGCATGTGGGATCTTCCCGGACTGGGGCACGAACCTGTGTCCCCGGCATCGGCAGGCGGACTCCCAACCACTACGCCACCAGGGAATCCCCCACCTGAAATTTTTTACAGCCTCTGTCCTTCTCTGCTTCTCCAAACCTCTCCTCCCCTTTCCCAATCCTTGACCTTTGACCTCCTGTCCCTTACCCAAAGGCAGGCCCCACTCTGTGGCTGTCAGCAATCTTCTCAACTGAAATCAGTCTGACTGCGTATCTTCATCTGCTCTGGCCATGTTTGCTCCTCCTCTGTTTTAGCCAGGTCCTTGCTCCCTGACACCCATAGAGAAGTGCCCCAGCTCTGGGCATCATTATTTAAATATTTTTTAAAATTTACTATTTCACGTGTTTATAACTTGTTCTTCCCACTAGAAATGTAAGTGTCTCATCCCTCCACTGCAGAGCACAGAGCCAGGCAACATGCAAAATGTTCAATAAATATTTCCCCACTTCCCCGCTCTGTTGAGGAAATAAAGTACTTATGAACTCATGTATGATTTTCAGACAAGAATATTGGTAGTGAAAATTATTCTCCCTTATCTGAGCTTAGTTTTCTACTAGCTGTTATTGTGAAAACAATATAACATGAAAGAAATTTTGGAAAAAAGAGGGAGAACAATCACCCATAATTCTCCTTGGCATAACTGTTTTCATTTTTTGTGTATGCATTGCCTTCAAACCTTTTCCTATAAGTGTCCACATGTTTACACAGCTCCAATCTTAGTACTCACTACCCTTAAACTCAAGCTCAAAGACCACTTCTCAAGACAGCTTTCTTGGACCCCAAGCAACTCCCTCCCTCTGTGCCATTACATTTCTCACCCGCTGAGTGTCATTATTTGTTTTCACAACATCGCCAGGAACCAAATTTCCTGGGGGCAGGAGTTGCATCCCATGGGTCTCTGTGGCCTGAGCACAGGGCAGGGCACACACTGGGCACTTCTCATGGTCACAGTTTTGCATTCTGTGCTGTTACTGTGCATTAGAACAGACGCCTTTTCCCCTGTTGCTCTGTAGTTTTTATAACGATCATTTTTAATGGCTCCAGAATATTTCCTCAAGTGGATGTTTCATAATTTAGTTAACCAGTCCCCTACTGGGGAACATTTGGGTTGTTTCCAGTTTTTTTTTTTTTTTTCCTATCACAAATAACACCGCAACAACCGTTCTTGTGCAATATAGTTTATTTCTCCTTTTGAGTAAATTCACGGAATCTTGGGTCAAACAGATCCCCAGCTCTTAAGCCCATTTCAGCCTGGCAGCAACCGACTCACCTGTTTCCATCTCATGGGAGGGACAGGTGTTCCCACAGCCCAGCTTAAACACTCCCTATGATCACACGAACCTGTCTTCCTTGCTTTGCTGAGAGGTCATGGATTGAGTCACCCTCATTCAGCAAATGTTTATTAAAGTGTTACTTATCTTGGCTCTCTAGAGCCTGGTACAAAACCTGGTATGTCTGAGGTGTTCGTAGTGTTCACCTGCTGTGTCTGCCTGTGCCCCTTCCTCTGGCATCAGCTCACTAATTTTCCCCAGAGAAAACCATCCTCCTTCCAGTGCAGTTTCAGTGGTACTGATGCTGTTTTGGGTCCCAGGGATTGACCTGGGCTTCAGACCTGACCACTCAGAGCACTGTATCCCTGCTTGCAGTGATTGGCTCAGGTAAGATCACATGACTTAGTCACAGCCAATGAGTTGCAACCCTGGGACATTTGTGAGAGAAGTCCTTTCCTCCCACTGAACTCAGAGCTGCTGTGAGGATGATGTGTTGATGATGTATATAGTTGATGTATTGATAGTATAGTATAGTATATACTGCAGTATAGACCATGAGGTGATATCGATGGGGGAACATCAGAGCTGCGTGCAGCCATTTTACCACTGTACAAGGAGGCCCCACCAGTGCAAGGAGAGTAAGACTAAGAGAAACAGAGGGAACATCCCTTTACTTATTCCTTCTACATCTATTTGTTAAGCCCCACTCTATGCCAGGCCTGTTCCTGGCTCTGGGGAAACACCTGTGAACAAGACAAGGTGCCCATTCTCATGGAGCTCATGGACATTCTAGTGGGGAGCAGCAGTCTCTACAACAAATAAGCATATAAGTAAGCAGGTGAATAAACAGGATAATTTCTGGAAATGGCAAGTGCTTTGAAGGGTGAGAGTGAGTGGCTAAAGGAGATTAGCTACTTTTACTGGCGTGCGGAGGCGGGGGCGGGGGGCCTCTCTGAGGTGCTGACATTGGAGCAGGGACTTGAGTGATGTGAGGTGATTGCATTCCAGGTGGAAGCAGCCACCTAAAGACCCTGCCAGAGGTGGCACGTGGCACAGGGCGCAAGTATTCTGTTTTGTTTAAAAATCTTTTTTTGTGGTAAAATGCAC
This sequence comes from Mesoplodon densirostris, assembly GCF_025265405.1. Taxonomy (NCBI): domain Eukaryota; kingdom Metazoa; phylum Chordata; class Mammalia; order Artiodactyla; family Ziphiidae; genus Mesoplodon; species Mesoplodon densirostris. Next base: position 154,039,314 of record NC_082663.1, read on the forward strand.
ATAACATAAAATTTACCAGCTTAACCATTTTAATGTGTACAGTTGAGTGGATGCAAAGGTTTTGAAGACATTTTTGAACCCCTGGATTCAGCAGTAACTGAAGTCGTCACTACCCCTGACTTTTCAGTTGTGGAGCCAACAGTCTCCCCATCTAGACCAAGTTTGAGCTGGCTTCTCTGCCACTGGTTCCCTGAGACCTGATACAACCAACGTTGTTGAGTGAGCAAATGCATAAGCCGGAAGTCTTCAGAAACACATGCTACCCCCACAACCCATCAGTAGCCATGGTCTCTGCAGCCTCGTCAGTGCCAGGTACTATCATCAACCAACTTTCAAGCCTAGAATATGAGATACGGGGAGGAAACAACCGATCCAGGGAGAGAGAGAACCAGGACCGGCCTCGCCTCTCTTCCTACAAGTTCTCAGCTCTTATCCATGCACAGCTGGGTTGGGCCTTGCTTTGTTCTCTGCTCTGATGGTAGGTTGTAACATTTCCACCTGGAGGTGTCTTGCTTATTGCTCTGGGGACGTTTTTATTTTTTTATTTAAAGAGAATTTCCGTGGCAGTCTGTGCCACCAAGGGCCTTCGGGAGCCGCTGGAAATATGATTCTGTCTGAAGAACAAAGAGGCAAATTTGCAGAAGATCAAATGCAAAAGCATCGTGAAAGGAGAGGGCTGGGAGGTACAGATGGAAACGGAGCTGGTTCCAGCCCAGGTCTGAGAGCCGTGAATAATGGAGGATCCACACACAGCCCGGGGTGTGTGCCTGTTGGGGGTGTGAGAGGAGATGGGGTCCCCCCACCTAGCTGAAGATATCGCCTCGCCAGGAAGAAGTAGGGCCGGGCACAGCCCTCCAGGCAGGGTCAGCACAAAGGAAAAGAACAATGGAGATAAAGAGGATGGAGTCAAGGGGTGGGAGGGCTGGAGCAGGAGAGCCAGAGGCCTGCAGCTGCAGGGGTTGGGTGTCGCTGCCGTGACTGCATGTGTGTGATGGGAGCTCAGGCATAGGAAAATACAATCCTGGGTTCCCAAGGTGGGGGGCAGGTATCCCTGGGGACTTAGGGGGGAACGCAAAGGACACAGAGCTCTCCCCTTGGATCCTACTGGCAGGGGCGCCTTCTCTGTCAGACCCAGGAAGGCACCTGCAGCCTCCTTTGGGGAGTGTCCTCCGTGCCCCTCCTCCTGAGTCTGCCGGTCCCAGGACCGACTCTGTGTCCCATCACCCTCTGCTTATTCCCTTCAGCTTGCCTTCTCTTAATGGCCCAGAGCCCCTCCCAGGTCTCCAGCGCACCCACCAGGCTCAGCACCTCTCTCTACGCACTCTCAGGCCCAATCCTGAGCCTCCACCCTCCTCAAACTCCTCCCAGCCTCCCCATCACACCACCCGTCCCCGGCCCTCTTCCTGCCCTCTCCCCTCTCCTGCAGCTCCCAGACCTCTGGGTTGGCCTCAGACCCTTCCCTCTGTGGCGGCTCTGACGCATCTTGTCCCCCTTGCCCTGTGCAGCACTGTGTCTCTGGGGACATGGTCCGTCCTTCTGGGAGTGGACTCTCATCATTCTTTTTGTCCACGCAGTACCAGAAACTTCTTTCGGACCAGAAAACGCGAGCTTCCCTTTGTCTAAGCTGAAATGCCAGACATTCTCCCTCTAGGCCTTCCCGAACACTAGGATCCCCCATCAGTCACATCCGCCCCAGCTAGTCAGGGTCACAAAGCAGCAGGGACCACCCAGCATCCCAGAATCTGCCTGTGGATGGGCAGTGGGAGCGCCGGCTGCACGAGCAGCCTCACCTGGCTTCCAGGGGCAGCAGGGACAGGATGCAGGGCCCAGCGGGGCAGGTTGGGGTATCAATGACAAGGGCAAGGGCAGTGGTGTCCTTGTGACTTCTTCCTGGATGACCAGCCTCTTAGCATGATGCTCGGGCCTCCCCGAGGACCTCTAGGAGATCCAAATATTCTTTAATAAGGGCCCTATCTGTTTACATCAGCCAAACTATGTTGCTATTGCTTTGAATCACACTCAGTTCTTTGGTATTAAAAGATCCTGACTTGTCCATCAGTTTTTCAATTTCTGTTGTTTTTCCTTATTCTAGTATCTCTTTAAAAATACATACTTATTCAGTTTAAAAAATAAATGGATGTAAAACAAGATATAAAGTAAATTAAAAGGTCTTTTAAATTATGACTTAAAAATCCAGAAGCCACAAAAGATTTGATGATATCTATCAAAATTGCAACCACCTATCCTACTTTTGGGAATTTATCCTACTCCTATTCTAGTCAATTAATACAGCCTGGAGATTAGAGATCTTTCCTAGTCAAAATGTAGAAACCTTCCTTAACTTCCCCCACCTCTTTTTAAAAATTAAAAAAAATTTTTTTTTCTTTTTATAGAAGAGTATTCCATTGTGTGGACAGGCTGTAGCTCATTGAGCCTAACCCCTTCTGATGGACCCTGAGTTGCTTTCCATCTTTGGCTGCTATAGTGCAATGAATACCCTTATACATGCTGCCTCGTGTGTATAAGGTGGAACATCTATGCAATATATCAAGTGAGAAAATAAGATACAGAACAGTCTATAGGATGTGTTATGTTTTGCACAAGAAAGAGGGAAAATAAGAATATGTCTTCATATTATACTTGTTATACCTCTATGAATATACTCTGGAAAGATAAAAAAAAAGCTAATAATAAACATATTGTCCTTTGTGGTTGGTGGAGGGGATGGGGAACTGGGTGGAAGGGGCAGAGATGGGAGAGAGACTTCCTCTCCACCTTTAGCCTTGTTTTTGGGACCAGGTGAATGTCTTACCTGTTTCAAAAGAAAAAACCAACAACATAAATGAGTGTAGAAGTGGTACGTAGATGTGACCAAAATCCTGAAGATTTCCATTGGTGGCTGAATTTGGGAACGGCTCCATATTGTGGCCTTGGGCTCTTTCTTACGCCCAGACTATTCCTTCACCCACAGGAGCCAACAGGGAGCTGAGGAGAGAAGGGAGGTGGCACCTGCAAATGCAGACTCCTGCCCCACTGTGTGCACGTGACTGCCTGCCGCTCTCATACCTGCCCAGAGCATCCTGTTTCTGGTTCACTGCATCCTGGGGCATTGATTAAGGGACCTCTCCCTGAAACTAGACCCCTTAAATCCTGCCTCCCTCCCAAGAGAACACTCCAGAGGGGCCTGCCCTGGGGAGGGAACTGTCCAGTGACAGGCCATATTGGCCAGGTTCCCATACTCACGTAGATGTCACCCCTTCCCACCAGCACAGCTTTATGACCTGACCTGCACCGGGGAACACAGCAGAGCAGCCCACACCTTTGTCCCCAGACCCTGGCACTCTGTAGAGCCTGAGCTGGGCACACACATTCAAATCTCCCCTCTGCAGCCCGAATGAGGGCCTTGGCTCTGCGGAGAGAGCCAGAGCGGGCGGCTGGGGGAGGGCCCTGCGCCCATTTTGTCTCCAACTGCCTTTGTTCGAGAATAAACACTCCAGGGCCGCCTCCCCCCACCCCCCACCTGAAAGCCGCCTCTGACGGAGAGAGAAATCGTATACAATCTCTGCTTTAGTTGTACAAAAAGTCTGAAATTGCTTAGAGAAGAGGCGGGAGGGAGCCTGGGCGAGGCTGGGGGGATCCGGGCGGGTAATTGCAGGTCATCTATCTGCCTCTGTCAGCTGGCGCCTGCTCCTCAAGCGTTTGCAGAGAGGACTCCTTGAATTTGCTTTTATTCCCCATCTTGCATTACTTACTCTTTCCTCAGCAGCTGTAAAACCTTTTTCCTAAAACTGCCCTCAGGCATAACGAGCAGGAGACATTCGGAGCTGGGAAGAAAGACAGCCCCGAAATGATGTACCTGGCCTTTCTCAGGGTCCCTGAGAGGGTTCCACATAGGCTGGAATTTGCTCTGGGGGAGTTGGGGGGCTTCCACTGGAACTGAGGACAGCAGAGAAGGACACCCACAGCATAAAGAGGGTCCCTGTCTCTTCCTCCCCCACCCACTCAGAGCAGTGGCCTCAGAGGAGAGGTACGAGCCTCCTCCAAATGGGCCTTAGGGCTTAGAACCCGTCAGAACCCACCCAGCCCCGTGCGTGCCCACATGCATCCTCAGGATAGCCCTCCAGCACCCCTGGAGTTGGGTTCCACCTGGCCTGAAGCTGGTCCACTCCCTGAATTGAAGCAAAGGGTTGGGGACGGAGGCTGGGGTGGTGGGTAACGCTATGCAGCAGATGGGACACTGGGGTGAGCAGTCCAGCTCCTGGGGAGGCGACAGGACCAGGGACCACGGGGCGGCCCCATACGTGGCTTATAGGACCCAAGCTGTGCTTTCCTTGGGGGCAGAGTGCAGGAGGGGTGTGGCTGATCCTGGGGGGGCAGTGACATGGAAGCCGTGTGGGGTGATGATACTGCCACTTGCTCACTGAGTGACCAGGGTCACCAGCAGCACAACTCCAGGGGAGACTTTCACCCCAGGAGCCCTTAGCTCCCCCAGGTCTCAGCTTCCTCACCTGCACGGCGGGAGCAGCCTCACCATAATAAGCAAAGGGAGTGTGTATGGCTCACACGATGATGTGTGTCAGGTAGGGCCCGAGCATGTTTCACAGAGGATGCCATCTCCTCCTGGTAAGGCTTGCCACAGGGTCAGGCTGTGGGGCTGTTTATAAACACCCGTTGCGAGTATAAATTTGCCTATTCTACAAGGAGATGGAGACTTTCAGAGTCAGAAGGGTCCCTAGAGACTATCGAGGCCCACCCTTTCTTTCTCACCACCCCAAAGTGACGTCTCAGAGGTTAAGGGACTCCTGGCTCTTCCCCTGAAATCACCGTTGCTGGAGAGGGAGTTCTGGGGCATCCCCTCCTTGTCTCCCACATGTTGGATCCTTCGGTGTGCACAATGCTCCCACCCAGCTCTGGCCTCCTCTCTGCCCGGGAGGGCAGGATGGAATGGAGGTGGTGAACCCAAGACGTGGCCAGCCCACCCGAACCCTGCCTTCCTCGATGGACCAGCCTAAGGTCTCGGTCAGGGCAGGGCTTCATTGCCCTCTGGGTTTTTCCTCTCACCTGCTGTCATGCCCTGGGCATTGGACTGTTTTGCCCTCTTGCTCTCCCCACAGGGCGTGCCCTGGCAGGTGCCTAGGCAGGATTCCCTAAGTGGGTGACACACTCTCAGGAACCCGGAACCTCATCTAAGCCCATTTCCTAGCCTATAAAATGGGCAACAATCCATACGTGAGAGTGCCCTAGGGATCAGCATCTTCTCTGACAGGGAAGGAAAGGGTTCCAGGCAGGCCAGTTGGCCTGGACCTCCAGTTAGCAAGCCTCAGGTTCAGACTCCAGATGAGGTGATACGTAGATGCAGAGACACGCTCTGTCAGGATGGAAAAAAGGGCACTCACCACTCAGTGCTAACTGTTGTCACCCTCGAGGGCACTTTCTCTCATGATCCCTAGGGGTCCCCTGTTAGCTCAGGATCTGTCTAGAGCCCCACCCCTCCCTCTCCTCCAAGCCTCAGCTGCTCTCTCTCCTTCACTGCTCGGCTCCAGCCACAGTCCCCCTTGTAGGCAAGCCTCCACTTCAGGACTTCTGCCTTTTCTGTTCTCTTTATCTGGAAGGTTCTCCCCACAGACCTCCACGTGCCTCACTCCCTCTCTTCCTTGGATCTCTGCTCAGAAGTCACCTTATCAAAGAGGACTTCTCAAACCTCCCCCTCCAACCCCCCAGCCCCTCACCCCTCCACCTCCCCTCACCCCACTCCACACCCCACCCTAGGAAAGTGGAGGCCCTCCTTCCCATACTCCCTACCCCCGGGCACTTAACACCATTTGACCCTTTATATGTTTTTTTCTCTACTGCACCTTGAATGTAGGTGGCTATGGAAACAGAATCTTTAGTCTTGTTCCCTGAAGTCTCCGCAGCTATTAGAACAGTGCCTGACACATAGTAGGAGCTCTACAAACATGTGCTGGATGAATGAAGGAATTATTAAATGTAGGTATTTAAATTATCCCAGTTTCTACAAATAGAACTACCATATGACCCAGCAATCCCACTACTGGGCATATACCCTGAGAAAACCATAATTCAAGAAGAGTCATGTACCAAAATGTTCATAGCAGCCCTATTTACAATAGCCCGAGATGGAAACAACCTAAGTGTCCATCATCAGATGAATGGGTAAAGAAGATGTGGCACATATATACAATGGAATATTACTCAGCCATAACAGGAAACGAAATTGAGCTATTTGTAAAGAGGTGGATGGACCTAGAGTCTGTCATACAGAGTGAAGTAAGTCAGAAAGAGAAAGACAAATACTGTATGCTGACACATATATATGGAATTTAAGAAAAAAAAATGTCATGAAGAACCTAGGGGTAAGACAGGAATAAAGACACAGACCTACTAGAGAATGGACTTGAGGATATGGGGAGGGGGAAGGGTAAGCTGTGACAAAGCGAAAGAGCGGCATGGACATATATACACTACCAAACATAAGGTAGATAGCTAGTGGGAAGCAGCCGCATAGCACAGGGAGATCAGCTCAGTGCTTTGTGACCGCCTGGAGGGGTGGGATAGGGAGGGTGGGAGGGAGACGCAAGAGGGAGGGGATATGGGAACATATGTATATGTATAACTGATTAAATTTGTTATAAAGCAGAAAAAAAATAAAATTAAACTTAACTGGTAAAAAAATAAATAAATAAATTACCCCAGTTTCTGTAACCCTTTGGGAACATTTCTTGCATTTTTAACAAACAAGGACTCAAAAAAGAGTGTTTACTGGAGACTTGCCTTTCTGCCCTCTGAAAGCCTCCGGGGATGAGCATGGCTGTGGGTGGCTAAGACTAGGGCTCCTACCCACCCTGGGGAAGGGGAAAGACTGAGCTGTGGTGAGTGCCAGGGGCCAAGAATGTCCCCCTTTCAGGGACGGGGATGTGGAGGGAGCTGTGAGCCACAGAGAGGAAGCAGCTCAGTCTACGGCCCCGGGGGTCAGAGCTCTGTTTTACAGAAGTCCCAGTCCTGGAGGATCCCAACTCAGAACTAATTATTCACAGGCCATGAGGGGCACCTTCAGAAAGGGCATTTGCAGGATGAGTAGGAGCTGCTAAGGCGACTTGAGGAAAGGAAGTGTGAGGATGGGGCAGATACAAATACATGGACAGAGCGTGTTGGGCAAATAGACAGTCTTCCTCAGGTGCCATCAGGGGTCCTGTGTGAGAAGAGGGCACAGGTTGGTAACACTGGATGAAACAAAGTGAAACTGACATACTCGTCAGAGCCTTTAATACACATTGTCCACTGTGGCTCTCCAGGACAGGATATAGTGTACCCCACTGGCTTCATGGAGCACCCATGAAGGCCCATCTAACTCACCCCCGCAATTACTGACAAGAGCGTAGGGACGCTCGGCAGCGGGGGGAGGAGTCTGAGGTAGGGGTGAGGCAGAAAGAGAAGGCATGCTGGAGTAAGTGAAGCTGAGGCCCACTGGTAAATTCCCTGAATGCCTTGCAAAGGAGTTAGGACTCTGTTCTATAGGAAACTGATATTGATGCGGAATTTGCATTTAACTTGTATCTACTTATTGACTCTAAGACAAGGCACACAGTCGAAATGCTACAGGGACTTCAGTAAAGAGATTGGCCTGGAGCTGGAGCAAACTGGAGCACATGTGTCCTTGTAGGGAGGGAAGGGCTGCTACGGACTGCCTTGTGCACTGCAGATGTTCAGTGAGCACAGATCCTGGAAACTACTACATGAATGGTGCGTCCTTGAGCTGTGCAGTGCACATCCTGAACTCCTGTCCATGGCAGCCCTGAGAGGGGCATGCTCACTCAGCTCCAGTGAATTGCTCTCAGATGAGAAGGCGTGGTAGACTAGTGTTCACCAATATCAGAACTAGTGAAACTAGTGTTCACACAAGACTGTACGTCTCAGCCTCCTTGGAATGTGGATGGGCCACATGACTATATGCAGCCAATGACAAATAAGCAAAAGTCAGATATGTGTAGCATGTTGAGACTGTGCAACAACCATGTGCTCTCTTCCTGTCTTTTCTCCCCCCGAAGCAGCAACTGACAAGGCCACATGTCTCAGATGCTGCTAATTGATGATGGCACCTCTGTCAGCCTGGGTCCCTAAATGACTGTGTGGAGCAAAGCCCCTGGAACACCTGCACTGGACATGCCATGTGAGAAAGACATCTGTGTGGTAAGCCCCTGAGACTTGGAAGTGTTTATTACTGCAGCAGAGCCCAGCCTGTCCTGACTATAAAGTAGAGCAAATGTCCTGACTTCTGATTTTGAAGAGAAATCTTCTGGTGTTACATGTTGGGCATCGATTAAAAATAATACTTCATATGGTGCAGGCCAGGCAGAGTCCCTCTGCAGGCCAGGCATGCACTGACCACTGGTTTGCAACCCACAATCTCTGGCTATGCTATGGCGTCTTAGGGAACTGTACATAAGACATGAGCTAACTCATGTTTTTTGCACTTTCCTGGGCAATCTCATAGCCTCATGAGCGTACTGGGACAGAATGAGACTCTCTGGTCTATGATTAACTGGAAGAGAACGGCTGGTTACAAACAGAGGAAAAGAAGGCAATACTAGGGCTCTTTTAAAAGCTGCTGGAAAGCAGCATCGGGGCGTTTGAACGCCTGTGACAGCAGCTATGAGACTCTGGCTGAATCAGCCTGGAGTGAGACAGGAGATGGTGATTAAGCTCTGCTTCTTGGTGTGTGACCTTAGGCAAGTCATCTCACTTCTCTGAGCCTCATCTTCCTTGTGGAGAAGTTGGGGATCATGGTACAAACCGCTTTGCAGGGATGTTGATGGGAGGAGATGAGACATGTGTACGGCACTCAGTTCACAGGAAGGGCTGGATAAATGCCAGCTCTGGTGGCTCTTATTCTCTTTCTGTCAAGCCAGTCAGGGGCACAGAGCTGCCACTGCAGGAGACTCCCTCAGGGGTGGGGCCAGGATTGGCCTTCCTGAGACACATAAAAGCTCAGTGTCCTGTGGACTGGTCAGCTGCAGCCGGGCTGAATTTGTTTCCTGTAGCTGCTATCACAAATTACCACAAACTTGGTGACTTTTTAAAAAAAACATATAACCTGAAATGTATCATTTTAACCATTTTTAAATGTATAGTTCAGTTGTGAAAGGTATATTCACATTGTTGTGAAACAGATCTCCAGAAGTTATTCATCTTGCTAAGCTGAAATTTTGTATCTTGGTGACTTTTAAAACAAAACAAATTTATTGTCTCACAGTCTGGAGGCCGGAAGTCTGAAATCGTCTCAAAGTGAAGTTAAGGAGTGGGCAGGGCTGACTCCTTCTAGAAGCTCTAGGGGAGAATCTGTTTCTTTGCCCCTTCTAGCTTCTGGGGGCCCCCTGCACTCCTTGGCTTATCACCCCTCCCTCCCATTGCTCCAACCTCTTGCTTCTGTTGTTACATCTCCTACTTCTGTGTCTAATCTCCCTTTTCCTCCCTCTTATAAGGACACTTGTGATTGCGTTCAAGGTCCAACTGGATAATTCAGGACAGCCTCCCCATCTCAAGGTCCATAACTTAACCACACCTGCAAAATCCCTTTTGCCGTGTAACGTCATATTTTCACAGGTTCCAGGGATTAGGACTTAGATATCTTTGGCGGGCACTGTTCAGCTACCACACTGGCCACTGTCGTTAGCTCAGGGCCCGGGCTCCTTCCCCCGGCAGCCAGGAGCAAGGTCGGGAAAGTTGCCTGAGATGGAGGCATGGTACAGTGGGGCAGCAGGACTTGGGGGTCAGCCCGATTCTGCCCCTGGCCTGGCCCTCACCCTCTATGAGACCATGGCAGGTTCCTGCCTCCCACTCTCAGCTCCCTCAGGACCGTTCATTGAAACAACAAAGCACTGGGGATATAGAAAAAACTTGCCTCTCTCATGAAGAATCTGTTCTAGTCAGGGAGACATGGAGAATGAAGACAAGCCCATGGAATGAGAGGCAGTGGGAGTGCTAAGCAGAAACAGGAAGCAGGGACGGGAGAGGAGGATGGAGCAGGCCCCCTCTGGGCTGGGAAGATTTAGTCCACACACATTGATCAGGCACCTGTTATGTGCCAGGCACTGTTCTAGCGCCTGGGACACAGCCAAGAACAAGACAGCCTTGGCCCCCGTCCTGGAGGACGTCCTGTTTCAGCAGGGGACAAGCCAGGGAGTAAATGGATGGGATGAGTTTCAGACAGTGATGAGGCTATGACAGAACTAAAACGGTGTCCTGGTGAGAAAGAAATGGGGCCACTTTAGATGGGCTGGTAAGGGAGGGCCTCTGGGAGGAGGTGACCTCTGAGGAAGAGTCAGTGTATGAGGACCTGGGGGGAGAGGGTACCAGGTGGAGAGGACAGAAAAGGCAACATAGAAGTGATGAGCCTAGATTGCCCAGTATGGTGTCTGGGTAGCAGGTCCTCAGCAAATACTGTGTGCAGCCACCAAGAGCTTGGGGTGGGGGCGGGGATTCCTTGGACGGGACACCAGGTCAGGGGCTTCACAGTCCACCTGTTGTGGCCAGTGCTTCTGGACCATTGGTCCCGGCAGTGGACACAGCTGGAACAGACCCAGAGGAAGGGCCTGCCCATACCTGGTGGCCACCTTAAACAGAATGAGGGCAGGGCCCAAGCCCCAGCTGCACCAGTCCAGGCCTGGAACAGCTCCTGTCAGGAAGGAGCCCGCCTTGGGTGCCCCCGCTCCAGCGCGGAGCCCTGTTTCCTCATGCGGGCTGGTTTCTTTAACGAGACCATCTGTCTGGCTTTCCTCACTCTGCTGAGCATGATGGGGCCATCCATCTCCCCTGTCCCCATCCCCGTCTGCCTGTCACCGCCCAGGCCCCCATTATCCCTGCCCGGCTCTGAGGGGGGCCGTGGCAGTTTTCGCCTCCGGCCTTCGTGTTTATTCTCTCATCTGGCCACATCTGGCCTCCGTGCTGAGTCACTCGCTCCATCTGCCTGTCCTCGCTGTGGGACGGCGGCCGTCTCTTCCTGGCTCTCCCTGTGCCACGTGGCAGCCCACGCGTGCAGCGAGTGCCAGGGTCTGCAAGCGTGGGGACAGGACCGTGAGCAGCTCTGTGCCAGCCTGTGCGTCGGGGGTGGGGGCCCACTTCAGGGCCAGCTTCCCATGGAGGCTCCCCTCAGCCCCCCAGGGGCACGTGGCCCATTTGCTGAGTCCCAGTGAGGGTGGGCCCTGCCCGAAGGCCACAGCCAGGCCCGGCAGGAACTAAAATGCCCATGTAAGCCCAGCTGTGCTCCATGCCAGAGCCTTTCCCTTTTGCATCTGAGCATGGAGGATGGGCATCTCCATTTGCAATTCAGTCCCAGCAGGGCTCTTCCCAGGACCTAGAGCTCTGAATCTGAACAGGTTCTGAGTGTGACTTTCTTCGTATTTTTTGAAAAACAAACGAGTTGAGCTGAGGGAGTATGATACCATCATGTATCCCACAGACTCAGCACCTATTTCCCCTTTCCTCTAGCAACACAGCCCACATTTTCCTTACGCCCCTGCCCACAATTCCTGAGATTTGGGCAGGGCGGACATCAGACTTGGCTCCAGGAGAGGCCACATGACCAAGAATTAGCCAATCAGAGCACTGCAAACACCCTCCGCCTCCCCACATCAGTGATTGGTTCTGGGTCATGTGGGCACCAAGCTGGGCCAGTCGGGGCCAGACCTTTGCTGAAACTTTTCTAAGAAAAGGGATGCTTCTTTCTCCTGGGCCTGTGATTGAGCAAGATGTGGGACCTCAGTGACTGGCAGCTGCCAAGGGGTAAGAGCCAGCCTTCTAGGGAAAACAACACAGAGGAGAGCAGAGCCAAAGCGTGAAGAATGAAATCAGTCCTAACGAGCTCCTAGATCCAGCTGGGCCTGAAGCCAGCCCCACCTCTGGACGTTTCCATTACTGATGCCAATACATTCCCTTTAGCAATAGAGTTTGAGGTGGGTTCTGTCACTTGCAACCAGAAGAGTCATATGTGATACATTCCTGAAAGGGGCTAACACCTGCTTGATGTGTAGGAGGTACTCAATCAATACTAATTTTAAAATAAGGCCTTTGTGAAGAAAGCCAATCTCAAGAGCTAACGTATCATACGATTCCATTTATATAACATTCTCAATGTGGCAGTCATAGAGATGGCAAACAGATTCGTGGTTGCCAAGGGTTAGGGATGGTGGAAGTGGATGTGATAGTAAAGGGTAGCACAAGGGACATCTTTGTGGTGATGGAACAGTTGTGTATGTTGATTGCTGAGATTCTCGAATCTCCACAGGTGATAAAATGACAGAATGATATGCACACATGGTACCAATGCCAGTTTCCTGGTTTTAGTGTTATACTAGTTGTGTGGGATGTAACCACTGGGGGGAAATGAGTGAAGGGCACATGAGACCTCTCTGTGTTATTTTTTCAACTTCCTATGAATCTGTAGTAATTCCGAAATAAAAAATTTTTAAGTTTTTTTGTAGGCTGTCACAATCCAGCAGTTCTTGGGCCTGAAATAGCAGAGTGCATGGATGTTGGAATCCCATGGACCCAAGTTTGTATCCCAGCACAGCCATTCACAAGCTGAGTGATCTGAGGTCAGTCATGTCTCTTCTCTCACCCTCAGTGTCCTCATCTGTGAAATGGGGCTCATGGGCCTAACTTGTAAGGTGGTTATGAAGAGAAAATAAAATGAACCGTAATTTGCCTAGCACCGTGCCTGGCATATGGGAGGCAATAAACAATAGTTGATAGATGCAGCAGGATATAAACACAGGGCTTAACAGGGAGGAATATGGTGGGGGGCGGGGTGTCGCGGTTTTGGGCTCTGGAGCCAGCCTCCCTGGGCTTGAATCCTGGTTGTCTATCTCCCTGGCTGGGTGACCTTGGCCAGGCCACTTGACCTCTCTGGTCCTCACTTTCCCCATCTGTAAAATGGAGATTAAACTAGTATCTACTTTGTAGGCTAGTTTTGAGGATTAAAAGAGATAATGCACCTGAGACCATTTGGGAGTGCCTGGTACTTGGCAAGGATGATAAACGAAGTTTTGAGTGCCCACTGGGTGGGGAGCCTGGCTCCCTGGGTGGAGATGGGGGTGAGGCGCCTGGCCATGCATTGGGGTCTGTAGCAACCTCGCCCCAGGGAAGCCCCGACTTCCTGGGAACCAGCCCCTCTGGAGGTCCTCCTTCAAAAGTCCGGCAGCCAGTGATGAATCCCACCCCTGGCCAAGCAAAAAATCTGATCCCAGGCACCAAGGCATCCCTGCCCCCAAGATCCAGGCTTCCCCCTTCCCGCTCCTGTCCTCCCTGAGGAGGGAGCACACAAACCTGAACTGGACTCTGCAAGGAATGGACTCTGAGGTACAGGCTCCCAGGAGAATGGAAAGGAAGTAGGGTTCACGGTCAGAGAAAGAAATTATGGGGACAGTGGGGGCTGGGTGGTGTGGGTCGAGAGGGTTGGAGAAGTCCCTCTGTCCCCAATCATACATTTCATGGTTCGGTTGTGGCTTTAAGATGCCTACAAAGCCATCATCACCGAACACATCCTTTAGGTTAAACACTGCCCACTCCTGTGTCCTGTTCCTCTCTTAAATCTAGAGGAGTAACATATTAGAAGCCACTACAATGTGAATTAATTTATGACAGGGTGTGGGGTGAGGCCCGCTAAAAGTAGACAGGGGAGGGGCGTAGGAACAAGGGGAGAATGATGTTGAAGGCAAACTTTGCCTGCCCTGGCTAGCTCTCGGTGATAATCTATTTAAAGGCATCCCCTAGCTGTCCTTGTTGATGCAGATCCATTTGAACAGTTTCAGGGCTGCAGTCTTTATTTAATGCAGTTCTGAGCCTGGCAGCACCAGGGCCCAGAGCTGAGAGGCGGCTGGCTCCTGGCAATGCTTGATAGCGAGGTGAATGTGTGGAGCTTCTGAGTACGAGAAGCAGCGGTGCCAGGCAGCAGTGGCCACATTTGACAACCCAGCTTGCTGCTGCTGGGATGATGGAGCACATTGGAGGTGAAAATTCCCACCCTGGAGCCAGGCAGGGGCATTTATGAGAAGGGACTCTCAATTTTAAATGAGCTGGTGATCAGCAAACAAGGGAATATGTGGCCCATGTGGCAATCTATTCAGGAATGGGTGGATCCAGGACTCCCTGTGAGAACATTTAGTAGTTCCTGAGACCACAAGCTTCCTATTTAATGTGGCGGGGGGAGAGCATGTCTGTGGCCAGGCGAAAGTCCTGAGGTTCTTTCTGATTGGTCTGGCTAGGGTCACATGCCCATTCTCCAAACCAATCACTGCGAATGGGAGGATGGGATATGCTGAACGTCTTGGCCCACCCCAAGGGGCCAAGGGAGGTGGGGAGGGTGTCAACTGTATCCAAGCCTCACAGAGGGCCAGGGGCCTAGAGCAGGGCCGACCTGGCTAGGAAGCAAGTAGAACACTAGTTCATACTGATGGCTCAGCCTGCATTCACATGCTTTATCCAACTTACCCCTCTCAACGTCTCTGTAGAAATTCTCCTTCCCATTTGACAGATGAGAACACTGAGGTAGAGGAACTTGCCCAAGGTCAAATACCCAGAGAGGCAGTCCATTCTCATTCTATTTTATTCCAAATTCTTTCCAACATTTCCTGGTCCAGACTGTCCTCTCTCCCTAACCCCTGATATTCCAGAGCACTTAGACTCCTAGATTTGGGACCTAGAAAGGATATTAGAGTTCATCTAGTCTCCTTCAGTGACATACTGAAGGCCACACAACAGTGAATATAGCACAGATACTAGAATCATATCTAATTGTCACTTACCTCCTATCTGCCCCACTGCTTGTGAACCTGGTCTTAGCTGTGTGGCCCTCATTTGCTCGCTGGCCTCAATTCCTCACTTCCCTGTGGCCTCACACAGTCCCCAAGGCCTGTGAGGCTAGGATGCCTTCGCTGATAGGCTGTGCTTTCCTGGGTCCCAGTGCTACAGCTATTTACATGTGTCTTACTCTTCCTGTATACCATTTTCTTTCTAGCTAATTGCTTTGTTCTAATTCTTTAGAGGTAATTTTCTTCTGTTACTTTATTTTTACAGTTAAAACCCTCCAATTAATTTCATAGTTCTTGAAAGTTCTCACATAAGTTGCCCTAAAAACCCTTGCAGTTTAACCGTTGCATGTGATAACGATGTCTCAGGCAGCCTGGTCATCCAGTCATTTGTACCGCATCCAAGACTTAGGCACATTGGTTGCATTTGACGTTCATAAGAGCCTTTCAAGAGTAGCCTCATTTTACAGAGAAGGAAAATTAAGGCTCTAGTGCCCTGGTATGAGCAGAACTGGGATTTGAACCACCCCCACCCCCCACCCCCCACCCCCCGCACGTCCTGAGCTCCTGGGCTCTCTTACAGGGAGTCTAGCTAGTGCTGGGTCCTGACTCCCAGGTGCACTTCTGACCTTCTGGGGTGGCCCTAGAGGGAACTTAGTGGCCATGCTGGCCCCACCCCTGGTGATTCTCTGCCCATCCCTGGATCCTGCTCTGAGAAACTGCCCTGGCAGGCAGAAGGATACGAAATCCAGGGACATAGGGTCTCAGCATCTGCACGTGGATGGGAAAAAGACAGTAGCAGCACCAGTCCCTCCGGGGGAGACGGAGGGAAAAAACGCAGCATCAACTACATTTGCAGAGAAATCAAAAATGATTTCAAATTCTGTTTTCCCGGTCTCTCTCAGCACATCCCCTGGCGCTATTTTATTTAGTAAATAGGAGGCCTACTTGTTATTCTCAGTTATGACATTAATTCTCCGGGTGACCCTTGGCTACTTACCTCCCTACTCGGAGCCGGTTTCTCTATCACCACCCGTGCAAGGACAGAAACATGCTCTCACAAGAAGGGAGCGCCCTGCGTCTGGAACAGACCTGGGCCCTCATTACCCAGCAGGCACTGCAGGTGGCGGCACAGGGTGGCCAGCGAGGGGTGGCCAGCATCTTGGCTCGAGGCGTCTGCTCTTACTTTCTGTCTCTCTCCTCTTGCCTCACCACAGACTCCTCCCCCTAACTGTTTTTTGGTACCTGTTAGCTTCACAGACTCTTCTGCCAACCTCCCTGTCCTGTTTGATTCTGGAATTTTCTCTTGCCCCTGCCCCCAACCCCCAGAGTTGGGGGAGGGGTGACGGCAAGTTCCCAGCTGGGTACCAGCTTCCACCATCTTGTGGCTGGGTCGATATTATCTTCTTGTTTTTCCAGCCATCTCCCCTCCTTGGGGGTCAAGGTTGCCATGGGTAATTGGCCTCGAATTTGTTTACCTCAGTGCTCAACATTCCTTCTCCCCCACGTGTCTCCCTCACCTCTCCCTCTGTTTCCTCCATCCCACCGTGGCTCCCTAAGCCATCTGGAATCTCAGTTCCCCTCTCCCCCCAACTTGTGAGCCAGAGAAGGCCAGTTTGAACACCATGTGGGAGGCCCAAGCTTCCCTCGAACATGGGCAGCTGGATTCAGAAAACAGCTCATCGGCAGCAAAGGAAAAATACAAATAATGAACCGCAGAAACCTGGGGCTGGGGTTTGGCAAATACAGATGAAAGCAAGTCCCTGATGACAATTTCTAATGATTTTTGCTCTAGTTCAGAACTGCAAACTAATTTTGAAATATCGGTTGTCAGGAAAGAAAGGGTTCACGTGGGGGCGGGAGTTTCTCTATCTATCACCACCCGCTCAAGGACAAAAACATGCTCTCACAATAAGGGAGCGTCCTGAGTCCACTTCTACAGGAGGTGGGGAGCTGCGCGGGCTGGGAGGCTCTGAGCGCTCACACGTGAAAAAGTCCCCGCTTCCCCCAGCTAAGTTACCTCGAGGATCCTCGGGGAGGTAGGCAGGAAGCATTGTCCTTTGTTGTTGTTTTTAATAGAGAAGGAAACTGAGGCTGAGAAAGAGGATCGTTTCTATCTGTGATGGTCTGAGGCTCCCATCCGGGTCTTCCTGATGAACCAGGTGGGCAGCCTCCACGGGGACAGAGATTTCCTTAGCTTAGGGAGGACTTCAGGTCAGATTTGTGACAAATCCTCTCTGAGACCCAGGGTGACAGTCAGCATAATTAATAACCTGAAGGGCCAGGCGCTGATGCATCAGAGCTGTGGCCAGCCATGATATGGAGCAGGTCCAGAGGGGCCTGGAGGCCCAAGGAGGCCAGAGTGGCCAGGACAGGGGAGCTAAGGGCTTCTGGGAGCTGGAGGCAGCAGCTACTCACCACCTGGGATGGAAGCCACCAGCTCACACCACCAGGTGTCCCAGCTGACCCTCAGCACTGCTCCATCAGGCACCTGGACGTGGACCCAGCATGCGTTCTTCCACAGAAGCCAAACCTGCGCCATGCAGCTTCCTGTCCTCACAGCGGCCTGGGAGGCGGGAGGGGGATGCGAGGCCAGGCTCCAGGTCACTCAGCTCGCTGACCTCTCTTGCTTTTGTTTCCTCGTCTGTGAGTTGGGGGCAATTCTGGCACCTGGTGCTCTGGAACTTGGGGCGGAGAAGACAAGCTTTGTCCGGCGCTTGGCCTAGAGCCCGACATGAGGCTACTACTCAATAGCTGTTCGCTGTACTTCTGACTTCCATCCACCCCAGCTCTCGTCTCATAGGAATGTGCCCACTGAGCAGTGAGATGAGTTATAGTACCAAGTAGACCAGCATCTGTGCAACCGGACAGAGCAGGGCAGCTGCAGCCACAACAGCCCTCCCCGTTCCAGGCCCCTTCTCCCGTCCTTCAGCCTTGGGGCCAGCTCGTGGGACACCACACAGAACACAGTGTTCTTTTTTTTTTTTTTTTTTTCTTGCGGTACGCAGGCCTCTCACTGTTGCGGCCTCTCCCGTTGCGGAGCACAGGCTCCGAATGCGCAGGCTCAGCGGCCATGGCTCACGGGCCCAGCTGCTCCACGGCACATGGGATCTTCCCGGACCGGGGCACGAAGCCGTGTCCCCTGCATCGGCAGGCGGACTCTCAACCACTGCGCCACCAGGGAAGCCCCACAGTGTTCTTTCCTGGGGTCGTGACAGCAAAGGTGGGACAGCCTGGCTGGTTCACCTGCTGGGCTCCCCAGATGGGCTCTGGAGGCCCTGCCCAGACCTCATACTACCTTCAGTTGGAGCAGGGCCAGGAAGAAGGGCCAGAGGCTGCTTGAAGGAGGCCCTTCCTTGCAGAGACCTGCGGGGGCCGTGCGGTCAGCACACCGCCTCCTGAGGGGCCCTTCTCCTTTGAACCCCGTTGCACCTTTGGAAGGCAGCCCTGTCCCTTGACGCGAGGCTGCCTACTCACTGCACGTGTCACTGCTGCTGGAGACCACATCACCCGTGGGCCGGGGTGTCAGGCCAGGCACAGGGATGACAGGGAAGGATCTGACCAGAGGTCTTTCCTTCCTCTGGTCCACCTACCCGATGTGTCTCACAGGAAGCTACACAGCGGCCTTTCAGATCCATCACCTGGCAGCAGCGAGGCTGCCAAGGCATCGATCAGACCTCGTCACCTCACTTTGGAGAGGATGCAGGGGGTGCAGGGTGGGGCGGGGGACCAGGTTGGAGATGGGGGAGGGGGAAGGGGCTGGTGGCTTTGCAGGGAATGTTGCAGTGGTACCTCCTCTGGTCTCTGGCCAGGACACTCTCCCATCAAAGTGTGGGAGTCCCTCTGGTTCCTGTATCAGAGTTACCTGGGGTGCTTATTACACATGCAGATTCCAGGGCTCCACCTCAATCCTGCTGAGTGAGAATCACTGGGGTAGGGCTATGAAACTGACCTTTCAAACAACAACTCCAGAGAGAGTCTTGCTTCAAAATGTTTGAGAGCCACTCACTATTCTAGACGGAGATGTCATGCTTCTGGGGGTAGAACTCCCCCTTAACTCCCTCCTCCCCTACCCCCACTGCCTGGGTTTGAGCCCTGTCTTTGCCACTTATAAGCTGTGGGAGTTTGGCTGAGCATTTCACATCCCTGCCTCAGCTTCCTCATCTGTGAAATAGGAACAAAGCAGAACCCACCTCCTCTTCAGCCTCCCCTGAGCCCTGCTTCTAAGGGGATGGACAGCATCTTGCCTTGTGGCTCCCTGAGAGCAGCTCAGATAGGAGCTGTCACAGATGAGAGCCTGTCCCTGACCTGTCCCCATCCTCATCAGGTCCCAGGGGGGTGGATTTGTCAGTGGTGGGAATGGTTCTGAGCCCGACACACGAGCCTTCCTGTCCTGGCCTCACCACTTCCGGCTGCTTGATCCTGGGCAAGTCCATTCTCAGCACTGGAACATAGTTCTCCCAGACAGACAAGCCCCTGTCTGCACACGGTAAGGATGGAGATGATCAACTCACAAACCAATCAGTGAAACAAAGTGACTGAAAATAACGATAACTGTTGTGAAGGCAAGAAAAAGGGGGTGCTGATAGAGAGGGACAGCTGGGAGGTGGGGTCAGCATTTGAGTGCAGACCTGGATGTCAAGTTACTGGCCTGTTATAAATGGTGACTGAGGCTCCCAGGCAGAGAGAACAGCAAGTGCAAAGGCCTGGGGGCAGGAATGGGCATGGAGACCTAAGGGAACAAAGATGGCTGATGAGGCAGGAGCATCAGAGGGGAGAGCAATGGGGAGGGGTCAGAGAGGTCGGCAGTGGGCAGATCGTGCAGGGCCCATGAGTTTATTCCAAGGGCAACGGGAAGCTCATCCCAGCCGGGAGAAGTGAATGGGGTCAGGGCAGTCACGCGCCAGCCAGCGTGGTGCTAGCTGAGCGCTCTCTGTGCTCTCACCCTGTGACAGCCCCCCCGGGGTCAGGCATTCAGGTCACTTGGTAGCTTGGCGCCTCAGATCCTATAAGGGACTTAAAATTGTTCCCAAGTCTGGGCGCTGGGATCCCATTTGAAGACTTCAGGATGTGCTTGTTTAGATCACTGGCTTCTCTGCCACGGGGTGACAGTAGAGAATATCCCTTCTCTCCTTTGTTTCCTCAAACCTAAGATCCAGCCAGAGCTTTTTAGAGCTCTTTTCAGAGATCCTTGAAGGTGGTGCCCCCCGGGAAGAACAGAGCCTGGTCATTTTGGGGTTTTGGTCCTGGTGGGCCTTGGTGTCTGTGTTGGTGAGTGCCTGGTTGCCCCTCCTGGGAGGATGGATGGACTGGCCATGTGCCCGAGGGGTGTGCCACCCCCCCTTTGGGGGCCTGGCTCTGGGGACGGGAGTGGGCCGCAGGGAGACGGAGCAGGAAGGAAGGAGGCAGAGGCAGCGCAGGGAGGGAGGGCGACTGTTGCCATGGAAGGAGCTGCAAGGGATTCTGGGATCAGAATTCTCACTGCAGAGGACTGGGGATGGGGGGAGCGGGTGGTTGGGGCAGGTGATGGGGAAGCCAGTGTCTTTCTTATGTCCTTGGCACGTTCCCGCATCCCAGACAGAGTGGTCCCCTCACACCGCCGGAGCAGGCCCCCAGCGGTCCCCTCTCTGTCCGGCCTGTTCGCCTCGTGTACAGAAGGCAGAGTGGCCCCTTCCAGGAGGCCTGTTTACCAGCACAACAGCAGCAAATTAGTGCTCTTAAAAGGCATTCAGCCTTTATCCCTGCAAACAAGCTCACCGCAAAGGGGGCCTGTGATGCCTTCTCCCTGGAATCTGCTGAAATGGGGTTTGCTGTGCATCTTAATCGACTTCCTTCCACCCACCACATTAAATGCATTCAATCTACTCTTGCAAATGGCTAATTTTGAAAATCCGCTTATCAGAATTAGGTCCTCAACATCCATATTTATTTACTTTTCATTTTTATAATCTTTTTTTTTTCATGTGTATGACTGAATTCCATTTTCAATGGTCTGGCTCTATCTCACAGGTCCTGGCGGGGGTAAGGGGGTGGGCAAGGGCCAGGATAGGAGCAAATTGGAAATGGGCACATGGCAGGGATAGAAGGAGTGGGTTTAGGAATTCACAAGGATCAGAAGGCTGCGCTCTCCTGTGTGGGGAACCATCTCTGGGAAATTACAAAAAGCCGAGACTTGAGCAGAACAGGGTTAAGAAGATGAGAACATCTTGACATGTCCTGGCCGCTCGGAGCATGCCTCCGTTCCACCAAGGGGAACCAGCAGCCATGGCAGAAATATGTAAGAAAGGGGTCAGGACCAACTGCTATTCCCCAGTGCCTGCTGGGTGCCAGGCTCGGTGTTTAGTGCTTTGCATGTATTATCCCCATGCTCACTTCAACCGTGCTGGTGAGGGGGAGCCCCAGTTTACAGATAAGAAAACTTGTGCCATGATTCAAACCCAGGTTCATGTCCAGACTGCACACTCTTCCCTTTTACATCATATTGTCAAGTGTGCCAGGGATGGTTTATTCACTTCAGTGTGTAGGAAGCACACGTGTGTTGGTGTAGGACAGACTACGTGAGAAACACAGACTAAGGGAGAGCTTATTTGGGACAACATCTAGCGCAAAAACCTGAATTTGATTTATTTCATTTCCTTTGGACATTGACTGGGCAACTCCTATGTGCCAAGTGATGGTATGCAGAATCCCGAGATGGAAGGATGAATACTTCTAGCCACGGGAAGCTCAGATTTAATGGATTTTAAAAGAAAGGCTCTTTCTGACTTACCTCACTCTGTATGACAGACTCTAGGTCCATCCACCTCACTACTAATAACTCAATTTTGTTTCTTTTTATGGCTGAGTAATATTCCATTGTATATATGTGCCACATCTTCTTTATCCATTCATCTGATACTGTATGCTAATTCATATATATGGAATCTAAAAAAAAAAAGGTACTGATGAACCTAGTGGCAGGGCAGTAATAAAGACATAGACATAGAGAATGGACTTGAGGACACGGGGTTGGAGTGAGGGAAGCTGGGGCGAAGTGAGAGTAGCATTGACATATATACACTACCAAATGTAAAATAGCTAGTGGGAAGCGGCTGCATAGCACAGGGAGATCAGCTCGGTGCTTTGCGATGACCTAGAGGGGTGGGATAGGGAGGGTGGGAAGGAGGCTCGAGAGGGAAGGGATATGGGGGTATATGTATGCATACGGCTGTTTCACTTTGTTGTACAACAGAAACTAACACAGTATTGTGAAGCAATTATACTCCAATAAAGACCTATAAAAAATAAATAAATAAAAGAAAGGCTCAGAACAACAAAGTATTAACACATACATACGAGATAATTTTATTCTCTCAAAGAACAACTAAGTTATTTTGTAGCCACCTGCTCTGGTAAAATAAGTGGAGTTTTCAGATCTAACAGAAAGTTCTAGAGCTTAAGGCATTACACCTTGGTGGTTGAGATTAGGACTGAATCGTCAGCAGACTTGAGCTCCAGCTGCCATTCTGCCACCTTCACTGTGACCTTGGGCAAGTCGGAGCCTCAGTATCCTCATCTGTAGACCAGGGGGTTATAGTAACATCTACCCATAGAGTTGTGCCGATTTCAATGAACCCTGCGTGTGGTGTTTTAGTGCAGTATCTGACAAGGGCATATACCTAATAGCTAAATAGTAAACATTATGATGTATAATAATTTTCTCAATCAAACTCAGGAAATAAAGTCTGAAGGTAGGGAAATAAACATTGACCAACGGTTTTCCAACATCGCAAGCATGTTTGTAAAGCACCTGGAATGGATCTCCAGGCCCTGGTGCCAGGTGCTGGGTGAGTGGTGAGGTGGATCAATGATTTACCCACAGTCAGGACCCCTCGCTTATTACTCTCTCCCCTCCTTCCCCTCTCGACTTCCTGCCTGTCTCTGGAATTGAACGTTGTCAGTAGGATAAACGAAAGTAAGTTCCTTCACACTTCTAAGTAGCCTGCGTTTGATCCCCACCACCTCACCCACCTGAGGGTAGGAACTTCTTCAGAAGATAAAGTCACCTCACGTCCTGTGTTAGGGGTGTATGGGTGCGTCTGCAGGAAGGGAAACAGTGAGAGTGTGTGCGTGTCAGGCAGGGAGGGAGCGGGAGGGCGTGTTTGCAAGGAGACACCTGTGGGTGTGGGTGTGGGGGGGATTTGTGAATGAACAGGTATGTGTGCACAGGGACGGGGTGTGTGGAAGGGGCGTTGACCTAGAAGGAGGGCAACATTCAGTAAAACCAATTCTTCCAACATCCACTGTGGACCAGGAGCCCTGCAGCCTGAGCGTGCCCAGTACCGGCGAGTACCGTGGGCGGAACTGAGCTCGTGCGGACAGGCTACGGTTCTCCATGGTGAGGTCCAAAGACAGAAACTGGAGGACCAAGGGCTGGAGATGTGAGAAGGTGGAAGTCCGGGCCACCAGGCTGTGATGGAGTGCTCTGAGAGAATGGCAGCATATCCGTCTGCAGAAAGGAGAAGCTGGTAATTGGGGCGCGAACTGGCCTCAGAGGTGGGCAAGGTAGAAGGTGGGACGCAGAGGGTTGTGTCGACACCAGAGCGGATGATCCGGCTCAAGCGATTCTGAGAGTAGTGTTGTACTGCTGTTGCCATGGTTCCGACAGATCAGGACGAGTGGACAGTGGCCGGAGTCCGCAGAGGGAGGGCAAGCTGCCACCCCAGAGAGAAGATGATGGCTCTGCCCTGGCACTGAGGAGGCGGGTGGGACTCGGGAAGGGGAGGGGTGGAGGGAGGGGAAGGATCTGCAGTGGCAGAGCTGCACAAATACCAGGTATTTATAGTATTATCTGTTGATTTTGAAAGCTGAGTCAAGCTGCATTTAAAATATGAGATTACACACCGGAGGAAAGAATCAGGTCCCTTATTAAAAGAAAACAGAAAAGCTGCAGAAGGAAGGCTTACCGGTGGGGATGCTCAGCAGGGACAAAAATCTCTGGACCCCACCTCCCAAATTTCACATCCCCCTTGAGGAGTGGTTATCAATTCTGTCTCTATGACCATGGGAATCTCCTGAGATAAGACTTCTTGCTCTAAAACTCTGGCTTAAGCATAGTAAAATCCTTCCCTACGTTCCTTTAGCACAGCTGAGTAGGGCTGAAATTTAAGAAAAATTTTTTTTGCACACACACACGTGCACACTCCTGCCTCTCACTTGAGGCTTTGGGAGCATTGAGAACATCTTTTCCTGATTCATTCCACCCCACTGTCTTTCTTGGTCAGGTCATTTTTGCTTGTGAGTGATAGAAAACCCAACCCAAACTGGCCTATGGAAAAAAGGAAATGTTTTGGCTCTCATAACTGAAAAGGTGGAGTGCAGTCTTCAGGCATAGCTGGATCAAGGACTCAGTAGGGTCTTCAGGACCCAGTTTCTTTCTCTCTCTCTCCTCAGAGTCTGGCTTCAATCTCCAGCTCTGCCTGGGGCCCTCAGAAGCTCTAAGCTTCCCTCTGTGGCAGCAAGATGGCTGCTGAACCTCATGTTCCCATACTCTTGGGGGCACTTCAGAAGGAAGAGCTGGCTGATCTTGAATGTCATTGGTTAGCATCAGACCAGATATCCCTTTGCAGGCCAACCACTCTGCCTGGTATATGGAATGAACTGATTGGCTGGGGTCCCAGACACTGCCCACCCTTGGAGCTCATGAGAGAGGAATGAATAGACTCTGCCCAGTCAAACCTCAGAAGTCCTCTATGGTCACCCCAGGAAGCTGGACATGGGTAGGGCCACCATCCCACAGCCCAGGGCATATAACCTCTCTCTTCACCCTCTTCTCTCCTCTCCAGTGCAGCTGGCAAATAGGCAGGGCCTCTGATTGGGAACCCAGCTTGCATGCTACAACTCACATGTGCTAAAGGGAAACTGGGAACAGAGCAAAGAAAATGCAAGGAGAGGAAAGCAGCCCTCTGACTGTGGGGACCATTTGTCATTTTCTGGCTGCTCAGAATCCACCCTCTTCATGGATATCACCCCAGATTTCCCCACTGTATCTGAGTGACTCAGGCACCTACCTCTCAGGGCAGAAGCAAAAGTACCAGGACCCCCTCCCTCCACCCCAGATGCAGCTTTCCCATCAGATGCCTGCTCCTGCGACCCTGATTCTTGAGCATGTGTCTCAGGGATTGCAGGGACAGCAGGAGGGCCTGTTCTGCCTCCCTGCGATTCTGGCACTTTGGTGGCCAAGGTATCACCCTGGCAAGACTTCAAGTTATCCGCGGGGTTTCCTGCCCCTCATCTCACTTTTTGCTCATCCCCAGGCCTGGTCCCCCAGCCTCCTCCTGACTTGGAGAGGCCCCGACAGCCATCCAATAATTCTCTTTTACTTGCATGGGCCTCATAACCCTCCTGATACGGTCCCAAAGTTCAAGTTTCTGTTGAGCCAAGGCTCCAGCCTGTCCACTCCAGACTGCCCCCAGCCCCGGAGGGGAGAGAATTTCACAAACCACTTGCCTGTCCACTTGCTTCCGGCTCCCAACCAGACTCCTGTGGAGGCGGCCTTCACTGCCAAGGTCAAAGAGCCCCTGCCAAGGGGCTTCCCCTCTCTGGAACTTCCCAGCAGTCCTCAGTTCTCCTTGGAGCAGTGGACTCATCCCTGACTCACTAGTGGGACCCTGGCAAGTTGCTCGGTGAATGAGCTCACACACACTGAAGTTTTGATCAGTGTGTTTATCTCCCACTCACCCACCTCTGCACTAACCGAATTTCTTCTCCTTGCCCTGAAAGTATCTTTCCTCTCCCCGCCTCTACAGCCAAGCATGAGTCACTTGCTGCAGAACTAGACATCCAGGCTGCAAAAGCTCAAAACCCACTGGCCCAGGTACGGCGGAGGAAGACGCTGCTGGATGTAGGGTTTCGCGTTGGCAGAGGCTGGGGGAGAAGGGAGATGAGAGGGGCCGCGATCCTGTGCCGGAGGAGCCTCATGTGCCTCCTTTTCACCCCAGCACCCCCTCCTTTTTTGTTCTTTCAGGAGGACTGCCAGGTGGCCATATGGCAGCTAAATCGCCCTGAGTGGTCTCTGTAGTTGCCAGTGGCCATGCATGGTCAGTGGTCAGTTCATTTCCCCATCAGTGCTCTGGATAGGAGTGGTGCTTGTCTGAGCCCCAGGTATTATAACCCACTCTGTGACTGTGGCTGTCCCCCAGAGTGTGGGGCACATTGAGTGGGCACAAGGCATGCTTGAGAAAGACATTTCCTGCCCCAGGCCATGTGGGAGCACATTTGCAATCACCCACAGAGCCAGCATGGCTGTAGGACGCAGCATCCCGTCACAGGCTAAGAGCCTGCCTTATGCATCTTGGGAAACAGGCGGGCTCCCTTTGGCGCCAACACTCAGATCTGAACTTTGGCATCTGTACCAGAGTTCCATACACATCCAGAAAAGAAGGGATGGTGCAGTCATGCATGCAACTCAGCTAATTCACATTCATGTGGCTCAGAAGTTCCTGCCCCCGCGGTGAGGCTGTGCCTGTCAATCAACTGAGGGGGCGGGAGCTCCACTCCAGGGCCAGTGTGCTTACCAGGGGAGGAAAAGGTTCTGAGGACAGCACAGAGCACCGAGCCCTGTGGCCCAGCAAACCTTTCCTGGAAATGCCAGGCCAGAGGTCTTCAAATCTGCCCCTCAAGTATCTCAAAGTCTCTGCCAGAAATTTCCACTGGATGATTTCACATTGTCCACCAGACCCTAACCTCCCTATGGAAAGTGGGGCTCACCACCAGAAGCCCAGTGCCTGGCAGAAAGCCGGTACTTTGTAGGTCTTTATTAATATTTGCTGAAGAAGTGGATATCTGCTCCCAGATAGACAAGAAGTGGTCAGTTAATTACCACTGGCCCAGAGATGCCACAGCTGCTCAATGCATGAGTTGCACTGGTCATGTCAAAAATCAGAATTAAATCTATTCAGATGCCACAGTTAAAAAGACCCAATGATATATTGGTCTGGTGGTTTCTTTTATGAAAACAGCTCTAAACCGTTACCTATTTTTCACTCGGAGCTCACTTGAAGTGTGTTCCATTTTGGATTTATCATTTATTTTAGGGCTCCCACTGTATCTTTGCTCTCTGAGTCTTGCGATGGCTCTGGGCTAAAAGCAATAACCGACCTCAGAAGAAGAAAGAGAAAGGCTCTGCGTCTCAAGAGCATAGCCTCTGAAAGGAAAAAAATTTCTCAGACCTCAGGTGGTAGTTGTGGCAAGTTGCCTGCTGTCTAGGGGGCCGTCTTTGGCCACCTTTCATCAAAGGCTGCAAACACTTCAGCACAAAAACCATCCACGGCCACCAGGCAGGAAAGGCTCTGCTTCTGTGTGCGGGGACCAGTTAGCAATACCCTGGTAATAATGAATCACATTTGAATGATGC
This sequence comes from Mesoplodon densirostris, assembly GCF_025265405.1. NCBI lineage: Eukaryota > Metazoa > Chordata > Mammalia > Artiodactyla > Ziphiidae > Mesoplodon > Mesoplodon densirostris. Next base: position 154,066,530 of record NC_082663.1, read on the forward strand.
TCAGGCAAAGTTGCCCAGCTAGTGGGCAGAGGCTCTAGGTATTCTGGCTGCACAAGGCACGCTTGGCCACCAGACCAGAGACCCTAGCCTGTGGGCTGCTTGAGAAGGATTGAGGGGGTATGCAGAAAACATCTAAAATTATAATTGTTATTTATCTGTGTTAATCTATATCAAGAAATTATCCTAGCACAGCACACCTGTGATTTCACACTCATTATTTTCAGGACGAGGCTAAAGGTATTTAGATTAAAAACAAGTGAGTCGATTTACTGGAAACATATATGTAAATAATAGTACATGTGGTACATGGATATAGCAAAACTCATGAGACTGACTGAAGTTTGGAAAGTGTGGCTTTGTGCTCCGTTGCTGTGGTCTTAGGTATAAAAGCACGCAGATACTAAACTCCCTGTTTCCACCTCTTGTTACAGTGATGGATGTTTCTGAAGCCACAGAGCAGCATACCATACATACATACAGTGGAATGTGGAAGTAGGAGGTGGGAAGGATTTTTTTTTGTCTCAATACCTCCCCCCACCCCTTAATTTTTGTCTCGTCTACACAGAAGGAGGTAATCAAGCCATGGATGCTGGATCAAAAGGAAACTGAGACCATGTGGTAAAGTCCAGCCCTTTCACCCATTTCACAGATGAAGAAACCAAGTCCCAGAGGAAAAAGTGACTTGATGATAAGTTAGAACTGGCCTTAGAGAACTCTTTCTAGGTCAAGGACAAAAGCCCAAGTGCTCTGAAATGTAACAAATGCCTACAAATCAATAAGAAGAAAGACTCAGTAGAAAAATGGGAAAGGATTTCAAGGAAAACACAAACAACATTTAAATATCAGAAACGATGCTCAACCTCATGCATAATAAGAGAGATGTAAGTTAAAATTATATTGACACATCTGCTTCTGGCTATGATGGACTAGCTTGTACTGGGAATAATTAGGAAAACTGGATGGAATTTTACAAAAACCACAGTTTGAAGATATTGGAGAGCTACCAAGTTTCCAATATCCCAGAGAGAAGGGAGGCTCATAGAGGGAAGCCTGATGTCTACCTCTGGAGGCATATTCTAGTTCTAAAGCTGTGACTGAGAGGCTGAGAAGAGCGTTTGGTAATTTCATGGGGCTGGGAAGACAAAAATTGGAGTTCAGGGTCTCTTGAGAAGTAAGGACCCTATTTGCACACCCATGTTCGTAGCAGCATTATTCACAATAGCCCAAAGGTGGAAGCAACCCAAGTGTCCATCAACAGATGGATGGATAAACAAAGCGTGGTGTATACATACAATGGAGTATCACTCAGCCTTAAAAAGGAAGGAAATTCTGACACATGGATGAACCTTGAAGATATTATGCTAAGTGAAATAAATCAGTCACAAGAAAATACTGTATGATTCCATTTATAAGAGATACCTAGAATAGGCAAATTGATAGAGACAGAAAGTAGAAAGGTGGTCGCCAGAGGCTGGGAGTGGGGAAATGGGGAGTCACTGCTTAATGGGGACAGAGTTTCAGTTTTGCAAGATGGGAAGTGTTCTGGAGATGGATGGAGGATATGGTTACACAACAAAGTGAATGTACTCAATGCCAACTGTACATTTAAAAATGATTAAGATAGGGGCTTCCCTGGTGGCACAGTGGTTAAGAATCCGCCTGCCAGTGAAGGGAACACAGGTTCAAGCCCTGGTCCAGGAAGATCCCACATGCCGTGGAGCAACTAAGCCTGTGCACCACAACTACTGAGCCTGCGCTCTAGAGCCCATGAGCCACAGCTACTGAGCCCACGTACCACAAGGACTGAAGCCCGTGTGCACCTAGAGCCCATGCTCCACAACAAGAGAAGACACCACAATGAGAAGCCCGCGCACCGCAACAAAGAGTAACCCCCACTCGCCGCAACTAGAGAAAACCCCCGTGCAGCAATGAAGACCCAAAGCAGCCATAAATAAATAAATAAATAAATAAATAAATAAATTTATTTTTAAAAATTATTAAGATGGTAAATTTTATATTATATGTATTTCACCACAATATTTTAAAAAAGAAGTAAGGACCCTGATAAACAGCCTAGACTTTCATTTGAGACCCCAGAGGGCTATAGACTAGGACTAAGTGACCCAGAACTAAACCAGCCCTTTCTTGGGGGTGGCAGGTCTGCTTCAAATCATCTTAATTCCTGACTGGATAAATGCAAACTGAGATGGCTGGTGTTCCTACCTTAGGCAGCAGTAAAAGCAAATTCTCCTTGGAGGAAGATAACAACATCCAGAGCTTCAAATTATCTTTCCCATGTTCATCAATCATGTCTGATACTCAATGAAAAACAGAAATGTAGAAATACAAAACTGGGACAAAAATCAAGAGAAAAATAACCCATTAGAAACATATCTACAGAAATCCAGATATTTGAGATATCAAGGTTGGGCTTTAAAATAACTGTAATTAATATAGTCAACAAATTAGATGACAGGAAGGAAATTTTTAGTAGAGAACTGGAAACTATCAAACATAATCAAATAGAAGTTCTAAAAATGATAAAGAAGGTTGATAAATTTGACAAAAGATGTGCAAGATCAGCACATGTAAAACTCAGCGACATTGCTGAGAGAAAGTAAAGGAGATATAAATAAATAGAGAAATATACTGTGTTCATGGACCAGAAGACACCATGTAGTTAAGATGTCAATTCTTCCCAAACTGATCTATAAATTTTTTTTTTTTTTTTTTTTTTTTTTTTTTTGCGGTACGCGGGCCTCTCACTGTTGTGGCCTCTCCCATTGCGGAGCACAGGCTCCGGACGCGCAGGCTCAGCAGCCATGGCTCACGAGCCCAGCCGCTCCGCGGCATGTGGGATTCTCCCGGACCGGGGCACGAACCCGTGTCCCCTGCATCGGCAGGCGGATTCTCAACCACTGCGCCACCAGGGAGCCCTGATCTATAAATTTAATGCAAGATTTTCTTGGTAGAACTTGAAATGTTGATTCTAAAATTTATGTGGAAATACAAAGGATCTAGAACAGCCAAACATTTTGAGAAGAAAAGTACGCTGGGGAACGTATACTTCCTTATTTTAAGACTTGTTATAAAGCCAGAATAGTTAAGACAGCATAGTACTGGTGTAAAGATAGACCAATGGAGCAAAATGTGAGTCCAGTGGTAGAACATGCCAGTTGATTTTGACAAAGATAACAAGGCAATTAATGAGAAAAGAATATTATTTTCAACAAATGGTGCTGAACACTTGGATAACCATATGCAAAAAAAAAGAACCTTGATCCTTACCTCATACCATGTTTAAAAATTAATTTGAAATAGATCATAGACCTAAATGTAAAATCTAAAACTATAAAGATTCTAGAAGAAAATATTAGTGATCTGGGTTTGGTGAAGATTTCTTAAATATGTCTTCAAAATCATGAACTATAAAAAAATCAATAAATTAGATTTAATAAGATTAAATATGTTTAATCTTCAAAAAACACTATTCTTTTGGCAGTATCTTACATAGTTAAATATGGACTTGCCATACGACCCAGCAATTCTACTCCTAAAAGAACAAGTGCGTCTGCACAAAGATTTACATTTTGAATAATCATAGCAACATTATTCATAATAGCAAAACATTGGAAATAATCCAAATGTCCATGGAAGGATGAATTCATATAATGGAATACTACTCAGCAATGAAAAGAAATGACTTACTAGAATAACCAACAAGGACCTACCTTATAGCACAGGGAACTCTGCTCAATGTTATGTGGCAGCCTGGATAGGAGGGGAGTCTGGGGGAGAATGGACACGTATACATATGGCTGAGTCACTCTGCTGTGCCCCTGAAACTATCACAACATTGTTAATCAGCTATACTCCAGTATAAAATTTAAAAAAAAAGAAATGAGTTACTGATAAATGCAACAAGCTAGATGAATCTCAAAAACATTTTACCAAGTAAAAAAAAGCCTGACAGAAAAGAATATATATTGTGTGATTTTATGTATATGAAATTTCTAGAAAAGGCAAAACCATAGATACATAAAACAGTAAACCATTACAATCTAAACCATAGATACAATCGCTGAAATAGATACAATTTCAGTGATTGTCTGAGGCACATGTTGGGAGTGAGTAAAGACTATAAACAGGCACAAGGGAACTTTTGTGGTGATGGAAGTGTTCTTCTAAAAACTGGATTATCATTGACCTATGCACTTACAATGGGTGAATTGTATGATATGTAAATTATATTTTAATAAAGCTGTTAAAAGTGAGAGGAAAGGACAGTGTTAAGAATATTAAAAGGCAATCCACAGACCAGGAGAAAATATTTGCAAAATACATATCTAACAAAGGACTTGTATCTAGAGTACATTAAAAACTATTACCACTCAATAGTAAGAAGATGCACAACCCAGTTTTTTAAAAGGGCAAAATATTTATTCAGACACTTCATCATAGAAGATACATGGTTGTCAAATAAGCACATGAAAAGATGCTCAACAACACTAGTCATTAAGGAGATGCAAATTAAAACCACAGTGAGATTCCACCTCATATCTACTAGAATGACTTAAATTAAAAACACTGACCATACCAAACATTGGTGAGGATGTGGAGCAACTGGAACTTTGAAACACTGTTGATAGATATGTATATTGGTACACTTATTTTGGATAATGATTTGTCAGTTTCTTAAAAATTTTAAACACACAACTACCATAAAATTCAGCCATTGAACTACAAAATACTTCTTTTTTAAAAAATTTTATTTATTTTAGGCTGCATTGGGTCTTCGTTGCAGTGGGCAGGCTTCTCACTGCGGTGGCTTCTCTCGTTGCAGAGCACGGTCTCTGGGCTTCAGTAGTTGTGGCTCGCTGGCTCTAGAGTGCAGGCTCAGTAGTTGTGGCACACGGTCTTAGCTGCTCTATGGCATGTGGGATCTTCCCGGACCAGGGCTCGAACCCGTGTCCCCTGCATTGGCAGGAGGATTCTTAACCACTGAGCCACCAGGGAAGCCCCTACAAGGTATTTCTTGAAAGAAATGAAAGCAAGTGTCTACCCAAAGACTTGTACATGAATGTTCATAATAAATTTATTTGTAATAGTCAACAGCTGTAAAAATCAAAGCCCCATCATGAGGCAATGGATTAACACATTACAGCATATCCATACAATAGAACACTTCTCAATTTTAAAAAAGAATGAACTATTGATACAACATGGATGATGCATATTGATGCAACAACATGCATGAATCTCAAAATAATTATGCTGAGTTAAAAACAAGCCATACCAAAAATAAATTCATACTGTATGCTTCCACTTATATAAAACTCTAGAAAATGCAAATGAATCTATAGTGATAGAGAGCAGACCAGTTATTGCTTAGGGAAAAGCGTTAGAGAGGAACAGATTAAGGACATGAGGAAACTTTTGGGGTGATGGATATGCTCATTGTATTCATTATGGTAATGGTTTCACAGGTGTATACATATGTCAAACTTGATCCAATGCATACTTTAAACATATGCAGTTCTTTAAACATCAATTAGATACAATAAAGCTGTAAAAATGGAAAAAAATAATTTTAAAACACAATAAGTAAAAGCAAGAACTAAATAATTGGGTTTAGACACTGCTGAAGGAAGATTGCGAAACTGTAAGATAGATTAGAATGAAATATCTCAGACTGAAGAATGAAAAAAAAAAAAGAAACCACAGAATAGAAAATACAGAAAAGAACATGAGACATATGGGTCATGGTGAAAAAGCTAATGTAATAAGTATCTGGAATCCAAGAAGTAGAGGAAAGAGAAGATAGAAAGGAAGAATAGGCAGAAGCAATATTTGAAAGATACTGGCTAGGAATTTTCAGAAAAAACATATGAAAGATAATATGTCATAGGTTCAAGCGGAGCTAGGAAAACCACACCAAGGTACATCATTGTAAAACTGAAAATCAAAGGCAATGAGAAAATCTTAAAAGCAGCCAGAGATAAATGCCAATTACTTTCAAGGGACAGCAATAAGACTGATACCTGACTTCTCAACAGAAATAACGAAATCTAGAAGACACAGGTCTGATAGCTTGAACGTGCTGGAAGAAAATAACTGCCAACATCAAACTCCACTGAAAATATTCTTCAAATAATGAAAAGACATTTTCAGCAGACAAAAACTGACATTTCATTACCAGCAGATTGTTTAGAGGGAAAATGATCACAGTTGGAAACATTGAGATGCAGTAAGAAAAGAAGAGTAACAGAAAATGTAAATATGAGGGCAAATTAATTTATTATTGACTACATAAAACAATAAAAATGTCTTTTTAGGGTTTAAAAGAGAAAATTAAAATGGAAAATGACAATAGCTTAAAAGGTGAGAGCAGAGTAAATTGAGTGAAGTGTTCTGAGGTCCTTGTAATTCTGGGAAGTGATAAAATTATTTTAATTTACACTAGATTTTAGTAAGTCAAGGAAGGGATTTGGGGGATTTTAGGCTGATTGCTAAAACTTACAAACCAATATAAGGAAAGGAAAACGGAGTAAAATAAGTATTTAATTAATACAAAGGAAGGAAAGGACAGATGGGGAGAGTAGAAAACAAATCATAAGATGCTAGATTTAGACCAAAATATGTAAGCAATTACATTAAAAGTAAATGAACTAAATATTCCAATTAAAACTAAATATTCCAATTAAAATATGACAAATATTGTTGGATTTGATTCTTTAAAACTATATGTTATTTACAAGAGACAAACTTTATTTTTAATTTTTTTTAATGCTTATAGCAGCTTTATTCATAATTATTCAGAATTTTGTTCAGAATTCAAAACTTGGATGCAACCAAGACGTCCTTCAGTAGGTGAACAGTTGAGCAAACTATGATATTTCATACAATGAAATATTATTTAGCAATAAAAAGAAATGGGCTATCAAGCCATGTAAAGACATGGAAGATCTCAAATGAGCATTGCAAAGGAATATAGCCAATTTGAAAAGACTACATACTGTATGATTACAAATATGTGATATTCTGCAAAAGACAAAACTTTAGAGATGATAAAAGATGAGTGGTTGCTAAAGGTTTAGCAGGACAGGGGCACGGAATAAATGGTGGAGCAAAAGGAATTTTTAGGATAGTGAAGCTATTCTGTATGACACTATAATGATGGATGCATGACTTTACACATTTGTCAAAAACCATAGAATGTATAACACAAAGAGTGAAACTTAGTGTATACTATAAAATTTAGTTAATAATAATGTTTCAGTATTGACTCATCAATTATAATCAACTGACTCATCAATAATAGAAAAGTTATAGGAAACAAGATTGAAACAAATCTAAGAGGACCTTTCCTAAGATAAAATTTTTTTATTAGTTTCTGCTTTATAACAAAGTGAATCAGTCATACATATACATCTGTTCCCCCATCCCTTCCCTCTTGCGTCTCCCTCCCTCCCACACTCCCTATCCCACCCCTCCAGGCGGTCACAAAGCACCGAGCTGATCTCCCCGTGCTATGCGGCTGCTTCCCACTATCTATCTACCTTACGTTTGGTACTGTATATATGTCCATGCCTCTCTTTCGCTTTGTCACAGCTTACCCTTCCCCCTCCCCATATCCTCAAGTCCATTCTCAAGTAGGTCTGTGTCTTTATTCCTGTTTTACCCCTAGGTTCTTCATGACATTTTTTTTTCTTAAATTCCATATATATGTGTTAGCATATGGTATTTGTCTTTCTCTTTCTGACTTACTTCACTCTGTATGACAGACTCTAGGTCTATCCACCTCATTACAAATAGCTCAGTTTCGTTTCTTTTTATGGCTGAGTAATATTCCATTGTATATATGTGCCACATCTTTATCCATTCATCCGATGATGGACACTTAGGTTGTTTCCATCTCTGGGTACAAGAGACAAACTTTAAATATAAAAACATAAGGTGAAGAGAAAAGTATATACCAAGAAAATTCTGACAACAACAAAAAGTTCAGGTAGTTACATTAGTGTCAGCAAAAGTAGACTTTACAGCAGATACTTAACTAAATATAATGAGAGATATTTCTTTATGATAAAGGTTAAATCCAATAGGAAACTACAATCATTCTACATATTTTAATGCACCTTATTATATAGACTTGAAATACATAAAACAAAAATGAGTAGAACTAAATGGGGAAATAGCTGAATCCACAATCATCATTGAGCCATTTTAACATTTTAACATACCCCTTATTAATGTTTAAAACAAGCAGACTGGGCTTCCCTGATGGCGCAGTGGTTGAGAGTCCACCTGCCGATGCGGGGGACACGGGTTCGTGCCCCGGTCCGGGAGGATCCCACATGCCGCGGGGCATCTGGGCCCGTGAGCCATGGCCGCTGAGCCTGCGCGTCCGGAGCCTGTGCTCTGCAACGGGAGAGGCCACAACAGTGAGAGGTCCGCGTACCGCAAAAAAAAAAAAAAAAAAAAAACATTTAACAAATTTGACCTAACTGACATATATAGCATACTGAACCCTACAACTTCAGGATACACATTTTTTTTTATGTGCACATGGAACATTCATCAAAATGAACCATATGTTATGCCTTAAAGCAACTCTCAACAAATTTCATAGGATTGAAATTCCTGACCACATTGGAATTAAGCTAAAAACCAACCAAAAAACTAGAAAATTCCCAAATGTTTGGAATAAGTATTATTATATTCTTCTAAAGAGCCTCAGCTCAAAATTAAAATAATGATGAAAATTTAAAACATCTACATAGGGACTTCCCTGGTGACGCAGTTTAAGCATCCACCTGCCAATGCAGGGGACACAGGTTCGAGCCCTGGTCCAGGAAGATCCCACATGCAGCGGAACAACTAAGCCCGTGTGCAACAACTACTGAGCCCGCGTGCCACAACTACTGAAGCCCACGTGCCTAGAGCCCATGCTCCGCCACAACAAGAGAAGCCACCGCAATGAGAAACCCACGCACCACAATGAAGAGTAGTCCCCGCTTGCAGCAACTAGAGGAAGCCCGCACACAGCAACAAAGAGCCAATGCAGCCAAAAGTAAATAAATAAATATATATATATTTTTAAAAATCTACATAGAATGATAAAGAAGCCACAATATATCAAAACCTGTGTGGGAATAGCTACAGCCATGGTTAGAGGAAATAGGTAGTCTTAAATGTGGAAAAGTTAAGAAGAAAGAAAGACTGAATATATTAATTTAAGGTTAAAAAGAACAGTGTATTTATTATTTAAAGAAGTTTAAAAGAAATAAGAATAGAATTAATGAAAATGGAAAAAACCTTAGAATAGGAACAATTAATAAAGTCAATTTTTTAAAGGACTAATAAAAGTGATAAACCCTTAGGATTTTTAAAGGACAGCAAGATAAGGCACAAATAACTAGTATCAGAAATGAGAAGGGGGACCTCATTACAGATCCTATAGATGTTAAAAGATAAGAGGATTTTATGAACAACTAAATATGATAGATTTGAAAATTTAGATGAAATGGAAGAATTACTAGATAAAACAACTTGAATAGATAGAAAATCTGAAACTTCCCATATCCATTAAAGAAATTCTATCCATAACTAAAACCTTTCCAGAGAAGCATCACCAATCTTACACAAAGTCTTCAAGAGAATAGAAGAAAGGGAAACTATCCCCAATTCTTTTATATAAAGCCAGCATAAACTTTTATTAGGAAAGCATAAGAAAGGAAAATCTTTCTTATGAACACATGGGTCTCTTTCATGGACATATACCCCTAAGTAAATTATTACCTAACTAAATCCAGAAATACGGAATAATATATCGCCACCAAGTTGGATTTATTCAAGGAAGGTAGAGTTGGCTTTTAAAAAAAATCAGTGTAATTTCCTCCACTAATAGAAAAGAGGACAAAAATCATATGATCATTTCAATAAATGCAGAAGAAACAACTGATGAAACAACATCCACTTACAATTTGAAAGAGCTCTTAGAAAACCAGGAATAGATGGAAACTTCCCTGATGTGATAAAAGGTGTATGCAATAAGCACAGCAAACATCATACTTGATCAATATTTTTAACGTTTTCTGCCTGAGATTATAGGTGAGACAAAGATATCCATTATCTCTACTTTTCTTCAACATTATACTGGAGGTCCTACTTAGTGCAGCAAAGCTAGGAAATGAAATAAAAAATATAAAGATTGGAAAGGAAGAAATAAATCTGTCATTATTCATGGATAACATGATTGTGTATGTAGAAAATCCACAAGAATCTATAGATAAATCATAGAAATGAATAATTAAATTTAGCAAGGTCACTTGATGCAAGGTCAACATTTTTGTATACCAGTAAGAATTTTTAAATCAAAGTTTAAAAAGGGGTGACATTTATAGAACCATAAACATTAAATGTCTAGGAATAAATTTGACAAGAGGTGACTAAAACTTCTATGCTGAAGTCTATTAAATATTATTGAAATTAAAAACCTAAATAAATGGAGAGATACCATACTTATAGAGTGAAAGCCTCAATATTATAAAGGTGTCAATTCCCCCAGAATTGACCTATAGATTCAATGAAATCTCAATCTAATCTCAGTAGGTTTTTTTGTGGAAACTGACAAGCTAGTTCTATATTTTACATAGGAATGCAAAGGGTGAAAAATAGCCAATACAATTTTGCAGAAGAAAAACAAAGTGGAAAGACTTACACTATCAGATGTCAAAACTTAATATAAAGCTACAGTCATTAAGAAAGTGTAACGCTGGCACACAGGTAGACAAAGAGACCAATGGAACAGAATAAAGTCCAGAAACAGATATACACATGTATGTGAGGATTTGGTTTTTTTTTACAAGTTGACATCACAGAGCAGTGAAAAAAGGATGGTCTTTTCAACAAATGGTGCAGTGGCAATTGGATATCCATATGGAAAAAGTTAATCTTGCCTCTTACCTTACACTATATGAAAAGTAAAATAATAAAGCTTCCAGAAGACAGCATTGGAGAATATCTTTGTGACTTTGGGGAGGCAAATGTTTATTGAACAGGACACAATGGCACTAACATTAAGGAAAATATTGAAAAATACACTAAAATCAAGTACTTCCGTTAATGAAAAGACACTATTAAGACAGAGGAAAGTCAAGTCACAGAGGGGAAGAAGATGTTTTCTGATGTATTAGTGGCAAAGGACTTCTATCTAGTACATGGAAAGAATTCCAACAAATCACGTAAAAGAAAGAAGACAATAGGAAAATGGGCAAAAGACTTGAACAGGCATTTCACAAAAGGGACTATCTGGTCTACAAACACATGAAAGCATGTTCACCTTCTTTAGTCATCTTGGAAATGCAAATTAAAACCACACTGAGACAACTATTACAAGAATTTAAAAGATTGACATTACCAAGTGTTCATAAGAATAAGGGTCTGGGCTTCCCTGGTGGCGCAGTGGTTGAGAGTCCGCCTGCCGATGCAGGGGACACGGGTTTGTGCCCTGGTCCGGGAAGATCCCACATGCCGTGGAGCGGCTGGGCCCGTGAGCCATGGCCACTGAGCCTGTGCGTCCGGAGCCTGTGCTCCGCAACGGGAGAGGCCACAACAGTGAGAGGCCCGCGTACCGCAAAAAAAAAAAAAAAAAGATAAAGAATGAGGGTCTGCTGGAATTCACAGCAAGAGTGTAAATTAGAAAATCCACTTTGGAAAACTGTATGGTGTTATCTACTAAAACTGAAATATTCATATCCTGTGACCCAGAAATTCCACTTCTAGACATATACCCAACAGTCATGAATGTATATTGGACCAAATGATGTATACAAGAATGTTCAGTGCATTAGTAGCTCCAAACAAGAAACAATCCAAATGACCATCAGTAGTAGAATGGACAGGGACTTCCCTGGTGGTCCAATGGTTAAGACTCCACACTTCCAATGCAGGGGGTACGGGTTCGATCCCTTGTCAGGGAACTAAGATCCCGTATGTTGCATGGCACAGCCAAAAGATAAAAGAAAAAAAAAAAAAAAAAAAAAGGTAGAATGAACAAATAAATTGCAGTATAGCCATTAAGTAGAATATTACACACCAATGAAAATGACTGAACTACAGCTCCACACAACATGAATAAACCTCACAGATGTTGAGTGAAAGAAGCCTGACACAAGAGTACATACTGTAAGATTTTATTTATATAAATGGCAAAAATAAGCAAACTAATCTATGATGATAGAAGTCAGGTTAAATGTTACCATGGTGAGGGGAGATAGTGACTGGAAGGGGAGAGGAAGGGGACTTCAGCACTGATAATATTCTATATCTTGATCTTGTGCCTTTTGTGATGTGCATTCAGTTTCTGAAAATTTATCAGACTGTACACTTATGATGTGTGTTCTTTTCTGTAGGTATGTCAGACTTAAATTAAAAATTCATTCATAAAAAATTATACCTATACACCAAAACCTGGCAGAGACCCAAGAGTTGGATGGTACACAATGCTGGTGAGTGTAAACAGGCACTCTTCTACACTGCAGGTGTGTACAACTCTTATGGGGGATGATCTGACAATATATCTAGTTACATATGCACATATCTTTTTAAAAATAGACTTTATTTTTTAGAGCAGTTTTAGGTTCACAGCAAAATTGAGCAGAAAGAACACAGAGTTCCTACATACCCCACCCCCTACACTCCCCCACCATCAGCATTCCCCATTAGTGTGGTACATTTGTCGAAAAATCAGCATTGACACATCACTACCCACCAAAGGCCATAGTTTACATGAAAGTTCACTCTTGTGTTGTTCATTCTATGGATTTTGAGAAATGTGTAATGACACATATCCACCATTATAGTATCATACAGAATAGATTCCCTGATGTAAAAACTGCTTGTGCTCCATCTATTCATCCCTCCCTTCCCTGGAAACTCTGGCAACCACTGATCTTTTTTTCTAAGTTGCAGCAAAATACACACAACATAAAATTTACCGTCTTAACCATTTGTAAATGTACAATTCGCTGGTATTAAGTACATTCATAATGTTGTGCAACCATCACCATCATCTATCTCCAGAATTCATTTCATCTTGCAAAACTGAAACTCTATCCATTAAACAATAACTCGCCTTCCCCCACTCTCCAGCCTCTGGCAACCACCGTCTACTTTCTGTCTTTATGAATTCGACTATTCTAGGGATCTCATTTAAGTGGAATCATACAACATTTGTCCTTTTGTGACTGGCTTATTTCACTTAACATTATGTCCTCAAGGTTCATCCATGTTGTATCATGTGTCAAAATTTCCTTCCTTTTTAAGACTGAATAATATCCCATTGCTTGTAAATACTACATTTTGTGTCTGTCAATGACCATTTTGGTTGCTTCTACCTTTGGGCTATTGTGAATAATGCTGCTATGAACATGTGTACAAATATCTCTTTGCGTCTCTGATTTCAATTTTATTGATAATACACCTACAAGTAGAATTGCTCTATCACATGATAATTCTATTTTTAATTGTTTGAGGAACTACCATACTGTCTTCCATAGTTGCTGCACCATTTTATGTTCCCATCAACAGTGCACAAGGATTCCAGTTTCTCCATATCCTCACCAATAATTGTTATTTTCTGTTGTTTTTTTTTAATAGTAGTCTTCTTGATAGGTATAAGGTGATATCTCATTGTGATTTTGATTTGCATTTCCCTAATGATAAATGATGTTAAGCATCTTTTCATGTATTTATGGATATTTTTATATCTTCTTTGGAGAAATGTCTATTCAAGTCCAAAGGAAAACTGTTTCTCTACTCACAATATTTTTGACACCAAATGTATGGGAGTCTTTTTCCCCACACCGACCAATTTGCCAGATCTCAGGACACTGACTGGGTGTCTTATCAAAAATCATTTAACTATATATGTGATGGTTTATTTCTGGGTTCTCTAATCCATTCCATTGGTCTATATGCCTGTCTTTATGCCAAGACCATACTATTTTGATTATTGTATCTTTGTAGTAATTTTTGAAATCAGGAAGTTTGAGAGCTCCACTTTTGTTCTCTTGTCTTTTTTTTTTTTTTTACTGTCTCCATAGTTTTGCCTTTTCCAGAATTTCATATGGTTGTAATCATACAGTATGTAGCCTTATCAGATGGGTTTCTTTCACTTGGCAATATACATTTACAGTTCCTTCATATTTTTTCATGGCTTGCTAGCTCATCTTTTTAGTGCTGAATAATATTCCATTGTCTGGATGTCCCACAATTTATTTATTCAATCACATGTTGAAGGACATCTTGGCTGCTTCCAAGTTTTGGCAACTATGAATAAAGCTGCTATACCACAGACATTTAAAGTGATTACTGATAGAGTTGGATTAATAGCCACCATATTAATTATTGTTTTCTATTCACCACCCTTGTCTTCTGTTCCTATTTTCATCTTCCACTATTTTTCTGTCTTCTATGGTTTTATTTGAGCATTTTATATGATTCTATTGTCTCTCCTCTCAGCATACCAATTATACTTCTTGGTTTTTATTTTTATTTTACTTTTTTCAGTAGTTGCCGTAGAGTTTGCAATATAAATTTACAACTAATCCAAGTTCACTTTCAAATAACATTATACAACTTAGGAAATACCTAATTTCTCCTTCCCATCCCTCGTCACATCTCTGTCCTTCATTTCACTTATCCATAAGCAATAATCATCAAATACATTGTCACTATTATTATTTTGAAAAAATTGTTATCTGTTAGATCAATTACAAATTTTTAAAATGTTTTTATTTTACCTTCACTTATTCCTTCTCTAACACCGTTCTTTTTTTTTAATGTACATCTGAGTTTCTGACCTATACCATTTTTCCTTCTCTCTGAAGAACTTCTTTTAACATTTCTTACAAGGTAGGTTTAATGATGACAAATTCCCTCAATTTTTGTTTGCCTGAGAAATCTTTATTTCTCCTTCACTTCTGAAGGGTAATTTCACAGGGTACATAACTGTAAGTTGGTGGGGGTTCTTTTCTCTCATCACATTAATTATTTCACTCTATTTTCTTCTTGCCTGGAAGATTTCTGAGAAGTTAGATGTAATTCTTATCTTTGCTCCTCTACAGGTAAGACACTTTCTACCACTGGCTTCTTTCAAGATTTTTCCTTTATCTTTGATTTTCTGAAGTTTGAATATAATATTCCTAAGCGTTGTTTTGGGGGGTATTTTGTTTGTTTGTTTGTTTTTCGCATTTATTCTGCATGGTATTCTCTGAGCTTGGGCTTCTCTGGATCTGCGGCTTGGTGTCTGACGTTAATTTGAGGAAATTCTCGGTCATTATTGCTTCAAATATTTCTTCTGTTCCTTTCTTCTCCTTCTGGTGTTCACATTACAAGTATATTACATCCCAAAATTCTTAGTTATTCTGTTCTGGGATCTTCTTTTCTGTCTTTTTTCTCTTTGCATTTCAGTTTTGGAAGTTTCTGCAGACATATATTCACTAATATGGAGTTCACCGATTCTTTCCTCAGCTGTGTCCAGTCTGCTGATGAGTCCATCATAAAAGGCATCCTTCATTTTTGTCACAGAATTTTACATTTCTAGCATTTCTTTTTGATTCTTTCTTAGAATTTCCATCTCTCTGCTTACATTGCCAATTTGTTCTTTTTTTTTTTTTTCTTTTTTTTTTTTTTTTTTTTTGCGGTACGCGGGCCTCTCGCTGCCGCGGCCTCTCCCATTGCGGAACACAGGCTCTGGACGCGCAGGCTCAGCGGCCATGGCTCACGGGCCCAGCCTCTCCGCAGCATGTGGGATCTTCCCGGACCAGGGCACGAACCCGTGTCCCCTGCATCTGCAGGCGGACTCTCAACCACTGCGCCACTAGGGAAGCCCACCAATTTGTTCTTGAATGTTGTCTACTTTTCCCACTAAAGCCCTTAGCATATTAATCATAGGTATTTTCTATTCCCAATGTGATAATTCCAACATCTCTGCCCTATCTGAGCCTGGTCTGATGCTTGTTCTGTCTCTGCAGACTGTGTTCTTTGCCTTTTAGTATGCCTCGCAATGTTTTTTTGAAAGCCGGACATGATGTACTGGATAAAAGGAACTGTATCCCTAGGCTTTTTGTGATGTGGTGGTGAGGTGTGAGGTGAGGAGAAGCATTCTACAGTTCTATGATTAGTTCTGTCTTTTAGGAGCCTGTGCCCCTGGCCTGTGACCTTCACGAGTTTTTCCCGGTTCTCTGCCCCCCTCCTCCCACCCCAGATGAGACAGGAAGTCTAGAAGGGGTTGCAGTTGAATATTTCCCTCCCCCAACACTGAAAGCTAAATGCAACTGCAGTTGGATATTTCTCTTCCACCAGGTCAATCAAGCCCTGGTTAAACGGTTTCTCTTGAGGGCAGACAGGCCTTGTTAGGAGGAACAGAATGCTCTGGTCTATTTCAAAACAGCTACTTTCTCACTCTTCCTGCTAGAAACAAGAGGGGAATTTTTTCTAAAGTTCACTCTGAGACCTTGGTAGAGCTCGTAGAGGTAATATAGTCATCCCTCAGTATCCCCAGGGGATTGGCTCCAGGACCCGCTGCAGACACCAAAATCCATGGATGCTCAAGTCCCACAGTCGGTCTTCCATATCCACAGGTTCTGCATCCCTGGACTCAACCAACCTTGGATTGTAAACATAGTACACATAGGATTGAAAAAAATCCACGTATAAGTGGACATGCACAATTCAAACCTGTGTTGTTCAAGAGTCAACTGCACTCCATACTGTGGAGAGCTCTCTAAGACTGGGCACTCCCTGGAGTTCCTAACTCTGAGATTTGTATGCAATGAGCAATTAATCAATTAAAGTCTGGGTTTCCCTACCTTAGACTGGTGTCCTGGAGGTTTCTGCATGTAGGTTTCTGCTCCAATAAGTTGTGATCCTCTATATCTGCCTCTCTGTCTCTCCAATTTGGGGGACAGAAATTTGTCCTGTGACCTCAGTTCTCTGCTGGGTTTAAGAAGAGTTATTGATTTTTAATTTGTTCAGCTTTTTTCTTGTGTGGATGGGAGAGATGACTTCTAAGCTCCTTACTGGAAGATATGGGACCAAAGTCCCATATCTTTGCAATGTTTTATTATGGACATTTTCAAGCACCTGTAAGAGTATTAAAGGACCATATGATGAACTCCCATGTACTCATCAGCATCAGCTTTTACATTCTGCAGCTCTTGTTTCATCCATTCTGTCTCTCATACACACGTTTTTTTTTTATCTTTAACAAATGTAGTTTGTTTCCTCTGACCAGCAATATCACTTCTAGGAATTTGTTTCAGAGATATATATGCATATGACCAAAATGACTTGTCCAAAATTATTTACTACATACTTGTTTGGATAGGAAGAGGCGGAAACATTGTGAATGTACATCAACAGGGGACTGGTTAAATCCACCATAGAACATCATGCAATGGAGGACTATCCACACTTAGAAGTGGACCAAGGAACCATCAACCATCAACCACCGTATTGATTATGCATCAATACGGAATATTCTCCAAAATATATTGCTAAGTGAGGAAAAAAATAAAACAAGGGGCCAAAGGATGCATCTAGTACACTGCCACTGTGTAACAAAAAGGGGAGAGGTGATATTTTCTCATGGGTGCATAAAATATCTCTAGAAGGATAAATAAGACACAGATGACACTGGTTGCCCTCGCAGAGGGGAGGTGGTGCCCTGGGAACAGCGGAGTGAGGGAGATCCTCACTGTATACTCTTTTCTACCTTTTGATTTTCTAATCGTGGGAATGTATTACCCTAGTGAATGAGTGAATGAATGAAATTTAAAAGAAAGGAAGGAAACTCCTTCTGCAGTTTGGAGGATGGGGAGATGATTGATGGGGAGACCCACGCATTTATTGAATACTTATGGCACTGGGCTACCCTATTTCTCATATAATGCTCCCAAGGCCCTGGGAGGTATGTGGTTTACACCCATTTCACAGATGAGAAAACTGGGGCTCAGAGGCAGAAGGAGTTTGCCCAAGATGAACTACCATCGTTAAGTGGCAGAGCCGGCTGGGAGCCCGGGTCTGACCCTGTCTGATCCAGCTCATTCCCTGGTAGGGAGTAGACAAGGGAGCTTGACTTCCTGGGCTGCAGTGACAAGAGCAGATCAGAATCCCTGGGTCTCCAATCAGACTCAAGTTTCTCCCCAGGGAGCCAAGTTCACTGTACAGCCCAGAGCAGCTGCACCTTCAAGATCATCCACTCCCAAGGCAGAATTACTTGGTTGCTTCCCCAAGGATTTTTTAGCTGCTGGATTAATCACAGCATCTCACTTCCCCCACCTCTGAAAACAAGATCCAATTTAATTTAGGGAGAACAAGCACAAAAGCCATAACACTCAGTTTATCCCTTGAAATACAATCAAGCTGAAGGAAAGAATTAATTTTTAATTCCATCTTAATTACTCGGAGAAATAATCTATTGGCACAGCCTGGCCCTAGGGTGCCCCTGCCTGATCTTTGCCTGCTGCTGCCAGCACCTGAGGCTCACTCCAGGCACTGACCAGAATGGGGAGAGGAGGGGCTGAGCTGGTGCTCCTCCACAGGTACCCTTGCTGAAGAGAATTAGGAACTGTAGAAAGTAATGCCTTATTTTTCCTTCAGCCCGATCTCAGACTTCTTTAATAAAGAGAGATTTATCCCTCAGTGATGTGCCGTGTGTGTGTGTGTGTGTGTGTGTGTGTGTAGTTGGGGGTGTCCACAGGACATGCCAGATCACTTGCGACCCTGGGCTGATGGGATAGGGGCTGTGTCTTCCTCTTCATTTCCCATTTGTTAAGCAAATCCTAATTGAACATCTACTGTGTGCCAGGCCAACTTGTGGGAGCCAGGGACACAGCAGAGCCAGTCCCTGCCCTCACAGAGCTGCCATTCTAGTAGGGAGGTAAGGGACACAGACAATAAAACAGTAAGCAAATAATTATAAGTTCAAGTGGTGATAAGTGCTATGTGGTACATAAAATAAGGCAATGGCTTGAAGAGTGATGGGTGAGGGTTTGCAAGACTAGACAGGGAGTCAGGGAGGATCTCTCCAGAAAGGGATTATTTGGGGCTGAGGTTGGGGAAGAGAACAGCAAGCAGGGGCCAAGACAGGTGAAAGGGCCCTGAGGCAGGGACCGGACAACTTGTCTGCAGGGGAGAAAGGTAGGTGTAGCTCGAGTGGCTGAGCCAGAGAGAGGGTGGGAGTTGATGACTTTGCACTTCATTCTGGTGCCTGGGAAAGCACTGTGCTCATGCATACACACAGTAGGTGCTCAATAAGGGCTGGCTGCAGAAACAGCACCCTCTGAACCGGTAGCATCTGGGAATCCGTTTGCTGCCATTTTGTCCCTTCCCTGCTGCCAGGGAAATTCAGACAACTGCTAATGTCCAGGAAGCTGCCCTCTGCCAGCCCTCACCAACACTGTTTTGATGTGCTAACAACTCTTAATGAGGATACTAATGAGTCACTAAAAATGGCATCATTAGGTTGAGAACAGAACAGTCTACACAAGCTAATGTCCAAAACAACCAGGCGATTAGCCAGGGAGCAGACACTGCCCCCTTCCAGCCTGTGCCGGGCAGACTGCCCCCTTCCCCAAAAAGCAGGGGCCCATTTGTCTGCCCGTATCTCCTTGGGCTGTGATTCCCCATCCCAGCACACTATCACAGACTGTTTTTTTACTACCACATGAAGCTATTAGTCTAAGAACTGAGAAAAATGAAATATATATATATATATATGGATTTGCTTGAATATAAAAGTGGAAATGAAGACATAGCTTGAGGCCGGTCAGAACTTGAAGTGCTAATACATTAGGGCAGAGGTTCTAAAACGAAGGCTGCAGGCTAAACCTGACACAAGTATGTTTTATTTGGCCTACAAAGTGGTTACAAAAAATGTAAATGTTTCCTACATTAAATTATGGGGAGAAGTTATGAGAACTTTGGATGTTCAGCTTCTCCTGAAAAGCCAGAAACTCTGGCATCCCTGGGCCCTGCATTCCAGTATGGCAGCTCTGGGCTGGGGCTGAGTAGTTGCTGTCCCTTAGAGGGGGGCAGACTCGGTCCTCTTTGTCACAGCCCTCACCAGGCCCCAAGGTCTCCCCACCCTGAGACCAAGTGTCAGTTGCCATTTATCATCAGGTTTGCCCAGTTGATTTTCTCTTTGGGGATTTAAGAAAGAAGGAATATATTTCTCAAAATTCCTCCATCCAAAGTAGGCAAACAAAACACAGATAGAGAAAATGTAGGGGAGAGACTATTTCTTGAGGATGTGGAGACAATTCCTACATGTTTAATGTGCAAGTAAAGTGTGTCTGCTTCCAAAGGATCCAATAAAATGCCTTGGGAAACAATCCCCACCTCTTCCCACTGCATGTCGGCCTGGCCCCCGCAGCATTGAAGTATCCATTGACCCTGCTTGGTGGATTGTCATTTCTACACCGGGGGCTATTGCTACTGCCTGGGCAACACCGGAAGTGAAGTTTTCACTACTGGGAATTTGAGTGTGTGACTTGCTTTGAGCATGCAGCAATATTATGAATATCTTGAGTTATATTCTTGGTGAAACTGAAAGTTACCATTTTTCATTTAAATACCGATTTCAAAACCCATAAGCTGATCCTTCCTGACTGGCTTCTGTGGGTCCAGCTTCTGTGGAACCCACCAAAGACATTTTAGGGGCAACCCCTGCCTTGAAGAGCTGGCCCCTCTGGTCAGGGGGATGCATAAAGGCAGTCAGGATTCTAGTGAGCCGATGTGTGAAAAAGACCTTTTTAAAGTGCTCAAAATGTTGACTAGCTGGATTACTTCTTACTATTTGAAGTTTGTAAAAATAGGTAGCGTTTGCTCATGGGAAAGAAGTCAAACCCTCCAAAAAAGTTATCATGAAAAGCAAGTCTCTGCTCACCCAGACTCCCCAGTCTATGGGTTTCCCTTCCCAGAGGCCTCTGCTTTCCCATGGAGCTGGAATCTGAAGTGGGTTGAATGGTGGTCCCCAAAAAGATATGCCCACGCCTTAATCCCTGGTACCTGTGAATGTGACCTTATTTGGAAAACAGGTCTTTGCAGATGTAATTAAATAAGGATCTGGAGATAAGGAAATTACCCTGGATTATCCAGGTGGGCCCTAAATCCAATGAAAGTATCCTTAAAAATAGACACAGCGCAGAGGAGGAGCCAACGCGGCCTCAGAGGCAGAAACTGGAGTGATGTGGCCATGAGCCAAGGGACGCAGGCGTCACCAGAAGCTGCAAGGGGCACGGAATGGATTCTCCCCCAAAGCCATGGGAGGGAGCATTGCCCTGCTGACACATGGATTTCAGACATGGTAAATGGTGACAGAATTAATCCCTGTTGTTTTAAGCCACCGTGTTTGTGGTAATGTGTTATGGCAGCCACAGGAAACTAATATAGAGTCCCCGCCTCTCTCCACCTCCTCCTCCCCCACCCCCCATCCTCCCTCCCCACCCCCCGTCCTCCTCCTCCTCATTTTCCAAATGAGAGGAGAATATGATGCTCAGTGTACTTCCTTCTGCCTTTTTCATTTAAGTGTTGCTTGAAAATCTCTCTCACAGACAGCTGCCATGGTCTTATTTATGCTTGCATGGTATTCCATTGTATGGATGGATGTACTGTTGATTGATCCCATCCCTTACTGATAAACTGAGATTGTTTCCAATCTTTTATCCCCATAAACAACACCGCAAAGACATCTTTTCCCACACAGGTGGGTATGTGAGTGAAACACCTGGAAGACCAATTCCCACAAGTAGAACTGCTGTATCCAAGAGTGTGTGAATTTCCCATTTTCATCAGTATTGTCAAATTGCCCTCCAAGGAGGTTATACCACAGATTCCTTTTTAAAAGTACATTTTTTTCTCATTACAAAAGTAATCTTTCAGTAGAATTCTTAAGTGTGATTTGATTACACCCTGTAACCAAAATCTTTTCTAGCAGAACATAGTCAATGGGAAAATAACATCAATTACCCGAAATTTTCTTACCAGCCTGGCTGGATTGGCCCTCTTCTGCTAAATAGGGCTTCTTGTGTTAGGTGTCTGATTTTCCTCCAGGTGGCCTCTGTCGGGGGATCTGAGGTAGGGTGCGAGGACATGGCTCTTCGAGCCTGGACGACTGTCAGAAAGGCCCCCTCCCCTGCCATCAGTGATTAGTCCCGACCTCCCCCATCTCCCAACCCCATGTTCCCTTTATGAGAAGAGGAGGAAGGGAAACAAGACAGTCACTCTCCCCATCTGGATAGTCCTGTATGCAATTTTTTTTTTTTTTTGGCGGTACGCGGGCCTCTCACTGTTGTGGCCTCTCCCGTTGCGGAGCACAGGCTCTGGACGTGCAGGCTCAGCGGCCATGGCTCACGGGCCCAGCCGCTCCACGGCATGTGGGATCTTCCCAGACCGGGGCACGAACCCGTGTCCCCTTCATCGGCAGGCGGACTCTCAACCACAGCTCCACCGGGGAAGCCCCTGTATGCAATTTTGAATGTCCAATTTGTCCTTGTGTTCCTGGACCAGCCTTTGGCTCAGAGGAAAGTTCCCTGCTCCTCACCAATGAGGAGAGAAGGAGGGCCTGATTCCCTGAGGTGCCACCCAAACCCCATTCTGCAAGCAGAGGGGGTCCTCTCTCCTCCACTCTTGGCCTGTCGGCTGCCAGAACAAATGGTCTCCTCTGTGGCGTGCCCACCCCACCATCAGTCCTCCACAATGGTTTTGGATTTAAAGAGACCCCCAAGACCATCTTGTCCAGTCCCTCATTTTAGGGATGGACAAACCAAGGCCCACGGTATGAGTTGATTGGTCCAAGGCCACACCTGCAGAGGCCCCCAGTCAACTGCTTGTGAAAGGTTTGAGTGCCATCCGTGGGATTAAGGGCCTGGATGTGGGCCCTACCTTCATTTCCAACCCCATCTCCTGCCACTCCCTTCCTCACCTGAAACGGCTTGAATAGCTCAAAGGAATGTGAAGTTCATCTGCTGCAGCCCTCCCTGGCCCAACCCCATCTGCCAGCCCCAGACTATGTCTTGCCTCCAACTCATGCTCATTCCAACCCCTTCCCTCCTCGGCTTTGCCTGGTCAATTCCATCTCACTATTTTACGTCTCAGCTCAGACATCCCCTTCTCTGGTAAACCCGCCCTGATTTTTCCCTAGCTGTGTTGGGTACCCCTTCCTGGTTCCTGAGCACATCACTATGGCCTCACTCACCATAGTTATCATGATCTGTCTGGGGTCTGTCTCCCCACCACCACCACACAGAGCTCTTGGAGGGCTAAGAAAAAAAACCAAGTCAATGTATCTCCAGCACATAGAGCAGATGAGCTCTATGTTTGTTGAATGAGCGAATGAACAAACCAGAAGCTAGGTGACAGTCACTGCAATGGAATAGAAAGCATCTTGAGCTAGGTATCAGGAGATCTTTGCTATTTATTACTTACATACCATGGGGCAAGTCTCTTACCTTCTTGAGACCTCAGTTTCCTCCTCTGTAGAAGGGCGCAATTTGACTATACGTCAGTCAGCTGTTGCTACGTAACAAACAGCCATAGTCTCTGAGTGACTTATGGCGATAAGCACTATGCAGCTCACGCATTCGCAGTTGTGTCAGCCTGGGCTCCACGAGGTGGCTGGCTGGGTCTGGCTCTGCTCGATAAATTTCTCGTCTGCCCTGGGACTGTGGGGTAGCTGGGGCACGTCCTCCAGTGGTGATGGCAGAGGCACAAGAGGACTCGTGCAAGCATGAAGAGGCTCAGAACCGGCACAGCTGCCCACTTCCTATTGACCAAAGCTTGTCATATGGCTGAACCCAAAGTTAGAGAGCAGAAGGACACACTCAGCTCCAAGGGTGGAGTGGGGGAGAAACTTCAAAATCACATGAGAAAGGGATACAGAGAGGGTGAAAAAATCAGGATCCACAAACCAGTCCACCCAGGGCTATGTGGTCTGTGAAGACCCTGAGGGGCTGGCAGGCTGCAATCCTCCGAGATGACCCACTCTGTTCTTCCTTTGCTCTGTGTCCCCTTGTGTCCTCCCGCCTGGTGAACTACCCCTGCTCCTTTCTGCCAACCTGGGCCCAGGTCTCTTCTGGTGGAAATTCTGTGTGAACAATTCTTTCTTCTCCCCATCTCAGCCTGCAGTTTTCACACTGTACAAAACCTCAGCCAAAATCTCCCTCTTTCAGCAAAAGCACAACAGGCTATTTGTTCTCTCGAACCTGAAACTTGACATGAGCCTCCCTCTACGCCCCTCCAGGGTCTCACCGAGCCTGTGAGTTTCACCTCTTAGCTCCCTCCTGACCCTGTCACCTCCTCCCGGGCCCACCCACTCTGCTCTGGCCCAGGCTGCCTCCTGTTCCCTAAGTTGAGTTCATGCCTCCTCCAAAGCCATCCCCCATGCCGTCACCTGTGAGATCTTTGTAAGGGGCAGAACTGACTGTGCCAAGCACATTTGGGTCCTCACTGCTAACAGCAGGGGCAGCCAGGCAGGATACATACATGAGGCCGTGAAGGGACGGGGTGGGTGTTACGGGTAGGATTGTGTCTCCTTCACCCAAATGTGCTGGAGTCCTAACCCCCAGTACCTTGTGATGTGAGCTTATTTGGAGATAGGGTCATTACAGAGGCAATCACGTTGCAATGAGGTCATTAGGGTGGGCTTTAGTCCAATATGACTGTGTCTTTATAAAAAGGAGAAATTTGGACACAGACATACACGCGCAGGGAGAAGACGATGTGAAGACACAGATAGAACACCATCTGCAAGAATGCCTGAGGCCCCGAGAAGTGAGGAGAGAGGCATGGAACAGACTGTCTTTCATAGCCCTCAGAAGGAACCTACCCTGCTGACACCTTGATCTTGGACATGAGGCCTCTGGACTGTGAGACAATAAATTCCTGTTGTTTAAGCCACCCGGTTTGGAATACTTTGCTACTGAGCAGTCCTAGGAAACTAATACAGTGGTGGGGCCCAGGGGCGGGGGTACCTAAAATATTAGCACAGTTGGAGGGAAATGGTAACTGAGAGGCACACAGGGTTCCTGTAGGGCAGAGAGAGTCAGAAGGGTCAGAACCAGAGAGACGGCCACGTGAGGCTGGACTGGCTGTCCCTGGCTTTGAAGGTGGAGGAAGGGACCACAAGCTAAGGAGAGCAGGCAGCCTCTTGAAGCTGGAAAAGACAGGGAAAGAGAGTCTCCCTTATAGCCCCCAGAAAGGAATGCAGCCCTGCTGACACCTTGATTTTAGCCAGTGAGACTCATCTTGGACCTCTGACCTTCAGAACTGTAAGAGGAGAAAGATGTGTTGTTCTAAGACACGAAGTTGGTGGTGATTTGTTACAGTAGCAATCAGAAACCAATAGGCCACCCTCCCCACACCCAGCTCTCTCAGCTTTGAGCCTGGGAGGCTGACCAGCTAAGGACCACACACCCACGCTCCCTGGCCCTCCAGCTAACAGTTGGGTGCAGCCAATGAGCGGCCCCTGTGGGAAACTGGAGGGTGGGCAGAGAGAGAGACCAGGGTATTTTTTCCCTCCTCCCCACTTGCCTGGATGGTGGTCCTGTCAGTGGCTGTGTCCTGGGTTCCTATGGACAGCCCCCCCCCCCCAACTCTGGTCACATTGCTCCCTCCCGTGGGGCTTGTCCCTGATGCTTCCACTCCCACTGACTGCAGCTTCCCTTATCACCCTGTCTGCACGAACCCTCATTAAATTCTCCTCAGAGGCCCAGCTGAGTGGCCTTCTGTCTCCTGCCGGAAACCTGCCTGATGTCATGGGGTGTGACCATCTAGAAGATCCAACCAATTTCTTCAGGGCGCTTGGGGGAGCACAGAAAGGAGGGCATTTGGTGTGGCCTTTACCGTGTCTCCAAAGGTAGGAATGGGAACGGGGATCCTGGAACCGGGAAAGAGATCTGGGCTTGGAGCCAGACACAGGAGGCCTGGATTCTCGACCCTCTTCCCATAAATATGTGGGCTTAGGTGGCTCTTCCGACCTCTCAGAGAGCTTGTTTGCCTGCTTGTTTGCCTCTTAGAACGGGTGGCGATGTGTACACCTCTCAGGCTGATGAGGGAGTGAAGTGGCTGCACGTGTAGGAGTGCGATCAAGCCCACGGGGGCATTCCAGGGGCAAAGCAGCAAGAGCCCAACAGGCAATCACGGCTGCGCTCAGGGAAGGGGGGCGCAGCCAGCAGCCAGAGTGCCTGCAATAGTAAGAGCTGTTTCTGGAAAGGTATGTGGGGAGCAGGGCCCAGGAGGCATTTAGAATCAGCGCAAAAATTTGGATTCAATTCAGTTGGCAGTGGGCTGCCATGAGGGTTTTTGAGTAGGGGAGTAACATGTGGTCCGAGTGATTCAGGATCGAGAGAGAGAGACAGAGAGAGAGAGAAAGAAAAAGAGAAAGAGAGAACTTAGGAGATTAAAGGTCTTTAGCAACTTCCTTTGGAGAATTTTGCAAAGACATCTGTGTCTTGTTTCCTTTGTGCAAAAAGGGGAAATAGAGGTAAATAGAACTCCAGAAGCAAATTATTGACAACAGGGCCCTGAGAGCAATTTTTTTCCCTGGGTAATATGTCTTCCAGCTAGAAGTCTTTGCCAAGCTGGCATTCAGGAGCTGACGGGGAACAGGCAGGACCATGTGGAGTGCTCTTGTGGGGTGGAGGGTGGGGAGACTCGCCCATCATGGTCTTCGGGCTGGTACCCCCCGCATTGTGCAGGCCACAGCTTGTACCAGGAGCAGGACTCATGGGGGGGATTGACTCACGGCCCCTGCTCTGCCTGGAGCCACCACCCTCTTCCCCTCTGGGCCGGAAGTGGGGTGGGAGGCCAGCCTTCAGGCTCCTGCTATCTAATGGGGCCTCCTGTGTTTCCCTCTGACAGGAAAGGGAGGAAAACCTGAGTCAGTCAACAAAGTTACACAAGAGCCACATGGTAAATGAGGCTGGTGGAAGCCATTCCGTCCCTCAAGAGTCACGACATACACCAAAGGGGCAAGATAAAAAGCACCATTCTAGGGTTTCCCTGGTGGTGCAGTGGTTAAGAATCCGCCTGCCAATGCAGGGGACACGGGTTCAAGCCCTGGTCCGGGAAGATCCCACATGCCGCGGAGCAACTAAGCCCGTGCGCCACAACTACTGAGCCTGCGCTCTAGAGCCCGCAAGCCACAACTGCTGAAGCCCGCACGCCTAGATCCCATGCTCCGCAACAAGAAAAGCCACCACAACGAGAAGCCCGGACACCGCAACGAAGAGTAGCCCCTGCTCGCCACAACTAGAGAAAAGCCTGCACACAGCAACGAAGACCCAATGCAGCCAAAAATAAAATAAACAAAATAAATAAATTTATTTTTTTAAAAAAGCACCATTCTATTCATATGGCTACTCAGAGCCTGGCCCACACAGAGGAGCCAGTCTGCTCTCATAGTGCATTATTCCTGTTATTTATCATCTCTGCCAGAACAGTCATTTATGACTCTGGCATCTTGCAAAATGTCATTGTTATTTCCTTAAAATGACTTATTTGGAATACTTTTCTATATTAGTCAGTACTTCTTTGCTTTCAAGAGTCAGAAACCCAACTGAAATTGGCTCAAGAAAATAAGAGAACTGAGAAGTCCAAGGGTATGAGCTACAGCATCAGGCACGGCTGGATCCAGGCGTAAAAACACTGTCATCAGGACTCTGCTCCCTCCCCCCAACCCAGGTCTGGTTCCTCTGCATTGGCTTCATTCTTTGGCAGCTTCTTTCTCCACGGTGGTCCCCAGCAGCTTCAGTTTTATATTCTACAGGCCAAGTACCCCAGAGGAAAGAGAGGACTTTATTCTTCATGGAATGGAAGCTTCTTGACTTGTCCAGGGTCATGTTTTCACCCTGACATCATGTCAGGGATGGTAGGCTCTGGGCGCCTGTCCTAAGTGCCCACTCCCTGAGAGGGGTGGTTCCAGAGGGAAAGTATCTGGGCACAAAGAGTGAGGTGGAGGGCAGATGCTGGGCTGGCCAGTAGAGCAGGGGCCACCATATGTTCATTCTTCATTTTCTCCTTCATTTTCAATAACCCAGTGTACGTTCTAATACAAAAATGCATATGCTAACAAATCTACATGTATGATGATTCATCACAGAAAACATAAAACTCTAGATCTGGCTATATTGGCTGGATTCTTGCTCACATTCTTGGGAACCAGGTTCTGAGAAGAAGTCATGTTATGGACCTTCAGAGGCCTGGGTGGGAACAGCTGGATGCTTCTGCTTAATGCGGATGTCCCCAGAGTGATGGACAGCAGAGTCTCTCCTTGTAGAGGTAGTAAAATAAAGGAGCCAAGACCTCGGGCTTAGGCAGGTCCTGAGGCTACTCCATGGGAAGGAACAGGGGAGGGGCCATTACACTGTTAACTGGGTCCTTAAACAGGGGTCTTGCCACATTACTTAGAATTTTTTGGTTGCAAGTGCCAGAAACTAAATTCAGACTGGCTAAAGAAAATAGTAATAATAAAATTATTATTCACAATATAAAAATCACAATAATACGTATTAATAATTAATATATAATTATATAATTAATCACATAAATATATAATTGTATACAATAGAATAATTATTAATATTATTATAAATAATATTATTTCCTGGCTCACATAACTTCAGGCATGGCTGGATCCAGGTGCTCAACAAGTCATCAGGAAGCTGTAAGTCCCCATCTCAGGTGGCTCACCTCTGCATTGGCTTTATTCTCAAGTCCTCTACAGCATCCGGCTTACACTTTCAGCTCAGCAGTCCCAGCAGAAAGAGATAACCCCTTCCCCCCATCGCAGGATTCACCTGGATTAGATTTCAGGTTCTCTGTCCATCTCCAGACTGCCCTCTGTTACCAGGGTGATGAGATACACTGATTGGCCAGGCCAGGGGCATGTACCCACCGACTCCCACCCCTCCCGAGTGATCATATTCTTCCAGACCTCCAGGACTGAAGGAGAGGGAAGGGTGGTCCCACAGAGGGGAAGGATACCTGCAGGAAAAAACAACAGCTGCCCCTCAGGGAGGGGGCTGGTGAGGGAGTGTTTGAAGTACAGAAGGCAGCCATGTGCCAGGCAGGAGAGAAAGGCTGCTCCTGGGGAGAGGAGTCTGAGTGAGGAACGAGGTGGAGGAGGCTGAGCAGCAGGTGTAGGGTCACAGGTGGCAGGAGTCCTCCGCAGCCCAGCTGATGGGCAGCCCTGAAGGCAGAGAAGAGGAGACAGAAGCTGGGGTCAAAGGCCCAGAGAGCAGTTTGGTGCAGCTGGGAAGGGGAAGCCTTGTCGTCTTGGCTTGCAGTCTGACACCTGCCCCCGTTGGCAGGCACACCCTGGCTCCTGGGGCTCTTTGCTGCTAAGAAGCTTCTGGTTGGCTACCTTGTCTTCCTGGAGTGGCCTCAGATGTCCAGGGAGTGAGAAGGACACTTGTCTTCCTGCAGGGGGTTCAGGGCCGCTGCTCTGAAAGTCCCCCCTGATGGATTCCTGTGAGTCGTGCCTTGCTCTGGGGGCTGGGATGCAGTGTGAAGGGGACAGATGTGGCCCTGGTGTTCAGGAGCTGACATTCTAATTGGAGCCAAGACAGCCCCTTGGTCTTTTCCCTGGGCTCCGGCACAGAGTCTGGCTTACGGATGGGCTTCAGAAATGTCTGTGGAATTAGGGGGCAGTGATTCGGCGGAAATGGCTCTCACTGCCCATCGGGGAGAGGAGCTGTTTTTAGTCTGTTCTACCTATAACTGGCTGGGTGACCGTCGCTTAGTCACAAACCCTCTTTGGGCTTCCAGGTTCCTCATCTGTCAAATGAGGGGGTTGAAATAGTCAGTCCCCAAGTCCCCGGTCAGCTCTAACCTCCTCTGGCCGGTCCTCCTGCCGCGGGGACCCTTAACCTGGCAGCCACACTCGCTTCAACCCTTCTCCCCTTGGTACCCTGTGCAGAGCCAGCCTGGGCCAACCAGGGCAGGGGAAAGAGGCACTCAAGACGCTGTAATTATTGTAAAGAGGAGAGTTTAAGTGTTTAGTTTTATGAGGTAGCCGGCCCTCTCTGTCAGCAGAAAGCTGCGCGGTTCCCCGGGTGCGAGTTAATTTCCTCCGTGGCCCGTTTCCTCACCCGCCGTCATTTTTTCTCGGCTGCTTTATGGCTTTCGGAGCCGTTCAGAGCACTGTGTGGTGGCGGTGGCTTTGTACACTGGAGCAGAAAACGCCCACGCACCCCACCCCCGTGCCGGTGACCTCTGTGCTGGATGAGACTGGCAGGCTGGGAGGGTGGGAGGAGCAATGAGGCTGGGCCAGGCTGTCCCCAACCAGGCCGTGGTCCCTGGCACCTCCCTGACAATTTGCAGGGAATGAATGACACTCAGGCCAGCCTTGCAGCTGTCCCGGGTGCCTCAGATAAACAGTGGAAGACTTTGCCCTCTTGCTCACAGTGAGCAAGGTGGGGGAAAATGCACCAGCTGTAGCCTCAGACAGACCTGGGTTCAAATCCCGGCCATACCACTGCTGTGTCACCTAGGCCAAGTGACTTCACCCCCTGGGCTACCATTTCCTTGCCTGCAGAATGGGGATGTCGATGCCACCTGCCAAGTGGTGATGAGGGGACAGAGAGTGATCATATATGAAAAGCACCTGGAACGGAGACTCTGGTCTCCAAATGTTAGCTTGCTGTCCTGAGCTGAGTTGTTGCTCTGAATGGTTCTCCAGCCTCCTATGTGGGCTGTGGGGAAATCATCCCCACCCAGGGAGAAGCAGGGGTCCTGGGAGCAACGAGACAACCTCTAAAAGACATTGTGGGGGACTTCCCTGGTGGCGTAGTGGCTAAGAATCCGGCTGCCAATGCAGGGGACACGGGTTCGAGCCCTGGTCCAGGAGGATCCCACATGCCGCCGAGCAACTAAGCCCATGTGCCACAACTACTGAGCCTGCGTGCCACAACTACTGAAGCCTGCACACCTAGACCCTGCGCTCCACAACAAGAGAAACCACTGCAATGAGAGACCTGCGCACTGCAATGAAGAGTAGCCCCTGCTCACCGCAACTAGAGAAACCCCACGCCCAACAACGAAGACCCAATGCAGCCATAAATAAATAAATGGATAAATTTATATATTAAAAAAAAAGCGGGCTTCCCTGGTGGCACAGTGGTTGAGAATCTGCCTGCCAGTGCAGGGGACGTGGGTTCGAGCCCTTGTCTGGGAGGATCCCACATACCGCGGAGCAACTAGGCCCGTGAGCCACAACTACTGAGCCTGAGCGTCTGGAGCTTGTGCTCTGCAACAAGAGAGGCCGCGATAGTGAGAGGCCTGTGCACCGCGATGAAGAGTGACCCCCGCTTGCCACACCTGGAGAAAGCCCTCGCACAGAAACCAAGACACAACACAGCCAAAAATAAATAAATTAATTAATTAAAAAAAAAAAAGACATTGTGGGCCCGCCAAGACCAAGAGCAGCCTCTTGCCTGCCTCAGGCCTGGCCACACACATGGCATTGTCACAAGGAGGACCCATGGGGACTTGGTGTGCTGTGAAGAAGGGCTCTGTAGAGTCAGACCTGGGCTTGAACCCACTATGCCACTTGTAACCTCGAGCACATCATGGGTTCTCTCAACCACAAAATGGGGTCAGCAGCTACTTCTGAGGGCACATGCAGAGGATTAAATTAAGTGAGAAGAGGCATGTGGACAGCCGCGCACACAATGAGAACTTCACGGTGATATCCACCCAGATGCACGGGGGCAGGGAACTGGGAGACCCAACCTCTCTTCTGGATTCTGCTTCCAGCTCTTGTTCAACCTTGGATGTAGCTGCCCCTCTCAGTGAACCTCTTTTAGGCTGCGGACCCCTGTGAGACTTCATTAAGTTGTAGATCCTCTGCCCAGAAATGTGCACACACAAAGGACCCCACAGATTTGCCAAGTGACATCAGAGGTTTCTGTAGCTCCTGAAATCTGTCTGCGGATCCTAGGTTAAGACTTCTGAGCTGATGGTTGCTCCAGTCCTAACCATCTATGTGTCTGTGGGGGGACTGGAGACAGGTTCCGCATGGTTTACTTGTGTCCTTTTCAGACCCAGCAGCACCTCGATTCAGGGGTTGTTCTCAGCCAACAGTCCCACATCCTGGGGAGGAAGAGAAGCTGTTATTAAAAAGTCTAACAAACCCCACAGTAGCTGGCTCACCTCTCCCAGTGTGGACTGTGTCCTGGCCACACAGTTCAGGACATCTGTGCTTTGCCAAGTAACCATCCCTTCTTCCTTTAGGAAACAGTCCTCCGAACTCTCCTTGAGAATACCCCTGTCATATCTCAGCCTATGATTGGTGGACTGATTCCATGCCCACCTTCAGGAGCAGACCCTGATTGGCCACTCAGCGTATTCCCTCCTCCTGGCTGTGTCTGTTGGTTCAGAGATGGTCAGGTCACCAAGTCAGAGTCAATGAGACATGAGAATATTCCTAGAGCTTCTGGGAAAGCAAGGTCTTCTTTGTCTTACAAGGAAGACTGGGAGAGGTCTTCATTGTTCCCCTGAAGGATGTGGTGTAAGATTAGGATAGCTGCACCTGTTTTGCTACCAGGAGGGGATAGCCAGGAGTTGCCCAAGGTGGGGTGCAGGGAGAAGCTCCATGCAGAGGCTGAGGGTGAAACAGGGGAGTTAGACAAGTGAGAAGGAGAGAAGCAAGGTCTATGGTGACATCTTTGGAGCTGCTGGACCAAGCCTCACCTGATGCTAACACTACCTCCAGACTTTAAAACTCTATAGCTCAATAAACTCCTCCATGATGTAACCATTAGACCTGAGTTTTCCTGTCACTTGCAACACAAAGCATCCTAATTGAAACTCCCTGCCAGCTGGGCCAGACAGAGAAAAGATCAGGAAGGAGAGCTCAGGAATCAGGAAAATGAAATTCTTCCCAAGGATATGGGAGATCAGAATCTTCATCTACCCACCTGGTCCTGGGAAAACTTCAGAAAAAAAGCCAGAGCTGAGAGAGTAGATGAATTTTTGATATTATCTGACTGGACAGGAGGAAATATTGCCTACTGGGAGTTTGATTAATCACCAATTCCGTTCAAGTCCACAAATATTTCCTGAAAGCCAGTCATGCGTGGGACACTCTGCCAAGTGATGGAAGATGCACACAGGAACGGGACAGTCCCCCCAGTGGGGAGCTCCCAGTCAGGTGAGGAAGACAGGCTCAGCCCAAGCTCGCCTGATAGCAAGCAAGACTGGGGTAAGTGCTAAGATCGAGATACAGACTGATTGGCCCTGGGAGCCCAGCAGGAGAAGGCTGCAGGAAGGCAGAAGCCAGGCGATATGGTGACTTTCTCTGCCCACAAAGGCATGGTGCCACCTCTGCCCTGAGGGAACGCCTTTTCCCAACCCCCGCAAAGATACGTCAGGGACTAACATGGTCCCAAATGCCAGGTGCATTTGAGAAGCAGTCCCTCCACACCTAGCCTTACTGAGTTGTCCAGATTCTGTGTTCCCCAAAGTGTGCGATAAGGACCATGACAGGGGTTGGATTTTAGGAGGTGCCGAGAGTGGAGTCAAGTCACACGGTCTCGCCCAGATGGTGAGAAAGCTGCTCCCTATGCGGTTCCCTCTAGAACCTCCCATCGAGGACAAAGTCTCATTTCGCTGCCAGCTCATCTCTAACACCTCTCCAGCACTCCCTGACCCCTCCTTCTAGCAGAGAGAAAGAGAGAGCAGGCCTCCGCCTATTGCCTTCTGCAGGCAACAGGCTCTTGCTCAAATTTCCTCACGCTATTTTGTTTTCGTGGCATTTATTTTAACAGTTGTCTTCTATTTATGGCAAGTGATATTGGCTTTCCATTTATGGCAGTGATAAAAACAAGTTTCCTTACATTTCATTTCTGTAAGTTTTTTACAGGGGGGCTGTTGGAAAGAAAAACATGAGCTAGGACAAGGGGGACACAGGTATGACCAAAAGTGTGTAAGTGGGATGTGAATGACCGAAGTTGGGGAAATATTCATTGCACAAACACAGACTACCTACCTACTGTGTGCCAGGTGCTGGGAGCACAACAGGGAACACAGTTGGCAAAAACCCTGCCCTCATGGAGCTTACAGTCTAACGGGTGAAGTAGATACAATGCCGGTGTGTTAGATGGTGGTGGGTGATCTGCATGAATTCAAAGCAGGGAACGGGCTGGCAGCGCCTGCAAACCCGCCAGGTCAAGCTTCACCGAAAACCTGGCAGTGAGTGCAGTCTTGGAGGAGGTGAGCCAAGGCTTCACAGATGCCCTGGGAAGGGGCACAGCAGGTAGGAGAAACAGAAGGACCCATCGTGTTGCCGTCTCCTCCTTGTCGAGGCTGGATTTGGAGACTCCCGCTGGTCGCTGGTCAAGAGGACACGCCACAGGAAAGCCCACATCAATGCACTGTTCTTCTTTCTTTGGTATAAAAAAGCAAAGGATGATCTGCAGAGATAAGAGGTGTAGCCTGGAAAGCAGCCCCCAGGGTCCCTGCAGGGCTCCTGACGGCATGCTGTGCATAGGTGTGGCGCCACGTGTGAGATCAAGACCCAGCAGGACAGGGCTCCGAAATCATCCCCTTTTGAGTCATCAAAGTGCCATTGACTTATGGTCCATAATTGTAGGGACGTAAGTACACTTTATTACTCCACTTCATTGAAAATTGGTCATCTATCTGCGGTCCATCTGCAGCGTGGTAAGTAGGAAAGCTGAGAATCCCAGCCGTGGCTCCTCTACTTATGATCCGTCTGCTTCTGGGCAGGTTCTTTTATTCTTTTGAGCTTTCACTTTCTTGCATATAGAATGGGGGTAACACATTGAATGAGGTCACTTGTACTGCTCTTGGCACCTGTGGTCAGTCAATAAACGTTGTCCTGGTCCTCCATATACCTAAGTCTGAGTTGCCCAGAATACTCCGTCTCCCTTCCACAAATGGGAACTGGCAGGACGAGGAGATGGCAGGAAACCCATTCATTCATTCATTCAACAAGTATTTATTGCTCCACTCCGGGCACTGTTCCAGTCACTGGAGGTACAGCAGCAAACCAAACAAAGATGGATAAGGTCTTGCTTCCATGGGAACATGTCATCAAAGAAATACATGAGATTTCAGCACAAGTCACAAGGACTGTTCAGAGGAGCCAGCTCAGATTGTGTGTCCAGGGAAGGCTTTGTGGAAGACGTGACAACGGGGTGAGAAGGGGTGAGCTCTGTAAAGGTTTGTGGGGAAAGCACTCCAGGCAGAGGGAAGAGCAAAGACCCTGGGAGTAGTCTGAGCCATAGAAAAGCCCAGTTGCTGGAGGAAGTGGGTGCTGGGGAATTTAGTACGAGAGGACGGGGGATGTCAGCCCCTGAGGACTCAGGAAGGAGAGAAGGCTGGGAGGATGCCTGGGTGGACTGGGTGGTGAAAGGAAGCCTGCAGTTCTCATCCCATGCCATGGTCCCTTTGACAGCACCTCTAGAAACCCCCAACTTGAGCGAGACCCTGGACTCCCGCCCACTAGGCCAGGCCCTGTCTGCTGTCCCCCACAGCCTCTGGAGTCAGTTTCATCTTTGACCAGACCCACGGGGCACTCACGTGCTGGCTGAATTTCCCTTCCTGAATCCCCTCCAGGTTGGAAGAAATCTGTGTGGTTTGGATGAAGGAAGGGGTGAGGTGGAGGGGGAGAGAGCAAAGTGTGTTTGTTGGCACCAGAATCATAGCAGAAGCCAATGCTGGAAACCTTCCCAAGTATTTAGAAATTAAAATAATAAAAGAAAACTGAGCATATGGAGTTTGTAAAGTGCCGTCCATCTTCAAGAAGGGACATGACTTGCTCAGAGTGTACAGGAGAGCTGGGGTCTTGAAGGATGTGTCCGTGGGGTAATGATGGAAACTCGCCTCTCAGGTGGGAACCAGGGGCAGGAGCACGTACTGCTCTGGGCCTTGCAGGGTGTGGGAATCCCCACTGGGTTCTACTTCTAGAAGAGGAGAAAGAATTCCTCTATGTCCCCTCCCTAATCATGTGGGAGTCCCCAGTCCTCTCCAACCCAGGGAATGCTTCCTCCCCCCAGCTCAACTCCAAACCTATTTTAATTCTTCTGTATCCAACTCTAGAGCAGTCCTGTAGTGTCAGCCTCAAAAACACACCCCAATCCAGCTGCTTCTCTCCTCTTCCCCACCTCCACTCCAGTCCATCTCCCCCTCTCACCTGACCAGCAGCTGCCTCTGCCTTGTCTCCAGATGCCTTTCTCCTCACCACAACCTGGTCCTCCAGTCTGACCTCCCCACAGCCATCAGATGGATCTCTCCCCCAAAGGCTTTTCATCTCAGGATAAAAGCTGAGCTCCTCCCTATGGCCTTCAGGACCTGCATGATCCAGCTCCTAACTGTTCCCAATATCACTGGTCTTTCTTCTGTCCCTCAACTGGTCATGGTCATTCTGCCTCAGGGCCTTTGCACACACAATTCCCTCTGCCAGGAACACTTCCTCAGTGCTTTCTATGATCGGCTCCTCAACCAGGCCTCAGCTCAAACAACCACCTCCTCAGAGAAGCCCTCCCAGGCCACCCCATCTAGAAGACCACCTCTCCATTTCCTTTTGACACCGCTCTATTTCGACATACACCTGTCACTATCTAAAATTACCTCGTTTGTTGGTTTGCCTCGTCCCTCTATCATGTAAGCACCATGAGCCCTGGACCTTGTCTGTCCTCTTTCCTGCTGTGTCCTCCACACCTGGAACAGTAGTCGGCCCAGAGGAGACCCTTCACAGCCATCTCCTGAATGAGGACTGACTGAAAGCAGGGCCACCTGGTTTATTTGGTCATCACCTAAGTATATAGGTAGCACCATGCACAGACTTGCAACCCCTGAGGGGCAAACATCGCCTCACTAAGGCAGAATTCACGAGGTGCTGGTAGAGCCCTGCAGTCAGGAGTTAGGACACTGCGGGGTGGGCCCGTTCCCAGGGAAATCACCAGACACCTCTGCATGTGCTGGGGGCTCCCCACCCCGACAGAGCAGAAGCCAGGCAAGAAACCTTGACTTGCCACTCCTGAAGTTGGGAGCCCATCTGGGAGGCCCAGGTGCCTCTGTCCCCACCAGGTGCTCAGGTGTCCCCAGTGCCAGACAGCCCAGCTGGCAGAAGCCAGAGAGGTGAGCTGGCTGGGAGCTGTGGGCAGCGGGGCGAAAGGAGAAGGCAGGTGTCCTACGAGAGCCTTTGGGGAGGAGACCTGGCCAGCCCATGAGCCCTGAGTGTCCTTGAGGGCTCTTGAGTGCCTTGGCCTGGGTGTACAGAGGTGGCTGCGTGGGCGTTATGTAGACACCTGGGGTAGGGGTGGAGAGGATCTGTCCCCAGGGGTGGCTGGGCCTGTGGAGGGAGTGGAGGGTCTCCTCCCCGCAGCCCCTCCCCCTCTCCATCCTCCTCCTCCGTCTGGCTGCTCCTCTCCCGCTCTGCTGCACGCTGGCCTCCGCAAGATGGATTTTCCTGGCTGTGCCAGTCTTGCTGCCACCTGTTCGCGCTGTGCTGGAGCCAGCAAAGTGGCTCAGCTTCAAACCCAGAGCAGCTGGGAGAGCCGTTGCCAAGCCTCGTCGTCCCCTTCGCTCCCCTCCTTTGTTGCAGCGGCAGCAGCTTGGGCTCCAAGTCATCCTGTCACCTGCTGTCATCTGGACAGCCCCTTCTTTCCCCCACCATGACCCCGCCAGACCCCTCCAGCCCTCCCCAGACCTCAGCCCCTCATGACCAGGCTGCCGAGCGGGGCACAGGCAGGGGCGTTCACAGCTGCCCTCACCACCATGCTGCCTCCAGCCCCCAGCCCAGAGTCTCAATCCCCTTTCCCTCCCCCACTTCCTGTGGGATTTCCCCAATATACTGCTCCCCAGAACCTTCCCCAGAGCTCCAGCCAGAAGGGCTGAGGCTAATACTGGGGGCCTGAACAAGCCAGGAGGCATCCAGCTTTACCCACCTAACCTGTGACAGAGCAGGTGGCCAGGGACACCCCCAGGCAGAACAAGCTCCAAACCTCCAGGAGAAGGAGGGCTCTGGAAACTTCCTGCAAGAGCAGTCCAACCCACGCCAGAGGCTCAAGTCCCAGTCCTGGCCTG
Source organism: Mesoplodon densirostris (assembly GCF_025265405.1). Classification (NCBI taxonomy): domain Eukaryota; kingdom Metazoa; phylum Chordata; class Mammalia; order Artiodactyla; family Ziphiidae; genus Mesoplodon; species Mesoplodon densirostris. Next base: position 154,104,651 of record NC_082663.1, read on the forward strand.
AATGCTTGCTCCATGACCTTGACCTTGCTCCAGGATCTTCAAAGCCCCTCTGAACCTCGGTTTCCTTGCCTACCGAGGGGCTAGGTTGGTGCCTGCCCACCCTGTAGTGCCACTGGGAAGAACAGAGGACTAGTGCCTTGAACTCCTTTGGAAACAAGGCAAGGATATAATTAAACACACGCGTGGGACAGAGAAATGCAAACTGTAAAGGACTGTGCAGCCCGGGGAGCTGTTTTTGCTCTTTCTCATAGGGCGTGGACCAGCTCCCAGAGAGACGGCCAGACCCCGTGGCCAGAATGCGTGCACACCCGGCCCCCGGGAGAAAGATGCAGGCTGTGTCTGTCTTCAGAAATACTGGCTCCAGCTGAGGGGGCATCTGAAGACTGAGAGACAGCCACATCAGAAGATAGAGCAAGACACAGGCAGACAGATAAATAAACACAGACGAAATAGCCGGCAAGGCGGATGGCTCTGCTGATGGGAACAGACAAGCAGTGGTGGCTGGGTTACCATAGGCCGGGGCCTCTCTCCGCTCCAGCAGGATCCTTGCCTGCCTCCGGCCCTCGGTCATCAGCTCTCACACACTTGGCCTCGAGGGCACCCGGGTACAGCCTCCACACAGGCACACGCTGCTGCTCAAATGGCTGCCCCCTGCAGCCAGAGCTGGAGGGGGACCATGGACCCTCCAAATCCTGAGATGCTACTGAGAAGGGAAGTAGTCTCTGCCTTTAGGGGGAAGCGATCTTCCTTTGGTGCAAATTACCTGGGAGGAGCCGTGCCTTTGTCAGTGATAGTAATAGGAAACCTCAGACCATTGCCAATGAGAGGGCGGCGGGGTGGGGGGTGGGGGGGGCGGTGCTAATCCCTGGGGATGAGTCATCAAAGAGAAGCTGAGGTTGGTGGAGAAACCACAGTGCCTGCTCAAGCTTATCAACGTGCATCTTTTTCTGGATGCACAGAGCTGGTCACAGGGACCTGCAGATAAGCAGAAAGCTCTAGGGGCTCCCGACACCATCTGCTTGGCGGGGCTGGGGGCACTAGCTCCAGAAGGGCATGGACGAGGCAGGGGTTCAGGCTAGCAGCCCCGCTTGCTCTTTGTCCCTGCCATGCCTCCTCCCACAGCTGCCAGACTGCTCTTTCTAGAATGAATGTAGGATCCGTCCCTCCCCTGCCTACCTCCCCTTCCCATGGCTTCCCATTGCACAAGTAATAAAGCTCAGATCCTACCCATGCCTTACAAGGGCCCCAGGGTCTGTCCTGCCTTCCTCTCCAACCTCATAGCATAGCTCTTCCTCCTTCAGCTCTCTATCCACACCAGCCTATTGTTCCTCCACCCTAGTCCCACCTCAGGGCCTTTGTACTTGCTGTGCTCTCTGCCTGGGATGCTCAAACCATCAGCTCTTGCCTTGGTTGCCTTCTCTCATCATTTAGGTCTCAGTGGCTAAGCCTCCCCCGCCAGTTAGCGCTCCCCTCCTTCCTCTGAACACTGTCACGTCTCCCTGGGTTTTGCTCATTTGTTTTCTGCGTAGCACGTATGTGAAACGTGCGTGGTTGTAGTCTGTTCCTGCTCTGTAGAATGCAAGCTCTTGTCTTGTTCACTGTTGTTTCCCACTGCCTGGAGAAGAGCCTGGAACACAATAGGCATTTAATAAATGTTCCCTCAGTGAAGGAGTGAATCCCAGAAGAGGTCAAGTGTCCCCAGAGTGGGGAGCACACGTCCAAGAAACTGCACAGGACAGAAGGGAATGCAGCTGGAGGACGCACATGACTTTGAGGGGCCAGGACCAGAGAGACCCCATGAAGCCAATGGAGCTTATGATGCCAATGCTTATTTGACCATGGGCTTTACTCAGTTTGCCTCATTTAATGTTTATCACCTGAAGCGGGTGTATTACTAGTTCCGGTTTCAGATGAGGCAGTTGAGAGTTTAAATCACATGTCCAAAGTCACACTGCTTATAAAAAAGAGTAGGGCTGGGACTCTACATTCCACTTCTCCTCTGTGGCTTGTGGCTTCCCAGCAGGTTGGAGAAAGGCCTTAGGGGCCTTCTCTGTCTCCCTAGAGTCACTCACAGTCACATTCCTAAAAGGGCTTTGCCTGCTTGAAATATCAGCGGAAGGGAGCCACGCTGGCTGGAGCGGTGGCTAGGAAAGAGAAGCCAGGAAAGTGGGGCCTGCTCCGTGGGGGGCAAAGGAAGGGTGAACAGAGGTCTGGCTCATGACTGAAAAGAGGTTCCTGGAGGAGAGCGGTTCAAGCAGGCTGCACTCCTCCCCCAGGACGAGAATGACTAAAGGCTTGGATCCAAGTTCCAGCCCTGTACCTGGCAACACACCTTGCCTTTTGACCTAGCTGTCCCCCTCTGTGGAACAGAGGTAATAATGCCTAACTCCCAGAGTTGCTCTAAGAAGGAACCCAGCCTTGTGTGTAAGAGTGTTTTTATAAACCTTCAAGGGTTGTACAAGTGCGCACTGGTGAGGACCCATTTGGCTTCAAGGGTCAGAAACCCATCTCAAATTGGCTCAAGCGCATAAGAGAATTCATGGATTCTTGTCATTGAAAAGTTAGAAAGGTGGGAGAGGTTTGGCTTCAGGCATGGCTGGGTCAGGGTGCTCTAACAAAACAAGTCTCTCTCCTTGTTTCTTTGTTAGCTCTCCTCTGTGGTGGTTCCCTTCTTAGGCAGGATCTTGCCAAAGGATGGCCATCAGCCATTCATGTCAGGCTACCATGCTGACAAATGACCAACCCCACCTGAAAGGGAGCATCTCCTGTATAAGCTCAAGTCCCAGTTTAAGCCCCAGGATTGATTCTCACTGGCACAAACTGGGGGCCTAACCTGAACCAACCACCAGGATAGCGGGAAGCCAGGATACGGGGAATTCTGATTGGCCACCCCTGGAGCCAGGAAGTAGGACTGGCTCCGTCTGAACCACAAAGGCTGTGAGTGGTGGTGGAGGAGGTTCTCCAAAGGAACAAGGGAGTGCTGCAAGGGTCTGGGGGCCCAGCTGCAAATAACAGACGTTCACGGCAAGACCAACAGCGGCGTTCTCACCCTTCCAGCTGGCACTGTAGAGCAGCCCTCTTTAGGGCTCCAGGCTGGGAGGCTCCACTCTGGGGCTGCCCTGCAGGGGCTCAGAGGAGGCCACTTCCTTGATATTGAACGGAGCTACTGTGAGCATTAAACAGAATCATTCCGTGAATGTGAATTGCAAACGGTGAAAACACCCTTCAAATGTTAGAGATTATCCTTCATGTTGTTTTAGAATTGGAGAGGGGTGAGGAACTACAGGATTTTGGAACCAAAACGGACTTAGAAATCACTGGCCACCACCCTCCTCCCCCCCTTTTTTATGGTCATCCCTTTAAGGCATCAAAAAGAATGAGTTTCAGAGGCAGATCACATCATATCACTCCCCTGTCTAAACTCTCCACTGGCTTCCCTTTGCTCTTGGAATAGTCTGGTTTCCTCTCCTTCCACCTCAAGGGTCCTTGGGATCTGGTCCCTGCCCACCTCTCAGACACCATCCCCCATATCCTCTCCTGCCATCCCCTTATGCCTCAGCCACACTGCCTTTCCTGTGGTAGCACAAACACACCAAGCTCATTTCCTTCTCAGATGCTTCACGTTTGCTCTTCCCTCTGCTGGAAACACTTTTCCCCCAGATCTTCAAGCAGCTGCCACATTCCCTCACTCGGGTCTCAGCTGAAACACCACTTTCTCAGAGAGTTTCCCTGCCCTCCATGCCTTCTATCCTCCACTCTCTCTCACTTTACCATTTTATATTTTTCACCATCTGGAATTATCTTGTTGGTTTATTTATTGCCAGTCTCTCTCCTGCCTGACACTCCTGCTGGAATAATCAGATCCAAGAAAACAGGATCTACACATGGCACAGGGCCTGGCATAAAGCATGGGGGTCAATAAATACCTGTTAAATGAATGAGTATATGGCTGGAGAGATGGTCGGTGGAGGGTGGATGGGTGGGTGGGAGGATAGGTGAGTGGGGGAGTAGATAGATGGGTGGGTTGGTGGATGGGTGGATGGATGGGTTGGTGGGTAGATGGGCGGATGGGTCAGTGAGGAAATGGTTAAGTAGGTGGCTGGATAGATGGGTGGATGGGTGAAAAGATGAGTGAGTGGATAGGTAGATAGATGGGTACGTGGGTAGATGGGTGGACGGCTATATGGGTGAGTGGATGGGTGGATGGATGGGTAGGCTGAGCCCATGCCCTGTCTAGCTCTGCCTTCACTCTCTAACCTGTTTCTTGCCCTTTAAAAATTGTGTCCTGTTACCTGCTTTAGATGAGGCGCTCACTTGGGGCTCTGGTAGCTGAGGCCCCTCCAGGCTCCCCACTTCACATCAGCTCGGGTACTGCACCCTCAGCACCACCGGCTCCAGTTGCTGAATTCACCTGACTTCAAAGCCCATTAAACCAATCATTAGGAGGTTAATAAAACCCTTTCCCCTGCACGGGCACACTTCCTCCCTTGCCTGCTGCCTGCTGCCTTCTGCCCATCAGCTGGGCCTGCCTGACACTGTTGCCAGGAGCTGGGAGAGAGCTCAGCCGCCCCTCTTGCCTGGCAAGCCGTACAGGTGAGCTGAGCGCCTTTGTCCTCGCAGCAGCTCCCAGGGAGGGTGTCACTCAGTCCCTGCCCCTCCATGTCTGTCCTTGGAGGTGGGAAGTGGGAGGCGGCTGGTCTCTTGGAGGACCTGCCCTCACCTGAGCTGGGGGCCTGTGAGGTTGACAGGGGGCCACTGCAGTGGGGCTGGGGCAGCCTCACACACAGATAGCCTCTGTGAGCAGCCCTGGTGTCTCCACGACAGAGGCTGGAGGAGGGAAGGGGCACTGTTGCGACCTTGGCTTGCTCTGGTTGCTGCGGAGTAGCAGGGTCCAGGGGAGCATTCAGGCAGATGGGTCAGCGGGCAGTGAGCCTGGGGAGTGCAGGGTGGACCCACAGGGCTGTGAGTCCACATCCAGGGGATGCCTTGATACACGCCCCAGGCCATTCTTAGCTTGAGGTCCTGAGGGTGAGGAAGACTCCTCTCCCTAACTGGAAAATTCCATCTCAGTGAAATCTGATGGAAGAAAACATCAGTTCTCCACGTCATTGTTGAGTGGGGGAAACACACACACACACACGCACACACACACACAGAGCAGAATGAAGCATACAGTAAGATACCATATTATAAAAATCTAAATATTATACCTGTATATAAGCAGAGAAAGGCCCTGAAGGTGACACACCAGACTTTCACCAGTGGTCTCTTCCCTGAAAAAACCTGAGATTGGGGGTGGTGGAGAGGCGGTATTTGTAGTCTTTATATTTTTTAGAAAATTAAGGTATTCATGTTTTATATGGGAAATTAAAAATTAATTTGTAAAGATATTCACCAAGGATGTTATTCAGAGTGTGATGGTCAGACTTAGCCCTTGAAGGAAGTGCCATGAAGAGTCACGGAAGGGCACGAGAGGGTCCCAGCCGGCATAGGAGCCCCACAACCCATGGCAAGCTGGGCCAACGGCCGGCAAGCCCTGTGAGGGCTTCTGCCTTTCACCTTGGAGCATCCCCAGGACAGGGCACCCCTGGCTGCCTCCCCGCACCCGACCCTCCTCACAGCTCCCTCCAAGATCCCACCCTAAGGTGACAGAGGCAGACCCAGGAATCGGTTCCAGGACTTGGGGAGCAGAGAGGGTGGGAAGCCAATGCCCAAGGAAGCGGGGAGCGTTCTGCTCTACTGGTCCCATAATGCCAGGGCTGCAGCCTCTCAGCTTCTGCCCGGCCGAGTGACAGCGTCTGCGTGCTCATGCAAGGGGGTTATTTTATTAACCAGATAGATTAAGCATCTCTCCTTCTAATTACCAGTTTAATTAACCTTGGCACACAGTATGTACCACCCCCCCGAGGGACTGAGTCAAAATAGCCTCGCTGGGTGAACATCGCCCATCTGCTCTGCCTAGCTTCAGCTGGCCCTCCAGGGACCAGGAGAGCAGGCTCTGAGGACCAGGGGTCTGGTGGTACCAGGGAGGAGCAGAGGAAAAGGTGGATGGGGGTTGTCCTGAACCTCTCAGGAGGATCTTGCTGTAGATGCTGGATTCCAACACGACCACCTCTTCAGCAGCCCTCCTGGAAGCGATCCTGGACCACCCTATTTGGGTCTCCCCAGTGCCTGCAGGGTAGCAATGGGCCCTGAGTAAAGCCTGAGAACCAGAAGATTTGTTTTCAGCTACCACCTACTGAGTGGTGATGGTGTGAGTGCTGCCTTCAATTCCCCGAGCCTCAGTTTTCTCACCTGCAAAATGAGCACAGTGAGACCTAGGACATGGGGCAACTTATGAAGTTTAATTCAGAGAACAGAGGTCAAGATGCCTTGTAAATTACATGCATTTATTCACTCATTCAGCACATATTTATGGAGCATGCACTATAAGTTGACAAAAGTAAGCAAAACAATGATGAACAGGGAGAATTTGGAGACCAAGTTCCCTGGAAATTGGCCAGTGTCTGGCTAAGAATCCCAAAGTCACCACCAAGTGTATATACATGGGAGCGCACACACACACACACACTCCTTCCAGACCTGTCGCCCACAACAGCCTGCCCCGGCACACACCTCACAGACACATGTACACGACACATGGGCACACACATGCTCCTTCACAGCCATGCACAAAACACAATCTCAGAAACATGCCTGCATGCATGGAGACAACTCTGCTCTCAAGAAGCGTGAGGCCAGGGATGTCACATTAATAAGAAGCCCAGAGGCCCTGGTAAAGGGGGGTTTATAATATTTATTTATTTAAAGGCTTTTTAAAATCCTCACCTAGCCTTCTCTTCACTAATGCAGTGTTATTGGAGGCTCCTGGTGTCTGCGTGGGAGGGTGAAGATGGGAGCGTGTGTATTTGCATACGTGTGAGGAGAAGCCTCTCGATGCGCTGTGTGTAGAGTGCGCTGATGTGTGTGAGTGTGTGTGTGTGCACCCGGGTGTGTGTGTGCATGTGTCCCAGTGTGGAGCGTTTGTGTTATGCTCTCATACTTCTTAGGACCTTTCAGTAGTGAGCAGTGTTTTTCAACTGATTTTTCTCTATCGCCCCCATAAGGATCCTAGTAGACAATTTTTTCCATAATAGCCCCCTCTCTGAAATTTTAATACCGCAGATACACTATCTGTTTATGTACCATATATAGATCTGTTCTTCATATAGAGAAAGAGTAGATTTTTTTCACCCACCTCCACCTGCAAAGAACCAACTCCCGCCCCCTCAGGGCGATACTGCCCCTGTTGAGAATTCATGATGTAGAGCCAGAGTTTCTATCTCCAGCGGCCTATGACCCATGACATCGTGTGCGGTGGTTCCCAACCTAGAGGGCCCAGATGGAAACCTCTTAAAATGCAGATCCCTGGGTGCCACCTGGAGAACAAGTATAAGCCTGGGAAGGAGTCCAGAAATCTGGGTTTTAGCAAGCTCCCAGGTATTCTGATGCGCTGACTGAGGGAGGCCTCTGAGGTGGAAGGGAGCTTAGAACCATCGGGGATCATCTGATCTGAAAGGAGAGGGTCTGCCTGGAGCCGAGAACATGGAATCTCAACCCACAAAGACTGGGCCCTGGCCAGCAGGGCCTCCATATATCAGAGCTGCCCCAGGGCACTCCAAAGAGGCTGGGAAGAGTCTGGTTGCTGGACCAGAACCCCTCCAACTGACTGGGACTTAGAGAAGACACAATGAGGAGTGTGACCCTAACACAAGAACTGTGCAGTTGGAGACTGAAACAAACACTGACCCAAGTGTCTGGAGCCCCCTTTTCCATCTGTTCAGTAGAACCACACTGACCTGGGCCTCCCTTCAGGGAGCTCCAACCTCCTCCCAGTCCCAGGGAGGAGGGGAGAAGGTTACCTCGGCCCTGCCCACCAGACCTGCCCTGGGATTGCAATGGGAGCCCCAAGTTGTCAGGGACTGTAACCCCCTCTGGGAGTTGCCAAGGACCTGGTGGCAATATCAATAAAAACCAGAGACTCCCTACCTGGCCTTGCCCTTCGTGAGTGCCAAAGGAAAGCTGTGCCTCTTTGCAGGACTGGGCCAGTGCCAAGCCCCAGCCCTGGGTGTCTGAGTGATCAGAACATGGGGGACCAATGGATGCTCTGTGGGCAGTGGTCCAACATGGGGCTGCCAAGGGTCAGATGGGAGCCTGGAAGAGGGAGGGAGGGGCCATCGTGGTGGCCGAGGAGCAGGGTGGGGTGGGGTAGGGCGGGGGGTATAAGTGACTCTGTGAGGGCATGATGGCAGGGGAGGGGAAGATGGAATGAGAATGGATGGGAGATGGAGATGGAGATGGAGATGGAGGAAGTACAGAGAAAGAACGGGGAGGGGGGGAACACTGCGGTCGGGTGGGGAAGCCAGAAAGGCATCCTTCTCCCTCTCTTAATCTTCTAAAGGCATCAGAGCATCTTGCTAATTGTTCATCTCCCAGAGATGCTAATGAAATTAACTCTGCAAAATGCTCATCAGGTCATCTGCAGAGGGCATGGTGCCAGGTTTCCACTTGGTCCAATCCCGTCCTCCTCCTCCTCAGCTCCTTCTGCCTCTTCCTGATGATTCCCCACCCCCTCCTTTTCACACAGCCCCCTCATCGGGGGACACCTCACCTTCAAACCTGCCTAAGAGTGCCCAGTGGGGACACTAGAAATGGGGGCCATGTAGCCAGGGAAACCACCAAGTCTGAGATACCATGGAGCTCGTGGAGCTGGAAAGGTTATCTCTGGATGTGTGTATCTGATTCTTTGTGTGTGTGTGTGTGTGTGTGTGTGTGTGTGTGTGTGTGTGTTAGCACATATATCATAGGAGCATGTGTCTCTAATAAAACCATTTGTTAGACTGAAGTTTCTTTCAATCACTCAGCAAACATTTTTGGAGCAGCATCTGAGTTTAAATCCTTGTCCCATCCCTTACAAGCTGAGTGGCTTTAGGCAAGTTATGTCCTCTCTCTGTGCCTCAGTTTTTGTATCTACACAATGGGGATGATAATAATAGTAGATGATAGCATCTACTTCCTAAGGGGTTGTGAGATTGATAGAGATAAACCAGGTAAGGAGCTTAGTCCTGTGCTGGGCATGGGGCGAGTCTCAAGAAATGTCAGGCGCTGTCCTTGGTCCTGAAGGCTCCATGGTGAAAAGATCTCACTTCGTGCGTTGAGGCACAGGACAGTCCCAGGCACAAAATTCTCAGTAGCATGGGGCTGCATGGAGAATGGACACGAAAACAGTCTGTGCAGGAAAGAAGTGGGGATATCTGGACGTGTTTTTATATGTATGTAAATATATACAGAGAAAGTATGTGTTTTTATTGACTGTGCCCAATATTGATTCAGTATTGATTGATGGTATTATTGATTGTGTGCCTCTGTGTGATTTGAGTTGGGTGTGGGAAGTGTATTTGTGTTGGGAGCAGAGAGTGAGTGGATGTTGGCATGCTGTGTGTGTGTGTGTGTGTGTGTGGTGTCTGTGCTGGATTCAAGGCATGGGTGGATGTTGGTATTCTGTGTGTGGAAGGGACTGGTCCAGATATTGCTGGGGGTCCTGTGAAGGGGTGTGTTTCTAGTTCTCTTTCCCCTCTCAACCCCTACACATTCTTCACTTGTCTTATAACTGGGCTCTCATTACACTCTAATGTACAACTAGCAGGATATTTATGTCTTCTCCCATAGGCCGCAGTTTCCCCCAATGGGCAACATTGAGACTTGCAAACACTAGGCACTAATAAGTGCTTGCTCCATCCTATGCAAGGCTCTAGAACAGATTTTTATAAAGGATGATTCTGTACCATTCTTTCAAATGAAAATGACAGAAACCCAAATGGGCTTAAACAGCAACAACAAAAAAGGGCTTATGCAACTGAAAAACCAGGGGTGTATCTGGTAGCTTCAGGAGCAGCTGGATCCAGGAGGGTTGAATGAAGAACCAGGATTCAGCCCTTCTCCCTTCTCCAGGCTCTGCTCTTCTCTGCCCAAGATTTAGTCTCAGGCATGTGCTCCTCACATGATGGCAGTCCCAGGATCACCTCTTTCCTTCTTCAAGTCCAGTAAGGAAGAAATTCTTTCTCACCTTAGTTCCAACAAAAGTCCTAGAATTGAGCCTCAGTGGCTTGGCTTGGGTCCTATGTGCATCCTCGGATGAATCACATTGTTCAGGGAATAGTGGATTCTTTGGGCCCTGAAGCATTGTGCCATCCTCTGGAACTGGGGTGGGGTGGCCCCACATGAATCTCATGCACTGATGGTGGGGAGGGGTGATCCCTCAAAGGAAAGATGGGAAGATGCTGCTTTCAGAAGGCAGAAGCTAGACGCTGAGCAGTGGGCAGATATGAATGCTGGAATCAGCAAGAGCCAGTCTGGGATCACCAAGAACAAGTCGCTCCTGCCAAGCTGATTTCCTTTGATTGGGTTATTGGCCTGGTAGATCAAAGCAAAGCAGGAGGCTCATGAGTCTGGGGTTCTGCAGGGTATTTCCATTTATTTTTGTGGATGCGGCAGTTATATGTGAGCTGAAGGATGGTGTGATCAGAGGCTTCCCAAGAGGATGAAAGAGAAGCTGACTTATTGTCCCAGTGCAACTTGCAGGTAGTGTAGAGTGGGAAGCCACTGATATCTGTCCTTGGTTCTGCTCTGAGCCACCTGTTTCGTAAGGACTTGATTGAAAGTATATATGACTTCCCGCTCTCATCTGGGAATGATAGGAAGCTGAAGAAAATATCAAGTCCCCTGCCTGACAGCCTCCACATCCTGAGATGGCTCCATATGGGAAAGAGGGATTAGATGTAATACAATGGAATGGAACTGGGATGAATTGAAGTCTCTGAATTTAAATTCAGAAAGCCAGTGACCCAGGGTAGATGGGTAACACCCTGTTGTTTGCAGCACCCATGGCAAAGACCTAAGGCAGTGTTCCTCAAAGTGAGGTTTTCAGACCACTGGCACCAGTAAAAATAGTTAGTAGGGGACGGTATGGGTTTGGTAAAAGCACAGATTCCTAGACACCTCCCCAGACATACTGAATCAGAACCAGGATAGGGCAGGGCCTGGAGATTTTCATTTTAATCATCATCACAGGAGCTTCTGGCACATCTCCAAGTCAACAAAGGCCTCACCACGAGCTCTGAGGTCCCTCACTCTGGTGGGCATTAACAGTACGATGTCACTGATCAACAGCTGACTGGGACTCAGTGCACAAGGCCATGTGGGCAATAAATGTGCCACCTTCCTTCAGGAGATGCCTTCAGAGGAGTGGTCCCGTTGGAGAGCTCCCACATTGGGGCCAGTGTGTCAAGGGTGCCAGCAAGAGTAGCACCGGAGGGAGGAAATCCAGGGTAGACCCAGACTTTGTGTTCTGAAGTAAAAGAAATGAAAGTCTTCTAAAATAACACAAGAAAAGAGGGGGCAGACATGCCTTGATGTGGCCCCAGAAGATGAACTCAATGAGGGGCAGATTCCTGCTCCCTTGAGAGGAGACATTTCCAGCCAGCAGAGCAGTTGGTGGTGAAACCTGTGCTCTGTCACTGGGATATCGCAAGGGGGCTACAGACACTTGCAGGAGGGGCCCCCCTAGGCAGGATCTGGCTCCTCCTTTCCCTTGAGTCTGGAGCTCAAGAGCAAAGGAGGTTGGAGATGTCAGGAGCCCTCCTATCTGGCCATCAATATTTGGGTCTGAGATAAGCCCTTCCTGGCAGCCCTCCAACCTGGATTCTTAAGCAGAATTCAGGTAAGACGTCTACTCCCCTGTCTCCACAAGGTATCCCTGCTCTTTTTCCTGACATGACCCTGAGTACCACTTGGAAGGGGACAGCTGACCTGAGACCTAAGTGACTAAAAGAAATCATCCATGTGAAGATCTGGGGACGGGAAAGCAAACAGGAAGGCCTGGAGGTGAGGATGAATCTGGATGCTGAAGAAACAGAAGGGAAACCACCATGGCTAGGGCACAAGCAGAGTTGCAGAGTAGGTAGGGTGCAGGTCATGCCGGGCCTAGAGGCTGTGGTCATCACTGCTGCTTTCCACATATTTCAGTGGCTGCCTTCCAGGCATGTGGTAGGAATACACTTTCTTGTCCTCTTGGGTGGGCCCGTAGGGCCAGTTGTGGCCATTGAATTGTGAGTGGAAGTGTAGTTTCTGGCATGAGCCATTGATTGCTGGTGGGTGTACTTCCAGAGCTCCCATTTCCTCTCCCTCACCTAAGAGTGGCTGCTTTGTACTCGAGTGATGAAGATCTGGAGCAGTAGACCCATGATGGATAAATGAGAAATAAATTTTTGTTTATTTAAGCCACAGAGACTTGGGGACTGTTCCCACAACATAATCTAGTCTATCATGACTGCTACACAAACCATCTTATTCTGGCTGAAGAGAGAGGGCCAGAGAAAGGACCAGAGCAACCAAACTGAACAGAGGAGAACCTTTTCTTTCCTGTACCTCAAACCTCATTCCCAAATTCTAATCCCAGAGCAAAAACTGCGGGGGAAAATGTACGGAGCATGGACATTGCAATCAAACCTTGCACAGTCATCTCAACTAACCTTGCAATCATTGAATAAGGTTGGCCCTGGGCATAAGGTACTTTCCTTCCCCAAGCCTCAGTTACCTCATTGATAAAATGGAGATAATAATGTTCATTTAACAGGATTTCCTGTGAGTATCAAACCAAATTATAAATGTAGGCAGACAGCAGAGTCCAGGACACACCATTATGATATCGTCTTATACCCCAGCCCCATTCCCAGTCTTTCATCCTCAGCTACTTCCCTCCAGTGCCCAAATCCCAGTTTCTAATCATCTCCCCCATATTGGAGGCCCCCAGTGCAGGTCCTGCTATTGTTTCACCTCTCTCACCCACCTCTTTCCTGGGAGTGGGAGCAGCCTCGGTACACTGCTCCCCCCAGCACACACATATGCGCACGTGTGCACGCGCACACACACACACAAAACACACACACACACACTCTCTTGTTGGGTAGATCAGGGCCCCTTGACACTGTCTATGCACAAGCAATCCCCAAAGCAGAGTTCAAAACCCAGAGCTGGTGGATATTTGTGGACATCTTCATCTGGGCTCATATGAAGTTAATTTAAAAAAAAAAGGTTTTTAGTTAAAAATTTTAAATCAGAAAATTTCATATACTGATACAATGGCTTCTATTGAAAATTTGGAAGATGTGGCCCTACTGGGCCCCACCCCACCCCCACCCCCAAACTGGCACCTGGAGAAGAGCCAGCTGTGCCAGAGATGGGACCCTGTGCCCAGCCCCCAGCGCTGCCGTTGCCTCCTTGGCACTGAAGCCTAGCATCTATAGATATGTATCTGGACATTGGCTGGTGTTTTTCACAGCAGAGTTAAGAGGAAAGCAAAACATTTCTCACAACCTTTCTCTATCAAAAGTGGGAAACAAAAGACAGACCGAGAGAGGGCCTCGTGTTTCAAGAAATACAGGAGAGCTCATATCTCTTTGTGGAAGCGAAGACCCGTCTTATATCGCCCAGCATGCAGCATCAATTTATATTATCGACTGGCCCCTGTAGACATTTTAGTTTGCGACCGTGCCCTCACCCTTCGCATTCTCCTCCCGACCCAGAGTAGGAACCTCTCTTTTTCTAACCACTCTCCCCGTGCACATGGTGCGTGTTTGTCATTTCTTTTCTCCTTCAAGGCAACCCTCTGTTTATTTTAACCAGATTAGGGAATGGGGGGTGGGGAACAGGAGGCTCCTGCAGCGGTCGTTGCTGGAGGCTCCGGGAGACAACGTGACTTGCCCAAGGTCACAGAGCTAGAAGGCGGAGGCTCCTAGACCCTACCCTAGATCTCTCTAGCTCCCAAAGCCCGGTTGGTTCCTTCACGCCCACGTCTCCGGCGCGGTGCGCACTCCGGGCGCAAACACCGCGCGCCCTGTCGGTTGCGCTGCGTCCTAGGATTGTTTTCCTTAGGTGAACGGTGCAGTGGGGTTAGAGAAAGCTGGGGTCACTCTGAGGTCCACCAGGCTACGTGGCTGGGACTGCGGGTGGCGCCTAGTCTAGCCTACCCGCGTACCTCTGCTAGCTGGCCAGAGCCCGGGAGCTCTCCCGCAGTCCCCTATCCAAGCTACGGGCTGGGTGGCGTACCGCGGCACGCTGACAGCCTCAGAGCGCGGCCGGGAGGCGGGGACTGGGGTGGGATGGGGGTAGAGAACTGCAGCGGAACCTACCCCGGGCACCCCTGCCCCGGGCCTCTGTCTGCAGCCTGGCGCCGGGCCGGGGTCGCCGCAGCCCTGGGCCCCTCCCGGGCCACCTGTGCGCAGGCTGGAGGGCCCGGGAGAGCCCGGATCCGGAGAAACGATCCGCTCCGGGTTTCAGACTCCTGGCTGGTCCCTGGAGATCGCGTGGGGCGGTGGGAGGCCTCCCCGCCCACCACCCCAGCCCCCCCTGGGGGAGCCTCGGGCATCGCCGGGAGGGATCCCCAGAGCTGGAGGGTGGCCCGCTCGCACGGCGCAAGGCGGCGGGGCCCCTCCTTCCTTCCCCCGCCCCGCCCTGCTGTCGCCCCGCTCCGGTGCTCCAGTCCGGATTTTGCGGCGCCCGCCGGCCGGCTCCCCGGCTGCGGGCTCCGCGCGGCGGCTGGCTCGGTGCGCGGCGCGGCTGGCGCTGCGCTCCGCCCCGGCTGCATTGCTGCGCTCCCGTTGCCCAGGGGAGCCCACGCGCCGCGTGCGCCCCGCAGCCGGCCGCCCGGAGGCAGCGCAGACCGCTGGCATGGGCCCCGGGGGTGCCCGGGGCTGGGGCTCTGGGCTAAGGCGCTGAAAGGCGCCCTCTCGTCCGCGGGGCCCCGCGCCCGGCCCGCCCACCCACCTGCCCGCCTGCGGCCATGGCCGTCCGGTCCGGCCTGTGGCCAGCGTTCCTGGGCATAGTCCTCGCCGCCTGGCTCCGCGGCTCGGGTGAGTCACGCGCGCGCTCTGGGGAGGCTTGCGGGGGACCGTGCGCGCGAACGCTCGCTGCTCTGGGGGGGGGGTCCCTGATTCGCGCTGCCGGACCCGGCCGGGAGCCCCCGGGGGCCAAACTTTGCGAGGCGGGACGCGGGGGCCGTCTCTTGCTGCTGCGCAGCTTCCCCGCGCGCTTGCCCGGAAGCCTGGGTTCTGCCAAGTACAGGAGCAGCTGTCAGCGCGTGGGGCTGGCGAGTGTAGACGCCCCACGCCTGCAGGCGGGGGAAGTTTGCTGGTTGCCCGGCCCCAGAGCAGGGTCGGGGGGTTAGATCAACGCCCCGGGGAGTCTGACTTTGCCGGTTAGCAGATTAGAGGGTTTTGACCACATCCCAAGTGCCCAGGAAATTGAGGAAGGGGGTTAAATACCTCTTCCCGGCAGCATCTGTCCCAAACAGCTCCTCACAATTCCCAGCTGGGCACCTGGTCTCTGCCCACGTCCGGAACACAGTGTCCTCCTCTGTCCTCGCCACACACGCTCGCACACGCACACACCCAGGCGTGGAGGCGCATACACTAGCCCCCCCAGCCCCTGTAGCCGGCACAATCAGAGCGCCAGGGCCCCTGGCCCGAGCTGTGGCTCTTGGCCTTCCTGGTGTGTGGGGGCCAGAGGTGAATGCTGTGGATCTACTACCGCGTCCTCCCCTCCCTTTCTCTGAACAACCCTCTCCCTCCCTTCGTGTCCCTTTGGCCACCCTCTCCTGCCCCATAACTCAGCCTTCAGCCCACCTCCTGGGGGTGGGGGGAGTTCCCCTGCATCCTTTGTTTGCTGTCCCTGAGCTTCCACCTAGGCTGAGTTTTGGGGGGCCTCCTGGTCTGTGCCCGACCCCCATGCACTTAGCAGAGCTGAGTGTCTATGTGTATGGTGGGGGGCGGGGGGAGGGTGTCATTCATGGGATCAAGGGGGCATGGAGTTTGCCCTAGCAATTCTTGATTCTTGCTGCCCTGAGACCCTGAGCGGGGGGAGGGGGGTGCCGCTGAGCCTGATCAGGCCATTGTTAATCCCAGGTGTGTCAGAAGGGAGCATTGGGTTTCCCAAGATGGGAAGCCAGACTGATTGGAGGTGAATAAGTGAAAGCTCAGAAACCAGCCTGATGATTGAGGCTGATGGCTGTTTCCTTAAAGGGTCTCTGCATAGTGCATCCTGCATCCACCACTGCCTGGCCACGCTCTGCATCCTGCCCCGCTCAGTCCTCCCTCCACCTCAGCCCATCCACTCTCTCTCCCTTTCCATCACCCCATCATCCCCCCACCAAATCCTCACTTTACCAAACCCCTCTGCCCCATGACCTCCCCTCCTCATCCGGACTGAGTTGGGAGGCTTCACTGCCACTGGATGCATCTTCATATTGCACACATGTGTGTGTTAGGAGTGTGTGCATCGCTCAGGGGTACGGGTTGCACCACTGACCGTGGTGAGCTGGGGGTGTTCGAGCTCCACACACAAGGGAGGTGTTGCTAGATACCCAGTAGGGGCCGGGACATGTTTACTGAGTCAGATGCTTGCGAGAGGGCTGTGTGGTCATATCTGCATGTTGCCCACGTGAGCACGTGTGAGGGCCATGGGTTGCCATGTGTGCCCTGGCGATGACGGGGGTTGGCAGTGCGTGCAGCCTTGGTATGCGTGTGGCCAGATGAGCATGTGTGATGGTAGGCCTACCGCACGTGTGTGATGGTTGTGAGCAGTGGCACAGGTGAGGGTGTGTAGATGAGACGGTGTTGGGTACTGGTGGGTCAGGGTGCCGCAGCCCCGGGGGAGCTGCGTGGATTCCTTGGGAGGCTGTAGAGTGGGGGAACCGCATCCCTGGGTCTCGAGGCACCTTTTGGGGCCTCGTGTAAGGTTGCCCAGGGAGCTGGCCAGTGGGCACCCGTGCCACAGGGCTGCCCTGGGGCAGAGCCTGCCTCTGGGCATCAACTCTCAGGCCCATGTGAGGGGCTGCTGAAGGGCATGGGGCCCTTCTTGTCATCTGGGGCCCCTTACTGCTGGCCCCCCACAGGCTCCGGGCACATGTGCCCAGCAGGCTGGCCCCGCGCTGACCCCGGCTCCTCCCACACCGCCCATTTAGCTCCTTGGCAACAGCAACCAGTGAAATGTGTCTGTGAGTGGCTGAGGGAGGGACGGCTGGCCAGGCGGCAGGGGGCGCCGGGGGCCAGCACTTCTGAAGCCTCCTGCTCTCCAGGCCAAGTGCCCACCCTCTTGTCTCCTGATATCACACAAAAGCCTGTCCCTTCAGCACACTTACCCGGGTGGGCCCTCTCTGTGCCCGCGCACACAGGGACCCACGTGTCTCACAGGCTTTTCCCATTCATACCCAGTCACACAGCTGGCACCTGCCTCCCCGCCCCTGTGAGCTGCACACACCTGTGTTTCGCTGTCTCGGATCTCTGCACTCCTGAGGGGGCGGGGCCCACGGGGAGCTGGATCTCCTGGAAGGTCGGGCTGAGGGGCATCACTGAGTCGAGGCATTGCCCATCCTGACCCCAACAGTCTGTCCCAGTGGCCGCTTCCTCAGGCCCCTCCCCCACCTTCAGGGCTGATCCTGGACCCCTCTTTCCACCCCCCACCCCCAGGCTGGAGCAGTTGGTTGCTGGGAAGGTGTCTTAATTCTTCAAGGCTAAGAGATACATTGCTGTCACTCACCCTGCCTTGGGATGGGGGTCTGCTCTTTGGGGTCCCCCCAGGCACCCCAGAAGAGGGCTGGCCCTCTGACTGGCCCACCTGCCTCTCCTTGCCTGTGCTGGGAGGGGCTTCCCTTAGGAGCCTGGGATTGGCATTGATCCAGGTACCAGACCCCCCCCCCAGCCAAGAGGCACTGACTGGCCTGGTTCCTGGTCCCTGAGCAGCCAACTTTGGCCTCAGCCAGGGTCCAGGACCCCCTGTCTTATATCCCTTCCTCCTGCCTCGTGCTGCTCTGGGCCCCGGAGCTGCAGACTCAAGCCATGAAGTCTCAGAGGCAGAGGCTGCCCTCAGCCAGGGCTGGAGGACTTTTCCAGGCAAAGGCCCCAGTGCTGGGCTTAGCTGCCACCAGAGACACACGTATACACAGACGCACACACGTATGCACACATACACACACACAGGTGTGTGCACGTGCACACTGTCTCATGAATGTACCCAGACCTGTTCATTCCAGGCCAACCCTCTCCTGCAGTCCCCTCCTCCCAGGGACCCTGCCGTCCCCCCTCCCCCTCCCCCCCCCCCCCCCCCCCCCCGCTGGCCTGGGGCTGGAAACCTTAGAGTCTCTCTTGGCTCTAATCTTCTCCTTCACGCTTCATGTCTAATCTGTCACCAAGTCCTCCAGCTCAGCCCTACTTGTGACTTTGCTCATGTCCCTTTCCTCCTTTGTCCCCTCCTCCCCCAGCCCTTTCTTTTTTTTTTTTTTTTTTTTTTTTTGCGGTATGCGGGCCTCTCACTGTTGTGGCCTCCCCCGTTGCGGAGCACAGGCTCCGGACGCGCAGGCTCAGCGGCCATGGCTCACGGGCCCAGCCGCTCCGCGGCACATGGGATCCTCCCAGACCGGGGCACGAACCCGTATCCCCTGCATCGGCAGGCGGACTCTCAACCACTTGCGCCACCAGGGAGGCCCCCCCAGCCCTTTCTTCCTCACCTTTCTCACCTGGACCAGTGCAGTGGCCGCCCCCCACTCATCCCCCTCCTGTGCCTCCTCCACTTAGACTAATGCCCCTTTTACCCAGGCTAGAACCCACTAGAAAGCCTTCTGTGGCACCCCAGTGCCAGCAGGTGAAGTCTGAACCCTGAGCCCAAGAGCCCTTAGGGAAACACCTGCATCACCACACATCCCTGGGCTGATGTGTTGGCAGGTTGGGCATCCTCCCGGGCTCTGACTGCCGGTGGGCTGGGCATCCACACCCCCAGACAAGCTCTTGCTTCCACACACGGTACTTCCCTTGCCTTGCAGAACCTGGTGCCCCCCAGCCAGCCAGCCACACTCCCAATCCTATACCCCAACATCCTCAGCCCTGTCCAGATCCAGGCCAAGCCCCGCTGCTGCCTCCAGTCCGCACTGTTCTGCTTATCTCAGCCCCCAGCTTCAATCCAGTCCCCTCCAAGAGGCCTCCCCAGCTCCTCCTAAGACCCATGCAGGGGCCACGGCACACTGATGAGCTCTGAGTGGGCTACAGGACAGAGGTACTGATTCTTCAGCCCTGGAAAGGCACGTGGGGCCTGGGGCAGCTGCCAGAGGCATCTGGCCCGAGCCACCTCCTCATTCACGCCAGTGCTTCCCACAAATATTGCCACTGTCTATGGCACTGCGACCCGGTTCTCAGCCCCCAGCGTGCTCCAAGTCACAGCCAGTCAAGTGCTTATTTTTTCTCTTTATTTCCTCTGCTTGAGTTCGGGTTCTCTGGCTAGGCAGGGAGGGCTGCTGCGGCTGGGGGGGGGGAGAAGTTTGCTCTGACCCCTCCGCAGCCCTCCCCATCCCTCCTCATCCCTGTGCCTGTACACAGACTGCCCTGCTCCAGGGAGGCTGGAGATGGCTCCTGTCCAGGGCGGGACCAGCTAGCTGACGCCCCACACACGGATGGCAAACCAGCTCATGGGAGCCTGTGTGTCTGTGAGTCCCTCACACAGTTTTGCCCATGTATGTAGAATAGGGACCTCCCTGCCCACCCCCAGCCCTCCCAGGCATAGATGTTCCCAGGTGGGTGTCTTCTCGTGCAAATAATGTCATTCTGGCCCCCAGACTTGCAGACTGAAGCCCCTGGAAGGTAGGGCTGAGGGGCACCCAGCTGTGGCATTACCCATCCTGACCCTGACAGTCGTCTGGGTGGACCTTCCTCGGGCCCCACCCCCATCCTCAGGGCTGGAGTTGACACCAAGACCAGCGGCTCTGTGGGCACCTACGCAGGGCTCCTAGCTCCTGAGGCTCAGCCCCAGTGGAGCCCAGCCCCGGGGCCCTGACCATCCTCACCACCCAGATGGACGCCCAGCTTCCTGCAGTCAGTTCTGCTGGCTCAGCCCTCCGTTCCTCTTGTCTGCTCCCATGAGAGTGGCATTGAAGGGTCCTCCTGCCTTCTGGGGAGCCTTGGCCCCCTTCTCCTGTCAGGTCTAGTAGAAAGGGCAGTGCTTAAGAGGCAGACAGGCCCGGTTTCAGTCTAAGCCACCTGACCTAGGATGAGTAAATTTTACTCCCCAGCCTCTCTCCACCTTTGTAGAATGGGGTCACGTCTGCTTCCTGAGGTTATAGTTACGAGTTGATGGGCAACATAGAGCACCCAGGGTGGACCCCGACATGGAGCAGGCACGCGTTTGCCTCCTTCCTCCATTTTCCCTGGCACCTGAAGGGACATGAGTTAGGACAGGGTGGGGTCTTAAGATGCATCAGGCCTCAAGCTCATATATAGGAGAGAAGATGGTCTCTGTATAAGCTGCTTCACGTCTTGTTGCTCCAGCCCCAGGCAGGAGCCCTCAGGAGGAATCATTGCTTCTAGTTGGAAGAAGCACCCTACTCACCCCCCATCTATACACACATCACCCCCTGCAGGGCCTGATTCAGACACCGATTGCTGCAGTGTGCAAAGAGCTTTGTTTGGGGGTTCTGTGAACGTGATGATTTGGGCTCAGCTTGTCCTGGAACTGTGTGCTGATGATCAGCTCTCACACACAGAACATGGCAGCAAAGCAGGGGTGGGGGCCCTGGATGGAATCAATTCTGATTCGGACTCTGCTGTTTGATTGCTGTGTGATCTTGGACAAATCACTTAACCTCTCTGGGCTGTTTTCCTCTTTGTATACTAAAGGGTTGGGCTTGATGGCTATTGGGGGCTGTGCCCAGAGAGGCTGCCTCGTGAGCCTGGGGTGGACTGTGCACTCAGCAGCAGGTTCTCCCAGGAACTGTTCACACCTGCCCAGCACCTGCCAAAGCCACCAACCACACTGGCAGCAGCTGCCTGTGTTGCTTTGGAGCTATGTGGCTGTTGCAGCAGGGCCGGAGGTGACTGTGGGACAGAGGTGGGAGTTGTGAGTTCCAGCGCCCAGTCAAGGAAGCAGGGTCATGCTTTAGCTGGTGAACTCCCCCAGTGGCAAAAACAGGCCTTCTCAGGACCCCCAGAAGGTCAGAGTGCCAGTGCCTAAGGCCCACCCTCTTCCCAGGGACTGATGTCAGATGCTGCAGGCAGTCTTTGGTCCCCTGGGAGCCAGAACCCCAGGCACGTGGAGAAGGTGGTAGGATGGTTGAGTTGGCAGGCTCTGGGGTCAGGGTTTGGACCAGGGCTCCGACTAGAGTGAGGCAAGGGAGGGGCCTAGGGTGCAAAATTTAAGTCGTGCTAGTACAGGGTCAGCCCCTGAGAGTGAGTGCCTCTTTACATTTTGTACCCTTGGCACCCCCTGCCTCACCCTCGTCCTGGCTGTGGATCCAGCTCCTCCCTGTACTTCTTTATTTCCTCGTCTCTAAAATAGTCATAAGAGGACCTAACTCACAGTGTTGATGTGTGGATTAGGCAGACTGATGGCATGTCAATCTTGGCACACAGTGGGCACTCAATAAATGTTAGCAATTGCTGGTGAGGGATATGGCAGAGGGCACTGTTCCATCCTCTCCTATGGGGAGTGGGGGAGTCCTTGGTGCCCTCTTAGTGGGAGAGGGTGCAGCTAGGGGTCCAGGCAAAAGGGCAGAGGCCTGAGGGGAGGTCTCCATTTGGGGATGGGGGACAGGCCTTGTGTGTTTTCTCTGCCCACTCTGAAGCCCAGGGGCAGGGCATATAGAAGTCCCCTGCCCCTCCTGCTCTCCAGGTGTGGTTGTTGGCTGCGCCATCCCAGCCCTGTTTGAGATGGAGACAGGGAGATTCACAGCCATCAGGAGAGGCCTAAGTGGCAGCTGCTCCCTGGCCGCAAAGGGCAAATTTTAGGTCCCGCTTAGATGGGGGAGGGGACCCTGAACTCCCCACCTATGAGTGGGCCATGGCGAGAGCACCAAGGGCCAGTGCCCTGATGGGTGAGACCCCCAGATTCAGGCCCCTCTCCACGCCTGGATGTCAGAGCTGTGTCCCTCTAGAAGGCTCAGGGTCACCTTGAGCTCCAGGCAAATACATGGCTGAGGTTGGGGGGGGGGGAGTCAGTCTAGATTGATCCTTGGAGAGGGAGCTCTGGTCCCTGTATCCCACCTCTGCAGTACACCTCCCCAGCCAGGGTGGCAGGTGGGACAACCCGTGTCCCACCCCAGCATGTCCAGCTCAGAGCCTGCAGGGAGGTACACCCCGATTTAGACCCTACCCCCTCCTTATTGGAGCAGAGACCAGATGGAGTTGAGGGGCTTCTGCCTTTTTCCGTATCTGCATCTTTCCAGCCCTTCTCGCCGCCCCCCCCAACAAAAAAAGAAAAAAAAAAGGATGCCAGGCACTGTCAGGTAGGAGTGATTCCTTATGGTCCCGGCGTGACAGGCGTGACCGGCGTGACCTGAGCCTTCCCCTCTCTCCCCACCACGTTGTCCCGGTAGCTTGGCGGGTGGGGGTCGCGGGCTAGAGGCAAGCCTCCTGCGGGCGAGCTGCGGAGCACGTGAGCAGCCGTAGGGCGGCAGGTGCCCGAGCCCATGGGAGCCCGAGCCCAGGGGATTAGCAATTAGCAATTAGCCGCTGCGCCCGCCCGCCGGGGCTCTGGGGAGGGGCGCGCCCCGGGGCAGTCCAAGGAGAAGGGGCGCTGCGCGTCCTGGCCCGCAGCCCCGCCCCCGCCCGGCGCCCGGCGCCCGGCGCCGGGTAATGAGTGCGCAGTAAACTCGGCGGCCGCGCGGAAGAGGGGCAGGATCCCTCCGCCCGCCAGCCCGCCCGCGGCCGCCCGCCGGATTAGCGGCTCTTTGTTCGGGGCCTGTTAACAAGTTGCTGGCTGAGCGCTCGGCTGCCGCCGGGGGAGCAGGCGTCCAGCCTCCGGGCACGGCGGCTCGGCGGCCTCCGCCGCTCTTCGGTTCCCGCGCCCGCCCGGCTGCAGCCCCCACTGGCGCCGCCTTCCCTCAGACCCCGGAGACGTGGCTGGGCGGTGGGCCCCTCTGGTGGTCTGGTGTATGTAGCGGTTCCAACTCCCAGGCTGAGCTCGCGGCGGAAAGGAGGAGATTTCTGGGGCACCTTCTGTAGGCTTCCAGTGCGCCGCTGTGGTCCGTCCCATTTTGCAGATAGGGGAGGGCATGGCTTCCCGAGGTCCCGCATGGGCATCGTAAGCAAGCCTGGGGTTCCAACCCAGGTCTTTGACATCCAAACTCATTCTCCTCTTCTAAGAGGATTGAAGCCTACGGCGGGGAAAGGAGGAGGCTTGGGTGGCTGAAACTGTCGTACCTTATATTCTTAATTACCTTGGTGATGGTAGGAACCGTGGCCGGTGCTGGGCGCTACCTGCATCATCTGATAAGAACCTCAGGACAACCCAGGAGGTAGGTGAGGTTAGTCCCATTTATTAGATGAGGACACTGAGGCTCAGAGAAGTGGCAGAGCTGGACCTTGTTACTGCTCAGCCTCACCTCCCCCACCCTGTTCTGCGGGGAGCAGAACCAAGCCCCATGTGTCCATTTACTGTCAGGTCCTTGTCTGGTGTCCCATGGACTTGAAAGCCCACTGGAGAGAGTCAGGGGACCTTGCTCCTCGGCATGATCTTGGGCTAATCCCCTCATCTCCCAGAGCCCATTTCCCCCCTGTATCCTGCCTCTTCACACCATCCCGCCACCAGGGTGCAGGTACTTTCTAATCCTAGGCTGGGATGTCCAGGCCACAGGATTTTGATTATAAAGCCCCCTGGGGGTCGGCTTTCCAACTTTTCCAGGGCCACACATCTTCAGGTGGCTCGGGCTGTTCAGAGCAACTTTCTTATGGGAGGTGGAATCCTCCCCAGTAAGCTCCCCCAGATAGTTCTTGGCTTTTCCTTCTGGGGCCACGCAAGGGTAGCTTTTCTCTTTTCAATTATTTAAGACAGGGCCCTATCTGCCCTTTGCTAGGCCAGGCACCTCCCATCCACTCAGGTGTTCCTCATGTAGCAGGTTCCAAGCCCCCATCTCTATCCCCAACATCTTTGTTAGCTGCCTCTGGATGTCAGTCCCAGGAGGGCATCCAACTGTGACACAATGCCCTGGTGTGGACTAGCATAGGATATTAAGTGTGTCTGTTGCAAATATTGGAAAACCCAACCCAAACTGGCTTAAGCAAAAAAAAAAAAAAAGAGAGAGAGAGATTTATTGCCATGTGTGACTGAAAGGCCAGGGGTAGCTCTGGCTTCAGGCATGGTTGGATCCAGGGAAAACAGTGTGACCAGGATACACCCCTCATCTCTGCTCTGGCAGGGGATGGGGGGTATTGGTGCCACTCTACAACAGCCTGCCCCCTCACAGTACCAAGGTAGCTGCCAGAGTTACCAGGGCTACATCCTTGCAGGCCCAATCCAGGGGGAAAGAGAGAATCCCTCTTCCCTTAGCCATCCAACAAATGTCCTGGTCTTTCCTCATTGGTCCAATTCAAGTGCTGTGTGAGTGAGCCAGTCCCCACAGCCAGGGGTTATGGTTGTACAGGTTAGCTGGGCCCAAGCCACCTATGTCACTGTCCTGTTACCCAGGCTGTTGCCACCACTCACAGCTTCTTGTTCGTGGAGACGGGATGGGTACATGATCCTCAGATTTAACCAGTATGTCATCAGTACATTTTACCCAAGTATTTAATAAAAATGCTGACTAGCACCAAGGACACAGCCTGAGGCTGACAGGTAAAGACCCAAGTCTGGATCAACATTAGCCAATTAATTGGCTGTGTTAGAAAACAATGCTGGCTGGACTTCCTTGGTGTCACAGTGGTTAAGAATCTGCCTGCTGAGCTTCCCTGGTGGCGCAGTGGTTGAGAGTCCGCCTGCCGATGCAGGGGACACAGGTTCATGCCCCGGTCTGGGAAGATCCCACATGCCGCGGAGTGGCTGGGCCCGTGAGCCATGGCCGCTGAGCCTGCGCGTCTGGAGCCTGTGCTGCACAACGGGAGAGGCCACAACAGTGAGAGGCCCACGTACCGCAAAAAAAAAAAAAAAAAAAAAAAAGAATATGCCTGCCAATACAGGGGACACAGGTTCGAGCCCTGGTTCGGGAAGATCCCACATGCTGTGGAGCAACTAAGCCCATACACTACAACTACTGAGCCTGCGCTCTAGAGCCCACGAGCCACGATGCTGAGCCTGAGTGCCGCAACTACTGAAGCCTGCACACCTAGAGCCGAGCTCCACAACAAGAGAAGCCACCGCAATGAGAAGCCCGTGCACCACAACGAAGAGCAGCCCCCACTCGCTGCAACTAGAGAAAGCCCATGCGCAGCAGTGAAGACCCAATGCAGCCAAAAATTAAAAAAAGAAAACAATGCTGGCCATTCAGAAGGTTTTGCCTTCCCCTAAATGTGCTGTCACCTGGTTCGTATATCTCCATTTGCTGATCTTAAGATATTAAATCCAGACACACTGTTTCCGGTCCGTTTCCAGTCCGGCCCTGACCTATCAGAACAGTAACCTTATGATAAGGGAAGCTGGTCTGGTGTGACAGGTACTTGGGGGTCCCAGCATGTCTCTCGGTATCCCTGCTCCCCTTGGTCATCTGCAGCTGACTGAGAAGCACTACCAGAATCGTTCCTGGGGTCTGCATCGGGTTCACCAGGTTGTGGTTTTTCCAGTGGACATTTGTTGGGTTTTGTATCTGTCCAGCTTCCATTCCCAGTCCCATCAGAACTCCCTGACCTCTCCCCTGGTATAGCCTTAGTCAGTGTTCGACAGGCCCCTTCATCTTGGCAGCAGGGCCCAAGTGAGACAGGTTAGTAATTTCCCTATCCTGGTTCCTTTCCTGCTTCAGAGCTTGCTTTTTAAGCCTCTTTTCCCTTCTCTCAGCAACCCCATTTCTCACCAGTACTTCCCCCTTTTTGCTTAAATTTGTGAGAATCATTTTCTGTTGCTTGCACTCAAAAAACCTAAGTGATGCATTCACCAAAAACAACTTTCTTCCTTTTTTGAAAAGTAGGCCACAGCTCACACATCTCCTGCCCCAAGACTGCTCCCCCTCCTTTCTCAGAGGTCAGCAGCGGGGTTCAGCAGGTCCCTGTGCCAGGACCTGAGGTGTAATTTATTAGGACCAAGAGACCTGAACTCATTCGCTACAAACACTCGGCCTGTCCTGATCTCGCCTGGCCTTCAGTGCTTTCTTACTAGTGTTTGTCCTGCCTGTCCACTTCAATGTTCTCAGGTGTAAAATGGTGGGGTGGGGAGGCCAGCTTTCCAGTACCCGCCCCCCCCAACCAGTCAGAAGGCCCACCCTTTCCTGGTCCTCCTCCTCCAAGCCCCTCCTGCCCCATGTTGCTTTGGCATTTCCCACAAGTTTCAGCTGGACCTGAGCTTACCCTTTTCTGCATGGTTCTCCAGTCCATGCCTCTCATCAGTGGCTTTGTCCTTGGTTTGGGGCCATCTTTCCATGTTGGGCATGTCTGGTTAGAATATGAGCCTACCTAGATGTCTTGCAGCTGCCCTGACAATTTTTGAGAGTCCTTTTTCCTCCAGATCTTTTGGGATCACACAGCCAGAGGTCCATCTTTGAGACCCGCCCGATCCTCTCAAGACCCCTTTCTTTTAAGACTCCTGGCTCCATTGGGGAGCTTGTCTTTAGTGTGAGCTGCCTGAAGCCTGGCACCTATAGGCTAGGACGCCCTTCTGAGGGTGGTCAGCATCCCTTCCCCAGCAGTGATGTGCTGGTAAATGTTTAACAGTTGGCTCTCTGGGAGAGCTGCAGGACAGATTTGCCGATTTCCATGGTGTAAATACTCCCACGATGGCCTATTTCAAGCTACCAGTGTGAGGTTGACCCGCTTGCAAAATTCCAGAAATTTTAACGACAGGCTCTCCTAAGCCAGGATGAGCTGGCTCCAGCACATCGCTGTTCCCTGGTCACCCCAGCCTTCTGAAGAGGTGATCACAGGAAGGGAGTGACCAAGTCTCCTTAGGCCTCTCTCTTAGGACCCACTGACCTCCCCAGCTCTTTGGTGAGCTATGGGGTGGGGAGTCAGGCACTAGAGGATTGTGGTTAAGAGTCAGGGCCCTGGAACAGTTAGAATCCTAAACTGGGCGACCTAAGACAGGTGATTTCAGCTCTCTGTGCCTTGATTTCCTCATCCAGAAAATCTGGATAATGAAAGGCTCCTACCTCGTCAGATTGTGAGGATTAAATGAGTCACTCTGTGCGGAACACTTAGCCCAACGCCAAGCCCAGGGTGAACGCTCCATAAATGGGACTGCTGCGGATGCTGTGCGGACAGCAGTGGGGATGCTCGCTCTTGGCCTCCCTCTGTGACACCCCCTGAAGTGGTGGGGGGAGCAGGGCTCTTGGTTGACAGCACTGGCAGAGAGCATCAAGGCAGGACCCTGCAGATCTAGAATCTTGGGAAGGTGCTCATTCTGGGGTGATGAGCATTCATGAGAGGACTTGAGAAGGAAGGTTGATGTAGTGAAAGGTGACTCATCCAGAGGACTTGACCAGGTATGACTCCTGACAGCCTGGAAGCTGGGCTGGGTTCCCAGGACATGCAGAGTAGAGAGGTGACAGGGGTCACAGCAACATTCAAGAGCCCAGACAGGCCAGGCAAGGACAATCCATCTGCTGACCTGCAGACTGGATCGTGGCTTCAGGGCTGGTCCCTGGCCACCCCTCTTCTTCTACTCCCAACTCTGGGTGTCCCAAGGCCAGAGGAGGAGAGGGACTCTGCCTAGGACCTTAGCATGTGGTGGCATCGGCCAGACAGTGAAGGGAAGGGGACGAGCACACAGGCACTCCCTGGTGACAGTGTGTGTACGGGGGAGCTGGGAGGTGCAGCCCGGCTGAAGCAGACAGTGCCTGTGGGGGACCAGTGAGCAACAGCGCTGGCTACATCGTTGAGCTGGGGACTGACAGGCAGTGAGCGGTGTTTAAGGAAGATTAATCTGGCAGCGCGTGGATGAGAGCAGGGAGAGGCTGGAGGCAAGGAGACCAGCCAGGAGGCTGCAGCGGTCATCCAGGCAAGAAATGACGAGGCCTCCCTTCTCAGGGAGCAGGCAGCGGGGATGGAGTCAGAGAGATGGATGTGGGAGACATTTGAAGGAAGGAGCCTCTGGATGTCGCATGTGGGGGGCGAGGGACGGGAAAGAGGCAAACATGATTCAGAGCTTTCAAGCCTGGGGAAGTGATGTCAGAAACAGAAAATGGACGGGGAGCCTCAGCGGGGAGGAAGCTTAAAGAGCAACAGGGCTCCGAGAGCTGTGCGCTTCACCCAGGGAGCTTCACCCTGCCAGGCCCTACCTAGAGTGTGGACATCAGTCAGGCACTTTGGCCACAAGTAGCAGAAACTGGCTCTGGTCAAGTGAAGCAAAGGGAATGTAACAGGGGTGGTCAGGTTCAGTGGGTAACCAAGGGAGAGGCAAAGTCATGTCCTAGGAGAGAAGTTCTCAAAAGGTCAGGGTGATGATGGGGCTGTCCTATGTAATTCAAGTCACCGAAGGCAGGAAGGGAAAGTGGATTTGCTTTGTTCTGTGTAGCCTTAGAGAGTAGGGTCAGGACCAGCAGGTCAGGGATGCCGGAGGCTGAGAAGGACCTTCCTAACAAGCAGTGACACCGGTGGCCTTGGCAGGCTGGGAGCTCCCCGTCTGTGGGGCTATTGAAACAGACCCTGTCAGGACCTGTCAGGGAGACTGTGGACTGGTGGCAGGTGGCCTTGTTGAGGCTCCATGGTAAAGGAGAAAGGATGGAGCTTTGGAGATGACTTCAGCTCCACTCTCAGCCCCACTCTTACTGGTTGGCCTTGAGAAGTTTCTTACCAGTTGGGAACTGGGCTCTCTGGAGAGCTCCCATCTTGTGGGATTTTGTAGTTTCTTTGGTGCTTGTTGCTTTGACTACTCAACACACGTTCTCACCAGCACAGCACTCTTCCTTAGGTGACCGCCTCTCCAATACCATGTGGTCAATCATGGGGCCCCATCCTGCCCCTAGAAAACACCTGACCAGGCTGGCAAATCCTAGTGGAGATCCTAGTCACAGTGATTGGTCCAGGGTGGCCACGTGACCTGGGCTGAGCCAATCAGGATCCTTCCATGGCTTTTACCACCTGGAGGTGGAGGAGTTGCCCTCTCTGCCCCTGAGGTTGGCAGCTATGAAGATGCAGGCAGAGATGTTGGGCCAGTGGCAGCCATTTCCCCCTTGTATGGAGAGAGCCTGGCTGCAGAGATGAGTGAGGCCAACACACAGAGACAAGCAAAAGGGGGAGATGTCTGGTGGCCCCAAGGCCCTAGAGACTCAGGAGCCCGCAGCTTTTCTCTCAATCCTGTGGGCTGTCCCCCAGCCTTCCCGGCACTTGAGCCAAGAACATCCTGCTTTAGGCTTATGCCAATTTGGTTGGATTTCAGTGCCCTGCACCTGAACGGGGCCTGGCGCAGGATCTCAGGAGGAAGATATGATGATATGGGTAAAGCACCCACCCAGAGGCGTCTGGGTGGCAGTGTGCAGGGCATGTAACCCACAGGTAGCAGACAGAACATTCTAGACAATAGAGAGTTCACATAAAAGTCCAGATTTGGGGCTTCCCTTGAAAAGTTAGATCTGGGCACTGAGACCCTGTTTTCCTGGGCAGGTAGGGGCTGGGACCTGGCTGCCACCTTGGCAGGCATACACCCGTCTCCCATACACCCCCACTGCCCAGGCGCACTGAGGCTGCGTTCTAACCCCAGCACAACACTGAGGACTTGTATGGAAACCTTTCCTCTCCTCCCTTATGGCTCTAGAGACTGCATTTGGGGCCTTAGATTTCACCTGTTCAGTTGAGGTGGCAACAGCTAGTCAGGTGGAAAGTCTGAAAGCTTATTGGAAACCTGGGACTGGCACTTTGAGGGGCAGGGAGGGCGGGAAGAAGAGCTGAGAGGCCCATTCAGAAGGAGCTGGTCATGGGCACTGTGAGCTCAAGTCCCGTTTTAAGGGGTTGACTGGGGAATGGCTGCGGCCAAGATGGAAAAGGAGGATTTGGAGAGTGATTCCGAGGAAGCCAGAAGGAGGCCAAAGAGAGAGCATGGGAGCCTGGGGAGGAGTTTAAAGTTTTGAGAAGGACAGGGAGGCAGCGACAGGAGGGCTGCAGGGAAAGGCCCTGCCGACGAGGCCTGGAGGGTACACATGCTGGGACGGGGCCAGGAATTGCCACCTGAGAGCCTGTGCTCGGCAGCATGAAACCAGTCTTAGAGATCGGGGGTGAAGTGAGTGGGCAGGGCATAGGGGCCACTCGGAATCTGAAGTGCCGTGAGGGAAGGATATTAGAGCCAGAAAGGGATCCTTGAGGGCTTCAGAGCAGGAACCCGCGCAGAGGGAGCAGGGGCAGGACAGGTGTGATCGCTCGGCGCTTGCAAAGCCCTTGCACACAGCTCTCTGCAGGCAGCCTCAGAGGGGAAGTGACTTCCCGAGTCAAACGGCGGCCACTGCAGGCCAGGTCCCAAGCCCAGCCCCTCTGAGCACAGATCTGTGCAAGGGGGTGGGGCAGGAGGCCCAGGGCCCCAGCGAGCTTTTGAGGGAAGGCAAAAGGATGGACTGGGGGAGAAGGCCGAGTGAAGGTGGGGACACATCAGTCATTAAATAAACATTGATGAGGACCTACTGTGTGCCCAGCCCTGCATTAGGCACTGTGGATACACAGTGAGCAAGGCCAGCACTGTCCCCACCCTTGAGGAACTCACATTCTGGTGGGGGGAGATGACCGTGAACAAACAAGCAGACAGATTCAGATAATGAGGAATGCTCTTCAGGACTTGGAAGGCAGGCAGAGAGGGACGCATGACGTGTGACCCCGGGTGAGCAGATGCAGGCGTGTTGGCTGGCACATTAGCCTGGATGGTCAGGCCTCTCTGAGGAGGTGCCATGTGAACTGAGACCCGAATGACAGGAAGGAGCCAGCCGTGGGGGCAGCGGCCTGGGGGTGGGAAGGAGCATGGTTCGTGGAGGTCCACTGTGGTCTGGGTGCAGGGAAGTGTAGAGTTGGGTGGAGAGAAAGCGTGATTTGTCTCTGTGTTCATGTATGCTGTGTGCCCCTCAGCTTCCTGAAAGGCACAGTCAGAGGAGCTGAGTGATTAGAAGTCCCTCTGAAGGCAGATCCGGTAGGATCCACAGGGGTGAGGAAGGTTGCTCAGAGGTGTGGGGACTGCGCAAGAGAGCCCAGGCCTGGGGTGGTTTCACGTCACCCTGGACTAGGGGTCAGGAGCCCTGGGTCCCAGGCCTGCGCTGAGTTCAGAGCGTGGGCCCCAGACCAGACACACTCCTCTGCCTCCTTCGAGAAATGGAGAGAATGACCAGGGCCTGGGCTGTCATGGCGCTGGTCCTGAGGCCTTAGAATGGAAAGGGGCGGGCTAAGGGTGGGGAGAAGAGCGGGTGTGGGGAGAAGCCAAGACAGGCCCCTTCAGCACCAGCCTGCAGTGCCTGTTGTCCCCACCTCCTCCCAGTATCAGGTATAACCCTGTAAAAGGAGCTAGGGGAGTCCAATGCAGTTGAGATTCACACCCTTCTCAAGTATGTTATTATATATATAATTGAGGTGAAATTCATATACCTTAAAATTAACCATTTTAAAGTGCACAATTTAGTGGCATTTAGTACATTCACAATGTTGTGCAACCATCACCTCTATCTAGTTCCAAAGCACTTTCATCAGCCTCAAAGGAGACCCCATTAGCTGTCACTCCCCCATCCCCCCCTCCCCATCCCCTGGCAAACACCAACCTGCTTTCTGTCGCTATGGATTTGTCTATTCTGGGGTATTTCCTGCATGTTTCACGTGAATGGAATCATACAGTGTGTGGCCTTTAGTGTCTGGCTTCTCTGACTTAGCATGTTTTCGAGGTCCATCCATGTTGTAGCACATATCAGTGCTTCGTTCCTTTTTATGGCCAAGTAATATTCTATTGTATGGGTAGACCACGTTTGGTTTATCCGTTATCATCGGCTGATGGACAGTTGGTTGTTTCCGGTGTTGGGGCTGTTGTAAATAATGCTGCTCTGAACATTTGTGTGCAAGTGTTTGTTACCCAGGAGTGGAATTGCTGGGTGATATGGTAATTCTAGGTCTAATTTCTTGAGAAATCACCAGACTGTTTTCCTCGGCAACTGCACCATTTTATGTTCCCACCAGCAATGTGTGAGGGTTCCAGTTTTCCACATCCTCATGCTTATTTTTGAAATCATTAAATTCTTGCAAAATTTGGTATTTTCCTCTCTTGGTGCTCCAGCTTTGCTAGTGCCTGAGTTCATGTGGAGGCCACCACCAGGCCAGCCAGCCCTGCCTGGTGTGGGTGACATGGCCCAGGATTGGCATCAAAGGGCAGGTTGGGGGGACAGGGGCAGCTGGGGGCACGTGGCCCTGCAGTGGGTCAGGCTGGCTGTCAGGGAAAGGTCAGGCCTCTTTCCGCCCTCTGGGACTCTGTTTCCCTCAACCCCTCCCTTCTTCCTCCGCACACGCCCCCAGCCAGGAACGGCCCTCGCCGCCCCTCGGCTCCGTTTTGTGTGTGTGTCTCGTCACCAGGATAAATGTAGCTACAAACAATGCGGCGGGCTGGGTGCTAATTTGTCAGACGCAGTGCGCGGCTGTGATTCCGAATACATTAACATTTTCACATGAAATCATTTCAATTTTTAGTGATTAAGAAGTATTTGTTTTAAAGCATCAGGGTGATTTACTGCAGGCCTAGGGGGCTGTGGAGGGGGTGGAGGAGCCCCCAGGTGTGACATCATTTGTAGGTACCAGCATGAGCAGAGATCACACCAGTCACCCTCCCTCACGCACCCGTGCCCGCCTCGGGCTTCCTGGGTGTGAGGCTGGAGGTAGCAAAGAGTGGGCAAGTCTCAGAACCAAGAGGTGGAGACTCCCCCCTAACCTCAAGTAGCAGCCTGTCACTCTGTCTTAGCTTCTTTGTGGCACTTAGCAGCATCAGAGATGACTTCTCTATTGACTTGTGTACTTATTTTCTACTTCCCTCCACATTAGGACATAAGGTTCTTGAGGGGCTGTGGCCTGCTCACTGCTCACTGTGTTCCCTGAGCCTAGAACAATACCTGGCAGTAAGTAGAAGCTCAGGATTTGTTGGATAGATGGACAGACAGGTGGGAGAGTGCATAGATGGGTAGCTGGATGGATGAGTGGGTAAATGGGTGGGTGGACGGGTAGGTGGGTGTGTGGATGGATGGGAGTGGGGAGGATAGATGATTGTTCAGGGGGCACAGAAGACCCCTCGCTGTACCGTGAATTCTGTTATCCTTGAGTCAAGCTCTCTCTGGGACTTGAGGGACACCAGCCCTCTCAGGCAAGCCACCTCTGCTGTACCAGGCTTCCAGGCACCTGGGAAGTACAAGTTCATTAGCACTAGGGCTGGTACTCGCAAGCCTCCGACCCCCGCACTTCCTCATCACTCCCACTCTTTAGAGCCTATCCGTGCCTCCCTCTCTGAGTGGATGGGAGCCATTGAGGGTTCCCTAGGGCGCTGGACAGACCGGCTCCTCCAGGACCCAGCCGCTGCCAGCCTTCTTAGCCAGGGACCCTCTCCTTCCCTCCCGGGGGCTCCCAAGCAGGGTGGCCCTCTCCAGGGCAGCTGAGGTCTGGACATGAAGGACAGGCCTGCAGGGGACACGTATGCTGTGCCCTGGCCTGTGTGTGTGACAGGATGTGCTCAGAGCTTGGTCAACTGGAAATCAGGCTCCTTCAGGCCTCGCTCCGTGGGGGTCACACAGGAGGCCCTGCGTCACCCTTCTGCGCCTCCCAAACTTCTGTGGCCCTGCACCCCACCCCCGCACCCCCAGATCAGACCACTCCCCCACCTACCCCAGCAAAAGGAAAATGAAGCTTTTATCGTTCAGCAGAAGCAACATCAGAAAACAATTATTGTTTTAATTACCTGCTGTCGCCGTACAAGACAGGGAGGTTGTAAAATGCGATAAAATCTTTCATGTTAATGGACTGCCGGCTCGGGCCAGGGTGCGATTTATGGGACTGCAGCTGGCAACTCCAGTCAGCTGGTATGGAGCCCCCCGGGCCCCTCTCCCCGTCCCTGGGGCCAGGTCTCCAATGCCAGGGGCATTGTCCATCACCTTCTACTGTGACACAGCAGAGGTCCTTGCCTCAGAGCCCAGGAGTGCTCAAGACAGCACATACCAAGGAGTGTCCCAGAGCCTGCATCCCCTGCAGGGTGAGCCTTGGATCGGCCCCCCTTTCCACTCCATAGAAGCCATGCCGGTGTTGGGCTGGGGCTGGCACATGGGTGGACCTGTCTCCCTACATAGGCCCTCTGCCCACGACCCTGCTCTGCCCAACCCACCCCCCCATCCTCCAGCCACACAGGGTCAGCGCCCTGGCTACCATCTTGGACTTCTGCACTGCCCAGAGCCAGCCCTCCCCACAAGCCCTGTAACCTTGCACCTGTCTCCTCCTCCTCTGCCCCCCAATACCTCTCAGAGCCTGAATGCTACCTCCTGGCAGAGGTCCTCACCTGTCCTGCCCTCAACCAACCCAGCCCCACTGCTGTGCCTGCATCTTCCCAAAGCCCATCATGGCACACCCCTGCTCAGGAACCAGCCTGTTTTGTGCTAAGCTCTTTCACACATTATCTCATTGAAGCTTCACAACAGAGCTTTGAGGAGGTGCTGTCATCATGCTCCCCATTTTACAGACATGGAAACCAAGGCATGGAAAAGGCAAGCGTTTGGCGGGCAGTCTGATTTCAGAGGGCTGGTCTGAAGACTACATGGAGTACCAGTTGTGACATGTTCGGAACAGCGCCAGGAATAGAGTTCATGCCCCAAACGTTTTAGCACTAATAATTCTTGTTATTGCTGTTCAACCTGGAGCAAATCACTTCACTGCTTTAGTTACACCTCACTTTCCTCATCTGTACAATGGGGACAGCCATCGCCTATCCTATAGCATGAGAGGATCAAATAAGCCACGTGCGCGGCTCAGGGCAGGGTGCATGGTGAGAGCTTGGACCCGTTAGCTGCAGTCCTTGCTGTTTCCATGGTAATAGTGGTGGAAGTTAAGGCTGTGAAGAGAAGTTGAGTCCACATTATGCAAGGCCCTTAATGCCACATCAAGGAGTTTCAAGCCATTCCAGAGATAGTGGGGAAGCTGCTGAAGATTTTAAATCCAGAAAGCTATGTGATCAGATCTGGGTTTTAGAAGGATCATGGTGGCCCAGTGGCAGATCGATGGGTGAGGGAGCAAAGCTCAGTACCAGAATGATCCAGACGAGGGCTGACGAGGCCTGCACCCCAACTGTGCAGAGACAGTTCCAGCCATGGTGAAGGTGAACAGGCAGGGCTTGTCGTGACTTGGACAGAGGAGGAGTGAGAGGAGCATCAAGGGTCTGCACGGGGCTGGCCTCTGTGGGGACTCGTGCTTTTTTAGATCTTCCCTGCCTGGTGCCAAGCACGGGGCCAGCACAAGCGGTGGCTGCTCCCGCCTCCAGGACATGGGTCATTGGCTAAAGCCCAGGGAGCAGTGGAAACATCTGGGGCTGGGGCCAAGTCTGAGTCGGGAGGAGCCCAACTTGAGAGAATCTTCAGGCCATTGCCGGGGACTTGGGTGGGGCTTCTCTGAGCGACCTCAGGGGCCTGGCTTTGTCTCTGGATGGGCTCAGGTGCAGGCTGTGAGTCTGCCCTGGGTGGATTTGCTCATTCATTCATTCACCCACTCATTTGTTCATTTCTCAACTCAAGTCTTCAACAAATAATTGTTGAACGCCATCTCTACTGGGGGGTGGGGACGGGTCTGAGCTGGACCCTGAGTGTGCCAGGAAGTAGGACGGAGCGGTACGCACACGCTCCCAGAGCTGCTGTTCTAGTGGAGGAGACGGGCAACGAGCCAGTGAGCAAATGAAGAAATGAAATAATTGCCTGTTGTCGGGAGTGCAGAGGAGAACAGAGCAGGAGATGAGACGGGCCCCCCTTCCTCCCTCCGCCTCTCGGGCCCTGTCCTATCTGCCTATGAGAAGTGGCCCATGGCTCCCCAGCCCTGTCAAGATGCATCGTTGGCATTAGCAGCCTGGCCTGCCCGATACGTCTCCCTGTCTGCCCTGGATTACTTCCCCCATTTTGGCCATCACTTCAGAACGCTAATATATTCCCCAGGGCCCAGGAGGGGCCATTCATTTAAAGATCTTTCTATGGAGTCTTCTCCTCTGAGGACCCTGTGGGGAAGAAAAATGCCAGGAGAGGACGAAAAAGAGAGCAAGGGAGATCTGATTTCAGAACTCCCAGGCAGCAGAACAGATGCAGAAGGGAGCAGGGCCCTGCTTGCTCAGAGAACTCTCTATCCCGCGGTGTAAGTGCCCCCCGCCCTCCCTCTCACCCTCTGCCTGTGCCCCTGCAGGAGTCTGGGCTCTGTCGCCCTGCCTTCCCGGGGAGAAGCTGTCCCCAGGCGCTGGGAGATGGTTCCCTAATGACAATTCAATTTGCCGGTGTCTCTGCCTCGTCTCTGCCAGTTCTCTGAGGAGCCACGTGAGCGCTGTGAGGGCTCCGGTGCGGGCCAGGCTCGCTGTGCTCCATTCCTGTAGCTGAGCCAGAGTGGCTGGCAGGCTAGGCCCACCCTGTGCCAGGTGGCAGCCCCAAGACAGAATGGAGTGTGAGAGGTCGATGGCAGTGCTCTGGGCCCTGGTTGGTGCTCATATGACTGTCTAGGCTGGAAGTCATCACCCGTTTGGGATTTCAGGCGGCAGCTGCTTCTCATGAAAACATTGGATAGTTCCAGGTCCCCGCCTGGCACTGTGGGCAACCCCTGCACTCAGGAGGCAGCATGGCCAGGGAGAGAGCTGGTCTCAGGGTGGCTTGGTGGTGTGACGGATGTTCTCATGCATCACATGAGCCTGGGAATGGGGCCTCTGGCCAAGGGCTGGCTTGTACACCTGGAGGTAGACATCAGTATTGATGTAACCCAGGGAGTATGTGCTCGTGAGTGAAGGTGACCTCACTGCATGCTTGGAAAGCAGGGGTGACTGCCCCACAAGGTCAGCCCCTGGGGACTTAGGGCCACCTACTCTTCTAAATGTGAACAGAGGCTGCCTGCCTGGTCTGGTGTGTGTTCAGTGTATGAGACTCACATGAATGCCCCCAGGTGCAGACAGCTGGGCGCCCTGCCCATGGCTGAGAGAGATCCTCATCCAGGATCCTCTAACCACCTTGGTCCAAATTTCAGGAAATTCCCTGATCCCCTCCCAACAGCTCCAGATGCTCCAGAGTCTCTGATCCGTTTCTCTCATGTGCTGGCATTTCCCTGCCTGGCTCCATCCCCTTCCCTCCTGTCAAACATATGAAATCACTGGATTCCTCAAAGAGCAGCGCCAAGTTCCTCCTCAACGTGCAGGTGTATGAGTGAGTGTGGAGGGAAGTGTGGCAGGGATGGGGGGTAGACAGACACTTGTGTGCCTGAACATGGGCGTAGAAGAACCAGCACCAATATTAATAGGTGCCTTGATAAAGGGTGTATGTCTCTGTGTGTGTGCGTGTGTGTGTGTGCGTGTGTGTGTGTGTCCTATGGGTGTATCCTAAGTGTTCTGGGGTGTGGGTTCCATGTATAAGTATGTCTTAGAAATGGATTCATCTGGAATTTGTAGCAACTGTTCTATCGTTGATAAGAAGCTGACAAAGAAAGGAGACAAAAGGTCTGAATGAATAAACAGTCTTCTGGGTAGAGAAGTGTAAGATGTGAGCTCGGCCAAGAATTGGAGCTTATCTTTTTTTTTTTTTAACATTTAAATAAAAGATCTGGAGGAGAATATGTGTAGTGAAATCACCAAGTTTGCAGTTAAATCTAAACTCTCCTGGGTGGAAGTAAAATGCCAGGCTGGTGAGGGATAAGCTTTAGGAAACTCTTATCTTGACGGGCAATGGTCTGGGCAGAGAATGGCCAGCAAGTTTCAGTTTGGGGGAAGTGATGTGGATACTGTCTCGGGGAGGGTGTTTGGAACTTCTTTCCTAAAGAGGGACCCAGAAGGGCAATCGAAAGCTGGGCATGGTTGGGAAGGGAGTTTGAAGTGAGCCAAAAATATTCTCCTCCCAACACACGAGTGAGGTAATACCTGCATCCAACACTCTGGCTTGCTTGTGGTCATGTCTCCTTAGGGGAGCACCAGCCCAAGATTGGGGAAACCTGGGTTTTATTACAGATCACATGGTCTGGGTAATTCATTTCCCTTCCTTGACCCTCAGTTTGTACATCTGTGAAATGGAGATAATGATCCCTGGGGACCTGCTTCACAGAGAGGGAGAGACTGAGATCTCGCTCAGATGACAATGTGTAGGTAACTGTAAACTTCAGTGCAACTGCGAGTGGATGTTATCTAGAGAGTTGTGGTGAGAAGGAAACTGTCATATAAAGTCATTCTAGCCCACCTGGGACAACTTCACTGTACAGAGAGAGGCTAAGAGGGAATATGGTAGAAATCTATAAAATCAGAAAGGGCAGAGAGAAGGGAACACGGCTCCTTCACTAAATCTCAGCCTGACAGAAAGAACCCCTCCCCACTCCTGGCCCCCACCAAGACTCAGGAGAGGGAAGTTTAAAACCAATAACCAGAAATCCTGCTGCACTCAGCAGGGAATAAACTTGGAAAATCATTTCCCCTAGAGGTGATACAGGCTGGAATTGCTTCCAGAAAGGTTTAGATACGTTCATGGATATCAGAATCAGAGTGGTTCTTGGGCAGAATTAGCATGTTAGGAGGCCTCTGCACTGTGGCGATGCTGTCAGAGAGGAAGTCCCCAGCAGAGCCAAACGCCTGGGCCAGACCTAACAGCGCTGTCCCTGCACGTGTGTGTGTGAGTCTGTGTTTAGGACTAGCTTGTTCCTGTCTGACGGGGATGATGGGGATAGCTCCCCCCTCACCAGTCCACCTCGGTTCTGAAACTCCCTTTACTTCCTCCCCGGTCCATCACTCTCATATTGCTGCTTCCACATCCCCCTTAAAGTCCATTCCAGGAGTTCCCTAGCCCAACTTCCAGAATTTCACTCTCAGTGCTAACCTTTGTCTCCAGCTTGTCCCTGCCATCTCGCCTCTCATCACAGAGCAGCCACCACCATCCCCCTTGTACTGTCTTCTACCACAGGCGCCTTGCCTGGCAGTGCGCATGAGCTGGTGAGGACTGGAATCTCCTGCCAGACCCTCTGGTTAACGCTGTTGGCACGTAGCTTCTCTCTCTGGCTGCTTGCCCAGAGTCCATCTCTGCCTGGCTGCCTCTCCCAGGGTCCCCAGCAGAGGCTGATGTTCAAGCCCTTCAGGGACCCACAACCCTGGAGAGCTTGGGCACGTTAGGATGAACTGATATCCACACTGGGGAAAGGGTCACTATCAGGAAACAGGCTTGCTTGGGTCTGTGCCAGGCTATCTGTCTTGTGCAGAAGGGCTTGGGGGACTGGGATTAGCAGGGGAGGCAAAGTTACGGAGTCTGCTTGCTTGGGCCGTGTAGCTAGCTGTGAGCTCTGTTTTAGCACCACGGATAGCGGTCTTGGGCGCAACAGCGATTTCAGCACCATGGACAGCCCAACGCGGGGCCTTGGCTGGCTCTTGGAGCTGAGCCTCTCCAACCTCTGCTACCTACCTCCGCCACCATCTCCAGAGAAATCATTTATCCATTCACCAAGATTATTGGGCACCTACCTATGGTGTGCCGGTCACTGTTTTAGATGCTGGCAGCACTTTATGGAATGAAGCGAACACTTGCCCTGTGGAGCTTCCATTCTCCCAGGTGTGGATGGACTCCCACCCCATAGACTTCCCCTGACATTCCCAGAGCTTGTTCCAGGCAAGGTGGCCATGGAGGCTGAACAGATTATGCCTTCCTGCAAACCTGATTCTGTGGCTTAACTCTGGTGGAAGGGAGCTGGAGAGGTAGGAAATAGGGATTGGTGAGGCCAGTTCAGAGGGTATTTTAGGATGCTAGGAACCCAGTGTGATCCAGTCATGCCCCATGAGTCCCCGGTGCCTATGGAAATAAATAGAAGTTCCCCAACCTGTCATTCAAGCCCTTGGTAATACGTTCCTGATCCATATTGCCAGTTCTATCTTCTTACTCTCTTCTTCTGCTTCCTACACTCTAGCCAAACTGGATTCTCAAAGAATCTTTTGGTTGCAATATGAGAGAAAACTCAAACAGGCCTAAACAGTAAGTGGATGTTATTGACTCTTGTAAATGGAAAGCCCAAAGGTATGGCTCACCTCGGGCAAGGTTTGATCCACTGGCTCAAGCAATGTCACTCTGGAACTACTCTCCCCGTTTCTCTGCTCTGCCTTCTCTGGTGTCAGCTACATCCTTGGCCTCCTCAGGGCTGCCCCCAGCAACACCATAGCCTCCCTGTCTTGGTAACAGAATGACTGCAGCAGCCTAGTCCCTACATCCTTGCCCCACACCATTTAGGGGAGCAAATGTCTCCAAGGACCTCATTGACTGGCTCCCATGCCTCTCCCAAACCATTCCTCACAGTCAGGGCAGGAAAGACAGTTGGTTTAAGCCGATCAGGGCTCACTTCTGGAGCTGGGAAGTGGGGTGGGGGTCATTTCCACCCAAACCACATGACTGAATATGGAATAGCAGGGGATCCCCAAAGAAATGGAGCTGCTATTGGGGAAATGAGGAAGATGGAGGCTGGAAGGGCAGTTAACAGGTGTCCAATTATTGAGCGTGCTAGTTTTTTTTCTGATTCTGTGATTTTGCGCCGGTTTAATCCACCTACTGATACCCTCTGCCCCTCTCAAGGCTCTTCTCAAGCGCTCCTGCCTTCCCGACACCACTCCTGTCTCTGACTCTTCTGATCCCCTCCCAGCACTGTGCTTACTTCTCCCTTCTATCTGCTCACCATTCCCTGATCCGCAGGCAGTGAGGGGAGTGGACACGCAACCCAGGGCACGTGTGCTGGAGCTGGGTGATGGATGGCCGCTGTCACATTGGCTCAGTGGGGTGAGTTAACAACACTGCTGAGCCACAGGCAGGCCAGGAGAGCTGGCTGGCCGGGCAGCCTGGGCTGTCCCTGGTGCCCAGGTCCACACAGCCTGGGCTGTCCCCCTGTCGTCACCCCCAGTGAAAGCTTGGACTTGCCTGATCTGTGGGTAGAGTCTTAGCCCCTGAAGCTGCCCTGGCAGGGCCAGTCCAAATGTGACAAAGGCAGAGGATGTGCATGGAGGAGGTGGCCTCGCCTGAGAGTAGTGGCGCTTGGGGGATGGTCAGTGGGGTCCCGAGAGAGCAGACACTAGGATGCTGGCAGCACCCTGGGTTCCTTTTCCCACTGTGGCTACACTGCCTCCTCTTCAAAATGTTAACCTTCTTCAGGCATCTCTGGCATTGGCCAGGGGTGAGGGACTTGTTGGGGGAGAGGAAGGACTTGTAGGGCGCCTGCTGGTTTAAAAGAGAGGAGACTGGAGCTGAGTGTCGGAGGGAGGAGGGAAGAAACTCAGAGGCGCGGGGTGGGGTGGGTGAATCTGAGGGGGTGCAGTGACAGGGGCTGGGCTGTGAGTCTGGGGAGGGGCCAGAGCCACTATTCATTCCCACCACTGAGCCTTACAGCTTCCCTCAATGATGTGACACTCACATCAGCACCTTTCCTTTCCGTGCTCTTGTTTTAATAACAGGTTGGGCTCAGCAAGGGGCTGGCCGCATCTCCTGATCTCTTTCCCCATTTGATGGGGATCGTCACCCTGTCCAGGGGCTGCTGGTCTGGAGCAGAGCTCAGGGTAGCCGAGGGCTCCTGTGAGGGACGAGTGGGGATTCTCTGTCCCCTGTGAGCCCCGTGAGCACTTCCTAGAGACAGCTAGGGGGCAGGACAAGAGAGGGGCTTCTTGTCCCAGGCCTCCCTGTCGATCATCTTCTAAATCACTAACCAAGGGGATGTATTACATCCAAGCCAACTACAGAGAAATCTCATTCTTCAGTGGGACAAACAGGACCAGATGTTGGAGAGACTTGCCTAGGTGACCCCACATTGACAGCCTTCAAAAGGCAGGTGGGGATGGGGCTGGGGAGAGCTTCCTGCCTCTCCACTTTTGCCCTCTTCTTGGGTGCCCCCACTGCCCTTAGGGGCTGAGGACGGGAGGGCTGCTGCCCGCTGACTCCCTCACTCTGGGTATATGGGCTTTGGTTTCCTCACTGGAAAACTCCATCCACCAGACAGAGGGCATCTCAGTCCACTTGGGCTGCTATAACAAAATACCACACACTTGATGGCTTGTAAACAGAGGTTTATTTCTCATAGCTCTGGAGGCTGGGAAGTCCAAGATCAAGGCACTGGCAGATTTGGTGTCTGGTGAGAGCCTGCTTCCTGTTTCACCTGTAGGCGCCATCTTCTTTCGGTGTCCTCACATGGTGGAAGGGGCGAGGGAGTTCTGTGGGGTCTCCTTTACAAGGACACTAATCCGATTCATGAGGGCTCCACACTAATGACCTAATCTCCTCCCAAAGGCCCACCTACTAACACCACCATGCTGGGGGTTAGGATTTCAATATATAAATTTTGAGGGGACACAAACTTTCAGTTTATAGCAGAGGAGGATGAACAACTAGGCATTGAATGGATGCAGTGTGACTTGGTCATGTGTCGAAAGCCGTAGGAGGCAGTGGGTGTGTCAGGAACCGTTCTTGTCCCTCTGCTAAATTTGTAAGGTCCTGGGGTCAGGACAGGCTGGTAATTATCACAGGGCTGAGGTTGTAAGGGCACCAAATGTCTGCTCCAATTTATTTCCTTCAACCGCAGAGTACTCGGTGACATAGGCAGTTGTGGGTGCCATTTGCAGATAGGGATGCACCAGAGTCAGAGGGACTGCCATGGGCACACTACTAGTCAGAGGTGGAGCTGGGACTCAGATTCTGGCTTTCACCTCCCAGGTTAGAGCTCTGCCCACCACCCCGGGCCTGGCCCAGGGCTGAGCCCAGAAGAGCTGTGAGCGGCAGTACAGCAGGGACTTTAGGGCAGAGACTCTGCAACCAGACTTCTGGCTCTGCCATGTCTAGCAGTGTGCCCTTGGGCAAGTTACTTCACCTCCCTGAGCCTCCGTTTGTCACCTGTAAAATGGGGATAATGATAGTACCTAACTCATAAAGTTGTTGAGAGAATTAAGTGAGATGCTATATATAAATATGTATAGTATATGAAACAAAGAGAGAATTTCTTATCAAGTTAAACACATGCTTACCATTTGCCTTCACAATCCCACTCCCATGAGAAATGAAGACGTGTCCACCAACGGCAGCTTTGTCATCACCAAAATCTAGAAACAGCACTGGTGAATGGATAAACGAGCTGCGGTCCATTCAAACAATGGACTACTGCTCAGCAATCCAAAGGAACCAACTACCGATTCAGGTGACAACGCTGATGAACATCAAAGACATTGTGCTAAGTGAAAGAAGCCAGACACAAAAGACTGCATACTGTATAATTCTATTTCTATGAGATTCTAGAAAAGGCAAAACTATTGCGACAAAAAGCAGATCAGTGGTTGCTGAGGTTGGCAGAGGGACTGTTAGCAAAGGGACGCAGGGAACATTTCGGGGGGATGAAACTCTTCTCTATCTTGATTGTGGCGTTGGATACGTTTGT
The DNA here is from genome assembly GCF_025265405.1 of Mesoplodon densirostris. Classification (NCBI taxonomy): domain Eukaryota; kingdom Metazoa; phylum Chordata; class Mammalia; order Artiodactyla; family Ziphiidae; genus Mesoplodon; species Mesoplodon densirostris. Next base: position 154,148,210 of record NC_082663.1, read on the forward strand.
CAGAACTCACCAGACTATAGATTTAGAGGGGGGGAATTTTACTTTATATGTCAAAATAAAAAGACAGCACTGTTCTTTAAAAAGCAGAGCCAGGGGCTTCCCTGGTGGCGCAGTGGTTAAGAATCCACCTGCCAATGCAGGGGACACGGGTTTGAGCCCTGGTCCGGGAAGAAGATCCCACATGCCGTGGAGCAACTAAGCCCGTGCGCCACAACTACTGAGCCTGTGCTCTAGAGCCTGCAAGCCACAACACTGAAGCCTACGCGCCTAGAGCCCGTGCTCTGCAACAAGAGAAGCCACTGCAATGAGAAGCCTGCACACCGCAACGAAGAGTGGCCCCCACAGCAACAAAGACCCAACGCAGCCAAAAACAAACAAATAAATAAATAAATGAAATTTATTTTTTTTTTTAAAAAAAAAGCAGAGCCAGGGGCATAGTAAATGCTATATAACTGTTATCTGCCATTATTATTATTATTACTGTTAACAATTATGATTACCCTGGGAAGAGTCTCTGGATTGGTCGTCCACACCCTGGATCCACCCTAGCCCCGCCCCACCTTCCTGCTCAGGTTGGCAGAGGAGGACGTACCGGGTGTTCCCCGCTGACCCAGCTCCCATGGGTGCAGACAGCCGGGTGGGGAGCTCAGGGAGGGTGCTCAGCTCTTTCCGAAGTCTGGTTTCCCTCCTGCTGATCCTGCGAGGTGCTCAATGACACGTTAGCAAGAAAGATGCCACAAGAAATAAAGTTTGTTATGAATTATTCTACTTGGGGCTAATGATAGGCCCAGAGGAGAGGATTATTTACAGAGGCAGGAGACGGCAGGGAGGGAGAGGGGCCCGGAGGCGTGGAAACAAGGGGAGGGCTGGAGAGAGTGAAGCAAATGGGGCGGTGTTTGGGGGTAGTAGAAGCACTTTTTTTTTTTTTTCTTTTTTTTGCGGTACGCGGGCCTCTCACTCTTGTGGCCTCTCCCGTTGCGGAGCACAGGCTCCGGACGCGCAGGCCCAGCGGCCATGGCTCACGGGCCCAGGCGCTCCGCGACATGTGGGATCCTCCCGGACCGGGGCACAGACCCGCGTCCCCTGCATCGGCAGGTGGACTCTCAACCACTGCGCCACCAGGGAAGCCCTAGAAGCACTTTTTTAATAAAAGCCGTAACTAAACGCAGGTCCAAGCTGATGGAAGCGTCTCCGTAGACAGATCAGAGGCCCCAGGCCTTATTATGTCCTTGAGATGGACTGGGATCCCGCAGGCCCCCAGGCTTCTCTGGGTGAGGTGTGTGTGAGGTTACAGCGGTGTCCAGACTGAGCTAGAAGGTATGCTGGGGTGACGTGAGCCAATTGTGGGCGCCCACTGGTTCTAGCAGGCCAGGCAGGGAAGGCCCAGAGGGGACAGGGTGAACTGGGCCACGCCCGAAGAGTGTCACCAATGGTGGCTCACGGACGCAAAGGCCTGGTGTAGCCCTAGCTTCCAGTTCTTCAGTGGGGGTAGACACCAACGTTGATGTGAAACTTCCTAGTCTCTGAAGGTTGATTTAAACCTACAAGACACACCTAGGGGCCTGTGGCCAGCGATTTGCAGCCTCTGAAAGCCAGCCTGGCTTTCATTGTTCCAACTGGAAGACAGAGGCCCAAACAGCGCTGAGGCTCAGCAACTCAGCCCTCGACTGGACCTGCTCGCGGTGAGCAGGGCTCGGTCCAGCCACGGACCCCCACCCCGTGCCCCCAACAGACAGCAGCCATCGCACACTTGTGTCTGCGGCAGGGCGGGTTTGTGGCTCTCAGCTTGTCCGGAGGGCAGCGATCTTGCCCTCCCGCGGGTGTGAGCAGTGGGCCGAGGCTTTTCCAGGCATTTACGCCTGGCTGCATCGCCATCCACCCACTCAACCAGGCAGGAAGTGACCGAGTCATCTGCTGCTCCCCGCCCGCCTTCCTCCCAGCCAGGATGCTGGCTCTCCTGACCCTGCCCCCAACCCCACTGAGAGGCTTTTAACATCCTCCTCCTCTCCAGAGGCCGGTTCAGGGTCAGACAGCTCCTTGTACTGTGGTGACGGGCCTTCACTCTCCCTTCCCTCCCCAACAGAGCCATCTCTCTACAGCTCTCCGATCCCATCGGCCCTGCTCCAAAACCTTCCCTGCTTTTCCATGCTCAGTGTCCTGGCACAGATTCAAACCCTTTCTAACCCAATCCATGCTGCCACTAGATATATCCTGCCTCAAATTCCTTGCTACTGTTGTTCCCCCAGCCTAGGATGCCCTTCCCTACTGCTCCCTCCAGGCCGCTGCCTTTTCCCCTCCCTTGCCCACCCACCCTGCGGCAGGGCATGCACACTGCATTCTGTGCCTATCCCGGCCAGATGGTATGTGCCCCAAAGACCCTCTGCAGCCCAGAGCTCCGGGTCTGGCACAGAACAGGTTCTCCAGAAACATAGTCATTCCTTCACTCAGAAATATGTAGTGACAGGGCCTCTGGTTCCAGGCAGACAGAGAACAAAGAAACGAGGCAAGTAGGGAACCCATCAGAGGCGGTGGGCACTAGAGAGTGACAGGCGCGCTCTCTTGGATGGATGGGGCGCTCAGAGAAAGTCTCTCTGAGGAGGTGCCGTGAGCCGAGACCAGGACAATGAAGAGTAAGTGAGCTACAGCACCCTCAGCTGTAGGGGAGAGGGAACAGCAGGCACAATGGCTCTGGGGCAGGACTGAGCTTGAAGGGCAGAAGAACAGATGAAAGGCCGGGTGTTGGTGAGTTGAGAGGACAGTGGCCTGTGACATCTGAAGGGACAAGGGCAAGGGACAAGGAACAAAGAGAAGAGGCAGAGCCTGCAGGTGTCCAGCCAGGGCAGTGACAGGGCTGTTTGCACGGGGAGCTGACTGCTTACGGGGGGCCACACAGGATGGCTGAGAGGAAGCATCCTGCAGAGCTGGGCCTGAAGGCCCTACGGTGGGGAGTTCGGAGTCTCCTGCTCTGACGTCCTCGTTGACGCCTGCTGTTCTCCAGAAGCGAGGAGAAAGCAGATGAGAGGAACAGGAGGGAGGGAGGAGCCTGGGCAGAGCCCTCAAGGAAGAGGCCAGGAGGAGCTCTTAACTCAGACAGAGGGGTTCCTTGGCAGATGGGAGAAGTGGAGGTGAAAGCCTGACTGTAGGGGCTGAGTCAGGAACAGGGTGAGGGAGAGCAGAACGGGAGCCCAGAGGGGAAAAGAGAGAAGGGACCTGTGCTGGAAAGGGACAAAAGAGTTAAACAAATGGTTTTCTTGTCTTTGATGGAGAGGAGCTGAGCATCCTTGGACACCCTTTGGTCATCCAGGCATTTTACGTAGCTCAGTGACACCAGCTCCAGGAAGCCCTGTTGGACACCTCAGATCAGCACTGGCCGCCCCGCCCCGCCCCGCCCAGTTATGTGCTCTCATGCCACCAGTGCTCCTCTGACAGAACTCTGACTTACGGATTGTAACCTTGGACTTACGGCCCTGACACCTAGCCAGCGTCTGTCTCCCATGAGTAAGCTCCTGAGAGAGGGGCCTGATTTTGTCCTTCATGGAAAATCCAGGTTGTTACCCAGGGCCTGGTGGGAGAGGCCGAGGATGCCAGGGAAAGCGGCACAGCCCTGGCGGGGGAGTCCTGGAGAGAGCCGAGGCTGCTGGGTGGTGAATTGGCCCAGAAGGAGGTCGTGCCAACCTTGAAGTAAGCCAGCATTTCAGCAGGGGGCAGACGTGCTCTGGATCAGGGTGGACGTGGATGCTACACAGATACTCTGCCCGTGGAGCTTCCACAGGGGCTCACATTCCCTCTCGGCCTCCCACCCCCATCACACTCCATTTGGGTTGCTCTGATGGCGACGCCCACGTCCTGGTTTAGGGGCAGATGAAGGTCTGCCTCATCCATATCCAGCTGAAGTCAGGCCCCAGCTGATTCTCCGCATCCAACAGCGAGGATCAGGCCCTGGCGGGGTCTTTGTTGGAAGAAAGGCTGCCTGGATGAAGCCACCCCATTCCCACCCAGCGCCCCTCTCTGGGATGGGGGTTTGGAGAGAGACAGGGCCGGCCTCGGGGTCTGACCGGCTCTCCCTGCTGGTCCCGGCAGGAAAGCAGGTGTCTGTGACCTGGCGGGCTGACCCAAGGGCCCTCCTTCCAGGGCCTCCCTTGGGGGGAGGACCGCCCCCTAGGAACAGGCCACTGTTCCAGCGAGAGCCAGAGGGTCCCAGAGAGAGCACCGTGCGGGGGGCCCGCTGCACCGTCTCGCTTCCCTCGATCCATGAAGATCTGTAAAGTTTCTCATTAATACTCTTAAAGTTCAGTTTAAGGGGAACAAGTGCAGAGATAATTGATAATAAACCCCCAGTTAATGCCCTCAGTTTACTGTATGTAATTTATATCTGCTGATAGCGTCTCTCACTCCCAATTACCCATTTAGCTGTGGCGATAACAGCAGTTCAATCAGACCAATACCCACTTTTACATATTCCAGACTGATAGCAATAAATACCCACACAGGGAAACTCACTGGGCCTACTGTATTTTTTTATTAAGATTTAAATATTCATGCAATCATTAGTGATTTATTAAGAGCTAATGACCCCTTCAAGAGGCTCTCTAAATCTTCACCCCAAGAAGCCCTGGCCTTCCCCCCTTCACCCCATCTCTCCTTAACTGCTGCCCCCCAAACCCAACCCGACTCAGAGAAATGAGCTGCGCTTTCGCAGCCTGGATGACATCACAGCATCATCAAAGTTTCCATGGCAATGGCAGGCAGGTGAGGCGGAGGCCAAGGATAGAGGTCAGGCCTAGGGAGGGGCTGGGTTTCTTGAAGGTAGAGGCTCCTGTTCCCTCCTCCATCAGACCTGGGGGACACAGGGGTGAGGAGGCCACCCACCGGCCCCTCTGCACCCCCACTGGCCAATGGCCTCCACACTGCAGCCTCCTCCAGGCTGGTCTCCAGGAGCACCCCCTGCCCACCTCGTTCTGGCCTTAGTGTCACTCCACCCCACCCTTTTCGGTACCCCTCCTACCTTCACGCTTGTCTGAGTCTCTTCCCATTCCGTTAGGGGCCCTTGGGAGGAAGTACACCAGCTTCTCTCTCCCCTGCTGCCCTCTCCCTCCTTTCTTTCACTTTAAAATGTTCCACCCTAATTACGTCAAGGACAAGAGGGTGTGCAAGGGTCTGGGATTCTGGGACTCAAGGCCCAGAAAGGGCAGTGACTCACCTCAGGCTGCACAGCAAGGCCCAGGTCATCTCTCCTTCCTCCATGTTCCCTCATACCCCTGCTTCCTCCAGCCCCCTCTCCTCCACCCGCAAGACCTCCGAGCCCATTAAAGGGGCAGGAAAGATAATGAACAAGCCAGGAAAACGTGAAATCAATATCAGGAGGAAAAAGTACAGCTGCCATTAAGTGAAATAAACAAGCTGGTAATTATTTGGACAGTGGGTGATTAAAATGGGGTGAGGGCTCATTACTGTCTTGTTGGGGTATGATGGACGGGTGTGGTCAGACACCCTCTTCCCAGCTGTAAGGTCGCAGCCAGGCCTGAGCTCCTGCCGGCCCAGATTTGGGGGGATTGTAGTAGAGGATTTCCTCTATGGAGTGCCCACCCCTGACCTGCCTGCGTCTCCAGCAGCGTTCTCCCTGCTCCCCAGCTCAAGATCTGAGGCCCAGAGCAAAGGCAGGAAAGGCAGAGCAGCCCTCAGCCTGCTGTCTGCCCCCACCACTATCCAGAGCCGGGAGCAGCTCACTGCTGGTTCTCTGACCCTCAGCCTCTGGGAAAGGGGCAGTGCCCTCAGGCCTCAGCTGAGGGTGGACTCTTGTGATGACACTTAAATCCAAGTCACCTGGGGTGATGGACAAATGACCCCTCCAGCCTCTGCCAGGCCCCAGGGGACCTCCTTCAGGAGGCCATGATGAAGAGGGGTCCCAAGGAGAAGACAGGATGATGGAGTGGGTGCTGGCCAGGGTGGGAAGAGTTGGGGAGGGGAGGAAACCAGGAGAACAGAGCAGTGACGGAGAGGGGGGCTCCCCCTGGCCCTGCCGTGACCCCAGTTCTTAGATCTGTGCAGTCGGAGGAGACCTTGGACATTGTCCAGTCTGGCTTTGGCCTGCCAACTTGTTTGGCCCACACGGTGTTTAAGTGTTTAAATTAGTTGTCAACATTTGAAAATAGGAAATTTCAAATAAAAATGATTTCTAGCTTCTCTTGGAAGAAAAAAAACTCCAGCACCTCCTGGCTGGCCTGCCGCCTGGCAGTGGTTGGCTGAGCTGAGCTGGCCCCTTGGACGGGCATCTTCACTCTCCACTTCTCCTGGGCTTCATCAGCCCCTGAAGACACCTGAGTTCGCCAGCCCTGACGCAGTCCCATCCCTTCTGGGGCCCAGAGAGGGCAATGACTTACCCAAGGCCACACAGCCAGGTCGAGGCAGAGTGGGGACTGGGGACCCAGTCCCCTGATGCCCATCCAAAGGCTCTGCTTCTGCCCTCAGCGAGTCCGTGCCCTGGACCTGTCACTTGGCAGGCACAGCCCAGTGCCCAGCCCAGGAGCTGTCAAGTGACGGGGGAGATTTCAACTGTACCAGACCCCCAACTTGTCAGTGCCTGAGCTGGACACTGCTGAGAAGAGGTGGCTCGGGCCTGCTGCATGCCCTTGAGGGTTCACGGTGTAATGGAGGCAGCCACCGACCAACGGCCTACATCAGTGGGTAATGCTCTCTCAGCCGGGGAGCCGGAGGAGGGGCAGTGCAGCCCCTATGCAGAGAGGAGCTGGGGAGGGTGTCCGGAGGAGGAGACACCTTGAGTTATCAGTTAACAGGGCTGGGGTACGTTGGGGTGTCCGGGGTGCCCTGCAGGTACAGGGGAAAGTTGGGGTGAGGGGCGGGGTCTGGGCGTGCTGGGAGAGGGGATTAGTGGATGCGCTGAGCTGACTGCTGGGTATGGGTTGGTGCCAAGAGATGAGGCTCTACATCGGGTGTGCAGGGGGATATATGGTGTGTGGGGAACCGACCTTTACCCTGCGGTCAGTGGGAACCGTTGCAGGGCTTGAAGGGTGGGATCAGATTTTCTTTCTAGAAATAACACTGTGGTGGCATTGTTGATGGTACCAAAGCTGGGAGATGGTCCCAGGAGGACACGTTTCAGGGGCTGGAGGTGGGGGGTAGCCCCCAAAATGCAATAGAGGAGGGTGTGGGTGGAGGAGAGGCTGGGGGAGCCTAGAATAGTGGACGGTGAGGAGGTGAGAAGGCCCAGCCGCTCTGAGACTCCCGCTGAGGCTCCTTGGGGGGACGTGGCCCTGCTGGCTGAGTGCCAGCTCTGGGAGCAGGAAGTTTGGGGGAGCCCCCCGAGCCCAGCCTGGGAAGTGCCCGGGGTTAGGTTGTGGGGCACCCAGAGGCAGGGAAAATGTCGGATGCAGCTCAGCTGCGAGGGGGGATGAGGGGCCCTAGCTGGAGAGCAGGAGCTTGTGGGAAGGTGAGGAGCTATGGAAACAGGGGCCCCAGGAGAGGGCAGAGCACAGCCAAGCTGCTGCGTGGACAAGGGACAGGGGAGGAGCTGCCCGTGCTCCCGGCCGCCGCCACTGCTGGTAGGAGCTGGCTCTGGTACGGGGTTTTCCTGTAGGTCCTGTAGGTGACCTGTGGCTACAGGGTCACCATCCTAGTGAGGGCATCAGCCGCCCTGGCCAGATTTAGCCCGGAGGACAGTGGGCAGTGCTGGTGTGCACATGTGTGTTCCCAGGGGGCTTGGTGTGTGTGCCTACAAGTGCCCGAGCCCTGGTGTGGTGAGCGTAATTCTGGGACACCGTGCCCAGGACTTCCCAGGTGGGGCCGTGGCCACTGGACGCTCCATAGGGCAGGGACATGAGTCTGGCTTGGGCACTGCTGTGTGGCTCGTGTCCAGCACATTTGCTGAACCACTGTGACCTGGTTAAGGGCGTGGGACACAGTAGTCAGCCTGGGTAGGAATCCATCACTCACCACTTACTTCACCTGTCCCCACCTCAGTTTCTTTGCCTGGAAGTTGGAGGTTTAAAGTAGTTTGGCTCCTAGAATTGTCATGAGGGTCAAATGAGACAATCCATGTAAAGTTCGCCACTATTATCATGGTATGACTGTGTATGAGTGTATGCGTGCGTGAGCATGTGTGCACACGTGCACGTGTGTGCGTGAGCCTGTGTGCCTGTGCTCGTGCTGGCTGGGGTTGTGGGCGGCGATGTCTCCCACCGGCCGAGGGCAGATCACTGGGCGGCCTCCCTCTGGGTGGCCCCCCTTTTGTCTCTGGGCTCCGTCCCGGGGGGAGGGGTGCGACTGCCTTGCCCTGAGCTGAGCCCAGCCAGGAAGCAGAGCTGCCACTCCTGGACCAGCCCTGGCCCCTGCTCAGGCTGGGCTCACATTAAACCAGTGAAATATGAAATGCCAGCGTATCCAGGACAGGGTCCTTAATTAAATTAATTGCTGGCAACATTGTAAAAGTGCTGATGGGGTCATAAACGGTGCCTGAGCAGTGCTGTTCATCATCCCCTTGGACTTGCGGGGGCCACACCTGGGCTGGGAGCAGGCATAGCTGTGCCAGGCTGAGGCACCAGGGAGCTCTGCAGCCACCAGGGCCTCCGGCGGGCAGGCTGGCCACGGGAGAGGGAAATGGGAGCATGGGGGGCAGCTTGTCTTAAGGGTGCATGTGTGGAACAGTTGCACCATCCTTACTTAGCCTGTGTGTTTACCTGGTGAAGGACATGGATGGAAATGGGGAGGGGTGCCTTGGGAGCTGGCAAGGGGCGGTGGGGAGAGGGAAGTGTCCTCCAGCCTCCTGGCCACTCGGAATTACCCTCTGTACAAGGCAGCCTGAAAATCTGGCCCAGCCCGGCCGCTGACCGCTGTGTGACCTCGAGCAAGTTCTTTCCCTCTCTGAGCTCGTTTTCTCATTAGGAAGGCAGGCAGACCCTCTCCCCGCCTGCCTGCCTCCCCCGTGTTCCCAGTGCCCTTCTGGCCACCCTCCCACGGCCTCCCACCCTGCAGGGAACTGTGCCAGGGATCCTTTTATGTCTCAGCTGGAGCTGCCACAGGCCCTGGCAGGGCTCAGAGCCTGCATGATGATCTCCTGCCGAGCAGTGGTGAGGGGGCTGGGCCAGCACCCACCTGCCCGCCTCTTCCAGGTGAAAAGTGGAGGAGGCCTGCTGTGCACACACACACCACCACCAGAAACACCCACAGCACACACACTGCACCAGCAGAAGATTCCAAAGCAGGAAAAAGCCTTCCTTCCCTGGTTCTCTCTGGGCTGTGCGACCACATAATTACCCTGGATTCCATTCTATTTAATTGCAGCTTATTAAATTCTAACCAGCCAATTATCAGCCACAATTATAGCTTAATTCGGGGACACAATAGCTATTTTATCGTTTGTTAATCAAATGCTTATTTAAGCCTCAGCTTTATTAACTATTTCTCTGGTCCAAAGCAAGGCCCTGTGGCCAGAAGGGGACCTGGGAGGGGTTCCCTGGAGGCCTGTCCCCCCCATCAAGCACTCTCTCCCTGGGCATCCTGATAGTTTCTAAGTCCCCTTCACTGGTGGGTTTAGGGGCTCTTAGCCGTGGCAGGAGTGTGGCACCTAGTGTGGGCTCTGGACGTAGAGTTGGAAGACCAAGTTTGTTCATTCATGAATTCAGCACATGTTTATCAAACACCTACTATGCGCCAGGCCTGGGACTGTAGCTGTGAGCAAGACAAGCTGCTGTCATGACACGTTTCAGGGGAAGGGGACCTAGACAATAACCAGCAAACAAGTACACAAACAAGATGACTTCAGATAGCGGTGAGTGCTATGAGGAAAATAGACTGTGAAAGGGGGACGTTGCTGGGTTAGAAGGGCTTACTTCAGGGACTTCCCTGGCGGTCCAGTGGTTAAGACTCCACACTTCCACTGTAGGGGTGTGGGTTTGATCCCTGGTCAGGGAAATAAGATCCCGCAAGCCGCTTGGCACGGTCAAAAAGAAACAACAACAACACAAAAGAAGGGCCTACTTCAGACACGGCAGTCAAGGAGGGCCTGCTGGAGGAAAGAAAGTTGAAGCTGAGACCTGAGGGTTTAGAGGGGGCCTGCTGTGGAAGAGCAAGGGGCAGCGTATTGCAGGCAGAGGAAAGAGCAAGTGCAAATGCCCTGGGGTGGGAGGAGCTTGGAGGGTTTAAGAAGCAGAGAAGGGTCAGCAGGTAAGCCAAGTGAGCAAGGGGTGGTGTGGTGGGTGAGGCCAGACCTTGGTCCAGGAAAGGCCCATAACTCCTGCCCTAGGCTGGCCTGGGCCAGGAGGCGTGGAAGGCATACCTGCCCTCTGTGTCTGTGTGACCTTAGGCAAGTCGTGACCCTCATGTTCCTTGTCTGTGAATGAGGGGCGGGTAGAAGTCACCTGAGTGCAGATGCCAGAGGACAAGCCACACGGGTGAGGTGGAAACGTGCCCAGGCCCAACCGCCTTGTTCTTTGCAGTTCAGCCTGTCTGCATGTCCTCCTCGTGACGCCTGTGTCTGTCCTTGTGACCAGGCCCCTGGAGCCCACTGGGGAAGAGGGTGACTTTCCTCCGATCTTGAGGAGGTGGCTGCCACTCCTGTGACACTTTTGCGCACACGTTACCATAGAAACCAGAGCGCCGCTCACGCCTGTGTGTGAGCACGGGTCAGGAGAGCAGCCCTCCCTTCCAAGGGACACCGTGAGGGGCTGTCACCCCACCTTGCCACCTCCACCTCCTGTGTGCTCCCCGACAGGAGGGCCTGCCGTTGTCCTTTCCCTTGTTCACTGGCTGTGCGCTGGGGCGGAAGAGCCTGGGCTCAGACCCATCCCTTCCCTCCCGGAAGTCCTGAGACGTTTGGAGCAACAGCCAGGGAGACAGATGACTGAGGGATGGACCATGGGGCCGGGAAGCGAAAGAAGAGAAGCACTGGTGGACGCCTGGAGGCCCTGGGCAGGATGTCATTCCTGACCCACCTCGTCCTGGGGCTGGGTCAGTGCTATTTGCCCCAAATGAGGAAACTGAGGCTCAAGAAACAGGGGGCGGCATAGGAGTCTGCAGCAGTCGGTGAGCCTCGGAAGCAGCTGGTGGGCAGAGCAGAGTTTTTTACATGATAGATTTGGAAGAATTTTGGGGTGCATCCCCCCAGCTTGCTCTGGCCTCGTGGCACCCTGTCGTCACCTCCAGGCAGGTCCACGCCTCTGAGTTGCCACCTGGAACCTCAGGGTTCTTCGTGTGGCCCCCAGATCTGTCGTCTTGGGGCCTCCTGCCCACCATTCCTCCACCCCGCCGCTGTCAGTGTGTCTCCAACAGCAAATGCAGATTTCAACCCTGCTTATCAGAGCCTCCTAGTGAAGCTCCCTCATCTTTTTTTTTTTTTTTTTTGGCTGCGTTGGGTCTTCGTTGCTGTGCGAGGGCTTTCTCTAGTTGCGGTGAGTGGGGGCTACTCTTTGTTGCGGTGCGTGGGCTTCTCATTGCAGTGGCTTCTCCTGTTGCAGAGCACGGGCTCTAGGCGCACAGGCTTCAGGAGTTGTGGCTCGCAGGCTCTAGAGCGCAGGCTCAGTAGTTATGGCGCAAGGGCTTAGTTGCTACGTGGCACGTGGGATCTTCCCCAACCAGGGCTCGAACCCGTGTCCCCTGCATTGGCAGGCGGATTCTTAACCACTGCACCACCAGGGAAGGCCCACATTTTAAAAATAATAACGAAGCCGTCTCAGGCCACAGGGGTGTAGATGGGCAGGAGGGCACAAAGCCCCATTCCTCTGTGTGTCTGTACCCACTCTGTCCCCCACCACTGTGGCCATGGCTCCCAGCCCCCTCTATCTCCCCTCGACCCTGCACATGAGCCTCTCCACAGCCCCCTTGGTCCACCTCCCCACAGTCCAGCACGGGTGTTTCTAGAATTGATTGATTGCTTGATTGGAAGGTAAACAGAGCTGGCTCCCAGCCAAATTTGAGTGTGTGTCCCCCTCTTTCAGCCCTCCTTTCTGGGCTCTGGTCCCAGTCAAGGTAATGATATTCAACATTCATTCAACAAACACTCGCTGGGCACTCGCTATGTGTCAGTCCCTGGCTAGGCTCTGGGGAGGCTCAAGGGTTGGGAGAGACGTCACCATTCAGCCCCTGGCCTCAAGGCACTGACAGTTTGCATGGGGAGACAGATTCATGAATGGGGACCATATGATGTGGGAGGTACTGAGGCGAGTTCGGCCAGGGGCTGTGGGAGCTCAGGGGAGGTGTAGCCAGCTCTGTCTGGGGGTCAGGGAAGGCTTCCTGGGGGAGGGGGTGTTTGAGCAGGCCTTGAAGGACGAGTAGAAGTCACCCAGGCAGAGAGCAGATGCGGGGGTAGATCACCGCAATGGAAGGATCCTCATTCCAGCTCGCTTTAGGCAAAGAAAGGAATCCAGGGGTAGCTCTGCCTTCTGGCTTCCTGGGATCCCAGGCTTTCAACACAGCGAGGAGTCAATCTCTTTCTTCCCTGGCTGTCTCCCTTCTCCAAGCCCCTGCTTCAGACCCGTGGATGGCCTCCCCTTTCACTTGGCCTCCTATGACCTGCAAAGCCTGCAGGACTGGCCCAGCAGAAAGAGAGGTTCTCTCTTCCCAGCAGCCCAACCCAAATCCCGAAGTCCCATCTATGGGGATGGGATGACCTTCCTGTCTGGGAACTAGTCAGTGTGGTATACCCACCTCTGGGGCCAGAGATGGGGTCAGCCCACCGGGACCGAATGACTGTATAGACTGAGTGGGGTGAGGGCCAGGCATTCCCTGCAGAAAAGCGGGTACTGTTAGCCAGACGGGGGAGGGAGGCAGGGTCCCAGAGTATGCACAAGCCTTTGCAGAATTGCAAGTAGTCTAGATGCCATCCTACATACTTGAAGGGAGGCCCTGGAGGCAAGGCCAGGTAACAGCTCAGGCCCTGGGCCAGTAGAGCCTTGAATGCCAGGTGAAGGGCGTGGTGCGCCATCCTGTGGACTCTCCTCTCCCCGCCTGGGCCTGTGGAGCAGGACACCCAGGCCCCAAGCGGACCAACCAAATGCACATCTCCAGGCCGGGGAGCCAGGGAAACTGGGAGCATAGGTGCCCAGGGGTGAGGGGGTGCAATGCTGGGTGAGCAGCCAGGAAGAGAAAGACGGAGGCTACCAGGCCCCCAGCCCCCTCTCCTTCCTCCACTCCACTTCAAATCCAGAACATTTCTCAGGGAAGTAGCAAAAGCAGGGGCTTGCCGCCCCTCCCCTTTGCCATTGACACAGACCGGGGCTGTTAGAGGGATAAAAAGGAGCCCCTGTCAAGCCCCTGTCAACTTATGGACAGGAGCTCAGCACGGCTGTTCTTGAGAAGCAGTGCTCACCACTCCCAGCTGAGTGAGGCCAGATGACACCCTGCCCCCAGCCCTCCTACCCTGCTCCGTGAGACTGAGTCCTCACTCAGAAAACACGAGTTCATTAATAGCTTGATTAATCACACCTCATATTTTCATGGTGCTTTGAAAAATAAAACATTTGAAAGCACTTTCATACCCACCCTGGGCCTCAGAGTTACACGAGTAGGCCTTCTCATCCCAGGCTGCAGGTGAGAAAAGCGGGGCTCAACCTCAGAGCAGCAGCATGTTGGGGGATGGAGCAGGGCAGGCTGGAGCACAGAGCCTCTCCCTGCCCACAACTCTGCCTGTGGGCCTCTCTGAGCTAGCTCTCTCTGGGTCTCCCTGCAGGACAAGAGTGAAGGGGGCCACCCTCAGGCAAATCTTGTGAAGTTCAAGGGAAAAAAGGGGGCGGTCATTCAGTCACTCAACAAACACTCCACCAGTATCCAGGTCAGACCTGGGCTCCTGCTCCGAGCGAGTTCACAGTCTAGTGGAGGAGGCAGCGTGCCCAGTCCTGAATATAGCATGTACCCTGGAGGAAGGCTTAGGGGACAGCGTGGGCACAGGGGCCAGGTGACAAAGAGTATGGATCCAAGAAGGCCTCCTGGAGGAGGTGGCTTGTTGGCTGAGACTGGATGTCTGGGTGGGAGTTCCCAGATAAACCTCATGGGACGGGCCTACCATGGTCCACTCCACAGAATGCAGGGAGATCTCAGCATTCCCCTGCACACAGCCCCCCAGAGGCTCCTCCCCCCTTCCCAAGAAAACTCCAAGATCAGGCCGCTGCTCCCTCTCTGACTCACCTCCTGCTTGTCTCCCCTGCACTCCCTCTGCCCTGGCCACCCTCCTCGCTGTCCTCACAGCAAACCCGGCTGCTTCCTGTCTGACAGCCTCTGCGGTTCCCTTCTCCTAAAACGCTTTTCCTCCTGGCCTTGGCCCTCAGGGGCCCACTTAGACATCACCTCCACAGAGGAACCTGCCCCAAGCCCTCTTCCCCTCTAGAGCCCTTGCACCCACACCCTTTACGAAGTAGCACCCCTTTTTACCTGCTTCAGAACCCTAGGCAACTTCTGAATCCTCTATTTTCTTTTGCTTCTCCATTTTGAAGGAAAGCGTCTGAGAGCAGAGGATGTGTCTGTCTTGCTCACTGCAAAATCCCAGAACAGTTCCTGGCACTCAATAAGTATTCGCTGAATGAATGCGAGAATGAATGAATGAATACATTTCAGGTCATAAGAGCACCATGAGAGGGGAGGGAGAAGGTAGCATTTGTCCCAGGCTCAGCTCTGGCTAAAAGGCCCATTACCCAGGGGTCTCTTATCCCCCTTTGGCCCCAGTCTCCACACACACACACACACACACACACCCTCTCACACACGACGTGGTCTCCCTTGCTATCCACCCCCCCCACACACACACACACCCTCTTACACACGACGTGGTGTCCCTTGCTATCCACCCCCCCACACACACACACACCCTCTCACACACGACGTGGTCTCCCTTGCTATCCCTAAGAAGACACTGTAGGTGGGGACTACGAGGCTTGGGGCTCCCACGCTTCATGGGGCAGCCAGAGCAGGGGTGCCGGCTGGGGCTGATCGGGCAGCCAGTGCCCTCCTGAGACAGGTCGGGGCCAGCTGGCCAGCCCCAAGGCTCACTGGGAATGGAGTTCCCACTTCAAGCCCTGAGCGTCCATACAGCCCCATCAGCAGTTCTCAGTGACCAAGTTCTCAGGGATCTGCTAGTAAATGAAAGAAGTCTTCTAACTGAATTCCAAGAGGGCGGCTGGGCAAGTAAGAGAGACTTGGCGAGGGTGTGGCGGACGGAGCTTCTGGCGAGCTGGGGAGTGGAGTTCGGGATACAGCAGGGCCTGTGTGGCCAGCGGGCCCTGCCCCTGCCTGCTCTCCCGCAGCCCCAGTGCATCTGCTTTGCAAAGCCTTCCTCCCATGCTCATCACCTCACAGCCAGAAGGGAGCAGAAGTAGGCACCCAAATCCAAGTCCCCATTCGCCAACACCGGCGCTAGGCAGCCTCGAGCTGGGCAGGACTCAACCACACGCTTGCTTCACCTGTGATAAGAGCTATAGAACCAGTGAGGACAGGTCCTAGATGCAGAGGGGGCAAAATGGCATGTGTGGTTTCCTGAGAGAGGGAGGTGGGGGAGTCCTCTTTCAGAAGAAGTGACGATAGAACTGGGCCCTGAGGAGAAGGTAGGAAAGTGCCGGCAGGGAGAAAGGGGGCATTAGGGAGTGGTGGTGACTGCAGTGAACTAGAGTCCGTGCCCTTTTGAAAACATCATATATCATTTGACACTGAGCACGCACTGCTTGGTGTTACCTTTGATAGACAAGTACCGGGTTTCATGTCAAAGGGAAAGATAGCTCATGCTAGTGGCCTGCAATGTGGAGAGGGAGAGACCCAAGGCTCTCACTGTGCTTTAGTCCAAGTGAGAGACCTAACTGGGACGGTGAGGGGGGTGGGCAGATTGCAGGTGCCGACCACAAGGGTGGAGGTCATGTAGTGCGCGAAGGGGCCAGAGGGAGGGGAAGCCAGCTCTGGCCACCCAGGAAGCTTCCAGCAGCCCCAAGAGGGACTGAATTTACCCCCACCCATGGCCTTAGAGTGTCCTTGCCAGCGGTCATAACTGCAGCCTGGAGGGGGCCCCTGGGTCCACCCAATAAATGCCCCCCCAGGGGGATGGGGAGGGGAGACCATGCCAGCGTGGCGTGGCAGAGGCCCAGGAGAAGTGAGCTATGTCCCTTATTGGTCACAGTACATTTATTTTTCATTAGCAGTTAAATGCAGACATGAGGGATTGTGCTGGGTTCAGCGGGCGGCTGACACGAGCAGTGCTTGGCGCGGTGATCGATAGGGAAGTCGGGGGGGTCCGTGTGCCCTCTCCCTGCCCATACCCCCAGCTGGGACCCCTGCCTACCCAGCTCCCAGCCAGTAGGCAGACACAGGCCATCACACTGAGCCTCTGTGAGGCGAGGCGTGGGCAGGCCTGGAAGCTGACACTGAGGTCTCGCATGCCCTTCTGGAGCCTGTGATGCCTGCCCCCATCCCCCTTTGGGCCCTGCTCAGGGGTCAAGCTTAGCCTTCCTCTATGCAGCCCTGGGGTCTGCAAAGATGCCGTGGCTTCCCCAGGAAGTGTCTAGAGAGGCTCCTGGACCTACCAGGCCCACACTTGGGAGCCTACCCTTCTCCAGACATTGGGAGGCCTGAGCCCAACTCAACCTTGCCCCGGCTGAGCCCGCTGCCTGGGTCAGGGCGGCTGAGTGACAAATGAATGTCATAAAAAAGGGTCAGGATGTGGGCCCCCCAGAGTCCAGGGCTGGAGCTGCGGGGCTGAGTAAGTGACTTCTCCCTCAGGCCTCAGATTCCACATCTGTAAGATGACTAGATGGCTCCTCCCCTCTGCCTGCATCCCCACCTTCCTCAGCCTAAAACAGAGACCCGAGGACTGGCAGAGCCCCATGGAGGTGGTTCCGGATGGGGCAGGGCGGGACAAGGGGAGCTTGTCTTCCCAACTGCAAGCGTGGTTCCCTGGCAGCTTAGCCTTCATTACGGAGCAGCAGAAAGTGCAGAGGGTAGGGAGGAAGACAGGCTGGGGAGAGGCCAGGGCGGGAGGAGGAGGGGTGGATGTGCCCACTGCTGCAGACACTGAGGGCAAGACACCTGCTGGCTCTGTGCCTCAGTTTCCTCATCAGTCCCCACCCCTGAAGAGATTGCTAGGAGAGCTACTGAAGGAGATGGAGCCCTTTGCCATTGTCGGTGCAAAAGCACTGGGTACGGATAGCAGCCAACATTTACTGAGCACTGTACCTTTTCTCATTTCATCCTCATAATAGCCCTAAGAATTGGGTACCATCCCCCATTTTGCAGGCAAGGAAACAAGCAGGGTTTACCTGAAGTCACACCAGGTTTCTCAGCCTCTGCAGACATTCCCAGCTCACCCACCTGGTGCCTACAGGACCAGGCACAGATCCCCTCCCCAAAATCACAGTCTTGGGGTGGAGAGGGCAGACTCCCACACTGGAAAGAGAGGGTCCCTGTGCAAGCAAGAGAGAAGGGGCAGCGTGGATGCCCCCTGGGCCCGAGGAGCCAGGCCTCCCTGTTAGAAGCCCTCCATGGGTTTTGGGCTGCCCGTAAGGAGGTAGTGGAGCCAGGAGGCCGACTGCGTGAGGCACCTCCAGACTCCCCCACGGGGCAGACAGGACCTCCATAGATGTCATAGACAACAGAACGGGTAACCCGCCTAAGGTCACCACTAGCAGCGAGCAGATGGGTCTCTGAAGCCCAAGCTTTTCCCTCTTTATGTCCAGAGCCCCCTGTTGGTTGTGAGTGTGTGTTGGGGGAAATCACTGCAGCCCTGAGAGAGGCCAGGCCGTCAGGGGCCTGTTTGGTGGGTGTGGAGGCTGAGGGTGCCCCCACTCTCCATCCTCCCACTCCCCCCCCCGACCCCGCCCCTCCCCACCCTCTCAAGGGTCCTGCTCGTCGAGCAGACGGTCAGACTGCTCTGGGGGGTTACCTCCACCAAAGCCTCAGAGCCAATTACCTGTGTAATTAGCAACAAATGACTTGTGGGATGGCTGTGGCTTGCAGTTAAAATTAGAAGGAAACCCATATTCTGGTCTCCTTGAAGGGTGGGACATGGCCCGGGCCCCTGAGGCCCCTAGACACACCCTCCTGGCTCCCACCCTCCCCGGGACCCACCCAGCAGCCCAGGCTCACCCCAAGTCGCCCCTCCGGGGGGCCTCTCCTGTAGCACTGCCACCAACACCCCTCACATCTGCACTCGCCACAGCCTCCTCCCCTCCTTCATTCACTTGGTATCTTCTCAGCACCTACTACATGCAGGGGCCAGGAATGGGGAGCAACCCGGAAGCAGCCCCCAAGGCAGCCAGGGCACCAGAGGCAGGGACTCCTGCCCTCCCTAACCCCAGGCTGCCCAGGGCCCTCTCCCTCCCTCCCTCTCTCCCCCCACCCCCACCCCCCGCCCCGGGGCCTTCCAGTGCAGTGGGCTGCCTCACCAGATCCCTAAACTTCTACCAGGGTGGTAATGAGCCCTGACCACTGCTGTGTGCTGGCACTTCCGTATTTGTCTCCACAGGGGGCTGCTGCTTCCCCTATTTTACGGAAGGGGACACTGAGGTTTAAGGGAGGCATTCAGCAGCCCAGCCTGCTGGGCTGGAAGTGGCAAAGCCTGGCCCCACTGGCTGCCTCCTCTTGGCTCGGTCCCAGCCCCTGAACAGGCAGGTAGCCCCGGGAGGGCCCCGCAAGTCCAGCAGAGGCCCCAGCTCACCTGCCCCCTTTGCTTCTGCTGCAGGGGCCCAGCAGAGTGCCACAGTGGCCAACCCGGC
The DNA here is from genome assembly GCF_025265405.1 of Mesoplodon densirostris. Taxonomy (NCBI): domain Eukaryota; kingdom Metazoa; phylum Chordata; class Mammalia; order Artiodactyla; family Ziphiidae; genus Mesoplodon; species Mesoplodon densirostris. The sequence continues at coordinate 154,166,905 of NC_082663.1, forward strand.
GCCCGGCTCTAACCCAGACCTGCTTCCCCACTTCCTGGTGGAGCCTGAGGACGTGTACATCGTCAAGAACAAGCCGGTGCTGCTGGTGTGCAAGGCCATGCCCGCCACGCAAATCTTCTTCAAGTGCAACGGGGAGTGGGTGCGCCAGGTGGACCACGTGATCGAGCGCAGCACGGATGGGAGCAGCGGTGAGACCAGGCTGGGGCGCCGGGTGGGGTCACTCGAAGGGGGAACGAGTCTCAGACTCAGAGGCAATGGAGGCCCAGAGAGGGGCCTGCCATTGCCCCTGCTGCATGCCTGTGAGCGGAGGCCAGGGTGAAACTAACCACTCTGTGTGCACCACCCCAGGTCCCCAGGAGAGGCAGGACTCCCACACCTGGGACCCACTGTGTACACACCAAGGCCTTCCCTGGGAGGCCCACCCTCACCAGACTTCATCCCTTGGTGGGGGAGTGAGTAAAAGGGAAGCCCCCCAAAATGCCCCAGGGAGCTCTGTGGGTTGGGGGATGGCAGGACCCTGCCGCTGCATCTGAGCCCAGGCAGACCCAGAGACAGGCTGGCAAGTGGTGCCAGCAGAGAAAGGTTTGAAAAGAGTGGATCCCAGAGGACGGAAGAGCTCACGGACCTCACATTCTGTGATTGGTTTTTTTGTGCATCTGTTGGTTCATTCGTTGGTCCGTTCGTTGGCACGTTCCCTGAGCACCCACCCTTGAGCCAGAGACACAGCCCCACGGAGACGGGGGCAGCACAGTGACCTCTCATTGAGTTCTGGGATCTGTGGCTGCCCAGGGAGGCTCCTCGGGGAAGGTGATATGTAAACCTGGTCAGGGCGAGAAGAGGAGAAGGGCGTCCCAGGCACCCCCAGAAAGGGACACAGCACAAGCAAAGCCCTGGAGGCAGATGGGCCGGCGTGCGGGTCGGGGCTTAGCAGGGAGGGTGTGGAGTGTGTGCAGCGGGTAGTGGTGCCATCCAGGAGCCTCACCCGTCCGGCTCTGGAGTGAGGTCGCAGTCCAGTGGGATTTCAAGCTACCGAGTGACATGACCAGAGCTATGGGTGACACTCGGGGCCAGTGTGGGGGGCTGACAGGAGAGGCAGACCCAAGAAGTGCCCCTTCTGTGGGACACCTCATTCCCCACCTCCAGCCCTGGCCTTAGGCAGTAGGCAATGGGGATGGGGGCAGAGAGCCATTGTTTGGGTTCCCACGCTCCCCGAGAGCAGGCCCGGCAGAGCTAACAGCCTCTCCTCCTCGCTAACTGGACTCCAGTTAAGCTCATTTCCTACCCCTTTGCCTTGATGCTTTGTGGAGCCCACACACATGATGAGCCCTCAGGTTAAGTCCTGAGCCCCTTCCCACTGAGGCTCAGCCAGCCTGAGACACACAGCCCACAGACCCTGGGCCCGGTACGGCCACTTAAGTGAGGCCTGAGTCACAGGGGCAAGCAGGTGGCACCCAGAACAGCTCACACTGATGCCAAGGGCAGACAGGGGACCACAGGCCCAGAGGGGTGGCCCATGCTCCTGGTGGGAGGGACCGGGCAGCCCAGGAAGGATTCCCGGAGTGGGGGTGGGGTGGGGTGATAACATCCAACCTCGGTCTTAACATCAGCTGGAATGACTGTTTATCAGGCCAAAGGACAAATGCAGGGAATGGCAGGCTGGCCAGAGGCCCAGGTTTGGAGTGGCAGAAGTGGGGGTCGAGGGGGTGGTCAGCGAGACAAGGAAGCTGCAGCCACACTTGCACTGTGGGAAGCTGGTGCCAGGCAGAGGGAGACTGAAGGAGGGGGCCCTGCCCTGGTGAACTCGGAAGCTCTCACAAGAACCCAGATGTGAGCAGACGAGCCCTGAGTTTCATCAGCGTGTGATTTAGTCCTCAGAGCCAGCCTGTCCTATTACAGATGGCTCTGACTCGTCCAGGGCTCCAACCAGGTGTTCTAGTCCACAGAAGTCACGCCCCATCCTCCCCTGCCAGGGTCACCAGGGGCTGGTCTTCTTCCCCCCAAGTGTCAGCCCCCTAGTGAGTGATTCCTCCCCAGGTCCTTGAGCCCTGCGTTGTCCTGGCCTTACACACACCTGCTGCTGGCAGCGTCCTCCTTGCAGTCCTCAGGTCTTAACTGAGCACCTGCTCTGTGCCAGGCCTGGTGAGGTGCTAAGAATTTAGCCCACAAGGCTCTTGGTGCAGGTGATCCAGCTGTGCCTCCCACTCCCAGGAGGGGAACGCATGGGGTTGGTGCCCTCTGCGGCAAGCCCCCCTTCCCTCCCTGGGCCTCAGTTTCCTCATCTGTAAAATGGGGATGAGGATGGCCCCCCTTGGTGGGGGAAGCTGTGAGATCTCTCACACCCAGGTGGAGCCCAGCCCCGGGTCTTTCCTCTCTCCCTACCCCACACCTAAGGCCCAGCACCACTTTGCAGCATTATGAGTCTTCCTGCTGCTGAGGTAAGTCCCCCAAGGAAAGGACAGGTGAGGAAGAGCAAGCTACAGCCAGAGACCTGTCTCCCCACAGCCTTGAGAGCCTGTCCTGGAACCTCTTGGAAGGTGCCAGGCCAGCCCCAAACTGCTCACACCTCCCCCTCCTGGCTTCCCACATATATCCCTCCTTGTCTCCTGCCATCACGAGGTCTGGAATCCATGGCTTGGCTGAGACCCAGGCTCTTGCCTACATAGCAGTCACAGGCCAGGCTAGCCCTCAGCCCACATTCCCCAACAGGCTCTCCTGGCCTTGCTCCCTTCAAAGCCAGGCAGAGAGCAGAGCTCACGGGGACACGTCCTACCCATAGCCACCAGGGCCCCCTCCTGCTCTGAGCATCCAACCTCAGGCCTCCCATGGCCTGCACATCTGAATTTTCATTGATCATATTAACTTCTCAACCCAAAGCCATTGAGTGCTTTGAGGCAAAGAGATAGGCTTCTCACTTACCCACAAACAGATGCCCAGGCCATGGGCGGCACCACCATGCTACACACAGACCCAAGACCCTGAGCCAGGAATGCTCTGTGGTCAGGCAGGTATGACGGGGTCAGAGGTCAGCCCAAATCTGCAGCCCCACCCATTACTGCACAGGGGTGGGGACGGCAGGGTGGACACCCCAGGAGAGAGCACCTGATCTCCCCCTTGCTCACTCCCATTCCCCATCCAGAAGGCCATGGGGAGGGGACCAAAGCCTGAAATCTCTTGAACCCAAACCCACTGATAGTGTAAAAGCTGGAAATTTGCAAAACCAAGCACTGGAGTCTGGTCTGGGAGTGTAATTTTTCATGTATTAAACAAACTGACCGGTTATTAGAAGCAGTTTGGTAAGAAGGTACCCTAAGCCCTCATTTGCCCTCAGAGCCCCCTACCCCCACCCCTCCACCTCCCAGAAACCCTCAGCATGCCCACACCAGGGCCTCCCCACATGCCCACAGCACTCACACGCCTGCACACACCCGACACGCTCCTGGGCCTGGGCCAGCAGGGACCCCTCCATCCTCCCGTCCCTCCCCAAGGCTAGCATCTGCTCACATTTACCAGGCAGGTGCGGACACAGCCGTGCCCAGAAACTGCTCCCAGGAGCCAGGCTGCTCATTGACCTGCAGCAGGGAGGGCACAGCCCCTCATTTCAAGGACCAGCAGGGCAGGCTCTGGGTCTCCCCACCTCTCAGAGCCTGTGGGGCTCAAGGGCACTGCCTGGATCTAGACCTCATGGACAAACTTGGCCCTTATTCGTGGCAGCAAGAAGGAGATGAGATGGCAGGACAGAAGTGGGGAGGAGACAGGGAAAAAGAAATAGGAACACTTAAATTTTTTTTTAAGATTTTTTCTAATATTTATTTATTTATTTGGCTGTTGCAGCCAAATAGTTGCAGCACGCAGGACCTTCGTAGCGGCACTCGGGATCTTTCGTTGCAGCGCGCAGGCTCAGTAGTTGCGGCACACAGGCTTAGTTGCCCCGCGACATGTGGGATCTTAGTTCCCCAACCAGGGATGGAACCCGCGTCCCCTGCATTGGAAGGCTGATTCTTAACCACTGGCCCGCCAAGGAGGTCCCAGGAGCACTTAAATTTAGTGCTGTTCTCCCTGAGCTGAGCTGCCTGGGTGGTGCGTGAGCTCCCCCCACCACCATGGGGGATGGAGCAGTCCATCCATAGACCTGTCCACCCAAGAGAGGAAAAGTATCCAGTTCAGAATGTTCTGGAGGTCTCCCACCACTAACCCCAAAGGCTGAGAGGGAGGACCCTCTCTCTACCCCCAAGTATGTGCACAGCTCCTTCTCAGATGCTCCAAGAATCTGTGTGCTTGACAGCTGGCTGGTGCCCAGGGGCCCTCTCCTATGCACAGACCCTGTAAGGGACCCCTTCTCGCTTCTCAGCCCTCATCTGACACCACTAGAACGCACACATCCAGTGCCTTAGAGGATGGGGTAGACAGTGCCCAGAACGGAGGGATCTAGCCCAGTGATTGTGACCTCAGCCAGAGGTGATACACACACCCCAAATTCTGTGAGAACTCACGGCGGGCGGGGGGCAGGGGTGAGGGATAGGAAAATCTGGGAGCCCAGTGTGGGAGCCGGAGAGACTCATGAGGAGGGGTCTGGGCAGGGGTCGGGGAAAGACACGTTAGAGAAATTAAGACAGAAAACAGCCTCCTGGCTTGCCTGCTCAGCTGGGCCGCGGCTCCTCCTGCAATGCAGCCCTAATTGAATTTCTCTGTTAACAATGGAAACACCAGCCTCTCTCCCTCTTTCTGATAAGCCAATGACCCAAGGGAAATTGGGGTCAGGAGGAGGAGAAATTGGAAACAGTCTTTTCTTACTCCTGGGGACACTGGTTTTGTCTGAGGGCCAGGGGCCTGGAGGAGGACTGGTATTCCCCCTCCTGGGTCCTCAGAAATCTGGACCCTCCCCAGATGCCCCACACCTGGTTCTGGGTGTGGCAGACATGGGGGGACTGTGTCCATCCTTGAGAGGTGTTTCCTCCAGCCCAGTCCATTCAGGGTAGAGAGGGTCCCGGCCACCCATCACAGGCCAGCTTCCCCTCTGTGAGCTGCCCCTCCCCTTCGCCAACATTTCTCCCTGTGGGATGGGCACCCCCAGCACCCTCCTCCGGTGAACCCTGAGCACGCCTTGGATTCTGAGCACTCTGAACATACTCTGGATTCAGACAGCAGACAGCCCTGGACGCCTATGGCAAGTCACTGCCTCTCTGAGCCTCTGTTTCCTCATCCATGGAGTGGGAGCAATACCTCCAAGGGAGCAGATTGAAAAAGATAAGCCAGCACGTGGGAAACCCTTGCTAAGCCCCAGGGGTCTATTATCATACAACATAATCACTGTAATTATCTTGTTAATAGCTGTTATTATATTATCACCATCAGGATCTACCTACTAACCCCAGGAGGTGAGCCAGATCGCTCCTTACCCTTTTTTTTTACCCACAAAGGTCCCAGGGCTAGCCTATCTGCCCCACCTCCTCTGCCAGCCCCTGTTGCCCAAAGCTCCTCTGTGCCCTTGTCTCTGAAACAACAGGAAGCCCCTGTAGTGATATTTTTGTAAGTGACTCCAGGGAGACAGGCCTTGGGTAACAAAGGGTAACAAAGTATAATGAATGGAAGTGCTAAGCACCCACTCTTGACCTTCAGGTGATATAAAGGGACTCCCCCTGAGCCCCCCAGTGTTCCCTCCAGGCAGAGGGGCGCCCCCAGTGTCTCCTCTCTCCTGCTGAGCAGAGGGGGGACTATGGTGGCGCAGGGGCCCGGCAGGGGACTGGACAGAGAGGCCTGGGGGCTAGGCATGGCCCCGGCCCTTGCTACCCACCCCTCCACCCTCAGGACTGCCTGCCATGGAGGTCCGCATCAATGTCTCGAGGCAGCAGGTGGAGAAGGTGTTTGGGCTGGAGGAGTACTGGTGCCAGTGCGTGGCGTGGAGCTCCTCGGGCACCACCAAGAGTCAGAAGGCCTACATCCGCATTGCCTGTGAGTCCAGGGTGGGGGTGGCCCTAGGGTGTCACTGGGGGAGGAGGTCTCATCAGAAATCCTCAGATCCTGCCTTGATGGGTGGAGGGAGTGCCTATGGACGTTGCCCAGCCACCCCCATGTCCCCCTGGGCACTTGACACTTCCTTCTGGCATGTGCCGTGGCCCCTGCAGGACCAGGGGACAGGGTCAGCCAGGCTGACCTGGCGTGAGGCACTCAGCCTGGAGGACACTCTTGTTCTTCCCCCAGATTTGCGCAAGAACTTTGAGCAGGAGCCGCTGGCCAAGGAGGTGTCCCTGGAGCAGGGCATCGTGCTGCCCTGCCGCCCGCCAGAGGGCATCCCCCCAGCTGAGGTGAGCAGGGATCCAGTGCCACTCCACAGGTGGGCAGTGCTCCCAGGTCTCGGGTCCCGCCTGCCCACCCCTCCAGGCTGATCCCCCACCCCAGGGGCAACTCTCGCTCCGGGCAGGGCCAGCATAGTCAGGTAGTGCAGTGGCATGGCTCCCTCCCCCAGGTGGAGTGGCTCCGGAACGAGGACCTGGTGGACCCATCCCTGGACCCCAATGTGTACATCACGCGGGAGCACAGCCTGGTGGTGCGACAGGCCCGCCTGGCCGACACGGCCAACTACACCTGCGTGGCCAAGAACATCGTAGCTCGTCGCCGCAGCGCCTCCGCTGCTGTCATCGTCTACGGTGGGCCCCGGTGCTGGTGGGGCAGAAGGGCTCCGGGCATAGGAGAGGCACTGGGGCTGCCTTCAGGGCAACCACATGTGGCTGGCTCCCTGCAGAGCCAGGACCAGGCAAGCCAAGCCGTGGCCTGACCGGGAAGGACAGGGAGAGGGCTGACTGTGGCTGTCAGGGAGCCAAGGGGCATATCTGGGTGGAGATGGGGGGCAGGTTGGTGGTCATCTGTGGCTGGACCATCCCTTGGCTTACTTGTGGGCAGGAGGCCATTGTGCAGAAGGAGATGAGTGGACAGGATGGGAGTCTAGGAAAGTGACAGACCACAGCCTGTGCTCCTGTGTCCCCGGGGTAGGAAGTAGAGTGACCTGGGCACCCCCAGGAGCAGACAGAGGGAGGGGTGCGGGAGTAACCCCCGTGAAAGGCTGGAGTTTGGGTTGGAGGAACATGGGAGTTGCAGCTAGGGCTGGTGTCCACGGGGAGAAGGGGCTGTGGAGCGGGTGCTGTCAGGCCCTGGGGGCAATGGGCAGAAGCATGGTCTCCCCTCCAGGGCCTCTCTCTCAACACAGCTGCAGCCTGCCCGTTTCCAGCTCACAGCCCCTCTGTCCTCCTGCCCCGGCCCCTGGGCCAGTGTGTCTGAGGAAGCCCCCGCTCCCTGACCCCAGTCCTTCTCTGTCCGGCCAGTGAACGGTGGGTGGTCGACGTGGACCGAGTGGTCCGTCTGCAGCGCCAGCTGTGGGCGCGGCTGGCAGAAAAGGAGCCGGAGCTGCACCAACCCGGCGCCTCTCAACGGGGGCGCCTTCTGTGAGGGGCAGAATGTCCAGAAAACAGCCTGCGCCACCCTGTGCCCAGGTACCAGCGGCTGCCGCCTCCCGCATCGCTCTTCACCACGCCATCTCCGTGCCCTGGCTCCATCGTGCCCACCAGCCTGCTCCCCATGGCTCCATCCCACCCGCCCGCACGCAGGGCCAGGCTCACAGTCTGAGGCCAGGATGGGATTCAGTGTGATCGGAGGCAGGGCTCAGTCTGTGTCCAGGCTCAGCCTCAGCAGAGGGGCTGAGTCACAGGGTCTAAGGTGCAGTCAGGACAGGTACAGTCAGTGTGGGGCAGGCCCCAGCCTGGTGCTGAAGAACCACCTGCGCCTGGGATCAGAGGGTCATTGTGCGACCAGGTGCCCTCACTGCCCCAGGGTCAGGATGGCCCCCGGTGTGGGTAGAACCAAGCAGGCCCAGCGTCATCGTGCCTCTTGTCATTAGCATGCATCATCCAGGCCCGCTGGACACCAGAGGGCTTGCGGCCTGGCAGGCTTGGCCCTGGCCCTGACGTTGCACCAGGTCCGGACTCCCAGCAGGGCCACACTGGCACACGGCCTGGACTGGCTCCCTGGGCTGACCACGCCATCTCTTCTCTGTCCATGTCTGTCTCGCATCTAGTGGATGGCAGCTGGAGCCCGTGGAGCAAATGGTCGGCCTGTGGGCTCGACTGCACCCACTGGCGGAGCCGTGAGTGCTCTGACCCGGCACCCCGCAACGGAGGTGAGGAGTGCCGAGGCACTGACCTGGACACCCGCAATTGTACCAGTGACCTCTGCGTGCACAGTGAGTCCTCTCCACCTGGGCATCCTCTTGAGTTTGCCAGGATTGGCCCGGCCATGCCCCGGGGAGGTGGTGGATGAGGGATCAGTCCCCTGCCACAGGCTGCACCCCCTATTCAAAGCTCAGGACCTTGGGGAACCCCATCCCTAACACACCCAACATGTGCCCACATACACCCCAATACCTCCCATACCTGCCCTGAGACATGCATACATTTGGAGATTTTACTGTGCACACCTGGCCTCTGGGATCATCTCCCAACCCCCTTCTTGTCTTCTCCTGCAGTTTTACCTCCGCCCCGTCCCCCAAGTGCACACACAAGTCCTGTGGGGACACCAGACTTGTGAGGCCTGTTAATTACAAGGCCATAACTAACAATTAAAGATCTCTGTTGGATTTTGTCTCTAGAACACACCCTCCCCCATTCTTTCAATTAAAAACCTGATTATCTGTGTCAATTCCTTTCTGATGGACATTTCTTTCATTATGCAAAGCCCTTCTAAAATCAATATAGTTTCCTCCAGGCAGTCAATCACTCTCTCCTCAGCCCTGCCCCAGGCCTGTGGGAGGCAGACAAGGAGAAGAGCCCTAGCACCCCTGCTCCTGGCCCAGGGACTGGCCAGGAACCGGAATGGCAGACCCCACCCCACCCCCAGAAAGCAGATCCCCTGCTTTGGGGATCCTAGGAGCTCACCCTCAGTCTCAGCTGCCCTGGGCCCCAGAAGAGCAGGTTCAGCCTAGCAGCCTGGTTCCAGGCCACCCAGGAAAGTGGCTCTTCCCCTCCTCCATTCTCCATCAGCAGCAACTTCAGCATGAATTGAGCTCATGAGGGTTGCAATTTGCTCAGAGAGACACAGCAAGGTGGTGGCAGATGCAGGACTGGAATGCATGTGTGCCGATTCCATGCTCCCTGATGCCAGCGTCTGCTGCTCCACTGGTGCTGATGCCCAAGAAGTGGAGGCCTCATCCTCCTGGGGTGTAGACCGCTGACCTCTCCTTGCCGGCCCCCTGCACCCTACCCCTCCCAAGCCTGCACTCTCTCCCACAGCTGCTTCCGGTCCAGAGGACGTGGCCCTCTACGTGGGCCTCGTAGCCGTGGCCATGTGCCTCCTCCTGCTGCTGCTCGTCCTCATTCTCGTGTACTGCCGCAAGAAGGAGGGGCTGGACTCAGATGTGGCCGACTCATCCATTCTCACCTCAGGCTTCCAGCCCGTCAGCATCAAGCCCAGCAAAGCAGGTGGGGTGCCCCTGTCCCCAGCACTCGTGCCGGGCCCCCATGCCAAGGGCCGCCCAGACAGGGCTGCCCCCCTTGCCACTCTCTAAGTCTGTCTGATCCTTGCAGACAATCCCCATCTGCTCACCATCCAGCCAGACCTCAGCACCACCACCACCACCTACCAGGGCAGTCTGTGTCCCCGGCAAGATGGGCCCAGCCCCAAGTTCCAGCTCACCAACGGGCACCTGCTCAGCCCGCTGGGTGGCGGCCGCCACACGCTGCACCACAGCTCACCCACCTCCGAGGCTGAGGACTTCGTCTCCCGCCTCTCCACCCAGAATTACTTCCGCTCCCTGCCCCGCGGCTCCAGCAACATGGCCTATGGGACCTTCAACTTCCTTGGGGGCCGGCTGATGATCCCTAATACAGGTGAGAAGGACCCTAGAGTGCCCCAGGGAGCTCTAAGAGACAAGACTAGCATGTGTCCCTCCTGGAGGAGGACAGGACAGCCTTGATGTTCCTCCTATGCCTCTCAGCCTCACCCCAAGGGCTGAGCCAGCCCAGCAAGGAAAGAGGATAGAGTTTTGGAGAGGATCAAGTCTTGGCTGGCAGTGGGGCTGGCACTGAGGCTGAGGCCAGAGCTATCTCCCTTCTGTTGCCCACGGACACAGGACTACTGTCCATTCATTTACACAGCCAACCAGCCTGTGTGTGCCGGGCCCTAGGCCCCAGGGATCTGGGGAACTAGTGGAGAGACAACAGAGGAAAAACACGTGGACAGGGGCTCCTCCACCTACCACCTCACTGAAACCCCTGGGACAGGGTCTCAGAGACACCTTCATAGAGAATCCACAGACCCTTTCCATGGTCATCTTTTGGGAAAGCGCCACAGCCTCCGGTGTGGCTCCCCTCTCCCACCCTGAAATTCTCTGTTTCCTCGGTTTAGGTGACCCCACATGGCCCTGACTTCCTTGTTCCTCTCCAGCTGCTCCTGGTGCCTGCTCCCTAAATGGAGGTGTTCCTCAGAGCACGCTCCCCCCCGCCCGACCCTGGCGCCCTCTTCCCAAGTGATCTCACCCACTCCATGGCTCTAATCGCCATGTCTGTGCAGATCACTCCCATTCCTCCATCCCCAGCCACAGTTCTCCTGGGTGACAGAATCGTACACCCAGCTGCCTCCTGGACAGCTCCATCTGGATGTCTCACAACACCTCAGATTCCTCATGCCTAAAACAGCACCGTCTCCCACCCTCCCCCAGAACCTCCTCCTTCCCGGTTTTCTCTTCCTCAGGCATGGCACAGTCGAGTTGCTCAAGACAGACACTAGGGGTCACCTTGGCCTCCTGCCCTTCTTCGCTCTCCCCCGTCGCCTTCGCACCAGCTTCATTCACACACTGGTCCCGTCGTTCTTCCTCCTCAAATGCTCCTGCACATCCTCCTGCTTGTCTTTCCTGCTGCCCCTCCTGGGCTAGGCCACCACACCTACCTCTCGTCTGATTCACAGCTCCAAGCATTTACTCACTAGAGCCACACTTGATCGTGTCCCTTTCTGGGACTTCCACTTTTCCCTTCAAAGCCCACATGACAGAACCACAAGGACTCATCCCCTGTGGCCAGCTGCAGTGGCCTCCCCTCCCATGCACATTTCTCCTGCACTTGGCAGCCACGGTGGGCTCTCATGAACCCAAATACACTGGGCTGCCCTTTGTACACACCGTCTCTCTGCCCCCATCCACTAGCTTAACTGCTATTTCTCCTTCGGGTCTGGTAGCTCTCCCTCTATGCCTTATGTCCCCCTCACATGGCTGCTGGGATGATGAGGTGAGATGGTCCATGTCAAGCTCTTAGAAAAAGGCAGGCGCACAGTGGGTGCTCAGTGACCATCCACCCTTCACTCCCCTGGTGGGGCAAGTGGCCAGGTGGGCTGTGCTCCACGCTGCTTTCCCCCAACACCCAGCATCCTTTGCTGCCGTCCACTTATCTGTCTCCCCGCGGACTGAATGCTTCATGAGAGCAGGGCTCATGGTTTTCCCCACCTTCCTGAGTACTCAGCATTAGCATTCACTGAATGAGTATTTGAGTGAGGGTACCCCCGCCACAGAGAGCATTCTCACGTGGATCACCGAGACTATCACCAACCCTGGCAGCCGGTACCAGGAGGCAGCACAGGGTAGTGAAGGGAGCAGTAGCTGCAAATACGCCACCACTAGCTTCCCTCTCTCTCCTGGGCTTCAGTTGCTGGGAAGTTGTGATATTCCAGCCACCCCACCTCAGAGCTGCCCACTCTGGAGAGCATGCATATGCTTTTGGACTTGGTGGGATAGCCACAGAATTTCTTACCCTCTCCCTGTCATGAGCCTCTGAGGCCCCTCCTCATGTAGGGGCTCCCTGTCCTAAAAGGGCAGGAAGGTGGGGCAGGACCGCTCCTTGCCATCCCCAGAGTGACTCCCCAGCCCCTGGCCTCACCGTGGCCTGCCCCCTGCCTCTCCCCTGGAACCATCCCTCCCCCAGCAGATGCTTTCTGATGCTGCCCCTGCAAGACTCTGAGACAAAGGCGAATCAGCCAGACAGGACGTGTGTGCAATGGCACCCAGACTAGGGAGGGCTACCAAAGTGGGCAAGGTTGTTAAAAGCCCCGGCCCCACCTGCAGGGGGCCACTGCCCAACAGGGAGCAAAGTCACCAGAGGTGGGGTGCCCACCCAGAGATGGCCAAGCCGAGGGAGAGAGGAGGAACTTGAGCAGGCCAGGAGGGTGGAGCACTGAGAGGCACACTTAGGGTGGTGGCTCCAGAACAGCCAAGTACGCAGCACAGGCTAGGCCCACAGGCCAAGGGCCTTAAATATCCGGCCAAGGAGCTGGACTTTACCCTGGAGGCAGGGAAGGTTTTAAGTGGATGATGGGGCAGTTAGGTACAGTGTACCTGGGGGTTCCAGAGTTTTCTGTGCCCAAGCTAACTAGGCACGTATTTCTCACCTGAGTTCCCTCAGCCACTCTTGGGGTCTCCCTGACTCAGCTTCATGCCCGTGCAGGTGGTTGGCCAGCCTGGCAGTCCCAGTGGCACTTGTGTTCCCAGGCCAGGCTGGCGCCAGTCAGTCCTCAGAGGGAGGCTCAGGGAGGGACTGGCGGAGTGAGGCGTTTGGTGTCTTTGCAGCCCTGGTAAGCCCCGGCTGTCCCCCCCGCTCTGTCACAGGCATCAGCCTCCTCATCCCCCCAGACGCCATACCCCGAGGAAAGATCTACGAGATCTACCTCACACTGCACAAGCCGGAGGATGTGAGGTGTGGGCATGGGCCCTGCTGCTGGGACTGGGCGGGTCCTGTCCTTGCCTGCTGTCACTGTGACGCCCCTGCCCACCCCACTGTTGGGCCTGGTCTGGCCTGGCCCTAGGGAGGGCAGGGGAAGAGGGGTTCCTAAGCTCCACCCAGCTCCACAGCCCCTAACCCCAGGGTCCCAGGGTGGCCCACTGACGCCTTTCCCTTCCCACCCATGTTTCCCCACTTGAGGTTGCCCCTAGCCGGCTGTCAGACCCTGCTGAGTCCCATCGTTAGCTGTGGGCCCCCCGGAGTCCTGCTCACCCGGCCAGTCATCCTCGCCATGGACCACTGTGGGGAGCCCAGCCCCGAGAGCTGGAGCCTGCACCTCAAAAAGCAGTCCTGCGAAGGCAGCTGGGAGGTGAGCCCCAAGCCTCCACCCCACCCCACCCCACCCCACCCCGGAGCTCAGAGTGGTGTCTGGCTTCCTGCCTGGCCCTTGAGCCACGCCCCACCTCCCCACCCCCAGTCTCCGGCCACTCCTCAGAGCTGTGGTTGGCTGCAAGCTGACCCACCAGGCCCTGCCTGCAGGACGTGCTGCACCTCGGCGAGGAGGCGCCCTCCCACCTCTACTACTGCCAGCTGGAGGCCGGCGCCTGCTATGTCTTCACTGAGCAGTTAGGCCGATTCGCCCTGGTGGGAGAGGCTCTCAGTGTGGCCGCGGCCAAGCGCCTCAAGCTGCTTCTGTTTGCCCCTGTGGCCTGCACCTCCCTCGAGTACAACATTCGAGTCTACTGCCTGCATGACACCCACGATGCACTCAAGGTACCTTCCAGCCCCACCCTGCCACAGGGAGGCCGGCTCTGACGGCTGACCACCCCTGGCCCTAGGGAGGGGGCAGTAGAGAGGGGCGCTCCCAGCCCCCAGGCCTGGCTCACACCTGGGGCACTGCAGGAGGTGGTGCAGCTGGAGAAGCAGCTGGGAGGACAGCTGATCCAGGAGCCTCGCATCCTGCACTTCAAGGACAGTTACCACAACCTGCGCCTGTCCATCCATGACGTGCCCAGCTCCCTGTGGAAGAGCAAGCTCCTCGTCAGCTACCAGGTGCGGGCGCTCAAGGTGCTTGGAGCTGGGCACACCTGAGCTGGGCACACCTGATGCCACCTCTCTGTCACCCCCCACCCCCAGGAGATCCCCTTTTATCACATCTGGAATGGCACACAGCAGTACCTGCACTGTACCTTCACTTTGGAGCGCGTCAGCCCCAGCACCAGCGACCTGGCCTGCAAGGTGTGGGTATGGCAGGTGGAGGGCGACGGGCAGAGCTTCAACATCAACTTCAACATCACCAAGGTGGGCAGCACTGCCATAATGTGCTCCCCCACTGGGCCTACACTGCCACCAAGCCCACCTCCTAGAAACCGCTTGGCAGCTCCCTCCAAGTCTCCCAGGGAGAGAGATGCAGATGCACGTGTAGACAGATGCAGACGGATGCTGTTGGACTTGGGGAGGAGGAGATGGGAGCAGCAGGGAGGGGAGGGGGAGATGGAGCTGGCCTGGGGGCCTCGGAGGACTTCCCTGAGGAGGGACTTTTACTGGGCCTGGAAGGATGAGTAAGAGTTAGGGAACTGAGTGTGGAGGACGGAGGCAGTGAGAGGACAGCGGTGAGTCCTGAGGGATCAGCAGAGTCCTGCTGGTCAGCAGAGGGCGGCAGAGGTGACCTAGGGAGGAGTGACGGGCTGGGAAGGGGAATGAGGTCAGAAGGCTCCTCTGCTCACTGGCTGTGTGACTGTGGGCAGGTCACTGCACCTCAGTGCTCCAGTGAGCAGGGCCCTGGCCCACCGGGAAGCAACAGTGCCCACGCTGTCCCCATGCCCTGAGGTGGTCCAGGAATCCCCCCAGCGTGAGGTAGCAGTGGGCTGGGCTGGGCAAGTTCTAACGGGTACCTCCACCCCTCCCCACTCCCAGGACACGAGATTCGCTGAGCTGCTGGCCCTGGAGAGTGAAGGGGGGGTCCCAGCCCTAGTGGGCCCCAGTGCCTTCAAGATCCCCTTCCTCATTCGGCAGAAGATCATTACCAGCCTGGATCCACCCTGTAGCCGGGGTGCCGACTGGCGGACTCTGGCCCAGAAACTCCACCTGGACAGGTGGGTTGGAGTTGGGCAGGGAGGGGCTGTGAAGGCCACCTGCAGTCCAGCCTGGGTGGAGAGGATGGGGGGGCAGGTGGACAAGACACACTCTGGGGCCTGTGCCCCAGCCACCAGCAGCTGGGGCATCCCCTTGGCTGAGTGAGGGGAGGCCCTGTCCTTGGGTGGTCTAGGAGGGTAGAGGCAGCAGCCTGAGGGAAGCCAGGCCACTGACGGGCTCCCCTCCCTTCTGCAGCCATCTCAGCTTCTTTGCCTCCAAGCCCAGCCCCACAGCCATGATCCTCAACCTGTGGGAGGCACGGCACTTCCCCAACGGCAACCTCAGCCAGCTGGCTGCCGCAGTGGCCGGACTTGGCCAGCCAGATGCTGGCCTCTTCACAGTGTCAGAGGCCGAATGCTGAGGCCGGCGAGGCCCACAAGGCCTACACTCTCACCAGCTTTGGCACCCGCCAGGGACAGGCAGAAGCCACCACAGGGGAGAGCTGTGTGGACAGGCCCCCTCCTGGCAGACCCTGTCCCCTAACACTGGCCCTTCAAACCCTGCCCGCACTCCTTCCCCTCCATGGCCTGCCTGGCCGGGCTGGCACTGCCACCTGCTCCGACTCTGCCCAGGGCCCAGGGTGGACAGTGCCTGGAGCCCGGGCCGGGCCCGGCCCATCTGTGTGTGTGCATGTGCGTGTGATGTTACCTCTCCTCCTGCCCCAGCCAGGGGGCCGCATACACACGGGCACACATGCACACGATGGGCTCGGGACGTGGCCCCCGGAGCTCCTGCCTGAGCTGGACCTTATGCAAACATTTCTGTGCCTGCTGGGTAGGGGCACATCTGAGGGGCCTGGCCTGTGGGACTGAGGGCCACAGCTGAACAGGGGGCGGCCCCTGGACTCAGGCACGCAACTACCACACGGGCATGGGCCCCTGCACGTCCCGTGTGCTCCTGTCACACACATCCCCCCACACGTGCATCTCATGCTGTACACCTGGAGGCTGCTCACGTCTCTCACGCCCGGTGTCAGTCCACATCTGCCTCTCACATGCTGCCCTTCTCCCACCCACCCAGGGACACCCAACGGCTCCTCCCCAATCCCCCCTGCCCCCAGCCACGAGGAGCCCTGCCCGACGGGGCGTGTGAATATGCAACGGGAGTCCCAGGCTGGACAATGGCGAGTGTGCGTGCCGTGGCATGCCCGTTCCTGGGGCTGGCCGGTGCCCCCTTGCGGGGCTTGTCATGTGAAGCTTGTGCCCTGACTCTGTTTTAAGTGCATTCGTGCACTTACACTTGGCCTTATGTACACAGCCTTGCCCGGCCGCCAGGGCGCGTAGGGATTTTAGCGGACGTGAATGTAAATAAATTATATATATATATTGCTAACCCACGTGCTACTACTCTCGGGGAGAGCTAGGGGTCCAGGCCAGTGGCCATGGAGGGGTCATACATGGCTGTTTTGGAAGTCCTGGGTGTCTGGACCTGGCTGGGGGACAGATCGGGTCCCAGCCCTGGTCCAGCAAAGCTGGTTGCTGGAGACTTCTTCAGACACAGGTCATCTGGGCAAGGCGGCAGGCAACAGCGGTGACCAGGGCTGCACCTTTGCCGGACCCGTCCTCTGATTGCAAGAAGGTGACCACACAGCGAGGGGCCAGATCCCGCACTGTGGCTGCCACCAGGCTGGAGAAGCTGTGAGGGGGAGAGGCTGAGGTGAGGCCAGGTCAGCTGGGCCCCACCTGGCCATGCCTCCCTGCCCAGCCTGGCACCCAGACTCACTGAGGGTGCAACTTGTAGAGGGTTCCATCCACCCCCACGGACACAGTCAGCTCTTCCAGGCCCCGGTTCTCACGGATCTTCTCCACCACGGCAGCCACACCTGCCCCACAAAGCCGGGCGGCCCTCTGGGACACGGCCTGGCACACCTCCAGGACCATCAGGGCATCATCTGAGGTCAGGGACAGCCCCAGATCCTCCAGGATGGCTCGGACCTGCCTCAGGGCCAGGCTGTCACTGGGGACAGGAGGGAATAGAGCACAGAGAGGCAGGATCCTGCATGAGCGCCCCCCTCTCATGGCTTTTCCGTCCTCTGGGTGCACCTCCCTCCAACCAGCATTCCACCCAACGATAGAGTCCTTTGGGAGGTGGAAGGAGATAATGCAGGCCTCAGCACCTTTCAATCTCAGAGAGAAACTTGGTCTTGAAGATGTCCCTGGTCTGAAGGCGCTGGGTCTGCTGGCCCCGGAAGAGAACTCCAAGGCTGGTCAAATGCAAGAGGGTGTGGCGGACGATCTCCCCCAGGTACATGCCACTGATCATCTTCTCAAACCTGCATGAAAGTGTGTGTGCACACAGGGCAGGAGGCCCCAGCCCCGTGCCACCACCAGCCACCAGCCACATCACTAGTGCCAGCCACCACCAGTCACACCTGCCCAGCCCAACCCTCACCTCTGCTTGCCAGGGTTGATGGATGCCTGGTCCACACTTGCATCAAAACGGGTACTGAGCATGCTGAGAGAGCCATCGTCCCCAAAGGCACCCCACTCCATGTTGATGCACATGTGGCCTGAGTCCCCAGCCACACTTGGCACATCCCGGAGCTCCTCCATGTAGCAGGCATGGGTGCCAGTTCCTTCAGAGAGGCCAGATGGGGTGGAAGCCATTTACTGTTGCAGACAAGATCCCTCTGAGCCTTTCCCACCGAGATAGCAAAATCTGGGCTCATTTCCTACCTCTCCATCTCCCCATGCTCATTGGCCTGCCCAGGGCCTGGTTCTCCTTCCTTCCTTGCATCCCTTTTTCAGACCCTGCCACCATCAAGCCCCCCGGGACTCCACTACTTCCCCTACCAGCACCACCATCAGTGCACCTCCCATGCTACCCCAGGGTGCTCCCAAAATGCCCGTCATTCTCATCATTCCCCTGAGAGATGTGTGCCAGCAGGGGCTGTCACATGGGTGAGAGGCCCAAGCCTTCTTGGACTGGCCTTCCAGGGCTTTAGTCAAACAGCAGGTGCTGGGCCAGGAACCGGGGACATAAAAATGAGGCACAAGGAGCTCCACAGTGGCCAGAGGCTGGGCAATGAGCAGCCAACTCTGATACTTCCTGTGTGTGCCCAAATAGAAGTGCAAAGAAAAGCATCATGGAACGCCCAAGCACAGGTGAGTCTTCCTGCCTAGAAAGTCAGGAAAAGCTACAGAGAGGAAGTGAGATTTGGATTTGACCCTGAAGCCAAGAAGCTTAGACAGAAGGCATACCCTGGGTAAAGGCTTTTCTTTCTTCTCCCCAACACACGATCAGCTCTAAGCAGGTGTGTTGGACCCTGGAATTACTCCATCCAGTTGTTCATTCACACAGCAATCTGGGCCTGCCTCTCTCGAGCACCTCCCGGTGTCGGGCACTATGTTCAAGAAGCTCCCAGTCTCCTTCGAGGCTGCCACATAGCTCCTGCTCTAAGAAACGGATGTCCAAGGAGCTATGGGATCCCTCCTCCCCCATCTAGCCAAATTCCTTTTTTCAAGGCTTTCTCTTCAAGTCTCACTCATGTCAGGTCCCCTTCCTTTCTGATCTTGGCTTGTTGCCCTGGCATTTAGAGTCAGATTCAGCTCTCTATGATGGCCACGTGCTCTTCTGGATTCAACCCTCACTAAACAGTCAGTTCCGAGAAGGCAGATATTTTTCCCTTCTTTATGTGTCTTCCTGTCCCTTCATCCAGCCCCCAGCTGGCCACAGGAGAGGTGCTTAATAAAAACTTAGAATCTTGGGGACTGCCCTGGCGGTCCAGTGGTTAAGACTCCCCACTCCCAATGCAGGGGGCCCGGGTTCAATCCCTGATCAGGGAACTAGATCCTGCATGCCACAACTAAGATCCCTCATGCTGCAACTAAAAAGATCCCGCGTGCCACAACTAAAGATCCCACGTGCCACAGCTGAGACCCAGTGTAGCCAAATAAATAAATAAATATTAAAAATAATTTTAGGGGGCTTCCCTGGTGGCGCAGTGGTTCAGAGTCCGCCTGCCAATGCAGGGGACACGGGTTCGTGCCCCGGTCCGGGAGGATCCCACATGCCGCGGAGCGGCTGGGCCCGTGAGCCATGGCCGCTGAGCCTGCGCGTCCGGAGCCTGTGCTCTGCAACGGGAGAGGCCACAGCAGTGAGAGGCCCGCGTACCGCAAAAAAAAAAAAAAAAAAAAAAAAATAATAATAATAATAATAATAATAATTTTAAAAAAGACTTAGAATCTTGGACTATTCAAAGAACCATCTCAACTCATTCTCTGCACACACACACCCCATCACTGGGGTCCCACCCAATTCCAAATACTCTGTAGGCCGTGAGCCAGGCATAATGCTACACTTTGTCCCCTCCCATTTCATTCTCATAACCCCTTAAGACAGGCATTATTATTATCTCCACCTTAGAGATGAGGAAACTGAGGCTCTGGTGATTTGCCCAAGGTCATACCGGTGGAAGTGGCAGAGCTAGTATTTCCACCCAAATCTGTATGACTCGAAAGCTCACGTTCATTTAACAGATGGGCAAACTGAGGTTCAGAGAGCTTAAATGACTGTGAGTCGGTAGCTAAGCTGGGCTAGACACCGAAGCTCCAGACCCTCAGCCCAATATAGTGTTCCAGGGCCCCATTGAGTCAGGTAGGAATGAGGCCACATCCCCAAGGCAAGGGGAATGTCCAAATCAACAGGAGGCAGTAAATTAGCAACAGGCAGTAGGGGCACAAAAGAGCAGGGCCCTCCTCACCTACGATGAGGCCGACCTCGCAATGGGGGTCCTCGTAGCCACAGGACATCATGGTCCCCACCGTGTCATTGACAATGGCAACCACATTCAGTTCCACTGCCTGCACACAAAAGGATGCTGCTAGTTGCTGGGCAACGTGGTCGTCACAGCAACTAGCACTGGACCCAGAGGTCTCTACTACAGAGGGCCCCCCACATCAGGCAGCGGGAGACCCTTTGCTCCCTTCAAGGCCTGTTGCACCAAAGCACCCCTGCAGGCAGACTATTTACCTGTCTGCGCCCGATGGCTTCCCGCAGCAGACACACAACATCTTGGCCCTCACAGTCAGATGCATTGAAACCCTTTGTCCAGTTCAGGAGGATGCCCTGGGGTGGGACAAAGAGGAAGCAGGAAGCTAGAGTTCCCTTGGAAGCTCACTTTGCATCCCCAAAGCCTGCATCCCATCAGAATGCAGTATATGATTCCCTCCCCAGGGGGATTCTGTGCCTCCTCTGTCATACGATTAAGGGCCTTGCCTTCTGCCGCCTCCCAATTCCCCAGGAGGATTCCAGTGTCAAGAAACCTATTAATAACCATCCAACCTATGTCTTCTACTTTTAGCGCCAGAATGCTCAGATAAGATAGTTTGAGGTTCTGGCCATTTTAAGACATCTGCCCAGGGCTTCCCTGGTGGCGCAGTGGTTGAGAGTCCGCCTGCCAATGCAGGGGACGCGGGTTCGTGCCCCGGTCCGGGAAGATCCCACATGCCGTGGAGTGGCTGGGCCCGTGAGCCACGGCCGCTGAGCCTGCGTGTCCGGAGCCTGTGCTCCGCAACGGGAGAGGCCACAACAGTGAGAGGCCCGCGTACCGAAAAAAAAAAAAAAAAAAAAAGACATCTGCCCAGAAGGAATGGCCCTTTGTAATTGGGTTAGGAATGAACAGATCTGGTAAAATGAGTGCTGTGTGTGAGAAAGGGAAGGACAGAGAAGGCTCAGAGGTCCAAATGACAGCAGCATCTGCTCTTCCAGAAAGAGCTAGCAAGAGTCACTTGAAAGGAAGGAATTCTCAGAGTTGGGACGGAGCCGTGTCAATGGAAGATTCACATGCATGTTCCAGATACGAGAGTGAAGGATGAATGGAAAAGCCAGAAACCAAACACCTGGGCAGGACAGGAGGGGACAAGACAATTTACTGTGAGAAACTGACCTTAAATTGTGAACTTAGTAATGGGGGCCTAGCTGTTCTTTTCTTATTGTGCTTCCTCTGAGGGAGAGGGCAGGGGAACTATTCCACCCACCATTAGGAGAAAATGACTGCTCTGCCCAAAGTAGATGCGTGGAGAGCAGGTCTGGGAATCTTTGGGGCAGGAGATTTTAGACATATTAACTGACATTTCCCCCAGTAATATTTCCTCTTATTCCTTTCCCCATAAAACCACAAGATAGAGTGCTCACTGTCTCAAAAACAGAAACCAGAGAGAGTGAGAGTGAATGAGAGGGAGAGCCAGATCATGAGTAACAGCAAAGTTTCCCCACTCCCAAATGAGAGAAAGACCCCTGGTTTGGGGAAGGTGAGGTGGGCAGGAGTTAGAGCCAGGTTCTGGATGGCTTCCTGAGAAAGATGTCCTAGGCCCTCCACCCTGGGCATGCCCCTGTGCGGAAGGGGAGGACACAGAAGGAATTTGGATAATCTGAGAACAGAGGCAGCCTCTGCCCTCCTTCCCCATGGAGGGGAAGGTAAGGTATCAAGGGCGTTGTCAAGACCCAAGAGAGCAAGATGCAGAGTCCAAATGGCTGGGGCCTGGATGTTTCCCCCACGTCCCAGCTTGTCTGCACATTCTATACAGCAAAGGAGGGGCCCCTACCTGGATAAGGGGATCCCTGAATTGATTACCATGAAGTTTTCACTCCTGAAAAGAATGTGGGCTCAACATAGAAATTAAATTCTGTTAATAGGACCAGGTTTCCTGCATGCCTGATTTTGCACAGAGTCCCACCTGCTTCTCACACCTTACAAGGAATAATCAAAAGGTGCCAGGATAACTCAGGCTGGAGGGAGCCGGTGAGCAAAGGGACACTGCTGGCTGCATGATCCAGAGGAAAGCAGTGCACAGAGGCCCGCGTCTGAGAGGTCAGAGCGGGAGCAGAGGGCAGGCGAAAACCATAGGAAGACTGGCTGGAGAAGAGTAGGCAGAGCTTCCCAGAGATCACAGGTGTGGAAGAACCTGGTGGGCACCTTCAGGGCCAGCAAGCTCCTCATCACAGGAGCTTTTCAGCAGAAGTTGGGGGTATTGAGGAGGAGATTCCCGGGAGCTTGGATCAGAGGTCTGGGAAGAGCCGTCTCCATGGCAGGCCTTAGGTGTGTGCATGAAAAGTCTAGCATTCCTGATGAAGGATGCGGAGGTGTGTGCTGAGTGGGTGTTGTGTCTAGACCTGTGCCTGCCCCTCTGCCAACCCCAACCAGGCCCTGAGAAGGATACCAGCAAAGCCGGGAATAGGAGAGAGGGCAAAGAAACCATGCAACCACAAGCCCCTTTGAGAGACAGAACAAACAATCTGCTCCCTGTAGATACCCTCGGCATTACAACAGTGCTGTGGGTGAGACAGCCAGTGTGTCCTCCGGTCAGTCCCAACCTTGGCCTGCACTGCTCCCAAGTGCCTAGACCTAATGCTGGCTCCACTCTCCTGCCCACTGGCAGCCCCCAGGGGTAACCATGTCCTTCTCCATCCCACGCCTTTTCATGGCCCTGGATTCCAGGCCATTTCACCGCATCCCATCCACCTGGGCACATCACATCTGGGGAAACTGAGGCTAGGTGCAGGCCCAGCCCTGCAGGGCCTCCACCCAGCCCTCTCCCTAGCCCAGGAAGCCCTCTCCAGGCCTCCTGTCCACTCCAAGAAGAGTATGTTGGTGGAAAGCCCCTGAGGATGGCTTCCCGCAGCCCTCCCTCCCTCACCTGGTCCAGGCCGAGCTGCCTACACGGGAAGGAGAAGGTGAAACCCAGGGGGAGGCTCTGTCCACTCAGGCCCTGCTTCTGCTGGAAGTCCACGATGCAGTCCACAATGTGGTCAAAGAGCTGAGGGGTGGAGCAAGTCAGGGAGCAGGCTATTTGGCCCTTCCCCGCCCCCTGACATCAGCTCCAGGTTGTGGGTACCTGCTGCCCAGAGCCCTGGGCCACGCACTCCGGGATGGAATAGACCTGGCTGGTGATTTGCACACCTCCAGTGGCCACACGTACCAGGAGGACCCGGAAGTTGGTGCCCCCCAGGTCCAGGGCCAGGAAGTCCCCACGTTCTGTGGGGCAGAGACCCTCAGTGCCAGGTCAAAGCTGGAAGCTCCAGCCCCACACATGCTGTGACCCCCAGGAGCCCATGTCCCAGCCCCACATTCAGGCCAAGTCCTTACCACTGCCATCAGGCGTGGCCCGGACGTAAGTGGGCAGCATGCGGAGGGAGGATGCTTCCCCTTGGAGTCCCTTGGCCATGGCCTCTCGCATCTGTGCCTGCACTGCTGCCAGCTGCTCACGGGTCAGCCGGAATGGTGCCAGGGTCTCCTCCAGCAGGCACCGGTGGGCAGCCAGGCGGGCAGCCACAGCGGTCACCATTGCCACACCCTGGCCACCCCCGTCCATAGACGGTACGAAGGAGACATCACATTCGGGGGCCAGGAGCATCACTGTCTCCTGCAGAATGCTGAGGAACCTACACAGACGCACATCAGGTGCACCCTGGCTTGGCACCTGGCCCTGACCCCCAGGGCTTGCGGAAGCCCCAGGCTCCCTCACTTCAAATCAGTTCAATTCTAAACCCATTTATGCACCAACCATACGCCCAGTGCCCCCAGTGACACCCTCCCTTGCACAACCAAGAGAAGCCTTTTTCTCTCCTCTGACCTCTTCTGGCCTCCCCAGCCCCTGTCTGTCTTCACTTTGCTTGGGTGCCATCCATACCCATCGGCTTGCACCAGTGGCACCAGAGTGCCCTCTGGGTGTGTATCACAAACACACACTTGTTCCTGCTACCTGCTAACACAGGATCATCTGTATCCCCAATACCTGGGGTGTCGCTCAAACACTCGGCCTCCAGTGGCCACGGCGATCTGAAGTGTCTGCTGCTCCCGGCTGTGCTGGAGACGGGAGAGGACGGCAGCCAGGGCAGCTGCACAGAGCTGGGCAGCCCGCGTGCACACAGCCGCGCATACGTGCTGCACGAACGCGGCATCTGAGGCCCTTGGGTTCAGGCCCAAGTCCTGCAGGATAGCGTGCACACGGGCTGCCCCAGCAGAGGGACTGGCGGGGACAGGGTGCTACTTTGGGGCTGAAGTAGCCCCAAAGCTCCCTGCCCCCACCAAAGCTCCATGGCTACCTCAGGGAAAGAGCATCCTCCCCATTCCCAAGTCAAGAACCCCTCTGTCGCAGCCCACTCGCCTCCCGCACTCACTCCTCCATCTCAGCCACATGTTCCAGGAGGATGCCGCCTTGCCTTAGCAGGGCAGGGGAGGTGTAGCCGCCAAAGAGGACCCCGCACCGGGCCAGGTGAGCCAGCACCAGCCGCACCAGCTCACCCAGGTACAGGCCCCCAATCATCTTCTCAAACCTACAGGCAGGAAGGGTGGCTGGAGAGAGCCTTTCCTAAGCCCTCAGCCCACCTGGCCCCACCTCCAAGAACTCCCAAAGAGGGGTCATTTTCTTTGCGGTCCCTGCTGAAGGGTCCAGAAGCAAATGGCCTCCTAGGAAACAGTGGGTATTTACCCAGACCCCACTGCCCGCTCTGGCTTAGATTAGGTTCATGGGGGCTCCTGGAGGGTGGAAGGACTCAAGGAGGGTAGGAGACTCTTTGCTTGGCTACTCCCAACCCCCAACCCCTGCCAGGGCTGGTCAGAGTCAGGAATAAGGGAGGGCCAAGAGTTAAAAACTCTTCGTTCTAGAATCCATTCCTTCTTTGAGCCTAGCCAGGGCCCCCCAGGATGCAACCTGGAGAGCCTAGGAGCAAACGAGAGGGAGGGGCCTAAGGGCTGGAGTACAGGGACAACAGAGCGGGAGGGGAACAAAGCAGTGATGGGGCTAGAGCAGAAGGTTAGGCCACCTCTGGGCACCCAGATTCAGGGACTCGTGGTCCAGGGTGCGGTCGAAGATGGTCAGCACTGGCCCCAGGGCCCCATCATCACTGAAGGAGCCCCACTCGACGCTGATGCAGACTCGGCCCCGGTCCTCGTCTAGCACTGCCACATGCCGTGCCTCTTCCATGTAACACGCATTGGTGCCAGTGTCTGGCAGGGACACCCCATCAGGGCCTGTCCACCAGGCCTCCAGGCCCTCCATCCACCATCACAAATGCCCGTGGCTCACCTACAACCAGTCCAACTTCACATGGCCCAACCCCTGGCTCGCAGCCCATCATGGTGCCCACTGTGTCATTCACCACGGCAACTACATCGATGCTGTAGGTCTGGACAACAGAGAGGACAGAGGTCAGGGAACCTGGGGGATGGGCAGGGCTGGGGCCCTGGCTTTGATGGAGACACACAGAGTCCCTGAAATGCGTGTCCGCATGCCCCACACATTTGCGTCACGTATGCTCTAGGCCTTCCCACTCTAGAGAGGATTTTCCTCCCATCCCACCCCTGCCCCTTGGCTCCTCTGTCCCCAGCTCAGGCCCTGGAGGTCTCAAGGGCTCTCAGCCATCACTTCCAGAACACCAGTGCTCCCCACAGGACCAGGACAAGGGTGAGCAAACATGTCACCTTGAAGGCTGTGCTGTAGACACCTCGCTTGCTCACCCAGGTCCTGGCCTGGCTCCCCAAGCCTGCTCCTCTCAGCCCTGACTTCCAGCTACTCACACAGCACCGTGGTGGTTAGTCCACACAGATCCAGAGTGGCCTTTCTCAGGCATCCAGACTTTTGAATATGCCCTTCTCTGAAATTCGACCTTCCTCCCCAGCCCCAGCTTATGCACCTGGCAAACTCCTCCTTCAAGTCTCTGCTCAAGTCGTAGTACACCCTTCCCTGTGCTCCCACAGTCATCGGAAGCACATTCTCAACAGGGACAATCTTTTATTGGAATGCTTTCCCCACTAGACTTGTGAGGTCCCTGAGGACAAGGGCAAGTCTTTTCATCTTTGTTTCCCCCTACAGTCCTGAACGTTTATTTGACCTTTCCTAGCTTCAGTCTCCTTACCTATAAAATGAGAATGGTAGCAGCATTTACCTGAAGGTTACATGGATAAAGGGTATAAACAGGAAAGGAAAGTAGGCCCTCCCAGAAGCACAGGCACAGCCTACATGTGCTGGGCCCAGGCCCAGGCCACATGGGCATCCCTCCCTGCTACCCTGCCTCTACTCACTCCTTGCCTCTGGATGGCGTCTCGTAGCAACTGGACCACATCCTGGCCTTCCACACCACTGCACCTAAAACCTTTGGTCCAGGAAATGAGGGTGCTCTGGAGGCAGAAAATTCAGGTCAATCCTCCAACGACCTTCATGGGGCTGCAGCCCCTCCACCCACTGTCCCTGTAGCCACTCACCTTGTCCAACCCTGTCTGGTGACAAGGGAAGGAGAAGCTGAACCCAAGCTGCAGACCCTGATTGCCCACGGGGAGCACATCCAGGAACTCAGATAGGCAGCGGGCGGCAAAGTCAAAGAGCTGTGGGGGGGGGGGGGCTTAGCTCTGCCCACTGGAGCCCCAGCTGCCCCCGGGCCCAGAGCCTGTGCAGTGAGTGCTCACCTGCTGACCAGGACCCAGCATCACCTCTTGGGGGATCACAAACTCCTGGCTTCGGGGCTCCATCTTGTGCCCCTCAATGCCCATCAGGGTCACCCACAGAACACGCAGTGAGGCCCCTGTGGCTCCCAGCTCCAGCACCACGAAGTCTCCTTGCTCTGTGGGAAAGCAGGTCACAGAAAGGCACGCAGCTGGTGAGACCAAGCCCTCTTCTTCCCAGAAACATTCCCAAGGCCTGTGAAGTCTCATCAAGGGACCTTAGAGATGGGGACCTTAGAGAGGGAGAAAGGGGTAAGGAACTCCCCCCTCCCCCAGATCAGAACCCTCTTACCAGTCCTGGCCACCCATGTTAGTCTATACCACCCACCAGTGCCATGTGGGGTAGACCCCACATATGTGGGCAGCATCCGGACAGCAGGGGCAGGGCTGGCCTGCCCCTTAAGGGCCTGCTCCATGGAGTCCAGGAGGCTGGTTTGGATCTGCCGCAGCTGTGCCCCTGTCACCTTGAACTGCTGCAGGCATTCCTGTACCTGAGGAGAAACAGGCCGACATCTGGGCAGGAGCCCTGTTGGCCTAGCGAAATTCCCCCACTCCAACCAGGACAGAGGCCAGCCTGGCCCAGTTCATACCTCCCTTCCCTAGCCCAGACCAGCACCCCTCCCTCAGCTTCCCCAGGGGCTGGCCTGAGCCCTGCTTGAGCCCACTGTGAGCCTTGCTGAGCTCCCCAGCACCTGCCCAGCCCCACTCCTCGCCTCTTCACACACTATGGATTTCTTGCTGCTCACAGCCTACATCTGCTCCTGCACCCTCAGAAAGCTCCTTTCTGGTGGGAAGACCCACCCATTTCCTCCTGCTCCATTCCCTTGTGGATCCTTTCAGCTCCCTCCAACTCCCTCTACTTCTTTGAATTCAGGGCTGGCAAGACCTCTCCCCTGTCACCCCACCAGTGATTTCGTCTGGTTCCCCAGGACCCAGAGCCGAGCTGCTCAGTGAATTGTTGTTAGATGAGCAAATGAATGAACAAATATGTGGATGAACTTCAGGTTCAAGGGCTTCCCTCTTCCGATACACTCCACTCTGGAGCCCGAGCAAGCCCAGCCAGGAGAGTTTGGGGGCCACACCGTGGAGGACAGTCCTCCCACAGTCGGCCATCCTTCACACAGACATTGACTGAGCCCCTAATATGTACCCAGCACTATTCTAAGCACCATACACTGCACAGCCAGCTGAGTCTGTCCTTGTGGAACTCAATTCCAGTGTAGGGGGCAGAAAATAAGCACAGAAACATGTAACATGGTTCTGATAGTACTGGTAGAAAAGAAAGGCAGAAATAGAAGTTCAGGAGTGACCAGGGAAGGAAGAGGTATTTTTGGATATTGGTCAGGGAAGGTCTCCCTGGGGAGGTGACCTAAATGAAGGAAGGGAATGAGCCATTTGAAGATATGGGGGAAAAGCACAAAGGGTTTTTCTTCAGAGCAAGGGGATGGATTTTGGGGAAGGCTGGCCAGGCGCAGATCAGAGTGAAGGGAGTGGCGGGCAGACAGGGAAAGCAGAGGATGGGACACCAGGTTCTTTTCCAGCAGAAGCTTGAGTTAGGGGAGCTTAAGAAAAGCTCCAGTATCTCACTTCTCTGTGGAAACCTCCCTGGGACAACCCTCTGACCTGTCCTTCAAAGAGGCCTCAGCAGCCTTCCTGGGTTTGTCAGAAGGTCCCAGCCCCCGACTCCATTCTCCCAGGCTTAGCCTTTCCCAGGTCCCCACTGCCTGTCTCATAGGAATTCCATTCCTATGACCCGCTACCCCACACTGGGCCCATATCTGTAAAGTACCACTCAGGCACCTGGATAAGGAGGCAGGGAGGAGAGGCTGCCAACTGAGGGAGATGGGGGCAACTCAGTCCCACCCCTGCTTTAAGAAGAGAATGGGAAACAGATCCCTAAGGAGGCAAATGATCCTAACTGGAGTCCACATGTTCAGTTCCATATTCACATTACTGCTTCCAGTAGCCATGCATGCTAGGAGGAGCTATTCCTGAGTCACAAATGAGGAAACTGAGGCTCAGAGAGGTATAGTCATCTGCCTAATCCAAGCAGCTATTAAAGGGCAGAGTGGGACTTGAACCCAGATCTGACTGCAGAGATGTTTCCACATAAATGTGAAGCCTTAGAAAAACTAATAAAAACACCTGAAAAGAACCCAAAGCTGATGAAGTTTGCAGCAAAGAAACCCCCACAGGACGTGGGATGGAAAACTTACATCTGAGTCCTTGCCCTGCCACTTCCTGGCTATGTGGCCCTGGGCAAGTTAAACTCTCTGACATGGTAAGACTTAACAAGAGAATAACAATACTCAAAAGCATCCAGGAGCCATGTCTTGTTCATGGCTGTATCTCAGGGCCACAAGGAGTGGCTGGCTCTCAGGATTTGTTGACTAAGTGGTTGTGGTGGCATAAGAAAGGGGATAATGTATGTGAAAGTGTAAAGTGCTGTTCAGATGTGAGGGGTGTTTTATTATTGCTTAATGACAACAGCAGAGTTATGGAGAAGTCAATGGCTTGGGTAGATCGCTATTTTTCTTCCTTTTCCTCCCGGCTGCAGTGAGAGGTGCAAGAGTAGTGACTATGAGATGGCAGAAGCCTCAAGAAACACAAGAGGACTTCCCTGGCTGATGCTGGTGGGTGCACAGCAGCCAGGAGAAGCTACTGGAGTCTCCCCTCAACCTCCCCCAAGAAGAGTGGGGAGAGACCTCAGCCAGGAGAGTGAGGAGCAAAGCATTAGAGAGAGGGTGGATTCAATGCGGCCTCAATGCTGGATCCTTTGACCAACTTGCTGTGTCAGTCAGTCAGGGCCCACCTCATCTCTCTGAGCAGGTTTTCTCCTCTGTCAAGCAGGAACAAAAATAGCACCCACTTCTCAGCGTTGTCTTGAGGACTGAGAAGACAGTAGATGTGAAGGGGTGAGACAGTGGCTGGCCTATAGAACATGGGTTCCCTTTCCTCAGAGCACAAGGTAAAACCAGCCTGGGGAGCCTGACTGCATGTCCCCTCTGGTGACAAAAAGAGTCCTGGCAGAAGGCACCAGGAAGGGACTCAGATGGGATTGGGCTCCAACCACACATGGTTCTTAGGTCATCATGGGAAGGGGAGCTGAGGTTGAAGCCTGCAGTGCTGAGTGGGGGCCCAAGGCCACAGGAAATTTGGCATCCATGAGAAGTTCCCCCAAAGCTGAAGAGAATTGTCTTTAAACTGCAGGTGTGTGCAATAGAGCCAGCAGGGTGGGTGTGGGACCAGCGCCAGAGTCTCTAGAGAGTGGCATAAAGTGAAAGAGGTGATGGTGGCAGGCCCTAGAGCAAGCCCTGGCAGGGCAGACACCACGGCACAGTCATTGCACCCTTCTGTGGCCCAGCTAGGGATCGTGCACAGAAGAAATGTTTACAGGGTCTGGGGAAGACGTTAGACAAGGGTAAAGTGGGAGCATGAAATGCAGTGAGGGGTGACACCCCTCTAGTTTGGGCAACAAGCCAAATCAAGCAGGTTTCAGAATGGGCTGGAAAGCTAAAGAAACTGCAGGGAACGATTCAAGAACCCTTTCATGGATGCCTCCTCTGTGCAGGTCCTGTATCTCCATTAGCTCACTTAATCCTCCAGGGGTGGGAGGATTAGACTTTATTTTCCTCCATTTCACTGTTGACGAAACAGAGACGAAGAGATGTGAATTGACTTACCCAAGTGTTTCCTGCTAGAGGGTGTGGTAGGCAAGGGCTTCTAAATCTTGGTCAAGATGACAGAAAAAAGAGAAACTCACTCTGAGCTAACCTGAGGCACAATAACCTTGCTGCATAACCTCCAAGTTGAGTTCAGCACTGAAATCCTCTCTGTGTGCCTGACTTCAGTGGCCACATTGAGGGGTGAAAGATGTGCAGGAATGACTTGAGAAGTGGGAAAAGGAAGGGCTTTAAGAACACAGCTTTCTATAAGAAAAACGCTGGAGGGTCCTTTCTAGATTTTGGAGATGAAACACCTCTCAGCTCAAGCTCCTGCCATGCCTTAAACTCAAGGTACGTTGCCTCTCTAAGCCCCCTTCCTCGGCTGTAAAATGAGGAGATAACCCCCACCTTGCAGTGGTGTGGAGCCTTGAAGGAGAAAGCTACTAGATCAGATATGAAAGGCTCAGTAAACAGGAAAGGGCTGCATGGGTGTAAGCCAGTGACCGCATGGCATCTTCTGCTGCTCCTGCTCTTGACAGCCTTGAATAGGCACGAGACAGGAACCCAGCCCTTAACTTACCAGCTCAGAGCTGTTTGAGGGGCAGGGCAAGCCTTCTTGGGGGCAGCTGGGGGCTCCTTCCCATTGCTGCAACCCTAGAGACCCAATGGAGTCCATGTGGTTCCACGGTGGGGGGTGACCTCCTATGGGAGAAAAGGGTTCCCGGGTGAACCACGTACTCCACAGGTTGTGATGAACCTCGGAGGCTGTGATGCAGACCCTTAACTTTCTTCCTTCTGAAGGCGACCAGGAAGGAAGATGTGGGCAGAGCTCAGAATCTCTGACCATCAAAATCCTTTAGTAAACAACCAGAAAGCCCTCATTTTCCAGAGCATGTACAACAAAAGAGCACTGGGAAGGCTGATTTCTAATCCCAATGCCATTCATTCATTCTGTCATTCATTCACATTTATCAGTCCCTAATGCCTAATGTGCCACATGCTAGGGTACAGACGAAGCAGACCTAGGCCACACCCTCAGGGACCTCACAGCTTTACCAATAATCACAGTATGACTGACACAGGCAGTGACAGAGATGGACTTGCTGCTGTACTTGGGAGTTCAGGGATGTGCTAAAGGTTTGGAGCAAAGGGTGTGAGGTAAGGAGGGGCCAAAGACCTGCTGGAGAAGCAAGCAGGCTGGCTTGGCACCTTCATGCCAAGTTAAGGTGTGTAAACTTCATGCTGAAGAGAGAAGTGGACAGGGGTGGATCTGTGCTTCAGAAAGGGGTTCCACTAATGCCATGACTTTGGGCAAATCATTTATGATTCCTTTGCATTTCAGTTTCTTCATCTGTAAAAAAACAGGAGAAGATAATACCTACCTTCACAAGGTTGTCATCAGAATTAAATAGAGTATCGCTTCTCGGCCTTTTGGCTAAGATCAAGTGCAGAATTAAATAGAGTAACAACAGGGAAAATGCTTTGGGAACTGTAATGTGCAACATAAATGTCAGGGTGGGTTTTGGAAGGTGGGGTGATGCTGAGCTGAAAGAGCCCTGTGCTCATAGTTGAGGATGCAGCTCCTCACAAAGCAGCCACACCAGGTCTCTCCATCTCAAGGCCTACTTTATTTTCATCTACATATAAATAAAATGGGGACCAGGAAGTTTCCAAAGGAGCCTTCAATGATTCAGGTGCCCTGCAGGGGTGGAAGAAAAGGGAAATGCAGTGGAGGGCCCAAGATGGGCAGAAGGCATCTGGCTACTCAATTATTCCACCTCTCCTCCTTTAACAGCAGAACTTCAGGAAAGTTATCTTCCCACCTCTGCAACCCCTCCCCACCTGCCACTCCCCTCATGTCCATGAATTTGCCCTCCCCATGGTCACCTATGATCTCCTGACTGCCCAATACCAGCCTTTTCCTCAGTCCCCATGCTTTCACCCTCTCTCAGGCATGCAAAGCCATGAGAATTCTCTTCACTTCAAAATTCTCTTCTCCCTTGGCTGCGACAGTCAGTCTTCCCTGGGCCTGCTTCGCGAGTCTCTCATAGTCTTCAATAACTCCTTCGCTCCTCTCCTCTTACACAATGGGGCTCCCAAGTTTCTGGCCATAGTCTTCTCCACACTCCCTCTTCATCTCACTCATCCCCAAGGTTTGATTAAAACCTGTGTGAAGGTTCCCAAATCTACCCGTCCTGAGCCAAATCCCAATTCCAATGGTCTGTTAGCATCTCTGGATGCTAGAGAAGCCTCCTCAAACTCAATGGTCAAAGCCACATTCATTTCTTCCTTCACTTTTCCCCACGAAATTCTTCTCGTCCTTCACCTTGGCTGGAGGCATTCATGTTGCTGCTATACATCCCTGACCCTCACTTCCTCTACGCAGTAAGTTCTCAGGCTGAAAGAGCTGAGAGCGGAAAGAGCTCCCGTGTGTCTCCACCTCCCAGTTCCCACAGCCACTGTCCTAGACCTTCCACCCATCTGATTATTCCAACAGCCTCCTAATCGATATTCGTGCTCCCATGTGTCCATCTCGTCACCTTACCCACACCAAACATGTTACCAGAGTGATTGTGCAAAAATAGATTTTATCATGTCATTCCCCACAATGTGAAGTAAGCCGTCACACTGTGATGGCTTCTACTGCAGAAAAAAAAAAGTCCCAAACGCTCTGTGACTTTGCAACCCCCTCACACTGTCCTCAACCCAAGCTTCCTCTCTTGCTACTCCCCTTCATATTCCAGCCACATTGACTATGAGCTTCATCCTGTCTCCTGCTGTCCAGCCTTCGTTCACGGCCTTCCCTGGAATTGCTGAGTCATCTTTGCTTCTTCAATGCCCAGCACAGGGTTTGGCATAGGTAGGTGCTAGTACAGCTTTGAAAAATTGAGAGGTGGGGAGTTCTTATTCAGAGAACCAAGAAATCAGTTTCCAAAAAATCTCCCCAAAGTCACATATACCTACACTCAGTGTCTGTCACATCTGTCAAACATATGTTCCATATATGTTAGAGGTCCGTTTTGAGGATAAAATGGGGTAACTGAGGCAATTACCTTTGGGAAGGGCTTAGGGCTACACACATGGTGAGATTTCACTCTCCTTTCGAGGCCCAGCTAGCTCAATCACTCATTCATTCACTCCCTTATTCATTTCTTCTTTTATTCAACATTTATTCAGCACTTCTACATACCAGAGACTGTGAAGCTTCCCCCAAGTAACCCCAGTATTTACACTCCCAGTGAATGTATTCATTTCTGTCTCTTCCAGCTGAGAGTTCCTGTGGGGAGGGACATGTCTCCCATTATCACTAGATCCCCAGAACCCAGCCCAGGGTTTACACGTTTGAATAACTGTGGGCCTCTTGGCTTAATTCAGCTGAATTAGCTAAATAGAACGAGCCTTCCTTCTGAAAGGTATCCCAGGACCTCTGCCAAGGATAGGAACCACTAGCGAGGACCAACCAGCTTAGCCTTTCCAGCCTCCACTCATCCAGGATGGACTAAGCAGGAGAGATGAGGGTAAGGAAGGTGCTAGAGCTGAGGCAGGCAGGAATTAGAGGGAATCTTACCTGGGAGAAGCAGCAGTTGGTCACTCTCCTCAGACCTGGGCTCTTCTCTCTCAGTATGAGATGTCCCACTGAACTGCTTTGTACTCAAAAGTGAAACTCACGAGTAATCTGATTTATAATGTCACCAAGCCCCACCCTCTCACTAGACACCAGCTAACTCAGGGAGGTGCACTTCCCTCTGAGTCTGCCCTAAGAGGAGGCCAGATTAGGCAGGGCCATGGTGCAAACTTAAGCAAGATCGCCACAGGAAGTTGGGAGTCCTGAAGTGGGTCAAGGAGCCTGGGATATCCCCTCTGCAATGCTGGGAGCTCCATCCATTTTACAAACACTGAGTCCACAGTGGTTCACCCCTGGAAAGGAGCTAGAAGAGCATAGCCTGGGAAATATGTAGTCCAATGGACAATTTTCCAAAATGTGTAACGACTTACTAAATGAACAAGAGGCGATGTGGGAGCACAAGAGGAAGAGGCTAACTCTGCCCCAGAGTGGGCAGAAGTTGAGGAAGCTGAGCCC
This sequence comes from Mesoplodon densirostris, assembly GCF_025265405.1. Taxonomy (NCBI): domain Eukaryota; kingdom Metazoa; phylum Chordata; class Mammalia; order Artiodactyla; family Ziphiidae; genus Mesoplodon; species Mesoplodon densirostris. Next base: position 154,200,973 of record NC_082663.1, read on the forward strand.
TGAAGGAAGAGTGGCAGTATGTCCTTGCATGTACAAAACTGGAGCACAAGGCACCTTCATGGAATTGGGGTGCAGCTCCAAGGACCTCAAGAGGATACATGAAGGTGAGGACACATGGTGGGAGAGGAGGCAGCCAGGCTGTGGAGTTCAGCCTTTAGTCTACAGGCCAAGGAGGAAGAGTAGGTTCACACCATGGGGCTTCTCTACTAGAAGGGGAAGAGGAATCTCAGCTGCAGTGGGGCTGTTGGCCACCAAGCTGGTTTCCCTGAACTAGTCTTCTTGAATGTACAGAAAGTTGGGGTAACACTGTGCCCACTGCTGTGGTCTAAATACTTTTGCTCCCCTCCCACCTAATTCTTATGTTGAAAACCTAATGCCCAAGATGACAGTATTAAGAAGTGGGGTCTTTGGGAGGTGATTAGGTCATAAGGGTGGAGCCCTAATGAATGGGATTAGTACCCTCATCAGAGGCCCCAGATGGCTCCCTTGCCTCTTCTGCCATGTGAGGATACAAGGAGTTGGCGGTCTGCAACGTGGACGAGGGCCTTCATCTGACCATCTGGCCAGGCTGGCATCCTGACCTCAGACGTCCATCCTCCATAACTGTGAGAAATACATTTCTATTGTTTATAAGTCACTCAGTCTGTGGTACTTTTTAATTGCAGCCCAAATGGACTAAGATACTCACCATGGTAGGAGACTAGACACGCTGCACCAATTTTCATTCCAGGGAAATTGGTTAGCAGATACTTTAAAACTCCAGGCTACCTCATCAACAGTAACCTTACCGTTAACCATAAACAGTACTCTGCCTCCACATGACACCAGGATAGAGACCAGGGATGATGGCTGTTGAATCAGTTTTGGCATAACTGGGCCTGGAAACATGCCACATATCAACGCTCTGCACAGTTCACTGTGTAGCAATCAGGCATGTAGGCTCTGAGATTGGGAATGGGGATGGGGAGGATAGACTGGCCATCATTCACAACATAGCATCCTGCCTAGCCTGGGGCTCCAGTCTCTCTCAACTTCTTAGTGGGGAGAGAATATGGAACTGAATGTGAATGTGATTCATGCTGACAGTCAGTTTGCAGTCTCCTGATCCAGGGTGAGGATACACCCCTGACAAGCAATGCCAGGGCTCTTTGTCTGTGTTTCTAGAAACCTATGTCTATTTCCCCAGCAGCAGGGGTCCCAACATCCTAGGCAGAGTGTCAGGGAAGGTCTGTGTCAGGGCCTATGGAGGGAGGAGGCAGTCTGGGCTTGAGATCTGTGAACAACTATGACAGCCGTAACTGTAGCAGAGGCACAGCAAGGATCAGCCGTTCTCTTCAGACACCAGATGGCCACTGACCAAAAAAGGGAAGGACAAGTCCTCACAAGGCTCCTCATGGCCCCTTAGTGCCAATCTCCAGCTGTCCAGGAGGAACTAAGGAATGGGGAGAGGCAGTCAGCTGGGGGAAAGGTGGGCTGTAGCCCAGGTACCACGGCTGGGACGAGAGCCAGGCCCTCCCTGCTCCGATCTGCTCACAGCCTTGCTTCTCACAGCTGACAGTGCCCCACGGCCAGGCAAACAGGCCCCAATAAGCTTCTTGCTATTCCCTCCATGCCCTTTTACTCCAATGTGCCTTGCAGCTCTCCTATACCCGTCAAGCTGCTTATTACTGTTAGTTTTTTGTTTACACTGATCTGTCTGGAATGACTCTCCCTTTGCGCTCTCCAGCCTTTTCACCTAACTTTTCCTCATCCTTTAAATTACACCTCAGACATCGCCAGTGCTGGGAGCCTTTCTAGACAAGCTCCTCCTGGCCCTAATCCCAGCCGAGTAGCAGCCTATTGATCCCATAGTGTCTTGATCTCCTTGTATCACTGCATAGACTACAGTCTATTAAAAGAATCTGTTTGTCTCCCCCCACTGTACTATGGGCTCCCAAAGAATGATTCTTATTTATCTTTGGAGCCCCGGGGCCCAGTTCTGTATCTAACGTGGGATAGATATCAGTTAATTTTTGTTAAATTGAAGAGCCTTCCCACAACCTCAGTAGTCCAGGGCTTTTGAAATTGAGAGGAAATAAGTAACCTCTTCCTGCCTTCCTGGTACATATGGCTTCAGCAGCCTTTCCACTCTGGGTTTGTACATTCTTCCATCTTCCCACTTGGTACTACCATCTACTTACTTACCTGCCTTCCCCTCACCCCAATTCCCATCTTCTAAATCAACTTAGGGCCAAAGCTTCTCTGCCTCACAGGTGAGAATGAGCCCACCCAAACTTAAAATTTCCATTGAGTTTTGTGACTCAAGTGGGAAGTAGGAGGTAGTGTGGTATAGTAGAGAGAATCAGCACTGGTGTCAGACAGACCTGGGTTTGAATCCCATCTCAGTTACCAGTTGTATGACCTAGGTGAATTCCTTCACTTCTCTGAGCCTCAGTTTTCCATGTATAAAACATAGAGACTAATGCCTTAGGTTGGGCTCCTCCAGAAGCAGACCTAATTTGAGTGCAAAAGGTTTAATTGGGAAGCAATCAGGCCAGGATTAGGATTAGGGCAATGCATGTGAAGTGCCTACAGCTATAAAATGTAGAGAATCCCTCTTAGGTTCACCTAAGTGTCAACGCTGCCTTTACATGAGCCCAAGAGTGAGGGCCCCTCACCCTAGTCCCAGCCCTGATCCAGGAAGCACTGACAGGGGAGTTGTAAGTAAGATAGGAAGGGAAGGGAGCCAATAGAGCATACATAATTAAGTTGCTGCTGGGAGCCACTGAGGCTCAATCCCACAGGGGAACTCTGGGAGACAGGTAGAATGCATCCACCTGAGGTGAGGAAGCTGGAGAATTTATCCTCCAACTTCCATCTTTTACTGGCTGATGGCTGCCTCAGGGGCCCTCACTCCCTGGCACTCCCAGCCTGTGCCACACACTAGCCTAGAGAAGTGCTAAGGCAGAGAGTTACAGGTTCTTGCAATAGGACCCTGCGGGTATGTAACAGAACAGTGAGTGCCCAGGGGAAATGGGCAAGGCACAGCCTCTGCTAGAGGGCTGTTATAAGGATGAAATGAAATAACACAACCACAGTGCCTAACACAGAAGTTACCTTCTCTTTCCCAATTTATCACAATAGCTTGTGAAGTTCTTGGAGCTTCCCAGCTATTCATGAGTTGACAACACCATCAGAACAGCTGCTTCCCATCTTTCGGAAGAAGCAAAACAAAAACAAGAAACAAAACCCAAAAACCCAGGGGTCCTAGGCAAGCTCTAAACACCCGAGCTTGCTGTGGAAGGCTGGTGCTTGATGGAACTAAGGTAGTCGAACTGTATCCTCTCACATCTGCTCTTCACCTCTCTCTGGCTTTTCCTCCTCTCACTGCAACACTACTTACGACATACAAAACTAGCATCACATTGAGTAACGACTGCTGCCATTCACTCACCTTCTATGAGATACTGTGCTTTTACCCACATTATCTTACTCCTTAGAACCCTGTAAGATTTTTCCCATTTTATAGAAGAGGAAACTAGGTCTCACAGAGGTTAACTTGTATCAGAAGCAGGGGTTCAGACTCAGGTTGATGTCATACTCTTTCCACTGACTTTGTCTTTTCACTGTCTTACTAAGGCCCCTCCCACAAAACCATTGGTATTGGGAGAATAAGACAAATGAGCAGCTTTTACCAAAGATAGAGGTGGGAGGGCCTGGGGAGATGGCTGTTTCCCCCTGACTCCACACTAGTTAATAAATAAGCTGACCAGTACTAGTCCTGCTGATCCACACCCTCCTCCAACAATTTGCCACTGATCCATCTTCTAGGGAGACTGCTCAATTTTAAGTTAGATAATTCACTTTCTAGAATCAGCCCTTTATCTTTTCTTATTTTCAGGCAGAGAGATAAACATACTATTCCCTGTTTATGGAACTTTACCTCTAATAAATTGTCATTTACTGAGAGAAAACTAGTGAGAGTTAAGCTGATGGGACAATTTATTTCTCGGAAGGAAAACAGGAAAATAATCAATACTAGAGTCAAAATACAGCATTTTCATTAGGACTGATGAGGCAGGGCACTGTGGTCTCACTTCCATGGACAAAAAGTGGTTTTATTTGTTACTCTGAACCTTTCTTTCCTCATCTGAAAATTGGGGAGGATAATATCTACCTCATAAGGTTGCTGTGAGGATTAAATGAAGCTACACACATTGCCTGAACCATAGCAATTGCTCAAAAAATAACAGCAATATTAATGTGATGCTGGCCACAATGTCAGTGCCATCCAACACCAAGACGTGGAAAGAATAGAGAGTGAGCCTGCCATCCTGCCTTTTTCTAACTCAAAGAGCTTGTGTGCAAAGGCAACTAGGCAGGAAACAATGCATTAAAGGCCTGTGCTGTGCCTTACATCTAGCTATCTCTGAACTCCTCAGTCTAACACACACTTCATGTTTGTTTTAAAATAAAGGAAAAGAAAATTTTGGACTTGGTAAGTCAGAAGTTAGGAGAGTGTGAGTGGTGCCCTGTTTATCTTGTCCCAGGATCCCTTCCTGGTCGGCAGCCACCTCATACCATCTCCCACTACACCTTCAAATCAACTTGGGCCAAAGCTAGCTTCCTCAACATCCTTGTTTGGTCATCTCCCTCAGGCAGTTGCTTCTGCCATTCAACATCCTCCCATCTTTGGAGTCTGCCTGTGCACTGAGGATAGACCACATCTCTGCTCTTCACTGGAAGCTCCTGGGTAATGTGGTCGAGAATGTGCACTCCTCTACTAATGAACTGAAACAGAAGTTATTTCCTGTTGCTGCTATGACCTCTGATGGCAAGAGAACCAATCTCAGTTTTAGCAGATGAATATGCAAGGCATCCCCACTGGTTAATCTAGGAAGAAAAAGTAATTCTATAGGAACTAATAACTGAGAGTTCACTTACAAACTCCTGGCAAGAGTTGTCAGACATATCCCTCAAAGGTCCTATGCTCTGGCTGAGAATTCTTAACTGGGTGAGGCAGCAAGATGAAATGACAAGTCACTGAATGTCAAGCACAGCAGAATAGAAGTAGAATTCAATGCCCTGGCATCTTCCAGAACGATGTCAGAGAAATTGTCAAAAGAGTAACCACACAGTGTTCAGAATTGTGCACTACACATTCTGTGAATATAGGCAATATGTCCTAGAGACCAGTAATGGAATTCATTCCGAAACATGTAATTTATGAGGCTGAGAACTAGCTCCATAATTAAAATATCCCTCCCCTAAGCTCAGAGAAAAAAAGGAAAATCTCCACCTTATTGAAATAAGATTTCATACAAACATAAATATATTTAAATTTTCTTTTTAACCGTAAGTGAATTCATACAGACTGTTATAAAACAGAATACTACACACAACTGTCTGTATAGCACATAGAAAGCACAAAAACCAGAACACTAAATGGGTGCTGGTGGTAGAAACTGCAGGGCCAAAACTTGCATAACAATGAACTGGAGACCACTAAGGCTTAATGAACATGGCCCACCCCTATTGCTAATGGTTTTGTCAACCTTTGGACCCTAGAAATTCAGGATTTCCTCCTTCTTCCTCTGCCTGCTTTGGTCCGTGTCCGGCTACTTGACCGGAGAGTAAGCTGCTTTTTAAAGTCCACTAAGCAATCTGTGGCTTCTGAAATAGAAACAAAAGACTTGATGGGAGACTCATTTAAGTCAAGACGTGCAGGGGAACTCTGCATCTCTCTGCTGCAACCTGCCTCTTCTACCCCTGGTGAAGGCACCCTAGAGAGAAGGAGAAAAAAATCAGAATTCAATATACACCTACTAATAAGCACTAAGTATGTGTACCAGGGGTATTTATATATACTATCAGTTCATGTAATCTTTGGAATAATCCAATCAGATAAGTACTATCATTTCCCTTTCACAGATGAGGACACTGGGTAAATCATATACCCAAAGCCACACAGTTGGGCAGTAAGGAAATGAGGATTCAGACCCAAATTCCCAAGCTGCTTGAATTTTAAGTCAGAAGACGAGGGTTGGGTGGGGATAGAGAGGCAAAGAGGACTAAGACAGCTTTTCCTCTGCTTGTTTTGACACCATGAATGAACTGAGGTAGTTATCCAATTCTCAGCCCAGATATATGGCAGGCACAGAGTTATACAGAGAGCAGTCACACAGTTCCACAGTTTTCTACTTCAACAGTTTGAATATCACACTATACACAGAACATAGGACCAGGGCTGTACTTTTCTAGAACTGCTGACAGCCACACTTCAATGCACACCCCAATTCACCTGAAGGCTCCTGTTTCTGAAAACTTGGTCTTTATCTCTGCATCTGTGATAGGACAGAAAAAGTAATAATGTTGTTAGTGGTGTTGTAATCGTAATACTTTTCACTGATCGTGTGCTTCCTATGTCCTGGGCACTGCTCTTCATCAGGCTTATCCAGGTAGCTCAGATCCCCAATCCCCAGACCAATGGAATATGAGCATTAGCATCCAACCGGCTTACCTGCAAAAGTACAGAGGTGAACACTTTTGAATGAATAACCACTGAATAAATCTACTTCAAATCTGGACTTGAGGAACAAGGAGTTGCCAAGGGAAATCTGCTACCTGAAGAGATTCACAACCTGCTGACCTAAAGGCAGCAGGCTATGGGGCTCAGAGAGGCTGCCTTTTTTTTTTTTTTTTTTTTTTTTTTTTTTTTTGCGGTACGCGGGCCTCTCACTGTTGTGGCCTCTCCCGTTGCGGAGCACAGGCTCCAGACGCAGAGACTCAGCGGCCATGGCTCACGGGCCCAGCCGCTTCGCGGCATGTGGGATCTTCCCGGACTGGGGCACGAACTCGTGTCCCCTGCATCGGCAGGCAGACTCTCAATCACTGCGCCACCAGGGAAGCCTGAGGCTGCCTTTTTATAGTCATCAGAAGGCACAACAGATTTGCTTGTTGGGAATGAACTATTAGAACTAGATGGGAAGCAAATCTCACCAGACCTAAGCAAAAGTTCCTCTTCCACCTACACTTAGTATATTTTAACAATAGCGACTATTAACAACAACAGTAATAACAGCAGCTAACATTTATCAACAGCCTACTTACGTCAGGGAATAATATGTGTGGAGCTTTACTAGATATAATCCTTTCAATCTATGAAGCTGGTATTACTAACTCCATGCAATGCTCTTAAACAATCCACTCTACTCCTCCTTAAATATTAGGCACAAAGACAGGTTGAGACACTATGCTAAAGGTAACATGAATGATGCACAAAACATTAGGAGAGGACAGTAATGACTAGTTTTCAATGCCTATTCCTTTAGGAGGTACTTAGGGCTTGTACCACATTCCCCTCTGATTTGGAAATGTTTTTTCCCCAGTTCAAAAGGCAAGTAGAAAGTTCAAGCTTTTTAGAGGCTGAAACAAAACACATGATAAATAAGACAGAGTATTTCATCTTCCTTAGGGAGAGATGACCTAGACCAAGTCTCAAAGGCTGGCTGACTGGGTCAAATGTGCACCCACAGAACTCTAGCAAAAAGTCAGGGGAGTTGATAGTGGCTATTTTTACTAGAAGGCCTCAGACAGAAGCTCAGAAAACTGGTCCTGGTATCCTCACCTGTGGTCTTGTACTCAGACTGTTCCAAGAGACTGAGGAGTCGGCCTTCATTGAAGCCTTTTTCCTGTGACAGAGAAAAATAGATGAAAGGGTTACACAGAGAGTCTAAAATACAACTTCCTTAGCCCAGATCACACCTATCTCCAGGAGAGAAGAGGTGTAGGGGCACAGCTGTAGGAAAATCTTTTGCTTTCTAATAAACGAGGGTACACAGTAAAAAAAAGCAAATATGATTAAAAGAATACGTCTTTATGCCAAGAATATATCTAAGAATGGATACCAGAGTCAAGGCAAATTATTCCACCAAGATAGTATTAGAGAACAGTAACCTTTGACCTATGATAGATTTGGAGAGATTTAACATAGAAAATAACAGTTTCAAGTTAGCTTCTAGAGGCAGCGATGACAGAGAAAAAACTAGCTCTATGGTATAAGCACATACCCGTAAGCCCTAACTCCAAATTACCACCGAAACATCACCCCATTCATATAAGGAAAAGATAATTTCCCCTGATCCTTCATACTTTTCTTCATTTTTTTTTCATCATGACGGATAATGGCTTCTCCATCTTAGTGTTCAGTGACTGCTATGTCAGTAAGCCTAGGATATGGAGCTGCTGCTTTATCTTTGATCTCTAAGCCAAGACTTGCTCTTCCTGATCTCTAATCACAAAGCCCAGAAAGCACATCTTCCCAGTGACCAGGACCAGATCCTACAGTTTCCTAATAAGGCTAGGCACATGAGGTGTTCAACAGAGTTGACTGCATGTTCCTGGCAATGGGTATACAACTGGATATACTTTCTGGAAAGTAATCTGGCAGTATGTTTCAAGAGATTTTAAAATGTTTATACCCATTGCCCTAAGAGCTCCACTTCAGAAAATCTATTCTAAGGAAATAATCAGCAGCACAAAGACTGATTAATGTTTTAAACACAGCGTTAAAATACAGAAGAACTGGAAAACAATCTCAATGTCCAATAATATGAGAATGGTTAATTGACTGTGTGATACAAACATTAAGAGTAATTTAAAAAACAGTTTAAAAATAAACCCAGGGGGGCTTCCCTGGTGGCGCAGTGGTTGGGAGTCCGCCTGCTGATGCAGGGGACGCGGGTTCGTGCCCCGGTCCGGGAAGATCCCGCATGCCGCGGAGCGGCTGGACCCGTGAGCCATGGCCGCTGGGCCTGCGTGTCCGGAAATTGTGCTCTGTGACGGGGGAGGCCGCGACAGTGGGAGGCCCGCGTACCGCAAAAATAAATAAATAAATAAATAAAATAAACTCAGGAAGGTGTTTATGTTACAATTGTAAGTGTATATATACATATGCACATACAAGTATACGTATGTACACATATGTGTATATGTAACATATATAATATGGTGTCAATTATGTTAAAATGCATTAAAAAAAGACTAGAAAAAAATAGGCCAAAATACTAGAAGATGTCATCTTTGAGTAACTAACTTATGGATGATAATTTCCCTATTCTTCATACTTTTTTTTGAACTGCCCATATTTTCTACAATGAGTATGTATTACTTTTTAATTAAAAGAAAAAATAATTTAAAAAAGCACAAATCCTGTTTCAAGATAAACAGAAGAAGAAGGAAGGAGGGAGGAAAAAAGCCCCGAACAAAACTGTGGAGGGTTAGGTAACCTTTCCTAAAACACTCCACACATACCTTTGGGTTCCTCAGCCGTTGTGGACGCTTCCCCTCCACAGCTGAGCATACTCTATCACTCTCTTCAGGCCCATCTCCTTGGCCACCTCTTGCAAGCTGGAGACAGGACTCTACATGACACTGATACTCTCTGAATGGGACCAGGGATTTACAGAGATAACACTTCTCATTCCTAGCCAATCAGAAGAAAGAGAGAAAAGGCAGTTTTAAGATTTGCTTTTGCCTCTGTGCTCCTAGATACGTCTCAAATTGTGTTTTTATGTCAAAGTTATTCCGTGAAGAAGACATGTCAACCAAAGCATATTCACTCAGCAGGATCGCCAATAAAACGAACCCAATGCCAATCAAAAGGACTGAGTGATTAGTGGTTTTCCCTGGCTGTTTCTCTTACCCTGCTGTTGTGGCGGTGGGATGATAATGAAATCAGCTCTTCTAACTATCTCAAACAATGCTAATTGCTCTCCAGACTTCAGTCAAACTCTTCTCAAATTAAGTGTAATCGTCTTCTTCAAAGCGAAGTTAAAATTTAGACAGAAAAGGGAACACCAAGAGCATTAAGTCAAAATGACATTTTTACCACGGTAGATGAACTTGTCTGATTAGTATATCAAGTCTGTCTAATATGCTGACTTCCTTAATTCTACAACCTGCAACATCCACTAGGAACTTACTAAAACCATGTGGTTCTGCCAGAGGCTTTTGCATAACTTCATATATACAGTTATTTTTATCTTTTTATAATCGTAAAGTTTGTGGAAAGAGAGGAAATTGTGTCCCTGAGGTAAGGCTTATTAGGCATCAGTAAAAATGGAATCACTGGAGACAAAGGAAAAAAATGAACATTTATAAAGTATTTTCTCTGTGGTGAGAACTGGTACAAGGCCCTTTAAACACAATTTCTCAATTAATTGGTGGGCCCTATTAGGAAGGTACTATTCTCCTCAAAGTCCTATAGCTAATAACTGTCAGAAGCCAGGTCTGCCTGACTCATAAAATCATCTTAGTTTTAAGAAGCTAAAGAAAACTTTCCAAAGCTCCTCCTTCTGGCCATTGCTATTCGGTTACTACAGAAAGATTTAGATTGCCTTTAAGGAAAAATTTCTCTGGGGGGGGTCTTTAAAATAGGAGAAATAAGTCCCTCAAGTAATTAATCATTAGAGAGAATACAAGTAAAACTCTGACTTATGAGAAAAGCTAGACTAGTGTACCTTTCAAGGTTTATTAATTAATGTAAAAAGCATTTATTAACCCCCTACTACATGAGGGACAGCAGCACTGTAAAAGCAGCGGAAGTTTTTGAGTCAGGTAGACTTTGCCAGTTCTGGCCACATGATCTTAACCAGTTATGTATACTTTCTCTTCAGTTTCTCTATCTGTTTCTAAAAAAGAAAGAATACTACCGTATCAGCTATTGTGATAGTTACAAAGTAAATAAACCACCCAGCACAGTGGCTGCACACAACATGAAGAGCTCAACAAACAGGTAGTATCGTTACTGCTGTCTCACACACATTTTATTAGATGCCGGGGATATAAACATGAATGAAGGCAAGTATCTGCCTTCAAGTAACTCACAGACTAGCCACGGAGACAGAAATGTCAAAAACGAAAGGAAAAAAATTACTGCAATAGTGTGATGAATACAGTCCTAGAAAAAGGACTGCATGACAGCAGGATGCGAAAAGGAGCAAGTGGAGCTCTGCTCACTGGATTAGGGAAGGCAGCCATGAAATTTAGGGTCTAAGATAAGATGTGTGTTTCAAAGATAAATGTTTCTAATGACTAACTGCTCTAATGTATTGTTGGTGATGTCTTTACTTTCAGCAGGCAGCACTTATACCTGACCCACCCCTTGCCCCTGCCTCCCTTTGCAATGAATGTGCTTCCTCAGTCAAGCTGCAACCCACAACCCAAGGAAGTCTCCAATATTGCCCAACTTCTTGCAACTCAACTTCTGTACCATTACATTGCAAAATAGCTCACTGTTTCCCCAAAGCACCAAACACCAATATGCAAATTCAAAGAAAACAGAAAGCTAAGAGCAATGTGGAAGTGGACTGGGTGGCAGAGTCTTTTCAGAGTAACCAAAAGGGATACAGAGGCCACCCACCTATGCTGACATAAACTGGGAATACGAAAAAGAAATACAGGCATTAAAGCAACAAAGTGATTGCCAGGCCAAAGAAACCCAGGGTAAGAAAGAAATTGGTCTCTTATTTGGTCTAAGTGATGGTATGTGTTAATAAGCAAGAGCTCCGTAAACACAGTATACCTACTTACTTGTCAATGTCTAGGGAAATCTGAGCAGCTGTTCCACTGTCACTCTTGCTCTTTCTCTTAGCCTCTTTTTGTCTCCGAGTCAACACTTGCAACAAAAAAAAGAAGAAACAAAACAAAAAAAAGAAGAAACAAAACAAAAAAAGAAAAACTGTTAGTTGGCAGTAGACTCTAAATATAAAAGATAAAATGTACTCGAAGAAGAAAAGTTTAAAATCTTATTCCACTGGGAGAGGTGACTGTCTGGGAAACCTCTGCGTTTCTAGTACAGAGAATATTACTTGCATAATATGGACTGAAACTGCCAGCAGCAAGATATTCCCATATTTGCTAATGAGATCTATTTTTCCTCTACTTGCCGTTAGATCTAAAGATCTAGTCCACACCAAGAAAGGTTTTTGTGTACTATCCTAACTTGCAGCACTAGGGGGAAGGATTTATACTTTCCCATTGAAAACTCTGTCTTTGTGACACATATACTCCAATAAGATGCTTTATGATATATAGCAATGACAGCTACATCTGAGTGCCCACATTAGCTCCAATCTTTACAAAACTCTGAAAAGTGTTCCATTTACAAGTGAGAAAATGAGAGCTCAGAACAGTTAACACAACCACTCTTTTCCACTACACTAGGACCACCTCCTAATTCTAGTGGGTATATACAACTTTAGTCCAAGTGGCATACAAATACTTTTCTCGTAGCAAAAGGTGTCTGTTTATAAAATCATACTCTATTAAAGGGTCTTGGAAGTTAATTAACCAACTGTTTTCCAGTCTTCATTCCTTGGAGTTAACAAGAAGAACTGTGACCATCTCACTTCAAATATTGCCTTTTTCCCTCCTGACACTTGACATCCCCATGACAGATAATTTAGAAAGCTTATCAGTTCACAAAATAATTTAGGTTGTGAAGCATTTACCTAGACCAGGGGTTAGCAAAATTTTTCTGTACAGGACCAGGCAGTAAATACTTCAGGCTTGGAAGGCGATATGTCATATCACCTTAACTGTCATAACTACTCAACTCTGCATTATAGCAGGAAGGCAGCCATAGACAAAATTATAAATAACCGGGTGTGGTATGTTCCAATAAAACTTTATAAAATCAGATGTCTGACTACATTTGACTCCTGGCTGGCCATAGTTTACCTATCCTTCTAGTCCAACCTCCCACTCATACAAATGCCTCTATAAGCATCCCTGACAAGTGATTATACAGTCTCAACTATATCCATTCACTGAGGAGAATTCACTTCCTCCTAGGGAAACCCATTCTACTGCTACACAACAATTCTGGCTTAATCTGCATTTACTGGGGGCTGTATGAATAAGTTTACCCCCTTTTCCACAAGTCAGCTCTTTGAACACTTAACAAGCTGCATTACAGTCTTGGTTTTACTCAGTTGTCTGACCCACTAAAATGTAACCACCTTCAAAACACGTACTATATCTAGTCATTAAGCCAATCACTAATAAGACTTGGACTGCAGAATCTTTGAGGGCCTAAGGTAGCTCTAAACCTTTCAATGATCCTCTGGAGACTGGTATTATTATTCTGCCCTATTTTAAACGTATGAAAACAAACTCAAAGGAATTGACTTTGCCAAGCTATCACAACTAGTAAGAAGAACCCAGGACAGAGTCTAGATCTGTCTGATTCCTATATCCATGTTTTACCTTCCTAGTTAACCTCCTCTACATACACCCTAATTTGTCAGTCTTTTATATAAGTGTGGCACCCCAAAATGGACCCAATATTCCAACAAGCAGTCTGACCAGTAAAGAGAACACAAGAACCACAAGCTGCTTTGCTGGACTCATATTCCACTAATTCAGCCAAGGCTGTGTTTACTTTATTGACAACCCTGGTATTCTACAGGCTTAAATTGAGCGTAAAGGCAATTAAGATCTATCCCCTATCCTCCCAAACCATCTTCAAAAATGTCATCAAGACAGGTCTCCTAATTCTTTACTTGGGTAACTAAGTTGTTGGGTATGTTTCCCTTTTAACAGGACTTTATATTTATCCCTATTCTTTTCAGTTGAACATTCCAGTCAGTTGAGATCTGAAGTCTTGATTCTGTCATCTGATGTTATTAGCTCTCTCTTCCAGCTTTGTGTCATCTGCATATATGACAAGCATGCTTTCTACATGTTCATCCAAGTCACTGGGGAAAAATGACTGTTAATGGTACGGCCAAGGACACAGAAAACTGTGGCATGTTACCAGAGAAGCCTGTCTTCCCCTAGTCCAAACTTCCTTTAAATACTTAATCAAGCAAATATTTATTGATAATCTTCAATGTGTGAGTTTGGGGAGATATAGGAAATTATGAGGCATGGTTCTTGCTCTTAAGGAGCTTACAATTTACTAAGGGAGACAGCACATACATTCAAATAACTATAATACAAGGTGTAAAGAGATACATATAATAAAACATGATCATACACAGAAGCAACTATTAATAATGTCTTATCTCTAGGGAGGATGACAGGGACACCTGGGGACTGGAAGAGGAGGCAGGCATATTTTTCACTATATAGTTTTCTGTACTATTGAATTAAAAATTAAAAGGGCGGGCTTCCCTGGTGGCGCAGTGGTTGAGAGTCCGCCTGCCGATGCAGGGGACACGGGTTCGTGCCCCGGTCCAGGAAGATCTCACATGCCGTGGAGCGGCTGGGACCATGAGCCATGGCTGCTGAGCCTGCGCGTCTGCAGCCTGTGCTCCGCAATGGGAGAGGCCACAACAGTGAGAGGCCCCCGTATCACAAAAAAAAAAAAGGAAAAAAAAAATTAAAAGGGCTAGTATTTACCTGAAGAAAATAAAAACGCTAATTCAAAAAGATATATGCACCACAAGTTCATTGCAGCATTATTTACAACAGCCAAGACATGGAAGCAACCTAAGTATCCATCAACAGATGAATGGATAAAGAAGAGGTGATACACACACACACACACACACACACACACACACACACACAATGGAATATTACTCAGGCATGAAAAAAAGAAATCTTGCCATTTGCAACAACACAGAGGGTATTATACAAAGTGAAATAAGTCAGACAAAGACAAATACTATATGGTTTCACTTATATGTGGAATATAAAAAGCGAAACAAATGAACAAACATAACAAAACAGAAACAGAGTTGTAAATACAGAGAACAAACAGGTAGTTGCTAGGGAGGTGGGGGGTGGCAGCTGTGGGGGGAGGAGAGAGATAGGTGAAGGAGATTAAGAAGCACAAACTTCCAGTTAAAAAATAAATGAATCACGGGTATGAAAAAAAATAATTCAAAGGGAGAAAAAGAGATCAGGATACAGCAAGGTCTTAGGCACAAGTTAGAGTAGATGATCTATTTCTAAGGTTCCCTCCAACCCAGAGATTTTATAAATACAAATAAAGTACTGCAGGAGAAAAACATCCTGGACACAGTTGTATAACCACCTTCAAAATCCACCTCCTATTCTATCAGCCAGCCCACATTTCTCCATCTTATGTACAAGGACTTTATGAGAGATTTTATCAAGTGCCTTGCTGAAATCAATTCTTAAAATGTTTGCATCTCTGATTACAGAAACCTCTAAGAGTTGTTTTTTTTCCCCCTCTCTCTCTCTTTCTATTTATTACCCATCTTGACTATCAAGTATTTTTCCCAAAAGAAATACTTGGAAACCACTCCACAGACAGAGCTGGAAAAGGAATTAATTGCTTATAGCACTTTATATATACCTCTGCACCTAGCACATTTCTGTTATTTGTTTATATCTCAGTCTCCTTTCTACATCACACAACCTTCTGAATTCAGAGATTCTGGGTTTTGTCTTGATCTCTTCACCATCCCCAGCAGAGTCTAGCATAGATTAGATGCTAATAAATACTTGTCAATTTAAATCATAGCAATGGATTCACAGGAAAAAGGGGCTCTTGTTTTATGAGAACCTTCTCTGTGCCAGGGACTTAAAAAACATAATCTCTAATCCTCTGCTGCAGGCAGAGAATTTAGTATGAAACTTAAATCCAAAAACTTAGTTGCTGGTGACAACAGCCAAAGATTTAAAAAGGGAACAATGGAGTCTGAAGACAACTAACAGGAAAGCAACTACCTGGGCAAGGTATGCAAAACAGAAAGGAGGAACATCACTGAGAGCTGAGAGAGCCACCTATAAACCTACGACCATTAACTCAGGCCTTTATATACCACTGGATGGAAAACGCCCTAAGGAACTGCGCTTGGGACTGTTAAGATACAAAGCAGCAGTGGCACACAGTGGAATAATGTGCGCCAACTTTAGAGTTGGACAAAATGGTCTCCAAGCTAGGACTCGACTAGCTGTGTTCCCTTAGGCAAGCTAATTAAGCTGAGTATCAGGGGACTTACCCACAAAATGACATGATAACAGCATCTATCTTCATGGGTTTTGGTAAGGATCACATCAAACAATCCAAATAAGTTGTAAGAGTGTTCAGCCCACAGAAAGCACTCAGATTATCATTAGTTGTTTATTATTATATAATTCTCATTATTAGTCTTCCAAATTTATTTCTTAGTCTTAGCCAAAGATTTAAGCCCATCTTTAGAACACACCTACCAGCCTGTCTATAATTTGCGTTAGGTCTTAGTCTTAAGTGGTTCCCATTCTAATTTGTACAAACAAAACGAAGAAGTAAATAACCAAAGCATTACAGAACAATTACCAATACTATGTAAACATCAGCACACTTATTTCCAAAACCCTAAGTAGACAAGCAATCAAAAATAAAAACATATGGCCTTGAACTGTAAACAGTGAAGACAATGGCTCCCTGAGTTAAGTGAAAATTATATATACAAAGAAGAGAGATTTGGCAGCATGACAGTGGCTACTCTCACTCTGTCTCCCTCAACCTCAAAACCACATCAGCAGAAAATAATGGGAGGCCACAGAGCTGTTTACGTTCCTGCTAAGACCGCCAATCCTCCAGCTTAGCACTTTCTCAGTGGGATGTTAGAGGAAAAAGGGAAGGCCTGCTCCACCTGCATGTTGCCTGCCTCAATGCTGCCAGCCTTCCCTACGAGAGTAGTCCCAACAAAAAGGCTATCAATAGAACTAACCATTATCTACCATTCTGAGACATGTGGCTATTTAAATTTAAAACTTAGTAGAAACAAAAAAATCCACAATTAGAATTAAATGTAATTTATTTATTTTTCATTTTTTAAATAAATTTATTTTATTTATTTTATTCTTGGCTGCACTGGATCTTCATTGCTGCACGCGGGCTTTTTCTACTTGTGGTGAGAGGGGGCTACTCTTCATTGCGGTGCACAGGCTTCTCACTGCGGTAGTTTCTCTTGTTGTGGAGCATGGGCTCTAGGTGCACAGGCTTCAGTAGTTGTGGCTCACGGGTTCTATAGTGCAGACTCAGTAGTTGTGGCGCACAGGCTTAGGTGCTCCGTGGCATGTGGGATCTTCCCGGACCAGGGCTCGAACCCGTGTCCCCTGCATTGGCAGGTGGATTCTTAACCACTGCACCACCAGGGAAGCCCCCTAAATGTAATTTAAAATCCAGCTCTTCGGGCCTCCCTGGTGGCGCAAGTGGTTGAGAGTCCGCCTGCCGATGCAGGGGATACGGGTTCGTGCCCCGGTCTGGGAGGATCCCATATGCCGCGGAGCGGCTGGGCCCGTGAGCCATGGCCGCTGAGCCTGCGCGTCCGGAGCCTGCACGTCCGGAGCCTGTGCTCCGCAATGGGGGAGGCCACAACAGTGAGAGGCCCGCATACCGCAAAAAAAAAAAAAAAAAAAAAAAAAATCCAGCTCTTCATCACATGAATTATACATTTCAAGCGTTCAATAGCCACATGTGACTACTGGCTACCACGTTTGAGTCTACTAATAAAGAACATTTCTGTCACTGCAGACAGTTCCACTGACTAGCACTGCGGAGATAAACAGGACTAATTCTATCTTGCCTTAAATCTGTTTACCTTGGACACCTCCAAGAAATTCAAGCTTCCCATAGCTTCTCTTATCACCTAGATTCTCATCCCACAACTCTAATCTGTCATCTGGGGGCACTTTTCTAATATGACTCAGTCTACCACTCCTGCTCTCAAAATGGCTCTGCCCTCTGGAATTAGGGTCAGTGATCAAAAAAGTCCTCGACATTCTTAACCCTCTCTGTGGAAGTTCTCTTCATCTTGCTCGAACTGAAAGATGGCTGTCCTCTGAGCGTACTGCTTCTCCTTGTACCTTCTCAGGTACTGGCTGTTTCTTCTTCCTTACAACACAATACCACTGACCTGGAGGTGGGGTAAATATCCTCTTACTCTTTGTTGTTGCTTCCAGACTACTGGAAAACCTGGTTTGAAGCACAAACCATTCTGCTGCGCCTGCCACTCCACCTTGAAGAAGTCGTCTACTATCCTCCTGGTCACCCACCCCACCCCCCTTTCCTGGCCATTCGTTGAAAATTTTAACATATCACTTGCTGTCTTTCTTTTTGCCAGTCTTGCCATCATTCTTGGTGATTTCAATATGTACATATTAGACTGAAGAATATGAAAGTTGCAGTTTCTGTAGTTCAACCTAAGCTGTGATTCATTCAGTATCTGTCCTCTCACTTCCTTTACCTTTTTGCTATCAGCTCCCATGGATCATACCATCTCAGCCTTTCTCAAGTGGGATTTCTGAGAGAGAAGTAAGCCTAATGTCCTCAGGCATCCATTGTATATTAACCTCTGTCCTCTGCATCTAGAATAGTACCAACCAGTTATGTACCATCCTTGGGAGAAGGAAAACATTCGGTTCATTTTCTGTGTTCTGTGGTTCCAGCGAGGAACCCTGACTGAGCCTGTCAGTAATAATCATGCCACTTCCAAGATCACCACCACCTATCTTTTCCACCTCACTCCTTCTAATACCCTAACTCCAATAATCCTTCAGTCCCACTAGGATGTCTAATTCCAGGCTATCACCTTTTCACTGTCCATCATCCTGTCATGTCCTCACTTTCCTTCTTACCTTAGATCTCATGGTTATTCTACCAACCATTACCCTGAATATTTTCTCAACTTATTTCTAATTTCTATTGTACTCCCTAGCAAAACCCAATTTTGGTTAAATCCAATTCTCCACCTATTATGTGTCCCTACCTAAGCAGCCAATAGTGCTGACAGTGCTCACAATATATTTAAGATCAAAAACCTCAAGCGGCTCCTCAATACAGCCTAGCAATCCTAGTATGTCTCCATAGTCAGTTTATTGTTCTACTCTCCCAGAGATTGTTTCACATCTTCTCTGCTATCTTCAAACTTTCAATATCCATCCTGACTCTGCCGTCACTATTCTTTTTTGTTTCAATATAATACCTTTATTGAGATAAAGTTACATATTATATAATTCACTGAATTACAGTTCATGGCTCTTAGTTTATTCTTAGTATATTCACAGAGTTGTGCAACTATCACCACTACCAATTTTATAACATTTTCATTAACTAAAAGAGAAACAGGTTCCCATTAGCAGTCATTCTCCTTTCCCCCTCCAGGATCCCAGCCCTAGGTAACCACTAATCTGCTTTCTGTCTCTATGTATTTGCCTATTCTGGGCGTGTCTTATAAATGGAATCATGCAATATGTGGGCTTCTGTGACTGACTTCTTTCACTTAACATGTTTTCATCTATATCGTAGCATGTAACAGTACTTCGTTCCTTTTTTTCTCATAGCAGCTGCACCATTTTACATTCCCACCAACAGTGTACCCGGGTTCCAATTTCTCCACATTTTTACCAACATTATTTTCATTTTTTAAATAGCCATTCTAGTGGGGATGAAGTAGTATCTCATAGTTTTGACTCACATTTCCTTAATGATTAACTGTGTTGATCATCTTTTCATGTGCTTGCTGGCAATTTGTATATATTCTTAGAGAAAATGTCTATGCAAGTGTTTTGTTTTAACTGAGTCCTTTTTGTTGTTGAGTGGTAAGAATTTTGTATATGTTCTGAAATCTAGACTTTTATCAGATATATGATTTATAAATATTTTCTCCCATTCTGTAGGTTTTCTTTTCACTTTCTTGATAGTGTTCTTTGATGCACAACAGTTTAAATTTTGATGGAGTCCAATTTATCTATTTTTTTCTTTTGTTGCTTGTGCTTTTGGTGTCATATCTAAGAATCCACTGCCAAATCTAAGGTCATGAAAATTTACCCCTAGGGACTTCCCTGGCGGTCCAGCAGTTAATACTCTCTGCTCCCAATGCAGGGGATGCAGGTTCGATCTCGGGTCAGAAAACTAAGATCCCACATGCCGCACGGTGTGGCCAAATAAATAAATAAAATTCACAAAGGAATTGTTAAAAAAAAAAATTACCCCTAAGAGAGTTTTATAGTTTTAGTACTTACATTTAGGTCTTCAATACATTTTTTGTATATGGTGTGAGGCAGGTGTTCAATTTCTTCTTTTGCATGTGGATATTAAGTGGTCCCAGCACCATTTCTTGAAAAGACATATTTTCCCCCACTGAACTGTAACTGCTAAGTGGGCTTAGGCAGAAACCTAAGTCAAAGTTGCCTTTATTCATCCTGACCCTCAGTCACAAAGTTTGAGTGATTCTTTCACCAGAAGATTCTCAAATCTGTCCACTCCTATGACACTGCTTCATTACTTGTCTCCTTATTTCTAATCTCAATCCCTCTAGTTTGTCTACCATACTGATCCAAAAATAACTTAGGCCCACCATTACCAGCTGGCAGTAGCCAGGAAGCCTTCCCTGATCCAAGAAGGCCCCAATCTCTACATCTGAACAGGACCCTACATGCATACATCACAGTATTTCTCACACAACATTTTAATTATTGCTTTACCTATTTATTTCCCCCAGCATACAGTTTCTTAATCACTTCAGTATTCCACATTCCTGGCATAAAACTGACACTTGATATAAATGTATATTTTTAAAATAATTTTTATTATTTTTAATTTATTTATTTTTGGCTGCGTTGGTCCTTCGTTGCTGCGTGTGGGCTTTCTCTAGTTGTGGCAAGTGGGGGCTTCCTTGCGGTGCATGGGTTTCTCGTTGTGGTGGCTTCTTCTGTTGCGGAGCATGGGCTCTAGGGCGCGTGGGCTTCAGTAGTTGTGGCGCACAGGCTCCACTTGTGGCTCATGGGCTCCAGAGCTCAGGCTCAGTAGTTATGGCACACAGGCTTAGTTGCTCCGCAGCATGTGGGATCTTCCCGGACCAGGGCTCAAACCCGTGTTCCCTGCACTGGCAGGCGGATTCCCAACCACTGAGCAACTAGGGTAGCCCTTAAATGTATATTTAATGAATCAATTTGTAGTTTCTTATTCACAAGTTGGGTGGAATCTTTTCTTGGCTTTAAGAACAATAGAATATTTTTGTAACTTAGATGAAAATGTCTCTTCAGCTTGATTTGAAATACTCTTGAAATAAAAAGACCCTATATGCCTCATTCAATAAACAAATTCTTATTCTCTCAGGTACTAGACTTAATAACCTTATTCTACTAGTGATAGCTTCTAACTAAAAAATCCTAATGACTATGTTGATACTTCCTAAGTATAAGCAACCCTAAAAAAGGCACGCATCACTAGGTCCAATAAACAGATGAACAATAAACAGATGAAGCTCAGAGGCTTCAATCCTGTAAATACCTGGGCTAAGATATGACTCCAAGTCTGTGAGACTCCAAAGCCAGTACCACAACACCAAACTGCCCTCTTTGTTGCAGAGAAGCCACACAAGCGCCCTGTCCCTACTCAAGTTGTAGCAATTTCCTTTCAAGTTTAGAGATAACCTTGCTTTCTCAAGAAGGTACACTTGAATGTTGAGCTCCTGACCTTAGTCTTTACTGCTGCTGTAGCTGACCCCTGCATTTGAAGTGTTAGCCTGGTTTCCTCAACACTTTTCCATAGAAGACAAAAGTACTCATATAAAAATATGCTTGGGGCTTCCCTGGTGGCACAGTGGTTAAGAATCTGCCTGCCAATGCAGGGGAAACAGGTTCGAGCCCTGGTCCGGGAAGATCCCACATGCCGTGTAGCAACTAAGCCCATGCACCACAACTACTGAGCCCGCCTGCTGCAACTACTGAAGCCCACACGCCTAGAGCCCATGCTCCACAACAAGAGAAGCCACAGCAATAAGAAGCCCACTCACGGCAATGAAGAGCAGCTCCTGCTCGCCGCAACTAGAGAAAGCCCGTGCGCGGCAATGAAGACCCAACACAACGATAAATAAATAAATAAATTTTAAAAGAACAAACAGTGATGTATAACACAATAACTGAAATGGAAAATACACTAGAAGGAATCAATAGCAGAATAACTGAAACAGAAGAACAAATAAGTGAGCTGAAGATAGAATGGTAGAAATAACTGCCGAGGAGCAGAATAAAGAAAAAACAATGAAAAGGAATGAGGACAGTCTCAGAGACCTCTGGGACAACATTAAACACACCAACATTCGAACTATAGGGTCCCAGAAGCTGAAGAGAAAGAGAAAGGGTCTGAGAAAATATTTGAAGAGATTATAGTTGAAAACTTCCCTATCATGGGAAAAGAAATAGTCACCCAAGTCCAGGAAGTGCAGAAAGCCCCAAACAGGATAAACCCAAGGAGAAAAACACCAAGACACATATTAATCAAACAAAAATTAAGTTCAAAGAAAAAATATTAAAAGCAGCAAGGAAAAAGCTACAAAAAACATACAAGGAAATCACCATAAGGTTATCAGCTGATTTTCGGCAGAAACTCTGAGGGCCACAAGGGAGTGGCAGGATATATTTAAAGTGATGAAAGGAAAAAACCTACAACCAAATACCAACATTACTCTACCCAGCAAGGATCTCATTCAGATTTGATGGAGAAATAAAAAGCTTTACAGACAAGCAAAACCTAAGAGAATTCAGCAACACCAAATCAGCTTTACAACAAATGCTAAAGGAACTTCTCTAGGTGGGAAACACAAGAGAAGGAAAAGACCCACAAAAACAAACCCCAAACAATTAAGAAAATGGTAACAGAAACATACATCTAGATAATTATCTTGACTGTAAATGGATTAAATGCTCCAACCAAGACACAGGCTCGCTGAATGGACACAAAAGAGACCCACTTCAGACATAGGGACACATACAGACTGCAAGTGAAGGGATGGAAAAAGATATTCCATGCAAGTGGACATCAAAAGAAAGCTGGAATAGCAATACTCATACCAGATAAAATAGACTTTAAAATAAAGACTGTTACAAGAAATAAGGACAGCTCATGCAGCTCAATAGCAAAAAAACAAACAACCCAATCCAAAAATCGGCAGAAGACTTAAATAGGCATTTCTCCAAAGAAGATATACAGACTGCCAACAAACACATGAAAGAATGCTCAACATCATTAATCATTAGAGAAATGCAAATCAAAACTACAATGAGATATCATCTCACACCAGTCAGAATGGCCATCATCAAGAAATCTAGAAACAATAAATGCTGGAGAGGGTGTGGAGAAAAGGGAACACTCTTGCACTGCTGGTGGGAAGGTGAATTGGTACAGCCACTATGGAGAACAGTATGGAGGTTCCTTAAAAAACTAAAAATAGAACTACCATATGACCCAGCAATCCCACTACTGGGCATATACCCTGAGAAAACCATAATTCAAAAAGAGACATGTACCAAAATGTTCATTGCAGCTCTATTCACAATAGCCCGGAGATGGAAACAACCTAAGTGTCCATCATCGGATGAATGGATAAAGAAGATGTGGCACATATATACAATGGAATATTACTCAGCCATAAAAAGAGACGAAACTGAGCTATTTGTAATGAGGTGGATAGACCTAGAGTCTGTCATACAGAGTGAAGTAAGTCAGAAAGAGAAAGACAAATACCGTATGCTAACACATATATACGGAATTTTTAAAAAAAATGTCATGAAGAACCTAGGGGTAAAATGGGAATAAAGACACAGACCTACTTGAGAATGGACTTGAGGATATGGGGAGGGGGAAGGGTAAGCTGTGACAAAGCGAAAGAGAGGCATGGACATATATACACTACCAAACGTAAGGGAGATAGATAGTGGGAAGCAGCCGCAGAGCACAGGGAGATCAGCTCGGTGCTTTGTGACCGCCTGGAGGGGTGGGATGGGGAGGGTGGGAGGGAGGGAGATGCATGAGGGAAGGGATGGGGGAACAGATGTGTATGTATGACTGATTCACTTTGTTATAAAGCAGAAACTAATAAAAAAAAAAAAAAAGAAAGAAGGAAGGACACTACATAATGATCAAGGGATCAATCAGAAGAAGATGTAACAATTATAAAGATTTATGCACCCAACATAGGAGCACCTCAATACATAAGGCAGAAACTAACATCCATAAAAGGAGAAATCAATAGTAACACAATAATAGTGGGGGACTTTAACACCCCACTTACACCAATGGATAGATCACCCAGACAGAAAATAAATAAGGAAACATAAGCTTTAAATGACACAAGAGTCCAGATAGATTTAATTGATATTTATAGGACATTCTACCCGTAAACAGAAGAATGCACTTTTGTCTCAAGTGCACATGGAACATTCTCCAGGACAGATCACATCTTAAGTCACAAATGCAGCCTTGGAAAATTTAAGAAAACTGAAATTGTATCAAGCATCTTTTCCAACCACAAGGCTATGAGATTAGAAATCAATTATAGGAGGGCTTCCCTGGTGGCACAGTGGTTGGGAATCCACCTGCCAATGGAGGGGACACGGGTTCAAGCCCTGGTCCGGGAAGGTCCCACATGCTGCGGAGCAACTAAGCCTGTGTGCCACAACTACTAAGCCTGCACTCTAGGGCCTGCATGCCACAACTACTGAAGCCTGTGTGCCTAGAGCCCATGCACCGCAACAAGAGAAGCCACCACAGTGAGAAGCCTGTGCACCACAAACAAGAGTAGGCCCCTGCTCACGGCAACTAAAGAAAGCCCGCACACAGCAACAAAGACTCAATACAGCCAAATATAAGTAAATTAAAATAAATAAGTTTAAAAGAAGGGCTTCCCTGGTGGCGCAGTGGTTGGGAGTCCACCTGCCGATGCAGGGGATGCGGGTTCGTGCCCCAGTCCTGGAGGATCCCACGTGCCGCGGAGTGGCTGGGCCTGTGAGCCATGGCCGCCAAGCCTGCGCGTCTGGAGCCTGTGCTCCGCAGCGGGAGAGGTCACAATGGTGAGAGGTCCGCGTACCGCAAAAAAAAAAAAATCACAATACCAAGGGCATTTAAAAGAAAAATCAATTACAGGAAAAACACTATAAAAAACACAAACACATGGAGGCTAAACAATACACTAATAAACAACCAAGGTATCACTGAAGAAATCAAAGAGGAAATAAAAAAACACATAGAAACAAATGACAACCCTAAACCTATGGGACACAGCAAAAGCAGTTCTAAGAGGAAAGTTTATAGCAATTCAATCTCACCTCAAGAAACAAGAAAAATCTCAAATAAACAATCTAACCGTATACCTAAAGCAACTAGAGAAAGAAGAGCAAAAAACCCCAAAGTTAGTAGAAGGAAAGAAATCATAAAGGTCAGAGCAGAAATAAATAAAATAGAAATGAAGAAAACAATAGCAAAGATCAATAAAATTGGTTCTTTGAGAAGATAAAATTGATAAACCTTTAGCCAGACTCATCAAGAAAAAAGGGAGAGGACTCAAATCAATAAAATTAGAAATGAAAAAGGAGACGTTACAACTGATACCGCAGAAGTACAAAGGAT
Organism: Mesoplodon densirostris; assembly: GCF_025265405.1. Taxonomy (NCBI): domain Eukaryota; kingdom Metazoa; phylum Chordata; class Mammalia; order Artiodactyla; family Ziphiidae; genus Mesoplodon; species Mesoplodon densirostris. The sequence goes on from NC_082663.1 coordinate 154,226,327, forward strand.
CATAAGAGACTATTACAAGCAACTATATGCCAATAAAAATGGACAACCTGGAAGAAACAGACACATTCTTGGAAAGGTACAACTTTCCAAGACTTAACCAGGAAGAATTAGAAAATATAAACAGAGCAATCACAAGTAATGAAATTGAAACTGTAATTAAAAATTTTCCAGCAAACAAAAGTCCAGGAGCAGATGGCTTCACAGGCAAATTCTATCAAACATTTAGAGAAGAGCTAACACCTATCCTTCTCAAACTCTTCCAAAAAAACTGCAGAGGGAGGAACACTCCCAAACACATTCTACGAGGCCACCATCACCCTGAACCAAAACCAGACAAAGATATCACAAGAAAATTACAGACCAGTATCACTGATAAACACAGATGCAAAAATCCTAAACAAAATATTAGCAAACAGAATCCAACAGCACATTAAAAGGATCATACACCATGATCAAGTGGGGTTCACCCCAGGAATAAAAGGATTCTTCAATATACACAAATCAATCAGTGTGATAAACCATATTAACGAATTGAAGGAGAAAGCCCATATGATCACCCCAACAGATGCAGAAAAAGCTTCTGACAAAATTCAATACCCATTTATGATAAAAACTCTCCAGAAAGTGGGCACAGAGAGAAGCTACCTCAACATAATAAAAGCCATATACGACGAACACATAGCAAACATCATTCTCAATGTTGAAAAACTGAAAGCATTTCCTCTAAGATGAGGAACAAGACAAGGATGTCCACTCTCACCACATTATTCAACATAGTATTGGGAGTCCTAGCCAAGGCAATCAGAGGAGAAAAAGAAATAAAAAGAATCCAAATTGGAAAAGAAGTAAAACTGTCGATGTCTGCAGATGACATGATACTATACTGAAAATCCTAAAGATGCCACCAGAAAACTACCAAATCACTGAATTTGGTAAAGTTGTAGGATACAAAATTAATGCACTGAAATCTCTTGCATTCCTGTACACTAACAATGAAGGAATCAGAAGGAGAAATTAAGGAAACAATCCCATTTACCAATGCAATAAAAAGAATAAAAAAGAATAAAACACCTAGGAATAAACCCACCTAAGGAGGCAAAAGACCTATACTCAGAAAACTATGAAACACTGATAAAAGAAATCAAAGATGACACAAACAGATGGAGAGATATACCATGTTCTTGGATTGGAAGAATCAATATTGTGAAAATGACTATACTACCCAAAGCAATCTACAGATTCAATGCAATCCCCATCAAATTACCAATGGCATTTTTCACAGAATTAGAACAAAAAATTTTACAATTTGTATGGAAACACAGAAGGCCCTGAATAGCCAAAGCAATCTTGAGAAAGAAAAACAGAGCTGGAGGAATCAGGCTCCCCGACTTCAGACTATACTACAAAGCTACAGTAATCAAGACACTATGGTACTAGCACAAAAACAGAAATATAGATCAATGGTACAGGATAGAAAGCCCAGAGATAAACCTACAGACCTATGGTCACTAAATCTATGAGAAAGGAGGAAAGAATATACAGTGGAGGGACTTCCCTAGTGGGGCAGTGGTTAAGAATCCACCTGTGAATGCAGGGGACACGGGTGTGATCCCTGGTCTAGGAAGATCCCACATGCCGTGGAGCAACTAAGCCTGTGAGCCACAACTACTGAGCCTGTGCTCTAGAGCCTGTGAACCACAACTAATTAGCCCGTGAGCCACAACTACCAAAGCCCACACGCCTAGAGCCTGTGCTCCACAACAAGAGATGACACCACGATAAGAAGCCCGCGCACAGCAATGAAGAGTAGAGAAAGCCCACGGGCAGCAACAAAGACCCAACGCACCAAAAATAAATAAATAAATGAACGAATTTTTTAAAAATATTTTTTAAAAAAAGAATATACAGTGGAGAAAAGACAGTCTCTTCAATAAGTGGTGTTGGGAAAAGTGGACAGCTACATGCAAAAGAATGAAATTAGAACACACTCTAACACCATACAGAAAAGTAAACTCAAAATGGACTGAAGACCTAAATGCAAGCCCAGACACTATAAAACTCTTAGAGGAAAACATATAAGAAACACTCTTTGACATAAATCACAAGATCTTTTTTGACCCACCTCCTAGAGTAATGAAAATAAAAACAAAAATAAACAAATGGGACCTAATTAAACTTAAAAGCTTTTGCACAGCAAAGGAAACCATGAACAAGACAAAAAAGACAACCCTCAGAATGGGAGAAAATATTTGCAAACGAAGCAATGGACAAAGGATTAATCTCCAAGCTATACAAACAGCTCATGCAGCTCAATATCAAAAAAAAGCAAAGAACCCAGTCAAAAAATAGGCAGAAGACCTAAATAGACATTTCTCCAAAGAAGACATACAGGTGGCCAACAAATACATGAAAAGATGTTCAACATCCTTAATTATTAGAGAAATGCAAATCAAAACCTCAATGAGGTATCACTTCACACCGGTCAGAATGGCCATCAACAGAAAATCTACAAACAATAAATACTGGAGAGGGTGTGGAGAAAAGGCAACCCTCTTACGCTGTTGGTGGGAATGTAAAACTGATACAGCCACTATGAAGAGCAGTACGGAAGTTCCTTAAAAAACTAAAAACAGAACTACCATATAACCCAGCAATCCCACTCCTGGGCATATACCCTCAGAAAACCGTAATTCAAAGAGACACCTGTAGGGGCTTCCCTGGTGGTGCAGTGGTTAAGAATCTGCCTGCTAATTGGGCTTCCCTGGTGGCACAGTGGTTGAGAGGCCTCCTGCCGATGCAGGGGACATGGGTTCGTGCCCCGGTCCAGGAGGATCCCACATGCTGCGGAGCGGCTGGGCCCGTGGGCCATGGCCGCTGAGCCTGCGCATTTGGAGCCTGTGCTCCGCAACGGGAGAGGCCACAACAGTGAGAGGCCCACGTACCGCAAAAAAAAAAAAAAAAAAAAAGAATCTGCCTGCCAATGCAGGGGACACGGGTTTGAGTCCTGGTCTGGGAAGATCCCACATGCCACAGAGCAACTAAGCCTGTGTGCCACAACTACTGAGCCTGTGCTCTAGAGCCCGTGCTCTAGAGCCCATGAGCCACAACTACTGAGCCCGCGTGCCTAGAGCCTGTGCTCCACAACAAGAGAAGCCACCACAACGAGAAGTCCACGCACTGCAACGAAGAGTAGCCCCCACTCGCTGCAACTAGAGAAAACCTGCATGCAGCAACGAAGACCCAAACACAGCCAAATATATATAAAAAAAAGACACATGTACCCCCATGTTCACTGCAGCACTATTTACAACAGCCAGGATATGGAACAAACCTAAATGTCCATCAACAGATGAACAGATAAAGAAGATGTGGTACATATATACAATGGAATGTTACTCAGCCATAAAAAGGAATGAAATTGGGTCATTTGTAGAGATATGGATGGACCTAGAGTCTGTCATACAGAGTGAAGTTAAGTCAGAAAGAGAAAAACAAATATCATATATTAATGCATATATGTGGAATCTAGAAAAATAGTGCAGATGAACCTATTTTCAGGGCAGGAATAGAGACGCAGACGTAGAGAACGGATGTGTGGACACGGGGTTGGAGGGAAGGGGAGGGTGGGATGAATTGGGAGATTAGGTTTGACATAAATACACTACCACGTGTAAAATAGATAGCTAGTGGGAACCTGTGTTATAGCGCAGGGAGCTCAGCTCAGTGCTGTATGATGACCTAGATGGGTGGGATTGAGGCGGGGTGGGTGGGAGAGAGGTTCAAAAGGGAGGGGATATATGTATACATATAGCTGATTCACTTCATTGTACAGCAGAAACGAAGACAACACTGTAAAGCAATTATACACCAAAAAAAAAAAAAAAAAAAGAACAGAAGACCGTGCTAAAGACAGAACAGGGATATAATCAGCAAAATTCAGGAGGGAAATTCTGAAAGACAAAAAACTAATCTTTTAACAAATAAACTATAAAGAAAACAAAGAGAGGAGGATAACAGATTAAAAGAAACTTTAAAGACTTCAACCAGATGTAACACATGAACCTTGTTTGGACCCTGATTTGAACAAACCATTAAAAAAGAAATTATGATATGACTGGGGAAAGAGAAATGCTGACTAGTGTGACAATGGTATTGTGGCTGTATTTTTTTAAAAATAGTCCTTATCTTTTAATATTACAATATTTAATAATATGCCTGAAAATTGCTTCAAAAAATTTAGTGGGAGGTGGATGTGAGGAATGTTATACATAAAAAAAGATTGGTCATATGTTGGTAACTGCTGAAGCTGGAAAACAGGTTCATAGGGATTCACTATACTGTTAAACAATAAAAATTAAAAAGTCTCAAAATAAACCTGCTGTTCAAAGCTAATTACAGGCAACATCACAGATATTGTGGGTTCAGTTCCAAACAAGTGCAATGAAGCAAATATCATGATAAAGTGAGCCACACAAATTTTCTGGTTTCCCAATGCATATGAAGGTTATATCTACACTATACTGTAATCTTTTTTTTAAAATTTATGTTGGTGTATAGTTGATTTACAGTGTTGTGTTAGTTTCAGGTGTATAGCAAAGTGAATCAGTTATACATATATGCACTCTTTTTTTAGATTCTTTTCCCATATAGGCCATTACAGAGTACTGAGTAGAGTTCCCTGTGCTATACAGTAGGTTCTTAGTATACTATAGTCTTTTAAGCATGCAACAGCATTATGTCTAAAAAAAAAAAGTACATACCTTAATTAAAAATACTTTAGGGGCCTCCCTGGTGGCGCAAGTGGTTGAGAGTCCGCCTGCCGATGCAGGGGATACGGGTTCGTGCCCCGGTCTGGGAGGATCCCATATGCCACGGAGCGGCTGGGCCCGTGAGCCATGGCCGCTGAGCCTGCGCGTCCGGAGCCTGCGCGTCCGGAGCCTGTGCTCCGCAACGGGGGAGGCCACAGCAGTGAGAGGCCCGCATACCGCAAAAAAAAAAAAAAAAAAAAAACTTTATTGCTGAAAAATGCTAACCATCATCTGAGTCTTCAGTGAGTTATAGTAGTAACATCAAAGATCACTGATCACAGATCACCATAACAAATACAAGAATGAAAAACTTTGAAATATTGCCAAGAATTACCAAAATGTGAAACAGAGACATGAAGTGAGCAAAGGCTGTTGGAAAAATGGTGCTGATAGACTTGCTCGACAAAGGATTACCACACATATTTAATTTGTAAAAAAACACAATAAAACATATATAATGAAACAAGGTATGCATGTAAATAAAACCAAAAAAGTAAGGAAAAGATACACATCAAACTGTTAACAGTGGCTTGAACTGGACCAAATCATGGGTGAGTTTTTTCTGAGTAAAATTTTCCAATGTTAGAAACCGATGTTACTTCAATTAAAAAATTTTTTTCCCACTTAAATCTTCTATAATGAAGATGTACTGCTTAAAAAAAATTGTTAGAAGGCAAAATAGCATAATGATTAAGAGTGGAACCTGTGGATAAATGGTAAAATTCCAGGACTGAAGCAGGAAAAGTCACAGCAACCTCACAATTTCTTGTACTAAAAAGTAAGGAAGTGTTCAAAAAACTGATGGGCACATGACAAAAAGTTACAGAAGACACCTGAAGGGACTTTCACCGGTCAAATTTGGAACAATTTGGACAAAAAAATGACTACTAGAAAGAATGAATTATGACACATTAAATTTAAAAAAATGAATCCATACCACATTAAAAAAAAATAATGGGAAAGGGAAAAGTTGCTTTCTACAGAAGAATGTCAGCTAATTAATGCAGAAGAATGGCAGGAATACAAAAATCACCATTTACTATAATAACAATTAATTTAAGCAAGACTCACCAATGGACGCTAAAACCATGGGTGAATGCCTGTTTGGGAACAGGATGTTCATACAGCCTTAAAGTATTACCCCACAGATGACATACTGATTACAAAGAGGAAAGGTACATTTGCAGAAGGAAATCTGGTAGACATTACCTTAGAGAGAGGATCAAATTTAACAACCCCAATAGCACAAACTGATATCATTAGCCCCCTGATGTGATGTGTTACAGATTGAATATTTGTGTTCTCCCAACACTCATATGTTGAAATCCTAACCTCCAGTGTGATGGTATTAGAATATGGGCCTTTGGGTAGTGATTAGGTCGAGAGGGTCTGCCTTCATGAATGGGATTAGTGCCATTATAAGGGACTGAAGAGGCCAGAGCTCTCTCCTTCCACTACATGACGACACAGCAAGATGTCAGAAGTCTGCAACCCAGAAGAGGGCCATCACCAGAACCCAACCATGCTGGCATCCTGATCACAGACTTCCAGACTCCAAAACTGTGAGAAATAAATTTCCATTGTTTATAAGCCACTCAATCTATGGTACTTCATTAGAGCAGTCGAAACTGACAAAGGCATGATGCATTTAGAAGAATACAACACTCTCTTTGTTATTATTTCCTGCCAAAAATGTTCTGACCTAAATCTAATCATAAGAAAACATCAGACAAATCCAAAGTGACTAATATTCTAGGAGGAAAAACCCCATATTCTGTGAAAAAACTCTGCCCAGGTCTCTGGCTGACTCCAGAACCACTCTTGCACTAGACAGACTCCAGTTAAAGATAAAGAACCAAACTGAGATATGAACTGCTTCCCTAAACAAGAATGTATAGTTTGATTCCAACCCAGTTAACTGTCTGATGAAACAAAATAGAATATTTTTCTGAGGAATAAAACACACACTAGAATATCCACAATATAACATTCACAATGTCCAGGATACAATCCAAAATTACTTAACATACAAAGAGAATGAGGAAAATGTGACCTGTTTTCAATTTATAGGGGTACAACAATTTGAATGACTGCAGATTTCTTATGAGAAACTATGGAGGTCAGAAGGTAGTGGAACAAAATCTTTAAATTGCTAAAAGGGAAAAACCTATCAACCCAAAATTCTATATTCAGTGAAAATATCCTTCAAGAATGATGATGAGGTACTCAATACATGTTTGTTGGATTGAGTGTTTTGGAATTAAATTGCATAGAATCCAATTAATGATATTTGAACAGAACAGTGCACAATGAACAGGATTTCAGAAATGCAGATGGAGACTAAATGGATGTCAGAGGTGTAGTTTTTGAAAGAAATACAGCAGCATTTGATAATTCAGAAGATATTGATCCTAAGAAGTTCAACTTGAATGACTGACAAAACCAATATAATATTAACAGAACTGAGAAAATCAGAAAGAAGAGCTAGATAAGGAGGTAAAAGATGAATTCTGATCTGACTGGTTCTCTTTGAAAACCAAGCTCAGCAATTAACTTTTGGGAAAAAGTCACATTTTTTATTTCATACTAGTTATAAAATAGCATTTGCTTAATTCATTTATCTTAACCATGCAATGGTTAAGGCAAAGATTAAGAAATAAGTGAAAGATTTAAAAACCAGACACAATAAAGATGTTAAATAACAAAAATTAAAAAATAAAATAAACAAATAAAATTTGTATATAAACTTAAAAAAAAGAATGATGATGAAATCAAGACATTTTTCAGATAATAAAATTATTAAGGAAGTTTGTTACCAGCAGACTCACCCTGTAAGAAATGCTAAAGGCAATTCTTCAGGCTGAAGGGGATGACACTACACAGACTCAGATCATCAGGAAGAACTGAAGAGTATCAAAAATGGTAAATATCTAGTACAGAACATTTTCCTCTTAATTTCTTTACAATCCACAGCAACTATTTAAAGCAAAACTATAACACTGTTTTATGGGATTTATAATATACATAGATGTACATGTGACATATGACAACTATAGCATAAAAGAAAGGGGAAGGTAGTAAATGTACCTATACATTGTAAGATTTCTATACTTTTCATAAAGTGGTATTAACTCTAAGTAGACCTTGCCCCAATGGTAGCCACTAAAAATAGAAAGAAGTATAGCTTCAAAAAATAAAGGGCAAAAAAGGCAATTCTACAGCATATTCAAATAATCAAAATAAGTCAGAAAAGAAAAAGCAAGACAAAAACAAAAGGGACAAAAATTTAAAAATTAAATGGTAGACCTAAACCCAATCACATCAATAATTAAATGATTAAATTTTCCAATTAAAAATTAGAGATTGTCAGAATGGGTAAAAAGCATGACTCAACAGTATGCTGTCTACAAGACACACACTTCAAAATAAAAACACAAACCTGGGGCTTCCCTGGTGGCGCAGTGGTTGGGAGTCCGTCTGCCAATGCAGGGGACACGGGTTCGAGCCCTGGTCCGGGAGGATCCCACATGCTGCGGAGTGGCTAAGCCTGTGCGCCACGACTACTGAGCCTGTGCTCTAGAGTCCGCAAGCCACAACTACTGAAGACCGCATGCCTAGAGCCCGTGTTCTGTAACAAGAGAGGCCACCGCAATGAGAAGCCCGCGCACCGCACTGAAGAGTAGCCCCCACTAGCCGCAGCTGGAGAGAGCCCACGTGCAGCAACAAAGACACGATGTGGCCAAAAATAAATAAATAAATTTAAAAATCAAAACAAAACAAAAAAACACAAATATGTTAAAAGTGAATGTATGGGGCTTCCCTGGTGGCGCAGTGGTTGAGAGTCCGCCTGCCAATGCAGGGGATGCGTGTTCGTGCCCCGGTCTGGGAAGATCCCACATGCCACAGAGCGGCTAGGCCCGTGAGCCATGGCCACTGAGCCTGCACGTCTGGAGCCTGTGCTCCGCAACGGGAGAGGCCACAACAGTGAGAGGCCCGCGTACCGCAAAAAAAAAAAAAAAAAAAAAAAAAAAGTGAATGTATGGAAAAAGATATACCAAACAAGCAAGTAGGCATAAAGAGCTGAAAGGGCTAGAACTAGGTCTAGTTGTTCTATCAGATAAAATACACTTCAAGAAAAAGAATATTACCAGAAACAAAGTTGGAAACTAAACAACATACTTACACATTGGCTCTAAAATTTATATGGAAATGCAAAAGACTAGAACATCCACAGTAATCTTTAAAAAGGACAAAGCGAACTTTTGCTACCTGACATCAAGACTTTCTATGAAGCTACTGTAATCAAGATATTTGGGGTACTGGCATAAGGATAAATAAATAGATCAACGAACCATAATAGACAACCCAAACACAAGTCCTCACTTACATAGTCATTTGATTTTCTAAAAAAGCACCAAACAATCCAATGAGAAAGGGAAGTCTTTTCAACAAACAATGCTGGAATAACTAGATAACCATATGGAAGAAATAAACCTCAACCCTTACCTCACACCATATACAAAAATCAATTCAAGACATATCATAAACCTGAACAGGAAACAATAATAAAAGAAAAAAATCAATAAATTAGACTTCATCTTAAAAATTAAAACTGCTCATTCACGACACACACCTATAAGAAAATGAACAGGCAAGTCACAGACTAGAAGAAAATATCTGTACAACATACTATTTGACAAATGACTGGTATTTAGGACATATGGAAAACTCCTATCTGGATAATAAAAGTCAAACAACCCAATTTACTAGCTTAGTGATTTTGACAAAGTCACTTACTTCTCCCTGGGGATGATATACTCTAAATTGCAAGGCTGCTGCAAAGATCAGGTGAGATAAGGATAAGTAGGTAAGTACACAGGGCCTAGCACAAAGCAGTAGTAATAGCAGTCATTGTTATGGGCTGACCACCTGTTTTTATAAATAAATTTTTACTGGAACAAAGCCATCTCATTCACTTACATATTGTCTATGGCTGCTTTTGTATTATAACAGCCCAGTAGCTGTGACAGGGACCCTAAGGCCTGCAAAGCCTAAAATATTTACTAGCTGCCTCTTTAAAAAAAGCCTGTCACCTTTTGCTTTAAAGGAGTACATTTTTGAAGGACCTACCTGCATAGCACTATGTTAAGATGCTATGGAGAGAATAAAAACAACTGTGACACAGTTACTGTTACTGAGCTTATAGGTATTAATCATGAATGTTTCAGTCTTAAAAAGGAACACTTGGAACTTCCCTGGTGGTCCAGTGGTTAAGACACTGTGCTTCCACTGCAGGGGGCACAGGTTCGATCCCTGATTGGGAACTAAGATTCCCACATGCCGCACAGTGCAGCCAAAAAATACGGGGGAAAAAAAAAAAAAGGAACACTTTTGGGTTTGACTCTCCTATAATTAAGAGAGCCTGAGATATTAGCATTAAAAATGCTCTGCAATGTGTGAACCTTGTTTGGATCCTGACTGTAACAAACCAACTGTAAAAACCAATTATGAGACTCAAGGAGATTTACAAAGACCAGATATTTGATGATATTAATTTTTTCAGTATGATAGTATTATAGTTAGGGTTTTATTAAAAAAGAGACCTTATCTTTCAGGGATACCGAGGAAAATAATGAAATGGTATCTAGGATCTGATTTGAAATAATCCAGGTAGTGGGAGTTATGAATGGAATACAGATGAAACAACAGTGACCATGAGTTGATAACTGGGTGGCACATGGGGGTTTCAAGGCACTAATATTCCTTCAATTTTTATGTCTGAAATGTTCTTGTAATTAAAATAAAATAAACTCACACAAAGTCCTTTTGCAAGACAATAATCAAAGTTAAATTGGCCATTGTCTTTTGAAGAAACTGGTATGAAAGACAGGTGGCACAGATAAAAGGACCTGGAAAAAGCCCCAAGAGGCTTCTAAAGACTATTAATGACAATCAAATCCAGTGGTCACATATTATCATCACAGCCGAAATTAAGATAATACTCAATGAGTTCCATATGCAGAAAAAAACTGAATTTCTCTGAATTTTACTAGTTGCTGCTTTATCAAAGTTCCTATGAAAGTGAAATGGATGCCAGTGGAGCATAACGGAAACATGCAAGCTCTTTAAAATGTTTTATAGTATGTACAAAAGAATATATATGCAAATCAATCATCCAACTTAAAAAGTAGACTATTACCAAAACTGAGTAGCTAACTGTGCTTCTTCCTGATCCCATCCTCTGCCTCCACCCACCCCCACCAAGAAGCTTTTATTCTCAAAATTATCATTACTTTATTATATAAAACTACAGTTTTACTACAAATTCTTAAAATAATACATTAACTACCATATTGGTATTCAGTATTCTGAAACTTTTTTTTAAATCTCAATATTTCATGGATGATTCTTTGGAGTACAAGCTTTTGAATTAAAGCTGGTTGTGTAGCTGGTTGTGAGTTCTTGCCACTTATTAGGTATGTGATCTTGGGGAAATTATTTTCCCATCAAGCCTCAGCTTCCTACTTCAAAAGACTGTTGTGAGAATTAAAACAGAATATACAAAAAGTACAGTTCCTGGTATATAGCAGGTGCTCATAAATGGTAGCTATACTAGGTACGATTTATAAAGATTTGGTCAATTAAATCCTTTTAATTAATGGGGAAAAAATCCATCTTGCTATCAAGTGCTTCCTTTATATTAGGCCATTAGAAAACTCCTTAGTAACAAATCTGTGAATGGTCAGTCTCCACAGCCACCACCAGAAGTAATTCTCATCATCTTCTGATCCTTTGACTTTGCACACATGTTTTCATAGAGATGACTTGTGTCGGTCACATCAACTCTTGTTCACCAGGAAACAGTGTGAATCCATCAAACTGTTTTCTTCTAGGTAACTGAAAAGCTGACAAGGTCAATTCTGATGAGATCAGATTTCATGTCTGCATTCAGGGGTGAAGGATTATTAGTACTCTGCCTTCCTAAAACTGACTGAGGCTTATATAGTCTCCTCATACTTTCCCCTACTGTGTGTGTCCCCATCTCTGCACATGGGAAGGCAGACAGAACACAGCAATGAAGAAAAATGACTGACTCTGGAGTCAGGCAGACTTGGGCTTGGGCCCTGGCTCTGCTGCTTAACTATCTGATGCTGACCAAGTACTAAACCTCTCTGATGCCAGATTCTCCATGGATAAAATGGAGATAACAATAACACTTATCCTCTAAGATACTTATAGTCCTGACTGTGGCTCTGTGATAGTTATAATGGAGATGACTGATTTAATATTAATTCCTTGAACTTTCGTCTTTCTTAAAATGCTCTAGATGCCTGGATTGAAACGTGACTAAATCATGAAGTGACAGAACTTCTCTTAAGTAGTTTTTAGCTGTTAATATTCCTTCAACACATAATGCTTTGGTTATTATTCCGGTGTTAATAAGAGCTATTTTATTTTTTCAAGGAAGGAATAAGCACACCTAGCAGGAAAAAAACCTGCTAAAAGAAATCCCGAGGCCTGGCTCTTTAGCAGCAAGGCATAATGATTAGGGGTAAGTAAAACAAAGTCAAGGTTAAGAGGAACAAAATGGGAAGAGTGAAGACACTGAGGACTCAAGTAGACATGGATTGCAGTCAGACTGCCATTTTCACATGCCATATCATACAGTAACCTTATTAATGCAACATAGTGGAGTTAATACAAGGAAATGTTCCACAGAAAGGCTAACAAAAATTATCAGAAGACAACTCAGAGGACAGGGGTGGAGGCATGGGACAGGACCACACAGTTCTGCTACATTATTAATACAAGAGGAGAGAGTTACAAGCAGTGGAACATCACAAGTCTGGAGTGGAGGTACTTGGTCTAAGGGTTCATCCAGTGGCTAAGAGTTATGATATATTTCTATGTCAGTAGGCATTCAAATAATATGATGGCCTCTACAGAAACACCAAACAGTCTGGGGTCAAGTCTATCAAAGAAGAATCCACTTTATTTTTTTATTTTTTATTTTTTTTAGGTATGCGGGCCTCTCACTGCTGTGGCCTCCCCCGTTGCGGAGCACAGGCTCCAGCCGCGCAGGCTCCGGACGCGCAGGCTCAGCGGCCATGGCTCACGGGCCCAGCCACTCCGCGGCATATGGGATCCTCCCAGACCGGGGCACGAACCCGTATCCCCTGCATCGGCAGGCGGACTCTCAACCACTTGCGCCACCAGGGAGGCCCAGAATCCACTTTAGATATACCACTTTGGGCATCCAGCTCCTGCTGACCCCTGTACCAGGCCACCACCTCTTCCCACCTCTTAGCTTCCTCCTCCCATTATCAACAGCAATGAATTCTTTATCCTTTCTCCTTGCTGCCCACCCACCCTCCTCTCCTCCCCAGTTCTGCATGGATTCCAATACATTTTTCCCCACATCAGTGCCACTGCTATTCACACTGATTAGACCCTTCTACAGGATCAGCACTGCTTCTGCTTTAAGAAATGAAAGCTTTGGCTGTTCAAACACAAGAATGGGCTTGCTGTGCCAGGCTGCATAAAACTGGAACCTTGGTAAGAACTGATGGGTGGGTGGAAAAAACCTGGAAAGCACCTTTGAAGCCTTTGAAGCAAAGGGAAAATATAATTTGTAAAGAACTTATATAAATTGATAAGAAAAATACTAAGAACCCAATAGATACTTGGGCAAGTTCAGAGAACAATTTCTCAGAAAAGAAGTACAAATTGGCTTTTTTAAAAAAGAAAAAAACTCAACTTTACTAGTCAAAGAAATATAAAATATAATGAAATATCACTGATTATCTATCAAATATACCGTGCTTTAAAAACAAAAAAAGAAAAAGTAATATTCCTCAGTATTTATAATGGTGTGGTGAAAGGAACACTCTCACGTGCTACCAGTGAGAATTTAAATGAGTATAACCTTTCCAGAAAGCAATCTTAAAACTTTATACATATAATCCAGTAATTTCACTTTTTGTAGTCTGGTTTGAAGAAAAAAATCAGAAATTCAGACAATTTATACCTTACAAGGCTTGTTGCTATTTTAGATGCATATCTTCAATAAAGGGGGGAAAAAGGGTTAAAAACCCATACCTGATACTAGGGGAACATTTAAATAAGAATCTGTCCTTTTTCTCACCAATCAGTAATAATCCCTTCCATCTCTGTGAGTGCTTAGTGCCTCTATTTTAGCACTATATTTTAGCACTAAATATGATTTGTATCATATTTAGTTGTTCCCAAGTCTGTTTGTCTCACTGGACTGTGAATTCCCTGAATACAAATTTGGGGTCCCATTCAGCTCTGTATCATATGCCTTATTACCTAGTGAGCACTCTCAGCACCTAACACAATACTTCATTAACAGCAGGACATGAAAATTTTTAAGTTGAATCACTGTAAGAAGCAAATTAATCAATGACTTCAAAGATGTTAAATTTTATACACATAAAGACATGAACACCAAGTTTATAACTGACCTAATTCTACTACAATTTGGAATAAACTCAATTCCATGAGATTATAGGAATGAGTTATTAGATTGCAGCAGTCACAATCTACAGCCATACCCCTTTATTCTTTGTTCTTCTTCCTGCCTGGAACACAGATGTAAGGTCTAGCGATGTTAACAGCCATCTTGGAACAATAAGTCAAGAAGCTACAAGTACAGGACTGTAGAGCCAAAAGAGAAAAGCTTAGGTTCTCATTACATCACTGAGCCACTGCCTCACTCCAGACATCTGGATATGTGAGAAAAAAAAACCTTACACGTTAAACCCATTTAATAATTAATTACATTAATTAAAACGGTGTTTTCTGTTATTAGGAATGATAGAATTTTCTGATAGATACTAATAGGGTTTTCCATTATTTGTTCTGACTTATAAATGATACATAACCATCCACTTGGTAAGAGTGACTAAAGCAGGGGTGGACACTTTAAAGACAATCAGAGTCTTTCTCTAGACTGACTTGTGGTCTCAGGAGAAAGAACTCCTTTCCGTTAAAGGCTAAAAGCCTATGGCTGCTGGCAGACACTTCGCTTGCCCCTTTAAAAAAAAAAAAAAAAAAAAAGCCTATCTATTGAATAGAGACAAATGGAGCCGAAAGATGGAGAGACACACCATCTCAGCTCCTAGATCCGGCTCTGCCTAAAGCCTATCCCAGGCTTCCCAGTTATTATGAAAACTAACCTCTCTTTTTTGCTTCAGATTGCTTGAATTGTTTTTCCAACACCTGCACCCAAAAGAGTCCTACCTTCTACTGGAGTAAACATATAAATAATTATTTTACAAGTTGAAAAAAACTTTGCCCTGTATTAACCCATATAACTCGTTATGTTTGTCGTTCTCCAATTGCCTACTATTTATTTTCATAATGCCCATACTACAACCACACTGAATGGCATGCTCTTTCTTGTAGACCCTTCATGTTTTTCTATTCATGTGAGTTTTGCCTACTGCTATTTTACATTAATGCCCTTCCTTCTAAATCTCTAATCACGTTTCTTCTGAAACACCACAGGCATTTATCTTTATGCCCCTTAGTAGTTTTGACCTTGCATTACAGTTATTCATGTGTATGTCTTATCTATCCAACTGCACTGTAATCTCACTTTGTTTGGATTTGTATATCTTCCCACAGGTCAGTCTGTCTCCATAATCCATGTTATTTCTGCTAAACCTATGCTACTTCCCAATTGTTAATACCTCAGTAGTTAGGTGTCAGTAGTGATATACTTAATCCTCCTGGGTACCACCACAAAAGCCACATTAATACAAGTGAGAAGACTGAATGGGGTACAAATTACATTCAGGTAGGCAAATACAGATATATAAAACAGAAAAAGTCAACTCTGTCTAATTTACGAAATTTGTTACTTAGAGATGACTGGGTCTTCTGATTTTTGCTGACTCACCCAAGTCAAGCTTATTCTAGGTCCCAGTCCTTCTCTGATAGCTCTCAGGCAAATCTCTATCAAGAGATTTGATACCTCTACCCACCTACTTACCCACCGTTATGTTTCCAAGAAACATCCATGGAGAGAAAATCCACTCCTGGCAATATCCACACCTCTGTATCTAGGCCCAAAGTGTATACAGTTAATGCCTTCAGCTTTCCTAACTCTCCTATGATCTATTTCTCACTAAACTTATTCTTAGCACTTTGACTCTAATGCCTTTCCTTGCCTGTCATCTTTCCCTTAGCTCTAGCTGGCTGGTGGCTTATCCTTTATGTATTGTATTAGCACACAGAAACACAGACTTCAAAAAGACTACACAGGCAAGAAAAATATTCAACAATAACAGTAGCTACCATTTATTGAATATCTAAAACAATCTAGACACAGTGCTGGGTGCTTTATCTCTGATTCCCATGACAATCCTAATGATGTTAGGCTAATTTTACAAATGAGGCACCTGATCCTCAAAGAGTAAGATAATTTGTCAAGCATTACCCAGCTGACAAGTATTACAGCTGAAATTTAAGTTCAGATCTACCTAGTTCCAAAGCCCAAGTTTCTCCCACTCTATCTTATTACCAAAAATAAAACGTTGGCTGTTCTCCCAGCTTCCACCCTTGTCACCCAACAATCTATTCACACAGCAGCCAGAGTGATCCCTTGTTCAAATATTACTTCATTTTTTGCTCAAACCCCTCCAATGTTTCCTCCTTTAAAAGCTAAAGTCCTCACTAATGGCCTAAGAGCCCTATGTGATCTGTCTACCTGTCCCCTCCCCAATTACCTCTCTGGTCTCATTGTTAATCTCTCCCTCACTTACTCTACTGCAGTTGCACTGGCTTCTCTGTCATTCCTCATATACACCAAGCCTGCTCACACCTCAGGGTCTTTGAACTTACTGTTCCCTCTGCCTGTAACATTCTCCTCTCCACTAGAAATTCTCTTAGCTTATTCCCTCACTTCCTTTAGGTCTCTGTTCAAATGTCACCTTCTCAATGGAAACTTCCACACCACCTATTTTAAACTGCCACCTCCTGACCTCAATACTCCCTATTCCCCTCTTCCTCTGATTTCTTTTTTTCCTCTAAAATACTTATCAACGTGACATATTATATGTTTACTTGTTTATTATAATAGTATCCCACTACTAGAATACAAGCTCTCTGAGAACACGGACTCTGTGTATTCTGTTCACTATATCTGGCATGTAGGAGGCATTTAATAAGTATTTACTGGATGAGTAAATGAAGACCTTTATTCTTCCTAGGTGTTTAAATGAAAATGGTCTCAAAGACATTTTCCAAAAAGCAAATATGCAAAGGCAACCTGCTTTTGTTCCAGTCTAGATTACTTTAGCAAATCATCTCCCTTCAAACAATGCCTTTAAAGGACACTCCCTCTAATTTTTCCACAGTTGTGAACAGATAGCCATGTCATTGAGCAACAAACTGAGCAGACTGAGCCAACTTAACCAGAGTGTAGTATTATAATAAAATAAAACTTACAGCAAAGTTAATCAGACACATTTAATGATATGCATAATTGTTATTGTGCTGCACGGTAACTAGGCATAAATGCTAGACACTTCATGTAAATGACTCTAATTACTATTTCTTTTACACAGCCAAACAAGCATGTCTAGGATCAGATTCAGAGGAAAACAGGAAGGAGGGGAAAGCTGAATACTTAGCCCTGGGAGGGAAGTCCTCCCTCTTATTCCATCCTCTTAGGCATTGGGCTAATGGTCTCCCAGCCTGGGTTATGTGTAACTCTTTCCCGTCCATTGTGGGAAAGGCTTCCTTTTACCAAAGATTAAAATATTAGGCTGTGGGGCTTCCCTGGTGGCGCAGTGGTTGAGAGTCCGCCTGCTGATGCAGGGGACACGGGCTCGTGCCCCGGTCCAGGAAGATCCCACGTGCCGCGGAGCAGCTGGGCCCGTGAGCCATGGCCGCTGAGCCTGCGCGTCCGGAGCCTGTGCTCCGCAACAGGAGAGGCACAACAGTGAGAGGCCCGTGTAATGCAAAAAAAAAAAAAAAAAAAAAAATTAGGCTGAAGACAGTGGACGGCCCTCTGTCTTCAGTCATAAAGCTGAGAGGACCCAGAACAATCACTACTATCCCTGGCAAGGAAGATGGGACAGGAAACTGGTGGAGAAACCAAATAAAGACAGCAAATTTACTGAAAACCCACTATATGCCAGGCACCCTAGTAGGTGTTTCACATAATTCATCTAACTATCAGTACTTCCCCCACCCCACCTAGAGCCCCAAGCTCTGTCTGCAGGAAAGTAGAGGAGTAAGCAGAGAGTGGGACAGTTCCAGTGAGGACTCCCTGCTCCAAACTTGTCCGTAAGGCCTAAAATGTCACATTCTCAGAAAGGGTAATTTAGGTAAGCTAACACTATTAGGAAGATTAAAAGGAAGCTGTCATTTAGTGGCTGTTTCCCTTGCTTCCTATCTTATCTAACCCATAAGAGGATAAAGGGCCCCCTACTTTCCTATGGGTTTGTCCAAACCTATCCAGCTCAGGCTAAGCCCACCCTTCTCTGGGGACAGCGACATGCAGGATCCCCAGGGATCAGGGATAGAACCCGTGCCCTCTGCAATGGAAGCACAGAGTCTTAACCACTGGACCACCAGGGAAGTCCCTGAACTAATTTTTAAAACAAATTTCCTCATAAAAAATAAAGTGTGACTGTCATTCAGGATACAGCAGACATCTTTGGATGGAGGTCTGAGACATCTGGATCAGGGCTACAAGACATACAGTGCCAAGAAAATAAGGACTTCCAATTATATCAGAAAACACACTTATATCTATAATATTTTAAAGAGTCCTCAAGACCCAGAGTGTAAATCCAACTGAGCAGCATCACACAGGATCACTGACACTTGGCCTAACGGATTAAAGAGAACTTGAAAGGCTTGTCCTGAATGGATAACAATGCAACTCTCAGTCTACTTTGCCCTCCTGGTGGTGTCAGCCTCTCAACAAGTTCAATGAGAAAAACCTGGTTCTGATGGTATAAGTCTGCATTAGGTTTCAGAAAACTCAGAAACAAGCCTGAATCAAGTATTTGGGGCTGTGAGTGACCCCACCGCACCCCTGTAAGGAAGAACAAGCTTAAAAGCAAATATCATATAGCTGAAAGATGTCTGACAGAGATGAATACCAAAGCTTCCTGTTTAAGCACAAACTATCAGCGTTCAGTCTGGGAGATATCAGTAGGAGCTACTCTATACTCCTCTTTACCTTTTGATTCTGACTGGAAGAAGGTCATCTATTCCTAGAGCTCAATGGGGATTCAGTTTCTCAAACTCATTTATTTCTGGACCTCAGTGCTGAGTGCATTGTTGACTCAGTAACTAATACCAGTTGGGTAAGGTGTCTGGTGATATAGACAAAATAGTCTCTCCCTTCTCTGGTCACCAAAGGCCCAGCCCTAGAATTCTTTCAGTCACTGGAACTCTCCACTAAAAATCAAACTAAAGAGCTATGTCAAGGTAAAACTGCATCTAAAATCCTAGACCTACAGTGCTCTTCTATTAAACGAGATGACCAGATTTAGGTCTTCAACTTTCATTGTATTTAAAAGACTACAATGCTATTCATAAAAACCCTTTAAAATGATGACAAAATCTTTGACCTAGTAATTCCACTACTGGGAATTCCACAGATCAAAGTTCTTAAGTACTTACTATGTGCTGAACACTTTACTTAAAATATCTCCTTCGACCTCACAAAAACCAAATAAGGTCATTTCTACTGTTTGACAGATGCATGAAGGGAAGCCTGGAAACTAGCGCAGGGTCACAGACTAGTAATTGACAGACGTGGGACTCAATCTCAGACTGACTGGACTCCAGAGCCCCATATTTTTTTACTATCACCCAAACTAAAAATACATCCTTAGAAAATAACCACAAAATACAGCAATAATTTTAGGCATAAAAAGCTCACTGTCATGTAACATGGCAACTTGAAGCATTCTAAACACACAATTAAATAAATGGAGGCAATCTGGATTACAGAATATTATACAAGCATTAAAAATATTTTTACACATAAGTTTTAGTGATATGGGGAAATTTTTATGCTCTAAGTAGAAAAAAACAAAACAGAATTTTACAAACAGTCAGATCTCAACTATGTAAAAAATATACCTGCACATAGAAAGATCTAAATTTACTGATAAATAAAAAAAGGCAAATTGCAGAATTACACACGTGTGGCATGGTCTCATTTATGTAAATAATTCCTGACTCGTTTCAAGTATTCAATAAATGTAAGCCATTATTATTATTCATACTACAATGAACAGGTACTACTTTACAATCAGAAAAATCAACAAATTTATTTAAATTATAAGTTTAGGTACTTCCTTATTTAATTAATAAGAAGTGTATGACTTCAGAAAAATTAAATAACATGTGCCTTTCTTTCCTGGAAATCTTAATGTATAAAACACCTCACAATAATACAATTTCAGATTAAATATCTCTAAGTTATGGGAACCAAGTAGCACTGAGAAAAATGTTGCAACACTTCTAATCATCTAAGTTATGGTTACATTCAACATGTTAGACCACAGAGTTGTGCAGATTCTATTATATTTAGAGTTTAAAGTCATAAACAGAAAGGCAAGATCAGGGGTGGTATTTCAAGGGCTGTGATGAACAAGCAGATTCTCTTGCCCAATATGTCACACTGCACCAAAACCAAGGCCTTTTGTGAACTCTTCGAGAGAGAACCAAAACCTCCAGGGTGATGCAGCAGAGACATGTAGGACATGAATGGAAATTAGTGATTTTTGTTGTTGTTGTTGTTTGCAGTACGCAGGCCTCTCACTGCTGTAGCCTCTCCCGCTGCGGAGCACAGGCTCCAGACGCGCAGGCTCAGCGGACATGGCCCACAGGCCCAGCCGCTCCGCAGCATGTGGGATCCTCCCGGACCGGGGCATGAACCCGCATCCCCTGCATCGGCAGGCGGACCCCCAACCACGGCACCACCAGGGAAGCCCGAAATTAGTGATATTTTTCAGCTGTTAACTATCTTTACGTAGAATTTACACACACACACAAGGGACTTATTTTGAATGAAAAACGGGCAACTCTAGAACTTAGTTCCTCTAGTTCCATAGGAGTTTCAATATTTGAATATATAAATTGAAATTCAAGGTCCATGGGATAACAATGATCTCTGGCCTGCCTATAGCAAAGAGTAAGTGTGAAACATTGAAAGATGAAAAGATTTTTCCCTTCCCCTTGTCCTGAGGTATGTGCAACAAAATAGTATAAAGTTATAACGAACGTGAAAAGCACTAGATAATTAGCTAGATTAAAAAAAAAAACCTTAACATTGAAGAAGAGTTGTCTGTTGCACTGTATCGTATAGGATTACAAAACCACCACACAGTTGAAGAAAGGAATATCTGGCTTTACCTGTATCTTGACCCATCAGTCCATTGCAGTACATGGCATGTCGCTCGATCTTTGTGGGTGGGAAGCCTTGGTCACATAGTGGGCAGGATACCTGGGTACTAGATGAGAAGGTAGTAGTATGTATTTCCTTCTCAGCTTCTTCCCTGTTATCAACCTGAAGAACCTGAAGAACAGGACAAATGGCAATTGTACTAGCTTTACTTTATAAAGTATCTTTTCCCAAAAAGAACTGCAAGACTCCATCCTATATTCCACTTACTTTCAATGAGGTGATACCAATCAGTTTGCCAAATTCAGGACAGCAGATTGGGAGATACACTAATATAGTTAATATTTATTATACTGAATAATACTTCTTCAGTGCCTGCCTACTATGTGCTAAGCACTGTGCATGTAATACTCATTTAAACCTCATGATAATCTTACAAAGGTACGAACACACTCTTTTTACACTTGAGAAAAGTGTTGTCCAAAAGAGTAAAGTAACTTGCCCAAAGTTACAGAATAAGTAAGTGGCAGAGCTGAAATTCAAACCAAGGACTATTTGGCTCCAAAACCTGACAGCATTCCTCTCTATCACACTGCAAGGAGCTGTCCTCGTTGGGTCAGTATGCTGTGTCTGCTGTGTTTCAGTTTGTATTATCAACAGCATCTTAAAGACACTTTTTCAGGGACTTCCCTGGTGGCAAAGTGGTTAAGAATCCGCCTGCCAGTGCAGGGGACATGGGTTTGGGCCCTGGTCCAGGAAGATCCCACATGCCACAGAGCAACTAAGCCCGCGAGCCACAACTACTGAGCCCACGTGCCACAGCTACTGAAGCCTGCACGCCTAGAGCCTGTGTTCCGCAACAAGAGAAGCCACCGCAATGAGAAGCCCGCGCACCACAATGAAGAGTAGCCCCCACTCGCTGCAACTTAGAGAAAGCCCACGCGCAGCAACAAAGACCCAACACAGCCAAAAGTAAATAAAATAAATAAATAATTTTTAAAAAAAAGACACTTTCTCACAAAAGAACTGTGAAGGCAGTCAAAAGGTACAAACTCCCAACTGTAACATAAATAAGTACTAGGGCTGTAATGTACAGTGTGATAATATAATTAACACTGCTGTATGTTATATATTAGAAAGTTGAGAGTAAATCCTGAAGAGTTCTCATCACAAGGAAAAAAAATTTTTTTTCTATTTCTTTAATTTTGTATCTATATGAGATTATGGATGTTCACTAAGCTTACTGTGAAAATCATTTAACTATGCATGTAAGTCAAATCATTATACTGTACCCCTTAAACTTACACAGTGCTGTATGTAAATTATATCTCAATAAAACTGAAAGACAAAAAAGAATTAATTACACACACACACAGAGAACTGTAAGTGACTTCGGATATCAAGAGTTAGGGGGAAAAAAAGAGCTCTAAGCAAAAGCAACACAACTAAAATAAGTTAAGAACCTAGGTCTCAGCTTATACCAGTAAAACAAACCACTTCTTGTGTTTTATTTGTGACTTTTGGGTTGAAAGAGGAAACACAACTAAGATCCAAATATTTAAGAAGGCCTGAAGAAATCACTAAGACAATTCTGACAAAGTCATTCTTACTCCCTTCTCAGTGTTTTGTAGTCTTCATTTTTCCTACAGTTCCCAGTCTCTCAGAGGCAGTTTTATTTTACCTTTACAGGTCAGAGTCAAGAACTCTGCAGTGATTAATTCTATAGTATGTGTGAGCACTGCAGCACTACTGCCTAACACTTGATTCAAAGGACAGCATGTCCTATCCAATCAATGTGAAACTGTCCTGCATAGTCACTGCTTCCATTTAAGAGCAAGGAGCACCTGGGCCGTCATTATGCCTTACTATGGGAAAAAAAATAAACCCTCTTCTGATACAAGAACAAAATAGGACCAAAACTGCAGTAGGTAGATAATTTGAGCTCTGAGCCAACTGGGGTGGTTTTTTTTTTTTTTTTTTTCTTTTAGTCTCTAAGTTTAGGCCATCCCTAAAATTTACCACCTGTGAATGTAATCCAGCAGAGAGGGAAACAGGTCATCTAAATAAATACCAAGTAAAACGACTTCTACAACTGCCAGAAAACATTGTTTTCAACACATACCTGCCTTTTACTTTAAAAGGAAGGGGAAAAAGAAAGATGAGAAAGGAACTAAGAGTGGTTGAGTTCCTATACTATGCTAGGCTTGGCCAAGCATTTTCCATAACTATCCTTCACAACAACCCAATTGGCACAGCTATCACTAGCTCCAGTATTACAGAAGAGGAAAGTGAGGCTTGGAAAGGCAAAGTAACCTGCTGATCACAAAGTGAGTAACTGGACAATGTAGACTCAAACCCAGGCCTTGGTGGCATCAAAACTCTCAGTACTCCACCACGGTGTGGCAAAAACAAAAAGCACCCCTCCTCTCCACTTTGTTTCTGGAAGCTGACTCTGCCAGGTATTGGGAGACTCTCTGGTTCTATTATTCTTCTCTAGTATGTGAGGCAAGTCCAGTGGGTCTGGAAGTTCTAGGTGTTTTTTTATTCCAAGCTTAGTCACTGAGATTCTTACAAACCCAGGTTCCTCTGTTCACAAATTTTACAAGAAAAAGTTGTCTTGTGAATGCAAAGCCATCTGAGCAGAGCGGAGAAAAATCAATATACCCTATAATTTGCAAGTAGTCTTGAGTTAATGAAAGTAAGTGGCAGTTAAGCAGTTACTTGGCATTCTGAAGTTCACTAAGCACAGAAATGTTGTATGACATGAATGTCACTGGTGCTCACACCCAGTACTACACCCCTTTGTATTCATTACCAGCTCTATAAAATGCAGAGAAGGTACCTCCAACTATTAAGGTAGTATTCAAGAGGGAAGAATCAATCTATTTTTGTTTTATTGTGAATACAAGCCCACTTCCAATCACATTCATAGGCAACCCAGAAGGTTTCTGAACATTTTTATATTAACCTAAGTTTTTTCCCAGCACCATTTAAAAAGGCCTATTTAAATATTAGCTACAATGGAGAAGCCTCAAGAGGAAAAGATACAAGCAAAGAAGCTCTTATGAGGACTATGTAGTTAGGGACTGGGTCTCTGCAGAGATGCTTCCACTTCTTTTAAAATACTATACATGTATTTCTCAGAAGAAGTACTTGGACACCAAATCATGATCTCTTAAAGGCTGGCCTTTACTTTCTGGCCTGAAAAGAAACCTCATCTCAAGAAATGGACCCAATGAAAATGAGAGTATGTCCTATAGTTACCAACTCCCCCACCCATTCCCCACAAGGTTTATTTGCAGCTTAGAAAACTGTTTAGATCTTTCCCCTCTTACTACAGACAGTTTACTTAACACTGTTAACTTAAAAACCAACTGACTAAACTGACTACAGTTGCACAGGTCCACTTATATACAAATGTTTTTCAACAGTAAATGCTACGGTACTAAATGATCTGCGGTTGGCTGAATTTTCGGATGTGGAACCACAGATAGGGGGAAAATACAGATACCAAGGGCCCGCTATAAGTTATACACGGATTTTCAACTGCACGAACAGTCGGCACCCCTCACCCCCTCGTTGTTCAAGGGTCAACTGTATTTGAGTCTGAATAAAGTCTATTAACCCTTCTGAGTACAGAATATCTGAGACCCCAACTAAGGGAAACTCTCAGGCAAGCTATTTCAAAAATATTATTTCCAAAGGAATCTGACCATTGCAGAAAATCAAATCAAGAGGGACTACAGTTCTGGCAGAGGTATTCCAAATACCTCAAATACTGTCAAGCAGTTCTCTGTCATTAGTAAGCTAATATCACTGAACAGCCAAAATACATTACAAAGCAGTTCCACATGCATATTTCTACTTGTGCCACCTCCTGCTATGTGTTTTATATTCTTTATCTAATTTAATCTTCAGAGCAACCCAATAAAATAGGCTATTTTTGTCTCCATTTTATAAATGAAGAAGCATTCCTCTCCTATGTTCCCCTAATACCCTAGGCATCTCTCTAACATTACATTTGTCAGATCACATTATAATTATCTGTTTAGGTGTCCCTTTGAGGGCAGGGATTGTTTTTTTCTTATTTACCTTATATCTCAAGACTCTAAAACAATGACTGGCACACTATAATATCTGCCAAATAAATGAATAAAACAATTAATTAACCTGCCCAAGGTGGCGGGGTTGGGATTCAAAGCCATGTCTTCTAATTCCAATGCTCAAGCTCCTTGCACTACACCATACCACCTTCCAATAAACAAGAAATTTTAGGGCAGATGACCCGATACACAGATTCCAAGGGCAAGAGTCCATACCCATTATGATACTATCACTGTGCACACATAAAATGCCCAGATTCTATCTTTCTAATAAGTAATTTGTAACTAGTGATTGTGCAATGACTCAAAAACTACAGTATCTAACTTCTTTTAATGGAAACTTCTAAGACTATTTAGAGTATCCACAGATATCAGCAAACAGCAACACCAAAAAGAGGACATTCAGTGTGAAAAAGACCATACAATTCCATCCATTTGATGTGTAGTGCTGCAGACATATATAACTTCTAAATAGGGCTCATGCTCTTTGCCCCAAACAAAGAATAGTTTCCTTTGCAGCCATGGACGGGTAAGAAATCAGCCTTAATTAACTAAGGGCTTGCAGGGCTTCCTATGCATGTTAGAATAACTATGTTAATAACACTCTGTTCCCCCATCCCCATTTAGAAGGTTCTGGTCCCTCCCTAGGAAAAGAACTGGAAGCCATTTTGACATTATCTAGCAGGATCTATCCTCAGTATCTCTGATGCAGGGAGTGTCCTCATCTTTCCTAACACCACTGGCATCAGGGAATCTTGGTCTGTCAGCTGTGACAGATCAGGTTCCAGGGAACCAAACAGTGTGCATGATTCATGAAAGCAGAATTTCTACCCAGTTACCTGCAGTGCAGAAACTAGGAAGGGGATCTAACTTCCACTGTAAAAACTGTTTTCAAAAAAACCTAGAGTATAAAAAGGAATAACAGAATGAAGTTTATTTATTTATTTATTTATTTATTTTTTTTTTTTTTTTTTTTTTTTTTTTTTTTTGTGGCACGCGGGCCTCTCCCTGCTGTGGCCTCTCTCGCTGCGGAGCACAGGCTCCGGACGCACAGGCTCAGTGGCCATGGCTCACGGGCCCAGCCGCTCCGCGGCATGTGGGATCCTCCCGGACCGGGGCACGAACCCATGTCCCCTGCATCGGCAGGCAGACTCCCAACCACTGCGCCACCAGGGAAGCCCAGAATGAAGCTTTTTTAAATTGCTCAGGATAAAATAGTATAAACATATGTAACCAAAAAATTTATTTTCACAGAAAAACTAGTTTAATTCTCAGGCTGCTTTTCACACCAACAAATTTTAAAGATTTTGAATTTTTTTTAAAAGAGTTCTTGGTATTTAAGTTGTTTTGTCAGACTCAATATGAAAAAATATACACTGAATCTTAATCAGAAGTATGAATTTGTGTCAATCAGCTTTATGGTTAATGTCAGATATGTGAAGTTAGGAAAGGTAATAGTGCAAATAGAGATTTGCCTATTTTATCATGCTGCTATCCTGATTTTGCATTTCTGATCACGTCTCAAAATTAGGGCTGAAAGTTAGGTCGTAATATAAATGTAGTGACTTTTTCCAAGACTGTTCATCTCTGTTACTTATCAGTATATAATGGAAAATACTCCAGGACTTTGGAGACAAATCTGTGTTCAAATTCTGGTTCTACCATTATTAGCAGTTTGAGACCGAGCAAATTGAGCAAACATCCTAAACCTCCATTTCCCCATCTGTACCAGAAATAATAAAGCATATTAAAATACTGAAGAATTGGTAACTACTGTTATATTTAGAAATAGTGCTGAACTCATTTTTAAGAATCTGAGATAAAACCCTAACCCTCTGTCACCTAAATCTTTTCATCCAAGGTCAATATTGCATCAGAGAGAGGACTACCAGTAGAAAGAAAACACTGAGAAAAATGATAAGTAATATTCACCGCCTTATCTGCCATTATTCTTACTTCATCCACAGTCTCTCTGCTACCTGGAAAGTCTTCTTTTTCAAGGTCAAAAGTCTCAGGGGAACTTAGCTGTGTCTCTGTAATTTAAAAAATTAAAACTTCATTAATTTTCATTTTGTATTTTCATAGTTAAAGAAAACAAACACCTGTTTCCTTAAGCTTAGGGTATGATAATTCTGCAGTGGCAATACAGATCAAGTTTGTTTCTTCTTAAGGCTTTACTGAGGCATAATTTACATACTACAGAATTCACCAATTTTCAGTATACGGTATGGTGAGTTTCGACAAATATTTACAATGTATACATGGTATCATTTATACCACATCACCACCACCACAATCAAGATATAAAATATTTCTAACAACCCCAAAAGTTCTCATGTACTCCTCTGCAGTCAATCCTCCTCCTACTTGGCTCTCTGCAATGATCAACCTACTTTATGTTCTCAGAGTTCTGCCTTTTCTAGAATGTCATATAAATGAAATAACAGTGTGTCATCTTGACTTCTTTCACTTAGCATAATGTGTTTGAGAAGCATCCATGGTGTTACATATATCAGTAGTTCATTCCTTTTTACTGCTGAGTAGTATTCCATTGTATGGATATATTATAATTTGTTTATCCATTCATCAGTTAATCCATTTGGCTTCTTTCCAGCATAGTTCTGGTTTTAAAGTATATTTATTCTGACAGAAAACAGATGCTAATTCTGAGGTTAAAGGGATGATTAGAGAAGACAAAAATTGGGAGCAGAAATAAAAATACATTCTCAACAAAGATATGCCTTTCTTTAATTATACTTTAAGCAGCATTTATTCATTCAACATTAATGCAGTAAGTATTTATGGAAGAAGTTTCAGGTACTGTACAGGCTACTAGCAATATGGAGATGTAAGATGAGGTCTCTCGTGGCCTCATTCAGGGGTCAGCAAACTATAGCTCATGGGCCAAATAGAGCCAGTTGCCTGTTTTTGAAAATGAAGTTTTATTGGAACACAGCCACATTCATTCTTCTTTATACTGTCTATGGTTACTTTTGAGTTAAAATAGCAGAGCTGAGTAGTTTCAACAGACTGTATGGCCCACAAAGCCTAAAATATTTATTATCTAGTTTTTTATAGAAAAAGTTTGCTGACTTCTGGTCTAGACACCTATCACTTGATATAACAAAAGAACACTAACAATATTTCAAAAAATGACAATAAATCTAGAAATTTATCTGAGAACACAATCCAGTAAGTTCTCTGTTATCTACACTATACACACTATACATCTAACTGGTATTATATATCTGTGCTTCACAAATACAATGAGTGGCCAATGCTGGGCAAATACTATACCTGAAAGGTACTGAGGTATCTTCTCAATCATCAAAGAATGATTATATACATTTCTAGTGTCAACTGTATTTTAATACATCATAATATTTTGAAAACTGGATGCACACACAGATTTTACCACCTTGTTGGAAAAAGACATAGTGCATAAACCTCAAAATCTTCTTTGTCAAGCTTCCCTGAGAGATATAACCAAAAAAGACATTTAGTCTGTTAGAAAATAAGAGTTGCTCACTGCTTGTACTACTGTAACAATAAAAAGTCTTTAATTAAGCTTTCTCTGGCTGAAATGTTCAACTATAGAGACAAATTAAGAGGACATTAGTTTCATAGAAGTAAATAATGCTAGCATCACGCACAACATGGGCATAAGGCTGTAATCCTGCTTCTTCACTAATATGTTGTTATAATTTTGAATAACAGACCCCTGGAACTGCCAGAAATATGAGACAAAACAAAATAGGTAAGATGGACTTCTATACTCAATCTGTGTTTCACCCATTTAGGACAAATTTTTATACACAGCTTCTAAATTATATATGTATTTTTTATTGAAGTATACTTGATTTACAATGTTTTGCTAATTTCTGCTCTACAGCAAAGTGATTCAGTTATACATACATATACATTCTTCTTTACATTCTTTTCCATTATGGTTTATCACAGGATATTGAAATTAGTTCCATGTGCCAGTTTATCCATTCTATATATAATAGTTTGCATCTGCTAACCCAAACCTCCTGCTCAATCCCTCCCCCACCCCCTTCCCCCTTGGCAACCACAGGTCTGTTCTCTATGTGTGTGAGTCTGTTTCTGTTTCGTAGGTAGCTTCATTTGCGTCATATTTTAGATTCCACGTATAAATGATATCATATAGTATTTATCTCTCTCTAACTTACTTCACTTAGTATGATAATCTCTAGTTCCATCCATGTTGCTGCAGATGGCATTATTTTGTTCTTTTATGTGGCTGAGTAGTATTCCATTGTACATATGTACCACATCTTCTTTCTCCAGTCATCTGTTGATGGACATTTAGGTTGCTTCCATGTCTTGGCTACTATGAATAGTGTTGCTATAAACACAGGAGTGCACGCATCTTTTTGAATTATAGTTTTGTCTGGATATATGCCTAAGAGTGGGATTGCTGGATCATATGGTAATTCTAATTTTTAGTTTTTTGAGGAAACTCCATACTGTTTTCCATCATGACTGCACCAACTTACATTACCAGCAACAGCGTAGGAGGATTCCCTTTTCTCCCCACCCTCTCCAGCATTTGTTATTTGTAGACTTTTTAATGATGGCCATTCTGACCAGTGTGAGGTGGTACCTCATTGTAGTTTTGATTTGCATTTCTCTAATAATTAGCAATGTTGAGCATCTTTTCATGTGCTTACTGGCCATCTGTATTTCTTCTTTGGAGAAATGTCTATTTAGGTCTTCTGCCCATTTTTCGATTGGGTTGTTTGTTTTCTTGTTGTTGCGTTGTATGAGCTGTTTGCATATTTTGGAAATTAAGTCCTTGTTGGTTGTATCGTTTGCAAATATTTTCTCCCATTCTGTTGGCTGTCTTTTTGTTTTGTTTATGGTTTCCTTTGCTGTGCAAGAGCTTGTAGGTTTGATTAGGTCCCATTTGTTTAGTTTTGTTTTTATTTCTATTGCCTTGGGAGACTGATCTAATAAAGCATTGGTACAATTTACGTCAGAGAATGTTTCGCCTATGATCTCTTCTAAGAGTTTTATGGTATCATGTCTTATGTTTAAGTCTTTAAGCCACTAAATTAAAGAGACTGAGGAGTCTGACTCCATGGAGAAGTAGTTACACTTTCTTAGCAAAAGGAACAGTAATGTTAGGGAAACCTTTTGTGATCTCATTTAGAAGTGGTTCATATCAGCAAACAGTTGGACTTAATTAGCAGGCTAATGACAGCAAGTCACGATCACAAAAATTATCTAACTGCAGTGATGAAGGGCTTACTTTTCATTAACTTTTCTCTCATTAGGGATTTCAATTGTATTTGCAGGTTCCTCCTGCAAGATCCCAGGGTGATGTCACATGCCATCATCCTAAACTTACTGCGTGACTTCCCAGCAGGATGGCATAAGTCAGCACTCCCAGATGGAGAGGGAGTAATGCTATCTTTTCACAAAAATAACACAGCATTCCTGACAGCTCCTGCCAAAATCATAGCAATTGGTAGAGGGGTCTCTTGGTGGGTATCATTAGGCAGCAATCTAAATAAATTTCAAATGAATATAGAAACCACTTTCAATAAAAACAACGCAGTTAAACTTTAAAAGTAAGTACAGAAAGACCTTTACAATATGCTGCCAGTTGTTTAAAAATAGTTACAGGACTTTCCTAGACTAATGTGTAAACTAAATGAGTCTCTGTAGAAAAAAAAAAAAAAAAAACTTGAAAGAAACCAAAACAAGAAAACTACGAGTCTCTCTGACCCCGACAGGTTATACGCAACCTAAGGGAAAACTAGATATGACTTATGGTAACATTTATCCAACACTTGCTGCCCAAAGAGTTTAAACATTAAGAGGAAGTTCCTTAATCTCACATGAATAAGGTTACTGATAATATATTAGGCCCCACTTTTAAGAAAAGCCAAAAATATATATAGAAGCTAAAACAAATTCCTTAGAAAGTAGTGGTTCATAATCACAAAATAATTCTTCATATTATACGATGATTCAACTCAAGAGTTCTCTTAGATAATGGATATTTTAGTTCATTTTAAATTATTTTGTGTATCAAAACCTGTTCATGTGCAACTTTCAATGAACATCTCTCTCGTACCTTAAACAAAGTATTGATACATGTGTCTTCTCATCACCACTGTTAACAAAAAGCAAAGTATGATACTTAACCAGGTTAAGTATCTGTTCTGAGATTAAAAATAAGTCAGTGACCGAACTGTGCACAAAATTCCATTTCTGGACTCCCTATGCAATAGACCCCATGAATGGCAATGTAAAACTAACTAGTAAAAGCCTCAGGGAAAAAAACTGCTTAATGACAGGCAGATTTGAGGACAAGCCACTTTGAGAACTCATAAACCAAAACATAAAGTCCTCTTGGCTTTCAATGTAGAGTTAAATGCTATTCCTAATGCTCTGCTGCCATCTCTGATGAGGCTAGTAAGCAAACAAGCAAACAAAAGAGCCATGTTAATTTCAAACTAAACTATCTCTAAGAAGAGAAAAGATGAGAAGCAGAGCCAATGTCCATCAAAAATGTGTGTGTGGGGCTCCCCTGGTGGCGCAGTGGTTGAGAGTCTGCCTGCCGATGCAGGGGACACGGGTTCGTGCCCCGGCCCGGGAATATCCCACATGCTGCGGAGCGGCTAGGCCCGTGAGCCATGGCCGCTGAGCCTGCGTGTCCGGAGCCCGTGCTCCAAAACAGGAGAGGCCACAACAGTGAGAGGCCTGCATACTGCAAAAAAAAAAAAAAAATGTGTGTGTGTGTGTGTGTGTATATATATATGTATGTGTGTGGAGAGACACACACAAATCAATCACACGTAAACCTCCTGAGAGTGGGTTGGAAAAGTCAGAAAAATTAAAAGGCACAAAAAGGTAGATAGCTAGGGATCAGAAACTGGTAAAATCACAGTGGGGTACTTACCAGGACACACAGTGATTTCCTCTGCAGAACTCTCTGGCATAAGGACTGAGCTTCTCTTACTGTTCAAAGCAGCAATGCTGAAAAAAGAACCAAACCCCCAGTGAATTCCCAGTAAAATAAATCAGAACACGGGGCCAAAAGCAATGGTTAGTCATTCACAAAGCCACAGGTAATGATACCTGCTGTCCAATACCACAAAAGCACAACAGGGAAGCAAGGAATCAGTAGTGAAAACTCCAAGCCCAAAACAGGGAAAATAAATATGCTTACAACTTTGGTTCCAGTGAAATCACTGAATGAAAAGAACCCCCTTTTGAAGTCTTCACAAAGGAAGGTTGAAGGGTAAGGACTATCAGACAAAAAAAATCCACTCTAATATAAGGATGTCAAAAGTATTTTATAGCCTCCATCTCAGCCTTCTGAAAGCTAGAGATTTGTAAACTCATAAGAGAAGATATGAAGATTCTTCTGACAACACAATAGCTTTCCCCTCACCTTGCAGTTAAATTTCCTCTTTAACTCAAGATATGGCTCTCCAAGCAACAAAAATAAGATACAATTCCAAACTGCCCTACAACAAAAATCTGCCCAACCGGAGCTTCCCTGGTGGCGCAGTGGTTGAGAATCTGCCTGCCAGTGCAGGGTACACGGGTTCGAGCCCTGGTCTGGGAAGATCCCACATGCTGCGGAGCAACTGGGCCCGTGAGCCACAACTACCGAGCCTGTGCGTCTGGAGCCTGTGCTCCCAACAAGGGAGGAGGCGATAGTGAGAGGTCCACGCACCACAATGAGGAGTGGCCCCTGCTTGCCACAACTAGAGAAAGCCCTCGCACAGAAACAAAGACCCAACACAGCCAAAAATAAATAAATAAATTTATTTTTTAAAAAAATCTGCCCAACCAGGTTGAATATCTCTTCTGAGAAAAACATAATTATGAATGGCTCCCCTCATGCAACCTTCTGGTTTACCCTGCTTATTCATGGAGTGCAATCTCTTCCTGACATAGGAACACATGCCTGAGAGATCTGGGCATCTAAGCTAGCCTCGTCATGCTTCACAGAGCTTTACGATTAGTTTGATCAAGTATGCAAGAGAACGCTTAAAATCACAAATCCTCACATCAACCAAGAACCACAAAGAAGAGAGAATAACCACCACTGATACATGATAAATAACTAAATCCTGATAGGAAACCACAAGTGATTTCTCCCTCTAAATAAAACACCTCAGAGCATTTGTTATAAACCTAAGCCAGAGACAGTTTATTCGGCACGTAACATTAGAGCTCTATTCAAAGGGTCCATCACAAAACAATTTGCTGACATTTATAAAATGGGCTAATCAATTTGAAGTCAAACCGCATTGCCTGCAATTCCAACTCTCTCCTGGTGACAAAGCGTATAATCATTTATTAAAACGTACATCTGCTCTGCAGAAGGCTCACCACAACAAAGCAGAGTGGCCTGCAGGAAGCAGAAGGCCTACTCTGGTTAAAACCACTTCCAAAACTGTCTTAACAGCAGGAGAATCAAACCAAAGCCATATTCTTTAGCTCAGGAAGAAATACCTAGTACTATCAATTTAACCAAAAGCCTAAGAACACCAACTAAACTACAAAATGACAAATGGCAACTGGGTCTCAACTTCTGTTTGGGAGATGAAGGTCAGTTAACACAAAATTAAGCTCCTGAGTAATCCTCAAAGGTCAACTACCAATAAAAGGGAAAAGTAATTGGAAGCCTGATCTAGTTAGTAAGTGTAGTTTGTAACCAATCAACCTCTACATATTATTAAAGTGAGAAGATTTAAGAAGGTAACCCCATCAATCAAACCATCAAGAATAACTGAGGAGGTAATACAAATACAACCATTTAAGGAAAGATGAGACAAAATCAGATTAAAAATGGCATAGGACAGGGAGTGAGGGTGATACAGGTTCTGTGTGGCCTGAAAAACATAAAAGCTTCAAAGAGAATGCAAATCTTAAGAGCAGACTTAAAAGATGTGTATGGTTTAGATATGCAGATAAAATAAGCGTAAGCAGAGGGAACAAAGGGAGAAAGGACTAGAAGGACCATGAAGAAATCAGTCTAGAGCCTTCTTATTGGCATAGGAAGCTAGTATAGTTAGTTAAGAGAGTAGCAGGATGTAACCACTTTTCAGGAATAGTACAGATGGAATTTGTGCCAAGACGTTGGATTAGACAAGTAAACCTCTAAGATCTCTTCCACCCTAATATTCTAGACTTCTATAAGATGCATATTTGAGAACTGGGAGATAATGATTTCTCCTAGGCTGTGTGTATAAAAGAGCCAAAAGGTCCCTGGGAAAGCTGTTCCTATACAGTGTCACTCATGTGGTTCATCTCTTTTATTCTGGTACTATCAGAGGAGAATTCAGACCCATAATGACATATAATTTTACCTCTGTGAGGCAGGTACAGAATTTCCTTCTTCAGAAGTTTCTTCAACAAACAGCCCTTGGGAAGACTGCAAAGAAATATGTAACATCCTAAATATATAGGCACAGATGAACTGGTTTCTCTTCCTTTTTAAAAAAAATTTAATTGTTCAACATTATCACTCAGCAATTAGTAATAAGAATAAAACATTTTACATAAGTCAGTGAGTTTAAATAAAAAGAACATATCCAGTGGAGTCATAACACTGGAATTTAAATCATGGGTGAATCACCTGTTAACTTTGTAATCTTGGGTAAGTCACATCTGAATCTGCTTCCTCATCTTAAAATACTATTAACAATTGCCTCACAGAGTGTTATTGTGAGAATTAAACAAGATAATATATATGATGCACTGTGTAAAATGCAAGACATAAATATTAATTGGTGAGTCAAATGAATTATGATTTCAGAAAAGCAATTATGAAGCTTTTGTTGTGGAAGGAAGAGATACAGAGAAAAGTTCAGTTCTCAGTGGAAAAAAGTCTCTCTTGCACAACCAAGCCATAACACAGGCTATCCAAAAGAAAGGGTTATAAAGATTCCTTTTGCTAAAAATCTGCCACTATGGTTTTAATATGTGGCCACAAAGATATCTTTTAAGAAACGTAACAGGGCTTCCTTGGTGGTGCAGTGGTTGAGAGTCCGCCTGCCGGTGCAGGGGACACGGGTTCGTGCCCCGGTCCGGGAAGATCCCACATGCCCCGGAGTGGCTAGGCCCGTGAGCTATGGCCGCTGAGCCTGCGCATCCGGAGCCTGTGCTCCGCAATGGGAGAGGCCACAACAGTGAGAGGCCCGCGTACCGCAAAAAAAAAAAAAAAAAAGAAATGTAACAAATAGGGACTGGCTAAGAAAAAAAATTATTTTCTTTGATTAATAGTAGAGTTGGGGGCTTCCCTGGTGGCACAGTGGTTGAGAGTCCGCCTGCCGATGCAGGGGACACGGGTTCGTGCCCCGGTCCGGGAAGATCCCACATGCTGCGGAGCAGCTAGGCCCCGTGAGCCATGCCCGCTGAGCCTGCGCATCTGGACCCTGTGCTCCGCAACGGGAGTGGCCACAACAGTGAGAGGCCCGCGTACCACAAAAAAAATAAAAATAAAATAAATAGTAGAGTTGGTGCAAATGTTAACTCATTAAATGTAGGTGCACAGCAGTGTGGAAAAAGTAGCTACTGCTGCCTTACAGGTACTTCTGAGGAAGTGCCTGGGCTGTGAGGCTTCTTCCAATAGATGTAAAGCTACTGGCTGAAACTTTCAGGGTCTCCTAACAAAATATAAATAACCTAAACAAGTTAGGCACCTCTATACCACTCAGGTAAATAATGAAATATACTAAAAACAGGAATAGCCTAGATGAGCCTTCAGTCAAAGGGAAGATAAAGCTGTACAATGATTGGGAATGTAGTCATTATGAAAAATGAGGGCTGAACAAAACTGTCAAAAGGACTAAAATACAACAGAAATAAATACTTCACCTGACTGTGTGAACTCAGTGGTGACAAAACACTGTTTTATTTCTATCTCAAAAAAAAAAAAAAAAAAAAAAAAGGTAAATACTGACACCTGGTGTCCGTTTAACAGAATTTTACCTTGTTAGAATGACTAGCCAACTAAGCCTTTGGCTTCAGAAGCAAACAAGGTACTGATTAATAAGTTATGAGATACCTCCACCTCTACCTCAGGCTAAACATATCTCTTCCTTTCCCAGTGTAATTTTTAAAGAAAATTATTGTACACCTATTATGTGCCAGGCCT
This sequence comes from Mesoplodon densirostris, assembly GCF_025265405.1. Classification (NCBI taxonomy): domain Eukaryota; kingdom Metazoa; phylum Chordata; class Mammalia; order Artiodactyla; family Ziphiidae; genus Mesoplodon; species Mesoplodon densirostris. The sequence goes on from NC_082663.1 coordinate 154,262,786, forward strand.
GTGCTAATCCCTTTACATGTATTATCTTCTTTAATCTTCACAAGAACCTTCTGAGGTAGAAGCTATTAAATTATTTTAGAAATTAGGAAAGTGAAACTTTGACAGGTTAAATAATCTTCCCAAAATCACAGAGCTGTTCAAAGTGGAGCCTGGACCTTTCTGACTCCAAAATCCATGCTCTAACCACTACAGTTATGTTGTTTAGTCAAATAGTTTTCTTCCTAACCATTTCAACATAGAATCCCAAGACTGTCTTCATTTCAATAAATCATTTTTAATTCCTAAACTTATACCTCAATGGCAGTAATCTAAACACGGGTAAAGTAAGGTTCTTCCAGAATATGAAAATAACAGAGCAAAACAAGCAGACAAAATTTGATTAGAATATCCAAGTCTAATCAAGGTGAACAGAGAAGCATGACAGGAATGTAACTTTCACTAAGGAAGCTGTGGCCTAATCAAGACATTGCACTCTGCCTGAACAAATAATATGTTAATGGAAAGGGATAGTTAGCAACAAATCTAAAAAAGAAAAATCCAAAGACCCAGAATCAAGCAGTGTCTTCAACACCATGGTCTGGAAGTGAAAGTTAACAGACACATCATCTGATCACCACAGAAATGTCCTCTGCTGCAGGCACTAGTAGCTTATCAGGTCTTTCCAAAGACGAGTTGAATCACCCCTTAAAACTTCCATTTTCTGATTATTATTTCAACCTTCCAGATTCCTTCATCCTAGAAAAAGGTATGATGGTGGGCTTGAGTATTCTGGTTAATGAAAATGTCTCTCTTCCATAATAAATTAACAAACTGACATTTGGTACACATACCAGACTGAAATTTGGTTAATCAAAGTCAGTTCTCACATTCCTACAGAATCTGGTCATTTCTGAGAAAGAAATCCCAGTACCTGGACTGAAAAATTAAGGATCAGACCCTAAAAAGTAGGGACCACATCAATATACTAACCCTCCTCTCCCTGCTGTACAGCCATCAAGATGACCTCTCCATCTTCATTAACAACTTCCTTATAATTGCAGTGATGCCAGAAACCAGTTATCATCTGATCCAAACCGTTTAGTCCATGTGAAGTTTTTATAACCTAAGCAATTTGCCCCAGGGTGAATGCTTCTCTGAGTCCCTATTTCTGGGACTCTCTTGCTATCTCTATCAACCAAGGAGTCTCAAATGTGGGCAGTTCCAGCAAAGCCATAATCAATAGAAAATGTTTAACAAATACATAAACTCTTTCTACCTACAGTTCCTGAAAGCAAAAGACCAAGATAAGACAAGAAATTACAATTGCAAGACTTTCATTATTTACCTATAAAATTAGTTAAGTTGATTTCTCTTTGTTTTGTTTTTTTAAAGACACTATTCTACATTGGCACGGCTGCAGTGAACTAGGCATTCTCATACATTGCTGGAAGGAAAGAGTACAAATTTGAACAACCTTTCTTAAAAGCAATTTAGCAGTAAATAGCACGTCTTTTTTTTTTATGTTCCTAACTCTTTAACCCAGCATTTTTCTGGTTCCCTATCTCTAGACACTAATCTTAAATAAATAAAAGTTTTACTTAGAAAGATGTTTATCACAACTGAAATACCCAGCAATAGGAAAATGATTTAAATGTTATCATAAACTTATAAGCCAAAATATTATAATAATTAAAAATGAGATCTATAAATAATTTTAACATCACAAGAAAGTTTACATAATGTTAACTTAAAAATATAAAAATACAGTAATATGATATAAACCATACAAAAAAATAGGTATAGAAAAAAAGATGAAGGAATACATCACTGGATGGTAGGACTGTAGGTACTTTCAACTTTGTTCTTTACACTTTTTTGCATTTTTCAATAGTTCTAAGTGATTTCTAAAAATATTGTTAATGACTAAACTGAATATTTACTACGTTGTCTACCTGGTCTCCTTTTACTGAGGACTGTTCCTCACCCCTCACACTGCAGGATAGCAGTGGGCTCACAGCCATTTGTACAATTTGGAACATACGCGCTTTGGGCCACAGACAACTGGGCTGGGGACGGCTACTAACTCTAAATGGGCCATAAGTCATTTCCTAGAAGTTTGAAGTTGGAACTGGGAAAGAATAAATCTCCTGTAACCTGTATTTACCTTTGGGAACTGTAGGATCAATATCTTCCACCTACCAAGTGAAACAGAGAAGCAAAGGAAGCCAGTGTGCAGGGAGGAAAATGAAGCAGACACAATATAACTACGAGATACAGACAAATTTTCCAGACCTAGTGCCTTATCCAGGCTTGGTTTACCATTCTGTTTTAGAATTTATGAGGCACCCTATTTCCTTATGATGAAGTCTTCTTTAATTAAGCTAGCTTGATTTAGTCTGTTATAGCCAAACAGTACCAATAATAATACCATGTGTATTACTGGTGGTGGCCTGTTCATGAAGTTAGACAACTTCAACCTAATAAAGCCAGCCACTAGGTTCTAACCACTTCCAGCCTATTCTAAAGGCACTGCTTTCAAACCTCAGAACCTGACACAAGTCTATGCTCTAGAACTCTGGCCCCTGGGATCTTTCAAGCTAATGACTTGAATTACAGTAAATCATTAAGTGTTCACTCTGTGGAGTTAACTTTATTCTTTTAAGAGGAAGTATCTCTGAATCACCATGAATAAACAAAATGTTATCATAAGCATAACCTAACTTTCCTTTGGAAAAGAGGCAAGTCACTAGAAGAACTGTTAAGAAAAATGCTTTCTCTTCCCACATAGCTATGTTTCTAGAATGTGAATGAAAAAGGTTGTTAGGGAAGAATAATTCCCATACATATTCTCAATGAATAACCTTCTGGTCCCTTAGAGAAAACTACCATTTACTGAGTGGCTATCATCTTCTCGGTATTATACTAGACATTTACATAATTCACTTTAATCATTAAAACTACTGAAAGATACGAATTACTACTCCCATTTTACAGATGTTTACAGATGTTTTTAAACTGAGATTCAGAGCCTAAATGACTTTCTCAAAGGCAGAGTCACTAAAACACTAAAGTCAAAATTCAAACTCCAAGTCCATGCTCTCTACACAATGCTATGAAATTTCTCATAGCTACCATATCTTGAACCCTTATCATAAAAGAGACAGAACAGGATAACAGCAAAACAAAACCAAAAACTCAAGAGTCCAATAACAGAAACAGTGACAAAAAATAGTAAAGTAATAAAACAGAATACTCTTGAAAATTATAGTTTATAGAATTCATAATTATGATTGTTTTTATAATACTTAGAGAAAATATAGAAAAAATAGAATATAAGCTTACTCTATTACATATTCAACCTATATATCTATATAATATTATCTAGGTATCTCAGAAAAAGACTTAAAAGGTAACCTAAATGTCCCCAAACAGGGAATTGTTTTCAGTAAATTACTGAAAATCACCACAAGCAAAATCAGAAATACACCATTATGTGAGGGAAAAAATAAACTGGAAAACTATCTGCATTTCCTATCACAAAGGACCACTTCCCCTAATACATAAAGGGTGCCTACAAACCACTAAGAAAAAGACTATGGTAAAAGAAAAATGCCCATAAGATCTAAACAGACAGAAAAGGAAATACAAATGGGTCTCAACTACACAGGAGAAAAGTGCAAATTAAGACTGCATTGTGGGACTTCCCTGGTGGAGCAGTGGTTAAGAATCCACCTGCCAATGCAGGGGACATGGGTTCAATCCCTCTGGGAAGATCCCACACGCCACGGAGCAACTAAGTCCATGCACTGTAACTACTGAGCCTGCACTCTAGAGCCCGCGAGCCACAACTACTGAGCCCACACGCCACAACTACTGAAGCCCGCGTGCTCTAGGGCCCACGTGCCGCAACTACTGAGCCCATGCGCCTAGAGCCCGTGCTCCGCAACAAGAGAAGCCACAGCAGTGAGAAGCCCATGCACCACAACAAAGAGTAGCCCCCGCTCGCTGCAACTAGAGAAAGCCCGTGCGCAGCAATGAAGACCCAACACAGCCAAAAAAAAAAAAAAAAGACTGCATTGCAATACCATGTTTCATCTCTCAGACTGGCAGTACAGTCCTGATAATACTGTACTGGTATGGGTATGGGGAGGCTGATACTCATACAACCTCTACAGAAGGCAATTTAGGAACAGCTAGCAAAAATGTAAATATATATATACTTTGATCCACCAATTATATCAACAAGAAGTTATCCTACAAAATCTCCCATGTAGATGAAACATCTTCTGCACAAGAGTAATAATCCTCTTCCAATAAAAAAAAAAAGAGTGATAATCACTGCAGCAGCGTTTGTAACTATTATTTTGGAAACGACCTAAATGTCCACGAATAGGGGCGCTAGATAAACTCATCCATACAAGACATATTACACAGTCCCCTCACCCCCGCCCAAAAAGAAGAAAATTTTTAGGTACTGCTATAGAATCATCTCATAGAGATAGTAAAGGAAAAAAGCAATGTGCAGAATAATGTGGAATATGCTATCAGCTGTGTAAAAAGTGAGGAAAAGAATATGTATACACATTTGCTTGTACTACATGAAATATCTTGGAAGGATGCACTAGAAACTAGTAATAAATGTTGACTCCAGGGAGGGGAACTGGTTGGCTGGGGATGGGGATAGGAGACAAACTTTTTATTTATATCTTTTTGAATTTTGAGCCAGTTGAACATTATTACTTATTCAAAAACTTAAATTTTTAGAAATACATATTTTAAAACAAAAAATAAATTTATGATATATCCATCTGATAGAATAATGTTTTCAAGTATACATAATAGGAAAAGATCTAAGATAAGCTATTAAATAGGGGAAAGGAACAAAGTTTACACAGAAGAGTCTTCATTTTGTTGAAAAATTAAGAAAAAAGTATTTTTATATGCACAGAAATAATAATGATTGCCTCTTACTGCTGGGATTATGGGCAATTTTTTCTTCTTTACACTCTTCTGTACTTTCCTAATTTTCCACAGCGAGCATATACTACTTTAAAAATCAGGGGGGCAAAAACACAAAAAGAACAGACAGCTAAAATAATCCTTTCTTTAATCATCCTTAATTACAGCATCACTGACCCTTACCTGACCATGACTGGTTGTTGGTTCTTCCTCCAACAAAAGTTTCTCTTTCAAGCTTTTAATTGGGCTTTCTTGGAAATCCTTGGTTTTTGAGTGCCAGACAGATGCCCTAGACTCCTGCCTCTCCTCTTTGTCTTCATCTCCCATATCTTCTGAGATGCATTCATTTTTTTCACTAGCCTGATCTCCTTGGCCACATTCATTCTGGATCAGAGAAGGAGGTCTAGGTAACACTGGTTCCCCAAACCCTTTTTTTTTTAAGAGCTGCCTCTGAGCCATTTTCAGGCTCTTTTGATAAACCTCCAACTGGCAGAGAATGACCTTGGTATATTGGTTAGGGTCTACTCCAGCAGGGCAGAATGGAATACCCCAGAAGTAGTGCACAGTGCCCCCAATGTCCTGGAGACCTTTGGCATCTGCTGGGGTAGGAAGACAGTGCCTAGATGTGTCCCCCCTACCCTGGGCAGCTTTGTGAAAAGCACAACCGTTCCCAGTACTTTCCTGTGGCTTCCCACACTGTGTGCGCTCAGCCAAGTGGCCAGTACATCTGTCAAAACATTTAACGTTCTCATTCTCAAACACTGGCTGGCTTGACTGGTCCCAGCTTCCTGAGCTGCCAGAGACCGGCTCCTCTTCAGTGTTTTCAGTGTGGTCCCAAGGCTCCTCTCTTTCCTCAGACTCGTTTCCCTGACTGATATGTGAGCCTTTAAACAGTGATGGAGGTACCAGCTGCCATATGCCTGTAGGTATTTGAGAAAAAGTAGGGCTAAGGACAAACCATTTTTTATTAAGAGGGCTTGGTAAGTTATCAAGGATTACATAATGTGGGTAAAAAAAGGCTCTTCTTTGGGTTTAACCAAAAGTTGGCTTTTCCTTGGAGATAAAAGTATTCTGGATATTAGTGAGATCTCAACTACTTTCTGATTTAACCTCTTTAATACCACCAAAGGGATTCTGGACATTTCTGTATATCTACACTCAGCATGATATCCCTGTGATATGGTTATACTTGATGAGAAGGAGCCAGAACAGGGAGACATGCCTTCAGTGGTCCCAGAGTCTGTGGTTTTCTCTTGGTGTGACTGTGAAGATGGTCCAGCGGCCAGAGGTCGAGATCTGGTAGCAGAAGCATCAGAAGGCCGGCAACTCTGAAACAAGTGATCCCACACCAGACCAGGTTTATTATTAAGATAGCTATACAGGAAGGGTCACAGGAAAGGACAAAAAGGGGAGTCCACCATCCCTAAGAGATTCTCCTCTCCAAAACGTAGATGCTCAATTCAAATGAATTCCACAACATGTACTGCATGCCTATTATGTGCAAAGTGCTATACTAGATCACTATACTAAACCCTTTTCTAATACAGAGAGGTGAATGGCATAAAGGATGGCTCACGACCTGCCACTGGCAAATATCTTTCACATTTAAAATAATTTCAATTACACATACTCAAATCACAATTAAATATTATTTGAAAATTTATAAGACTGCTAATTTTTCTCTCCATAACCCACCTCTGGTTCTCATTCCCTTTGCTCTCCCCACAAAACAGGGGCAAGTAAAGCACCTTATCTTGCTCCCTTTTGGTTTCTTGACACTCAATAACTCTTTTCAGAAGCTGCCAACTACTATGGTTCTCTTAAGCCATGGACTGAAAATCTGTGAGGTGGAAAACTTTCATACAGAATTAACAAAACACTTCAAATTGAGTTCATCAACAATTCAACACAGACTTAAAAATTATTATGGGAAATATGTTACTTGAAAACCGTATGAACTACTATAACTAGTTCCTAATGCAGCCATAACAGAAATTAAAAACTATTGCTGATCAATCCTCACAAACTTTTTCATCACAGCATATTTACATTCAGGCTTTCAGCAATGGCTTTCCTCAAGAGCTCCTCTTCTTCCTCCTCCTGGCTGTTCACTTCCCTAGCTTCCTGTTCACTCATTTTGACAGCCAGAGCAAACTGTTCTTCTTCTGTCATTTCTGTAAGAAGATCAGGAAAAGAGAGAGAGGGACACCACAAACACTGAATCAGCACATAGACAAGAAACAGAATTATTAAACTTTTCAAGCAAAGACACTACAGACCATTTAGTACAATTTTATAATTTTACAAATGAGGAAAGCCCCAAAAGGTAAGGTGCTGGCAAAGATCAGTAGCAGCAATTACAAGAATCCTGGGTTAACTAAACTGTGAACTCCTCTGAAGGCAGGGTTTCTGCCTATTTTTGTTCACTGTTGTATCTCCAGCACAAGAAAAGAGTACCTGGCACCTGGTAGATATTCAATAAATATCTGGTGAATGAGTAAATAAGAGGAACTAACTCCCACTCCAGGGATTTTGGCTACATATCACTTTATACATATTTGCTTCAAGCTCAACATTTAACCAGAATAAGTTTACTCTTCAGAATTCTCTCATTTACCCAGTAGAAAAGAACATTTCTAATGACCAGAATTTCATCTCCAAACACCATTTCCCATTAAAGCAACTGGGTTACCTCGGAGAGAAATAGTTGATTCCAAGTTTGCAGCATGAAATGTAGAAGATGAACTAGAATATCTATCATATCTGTGAGCAATGAATCTATCCGATATAACTAGGGTCATATCAAAAGAACTTACGAGCCAACTTAAAAAGGTTCTCACTGGCTAAGAGTGGGACCACTGGAACATCAATAAGGATAATGAATGCAATGAATTAAAACACACTAAGTATGTCTAAATCTATGAATTCATAATAGTACTTTAAAAAAACACAACTAACTGGTCACTGTTGAAGAATATTAGTGAATCAACTATTCTGAAAACTGGTAAATAAAAGGATAGAGAATCAAGCTTTTGTTCTACTTTTCCAACACAAGCTAGACTACTGGGTAACCAACCAGATGAAGAGAAGTTTCTCTTTAAAGAATTATTCCAGCTAATAAATATAATAGAAATGACAGAATTAGAATATTGCCATTTTAGAGTCTGTCATACAGAGTGAAGTAAGCTAGAAAGAGAAAAACAAATATCGTATATTAACGCATATATGTGCAATCTAGAAAAATGGTACAGATAAACCTATTTGCAGGGCAGGAATAGAGATGTAGATGTAGAGAATGGACATGTGGACACGGGGGGTAGGAGACAGTGGGACGAATTGAGAGATTAGGTTTGACATAAATACACTACCATGTGTAAAATACATAGCTAGTGGGAACCTGCTGTATAGCACAGGGAGCTCAGCTCGGTGCCCTGTGACAACCTAGATGGGTTGGGTGGGTGGTGGGGGTGGGAGGGAGGTCCAAGGGGGAGGGGATATACATATACATATAGCTGATTTACTTCACTGTACAGCAGAAACTAACACAACATTATAAAGCAATTTTATTCCAATATAAAAAAAATAAGAATATTGCCATTTTGTATAATCCCTATGGAGAGGATTTTGGCAACGTCTAACAAACTACATATATGAAACAACAATCCCAATTCTAGCAATTTACTCTAATGATATATTTCCAATTTTTAAAAAAAGTAAATATGCACTATATTTTTCACGCAACATTGTTTGAATTTGCGAAACACCAGAGTCCACATAATGACTACAACAGGACATTGTTTGAATAAACTCTGGTATACATACATAAAGCTGTAAAGAAGAATAAGGAAGGTATCTATGGTCTGGGAACAGAATGATTTCAAAGATACGGTATTAAGTTAAAAAAAAAACAAACACAAAAGAGTATACAGTATACTACTTTTTGCAAAGACTGACACAGGAAGGGAAAATTAGAAACTAATGCAAGTGGTTATATACAGGTAGTTGGGCAAAAAGTGGATGGGGTAAGGGAGGGAGTGACATTTCTTTGCATATACCTTTTTGTATATCCTTGACTTAACCAGGTAAAGGTTAAACCTATTTTTAAAAAGTAAAATAAAATCAATAAGGATGAGGGATCCCTAAAATTGAATCTCAACATAAAAAATGCACCCAAATGAATCTGAAGTGACCTTAATGAGAATGAAAGCATAACATATCCAAATCTGTGGAAGGTACCTAACACAATGTTTACAGGGAAATGTATAGCTTTACATGATCATATTAGAAAAGAAGAAAAGTTTAAAATCAGAGACCCAAGCTTTCCTCTTTAAAAAGCCAAAAAATGAAGAGAGAAATTCACCCAGAGTAAGAAGAAAGAAAGAAATACAAAGAGCAGAAATCAATGAAATAGAAGATGGTATACAATAAAGGAAAAAAAGGGACTTCCCTGGTGGCACAGTGATTAAGAATCTGCCTGCCAATGCAGGGGACACCAGTACAATCCCCAGGCCAGGAAGATCCCACATGCCACAGAGCAACTAAGCCCGTGCACCACAACCACTGAGACTGCGCTCTACAGCCCACGAGCTGCAACTACTGAGCCCGCACGCCACAACTACTGAGCCCACACGCCACAACTACTGAGCCCGCACGCCACAACTACTGAGCCCCCATGCTGCAACTACGGAAGCCCACGCACCTAGAGCCCGTGCTCCGCAACAAGAGAAGCCACCACAATGAGTAGCCCGTGCACCGCAACGAAGAGTAGCCCCTGCTCACCACAACTAGAGGAAGCCCACGCGCAGCAAGGAAGACCCAATGCAGCCAAAAATAAATTAAAAAAAAAAAAGAAAAAAAAATTTAGGGATTTCCCTGACAGTGCAGTGGTTAAGATTCCACCTGCCAATGCAGAGGACATGGGTTCAACCCTGCTCCGGGAAGATCCCACATGCTGCAGAGCACTGAAACCCATGCACCACAGCTACTAAGCCTGTGCTCTAGAGCATACGAGCCACAACTACTGAACCCACTCACCACAACTAATGAACCCACTCACCACAACTACTGAAGCCAGCACGCCTAGAGCCCATGCTCTGCAACGAGAAGCCACCGCAATGAGATGCCCACACACCACAGTGAAGAGTAGCCCCCTCTCGCTACAACTAGACAAAGCCCACGCACAAAAAAGGAGACCCAATGCAGCCAAAATTAAGTAAATAAATTAATTAATTTAAAAAAAAAGCTTCAGGTTAAAAAAAATTAATACCAAAAATTGATTCCATTAAAAGGTCAATAAAATTTATAAAACTCTAATTAAACTGATGAAGGAGAAAAAGGAAACATGTAAGTTAACAACACAGCAATAAAAGAGGGGATGTACCACTACAGATTCTACACTCATGAAAAGAATAATAAGGGAATACTGTGGACAATTTTATGCCAATAAATTTGACAAACTGGATCATTCATTCTCAATAGGCATGATATCATCCCCAAGTGGACAAAAACTGGTTCTTGGAAGTCCAAAAAAATCTTACTCTCTTTACATATAAAAAATGGATATATAAGTCAGTACATAAACAGGATATATAGCATTATCTGTGGTATTAAAATTTCATGGGGACAGTGGTGGCTAGGAAAACAAAGTCTAAAAAGGATCCTTCAGGGAACAGTTATGAAAAAAGGACTGAGAAACACTGACTTAACTGAAACAAACAAACAAACAAACAAAAATCACTGAAAAACATAAATTATGAAAACTGACACAAGAAGAAACAGAAAATCTGAATAGCCTTACATCTATTAAACAATTTGAATTTCTAATTAAAAACCCCTCCATAAAGAAAACCCAAGGCCATCTGACATTCATCACTGGTGAATTATAACTAAGAATAAAGAAAAAATTAATAGCAACATAATTCAGAAAGTAAGATATCAAGTCTCCCCAACTTGATTTATAGATTCAACACAATCCCAATAAAAATCCCAACAAGCTCATTTAATGGAACATAATAGAAAATTCAGAAATAGATCCACAAATCAACTTTTCAATTGATTTTCATCAACAATCCTTTTCAGCAAATGGTACTAGAACTGGTAATCCATAAGGAAAAAAAATGAACCTTATCTCCTATCTCATACTATACACAAAAAATTAACTCAAAATGGAATATATATCTAAATGTAAAAGCTAAAACTATAAAAGTCCTAGAAGAAAACATAGGTGAAAAATCTTTGTAACTGTGGGGTAGTCAAGTATTTCTTAGACAAGACCCAAAGAGAAAAAAAAAAAAATTTTTTTAAAGGACCTGGGACTTCCCTGGTGGTGCAGTGGTAAGAATCCGCCTGCCGATGCAGGTGACACGAGTTCGAGCCCTGGTCCAAGAAGATCTCACATGCCACAGAGCTTACTAAGCCTGTGTGCCACTGAGCCTGTGCTCTAGAGCCCGCAACCCACAACTACTGACACCCGTGCACCTAGAGCCTGTGCTCCACAACAAGAAAAGCCACCACAATGAGAAGCCTACACACTGCAACAAAGAGTAGCCCCCACTTGCCACAACCAGAGAAAAGCCCGTGCAGCGAAGAAGACCCAACACAGCCAAAAATAAATAAATAAAATAAAATAAATTTATTTTTTTTAAAAAGGACACTCATTCACTAGTTACTATCTCTTATTTTTTATATAACCATGATCTGAGACTAAAGTCCAATAAACATCACTGCTGACTAGGACACATTTTACCTGACTTCTCTACTGTAATAAGAACCCAACCATTAGAAGAAAGGGAGAAACAAACTGGAATACCACCCAGGAGGCATGCTCCTTAAAGGAAAATGTCAGCAAGTATCAACCTTAGACTCTCTAACTGAATTGGCTTGACTCAGCTTATCAAATAATTCTGCCGATTCTAAACACAAAGTACTACACAATTTGTGTGAAGCTGATTATGCTGGTCATAATTTATGATGATTAACATCTCCCAACATTCAGGTTAGCCTCCCACCAAGATGTGCAAACAGGCTGTTAACAATCCAAACAATCCAGAACACAAAACTACATAGAGAGAACCTGAATAATTTGCGGTTGTTCAAAATGGCTGAAAGAGAACATTCCATATAACAACAACAACAAAAGGTAAATTATTTTCCTGCCCTAATCTTTTCCTAAGAACTTCCTTTTCCAAAACAGATACAGCTCTGCAAGTATGGTAAAGTTGATATATCTATATATGGCCAGTTATAATGGAAATTTATAAAACACTTTTTTTTTTTTTTTTGCAGTATGCGGGCCTCTCACTGTTGTGGCCTCTCCCGTTACGGAGCACAGGCTCCAGACGCTCAGGCTCAGCAGCCATGGCTCACGGGCCCAGCCGCTCCGCGGCATGTGGGATCCTCCTGGACCGGGGCACGAACATGCATCCCCTGCATCGGCAGGCGGACTCTCAACCACTGCGCCACCAGGGAAGCCCTATAAAACACTTTTTTTTTTTTTTTTTTTTTTTTTTGCGGTATGCGGGCCTCTCACTGTTGTGGCCTCTCCCGTTGCAGAGCACAGGCTCCGGACGCGCAGGCTCGGCGGCCATGGCTCACGGGCCCAGCTGCTCCGCGGCATGTGGGATCTTCCCGGACCGGGGCACGAACCCATGTCCCCTGCATCGGCAGGCGGACTCTCAACCACTGCGCCACCAGGGAAGCCCTATAAAACACTTTTGAAATAATCAAGGCACTGTGTCATAACCCATACAGATGTGCTTTCTCAAACAAAGTGATACCACTTCTGGGAATTTATCCTGAACAATCACTGAAAAGAAGAAAAGTGTTACACAAAAAGATGTTCATTACCCTATAACCTATAAGGTGACTTACTTAGATACCTAAAGACAAGGCCATGGTTAAGTACATTATGGCACGTTAACTCAAGAAACTCAGATGATGTTATCAAAATACTAATCATGAAGACATATAAAAATGATAAAGTCTGGTGGGGCGGAGTCAAGATGGCGTACTAGGAGGCAGCATAATTCGCATCTCCTCACAACTAGGGCACCTACCTGGCACCCCTGGGGGACCACAGACACCTAAGGGGACAGGAGGAAATCCCAGTGATCGGGTAGGACGTGAGGCTTGGGGGAGTGAAGGGGGAAGAGAAGTGGAGGCCAGACGGGAATGGTGCCCCTGAGGGGCGGCTGGGGGAGGGGAAGGGATAAACTGGGGAACCACTGGGAGGGCAGAGGATCAAAAGGGAGTGTGCCCAGGTTTCCCCTGCACACTTGGACCCCCCAGGAATCTGTTGAGATCCTGGGCCTGACCCTCTGCCCACCTAGGACCCCTCCAGCTGGGGGGGCCCTGAGGGAGTGGGAAAGAGGTAAGGGGAGCAAAAGTAAAGGCCGGACCTCCAGGACAGCACCCCAAGGGGTGGCTGGGGGAGGGAAGGAGTTCCTACACCCAGCAGGACCCACCCATGGTTAGGAATTGAGGGGCAACAGGGGAGACCCTGGGGGAGACAGTGGGGGAGGGGCACTAAGGAACAGAAGGGAACCAGGCCAGTGCTTTCCCTGTCCACTTAGGCACCAGGAAGCCTGTTGGGCTCCCAGGCCTAATCCTCTGGCCTCAGAGCCTCCCTTCTGCTGCGCAGAGCCGAAACTCCACCCTTACACCCTCACCCAGGGCCCTACTTCTACACTCGGAGACTCCCTCCAAAGAGCTGGGCCTAAACCCCACTCACGCACCCTCACTCAGGGCCCTACATCCAAACTCCGGAACCCCACATTCCAGAGGCCCTCCTCTCAAGGTGCTGCCTCTCCTCTTCTGTGCAGGTCCTAAGCAGAGGCCCCACCCCACGCTTAAACGTAGCCCCATCTAGGCCCCACCCCACGCTCAAACATCACCCCCCACCCGCCTAGGACCCACCCCACCCTAAACCCTGCCCCCACCTAAGTTCCACCCCCTACCTAAACTCCGCCCCCATAGCCTAGGCTTCCCCCCTGCTTTTTTTCTTTTCTTTATTCCTCTTTTACATTGAGGTTCTGTTTTACCTTGCTGATTCATTGTTGACTCTTTTATATTTCTATTTTTCCTAATAAATCTTTTATTTTTCTAACTTTTATACTTTGCTAGTGATCTCTCCTTTTGGCTCGCTGCCCCACCCCCCCGTTTTCTTTTCTTTTTTTTGCTGTGGTTTTATTTCACCTTGTTGCAGTTGTTTCAATTATAGTTTTATTTTTTCTAATGTATTTTTTATCTTTCTGATTTCATTTTGTTTTTTGTTTTGTTTTTTTTTTTTGCGGTACGCGGGCCTCTCACCGTTGTGGCCTCTCCCATTGTGGAGCACAGGCTCTGGATGCGCAGGCTCAGCGGCCATGGCTCATGGGCCCAGCTACTCCGCGGCATGTGGGATCTTCCCGGACTGGGGCACGAACCCGTGTCCCCTGCATCGGCAGGCGGACTCTCAACCACTGCGCCACCAGGGAAGCCCTCATTTTGTTTTTTATTCTTTGATATTGTACTGCTCCTTTTTTTTTCTTTCTTTCTTCCTTTTTTTTTTTTTTTTTTTTTTTATTGCACCACGAAGCCTGCAGTATCTTGGTTCCCACGCCGGAGGTCAGGCACAAGCTCCTGTGGTGTGAGCTCTGAGTGCAAACTGCTGGACTAACAGAGAACCTCAGACCCCAAGGAATATCAATCCGAGCGAGGCCTCCCAGAGTTCCTCATCTCAGCACCAAGACCCAGCTCTATCAAACTGTCTGCAAACCCCAGTGCTGGACATCTCAGGCCAAACAACCAGTAAGACAGGAATACAGCACCACCCATCAAAAAATAAATTAAAAAAAAACCGACAAAACAAATATGTTACAAACGAAGGAGCAAGGTAAAAACGTACGAGACCAAATAAATGGAGATGAAATAGGCAACCTACCTGAAAAAGAATTCAGAGTAATGATAGTAAAGATGATCCAAAATCTCAGAAACAGAATGGAGAAAATACAAGAAACATTTAACAAGGCCCTAGAAGAACTAAAGAGCAAACAAACAGTGATGAACAACAAAATTAATGAAATTAAAAATACTTTAGAAGGAATCAACAACAGAATAACTGAAGCAGAAGAACGGATAAGTGAGCTGGAAGATAAAATGGTGGAAATAACTGCCAGGGAGCAGAATAAAGGAAAAAGAATGAAAAGAATTGAGGACAGTTTCAGAGACCTCTGGGACAACATTAAATGCACCAACATTCAAATTATAGGGGTCCCAGAAGAAGAAGAGAAAAAGAAAGGGTCTGAGAAAATGTTTGAAGAGATTATAGTCAAAAACTTCTCTAATGTGGGAATGGAAATAGTCAAGTCCAGGAAGCACAGAGAGTACCATACAGGATAAATCCAAAGAGAAACACATTAAGACACATATTAATTAAACTATCAAAAATTAAATAAAAAGAAAAAATATTAAAAGCAGCAAGGGAAAAGCAACAAATAACATACAACTGAATCCCCATAAAGTTAACAGCTGATTTTTCAGCAGAAACTCTGCAAGCCAGAAGGGAGTGGGAGGACATATTTAAAGTGATGAAAGGGAAAAACCTACAACCAAGATTACTCTACCCAGCAAGGCTCTCATTCAGATCTGATGGAAAAATTAAAACCTTTACAGATAAGCAAAAGTTAAGAGAATTCAGCACCACCAAACCAGCTTTACAACAAATGCTAAAGGAACTTCTCTAGGCAGGTAATACAAGAGAAAGAAAAGACCTACAAAAACAAACCCAAAACAATTACAAAAATAGTAACAGGAACATATATATTGATAATTACATTAAATGTAAATGGGTTAAATGCTCCAAACAAAACACACAGACTGGCTGAATGGATACAAGACCAGGACATATGTTGTCTACAAGAGACCCAATTCAGACCTAGACCCAATTCAGACCCAATTCACATACAGACTGCAAGTGAGGGGATGGAAAAAGATACTCCATGCAAATGGAAGTCAAAAGAAAGCTGGAGGGACTTCCCTGGTGGCGCAGTGGTTGAGAGCCCTCCTGCCGATCCAGGGGACATGGGTTCGTGCCCTGGTCCGGGAAGATCCCACATACCGCAGAGCAGCTGGGCCCATGAGCCATGGCCGCTGAGCCTGCATGTCTGGAGCCTGTGCTCTGCAACGGGAGAGGCCACAACAGTGAGAGGCCTGCGTACCACAAAAAAAAAAAAAGAAAGCTGGAGTAGATATTCTCGTATCAGACAAAATAGACTTTAAAATAAAGATTATTAGAAGAGACAAAGGACACTACATAATGATCAAAGAATCAATCCAAGAAGAAGATATAACAACTGTAAATATTTATGCACCCAACATATGAGCACCTCAATACATAAGGCAAATGCTAATAGCCATAAAAGGGGAAATCGACTAACACAATAATAGTAGGGGACTGTAACACCCCACTTTCACCAATGGACAGATCATCTAAAATGAAAATAAATAAGGAAACACAAGCTTTAAATGACACATTAAACAAGATGAACTAGGGCTTCCCTGGTGGCGCAGTGGTTAAAAATCTGCCTGCCAATGCAGGGGACACGGGTTCAAGCCCTGTTCTGGGAAGATCCCACAGGCCGTGGAGCAACTAAGCCTGTGTGCCACAACTACTAAGCCTGCACTCCAGAGCCTGCGAGCCACAACTCCTTAAGCCCAGGTGTCTAGACCCTGTGCTCTGCAACAAGAGAAGCCACCGCAATGAGAAGCCCACGCACCGCAATGGTAGCCCCCACTCACCGCAACTAGAGAAAGCCCACGCACAGAAACAAAGACCGAACGCAGCCAAAAATAAAGAAATAAAATAGATAAATTAAAAAATATAGGGGCTTCCCTGGTGGCACAGTCGTTGAGAATCTGCCTGCCAATGCAGGGGACACGGGTTTGAGCCCTGGTCTAGGAAGATCCCACATGCCATGGAGCAACTGGGCCCATAAGCCACAACTACTGAGCCTGCGTGTCTGGAGCCTGTGCTCTGCAACAAGAGAGGCCTGCGCACCGTGATGAAGAGTGGCCCCCCGCTCGCCACAACTAGAGAAAGCCCTCGCACAGAAACAAAGACCCAACACTGCCAAAAATAAATAAATAAATAAATAATAAAATTAAGACTGTATTACTAAAAAAAAATACATATAAATATATGTAAAAAAAAACAAGATGAACTTAATTGATATTTATAGGACATTCCATCCAAAAACAACAGAATACACTTTATTCTCAACTGTTCATGGAACATTCTCCAGGATAGATCATATCTTGGGTCACAAATTAAGCCTTGGTAAATTTAAGAAAATTGAAATCGTATGAAGTATCTTTTCCCACGACAATGCTGAGACTATATATTACAGGAAATCATCTGTAAAAAATACAAACACATGGAGGCTAAACAATATGTTATTAGGTAACCAATAGATCACTGAAGAAATCAAAGAGGAAATCAAAAAATACCTAGAAACAAATAACAAGGAAAACACGACGACCCAAAACCTGTGGGATGCAGCAAAAGCAGTTCTAAGAGGGAAGTTTATAGCAATACAATCCTACCTCAAGAAACAAGAAAAATCTCAAACAACCTAATCCTATACCTAAAGCAATTAGAGAAAAAAGAACAACCCCCCCCCGAAAGTTAGCAGAAGGAAAGAAATCATAAAGATCAGATAAGAAATAAATTTAAAAGAAATGAAGGAAACAACTGCAAAGATCAATAAAACGAAAAGCTGGTTCTTTGAGAAGATAAACAAAATTGATAAACCATTAGCCAGACTCACCAAGAAAAAAGGGAGAAGACTCACATCAACAGAATTAGAAATGAAAAAGGAGCAGTAACAACTGACATGGCAGAAATACAAAGGATCACGAGAGATTTCTACAAGCAACTCTATGCCAATAACATGGAAAACCTGGAAGACATGGACAAATTCTTAGAAAAGCACAACCTTCCGAGACTGAACCAAAAGAAAAAGAAAATATAAACAGACCAATCAAAAGCACTGAAATTAAAACTGTGATTAAAATGGCTTCACAGGCCAATTCTATGAAACATTTAGAGAAGAACTAACACCTATCCTTCTCAAACTCTTCCAAATACAGCAGAGGGAGGAACACTCCCAAACTCATTCTATGAGGCCACCATCACCCTGATACCAAAACAAGACAACGATGTCACAAAACAAGAAAACTACAGGCCAATATCTCTGATGAACACAGATGCAAAACTCAACAAAATACTAGCCGACAGAATCCAACAGCACATTAAAAGGATCATACACCATGATCAAGTGGGGTTTACCCCAGGAATGCAAGGATTCTTCAATATATACAAATCAATCCATGTGATAAACCATATTAACAAATTGAAGGAGAAAACCTACATTATCATCTCAAGAGATGCAGAAAAAGCTTTTGACAAAATTCAACACCTATTTATGATAAAAACTATCCAGAAAGCAGGCATAGAGGGAACCTACCTCAACGTAATGAAGGCCATATATGACAAACCCACAGCCAACATCATTCTCAATGGTGAAAAACTGAAACCATTTCCTCTAAGATCAGGAACAAGACAAGGGTGCCCACTCTCACCACTATTATTCAACATCGTTTTAGAAGTTTTAGTCACAGCAATCAGAGAAGAAAAAGAAATAAAAGGAGTCCAAATTGGAAAAGAAGAAGTAAAACTGTCACTGTTTGCAGATGACATGATACTATACATAGAGAATCCTAAAGATGCTACCAGAAAACTACTAGAGCTAATCAATGAATTTGGTAGAGTAGCAGGATACAAAATTAATGCACAGAAATCTCTTGCATTCCTATACACTAATGATGAAAAATCTGAAAGAGAAATTAAGGAAACAGTCCCATTTACCACTGCAACAAAAAGAATAAAATACCTAGGAATAAACCTACCTAAGGAGACAAAAGACCTGTATGAAGAAAACTATAAGACACTGATGAAAGAAATTAAAAATAATACAAGCAGATGGGAGAGATATACTATGTTCTTGGATTGGAAGAATCAACATTGTGAAAATGACTATACTACCCAAAGCAATCTACAGATTCAATGCAATCCCTACCAAACTATCAATGCCATTCTTCACAGAACTAGAACAAAAAATTGCACAATTTGTACGGAAACACAAAAGACCCCGAATAGCTAAAGCAGTCTTGAGAAAGAAAAACAGAGCTAGAAGAATCAGACTCCTTGACTTCAGACTATACTACAAAGCTACAGTAATCAAGACCGTACGGTACTGGCACAAAAACAGAAATATAGATCAATGGAACAGGACAGAAAGCCCAGAGATAAATCCACGCACATATGGTCACCTTATCTTTAATAAAGGAGGCAAGAATATACAATGGAGAAAAGACACCCTCTTCAATAAGTGGTGCTGGGAAAACTGCACAGCTACGTGTAAACGAATGCAATTAGAACACTTGCTAACACCATACACAAAAATAAACTGAAAATGAATTAAAGACTTAAATGTAAGGCCAGACAGTATAGAACTCTTAGAGGAAAACATAGGAGAAACACTCTTTGACATAAATGACAGCAAGATCCTTTCTGATCCACCTCCTAGAGAAATGGAAATAAAAACAAAAATAAACAAATGGGACCTAATGAGACTTAAAAGCTTTTGCACAGCAAAGGAAACCATAAACAAGACAAAAAGACAACCCTCAGAATGGGAGAAAATATTTGCAAACAAATCAACGGGCAAAGGATTAATCTCCAAAATATAAAAGCAGCTCATGCAGCTCAATATTAAAAGAACAAACAACTCAATCAAAAACTGGGCAGAAGACCTAAATAGACATTTCTCCAAAGAAGATATACAGGTCGCCAAGAAGCATATAAAAAGCTGCTCAACACCACTAATTATTAGAGAAATGCAAATCACAAGTACAGTGAGGTATCACCTCACACCAGTTAGAACGGGCATCATCAGAAAATCTATTAACAACAAACGCTGGAGAGGGTGTGGAGAAAAGGGAACACCCTTGCACTGTTGGTGGGAATGTAAATTGATACAGCCACTATGGAGAACAGTACGGAGGTTCCTTAAATAACTACAAATAGAACTACCATACGACCCAGCAATCCCACTACTGGGCATATACCCTGAGAAAACCATAATTCAAAAAGAGTCATGTACCACAATGTTCATAGCAGCTCTATTTACAATAGCCAGGACATGGAAGCAACCTAAGTGTCCATCAAAAGATGAATGGATACAGAAGATGTGGTACATATATACAATGGAATATTACTCAGCCATAAAAAGGAACGAAATTGAGTTATTTGTAGAGACGTGGATGGATCTAGACTGTCATACAGAGTGAAGTAAGTCAGAAAGAAACAAATATCATACATTAACGCATATTGTGGAACCAGAAAAATGGTACAGATGAACCGGTTTGCAGGGCAGAAATAGAGACACAGATGTAGAGAACAAACGTATGGACACAAAGGGGGGAAAGTGGCAGGGGTGGTGGTGGTGGTGGGATGAATTGGGTGATTGGGATTGACATATATTCACTAATATGTATAAAATAGATAACTAATAAGAACCTGCTGTATAAAAACTAAAATAAAATTCAAAAAACACCCAAAAAGAACTGGAGCTTCATTAAGTCCTGAGACCCGGTGTGTGATCTCAGTTAGAAGACTGTTCAAGTCCCAATCTGGGTTTGGGCTGGGTTTGAGTCCTGGCCCATGGGTTCAAGTCCCAATCTGAGTTGCACAATTTCACCTTCATTAAAAAATGTTACTGAAAAAAATTACTTCATTGCTAGAAAGTGCTAACCAGCATCTAAGCCTTCAGAAAGTTTTAATCTTTTTGATTGTGGAGGCGTTGAAATATTGCAAGAATTACCAAAATGTGACACAGAGACATGAAGTGAGCAAGTGCTGTTGGAAAAATGGCACCCAAGAGACTTGTTTAACACTGGGTTGCCACAAACCTTCAATTTGTGTTTAAAAAAAAATTATCTACATAGCTCAATAAAGTGAAGCAAAATTAAACAAGGTATGCCTGTAATCACTTTGAATGTCAATGGATTAAATGTATCAATTAAAAGAGATTGGATCAAAAAATAAGACTCAACTGTATGTTGTCTACAAGAAACCCACTTTAAGGACTTCCCTGGCAGTCCAGTGGTTAAGACTCTGTGCTCCCAATGCAGGGGGCACAGGTTCTATCCCTGGTTGGGGAACTAAGATCCTACATGCCACGTGGCGCGGCCAAAAAAAATTGAGGAAACTGATAAAGACAAATGTTGATTCTTTGGAAAAATTAATAAAGCTAATATGCTAAAAAAAAAAAAAAGAAAAGAAAGAAGGAAAGTAAAAAAAACCATTTATTTATTTATTTATTTATTTTATTTGGCTGCCTCAGGTCTTTAGTTGTGGCACACAGGATCTTCATTGTGGCACGTGGGATCCTTCACTGTGGCACTTGGGCTCCTCGTGCAGTGCACAGGCTTCTCTCTGGTTGTGGCACGCAGACTCCAGAATGTGTGGGCTTAGTTGCCCTGCGGCATGTGGGATCTTAGCTCCCCAACCAGGTCTCGAACCCACGTCCCCTGCATTGGAAGATGGATTCTTAACCACCGGACCACCAGGGAAGTCCCAGAAACCCACTTTAAATACAAAGAGAAATACAGATTAAAAGTAAATGGATGGCGCAGGGGTTAAGAATCCGCCTGCCAATTCAGGGGACATGGGTTCAAGCCCTGGTCCGGAAAGATCCCACATGCCACGGAGCAACTACACCCGTGCACCACAACTACTGAACCTGCCCTCTAGAGCCCACGAGCCACAACTACTGAGCCAGCGTGTCACAACTACTGAAGCCCACATGCCTGGAGCCCGTGCTCTGCAACCAGAGAAGCCACCACAATGAGAAGACTGCACACTGCGATGAAAAGCCTGTGCACTGCCACAAAGAGTAGTCCCCACTTGCCACAACTAGAGAAAGCCCACGCAAAGCAACGAAGACCCAACACAACCAAATAAATAAATAAATAAATGGATGTGGATTTCCCTGGTGGTCCAGTGGCTAAGACTCCATGCTCCCAATGCAGGGGGGAAGGGTTTGATCCCTGGTCAGGGAACTAGATCCCACATGCCTCAACTAAAGATTCCACATGCCGCAACTAAAAGATCCCGTGTGCCGCAACTAAGACCCGACGTGCCCAAACAAATAAATAAATAAATAAATTTTTAAAAGTAAATGGATGGAAAAATATACCATGCTAACACTAATCAAAAGAAAGCAAGAGTAACTATTAATTTCAGACAGAGCAGACTTCTAAGCAAGAAAAGTTATCAGGAATAAAGAAAGGCATTATATAATAATAAAGAGATTAATTCTCCTAGAAGACATAACAATCCTTAATGTGTATGTGCCTAACAAATGAGTGTCATTGGTGAGGCAAAAAATGATAGAACTGCAAGGAGAAATAGATGACCCACTATCACAGGTGGAAATACCAACCCCCCTCTATCACAAATGGACAGATCCAGCAGGCAGAAAATCAGTAAGGATATAGTTTAACTCAACAACATCATCAATCATTTGAATACAATAGACATCTACAGACTACTCCAACCAATAACAACAGAACACATTCTTCTCAAGCTCACACAGAACATTCACCAAGACAAACCACGTTCTGGGCCATAAAACACACCTTAAATTTAAAGCAAGAGAAATCACGCAATGTCTATACTCAGACCACAATGGAATTAAACTAAAAATCAATAACAGAAAGAAAACAGGAACATCCCAAAATACATGAAGATTAAACAACATACTTCTAAATAACTCATGGGTCAAAGAAGAAATCAAGAGCAATATAAAAATACTTTGAATCAAAAGAAAATGAAAAATGCATCTTATCAAAATTTGCAGGATGCAGCAAAAGCAGTGCGTAGAGGAGAGTTACAGCATTAAAAGCATACACTGGGAAAGAAGATCTAAAATCAATCATCTACATCTATACCTTAGGGCAGGGGTCCCCAAACCCTGGGCCACGGACCAGTCCATGGCCTCTTAGGAACCGGGCCGCACAGCAGGAGGTGAGCGGCAGGCGAGTGAGTGAAGCTTCATCTGCACTCCCCATCACTCGCATTACTGCCTGAACCATACCTCCCTGATCCCCAGTCCGTGTAAAAACTGTCTTCCAGGAAACTGGTCCCTGGTGCTAACAAGATTAAGGACTGCTGCCTTAGGGAACCAGGAAAAAAAAAAAAAAAAAGTAAATTAAGTACAAAGTAAGCAGAAAAAAAAAAAAAGAATTACAGCAGAAATCAATGAAATTGAAATCAAGAAATAAGTAGAGAAAATGAACCAAACCAAAAGCTGGTTCTTTAAAAAAAAGAAAAAAAAATCAATAAAATTGATAAACCACTAGCTAGGCTGACTAAAAAAAGAGAGGGCACAAATTACTAGTACCAGAAATGAAAAAGAGGACATCACTACAGATCTCATGTACATTAAAAAAAATAATAAAGGAGGGCTTCCCTGGTGGCGCAGTGGTTGAGAGTCCACCTGCCGATGCAGGGGACACGGGTTCGTGCCCTGGTCCGGGAAGATCCCACATGCTGCAGAGCAGCTAGGCCCGTGAGCCATGGCCATTGAGCCTGTGCGTCCAGAGCCTGTGCTCCGCAACGGGAGAGGCCACAACAGTGAGAGGCCCGCGTACCACAAAAAAATAATAATAATAATAAAAAATAATAAAGGAATACTATGAACAACTCTATGCCCACAAATCTGATAACCTAGATGCAACAGACCAATTCCCTTTGAAAGACACAATCTGCCAACACTCACATGAGAAGAAATAGGCAGTCTGAATACACCTATATCTATTAAAGAAACAGAATCCATAATTAGTCTTCCATAACTAAAAGCAACAGGCCCAGATGGAGTCACTAATGAATTCTACCAAACATTTAAGGAAGAAAGTATACAAATTCTATACAATCTCTTTCAGAGGACAGAAGCAGAGGGAATACTTCCTAAGTCATTCTATGTGACCACCATTAAACCTAACACTAAAACTAGACAAAAACATTACAAGAAAACTACAGACCAGTATCTTGCATGAACATGAACACAGATACAAAAATCCTCAACAAATAGTAGCAAATTAAATCTAACAATGTATAAAAAGAATTATACACCATGACCAAGTGGGATTTATCCCAGATGTGCATGTTAGTTCAACACTCAAAAATTAATTAATGTAGTGCAACACATAAACAGAACAAAAAAGAAAAATCACATGATCATATTCAATAGATTCAGAAAAAGCACTGGACAAAATCAAACACTAATTCATGATAAAACTTCTCCATAGACTAGGAATAGAGAACATTCTCAACTTGATAGAGAATATCTATAAAAACGCTATAGCCAACTTCATACTAAATGGTGAAAACTCAAAGCTTTCCCACTAAGAACAGGAAAAAGGCTAGGATGTCCCCTCTTATCACTCCTTTTCAACACTGTACTAGACATACTAGCTAATGCAATAAGACAAGAAAAGGAAATATACAGACTAGGAAAGAGAAAAATAATACTGTCTTTGTTCACAAATGACACTATCATCTAAGTAGAAAATCCAATAGAATCTACAAAACAATTCCTGGAACTATTAAGTAATTAGAGTAAGGTTATGGTATACAAGGTTAGTATAAAATAGCCAATCACATTCCATATACCAGCAATGAACAAGTGTGATTTGAAATTCAAAACACAATAGCATTTACATTGGTAAGGAAATAATGTACAGGATCTATAAGAGAAAAACTAGAGAACTCTAATGAACAAAGTCAAATAAGAATTAACTAAATAGGGCCTCCCTGGTGGCGCAAGTGGTTGAGAGTCCGCCTGCCGATGCAGGGGATACGGGTTCGTGCCCCGGTCTGGGAGGATCCCATATGCCGCGGAGCGGCTGGGCCCGTGAGCCATGGCCGCTGAGCCTGCGCGTCCGGAGCCTGCGCGTCCGGAGCCTGTGCTCCGCGACGGGGGAGGCCACAACAGTGAGAGGCCCGCATACCGAAAAAAAAAAAAAAAAAAGAATTAACTAAATAAAGGGATATTCCATGTTCATGGATAGAAAGACTCAGTAATGTCAAGGTATCAGTTTTTTGCAACCTGATCTGTAGATTCAATGCATTCCAAATCAAAATTACAACAAGTAATTTTGTGGATACCAACAAACTTATTCTAAAGTTTATATGGAGAGGGCAAAAGATCCAGAAGAGTCAACACAATATTGAAGAAAAAGAACAAAGTTGGAGGGCTGATGTTACCTGACTTTAAAACCTACTACATAAAGCTACAGTAATCGAAACAGTGTGGAATTGGCGAAAGAACAAATAGGTCAATGGAACAGAAGAGAGAGCCCAGAAATAGACCCACATAAATATAGTCACCTGATTTTTACAAAGGAGCAAAGACAATACAATGAAGCAAAGGGATTATCTTCAACAAATGTTGCTGGAACAACTGGACATTTCATATCCCCCAAACTGAATCTAGACAAAGATCTAACACCATTCCCAAAATTAACTCACTGGATCATAAACTGATACGTGAAACACAAAACTATAAAACTCCTAGAAAATAACATAGAAAACCTAGATGACATTAGGTATGGCAATGACTTTTTAGATTATATCTAAAGGTATGATCCAGGAAAGAAGTAAATAAGCTGGATGTCATTAAAATTAATAACTCCTGCTCTGCAAAAGACAATGTTGCAAGAATAAGAAAACAAGTCACAGACTGGGAGAAAATATTTGCTAAAGACATATCTGATAAAGGACTGTTATCCAAAATATACAAAGAACTCTTAAAACTCAACTGTAAGAAAATAAACACAACTAAAAAGTGGGCCAAATACTTTGACAGACAACTCACCAAGATGATATACAGAGCAAATAAGCATATGAAAAGATATTCCACATCATATATCATCAGCAAAATGCAAACTGAAAAAAGGAGATACCACTGCACAACTACTAGAATGGTCAAGTTCTGGAACACTGACATCACCAAATGCTGGTGAGGATATGGAGTAACAGGAACTCTCATTCATTGCTGGTGGGAATGCAAAATGGTACAGCCACTTTGGAAGAGAGATTGGCGCTTTCTTACAAAACTAAATATACTCTTAGCATACTCAGCAATCATGTTCCTTGGTATTTACCCAAAGGAGTTAAAAACTCATGCCCAGGGCTTCCCTGGTGGCGCGGTGGCGCAGTCTGCCTGCCAGTGCAGGGGACACGGGTTCGTGCCCCGGTCCAGGAGGATCCCACATGCCGCAGAGTGGCTAGGCCCGTGAGCCATGGCCACTGAGCCTGTGTGTCCAGAGCCTGTGCTCCGCAACAGGAGAGGCCACAACAGTGAGAGGCCCACATACTGCAAAAAAAACTCATGTCCACCCCAAAACCTGCACAGATGTTTATTCCAGCTTTATTCTTAATTGCCAAAACTTGGAAGCAACCAAATGTCTTTCAGTAGGTGAACAGATAAATAAACTATGGTAGAGCCAGACAATGGAATATTATTCACTGCTATAAAAAAAAACAAAAGATCTACCAAAGCATGAAAAGACACAGAGGAAACTTAAATGCATATTACTAAGTGAAAGAAGCCAATTTGAAAAGGCTATATACCGTCTGACTCCAACTACATGACATTCTGGAAAAGGCAAAACTATGAAGACAGTAAAAAGATCAGTGGTTGTCACAGATTAGCAGGGGAAGTAGGGTAGGGATGAATAGGTGAAGCACAGAGAATTTTTAAGGCAGTGAAAATACTCTGTTTGATACCATAATAATGGATACATGTCATTATATATTTCTCAAAACCCATCGAATGTATAACACCAAGAGTGAACCCTAGTGTAAACTACAGACTTAGGATGATTATAATATGTCAGTGTAGGTACATCAATTGTAACAAATCTATCACTTTGATAGGAAAAGTTGATAATGGAGGAGGCTATGTATGTGTGAGGCTACATATGTGTGAGGTAAGAAATCTCTGTACCTTGTCCTCAGTTTTGCTGTAACCTAAAACAGCTCTAACAAAACAAAGTCTTAATGAAAGTTATACACACACACAAATACAGGCTGAGAATTTTCCAAAGTAAACAGAGATCTCAAATCAGACCTCAAATCACATATCCAAAAAGACTATCAAGAAAAATACATTCCATGACCCCCACAAAAAACTCATACCTAAACATCATGTTCAAACTGGTAAAAAAAACAAAAATACAGACTATATTGAAGGAAGCCAGAGAGAAAAACAGGTTACATTCAAATGAACAAAGATGAGGATTAAAGTCAACTTCTCATTAAAAACTCTGCAGCCAGAAAACAATAAAGTGACATCTTGAAAATGATGAAAAACTGTCAAACCATATCCTATAGCCAGGGAAGTATTTCTCAAAAATGAAGGAGATTCAATCTACCACTTTCAGTAAAAAGGAGAACTAAGCAGAACATTAAGTAAATAGAAGACAAACAACACTATAATCCAACCAGACCAAATAGATATCTACAGAACACTCTATCCAACAGTAGCAGAATAAACATTTTCCTCAAGTGCACATGAAATATTCTCCAGGATAGAACATATGATGGTGATAAAACAAGACTCAACAAACACAGAAAGATAAAAAACATACAAAGTATGTTTTCCAACATAATGAGTGAAATTATAAATAACAGAAGGAAGAAATTTGGGGAATGGACAAATACGTGGAAATTAAACAAAACACTCCTAAATAACCAATGGGTGAAAGAAAAAATTACAGTGGGAAAGTAGAGAATAGTTTGAGATGAATGAAAATGAAAATATATCTTAAAAACTTAAACGATTTAGCTAAAGCAATACTTAAAGGGAAATTTACATCTATCTAATGATTATATTAAAAAAGAAAGATCTCAAACAAATAACCTAAACTTCCACCTTAAGACACAGAAAAAAAAGAGCAAACTAAACCTAAAGAAAGCAGAAAAAAAAAAACAAAATAATAAATAGAGGAGAAATTAATTTTTTTTTTTTTTTTTTCGGTATGCGGGCCTCTCACTGTTGTGGCCTCCCCCGTTGCGGAGCACAGGCTCCGGACGCGCAGGCTCCGGACGCGCAGGCTCAGCGGCCATGGCTCACGGGCCAAGCCGCTCCGCGGCACATGGGATCCTCCCAGACCGGGGCACGAACCCGTATCCCCTGCATCGGCAGGCGGACTCTCAACCACTTGCGCCACCAGGGAGGCCGAGAAATTAATTTTAAAAATAGTAAAACAAGAAAAATCAATGAGATGAAAAGTTGGTTTTTTGAAAACTAAAAATATTGACAAACTTTGAGTTAGATTTGGGCAGGGGGAAAAAAGAAGACTCAAATAACTAAAAGCAGAATGGCAGTGGAGACATTACTAACAAATACAAAAATAAAAGACAAATTGCCAAAGCTGACTTGAGAAAAAATATAAAAACTAAACAGAACTACAACAGATAAGAAACTGAGGACTTTCCTGGTGGTGCAGTAGTTAAGAATCTGCCTGCCAATGCAGGGGACACGGGTTCGAGCCCTGGTCCAGGAAGATCCCACATGCCTCAGAGCAACTAAGCCTGTGTGCCACAACTACTAAGCCTGCACTCTAGAGCCCACATGCCACAACTACTGAAGCCCACGCGCCTAGAGCCTGTGCTCCACAACATGAGAAGCCACTGTAATGAGAAGCCTGCGCACCGCAACAAAGAGTAGACCCCGCTCACCACAACTAGAGAAAGCCCAAGCACAGCAATGAAGACCCAGTGCAGCCAAATATAAATAAATACATTAAAAAAAATTGAATTAGTAATCAAAAACTATCTACCTTTGAAAAGCCTAGGCCCAGATGGCTTCACTGGTGAATTCTGTCCAACAATTAAAGAAAAATATTAAATCTTCACAATCTTTTCCAAATATAGAACGGAAGGGAACAATGTTCAACTCATTCTATGAGGCCAGTATTAGCCTGATACCAAATCCAGACAAAGACATCATGAGAAAACTACAGAACAATATCTCTTATGAATGTAAATGCAAAAACTCTCAACATAACGTTAGCATACCAAATCTAGAAAGAATATAAGAAGATTACACACTATGACAGAGGAGAATTCATCCCAGAATGGAAGGTTGACTTAACATATGAAAATCAATTAATACACCAAATTGACAAAAGACAAAACCCATATGATCATCTCAATAGGCACAGAAAAAGCATTTGACAAAATTCAACACCGCTTCATGATAAAAACATTTTTAAATGGTTATAAATGGTTAAAGTAGTATATTTTATGTGTATTTTACAATAAAAATATTTTTAATAAGTAAAGAAATGACCAATAAGCACATGAAAAGATGCTTAACATCATTAGTCATTAGAGAAATGCAAATCAAAACCTCAATGAGATACCATTTCACACCCACTAGGATGGCTTAATGGGGAAAAAAAGAAAAAGGAAAATAACTGTTGGCAAGGATATGGAGAAACTGGAACTCTCATACGATGCTGGTGGAAATGTAAAATGGTGCAGCCATTTTAGAAAGCAATCTGGCAGTTTCTCAAACAATTAAATGTTGAGTTACCATATGACCCAGGAATTCCACTCCTAGCTATATTACTCAAGAGAAATTGAAACATACAGCCACAGAAAAACGAGTACTTGAATGTTCGCAGC
Organism: Mesoplodon densirostris; assembly: GCF_025265405.1. Lineage (NCBI taxonomy): Eukaryota > Metazoa > Chordata > Mammalia > Artiodactyla > Ziphiidae > Mesoplodon > Mesoplodon densirostris. The sequence continues at coordinate 154,292,523 of NC_082663.1, forward strand.
AACTTTAGTCAATAACCAAAGAGGAGAAACAACTCAAATATCCATCAAATGATGACTATATAAACAAAACATGGCACAGCAATATAGTGGAATAATATCTGGCAACAAAGGAATGAAGTACTAATACATGCCAAAACATAGATGAACCTGAAAAAATTAAGTACAAAAACCAGTCATGAAAGACTACATATTATATGATTCCATTTATATGGAATGTCCAGAATATGCAAATCTATAAAGACAGAAAGTAAATTAATAGTTGCTTAGGGCTGGGTGGGATGAGGGCTTTGGGTTACTGGTTAAGTGTATAGAGTTTCTTTCTGGAGTGATGAAAACATTCTAGAATTAGACAGTGGTGATGGTTACACAACTCTGTTAATATACTAAAACCCACTGTATACTTTCAATGATGAAAGTATTATATGATGAATAAATTGAGTATGTGAGTTATATCTCAGTAAAGCAATTACCATAAAAATGGAGAAATACATTTTCAGACAAAAATAAAATAGAGAATTAATTGGTCTACATTAAACTAAGTGATAAAGGAAGTTCTTCCAGCAGAAAAAACATGATACTGGATAGAAACTGGGACCTACACAAAGAAATAAAAAGCCCTTGATGGCACAAATAAAGGAAAATATGGAATTCTTTATTTCTTATTTCCATTGCTCTGAAAGTCATTTAACTATCTAAAGCAAAATAGTATCAATGTATTGTGTGTTATAATATATGCAAGAGTAAAACGCATGGTAAAAATAACACAAAGGAGGGTAGAAAGGAATCGGGAGTCTTTATACCATGTGTGAAACAACATGACATTATTTGAAGGTAACTGTGATTAATTAAACCTGTATACTGTAGACTCTAGAGCAACCACTAAATATTTTTAAAAAGAGATATAAGGTAAGTAAATAGTAGAAATTAAATGGAATAATAAAATAATACTCAACAAATACAAAAAAAGAACAGAAAAAGAAGAAACAAAGAACTGGAACAAATAAACAGCTTTCAATCCAATTACATCAATAATTACATTAAATATAAACGTAAAGGACAATTAAAAAGACTGAAATTGTCAGGCTGAATTTTAAAAAAAATTAAAAAGACTAAGACTGGAAAAGAAAGCATGACACAATTATGTAAAAACGTGAAACACAGACAGCAAGCAAACAACTATCAATAGTCTACCAATGGTGACAAAAACCTATCAATTGATAAAGATTACTGTACCTCAAAAAGTAACTATTATCAATAATTCTCAAGACTGAAAATAACTTGAGTACATTCAACAGATCTAACCATAGTGACAGTCACCTCTAGATATAACACAATGATTTAGCAACAACAACAAAAATTATGGTTAATTTTATAAGGCTGAGAATTATACCTTAAATCACCAAAATTCAAATTAACAGTGAAAGAAATCCTTCTTTATCTTCAATCAACTGGTGTAATAATTTCAGCTAGTTATCATAGTTTTGAAAACTTCACTGAAATACTTAAACATCTCATATGACATTAAAATGCAAAAATATAGTAATTATTAAACGACTTCACAATTGAGTAACAAAGTCAGAAGAAAAAAGACTTCCAACAAAGGATTTTTCTCATACTGTGATTTATAATAATAAATATATACCTAATCTTTGCCCCTGGCCCTGTCACAGAGCTCCTAATACCCTTGGAATTTCCTCAATGAAAAGAGCAATAAAGGTGTCTTTTGTTATTCATAACAATCCCCTCTTTGGCACACCAGAGTCTTTGGCACACCAGAGACTATGTTAATGAACTTACTTTTGGAAAGCCCCTAAGGATGGGGGCTGGTCGCCAGGGGAACCAACCAAGGTACCAGAGGATTAGAACTTTCATTCCAACTCCCCAGCGTCCAGGGAAGGGAGAGGGGCTGGCTGGAAGTTGAACCAATCACCAATGGCCAATGATTTAATCAACCATACCTGCATAATGAAGCCTCCATAAAAATACCTGAACTACAATGTTTGGTGAAATTCCAGGTTGGTGAATATGTGTGTGTACTGGGAGGTGACATACCTGGACAGGACATGGAGATCCGCACCCCTTTTCCTATATCTTGCCCTATGCATCTCTTCCATCTAGCTGTTCCTGAGTTATACTCCCTTATAACAAACCAGTCATCTAATAAGTAAACTGTTTCCCTGAATTCTGAGAGCCATTTTAACAAATTAATCAAACCCAAGAAAGGGGTCATGTGAACCTCTGATTTATAGCAAGTCAGTCAGAAGCACAGGTAACAACCTGGAATTGCAACTGCTGTCTAAAAGAAGGGGTAGTCCTGCAGAATTAAGCCCTAAACTTGTGGGATCTGAGAGTGTCAGATTTCCTTAAATTGTAGGGCACCCAGTGTCTGCCAGAGAGCTGGAGAACCGCTTGGTATGGGGGGAAAAAAAACCTACACATTTGATGACCAGAGTGAAGTGTTAAGAATACAGGAAACATACAGAAGAGTTTTTCCCTAAAAATTTTAATGAACAAAAGAGTAAAACACACCATTATTGGAGCCACTAAGTGACTTTCTAAGTGTTATCTGCATGTTATTGATGAGGAAACAGAGGTAGGCTGAAAGTAGTGGCTTGCCTAAAGTCCACATAGTAAGGTGAAGCAAGGATTCAAATCCAAGTGTGCCTAACTCTGAAGGTCACATTTTTAATTTCAACATTGTCTTCAATAAGTCAGTTATATATGCTATAGGTTAACTGTGATCCCTACAAATTTTAATGGAACCCAGAATTAACAAGAAGCACACACAACCTTATTCAGAGAAACCTCTTCCTAATGAAGAAACCAGTGTCAAGTCTATGATTGTTGTAATTTCCAAACCATTCTCAACACAAAAATTAAAACATACGTGCAATTTTTCTTTTAGCCAAACACTTTGCTCTATTCGACTGTTTTGTCTTCATTTTCTGCAATCCATTCTCCTCGTTTGGTTCCTGTTGCAAAACAAGAAATATGATCAGGGTGACTGCCATTAAAAGTAGTACTCTTTCTGCCTCCTCTACAGCCAACAGAGGCCACTGAGCCTCTGAAGAATCAGTGGTGGTTGTAAATGTTCACAGAAAACATCAGAAAAAGATTCTTATTGTAGAAAAAGGAAAATGTAGACTCAGAACCAATAAAAATTAAAAATCATAATATACTGACGTAATTATCTGTCATATACAAGCTCATGTAAAATTGGTCCATCTGCAAAATACCAGCAAGTACGCACCCAAGTTCAGAGAAAGCTTGATTCAAGGTTTAAAAATCAATAATAAAGTTTAAACTCAGTGCATAGTCACTTATTTTAAATCAGTACTTTTAAAAAGCAACAGAACTGAGGAAAAGTATGCAACATATTTATCAGATAAAGGGCTAATTTTCCTTATATATAGAGCTCTTATAAATCAATACAGAGACCAATATTTAACCTCCTCCCATAGACAAAGAATATGATAAAACACTTCATAGAAAAACATACACAAGGGGCTCATAAGTATGCAAATCATAACAATTATATAGATACTTTTTTAAACCTATACTAATAGTAAAAATGAAAATGTTTTATAAAACACTTATTGTGGGGAAACAAGTACTCTCATACCACTGATGAAATACAATTGATGCAAATCATTATTTTGTGTACCTGGAACTAATACAGCACTGTAGGTAAATTATACTTCAATTACTCTGTGTGTGTGTGTGTGTGTGTGTGTGTGTGTGTGTGAACACTGGGAGGAAATGCATCAAAATGCTAATGGTGGGACCTCCTTGGTGGTCCAGTGGTAAAGAATCTGCCTTGCAATGCAGGGGACGCAGGTTCAATCCCTGGTCAGGGAACTAAGATCACACATGCTGTGGGGCAGCTAAGCCCATGTGCCACAACTACTGGGATCACGTGCCTCAACTACGGCCCATGTGCCGCAAACTACAGAGCCCACGCGCTCTGGAACCCGCACACCACAACTAGAGAAGAGAAAACCTGCACGCCACAACTAGAGAGAAGCCCACACACCACAATGAAGAGCCCACACACAACAAAAGATCCCGCGTGCCTCAACAAAAGATTCTGCGTGCCGCAACTAAGACCCAGCACAGCCAAAAATAAATTAAATAAATAATAAATAAATCTTAAAAAAATAATATTAAAAAATGCTAATGGTGTTTATGTCTAGAAGGTGGGGATTATGGATGATTGGCTTCTATGTATTTCTAATTGCCTGCAATTAACAGGTATTGCTTGTAAAATGAGGAAGAAAACAATAAACATCATTAAAAATGAAAAAAAGAATACAAAGGTGATCCAATAAATGTATAATTGGGGTCTCTAAAGAAGAAAACAAAACAGTGAAAAAGACTAACATAAACACCATAATCAAAAATAAATTTATAAGGGAGAAAACACCTGAATCTACAAACTGAAAGTATATACAGTTTACCTGGGAAAATGGACCCTGAACAGTCAATTTCCAGACATATACTAACATACCTATCTCACCCAAGAAAAAATTTTAAAAGCATGCAGACTAACAAAGAGGCCTAATTACTTACCAAAAAAAGGAAAATAAACTGGACTTATCAAATGCAACATACAAAGCAAAAAAAACAAGAAGGCAGCATTTTAAAGAAACTCAAGGGAAAAAATATTTTTTTAAACCAAGGATTCTGGATTCCAACAAGCAGTCTTTCAGATATCAAGATTATAGAAAAACAGTATCAAACACATAAGAACTCAGGAAATACTATACTCACAAGGCCTACTTGTCAAATCTAATTAAAAACAAGCACTATTCAACTAAAAAATGATTAGAGAAACTTGGCAAAAGAACTTATAGTGAATATTTAATATACTAAATTTTAGAACTAAGACTAAAAGTACAGGTGAGAACAGAAAAAGCATGTAAATATTATATGCAGAAATGATGCAACTAATAAATGAGAGAAGACAGAAGTGGAAAACAGAATAAGTTCATTGACTATTGCATGCACTATAAGTGAAAGTCAAAGGATACTATTTACAACTGACAAACCACATCATAGAAAACCAAATTTTTTAAAATAAGGAAGAAAGGAGCTATAAAAGTCATTAATATAAGATAAACTCTGGGCTCCCCTGGTGGCTCAGTGATTAAGAATCTGCCTGCCAATGCTGGGGACACGGGTTCAAGCCCTGGTCCGGGAAGATCCCACATGCCACGGAGCAACTAAGCCCGTGCACTACAACTACCGAGCCTGTGCTTCAGAGCCCACGAGCCACAACTACTGAGCCCATGCACCACAACTACTGAAGCCCACGCACCTAGAGCCCGTGCTCTGCAACAAGAGAAGCCACTGCAATGAGAGGCCTGCACACCGCAACAAAGAGTAGCCCCCACTTGCCGCAACCAGAGAAAGCCCATGCGCAGCAACGAAGACCCAACACAGTCAAAAATAAATAAATTAAATAAATTAATTAAAAGGAAAAAAGATAAACTCTAAAACAAAAACCAAAATTATAGAAAGAATAATTCCTGTAACATGGAAGTGAGTATCTGTTACCAGTGGGGTGTGAGGGAGGGAGGGAGGTGAAGGAGATGGGAAGAAATTTTATTTTTAAACATTGTGCAAAGATGTAAAATTATACTTTCCAATATGTTAAAGTCAACTTAATCTACGTTTCATAAGCATGTTAAAATAATTCATATTTCAATAAAGGACAAACACCTGTATGAAGATTCTTGAAAAAATCATGGAAAATGCATTTTTTAATATGGAGTTTTACATAAGGGAACATGCATTAATATAAAGCAACATTATCCAACAATATTAATTTTCTGCCCTACTTCACTTTCTCTGAGCCCTCTTGATATATATCATCAATTGGAAAACTCTATCAACTGTGTTTGGTGATCTGCATCCAGTGTGACACTTTGATGTTTTATTCATCTGCTTGATATTGAATTATTTTCCCTAAAAATAAATAAATAAAACAAAAAACAGATACCAAAAAATATGCTTAAAGGAGAGCACCAAAAATCAAAGAATATAGAAAAAGAAATATAGTGAATATAACAGAATCTAAGAAAATTCAACTCAAAGCTATATATAAGAGACCGTGTTCCAGAAAGAACACAGCCATTCTGGATCATACGGTGATCCAGAATGGCTGAAAATGAAAGGTCTAGAAGATAGTGGTAATCACCTAAATCTGAATCTCTCCACATATCATCCCAGAAAAAACCACAAGACCAACAAGGACCAGAAATAACACCATCTGTGACCAATGCCTTCAGCATTATTAGGAGACAAAACATACCACAAACTTCAAATAACCAGCAAGCAGAGAAATAAACAACAAATTCTAACAGAGCTCCCACTGCGGCTGCAAGTCTGTGAGTACACAGAACAGAGAAAGGGAAGGCTTAAGAGACTCCATGAAAAATAAGAAAGATGAAAAACTGAAAGCACAGACAAAATCACCTTCAGAATTAGTGTCCCACACTAAGGCCAAACACTGGTCCAAGATGTGGTACTTCACACAGTCAGCTACATTTTAAAGGGCTTGAAAGTGAGAGGAACAAAAGTGGCAACCACAGAGATGCACTGCTACTGGAAAAGAGGGAGATACACAAAGAAGAGGTGGTACCCCTCAGATTCATGGAAGAAAAAGAAAGGAGGAAAAAAAATGAAGGGTCCTGAAGAAAAAAACTGAAACATGCCAACCTCTCCTCCCCACCCTCCCAGTACACTAATATCAACAATACCATCCATAAAAGAAACTGTACTTCACTAGACCGAAGTACACTAAAGTGACAAAAGGGAAGCTTTTGTGCAGGAAATGATAAGAATAAAAGAAGAAATTCCAAACTAAGCAACTATAAAACAAAAACACAAAATGCAAATAAAAACATTTCAGTTTATGAACATTCTCCTCTAATCACCAACCCAGAAAAAGAAATTAACACATTCCAAACAAATTTGAAAGTATCGTCTCCAGGTTAAGAAAAACCCAGAATCAGAAATTTAAAACTCAGACCATAAACTGACAAAAAAAGGAACAAATGAAATGAAAGTTGACAAAATTCGGGAAAAAAACTGAAAATAGATAAAACCATCTCAAAAAATAAAAATGGGTCTCCAAAGAGAAACTATACAAGTAAAAATCTAAAAGGGTCACTGAAGAAATACAAGAAAACAATGAGAAAATGAAGGGACTAACCTATAGCAGGGGTGTCCAACACCCGGGCCGTGGACCAGTACTGGTCTGCAGCCTGTTGGGAACCAAGTCACACAGCAGGAGGTGAGCAGTGGGCAAGTAAGTGAAGCTTCATGTGCCGGTCACCAATGCTCGCACTACCGCCTGAACCATCCCCCGCCCACCTTCCCACCCCCCGGCCATGTAAAAATTGTCTTCCACAAAATAGGTCCTGGCGCCGAAAAGGCTGGGGACCACTGACCTATAGGATAGTGCAGAGAAAACAACAAAATGAAAATAGGTATGCTACATTTCACATAAAAAGAAGTGGAATTAAGAAAACATGAATGGGTTTATTTTTCCTTTAAAGCAATGTAAGAATAAAAAAGAAATCAATAAAATTGGTTATCAACAGGGGTGAGGGATGTGGAATACGGAGTACAGGATGGAAAAGCAAGATAATTTCAGTATATCTTTCTCTACAGACTTAATTTGTTCAATAAAGCAAACTTCCTACATAATGCAAAAATAAAATTAAATCAACAAGAATGGGAAGAAAACTAAAAAGCAATGCACAATCAGTTGGATGGTACATTTTAAAGTACCTCAAGAACTTTATTAAATATAAAAGGTCTAAACACATTGGTTTAAAAAAAGAGAGACTGTCAGCCTGTATAAAATTAGAAAGATCAAACTCTGTGCTACCTACAAGAAACCCAAATAAAACATAAAGACATAGCTAGGTTAAAAGTTAAAATACCAACAAATGGTGCTGGGAAAACTGGATACACACAAGCAAAAGAAGATAGACCCCTATCTTATACCATACACAAAAGCTAATACCACAAAATGGATCAAAGGCCTAAATATAAGAGCTAAAATTTTAAAACACTTAGAAGAAAACACAGGGGAAAACCTTCATAACACTGGATTTGGCAATGATTTTTTTGGTTATGACACCAAGGCACAAGAAACAAAAGAAAAAAATAGGTAAGTTGGACTAAATTTAAAACTACTGTGCATCGGGGCTTCCCTGATGGCACAGTGGTTGAGAGTCCACCTGCCTGCCGATGCAGGGGTCACAGGTTCGTGCCCCGGTCCGGGGAAGATCCCACATGCCGCGGAGTGGCTGGGCCCGTGAGCCATGGCCGCTCAGCCTGCGCGTCTGGAGCCTGTGCTCCGCAACGGGAGAGGCCACAATAGTGAGAGGCCTGCGTACCACAAAAAAAAAAAAAAAAAAAAACTACTGTGCATCAAAAGATATCAACAGAGTAAAAAGGCAACCTATGGAATGGGAGAATATATGTGCAAAACATATATCTGACAAGGGGCTAACTATCCACAACATATAAAGAACTCCTACAATTCAATGACAATGTAAATATATTTACCCTAAAAATTGTTAAAATGGTAAATCTTACGTTATATATATTTTACCACTACACACACACACACACACACACACAAAATCTCATACTATACACAAAAATTAGCTCAAAATGGAACAAAGACCAAATCATAAGCACTAAAATTAAAAAACTCTTAGGGATCAACTTCATGACTTTATATTTGGCAACAGATTCTTAGATACAATACTAAAAGCATAAGCAACCAAAGGAGAAAAAACAGATAAGCTGGACTTCATCAAAATTTAAAACTGTTGTGCATCAAGAAACGTCAAGAAAGTGAAAAGATAACCCCAAAAATGAAAGAATATATTTGCAAATAATATACCTGATAGGAGGTTTAATATGCAAAATACTTAAAAAACCACCAAACAACAAAAAGACAAACTGCACTGTATAAATAAACAAAGGCCTTGAACAGACATTGCTCCAAAGAAGCTATACAAATAGATAACAAGTACAAAAAAGATGCTCAAGCTCATTAGCCATTAGGGAAATGCAAGTCAAAACCACAATAAGAAACCACTACACACCCACTAGGGTGGTTATGATAATTAAATATTAAAAAAATAACAAGTGTTATCAAGAACATAGAGAAACTGGAACCCCAGTACATTGTTGATAGAAATGTAAAATGGTGCAGCCGCTGTGAAGAAAAAAAGGAATGACATACTGTTACATGCTACAATATGGATGAACCTTGAAAACATATGTTAAGTGAAAGAAGTTAGTCACAAAAGCCCACATATTGTATGATTCCATTTATAAGACACGCCCAGAATAGGCAAATCCATAGAGACAAAAAGCAGATTAGTGGTTGCCTAGGGCTGGGAGTTTGGGGGAAAGAGGACAATGACTGCTGATAAGAACTGGTTTCTTTTTTAATTAATGAAAATGTTATAAAATTGATAGTGGTGATAGTTGTACAACTCTATGAACATACTAAGAACCAAGAATTATACATTAATTTAGTGAATTATATAATATGTAACTTTATCTCAATAAAACTGACTATGGAAACATATTAGGACTGCTAGGCAATACTGAGGGGCCACTTGAAGTTTGTGGTCTTAAATATAACATGAGCACTGTTGTGCTCCTTAGGTAGGGACACATAATAGGTGCAGAATTGGATTTAACCAAAATTGGGTTTTCCCAGGGAGCACAGTAGAAATTAGAAATAAGTTGAGAGAAACACAAGCATGTGGAGGCTAAACAATATGCTACTAAACAACCAAGGAATCACTGAAGAAATCAAAGAGGAAACCAAAATATACCTAGAGACAAATAAAAATGAAAACATGACAATTCAAAACCTATGGGACACGACAAAACCAGTTTTAAGAGGGAAGTTTATACCAATGCAATCTTACCTCAGGAAACAAGAAAAATCTCAAAGAAACAACCTAATCTTACACCTAAAGCAACTAAAGAAAGAAGAACAAACAAAACTCAAAGTTAATAGAAGGAAAGAAATCATGAAGATCAGAGTAGAAATAAATGAAATAGAGACCAAGAAAACAGAAAGATCAATACAACTAAAAGCTGGTTCTTTGAAAAGATAAACAAAATTGATAAACCTTTAGACAGACACATCAAGAAAAAAAGGGAGAGTGCTCAAATCAATAAAATCAGAAATGAAAAAGGAGAAATCACAACTGACACAATAGAAATACAAAGGACCGTAAGAGACAATTTACGAGCAACTATATGCCAATAAAAAAGGACAACCTGGAAAAAATGGACAAATTCTTAGAAAGGTACACTCTCCCAAAACTGAACCAGGAAGAATAGAAAATTTGAACACACCAATTAAAAGTACTGAAATTGAATCTGTGATTTTAAAAAACTCCCAACGAACAAAAGTACAGGACCAGATGGCTTCACAGGCCACTTCTACCAAACATTTAAAGAAGAGTTAACACCTATCCTTCTGAAGCTATTCCAAAAAACTGCAGAGGAAGAAACACTTCCAAACTCATTCTATGAGGCCACCATCACCCTGATTCCAAAACCAGACAAAGATAACCCACAAAAAAAGAAAATTACAGGCCAATATCACTGATGAATATAGACGCAAAAATCCTCAACAAGATACTAGCAAACTGAATGCAACAATACATTAAAAGGATCATATACCATCATCAAGTGGGATTTATCCCAGGGATGCAAGGATTTTTCAATATCCACAAATAAACCAATGTGATACACCACATTAATAAATTGAAGAATAGGGACTTCCCTGGTGGCACAGTGGTTAAGAATCCACCTGCCAATGCAGGGGACATGGGTTCGATCTCTAGTTCGGGAAGATGCCACATGCCACGTAGCAACAAAGCCCATGTGCCACAACTACTGAGCCTGCGCTCTAGAGCCCGCATGCCGCAACTACTGAAGGCCAAGCGCCTACAGCCTGCACTCCAGAACAAAAGAAGCCACTGCGATGAGAAGCCCACACATGGCAACCAAGAGCAACCCCCGCTCGCTGCAACTAGACAGAGGTCGTGCACAGCAACATAGCCAAAAGACCCAATGCAGCCAAAAAACAAAAAAAAGAATTAAAGAATAAAAACCATATGATCATCTCAATAGATGCAGAAAAAGCTTCTGGTAAAATACAACATCCATTTATGATAAAAACTCTCCAGAAAGTGGGCATAGGGGGAATCTACCTCAACATAAAAAAGGCCACATATGACAAACCCATGCTAATATCATATTCAATAGTGAAAAACTGAAAGCATTTCCTCTAAGATCAGGAAAAAGACAAGGGTGTCCACTCTCGCTACTTTTTATTCAACATAGTTTTGGAAGTCCTAGCCACAGCAATCAGAGAAGAACAAGAAATAAAAGGGACCCAAGCAATCAGAGAAGAACAAGAAATTAAAGGGACCCAATTTGGAAAAGAGGAAGTAAAATTGTCACTCTTTGCAGGTGACATGATGCTACACATAGCAAATCCTAAAGACACTAACAGAAAACTACTAGAGCTCATCAACGAATTTGGTAAAGTTGCAACATACAAAATTAATACACAGAAATCTGTTGCATTTCTATACACTAACAACAAAAGATCATAAAGAGAAATTATGGAAACAATCCCATTTACCATCACATCAAAAAGAATAAAATACCTAGGAATAAACCTACCTAAGGAGGCAAAAGACCTGTACTCTGAAAACTGTAAGACACTGATGAAAGAAACCAAGTAAGACACAAACAGATGGAAAGATATACCATGTTGTTGGATTGGAAGAATCAATATTGTCAAAATGACCATACTACCCAAGTCAATCTACAGGTTCAATGCAATCCCTATCAAACTACCAATGGCACTTTTCACAGAACTAGAACAAAAAACTTTCAAATTTGTATGGAAACACAAAAGACCCAAAGCAATGTTGAGAAAGAAGAACGAAGCTGGAGAAATCAGGCTCCCTGACTTCAGACTATACTACAAAGCTACAGTCATCAAAACAGAATGGTTCTAGCACAGAAACAGAAATATAGATCAATAGAACAGGATAGAAAGCCCAGAAATAAACCCACTCACCTATGGTCAATTAATCTATGACAAAGGAGGCAAGGATATACAATAGAGAAAAGACAGTCTCTTCAATAAGTGATGCTGGGAAAACTGGACAGCTACATGTAAAAGAATGAAATTAGACCATTCTCTAACACCATACATAAAAATAAACTCAAAATGGAATAAAAACCTAAACATAGGACCAGATACGATAAAACTCCTAGAGTAAAACATAGGCAAGATGCTCTTTAACATAAATTGCAGCAATATCTTTCTGGATCCACCTCCTTGAGTAATGAAAATAAAAATAAACAAATGGGACTTAATTAAACTTAAAAGCTTTTGCACAGCAAAGGAAACTATAACAAAATGAAAAGACAACCTACAGAAAGGGAGAAAACATTTGCAAACAATGCAACCAACAAGAGATTAATTTCCAAAATATACAAACAGCTCATATAGCTCAATATCAAAAAAACAAACAACCCAATCAAAAAACGAGCAGAAGACCTAAATAGGCATTTCTCCAAAGAAGACATACAGATGGCCAAAAGGCAGATGAAAAGATGGTCACCATCACTAATTATTAGAGAAATGTAAATCAAAAGTACAATGAGTGGACTTCCCTGGTGGTCCAGTGGTTAAGAATCTGCCTTGAAATGCAGGAGATCCAGGTTCGATCTCTGGTCAGGGAAACAAGATCCCACATGCCACGGGGCAACTTAAGCCCACACACTGCAACTACTACTGAGCCCAGTGCTCTACAGCCCACGTCACAACCAGAGAGCCCTTGTGCCACAACTACTGAGCCTGCGTGCTCTGGAGCCTGTGCACCACAACTAGACAGAAGCCTGTGTGCTGCAAAGAAAGATCTTTCATGCCACAACAAAGATCCCGCGTGCCACAATAAGGCCCAATGCAGCCAAATAAATCAAAAAAAAAAAAAAAAAAAAAAAAAGGACAGTGAGGTATCAACTCACACCAGTCAAAATGGCCATCATCAAAAAGTCTACAAATAAATGCTAGAAAGTGTGTAGAGAAAAAGGAACCCTCCTACACTGCTGGTGAGAATGTAAATTGGTAGAGCCACTATGGAGAACAGTTTGGAGCTTCCTTAAGAAACTAAAATTAGAGCTACCATATGATCCTGCAATTCCACTCCTAGACATATATCCGGAGAAAACCATAAGTTCTAAAAGATTCATGCACCAAAATGTTCACTGCAGCACTATTTACAATAGCCAAGACATGAAAGCAAACTAAATGTCCATCGACAGATGAATGGATAAAGAGATGTGGTATACACACACACACACACACACACACACAATGGAATATTACTCAGCCATAAAAAAGAATGAAACAATGCCATTTTCAGCAACATAGATGGCCCTAGAGATTATCATACTAAGTGAAATAAGCCAAAGACATCATATGATACCATACGATATTGCTTATATGTGCCATCTAAAAAAAAAAAAAAACAAAACAGACACAAGTAAACTTATTTCCAAAACAGAAAGAGGCTCACAAACCCAGAAAACAAACTTACAGTTACCAAAAGGGAAAGGTGGGTGGAGGAGGGATAAATTAGGAGCCTGGGATTAACATATACACAATACTATGCATAAAATATAAAACCAACAAGGACCTACTACTGTATAGCACAGGGGACTATTCTCCATATTTTGTAATAACCTATAACTGAATTGCTGTGCTATACACCTGAAATTTACACAATACTGTAAATCAACTATACTTCAGTTAAAAAAAAATTTTTTTAAAAGAAAGAAGTTGAAAGAATATTCAAGTGAATAGTTAGTATAACCATGAGACCTAGCTTAGGTAAGAAGGAAAGTGAGGACATGACAGGATGATGGACAATGAGAAGGTGATAGCCTGGAATTAGACGTCCTAGTGGGACTGAAGGATTCTTGGAGTTAGGGTATTAGAAGGAGTGAGGTGGAAAAGATAGGTGGTGGTGATCTTGGAAGTGGCATGATTATTACTGACAGGCTCAGTCAGGGTTCCTCACTGGAACTACAGAACACAGAAAATGAACCGAATGTTTTCCTTACTTGTCCCAAGGATGGTACATAACTGGTTGGTACTATTCTAGATGCAGAGGACAGAGGTTAATATACAATGGATGCCTGAGGACATTAGGCTTACTTCTCTCTCAGAAATACCACTTGAGAAAGGCTGAGATGGTATGATCCATGGGAGCTGATAGCAAAAAGGTAAAGGAAGTGAGAGGACAGATATTGAATGAATCACAGCTTAGGTTGAACTACAGAAACTGCAACTTTCATATTCTTCAGTCTAATATGTACATATTGAAATCACCAAGAATGATGGCAAGACTGGCAAAAAGAAAGACAGCAAGTGATATGTTAAAATTTTCAACGAATGGCCAGGAAAGGGGAGTCGGGTGGGTGACCAGGAGGATAGTAGATGGCTTCTTCAAGGTGAGTAGCAGGCGTAGCAGAATGGTTTGTGCTTCAAACCAGGTTTTCCAGTAGTCTGGAAGCAACAACGAGGAGTAAGAGGATATTTACCCCACCTCCAGGTCAGTGGTATTGTGTTGTAAGGAAGAAGAAATAGCCAGTACCTGAGAAGGTACAAGGAGAAGCAGTACGCTCAGAGGACAGCCACCTTTCAGTTCGAGCAAGAAGATGAAGAGAACTTCCACAGAGAGGGTTAAGAATATCAAGGACGGGCTTCCCTGGTGGCGCAGTGGTTGAGAGTCCGCCTGCCGATGCAGGGGACACGGGTTCGTGCCCCGGTCTAGGAAGATCCCACATGCCCTGGAGTGGCTAGGCCCGTGAGCCATGGCCACTGAGCCTGTGCCTCCGGAGCCTGTGCTCCGCAACGGGAGAGGCCACAACAGTGAGAGGCCCGCGTACAGCAAAAAAAAAAAAAAAGAATATCGAGGACTTTTTTGATCACTGACCCTAATTCCAGAGGGCAGAGCCATTTTGAGACCAGGAGTGGTAGACTGAGTCATATTAGAAAAGTGCCCCCAGATGACCGATTAGAGTCGTGGGATGAGAATCTAGGTGATAAGAGAAGCTATGGGAAGCTTGAATTTCTTGGGGGTGTCCAAGGTAAGCAGATTTAAGGCAAGATAGGATTAGTCCAGGTTATCTTTTTTTTCTTTTTTGTTTTTTTGGCGGTACGCGGGCCTCTCACTTTTGTGGCCTCTCCCCGTTGCAGAGCACAGGCTCCAGACGCGCAGGCCCCGTGGCCATAGCTCATGGGCCCAGCCGCTCCGCAGCATGTGGGATCCTCCCGGACCAGGGCACGAACCCGTGTCCCCTCCATCGGCAGGCGCACTCTCAACCACTGCGCCACCAGGGAAGCCCTCTTTTTTCTTTCTGTACATTTTTTTTTTTAATGAGAGATTGATTGATTGAAGTAATTTTATTTTATTTATTTATTTATTTATTTTTGGCTGCGTTGGGTCTTCGTTGCTGTGCACAGGCTTTCTCTAGTTGTGGCAAGTGGGGCTACTCTTTGCTGCGGTGCGTGGGCTTCTCACTGCAGTGGCTTCTCTTGTTGTGGAACATGGGCTCTAGGTGTGTGGGCTTTAGTAGTTGTGGCGCGAGGGTGCAGTAGTTGTGGCACACGGGCTTAGTTGCTCCGCGGCATGTGGGATCTTCCCAGATCAGGGCTCGAACCCGTGTCCCGTACACTGGCAGGTGGATTCTTAACCACTGTGCCACCAGGGAAGTCCCCAGTCCTGGTTATCTCTTAAAGAAGCAGTACTGGCCAATGCCATGACAGAAATGTTCTATATCAGCAGGATCAAACATGGTAGCCACTAGTGCCTACTGAGCATTTGAAATGTGACTCATATGACATTCACAAAAATGACAAGAATATCAGTGAACTGTGGGACTATTTCAAGTGACCTAATACACAGGTAACTACAGTCCTTGTACAGGGCAAGGAACAAAAACACATTTGAAGAAATAATGACTGAGAATATTCCAAACTGGATGAAAACTATAAATCCACAGATCCAATAAGTTCTAAAACCCACAGGTACAAGAAACACCTTTTTAAAAGAGCATAGTGTGACTTCCCTGGTGATCCAGTGGTTAAGAATCTGCCCTCCACGGCTTCCCTGGTGGCGCAGTGGTTGAGAGTCCGCCCGCCGATGCAGGGGACACGGGCTCGTGCCCAGGTCCGGGAGGATCCCACATGCCGCAGAAAAGCTGGGCCCGTGAGCCATGGCCACTGAGCCTGCGCGCCCAGAGCCTGTGCTCCGCAACGGGAGAGGCCACAGCAGTGAGAGGTCCGCGTACCGCAAAAAAAAAAAAAAAAAAAAAAAAGAATCTGCCCTCCAATGCAGGGGACACAGGTTCAATCCCTGGTTGGGAAACTAAGATCCCACATGCTGTGGGGCAACTAAGCCCACAAGCCACAACTACAGAGCCCCCACACTCTGAAGACTGCACGCAATGAAAGATCCCACATGCTGCAACTAAGACACAGCCAAAAATAAAGAAATAAATAAACATTAAAATTTTTTAAAGAGTGAAAAGGCAAGTCACTCTGACAGAGTTGTCATACCTCACACAATTTCTAGTCAGAATATGTATAAAAGAATAGAAAAATAAATAAATAATAAATTAAAAAGCATATCATAATCAACTGTTAAAAACCGGTGTGACAGGGACTTTCCTGGTAGTAAGACTCCCCACTTCCACTGCAGAGGGCATGGGTTCAATCTCTGGAACCGCATGGAGCAGCCAAAAGAAAAACAAACACAAAAAACAGTAATAAAGGAAAAATCTTAAAGCCAGAGGAAAAAGATGAACACAGAGAAAAAATAAAGATTATACCAGATTTCTTGGAAACAATATAAGCAAGAGACAGGGGAGCAAAATCTTTTAAAATACTGAAAGAAGAAAGTTAACTTCCCTAAAATTCTTTAACCTACCAGCAAAATCTTTCAAAAATGAAGGCTGAGACTCACAGACACAGAAAACAAATTTATGGTTACAAAAGGGGAAAAGGGGCTGGGGAGAGGGATAAATTAGAAGGTTGGGATTAACATATACACATTACTATATACAAAATAGATAACCAACAAGGACCTACTATATAGCACAGGGAACTATATTTTGTAATAAACTACAAGGGAAAAAAATCTGAAAAGGAATATATATAGAATATATATATATATATATATATATCTAACTGAATACATATAACTGAATCACTCTGCTGTACCCCTGAAACTAACACGATACTGTAAATCAAGTATACTTCAATAAAAATAAATTAAAATTTAAAAGTAAAAAAAAAAAAAAATGAAGGCTACTAAATGTAATATGATATCCTGGATTAGATTCTGGAACAGAAATAGGTTAGTAGTGGAAAATCTGGTGAATCTGAATGAAGTCTAGAGTTTAGTTAATGCAATAGTGTTAATGTCTTAGTTCTGAAAAATGCACCATGGTTATGTTAAAAAGATGTTAACATTAGAAGAAAGTGAGTGAATGGTATAAAGAAACCTGTGTACTATCTTTCCAACATTTTAACAAATCTAAATTATTCCAAACTAAAAACTTTATTGAAAAAAAAAGACAAAACAGAGACTTTTCAGATATACTAACACGGAAACAATTAATTGCCAGCAGACCCACAAACAAAAAACAAAGTCCTTCAGGCAGCAGGACTGGATTGTGGGCCTCCCTCTGTTTAATTCATATGTTCAAGCCCTAACCCCTAATGTGATGGTATTTAGAGTTGCCTCCTTTGGGAGGTAATTATGATTAGATGAAGTCATTAAGGTGGGACCCTCATGATGGAATTAATGCCCTTAAAAGAAGAAACACCAGAGAGCTTGCTGTCTTTCTCCCAGTACATGCAGAAAAGAAAAGCCATATGAGTACATGGTGAGAAAGTAGCCATCTGAAACTCAAGGAGAGAGTTCTTACCAGACACTGACCCTTCTGGCACTTTGATCTTGGACGTCTCCAGAACTGTTAGGATGTAAATTTACATGTTTAAGCTACCTAGTCTATGGCATAAGAAAAACATGGCACCAGCTGTAAATAGAGTTACACAAAGAAATGAAAAGCACTAAAAATGGAAACTACATGAATCACTACATGACTGTTTCTCTTTATCTTCAAACAATAACTATTTAACAAAATGATAATAATGTATTATGGGGTTTACAATACATGTACAAGTAAAATGAATGACAACAGTAACAAAGTTGGGGGAGGATAATAACAGTAAACTATTTTAAGATGATTATATATTATACACGAAGTGGTATGGCATCACTTGAAGGTAGACTGTGATAGGCTAAATATGCATGCTAAAAATAACCACTAAAATAAAAAAGCATTATAACCAGCAAGTCAAAAACGGAGATAAAATGGGATCATAGGGAATTCCCTGGCAGTCCAGTGGTTAGGACATGGTGCTTTCACTGCCGTGGCCTGGGTTCAATCCCTGGTCGGGGAACTAGGATTCCACAAGCTGCGTGGCACAGCAAAAAGAGAGAGAGAGAGAGAGAGAGAGAGAGAGAGAGAGAGAGAGAGAGATTATAAAAAATACTTGATTGACGAAAAGTGGGCAGAGTACCTAAACAGACACACCAGTCAAAATGGCCATCATCAAAAAGTCTACAAATAAATGCTGGAGAGAGTGTAAAGAAAAAGGAACCCTCCTACACTGTCAGTGGGAACGTAAATTGGTGCAGCCACTACGGAGAACAGCATGGAAGTTCCCCAAAAAACTAAAAATAGAGTTGCCATATGATCCAGCAATCCCACTCCTGGGCATATATCCAGACAAAACTATAATTTGAAAAGATACATGCACCCCAATGTTCATAGCAGCACTATCTACAACAGCCAAGACATGAGGGCAACCTAAATACCCATCGACAGATGAATGGTTAAAGAAGCTGTGGTATATATATATACAATGAAATATTACTCAGCCATAAAAAAGTGAAATAATGCCATTTGCAGCTACATGGATGGACCTAGAGATTATCATACTTAAGTGAAGTAAGTCAGAAAGAAAAAGGGATTTCCCTGGTGGTCCAGTGGTTAAGAATACGCCTTCCAATGCATGGGATGCAGGTTCAATCGCTGGTCAGGGAACTAAGATCCCACATGCCGTGGGGCAACTAAGCCCGTGTGCCACAACTAGAGAGCCCACATGCCACACCACAACTAAGACCCAACGCAGCGAAAAATAAATAAATATTAAAAAAAAAAAAAAAAAGAATCTGCCTTCCAATGCAGGGAATGCGAGTTAGATCCCTGGTCAGGGAACTAAGATCCCACATGCCGCAGGGCAACTAAGCCTGCACGCCACAACCACTGAGCATGTGAGCCACAACTAGAAAGCCCGTGTTCTGCAACTACAGAGCCCACGCACTCTGCAGCCCCCGCGCTGCAACTACTGAGCCCACATGCCACAACTAGAGAGAAGCCTGCACGCCACAATGAAAGATCCTGCATGCCACAACGAAGACCCCGAGTGCTGCAACTAAGACCTGACGCAGCCAAGAATAAAATAAATATTTTAAAAAAAGAGGGGGGCTTCTCTGGTGGCGCGGTGGTTTAGAGTCCTCCTGCCGATGCAGGGGACACGGGTTCGTGCCCCGGTCCGGGAAGATCCCACATGCCGCACAGCGGCTGGGCCCGTGAGCCATGGCCACTGAGCCTGCGCGCCCGGAGCCTGTGCTCCGCAGTGGGAGAGGCCACAACAGTGAGAGGCCCGCGTACTGCAAAAAAAAAAAAAAAAAAAGAGGGAAGACAAATACCATATGATATCACTTATATGTGTCATCTCACATATGACACAAATGAACTTATCTACGAAACAGAAACAGACTTGTGATTGCCAGGGTGGGGGATAGAGGAGGGTTGGATTGGGAGTTTGGGACTAGCAGATGCAAACTATTATATACAGAATGGATAAACAACAAGATCCTATTGTATAGTACAGGGATCTATACTGAGTATCCTGTAATAAACCATAATGGAAAAGAATATGAGAAAGAATACGTATGTATATAAATGAATCACTTTGCTGTATACCAGAAACTAACACAACACTGTATATCAACTATACTTCAATAAAAAAATAAAATAGGGCTTCCCTGGTGGCGCAGTGGTTCAGAGTCCACCTGCCGATGCAGGGGACACGGGTTTGTGCCCTGGTCCAGGAAGATCCCACTTGCCGCGGAGCGGCTAGGCCCGTGAGCCATGGCCGCTGAGCGTGCACGTCCGGAGCCTGTGCTCCGCAACGGGAGAGGCCACAACAGTGAGAGGCCCGCGTACCGCAAAAAAAATAAATAAATAAATAAAATAAAATAAAATAAATAAAACAAACAGACTCACAGACACAGAAAACAAAGTTACGGCTACCAAAGGGAAAAAGGGTGGGGAGAGATAAATTAGGAGCTGGGTGTTAACAGTTACACACTATTATATAAAAAACAGATAAACAACAAGGTCCTACTGTATAGCACAGGAAACTATATTCAATATCTTGTAATAACCTATAATGGAAAAGGATCTGAAAAAGAATATATATATACATATATGAATCACTTTGCTGTACACCGGAAACTAATGCAACATTGTAAACCAACTACACTTCAATAAAAAAAATTTTTAAACAACAAAAAAAACTTGAGTGATCCAAAAAAGGTGCCCCCCAAAATCAAAAAAGGACATAAAGATGGCACAAATTAAAAACAAACATCAAGACAATATATTCAAATCTAACTATATCAATAATCACATAAAACTTGAATGGTCTAAATACCCAAATTAAAGACAGAGACTGTCAGAATGGTAATACTCAACTATATGTGCTGCCTACAAGAAATTCACATTTCTTTTACATTTAAATGAGAGCCTTAAATTAAATTTAAATGTAATTTAAAAGAAAAATTTTAATTACATTTAAATGTAAAGATATGAAAAGATTCAAAACAAGAGGATGAAAACAGAAATACTACGGTAAAACAAGTCAAAAGAAAGCTTGATGGCCACAGCATAATGGAAATAACAGCAAAGGAAACAAACGCATGAGCTACACTTAGAAAAAGTCATCCAGTGAAGAGACAGAGAAACCTTTGAAGGATTCTACACTAGATAACGAAGTTGACACACCTATAATATAAGGAACATTTGAGAAGTTTATAATGGTTTATAATAGTTTTCATTCAAAATGTTGGGAATGTTGAAAGTTTTAAATTTTATAGGCATAGGTTTTGATGTTTAAAACTTATTTTAAGGGAGAAAAATCCCTTGACTTTGCTTAAACATTAAAAGTAATTAAACATTATTGTTAATTGTACTTGTGCAGTATTAACAGCTACGTCATACAGTAAATGTGGGGAAAATCCATTTAGAAAATGATAAATTGTTTTTCCAGAATTACTGTTATGGAATATTTTCAATTAGTTAACGTGTAATTCATAGTAGCAAAAGTAGCAAAAGTTACACTTTTAAAACTACTTGTATAAACATTTTTCCCAAATACTATGGTTTTTGTGCATAGCTTTTTTTTTTAATATTTATTTTATTCATTTGGTTGCACTGGGTCTTGGTTGCAGCTCACCGGCTCCTTAGTTGCAGCACATGTGCTCCTTAATTGCGACTGGCAGGCTCCTTAGTTGCAGCTCAGCTCTCCTTAGTTGTGGCATGCGAACTCTTAGTTGCAGCATGCATGTGGGATCTAGTTCCCTGACCAGGGATCGAACCCGAGCCCCATGAATTGGGAGCATGGAGTTTTAACCACTGCGCCACCAGGGAAGTCCCTGTGCATAGTTTTTAAGAATCTTGGATTTAGAGACTGTCTTTTCATAAATTATAGGTTTTACAGAAACTGAAGAATTTTGACACATAAAATGTTGCTTCTATATAAGTAATGATTCTCTATCTTTTATCAAAAGTTCATCTTAATCTCCTACATTGTGTTACATTATACTGCTTCTCTGTAACAATGTGTAGTTTGTATGCCTTTTTGTATCACAACCAGATAACCAACTAAAGTTGAAGTGACAATCCTACAAAATACAAAAGTTTTATTTCTGAAGACAATTTCAACTTGGGGAGTTCTGTAAAATCACATGACTTTCATTCACTGGGCAGAATGGACTATAGGAATGAATCTGGCTTTAGGGTTATTAACCTTCTTGGAAGTCAACCATCTAAGATCCTATGTAAGCACTAATGGGCAAAATTCAAAACTAAATGATAAAAGTTTATTTCTGAGAAATGTCTCAAGTTTTGAAGGTTTTTTTTTTTTAAGGAACACTCATTAAGGAAGTCACTGAAGTAATATTTTTTAAACTGGAAAAAATCAAACCATGATGCCTGTACAGTAAATCTAGGTAAATACCATATAAAGAAACTAAGCTAGTTGAAAACATGGCTATATTAGAAGGGAATTTTATTCTCATTCCTATATTATATATGTGACAGAACTGCAAAGAATGGAAATATTTATTTCTTCTAGGCAGCAGAAAAAGTAAAAGAGTGACTAGTATTTAATAGTCTGTAATATTAACATATATGGACTATATATCAGGATGAACCAGTGTTAACACAAGACAGCATTTCTAAAATATTATTTTGAACATTAGGTCATTTGGTAATTTTCTATAGTTAAAGGATACTTCTCATGTTTTGAAACTAAATAAATGTGGGGAAATGGCTTAATTATAATTTCAGGCCCGCAGTTTGTAAGTTCCAGAAAAAGGGTATTTGCATGTGACATGCATTGTATGCTTTAACCTCATGGATAACTATTTTCATCTACAGGTGAAAAGTTTTAGTTATTTTAATAACTAGATATTTTGCTTTTCAGAGGTCTTAAAATGGAAGTAGACCCATTGTTTTGAGGGGATTCCATTACTTTATACAAAAACCAGTCATTCTATGTTTGGTCCTTAATAAAATTTTAATTTGGACAGATTTATTCCAGCTAAGCCATAAATGTTAACATGTAAACTTGTTTTTATTAAAGAATTGTCCTATGGGGACTTCCCTAGCAGTCCAGTGGTTAAGACTCCGTGCTTCGACTGCAGGGGCCATGGGTTCGATCCCCGGTCAGGGAACTAAGATCCTGCATGCCGCATGGCACGGCCAAAAAAAAAAAATTCCCCTATCAATAAAAAGAAGGGGGACTTCCCTGGTGGCGCAGTGGTTGAGAGTCCGCCTGCCGATGCAGGGGACATGGGTTCGTGCCCCGGTCCGGGAAGATCCACATGCCGCGGAGCAGCTGGGCCCGTGAGCCATGGCCGCTGAGACTGCGCGTCCGGAGCCCGTGCTCCGCAACGGGAGAGGCCACAACAGTGAGAGGCCCGCGTACCTCAAAAAAAAAAAAAGAAGGGAACTCCCCAGCAGTCCAGTGGTTAGGACTCCATGCTTCCACTGCTGAGGACACAGATTCAATCCCTGATCGGGGAAGCAAAATCTCGCAAGTTGCATAGCGCAGCTAAAAAAAAAAAGAAAGAAAGAAAGAAAAGAAAAGAAAACTGGAGTAGCTATATTACTGTCATAAGAAGTAAATATCAGAGCAAAGATTATCACCAGTGATTAAAAAAAGGTTATTTCATAACAATAACGGGCTCAATCAAGAAGAGAGAAAAATCCTAAATGTTCACACACCTAATAACAAAACTTCAAAATACATGAAACAAAAATTGACAGAACTGAAAAGAGAAATAGGCAAATCCACAATTATAGTCTAAGGCTATAATACTTCCCTCAAAATATTTGTAGAATATTTGCAGAAAAACAATAAGGATATAGTAAATCTGACAACATTATCAACCAACTTGACCAGATTGACATTTATAGAAAACATCACCCAAAATACACATTCTTCTCAAGTACACACAGAATATTTACCAAGATAAATGATATTCTAGGTCATAAAACAAGTTTCAATCAATTTAAAAAGGATTCAAATGTACAAAGTATATATGACCAATGTAATTAAATCAGAAATAACAGAAAAACCTAGAAAAATTTCCAAGTATTTAAAAACTTGGAATGTTGCACCTCTAAATAACCTATGGATCAAAGAAGAAATCAAAGGGAAATTAGAAAGTATTTTGAATTAAATGAAAATGAAAACACAACATGTAAAGAATTTGTGGGATGCTTTAGTAGTTCTTAAGCGAAAATTACACCATTAAACACGTACAATAGAAAAGAAGGTCTCTTGCTTAGCTTGACCTTAGCTTCCATTTAAGAAAGTAGAATCAAAAGAGAAAACTAAACTAAGCAGAAGAGGGACTTCCCTGGTGGTCCAGTGGGTAAGACTCTGCGCTCCCACTGCAGGGGGCCCGGGTTTGATCCCTGGTCGGGGAACTAGATCCCGCATGCATGCTGCAACTAAAGATCCCACATGCTGCAACTAAGACCCGGTGCAGCCAAAATAAACAAATATTTTTATAAATAAATAATAAAAATAAAATAAGCAGAAGAAAGGAAATAAAGATCAAAGTAGAAATCAATTAAACTGAAAACAGAAAAATTAAACAGAAAATCAGTGAAGGCAAAAGTGATAAACCAGGCCGATCAAGATGAAGAAGAAAGAGCTGTATCAGGAATAAGAGAGGTGTTATCACCATACATTCTACAGATTTCAAAAGGTATAACAACGAAATATTATAAACAACTATTTATAACAAGAAATTCAACAATGTAGTTGAAATGGACAAATTCCTTGAAATATACAATCAAAGCTTACTCAAGAAAAGAGATAACTTTATTAGCATTATATGTATTAATGAAGTTGAAATTGTAGTTAAAATCCTTTCCACAAACAAAACTTCAAGCCCAGATGATTTTACTGGCAAATTCTATCAAACATTTAAGTTAGAAATAATATAAACTCTTCTAAAAAACTGAAGAGGATACATTTCCTAACTCATTCTATAAAGCCAAAATTACCCTGACATCAAAACCAGATAAAGACATTATAAGAAAACTACAAACCAATAACCCTCATAAAGATACGTGCAAAAATCCTAAATGAAATTTTAGCAAATCAAATCCAACATCAGGAGCAAGGGAAGTTTATCCCAAGAATGCTGGATTGATTTAATATTCAAAGATCAATGTAATTCACCACTCTGCCAGACTGAAAAATTATAACTTCATGTCATACGCTAAGAAAAAACATTTGAAAAATAAATACTGTATGCTAACACATATATATGGAATATAAAAAAATGGTTCTGAAGAACCTAGGGGCAGGACAGGAATAAAGACGCAGACGTAGAGAATGGACTTGAGGACACAGAGAGGGGGAAGGGTAAGCTTGGACGAAGTGAGAGAGTGCCATGGACATATATACAGTACCAAATGTAAAATAGCTAGTGGAAAGCAGCCGCATAGCACAGGGAGATCAGCTTGGTGCTTTGTGACCACCTAGAGGGGTGGGATAGGGAGGGTGGGAGGGAGACGCAAGAGGGAGGGGATATGGGGATATATGTATATGTATAGCTGAATCACTCTGTTATAAAGCAGAAACTAACACACCATTGTAAAGCAATTATACTCCAATAAAGATGTTAAAAAAAAAAAAGAAAAAACATCTGACAAAATCCAATACCCATTCCTGATCAAAACTCTCAGATGGTTTTACTTTTAGAGCACATAGTGATGCCTAAGCTCTCTTTCATAAAGGGTTGAACAGATACTAACAAAACAAATGCTATGAGATTCAAAAAACTATTCTCTAAAAGATGGAGAAAAAATGGCAGACAGGAATTTATCTTTCCATTTCCAGGAAAGCTAAAACTTACCCAACTGAAATACTTCAAATTTACAACAGAGAATCCTGAAAATGGGGAATTGAAGATTGAAGAAGATAAGAATAAATACAGTTAGACCCTGAACAACGAGAGGGTTATGGGTACCGACCCTCCGCAGAGTCAAAAATCTGTGTATAACTTACAGGCGGCACCCTATATATACACGGTTCCTCCATATCTGCAAATCCTCCGTAACTGCAGTTCTGCATCTGCAGGTTCAACCAACCACAGATCATGTAATACAGTAATATTTACTATTGAAAAACATCCATGTATAAGTAGACTCATGCAGCTCAAACCTGTGTTGTTCAAGGATCAACTGTAGAACCAATTCATTAACTGGCCCCATGGACTGTTTTGGGACCAACAGAATCCAACTGGTTACTGACCCTTATGTGCATCTTTCTTCAGGCAGTGAGGCAGATGATCCAACTGGCATCAAAGAAGTGATTTCATGATACAGCACACTTTTTGTACTCTTTTATATAAATGTGTTTCTTACAATACGTCTACCAGCTTATATCATACAACAGAAGCTTTTAATAAACAGTTACTATGTACTGCACACTTATTATGTGTCAGGTACTTTAAATACATCACCTCATTTAATTCCTCTCAAAATTCCTGTGAGGACTTCCCTGGTGGCACAGTGGTTAAGAATCCGCCTGCCAATGCAGGGGACATGGGTTCAGTCCCTGGGCCGGAAGATCCCACATGCCATGGAGCAACTAAGCCCATACACCACAACTACTGAGCCTGTGCTCTAGAGCCCACGAGCCACAACTACTGAGCCCATGTGCCACAACTACTAAAGCCCACGCACCTAGAGCCCGTGCTCCACAACAAGAGAAGCCACCGCAATGAGAGGCCTGCACACCGCAACGAAGAGTAGCCCCCGCTTGCCACAACTAGGGAAAGCCCACGTGAAGCAACGAAGACCCAACACAGCCAAAAATAAAATAAATTTATTAAAAAAAAAAAAGATACATGAACCCCTATGTTCATAGCAGCACTGTTCACAATAGCCAAGACATGGAAACAACCTAAATGTCCATCAACAGATGAGTGGAGAAAGGAGATGTGATACATATATACAATGGAATGCTACTCAGCCATAAAAAAGAACGAAATAATGCCATTTGCAGCAACATGGATGCAACTAAAGATTATCATACTGAGTGAATTAAGTCAGAAAGAGAAAGACAAATACCATATGGTATCACTTACATGTGGAACCTAAAATACAACACGAACCTATCTATGAAACAGAAACAAAATCATAAACCTAATCCTAAAATCTGATGAAAACAATACCAAAAAAAGACAATTACATAAAACAAACGCCACTAGGAATACAGATGCAAACTCATAAATGATATACTGAGAAAGAAAATTCAATATTATGTTAATGTAATACATCATGACCAAGTAAGATTCACTCCAGAAATGTGAAGATGTTCCAAAATTTAAAAATTTATTAATATATAATATTAACTGATAACAGGAGAAAAACTGTATCATCATCTTGCTAAATAATGAAATTTGATTAAACATACATTTCTAAAAATACTAATAGTAAATAAGCAGTTAAAGAATATTTCTGAAACATAATAAAGAACAGAAATATGAAACAAATAGCAAAACATCAGAATACTTCCACAATTAAATTCAAGATCAAGATAAAGATGTACTCTATCACTGATATCAATCAACATTATTGTGGAGTCTATAGTCAATGCAATAAAACAAGCAAAAAAGTTAATTGTAAACACTAGAAAGGAAAAGAGAAAAATTATCATTATTAGCAGATATAAGTGCCTACCTAAAAAACATAAGATAATCAACTGAATATTTATTTCAAAAATATGTTATAGATCAATGGAACAAAATAGAAAATCCAAAAACTAACCTATTTACAGACAAGATTTTAATTTACAATAAAGGTGAAATTTCAAATCTTTGCAGAAAGGATAGATTGCTGAAAAACATTGGTAGAAGTGCCTAACCACTGAGACTCAGTTTTTCAATATAAATGTACACTGTTTAGAGACACATGTAAATGTGGTAGCAATGTAAAGAAAAGAATGGAAAGATAAATATAGTAGTTACCTCTGGATGTGTGGAAAGAGATGCATTTGGGGAGGGTCCACACTAACTCAAGAGGGCTTCAAATACGGTGAATATATGTGTTCAAATTCTTTTTTTTTAACTATGCCTTTACATATTATGCACTCTCCTGTACATACAATATATTTGACAATTTTTAAAAATTTAATGAGATAAATCTGTATGTGCTATTATAGAAAGATCTACAAGTAATATTAAGTGAAAAAGCAAAACATTATGTCACATGATTCTTTTCCTGTAAAAGTTTTTATTGATGGTATTATGTATAAAGTTTTTTTTTTCTGGAAGAATACAGAAGAAACTGTTACCTTTCATTAAAGGTACACTGACTCAGATGTACATCCTCATTTTACACCTTTCTATACTGTTTTATTTTCAAACACTTTTGAACTGTTTTTATTCTGTTTTGATTTTTTAACAGGTATGTATATAACTTTTTAATATATCTGTATGTGTATAACTATTTTACTCTTGTCAATATTAAGTTTAGTTATCCAAATAGTAGCATCAATGGATTGTTCTCTTCTTTATACTTTTATACTTTAAAAAAGAACTAATTAGACAAAATCCTAATTAAAAATCAGACTACAAGAAAGTTCCCCCCCCAAAAAACAAATATCCAACAGATATATAAAAAAGTGTTCCATCTTGCTTATTATTAAAAACATACTTCTGATTATCAAGTTGGGAAAAATAAAAAATGTCATAATAATCTTTGCAGGGAACAAGGAAATTAACAAACTACTGATAAGAATATAAATGAGACTATTCAGACTGTAAAGGTTCTGATAGAATACCACATTAAAATTCTAAACTGATTTTGTAGGGATTATGGAGTCAAGGATTTCTAAGCAAGCAAGTACA
This sequence comes from Mesoplodon densirostris, assembly GCF_025265405.1. Classification (NCBI taxonomy): domain Eukaryota; kingdom Metazoa; phylum Chordata; class Mammalia; order Artiodactyla; family Ziphiidae; genus Mesoplodon; species Mesoplodon densirostris. Next base: position 154,321,469 of record NC_082663.1, read on the forward strand.
AAGATCTAAAATTTAAATTCTTAGAAGAAAGCTGGAGTAAGCTAAGTGAAATTTACAGAGAAAAAACTGAAGGCAGAGAAGCAAGTTAAGTGTCTGCTATAAGAACTCAAATAACAAGTGATCAAGAAAAGAAATGAAAAATGGAACAGGAAGGACAGATGTGAGTGTCATTTAAGAGGTTAAACACTAAAGGATGTGGGACTCCCCTGGTGGTCCAGTGGTAAAGAATCTGCCTCCCAATGCAGGGGATGCAGGTTCGATCCCTGGTCGGGGAACTAAGATCCCACATGCCACGGGGCAACTACTGAGCCCGCACACCTCAACTAGAGAACCGTGTGCCTCAAACTACAAAGTCCACGTGCTCTGGAGCCCGAGAGCCACAACTACAAAGACCAACACTCTGGAGCCCATGCGCCATAATCAGAGAGAGAAAACCCTCACGCCACAATTAGAGAGAAGCCTGAGCGCCACAACGAAGATCCCACATGCCACAACAAAGACCCAACGCAGCCAAAAATAAAAATAAATTAAATTTAAAAAAAAAAGAAAAATCATATTAAAAAAGCTAAAGGATGTGCTGAATGATTAGGTATAAAACATGAGATAGAGGAAAGAGTTAGGGATAATTCTGAGCTTTATAACTTGAGGTAAATGAGTGGTTCTACCATCAAATGAGATAGAAGATAAAGAAGAGCGAGAGGTAAGCTTAGAGGAAAAAACTATGACTTACTTCACTGCCTTACTGGATGTGACCTATAGACAGGTACAAATCTCTAATTAACAAATGGAAATAGGGAACAAAGGAAAGATGTTAAGATCTATTACAGCACTGTCCAACAAAGCTTTCTACAATGAAAGAAATGTTCTATACCTGCACTAACACAGCAGGTACTAGAGGTGACTAGTGCAAGAGAGGAACTGATTTTTCCTTGTATTTAATTTTAATTAATTTAAATTTAAATAGCTACAGGTGGCTAGTTGCTACCACATTGGACAGAGTATATCTAGAGACTTAAAAGGCATTTCCATTGTCTTTCTCTCACTTTCCAGACATATGAAAATTAAGATTCACATCTAACTTATTCAAATAGTTTTAAAATATCACCTTCAGTTAATATAAAACTGAGGAACTATGTATGATCCATCCTCAGCCAAACAGTATGATTTCTTTCTATTAAGTAATTCTTAATTCCATTTACAAATCAAAATGAAGCTAAGTAAAAACTGCATGGTCAGGACTTCCCTGACGGTCCAGTGGTTAAAACTTCACCTTCCAATGCAGGGGGTGCGGGTTTGATCCCTGGTCAGGGAGCTAAGATCCCACATGCCTCCCGGCCAAGAAGCCAAAACATAAAACAGAAGCAATATTGTAACAAATTCAATAAAGACTTTAAAATGGTCCACATCAAAAATAAATAAATAAATAAATAAAAATTTAAAATTAAAAAAAAAAAAATCAAAAAACTGCATGGTGTCATTAAGGTATAGTCTCACAAAACAAACCAGTCACAGATAAGGAGGCCTAGTTTGAGACCTAGAGCTCTACTCTTCATAATACTGACCTCTCCATCACTATCAGATATCACAATGAATGCATCCTCAAGTCTACGCTTCTTCACATTGACAGAACTGGTAGTTTCTATATCTTTCTTCTCCAGGTTCTGAGCTTCAGAGACTTCTTTAACTTTTTTCTTTCTCCGTGGCATCCTTTTGTCTGAAATACAAGGAAAAATAATTTACTTAAAGTATAAGTTTTTTAGATGCTATTTGTAATTTGGTCATGTAAAAAAAAAAAAAAAAGATATACATCTAACAGAAGTAAAACTGGATTTCTGAACTCTTCTACTACTCATTAAGATTTGTATTTTTTCTATAAAGGAAAAAATACATATATAAATATGTAAACCTCATCTCTTCAGCGATATTTCAATAGGAAAAATACAATAATTTATCCTAGTTCCTTAAACATTAACTTAAATAATTGGTCCTCTTGACTATATTATTATTTACTTAAAAGTTTTTTTTTAATACCAATGCTTCAACCCAATAAAGGACATCTTCAAAATACCCACTGCTAATATCATACTTAAAGGTGAAAGACTAAATGCTTTTCGCTTAGGACAGGAACAAGACAAGAATGTCTGCTTTCATCATTTCTATTGAACATTATACTGGAGGCTCTAGACAGGTCAATTAAGCAAGAAAAAGAAATAAAAGACACCCAAATAGCAAAGGAAGAAATAAAACTACTGCCTTTTGTAGATGGCATGATCTTGTATTTTAAAAAAAAGAACTAAGAAATCCACTAAAAAACTGTTATAACTAATGAACAAGTTCAGCAAGATTGCTGGATACAAGGTAAATATACAAAAATCAATTATACTGCTATCTACTAGCAATAAATAATCCAAAAATGAAAATTTTAAATTCCATTCTTAATAGCATCAAAAATAATAAAATTCTTAAAAAAAAATAATAAAATTCTTAACAAAATTTAACAAAAGTGCAAGACCTGCAACTGAAAACTTTAAAATATTGTTGAAAGATATAAAAGATCTAAGTAAATGCAAAGACATCCCATGTTCATGAATTGGAAGACCTGACCTTGTTAAGAAAACAATATTCCCCAAATTGCTCTACAGATACAACATAATCCCTAATACAATTCCTATTGGCTTTTTTGTAGACACAGACAAGTTGATCCTAAAATTCACATGGAAAAACAGAGGTCCCAGAATAGCCAAAATAATCTTGAAAAAAAAGGAACAAAGCTGAAGGACTCACACATCTCAATTTCAAAACTTACTACAAAGCTACATCATCAAGACCATGTGGCACTGGCACAAGAATAGAAATAAAGATAAACGGAATAGAAGAACTATTCATTATGTGAGAGTCAAGAAAACACCCACACGTTTGCTATCAATTGCTTTCAACAAAAGTACCAAGATAATTCAATGGGCAAAGTATAAGTCTCTTCAACAAATGGTACTGGGACAACCAGATATCCAAATGCAAAAGAATGAAACTGGACCTCTACCTCACATAATAAAGAACTGCACAAAATAAATGGATCAAAGACCTGAAAGGAAGAGCAAAACCTATAAAATTCTTAAGCAAAACATATGCATAAAGCTTTGTCATCTTGGACAGGCAATAGTTTGTTAAGTATGACATCAAAAGCATAAGCAACAATGGGACTTTCCTGGTGGCGCAGTGGTTAAGAATCCACCTGCCAATGCATGGGACATGGGTTCAAGCCCTGGTCCAGGAAGATCCCACATGCCACACAGCAACTAAGCCCATGTGCCACAACTACTGAGCCTGCACTCTAGAGACCGTGATCCACAACTACTGAGTGCACATGCAACAACTACTGAAGCCTGCATGCCTAGAGCCCATGCTCTGCAAAAGAGAAGCCATCGCAGTGAAGCACACACACCACAATGAAGAGCAGCCCCCGCTTGCCGCAACTGGAGAAAGCCTGTGTGCAGCAACAAAAACCCAACGCAGCCAAAAATAAATAAATAAAATAAACAAATGTATTTTTTTAAAAAAGCATAAGCAACAAAAGAAAGAACAGATAAACTGGGCTTCATCTTATTAAAAACCTTTGTGCTTCAAACCATAATATTAAGAAAAGTTTAAAAAAATAATAAAAAATGAGAAAAATATTTGCAAAGCATCTATGTAATAAAGGAACTGTATACAGAATATATGAAGAACTCTTGCAACTCAACAGTAAAAGGGCAAATAAACCAACTATAAAATGGGCAAAGAATATGAACACACATTTCTCCAAAGAAGATATATAAACGACCAGTAAGCACATGAAAAGGTGTTCAACATAATTAGTCATCAGGCAAATGCAAAGCCCACTAATGATTGCTATTAAAAAATAACGGAAAATAACAAGTGCTGACGAGGATATGGAGAAATTGGAATCCTAGTATATTGCTGATGGGAATGTAAAATGGTGCAGTCACTGTGGGGAAAAAAAAAAGGAATGAAGTATTGATACAGGCTACAACATGAATAAACCTTGAAAACATGTTTAGTCAAAGAAGGCAGTCACAAAATCTCACATATTATATGATTTCATTTATATGAAACATCCAGAAGAGTAAATCTATAAACACAGAAAGTAGATTAGTGGTTGTCAAGGACAGGGGGATTGGAAGAGTTGAAGAGTAACCACTAAGGGGCAGAGAGATTTCTTTTTTGAGGTAATAAAATGTTTTAAAATTCTATACTTTTCAACTGTATGTTTTTTAATTGAAAATATAATTGATGTACAATATTATGTTATTTTCAGGTATATTAGTGATTTGACATTTGCATACGTTACGAAATGATCACCATAATAAGTCCAGTAGCTCATCTGCCCCCATGCAAAACTATTAAAATATTACTGACCATATTCCTTATGCTATTACATCCTCGTGGCTTATTTATCTTATAACTAGAGATTTATACCTCAATCCCTTTCATCCATTTTGCCCCATCTCCAATCCCCCTCCCCTTTGGCAACCACCAGTTTATTCTCTGTATCTATGAGTCTGTTTTGTTTTTTAGATTCCACATATAATTGAGATCACACATCTGTACTTGCCTTTTTCTGTCAGACTTATTTCATTTAGTATAATACCCTCTAAATCTATCTATGCTGTTCCAAATGGCAACATTTCATTTTTTTATGGCTCAGTAATATTTCACTGTGTGTGTGTGTGTGTGTACGACTTCTTTTTTATCCACTAACCTATCAATAGACATGTAGGTTGCTTCCATATCTTGGTTACTGTAAATAATGCTGCAATTAACACTGGTGTGCATATATCTTTTCAAATTAGTGTTTTTGTTTTCTTCGGGTAAATACTCAGAAGTGAAATTGCTGGATCATATGGCAGTTCTGTTTTTTAATTTCAATTGTATAGTTTAAGTGGGTGGATTATATGGAAGTGAATCATATCTCAAAGTTGTGGGGAGTTTTTTATTTTAAGAAAGCAGCAAATGTTGTCAAGGATGTGGAGAAATTTTTTATACATTTATTTATTTATTTATTTATTGGCTGCGTTGGGTCTTTGTTGCTGTGTGAGGGCTTTCTCTAGTTGCAGCAAGCAGGGGCTACTCTTCATTGCGGTGCACGGGCTTCTCATTGTGGTGGCTCCTCTTGTTGCGGAGCACCAGCTCTAGGCATGTGGGCTTCAGTAGTTGTGGCACATGGGCTCAGCAGCTGTGGCTCACAGGCTCTAGAGCACAGGCTCAGTAGTTGTGGCACATGGGCTTAGTTGCTTCACGGCACGTGGGATCTTCCCGGACCAGGGCTCGAACCTGCGTCCCCTGCGTTGGCAGGCAGATTCTTAACCACTGTACCACCAAGGAAGTCCCAAGGATGCAGAGAAATTAAAACTTTCATCCACTACTAGTGAAAATATAAAATTCTGCAGCTGCTGTGGAAAATAGCTTGGCAATTCCGCAAAAGTTAAAATACACTTAGCAATTCTACTCCCAGGTAAACAAACACCCAAGAAAATTAAAAAGTATTAAAAAAAAACCTTGTACTTAAATGTTCATAACAGCCTTAATCATAATAGCCAAAAAATGTAAATAATACAAATGATGAATGGATACGTAAAATGTGGGACATCCATAAAATGGAATATTGGTCAGCCTTCAAAAGGAATAAAGTACTGATACATGCTACAACATGGATAAACCTTGAAAACATGTTAAATGAAAGCAGCCAAACACAAAAGGCCACATATTGTATGATTCTGTCTATATGAAACATCCTGAATAGACAAATCTACAGAGACAGAAAGCAGATTAAGACTGCTAGAAGTTGGAGGAAAGAGAAATATAGAGTGACTACTTAATGACTATAGGGTTTCTTTTTGGGGTGATGAAAATGTTTAAAATTAGAAAGTGGTGATAGCTGCACAACATTTTGAATGTATGAAAAGCTATTTAATTATACACTTTAAAATGACTAAAATGTTGGATTTTACGTTCTATGAATTCTACCTAAATTAAAAAAAAAACCTCCCCAGATGATTTTACATTATAACCAAAGCAGAGACTTAATGACTTAAATAGTCACTGATTTATAAAGAACAACCTTAGGACTTTCCTGGTGGCGCAGTGGTTAAGAATCCGCCTGCCAATGCAGGGGACACGGGTTTGAGCCCTGGTCCAGGAAGACCCACATGCCACAGAGCAACTAAGCCCGTGTGCCACAACTACTGAGCCTGAGTGCCACAACTACTGAAGCCCACGGGCCTAGAGCCCATGCTCCGCAACAAGAGAAGCCACCGCAATGAGAAGCCCACGCACCACAACGAAGAGTAGCCCCCACTCGCCACAACTACAGAAAGCCCGTGCACAGCAACAAAGACCCAACACGGCCAATAAATAAATTCATTTTAAAAAAAAAAAGAACCACCTTAGGGACTTCCCTGGTGGCATAGTGGATATGACTCCACGCTCCCAATGCAGGGGGCCCAGGTTTGATCCCTGGTCAGGGAACTAGGTCCCACATGCATGCTGCAACTAAGAGTTCGCATGCCACAAATAAGGAGCCTGCCTGCCGCAACTAAAACCCAATGCAACCAAATTATTATTATTTTTTTAAGGCAAAGCAATTTTAAAAAAATAAAATAGGGCTTCTGTGGTGGTGCAGTGGTTGAGAGTCCGCCTGCCGATGCAGGGGACACGGGTTTGTGCCCCAGTCTGGGAAGATCCCACGTGCCACGGAGCGGCTAGGCCCGTGAGCCACGGCTGCTGAGCCTGCGCATCCGGAGCCTGTGCTCCGCAACGGGAGGGGCCACAGCAGTGAGAGGCCCGCGTACCACAAAAAAAAAAAAAAAAAAGTCTGTACAATCCTAGTATTAAGGGAGGATAGTAATAAAAGGTACACCCAAACACTTCCAATCCAGAGTCATTCACAAAATCATTCCCTATCATAAGAATCAAAGCTAAACACAAACAAATTTCTATTCTTAATGCATATTTTTTAATGACTTAAGTCTTGAAGAAATAGAAGAAATCACACAGAAAAGAAGAAAATATTAAGCTAATAGATAAATTTTTTACTGATGATTTACAATACTGTGTTGGTTCCAGGTGTACAGCAAGGTGATTCCGTTTTTTTTTTTTCAGATTATTTTCCCTTACAGGTTATTATAAGATACCAAATATTGTTGTTCCCTGTGTTATACAGTAAATCCTTGCTGCTTATCCATTTTATGTATAGTAGTTTGTATCTGTTAATCCCCTACTCCTAATTTATCCCTCCCCACCCTTGCCTTTCCCCATTGGTAACCGTAAGTTTGTTTTCTATGTCTGTGAGTCTGTTTCTGTTTTATATACAGATTCATTTGTATTATTTTTTAGATTCCACATATAAGTATTATTATATACTTGTCTTTCTGTCTGACTTCACTTAGCATGATAATCTCTAGGGCCATCCATGTTGCTGAAAATGGCATTATTTCATTCATTTTCATGGCTGAGTAATATTCCATTTTACACACACACACACACACACACACACACACACACACACACACACCACATCTTCTTAAACCAATCATTTATTGATGGGCATCTAGGTTGTTTCCGTATCCTGGCTACTGTAAATAGTGCTGTTATGAACATTGGGGTGTCTGTATCTTCTCTAATTAGAGGTTTTGTTTTTTGTTTTATACAGCAGGTCAAATTAGAGTTTTCATCTTTTCTGGATATATGCCTAGGAGTAGGATTACTGGATCATATGGTATCTCTACTTTTACTTTTGTAAGGAACCTCCATAACTGTTTTCCATAGTGGCTGCATCAATTTACATTCCCACCAACAGTGTAAAAGGGTTCCCTTTTCTCCACACTCTCTCCAGCATTTGTTATTTGTAGACTTTTTGATAGTCATTTTGACCAGCGTGAGGAACCACAAGATCTGAGATATGCCTGTATATGAAATTCTAGAAAAGACTAATATAATCAATAGTGAAAAGAAAACAAACAAGTAATTGCCTCAGGGCAGACTGGGGGAGAGAGAGAAATGACTGATAATGGGCACAAGGGTACCTCCTGAGATAAGTGTTCTGTATCTTGATTATGGTGGTGGTGGGCTTCCCTGGTGGTGCAGTGGTTGAGAGTCCGCCTGCCAATGCAGGGGACACGGGTTCGTGCCCCGGTCTGGGAAGATCCCACATGCCGCAGAGTAGCTGGGCCCGTGAGCCATGGCCACTGAGCCCATGCGTCCGGAGCCTGTGCTCCGCAACAGGAGAGGCCACAACAGTGAGAGGCCCGCATACCGCAAAAAAAAAAAAAAAAAAAAAAATTAGCCAGAGTGGTTCTGGGAAAACTGGACAGGACAGCTCTACATGTAAAAGAATGAAATTAGAACACTCCCTAACACCATACACAAGAATAAAACTCAAAATGGATTAAAGACCTAAATGTAAGGCCGGACACTATAAAGCTCTTAGAGGAAAACATAGGCAGAACACTCTCTGACATAAATCATAGCAAGATCTTTTTTAAAAGACCCACCTCCTAGACTAATGAAAATAAAAACAAAAATAAACAATGGGACCTAATTAAACTTAAAAGCTTTTGCACATAAAAGGAAACTATAACAAAATGAAAAGCCAACCCTCGGAACCAGAGAAAATATTTGCCAATGAAGCAACTGACAAGGGATTAATCTCCAAAATATACAAAGAACACATGTAGCTCAATATCAAAAATACAAACAACCCAATCAAAACATGGGCGGAAGACCTAAATAGACATTTCTCCAAAGAAGACATACACGTGGCCAATAAACACATGAAAAGATGCCCAAGATCACTAATTATTAGAGAAAAGCAAATCAAAACTACAATGAGGTATCACCTCACACCAGTCAGAAGGGCCATCATCAAAAAAATCTACAAACAATAAATTCTGGAGAGGCTGTGGAGAAAAGGAAACACTCTTGCACTGTTGGTGGGAATGTAAATTGATACAGACAATACGGAGAACAGCACGGAGGTTCCTTAAAAAACTAAAAACAGAACTGCCATATAACCCAGCAATCCCACTCCTTGGCATATACCCGGAGAAAACCATAATTCAAAAAGATACATGCACCCCAATGTTCACTGCAGCGCTATTTACAATGGCCAGGACATGGAGCAAACCTAAATGTCCATCGACAGAAAAATGGATAAAGATGTGGTACATATATACAGTGGAATATTAACCATAAAAAGGAATGAAACTGTGCAATCTGCAGAGACGTGGATGGACCCAGAGACTGTCACACAGAGTGAAGTAAATCAGAAAGAGAAAAATATCGTATAATATTGCTTATATGTGGAATCCAGAAAAATGATACAGATGAACTTATCTGCAAAGCTGAAATAGAAACACAGATGTAGAGAATGGATGTATGGATACCAGGGTGGGCAAGGAGGGAGCGGGATGAATTGGGAATCTGGGACTGACATACATACACTACTATGTATAAAACAGATAACTAATGAGAACCTACTGTACAGCACAGGCAACTCTACTCAATTTTCTGTGGTGATCTAAATGGGAAGGAAATCCAAAAAAGAGGGGCTATATGTATACATATAGCTGATTCACTTTGCTGTACAGCAAAAACTAACACAACACTGTAAAGTAACTATACTTCAATAAAAATTAATTTTAAAAAAACAGGAATTTTCAAATCATCACTAAAGACTAGAGAAGTGAGCCCATGCCAAATAAGCAAAATTTGGAAGAGTTTTTGTTTGTTTGTTTGTTTGTTTTTGCGGTACGCAGGCCTCTCACTGTTGTGGCCTCTCCCGTTGCAGAGCACAGGCTCCGGACGCGCAGGCTCAGCGGCCATGGCTCACGGGCCCAGCCGCTCCGCGGCACGTGGGATCTTCCCAGACTGATACATGAACCCACGTCCCCTGCATCAGCAGGCAGACTCTCAACCACCACCTGCGCCACCAGGGAAGCCCTGGAGGAGTTTTATTAGAAAATATTTTGGTTGAAAAAAACCAGAGAAACTATGCTGATCCAAAACCATAGTCCCGGGGACTCCTTTGGTGGCGCAGTGGTTAAGAAACCGCCTGCCAATGCAGGGAACATGGGTTCAATCCCTGGTCCAGAAAGATCCCACATGCCACACAGCAACTAAGCCCGTGTGCTGTAACTACTGAGCCTGCGCTCTAGAGCCCACGAGCTACAACTACTGAGCCCATGCACGGCAACCACTGAAGCCCACGTGCTCTAGGGCCCACGTGCCACAACTACTGAGCCCATGTGCTGCAACTACTGCAGCCCGCGCGCCTACAGCCCATGCTCTGCAACAAGAGAAGCCACTGTAATGAGAAGCCCGCACACCACAATGAAGAGCAGCCCCCGCTCACCACAACTAGAGAAAGCCTGCATGCAGCAATGAAGACCCAACGCAGCCAACAAAATTAATTAATTAATTAATTAAACAAACTAAAAGGAAAAAAAACAACATAGTCCCATACTTGAAAAACAAAACCGTAAAAGGGATTATTTTTATAACTTTCCCTCTCTCTCTTTCTCTCTCCCTCTACTATGTCTTTGCTCTATCTCTGTCTCTCTCATGAACACACACACATACACACATACACACTGACTCAACCATATACCTCGGTTTTGGGTGATGAAATCAATAGAAAGACTCTTTTGGAACCTTTAGAGAACAGAAAACTGAAACGCTATCTAGTGAGTAGATAGGGCTACAGGAATAAAGGGTGACCTGATGAGAAGAGGCTAACAGTAGTAAGAATATTAGCACGTCCCCTAAAACTGGTTTGAAAAGAGGGTCTCTGTTTACTGGATTCACCTGGTAAGGCAGCCAAAATTAGGTTGTGCCAGAATAAGGTGAAATCCATTGCCACATTATCTGCTTACAACTTTATCTCTGCTCTACATAAATAATGGTGTTTCTAGGATGCTGAAAATCACACTGAATGTAATCTCTTTTCTGTTGCTTTTTCTCTCATACTGAATAAAATGTGGACGATTTCCACAATCAAAAAAAAAAAAAAGGGCTTCCCTGGTGGCACAGTGGTTGAGAGTCCGCCTGCCGATGCAGGGGACACGGGTTCGTGCCCCAGTCCGGGAGGATCCCACATGCCGCAAGGCGGCTGGGCCCGTGAGCCATGGCTGCTGAGCCTGAGCGTCTGGAGCCAGTGCTCCGCAACGGGAGAGGCCACAACAGTGAGAGGCCCGCGTACGGCAAAAAAATATTAGCCAAAGAATCGAAGTACACATTTCTCCAAAGATTATTTACAGATGACAAGCAAATGCGTGAAAAGATGTTTAATACGAACAGCCATCAGGGAAATGCAAATCAAAACCACGATGTGATACCACTTTACACCCACCAGAATGGGTGTATGATCAAAAAGACATACAATAAGGCTTCCCTGGTGGCGCAGTGGTTAAGAATCTGCCTGCCAATGCAGGGGACATGGGTTCGAGCCCTGGTCCGGGAAGATTCCACATGCCGCGGAGCAACTAAGCCCATGCGCCACAACTACTGAGCCTGCGCTCTAGAGCCCGAGAGCCACAACTACTGAAGCCCGCACGACTAGACCCCATGCTCCGCAACAAGAGAAGCCAACGCAATGAGAAGCCCATGCACAGCAACGAAGAGTAGCCCCCGCTCGCAGTTGCAACTAGAGAAAGCCTGCATGCAACGAAGACCCAATGCAGCCAAAAATAAATAAAAATAAGTAGGGCCTCCCTGGTGGCGCAGTGGTTGAGAGTCCGCCTGCCGATGCAGGGGATACGGGTTCGTGCCCCGATCTGGGAGGATCCCATGTGCCGCGGAGCGGCTGGGCCCGTGAGCCATGGCCGCTGGGCCTGCGCGTCCGGAGCCTGTGCTCCGCAACGGGAGAGGCCACAACAGTGAGAGGCCCGCATATCGCAAAAAAATAAATAAATAAATAAAATAATAATAAAAATAAGTAAAACATTTTTTAAAACTTATAAAAAATTTCAAAATAAAATTAAAAAAGACATACAATAACGAGTGTTGGCAAGGATTTGGAGAAATTGAACCCTCATACACTACTGGTGGATATGTAAAATAGTGAAGCCTCTTTCGAAAACAGTCTAGCAGTTCCTCAAAATGTTAAAATTAGAGTTGCCATACGACTCAGCAATTCCACTCCTAGGTAAATAGCCAGAAGAAATTAAAATTTATGTCCACACAAAATCCTGTACATAAATGTTCACAAAGCAGCATTACTCATGAGAGCCCCACAATGGAAACAACCCAAATGTCCATCAACAGATGAAGGAATAATGTCACATCCATACAACGGAAAATTATCCAGCAATAAAAAGAAATGAAGCCTGATACACGTAACAACATACATAAAGCTTGAAAACATCACGCTAAGTAAAAAGAAGCCAGAAGGACCACATACTGTATGACTCCATTTACATGAAATATCCATATTGGTAAATCTATATAGACAGAGAGTAGATCAGTGATTGCTTAGGGCTCGGGGGATTGGTACTGATGGCTTAGGGGTATGGAGTTTCTCTCTGGGGTGAAGAAATGTTCTAAAATTGGTTGTTGTGATGGTTACACAACTGTGAAAATACTAAAAGCCACTGAATTGTATATTTAAGTGGGTAAATTGTATGGTATATGAATTATATCTCAATAAAGCTGTTTAAAAAAAATTAACCTACTGTGACCAAGTCAGAACACTAGTTATCTCTGGAGGGTACTGACTGGGAAGGGGCACAGGTGACCCTTCTGAGGTGCTGGAAATGTTCCATATCTTTATTTGGGTAGCAGTTACATGGATGTATGTAGTGAGCTATACAATTAAGGTTGGTTCACTTCACTGTATGTCAACAACACTTTTTTAAGAAGGGCTTTTTTTAATAATAAGTATTTGTGAGTGAATGAATATTTTAATTAATCCTCATAAAAACCTAAGAAGTATATATAATTATTATGAGGAAACATAGGTTCAGAAAAGTAACTTGCCCAAAGCCACAAAGCAGGTACTTGCACATCTGTGTCTTGACTCCAAATCCTGACTCCCAACACTCCATGACTTAATCTTTGGATTTCTTCCAACTAGAACTGCTGCCTAATGTAAGGTATCCACACATAAATATTAGATGAATTATACTTTAATGCTTATATTTAAATTATAGCATATAATTTATATATTTAAATTATTAAATATAATTCAATAAAATATACATTTAAATTATATATATTTAAATTACTAAATGCTATATAAAGGCACAGAAGGCTAAAATTATTATAGGCTGTAGGAAGCTATATGGAGAATAATAAGACTTAAGGTGATCCTTGAATCTAAAAGAATATCATGAATAGGTAGGGATAAGTATGGGGGAAGACTGGAGGAATCATAGTTCCCTAGGAAAATACCTTGTAAGGAATAGTTTTCATCTTTTTAAGTGTTTCCTGTACATTTAGTTATTTAAACCAGGACGTTCAAACATGATAGCAGTGGTAGCTACACCACCAAATACATGTAATTCCTTAAAGATATTTAAACAAGTAAAAATTCTTCTCCCTAGCACAGAACCACCTTCAGGCTCAAAATGGGTTTTCAAAGAATCACAGCAGATAAGGGATCAGTAAGAAGTGTTAAGTAGAGGCACCCCACAGATTTCAAAATCCCAGTGCTTCATGAGATTTAGCCACACTATTTCCACAGAAATTCTAAGAGTAAAAAGGGCACTGGCTCAGCCAATTTAAATGAACAACCTAACATATAATTCTACTATTTAAGTTGCTACCCTTCAAAATGAAAAAAAAATTAAAATCACTAAAATAATGGCTTATCTTCAATTACTTGAACAGAGGCTACAGAATGAATTACCACTGTGTCTGCAAAGAAGGAACAGTGTCTAGATGCCAACAGTCTCTTCTTAATCATGACAGTTAAGAAACAAAACGTCTCTAAAGAATGCACAAGCAGGAAAGGTGACCCAAAAATGAGACTTGTTACATCACAGGTTGGTAGTGTCCTTGAAAATCTCCAATTTGGAAGATATTATTTTTCTTTTTTGTTCAGCACTTCCACCATCTTGATCTATATGAAGACCAATCACTGACAAGATAATTTAAAATCTTGACATTCTCCCTACCAAACCTGTCAAAATTGCTCTGAAAGCTTGGGGGCATAGAGACCTTAACAGTCCTCTATGAATGATTGACTTTTACGCCTAAATAAGTCACCATTCAAGAAACTTGGTACCAAGCTCTTCATCAACTGATCAGCTTGACTGTTTCTGCAGTTTAAAAAAAAGGTAAACGCACACCTACACACACACACACACACACACACACCTGATGCTCTATTTTCCAGTTTATACTCAGCCTCAGTTTAGGACAAGTGTGTAAAAACAGAATCCAAACACACTGAGAAATAATTACAGTTATTTACTGAGTCCTTGGACACTATTTTAGGTACCTCACATGCCTTATAGAGGTTACTCCTCCCAATAACTCTATGTGGTAGGCATCATTATTTTACGTTATTTTTATCACGATTTTACACGTTAGGAAACATTCAAAATCAAACAGCTGGTAATTTCTTAAGTTCGTAAATGGGAAAGTTGGGAATTGAAGCGTGATGTGTCTGATTCCAAAGAGATACATTTTTGGATTCAACTAAAAGGCACTGCCTCTGACAGGAAAAAAATAAAGACAGTAGCATAAACTTTCACTTTTTCCTGGGTGTTACTCATTCTCAGTGACTAAATACAAGAACAAGAACATTGGAGTCAGTCTGGTTGGATTCAAAAGCAGCTCAACGACTTAAGCCATGTGAGTCTTCGATCCTCAGTTATCTAATATGTAAAGTGAGGAGGATAAGAGTACCCATCTCACAAGATTGTCGTGAAGATTCAACAAATGTGTAAAAGGCCTGAAACACTATCATCGTACAGCGCGGAAACATACTAGTTCTGTGGGAGAGGAAAGTGGTAAATGATGATAAGGATTCCCAAGGAACATCTTTATATCTGGGCAAAAAAACTAGATCACTCACCAACAAAACAGTAGCCTGAAGTAGGGAGGGAGCGTGAGGAGAAAGGGGCGGAGGGGCCCAGTCGCCCTGACTCCACGAGAAGTCCCGGCTGTGGGACCCCGCGGAAGGAGGCTGCACGGACGGAGGCCGCTCGCGGGGTGCTCAGCGTGAGGAAGACGCCTTCGAGGGGCTGGCGGGAACCAGAGCCCTTCGCCGGGGGACGCCGGGGACAGTGAAGACCGCACCCTGTGTGTGAGGGGCGCGGTCCGGGCACCCGAGGGCGGAAGCCCATCCGGCGTCACCAGGGGCCCACCCGGCCTCGAGAGGCGCCCAGTATCCTGAGGGGCCATCCCCGGTTTTGCAAGGGGCCTACCCCGCCGTCCCAAAGGGCGGTCCCTTCAGGAGGCGCCCACCTCGGCGTCCGGAGAGACCCGCCTCACCATGGAGAGGGCCCTACCCCCAAGTCAAAGGCGCCCCTCCGGGAGAGGAGCGGGCCGCGGCCCCCCTGACTGTGAGAGGCGGGAAGCAGGCGGGCGGGAGGTGTACCGAAGCGGCAAGTACTCACCGACCGGTCCCCGCCGCTTCGCTGAGCCCCTCTTCTCGGGTGCCGCCGGTCGCGAGCGTCCGCAGCACTTTAGGAACTAGGGGCGGCGAGCGCGCGCGAAGCTCGCCTGAGGTACCGCGGGGAGACAAGCTCTCGGCGCATGCGCGGGCGTCCGGGGACGGAACCAACCCGCACTGCGGGGGGAGACTGCCGCCAGGACATACCAACCGTGTGAGGTGGGGGGCGCCATCAGCGCGAGGTGGATTCCATCTCCAAGGGCATACTGGGCACCTCCCGGTGGTCTCGCAGTTTGTTCGTTTGCTTTATCATTTGCTAGTGCTTTGAGGGAAACTAAAAAGTAGTAACAGGGTCCCCGAAACCCTACAGTTAAACCTTCAAAGGCTTCTCTGCCACATCAAGCCACCTCTGGCCCTGTCTTTGCATGTATCTAAAGTTAGACTGAGGACTTCCCTGGTGGCGCAGTGGTTAAGAATCCGCCTGCCAACGCAGGGGACACGGGTTCAAGCCCTGGTCCGGGAAGATGCCACATGCCGCAGAGCAACTAAGCCCATGTGCCACAAGTGCTCTAGAGCCCACGAGCCACAGCTTACTGAGCCTGTGTGCCACAACTACTAAAGGCCGTGGGTGCCTAGAGCCCGTGCACCCCAATGAAGAGTGGTCCCCGCTCGCCACACCTAGAGAAAGCCTGTGCACAGCAAAGAAGATCCAATGCAACCAAAACTAAATAAATAAATGTATATAAAGTTAGACTGAAATTATCTGATAAGACCACTTGAAAACTATCTCTGGATGGTAAATGTTAAGTTAAAGTCTTCCCATTTCAGGGGAAAAAGGAAATCTGGGAAATGGAAACTCTTAGAGATGCCAGGTGGAAGCAAAAAATTAGAATAGCCACTTTTGGTGAAATTTAAAATGTGCATTTTATGACCCAGCAATTTCATGTGTACAGGTGTGCAGAAGAAATGTTCATGTTCAAGCCCACTTCCCTGTGAAAAATGAAAACAAAGGAAATGTACAATAAGACATGAATAAATAAAATGTGGTATGTTCCTACAATAAAATATTACAACAACTAAAACTAATAAATGAGTCCTATACGTATCAACATTTGACAGCTCGTAAGAGTTGTTGAAATAGCAACGTGCCAACAAATATGTTACCGAAAATTCCGTCCTTGTCCCCTCGCCAAATGAGAATAATGAGGACAAGGTTTTGAGGATAAAGGAAAGAGAAATGTATTGATTTGCCAGCAAATGAGGAGGGTAGCAGACTAGCGCCTTGAAAACTATGACCTGCCTTCTGGGGAGAAAGCTGGTGTATTTAAAGCAAAGTCTTGGGGCTGGAGTTAAGATCAGAGGAACAAGCAAAAACAGCAAGAATGCCCGCCCACGTTAATCAGTAACAAAGAATGCACAGTAACAAAGAATTTAAGTTTTAGTTCCCAGCAAAGGAGGGAGAGAATGGGAAAAACAGTTTAGAAATCATTCGTTAGTTTTAGCCTTGTGGCTCTGTTATGTGTACATGTGAAATGATTTATGTAAATTTAAAAATACATAGAATGACAGTATATACTGATTATGGAAAATATATGTGTGTAAGTATAGAAAATGAACTAGATGAATATATGAATACACACTGTGATAATATGACGGCAGGAGAGTGGGGAGGGGTGGAAGCCAGGATAAATGGAAAGGAGGAATAAAGAGCACTTCTGAGAGGTCTGTCATGATTTCTTTAAAAAAAAGAAGAAAACTAAACAAAATGTTAACAGTTGGGTAGCTGAACTATAGGTACATTATTCTTAGTACTTTTTTTGTAACATTTTATTCTGGAATGCCCTTTTCCTATTCCCTCAACTCATCTACCTCCAATTGATCCGCCAAAATCCAGCTCAGTCAATTCTTCCTCTGCTTCCTCTAGCCCCAATTTGAGGCAGGAGACACATGGGCCCCCAGGGCAAACAGTTTGAGTTCGTTCCTCGTGGACCAATACTCCGAGACGGAAATAACAGAAAAATTGAGAGAGGAGGCTAGGCCCTCCTGGGATAGACGATAAGAGACCACATATTCCTCATTCTTTTCTTTTAAAATAAATGTATTTAGTTAGTTAGTTTCGGCTGCATTGGGTCTTTGTTGCTGCACGCAGGCTTCCTCTAGTTGTGGCGAGCAGGGGCTACTCTTCGTTGCGGTGCGTGGGCTTCTCGTTGCAGTGGCTTCTCTTGTTGCGGAGCGCAGGCTCTAGGCACGCAGGCTCCAGTAGTTGTGGCACACAGGCTCAGTAGTTGTGGCATACGGGCTTAGTTGCTCCACAGCATGTGGGATCTTCCCGGAACAGGGATCGAACCCATGTCCCCTGCAATGGCAGGCGGACTCCAAACCACTGCGCCACCAGGCAAGTCCCTATATTCCTCATTCTTGAAGTCAGGAGACCTCCCCAACTATACATGCACAGAAAGGCTCCTTGGAGGTCAAAAGAGAAGTGATGCTAAGTGATGGCAACTAATGCTCACTACCCATAGGCCTCTTCAGTAGAATCCATCTTGGCTAAGAGATGTGCATGCACACATGGGAAAATCCTGAGATACACCAAATATGGACTCTGAACCAGGCAAATCAAAATGATTGGTCAAAGGAAACATAGAAGAAATGCCCCATAAAAGTGCTTCAAGCTGCCATGAGGGTACGACTCTCTCTCTGAGCCCCGCCCATGTGTCTATCCACACATAATGTACTCTTTTTTTCTCTTAATAAATACTTTACCTGTTTCACTACTTTCTGTCTTTGTGGGGATTCTTTTTCTGCAAAGCCGTACGGCCAGGGCTTTGTCACTGACGACCGTTCTAGTGGCTAGGATCTGGTGCTCTCACTGCCGGAACCTGACCTCAATCACTGGCCGGGAACTGAAATCCTGCTTCAAGCCACTGCAGGCCAAGGCCACCCGTGATCATATTTGGTACCGAAACCCAGGAATTCGGGAAGTCAAGGTAAACCGCGGGCTTCACCCAGCTGTGGCTTGAGGCCCCTGACTTTCACTCTTGCTCTGTCCGCTCACAGCCTCGTGGCTCCCCCCAAAAACATAGGGGGTGGCAGGGGAATTTCCCAGGCCATGCAGATTCAAATAACACTTGGGTGGCAGCTGACACTGTCCTTTGGGACGTGGTGGAAACACGATTTCCGACTGTGCAGGAGCCCCAGGGGTCTCTCTCTTGCTCTCCCTCTCTCTGTCCCATAAGGAACCCTCCACTACACCTTTCCTTCCCACCTTACTCGCACAACAAGGTCTCTTTCTCACTTCGTATCTCCGTGCCCTTTTAGGGAAGGATGTCCTGGATATTATTCCTAAACTGCATCCCCGCCCCTGCCAAACCCAGTGCTGCCTGTGTCAGACAAAATTGTCAGACAATTCCCAATTCTAACTTAGCTGCCAGACAGATAGGGCAAAGGATTTTGGATTCTTCTGTTGTCTAGTCTCTCACCTCACTCAATGCCCAGAGATTTACTATGAGAATTTCTATACCTCCCAGCCCTCGAGCCTTGAAACCCATGACATCTTCCACAGCACCCAACTCCAATCTTTCCAAGGGTTTGTCTTTGCATCTATCAGCCCCATCACTCCAGGCCTTGACAGCCTACACACTGCTACAGACAGCCTATCGGGCTGGCCGCTACCCAGAAGCCCGAATTACACATTTTGTAGATGCTCAGTCACAAGGAATACACCCCAGCGTTGGAAGACTTATCATGGGACATAAGCTCTGTATACAAGGTATCCCTCTTAAGGAAAGCCCTGGCAACCGGTCTGCACTGATTCAAAAGCCCTTCTCTGGCCGTGCTGAGGGAGATGCCCTGCACAAGGTACAAAGGAAGGCCAGAGACGTCTGGTCAAAAATTGATGGGAGAGTAGAGGTCGCTTGAAACCCCATCAGGTTCGAAGGGAATTTGGGGGACGCCCTGAACCCCTTTAGGTTAAAGTCTCCTGGTAAATGTTTCCAGGACACCAGATTCAATTCTAGGAGTACTCTCGTGTTCTCGGTTGCAGGTTACTCAGCATGGGAGGATCCCCCTCCAAGCCAGAAGAGACACCTCTAGAGTGTATCCTTAAGAATTGGAAATTTGGGGACTTCCCTGGTGGCACAGTGGCCAATGCAGGGGACACGGGTTCGAGCCCTGGTCCGGGAGGATCCCACATGCCACGGAGCAACTAAGCCCGTGCTCTACAACTACTGAGCCTGTGCTCTAGAGCTCGTGAGCCACAACTACTGAGCCCACATGCCACAACTACTGAAGCCCACGCACCTAGAGCCAGTGCTCCACAACAAGAGAAGTCATCGCAATGAGAAGCCCGTGCACCGCAACGAAGAGTAGCCCCCGCTCGCCACAGCTAGAGAAAGCCCACGTGCAGCAGCAAAGACCCAACGCAGCCAAAAAAAATGAAGAAATTAAATAAAGAAATTAAAAGAAAAAAAGTATACCAACAGAGATTCCTCCACTTCCAAAGGTCAGTCCCTTCTGGGACAACACTTCATCAGCCAGTCCGCACCTAATAGCAGACAGAAACTCCAGAAGTTACAATTTGGCTCACAAGCCCCCATGCCCCAACTCCTAGATGTGGCCTTTGGGGTACTTAATAACTGAGATCAAGCTGGGGAAGCAGAGAGAACCCAACATGAGAAAAGACAGGCCAGGGCTCATGCAAAACTGATAGCTGTTGCTGTCAGCCATGGCTTACGACCTCAGGATAACCCAAGGAGGCCAAGAAAAGTCGAACTATCGGTCTGGAGGTAAGACCAACAAGGGGGAGTGCTACAAATGCAAGTCAACTGGCCACTGGGCCTGAGATTGCCAGAAAGAGCCCCCCGGGCTGTGCCCAGTGTGTAAACAAACAGGTCATTGGAGGAGGGACTGCCCTCAGTCCCGAAGGGGAAGGCCCACTCCCGAGATGGCCATGCTGGACAACTGAGGCAGCCTGGGGATTCTGGCACCTCCCCCCAACAAGATATCTATCTCCATCAAGGACCTCCGGGTAGTCCTTGATGTGGCAGGTAAGAAAATCAATTTTTTTAATTGATACAGGAGCCACTTAGTCTGTCTTAATTTCTCACACTGGACCTCCTTCCTCTAAAAGCTGTACCGTGACTGGTGTCAACAGAAAGCCTCGCACCCATTACTTTACTGGGCCTCTCACTTGCCAATTTGAGCAGCAGTTAGTTTCACATGGCTTTTTAGTTGTACCTGCGTGTCCAACCCCACTACTGGGGAGAGCCCTTCTGAGCTCCCTTGGGGCCATACTCCGGTTAGGAGGCCCCGAGCCACCCCTTGTATTAACTCTGACTAAGACGGACCAGCCAGAAGAGCAAGGTCCTATTCCCAGCCATATTCTGCAGGCAGTGGACCCTTCAGCATGGGACAAAGGAATCCCTGGAAGGGCCATAATGCCCAACCTGTAAGAATTAGCCTTAGGCCAGAAATTGCCTATCCTAACAAAAGACAATATACCATAAAGCTGGAAGCAAAGAAGGGTTTACAACCCCTCATAGATAAATTCTTAAGGCATGTCTCTTGGTGTCCTGCCAGTCTCCGTGCAGTGCTCCTGTTCTGCCAGTTGTTAAGCCAAACAGGGAACATAGGATGGTACAAGACCTTAGAGCAGTAAATGACACAGTGGTCCCTATACATCCCCTCATGGCCATCCTTATAACCTATTAACCCAAATCCCTGAGGACGCCAAATGGTTTACTGTACTCAATCTCAAGGTTGCCTTCCTTGTTTTGCATGCCCACGCAGCTATATGGAAAGAGAGAGGGCTTCTAAATGCAAGAAACTCCCCTATAAAATATGGGGCTGAGATTTTACATCTCATGGAAGCAGTTCAAAAAACAGCAACAGGTAGGGCCTCCCTGGTGGCGCAAGTGGTTGAGAGTCTGCCTGCCGATGCAGGGGATACGGGTTCGTGCCCCGGTCTGGGAGGATCCCATATGCCGCGGAGCGGCTGGGCCCGTGAGCCATGGCCGCTGAGCCTGCGCGTCCGGAGCCTGCGCGTCCGGAGCCTGTGCTCCGCAACGGGGGAGGCCACAACAGTGAGAGGCCCGCATACCACAAAAAAAAAAAAAAAAAAAAACAGCAACAGGTAGCAGTCATTCACTGCCATGGGCACCAAAAGGGAACTCCTCAAATTTCCCAAGGAAACAACAGGGAAGATAGGGAAGCAAAGAAAGCAGCCCTGATGCCCATAACAGAAATGGCATTAATCCCATCCCTTACCCCATCTAACGTTATACCCAGGTACTCGACTTCTGAAGAGAACTGGTCACGAGACAGAGGGGGAACTAAGGGAACAGATGGCTGGTGGCACATAGATCAGAAATTGCTCATACCTCTCTCTGACCATTGGAAAATTATTAAAGGGCTACATGATTCTCTCCATCTGGGGAAAGATGCAATGTCTACAATTTTTTAAAATAAATTTATTTATTTATTTTGGGCTGCGTTGGGTCTTCATTGCTGTGCATGGGCTTTCTTTAGTTGCAGTGAGTGGGGACTACTATTTGTTGCGGTGCACAGGCTTCTCATTGTGGTGGCTTCTCTTGTTGCGGAGCATGGGCTCTAGGCACACGGGCTTCAGTAATTGTGGCTCGCTGGGTCTAGAGTGCAGGCTCAGTAGTTGTGGTGCACGGGCTTAGCTGCTCCACGGCATGTGGGATCTTCCCGGACCAGGGCATGAATCTGTGTCCCCTGCATTGGCTGGCAGATTCTTAACCACTGCACCACCAGGGAAGCCCACAATGTCTGCAACTGTTTTCCGAGTTTTTACAGGAAAAGGGCTCCTGCAGACAGTTAAAAGAGTTGCTCAAGCCTGTGCTGTTTGTGCCACTCATAGCCCAGGAAGCAACCTCAAGCCTCCCCCTCTCGTTAGCCCAGTCCAGCGACGTGGGACTTACCCAGGAGAGGACTGGCAAATAGAGTTCACTCAGATGCCCTCTTTCCAGGGCTTCAAATACTTACTCGTCTTTATAGATACTTTTACTGGATGGATAGAGGCCCTCCCTACCAGAACAGAGAAGGCAACTGAAGTAGCTGAGGCACACCTGAAGGAAATTATTCCTAGATTTGGGCTGCCCCGTCATCTTCAGAGTGACAAGGGACCTTCGTTTGTAGCAAAGGTCACGCAACAGCTTTCACAGGCTTCAGGAATTAAATACCACCTCCATTCATCTGGGGGACCTCAGTCCTCAGGAAAAGTAGAACAGGCTAATCATACTCTAAAGAAAACCTTAGGCAAACTCAGTCAGGAAACGTCAGAGTCGTGGTATCGCCTGTTGCCAATAGCCCTCTTAAGGGTCAGAGCAGCCCCTAAAGCAAAGACTAAGTTAAACCCTTTCGAAATGACATATGGAAGGCCATTCCTTACTCTGGACATGCTAACTGACCCAGAAACCCAGGCTCATCTTAGATACATTATAAACCTAGGCCAGGTCCAGAGGCTATACAAGAGCATGGCAACAGAGTACAGCCCTGTCCAGATGACAGTCCCAATCACTATGTTGTAAACCCTGGAGACTGGGTACTTTTAAAGACCTGGAAAAATGAGTCCCCTGGTGACCAGCTACTCCCGAAATGGAAGGGTCGTTACCAAGGCCTGCTGAGCACTCCTACGGGCAGTTAAACTCCAGGGGGTCACCAGCTGGGTTCATCTGTCCAGGATTAAACCTGTCTCTGCCCATATGTTACAGGAACCTGAAGACCCACATTCCAGCCACCCCTGTGGATCCACCCCTTCCTCAGAGTCTCCACAGGACCCAGAGGACCCAGGACAGCCTGAAAATTCCAGGTGGATGAGTGAGCCACTCCAAGACCTGAAGCTCTTATTCAAAAAGGACAGAAAGATTTCTTAGACCCTAGGCTAAGTACCCATAGCCACTATCTTCCTTTTCCCTTCCAGCACTCCAATCCACTTACAGAATAATTGATATGCTCTGGTAGATTTTGATAACTATCGTCTTCTTTGCTCTCACCCTTGCTTTCAGAATTCACTGAACTTCTCTGCCCATGCTGGGTGATTTAAATATGACCCTGACTGGTACGTCTGTGAAGCTACTAATTGTCTTAGCTTTTCTATGCCTATTTCCCTTATCCACAGGATGGACAGACAACTCTCTGGCTCGCACTGCACAAACTGTTGCTTCCTCCACTCAGTTGACAGAGTGCTGGATTTATTTACCCCAAGCTAAGTCCATCACGGACCATAGCAACCCCTTTGTCCATCCCATAAGGAATTTTAGCCAAGTTCCTGATAGAAAATGGCCTTCTAGCAGAGACCCAAGGCTCAGCAGCACGGTAATGTACAGAGTCAGAATTGTTCATTTTCCTACTGAAGAAAATTCTAATGTCTCTTGCCTAACCCTCTCCTTAGCAACAGAAGGAGAGTATGAACTCAAACTGGGAGGATAAAGAATTGGCATTAAAGCACCCCAGCACTTTGTAATGGTCCCTCCTAAGCCAGAATTCCAGTTACCTATTTGTGCTCAAACCCTAACTCACTACCTGAAGGAAGAAGGATCCACACGGGAGAAGCAGATAGCAGGATGAACGTGGATGGAAGAGTTGGGTTTATAGCTGGAGAACATTTCCATAACAATAGAATTGGATGGCTAGGTTTTAAAATCATGGGTAAGGGGCTTCCCTGGTGGCACAGTGGTTAAGAATCTGCCTGCCAATGCAGGGGACACAGGTTCGAGCCCTGGTCTGGGAAGATCCCACATGATGCGGAGCAACTAAGCCCCTGTGCCACAACTACTGAGCCCGTGTGCCACAACTACTGGAGCCCGTGCAGCTAGAGCCTGTGCTCCGCAACAAGAGAAGCCACCACAATGAGATGCCTGCACACTGCAACAAAGAGTAGCCCCCCGCTCGCCACAACTAGCAAAAGCCCACGCGCAGCAACAAAGACCCAACACAGCCAAAAATAAATAAATAAATTTTTTTTAAATTAAAAAAAAATACATGCACACCAATGTTCACTGCAGCACTATTTACAATAGCCGGGACATGGAAGCAGCCTAAATGTCCATCAACAGAGGAATGGATAAAGAAGATGTGGTACATATATACAATGGAATATTACTCAGCCATAAAAAAAGAACAAAATAATGCCATTTGCAGCAACAAGGATCGACCTAGAGATTGTCATACTGAGGGAAGTAAGTCAGACTGAGAAAGACAAATACCATAT
This sequence comes from Mesoplodon densirostris, assembly GCF_025265405.1. Classification (NCBI taxonomy): domain Eukaryota; kingdom Metazoa; phylum Chordata; class Mammalia; order Artiodactyla; family Ziphiidae; genus Mesoplodon; species Mesoplodon densirostris. The sequence goes on from NC_082663.1 coordinate 154,346,314, forward strand.
GCTATCGCTTAGATGTGGAATCTAAAAAAAGGGTACAAACGAACTTATTTACAAAACAGAAATAGGGTTACAGATGTAACAAACTTATGGTCACGAGGGGTAAGGGGGGGAGGGATAAATTGGGAGACTGGGATTGACATATACACACTACTATATATAAAATAGGTAACTAATAAGGACCTACTGTATAGCACAGGGAACTCTACTCAATACTCTGTAATGGACTATATGGGAAAGAATCTAAAAAAGAGTGGATACATGTATATGTACAATTGATTCACTTTGCTGTACACCTGAAACTAACACGACATTGTAAATCAACTATACTCCAATAAAAATTTCAAAAAATAAATAAATAAAAACAAAAATAAAAAACTATTTCCGGGCTTCCCTGGTGGTGCAGTGGTTGAGAGTCTGCCTGCCGATGCAGGAGACACGTGTTTGTGCCCTGGTCCGGGAGGACCCCACGTGCCGCAGAGTGGCTGGGCCCGTGAGCCATGGCCACTGAGCCTGCGCGTCTGGAGCCTGTGCTCTGCAACGGGAGAGGCCACAACAGTGAGAGCCCCGCGTACCGCGAAAAAAAAAAAAAAAAAAAAAAAAAAACTCTTTCCACTATGTAGAAGTAGGGCTCCTCAGAAAAAAGGCTGACTCCAGGAAAAGTACAAGATGAACCTGGATCATCTTTTTTTTTTTTGGCTGCGTTGGGCCTTCATTGCTGCACAAGGTCTTTTTCTAGCTGCAGTGGATGGGGGCTACTCTTCATTGCGGTGTGTGGGCTTCTCATTGCGGTGGCTTCTCTTGTTGCGGAGCATGGGCTCTAGGCACGCAGGCTTCAGTAGATGTGGCTCACAGGCTCTAGAGCACAGGCTCAGTAGTTGTGGTGCACAGGCTTAGCTGCTCTGTGGCATGTGGGACATTCCCGGACCAGGGCTCAAATCCATGAACCCTGCATTGGCAGGCAGATTCTTAACCACTGCGCCACCAGGGAAGTCCCCCTAGATCATCTTATTTTGCAAGAAAGTAAAGAACTATTCAAAGAAGGATGAGGACATGTCAAACATAAATAGAAGCCAAATTTAAGGGTCAAATATGGGACAACATAAACATCAAAATAAATAATGATAGCCATGGATTATAACTCATAGAAGAAAATAATAATTCTTGAGTCTATATTTATAAATAAATAAATAAATAAGAAGGAACAAGCTCTTCCATTAAGTAGAATGGTAACTACTTTTTAAAAAATATTTACTTATTTATTTATTTGGCTGTGCCGGGTTTTCACTACGGCCTGGGATCTTTAGTTGTGGCATGCAGGATCTTTACTTGTGGCATGGGAACTCTTAGTTGTGGCATGTGGGATCTAGTTCCTTGACCAAAGATCAAACCCAGGCCCCCTGCATTAGGAGCGCAGAGTCTTAGCCACTGGACCACCAGGGAAGTCCCAGAACGGTAACTATTAAATGTAGAAGGAATGATAAAATTAGAAAAGCACCATTTGGCAACCATCAGAGTAATAATTAAGGCAAGTGCCATCAATAAATGCTAGAACTAGTGGCTGCAAGGTTGACTAACAGGATATTTATATACTCTCAAAGAATTTCCTCACAAGATATTTATTAATTACAAAGGGAAAACTAACTTTGCAATGGAGAAAACTGATGGGCAGCACCTTAACTGAGTGACCAGAGATACTATCACTAGTAGTAAGACACATCAACATCATGTAAACCTGATATGATGCCTATGGTAACACTGCCAAAAATGCATAAACTTGAAACTAATCAAGCAGAAACAGAGATAAACCCAAACCGAGGGACATTCTACAAAATAACTGGTCTGTACTCTTCAAATATATCAATGGCATGAAAGACAAAAGCTGAGGTATTCTTCCAGGCTAAAGGAAACTAAAGAGACATGACAACTGAATGGAACTTACGATCTGGAATTTTCTTTTGCTATAAAAGAAATTATTGGGACAATTAGTGACATCTTAACAAGGTTTATAAATTAGATAATACTGTTGTGTCAATGTAATTTTTAGTGTTGAGAACTGTACTGTGATTATGTATGAAAATGTCCTTGTATTTACACTGATGTAGAGTAAAATGGCATCATTTCTGCAACTTGATCTCAAATGGTTCTAAAGCAAATGTAGAGAAAAGGATAGACGTAAAATAGTAAACTGCTAACAACTGGGAAATCTGGATGAAGAGTATATGGAAATTCTTTGTACTATTCAATCAACTTTTCTATAACTCTGAAATTAAAAGAATGGGGGCTTCCCTGGTGGCTCAGTGGTTGAGAGTCCACCTGCCAATGCAGGGGACACGGGTTCGTGCCCCGGCCCGGGAAGATCCCACATGCCGCGGAGCGGCTGGGTCCGTGAGCCATGGCCACTGAGCCTGCGCATCTGGAGCCTGTGCTCCTCAAAGGGAGAGGCCACAACAGTGAGAGGCCCGTGTACCGCAAATAAAAAAAAAAGAATGGGAGTAGGACTTCCCTGGTGGCACCAGTGGTTAAGAATCCATCAGCCAATGCAGGGGACAAGGGTTTGATCTCTGGTCCGGGAAGATCCCACATGCCACGGAGCAACTATAAGCCCATGCACCACAACTACTGAGCTTGCACTCAAGAGCACACAAGCCACAACTACTGAGCCCGCGTGCCACAACTACTGAAGCCCGTGCGTTCTAGGGTCCGAGTGCTGCAACTACCGAGCCTGCATGCTGCAACTACTGAAGCCCACACACCTAGAGCCCATGCTCTGCAACGAGGAGCCACCACAGTAAGAAGCCCGCACACCGCAACGCAGAGTAGTCCCAGCTCGCCGCAGCTAGAGAAAGCCTGTGCACATCAACAAAGACCCAATGCAGCCAAAAAAAAAATAAAAAGAATGGGAGGGCTTCCCTGGTGGCGCAGTGGTTGAGAGTCCGCCTGCCGATGCAGGGGACACGGGTTCGTGCCCTGGTCCGGGAAGATCCCACATGCCGTGGAGCGGCTAGGCCTGTGAGCCATGGCCGCTGAGCCTGCGTGTCCAGAGCCTGTGCTCCGCAACGGGAGAGACTGCAACAGTGAGAGGCCCACATACTGCAAAAAAAAAAAAAAAAGAATGGGAGTATACTAAATAATTATTCTGATTAAGACTTCATTTTTCACCTATAATACCCAAGTTCAAAGTTTTGTCTTTATCTAGACTACCTCATTATTCTAATTAATTGATTTTATAAATAACTGTTACAATTTTAAACTTATAAAATAACTGTTATTAATAAGTTACCACTTTTATCCCTTTCAAACATTAGAAATCTATATAGGTTCATGTTTGAAAAAGAGTTCTACTACTGATCTATTCAACTTTTCCAATTTACTGTTTGAGCAACTGAATCACAAGGAGGAAAGGTGACTAGTGACTTGCCAAAGTCACACAGTTATAAACAATGTTGGGACTGTCAAACACACAGTGTGTTAAGAAACATAAGAAAAATGTTAACAATAAAGAAGCACTAGGAAAAAAAGTACAGCATCACTAATAATTAAACAAATACAAAATAAAAGTCCCACAGCACATTTGCTAAATTAGCAAAAATAAATAAAACAGACAAAACTCAATGCTAACAGAACTATGAGAAAATAAGTATACTTCTGCACTGAGAATGTGCTATAAACAAGTATAATCTTTCCAGAGAGAAATTTGGCAATAACTGTCAAGAGTCATAAAAATGATCATACTCTCAACCACATTGGGAAATGCATCTCAAGGAGATGATTCAAAAGGGAGAAGAACAGATTTGAACAAAGATGATTATAGCCAAACAGTGTGTTACAGCTAAAAAGTAGAAACGATACAAATGCTCACCCATGGGAGAAAAGCTAACTTGAAACGGGCCATGGTAGAGCAATACAATAACAGATTATTACATTACCACCAGAAATAGCAACAAGAGGACCTTGTAGAAATGAGGCAAATACCCTATCAAGTAAGGTTAGGCTAAACATAATGGAATACCAAAAAACCCGTACACAGTGCTGACAGCTAATAAAAAATTTGTATGTAGGTATCAAAGGAACATCTACTTATAACTAGTAGATGATTTGAAGTTGAAATCTCTTGTGGGGGAATCTTTTTTTAAAAAATATGACCTTTATTATATAATGAAACCCATGTAAAGGAGAATCGGGAGGGGTGACCGTGGCCAGAAGCGAGTGACTACAACCCCTCGGTTCTGACAGAATTCTGTCAGGTTTCCACTTTCTTTTTTAAAACAACTTCATTGGGCTTCCCTGGTGGCGCAGTGGTTGAGAGTCCGCCTGCCGATGCAGGGAACACGGGTTCGTGCCCCGGTCCGGGAAGATCTCACATGCCGTGGAGCGGCTGGGCCCGTGAGCCATGGCCGCTGAGCCTGCACGTCCGGAGCCTGTACTCCGCAACGGGAGAGGCCGCAACAGTGAGAGGCCTGCGTACCACACACACACACACACACACACACACACACAAAAACACTTCATTGAGATGTAATTAACAACTTCATAAAACTCACCTACTTAGAGGATCAACTTATAGCAAGACAGTGTGAAGAGCTCCACTGACCTGCACCCCCAGCAAAACTGGTGAAAATTGTTTTGAAAGCAATCATTTCAAGCCTCTGGAAAGAATCCAAAGGGCAAAGAATAAAGAAAGAAATACCTACTCCAAAAAAATCTACAAAAATTAGGTAAGAAAGGGGGCCTCCCTGGCAGTCCAATGGTTAAGACTCTGCCCTTCCACTTCAGGGGGCACAGGTTCAATTCCCTAGTCAGAGAACTAAGATCCCTGAATGCTGCGTGGTGTGGAAAAAAAAAATTAGGTAAGAAAAGTGAGAGTCCATGGTATTAGAACCATGACCACTCCCTCTCTCCACCCTCCCAGCTCAGTGAGGTACAGGTTCCCCTCCAGACTGCTACAGCCAAGAACACAGCTCCCAGTTGAAGGGCTGTCTTACAATGAGAAACAGGACATCCGTGTTTCTCGTTCTGCCCCTGTTGCCGAGGCTAAGTCCCAGGCAAACAGAGTTGAGAAGTTGAGGCTCCCTTCTTCCACCCAGCTCCTGCTCATGGAATTGAGGCTCTAACTTTGGGTACATCACACTGAGAATACTAAAGCCCTGGATCACCCACACCGCAGTGATCAGACATGTAACTCCACATCAGTATAGGTAAGCCAAGAGGTCCTCAGGCTGCTGTTCTCCCTCAACACCAAGTCCTCAGATCCTAAAGTGGGGGTTCACTCAGAGAGAAGCTTTCCATTTCCATCTATCTTCAGTTTCTATCTACAATATGGTGTAGATAGGTCATAGATGGATGGATGGATGGATGGATAGATAGATAGATAATAGATAGATAGATAGATTCATTTATTTTAAGGAATTGGCTCACACAATTATGAAAGCAGACAAGTCCTAAGATCTCAAGGGTGAGTCAGCAAGCTGGAGACCTAGGAGAGCTGACGGCTTAGTTCCAAGTCGAGCCCAGAGGGCTGAGAACCAGGAGAGTCAATGGTGTAGTTCTCATCCAAAGACCAGCAGACTTGAGATCCATGAAGAACCAATGTTTTGGTTTAAGTTTGAAAGCAGGAGAAAAGCCAATGTCCTTGTTGGATGGCAGTCATATATGAAGAATTCCCTCTTACTCAGGGAGAGTCAGCCTTTTTGTTCTACTCAGGCCTTCAACTGACTGGATGAGGTCAAATCATGTTAGGAAGAGCAATCTGCTTTACTCAGTCTACCAATAATAAATGTTAATCTCAAATAAAAACACCCTCACAAAAACATTCAGAATAATGTATGATGAACATCTGAACATTCCATGGCCCAGTCAAGTTGACACATAAAATTAACCATAATAGTTGCTATAAGAAATAATCTAAAACATCCAGTTTCCAACAAAAAAATTACAAGGCATGCAAAGAAACAGGAGAGTATGATCCATACAACCAATAAAAACTGGCAACAGAAACTGTGAGCACAACCAGATGTTAGATATATATGGAAAAAAAAACCTCTGAAGAAGCCATTATGTACATATTCACAGAACCAAAGAAGATAACGATTAAAGAATAAAAGAAGATATGATGATACTGTCCCATCAAATAGAGAATAGTAATAAAGAGATAGAAATTATAAAACAAGAACCAGCTGGAAATTCTGGAACTGAAAAATATAATAACTGAAATTAAAAATTCCCTAGAGGGACACAACAGTAGATATGAATCATGAGAAGAAAGAATAAGCAAATTTGAAGATAGATCAATAGAAACTATTCAAAATGAAAAAGGAGAAAAAAAGAATGAAGAAAAATAAACAGAACCTGAGAGAAATGTGGGACACCATATAAGTACACTAACAAACATATAATTAGAGTACCAGAAGGGGAGGAGGGAGAGAAAAGAAAGGAATAAGTGTCTGAAGAAATTAATGGCTGAAAACATCCCAAATTTATTTTAAAATAATAACCTATACAACCAGGAAGCACAACAAATCCAAGTAGGATAAACACAAAAAGATCCACAGACACTTCATAATAGAAATGTTGCAAGTCAAGGAGAAAATTTTTGAAAAAAGAAAGAAAAAATGATGCTTTGGGCTTCCCTGGTGGCGCAGTAGTTGAGAGCCCGCCTGCCGATGCAGGGGACACGGGTTCGTGCCCCGGTCCGGGAAGATCCCACATGCCGCGGAGCGGCTGGACCCCTGAGCCATGGCCGCTGAGCCTGCGCGTCCGGAGCCTGTGCTCCGCAATGGGAGAGGCCACAATAGCGCGAGGCCCACATACCACAAAAAAAAAAAAAAAATGATGCTTTACATACATGGGAATCCTAATTAGATTAACAGGCAACTTCTCAGCAGAATCAATGGAAACCAGAAGGCACTGGGATAACATATTCAAAGCACACAAAGAAAAAAACCTGTCAACCAAAAATCTTATACCCAGCAAAGCTATCTTCCAACAAAGAAGGTGAAATAAGGACTTTCCCAGATTAAAAATACAAACAAATGAACAAAACAGAGAACTGTTGCTAGCAGACCCACCTTACAGGAAATATTAAAGGAAGTTGTTCAGGCCAAAGGTAAGTGACTCCAGATGGGAATGTGAGACTACATGAAAAAAGAATTGGTAAAGACAATTATGTAATTATTTGACAGTGTACAGGCATACCTCATTTTATTGCTCTTTGCTTTACTGCACTTCACAGATACTGCATTTTTTACAATTGAAGGTTTGTGGCAACCCTGTGTTAGAAAGTTTATTGGTGCCATTTTCCAATAGCATTTGCTCACTTTGTGTTTCTGTATCACATTTGGTAATTTTCACAATATTTTAAACTTTTTCATTATTGTTATGTTTGTTATAGTGATCTGTGATCAGTGATCTTTTTTTTTTTTTTTTTTGCAGTACGCAGGCCTCTAAGCACTGTGGCCTCCTCCGTTGTGGAGCACAGGCTCCGGACGCGCAGGCTCAGCGGCCATGGCTCATGGGCCCAGCCGCTCCGCGGCATGTGGGATCCTCCTGGACCGGGGCATGAACCCATGTCCCCTGCATTGGCAAGTGGACTCTCAACCACTGCGCCACCAGGGAAGCCCCTGATCAGTGATCTTTGATGTTGCTATTGTAATTGTTTTGGAGTGTCACAAACCACACCCATATAAGATGGTGAACTTAATCAATAAATGCTGGGTATGCACTGACTGCTCCACCTACCAGCGATTTCCCTGTCTCTCTCCCTCTCTTCCAGCCTCGCTATTCCCTGAGACACAACAATACTGAGATAGGCCATTTAATAACCCTACAATGGCCTCTAAGTGTTTAAGTGAAAAGAAGAGTCAATTGATGCAGCAAACTTCATTGTTGTCTTATTTTAAGAAATTGCCACAGGCACCACTACCTTCAGCAACCACCACCCTGATCAGTTAGCAGCCATCAACATGAAGGTAACACCCTCCACCAGCAAAAAGACTATGGCGTGTGAAGGTTCAAATGATGATTAGCATTTTTTAGCAACAGTGTTTTTTAATTAAGGTACATACATTGTTTTTTTTAGACATATGCTATTGCACACTTAACAGACTACAGTATAGTGTAAATATAACTTCTATATGCACTGGGAAACCAGAAAATTTGTATGACTTGTATTATTGCAATATTTGCTTTTATTGTGGTAGTCTAGAACCAAACCAGAGATATTGCCAAGGTATGCCTGTAAATGTCTCTTTTTTCTCCTTTCTTTTCCTTAACTGATATAAAAATATTGTATAGTATAATATGATATAATGTACTGTTGGTACTATAACATATAGAAATGTAATATATATGTTATATATTTGCTAATAAGAGCACAAAAAAATGGGTGGGAGGAAAGCTGTACTGAGATAAGGAAATGACTATATATGGTAAAGTAACAATGTATTGTTGGGTTTACAACACTGATTGTGTAATATGTATAACAATAACACCACAAAAAGGAGAAAAGGGGAATAGAGCTATACAGGAATAACGCTTCTAGATAATAACGCTTATTATCACTAGAAAAAGCTAGTATCAGAATGTGAAGCTGATTCTGATAAGATGTATATGGCAATCCCTAGAGCAATCATGGAAAAAAAATTTTTAATATAGTGGCAAATCAGTAAAGAAATTAAAATGCTACATTAGAAAATACTTAAAAACAAAAAAAAGCAATAAAGGAAGAATAAAGGAACAAAAATACATGACACACAAAGAAAACAAAAAGTAAAATGGCACATGTAAATCCAGATACATCAATAATATTATATATGAATGGGTTAAAAAATCCAATCAAAAGTCAGAGATTGTCAGACTGGATAAAAAAACATGATTCAACTATATGCTGACTCTAGGAGACACACTTTATATTCAAACATACAAAAAAACTGAAAGTAAAAGATGTAAAAAGACATATCATATAAACAGCAACTACAAGAAAGCTGGAATGGCTATAATAATATCATACAAAATAGACTTTAAAATAAAAAGAGGTTACTAGAGACACAGAGGGATATTTTATCATGATAAAAATATCAATACATCAGAAGAGTACAGTTACAAACATAAATGCATCTAATAACAGACCACTAAAATACATAAAGCAAAAAACTGACAGAAATGAAAGGAGAAATACACAACTAAACAATCAAATTTGGAGAATCCAATATCCCACTTTCAACAACAGATAAAACAACACTCATATCATGACGTAAAATAAGACTTGAACAACACTATAAGGCAACTAGACCTTACAAACAACTGTAAAACACTCCACCCAACAACAATGGAATACACACCCTTCTCAAGGGAACAAGGGACAGTCACCAGGATAGATCTTATACTAGGCCATAAAAAAAAACCTCAATAAATTTAAAAGGTTAAAATAATTCAAAATATGTTCTTCACTACAATGGAAAGAAATTAAAATCAACTGCAGAAAAAACTTTGGGAAATTCACAAATACATAGAAATTAAGCAATGCACTCCCAAACAATAATGGGTCAAAGAAGAAATCAAAAGGGGAATCAGGAAATAATTTGAGATGAATGAAAATCAAGACACAAAATACCAAAACGTATGAAATGCAACTAAAGCAGTACTTAGAGGGAAACTTACAGCTCTGATGGTGCTATTAAGAAAGGAGAGAGATCACAAATCAATAATCTAAACATCCACCTCAACACATTGGAAGAAGAAGAGTACAGTAAACCTAGAGCAAGCAGAAAGAAAATAATAAAGAATACAGCAGAAATTAATAAAATAGAGGATATAAAAACAACAGAGAAAAGCAGTAAAACCAAATGCTTGTTCTTTGAAAAGATCCACACAGTTGACAAACATTCAGTAATACTAATCAAGATTAAAAAATTCTTAAATTACCAGAATCATGGGACTTCTCTGGTGGTCCAGTGGTAAAGAATCCTCCTTCCAATGCTGGGGACTTGGGTTCGATCCCTGGTCGGGGAACTAAGATCCCACATGCCGTGAGGCAACTCAGCCCGCATGCCACAACTACTGAGCTCACTTGCCTCAATGAGAGAGCCCACGTGCCGCAAACTACAGAGCCCACGTGCTCTGCAGCCCACGCGCCACAACTAGAGAGAGAAAACCTGCATGCCACAACTAGAGAGAAGCCCAAGCACTGCAACAAAAAGACCATGTGCCATAACAAAGATCCCTTGTGCCACAACTAAGACCTGAGGCAGCCAAACAATAAGGAAAATAAATAAATAAATTTTTTAATTACCAGAATCAGAAATAAAAGGAGATTACTATTGACCTTACAGAAATAAAAAAAGATCATAAACGAATTCTATGAACTGTAGGCCAAAATTTTGATAAATTAGATGAAATGAACAAATTCCTAGAAAGACACAAACTATCAAAACTGGCTCAAGAAGAAATACACAATCTGAGTTTATCTACAGTAAGTGAAGAGATTGAAATAGTAATCAAAAAACTTCCCAGAGAGAAAAGCCCAGGCCCAGATGGCTTCATCACTGAATTCTACCAAACATTTAAAGAATTCATAACAATTCTTCAAAAATTATTCTAAAAAACAGAACAAAAAAAGGGAGGGGGGGAAATCCCTGGCAATCCAGTGGTTAGGGTTCTGCGCTTCCACTGCAGGGGGCATGGGTTCAATCCCTGGTCAGGGAACTAAGATCCCACATGCTGCATGGCATGGCCAAAAAATTAAAAAGATAAATTAAATAATTTTTTAAATTAAAAACATTAAAAATGGAAAACGAGAGAATATTTCCCAAGTCATTTCACGGGGCCAATATAACACTTATGCCAAAAACAAAGACATCACAAGAAAAGAAAACTACAAACCAATATCTCTTATGAATATGATTGCAATAATTCTCAACAAAATACTAGCAAACAAAATACAGCATTTTATAAAAAGATTTGTTCACCATTACCAACTGGGATTTATTATGTTATGCAAGGTTGGTTTAATATCTGAAAACCAATTAATATAATACATCACATCAATAATATAATACACCACATCCGTTTCATGATTAAAAAAAAAACTCAACAAACTTGGAATATAAAGGAATTAATTCAACCTCATGAAGGACATTTATGAAAAATCCACAGCTAACATTGTACTTAATAGTAAAAAACTAGATGCTTTCCCACTAAGATTTGGAACAAGACAAGAATGTTCACTCTTGCTACCTCTATTCAAAATTACATTGGAGGTTCTAGCCAAGACAATTAGAAAGAAATAAAAGGGACTTCCCTGGTAGCGCAGTGGTTAAGAATCTGCCTGCCAATGCAGGGGACATGGGTTCGAGCCCTGGTCCGGGAAGATCCCATATGCTGCAGAGCAACTAAGCCAGTGCACCACAACTACTGAGCCTGTGCTCTACAGCCCGTGAGCCACAACTACTGAGCCTGCATGCCACAGCTACTGAAGCCCGCGTGCCTAGAGCCTGTGCTCTGCAACAAGAGAAGCCACCTCACTGAGAAGCCCACACACTGCAACAAAGAGTAGACCCCGCTTACCACAACTAGAGAAAGCCCATGCGCAGCAGTGAAGACCCAACGCAGCCAAAAATAAATAAATAAAAAATTTTTTAAATGAAAAAGAAAAAAAAGAAATAAAAGCCATCCAGATTGGAAAGGAAGAATTAAAATGATCTCCATTTGCAGATGCAATGAACTTGAATATAGAAATTCCTAAGGGATCCACTAAAACAATATTAGAACTAATAAATAAGTTCAGCAAAGTTGTAAAAGTTCGGTAAACAAAAATAAACTATACTTCTGTACATTTGCAATGAACAATCTGAAAATGAAATTAAGAAAACAATTCCATTTACAATAGCATCATAAGGAATAAGATACTTAGGCATAACTTTAACAAAAGACATGTAGAGGGCCCCTGGTGGCACAGTGGTTGAGAGTCTGCCTGCCGATGCAGGGGACACGGGTTCATGCCCCGGTCCAGGAAGATCCCACATGCCACGGAGCGGCTGGGCCCGTGAGCCATGGCCGCTGAGCCTGCGCGTCCAGAGCTTGTGCTCCGCAACGGGAGAGGCCACAACAGTGAGAGGCCCGCGTACCGCCAAAAAAAAACAAAAAAAAAGACATGTAGAACTTATACTCTGAAAACTGTAAAATGTTGAAAGAAATTAAAGAAGATCTAAATAATTTTTTAAAATCCCATGTTCATGATCAGAAGACTTAACACTTAATATGGCAATACTCTTAAATTGATCTACAGATTGAACACCATCTCTATCAGAATCCCAGTGGACTTCTTTGTAGAAATTGACAAGCTAATGCTAAAATTCATATAGAGAACCAAAAATAGCCAAAACAACACACCTTCCTATTTCAAACTTATTACACAGCAATGATAATCAAAACAGTGTGGTACTGGGAAAAGAACAGACACACAGATCAATGGAATAGAATTGAGAGGGCAAAAATAAAACCATATATCTATGATCAATTTTTTAAAATAAATTTATTTACTTATTTATCTATTTTTGGCTGCGTTGGGTCTTTGTTGCTGCACGTGGGCTTTAGTTGCGGCAAGCAGGGGCTACTCCTCGTTGTGGTGTGCAAGCTTCTTATTGCGGTGGCTTCTTTTGTTACGGAGCACGGGCTCTAGGCACACGGGCTTCAGTAGCTGTGGCACGCAGGTTGAGTAGCTGTGGTGCACAGGCTTAGTTGCTCCGTGGCATGTGGGATCTTCCCAGACCAGGGCTCAAACCCGTGTCCCCTGCATTGGCAGGCGGATTCTTAACCACGGTGCCATCAGGGAAGTCCCTCTATGATCAATTTATTTCAAACCAGCCTTGGGACCAAAATTGGATGGTCCAAAGAAAATCACTGGGAAAAGAACAGTAGTTTCAATAAATGGTGTAGGGACAACTGGTGTTGGACACTTACTTCACACAATATACAAAAAATTAACTCAAAATTGATCAAAGGTCCAAACTTAAGAGCTAAAACTATAAAACTCTTGGAATACAACACAGGGGGGAATCTTCATGATACTAGATTTGGCAAGGATACCTTGAATATGACATCAAAATCACAGGCAACAGGGCCTCCCTGGTGGCGCAGTGGTTGAGAGTCCGCCTGCCGATGCAGGGGATACGGGTTCGTGCCCCGGTCTGGGAGGATCCCATATGCCGCGGAGCGGCTGGGCCCGTGAGCCATGGCCGCTGAGCCTGCGCGTCCGGAGCCTGTGCTCCGCAACGGGAGAGGCCACAACAGTGAGAGGCCCGCGTACAGCAAAAAAAAAAAAAAAGAAAAAGAAAAAAAAATCACAGGCAACAAAAAATAAACTGACTTCATCAAAATTAAAAACTTTTGTGCATGAAAGGACACCATCAAGAGAGTAAAAAAACAACCCACAGAATGGGGAAAAATTTTGCAATCTGATAAGGGATTAATGTCCAGAATACATATATATATTAAACGTTTACATCTCAATGGCAACAACACACACAAACAACCCAATCCAAAAACAGACAAAAGTCTTGAATAGACATTTCACCAAAGATGATATACAAATGCCTAATATGCACATGGAAACATGCTCAACATTACTAGTCAAATCAAAACCACAGTGAAATACCACTTCACATCCATTAGGATTGTTGTTATAAAACAAAAAATGGAAAATAACAAATGTTATCCAGGATATGTGGAGAAATTGGAGCCCTACTACATTGCTAGTGGGAATGTAAAATGGTATAGCCACTGTGGAAAACAGCTTGGTAGTCCCTCAAAAAGACAAACACAGAATTACCATACAATCTAGCAATTCCACTCCTTGGTGTATAACCCAGAGAATTGAAAGCAGGGACTCATGATATCCAAAATATATAAAGAACTCACACAACTCAGTAGGAAAAAAGCCAACAATCCAATTTAAAAAATGGTCAGAATATCTGAAAGAACATTTTTCCAAAGGAGACATACGGCCAGCAAGTACCTGAAAAGGTGCTCAATATCACTAATCATCAGGGAAATGTAAATCAAACCCACAATGAGAGATCACCTCACATCTGTTAAAATGGCTCTTATCAAAAAAGACAAGTGCCTCCCGACAGATACACCAGAAATACAGCTACACGTGGAACAACTCCTACAGAACACCTACTGTACGCTGGCAGAAGACCTCAGACCTCCCAAAAGGCAAGAAACTCCCCACGTACCTGGGTAGGGCAAAGCGGAGAGATTCCCGCACAGAGGATCGGTGCCAACCGGCACTCACCAGCCCGAGAGGCTTTGTCTGCTCGCCCGCCAGGGCGGGCGGCGCTGGGAGCTCAGGCTCGGGCTTCAGTCGGAGCGCAAGGAGAGGACTGGGGTTGGCGGCGTGAACACAGCCTGAAGGGGCTAATGCGCCACAGCTAGCCGGGAGGGAGTCCGGGAAAAAGTCTGGACCTGCCGAAGAGGCAAGAGACTTTTTCTTCCCTCTTTGTTTCCTGGTGCGTGAGGAGAGGGGATTAAGAGCGCTGCTTGGAGGAGCTCCAGAGACGGGCGCGAGCCGCGGCTGAAAGCGCGGACCCCAGAGACGGGCGTGGGACGCTGGGGCTGCTGCCGCCGCCGCGAGGCCTGTGTGCGAGCGCAGGTCACTGTCCACGCCCCTCTTCCGGGGACCCTGTGCAGCCCGTCACTGCCGGGGTCCCGGGATCCAGGGACAGCTTCCCTGGAAGAACGCACGGCGCGCCTCGGGCTGGTGCAACGTCACGCCGGCCTCTGCCGCTGCAGGCTCCACCCGCACTCCGTCCCCCTCCCTGCCCCCCGGCCTGAGTGAGCCAGAGTCCCCAAAGCGGCTGCTCCTTTAACCCTGTCCTGTCTGAGCGAAGAACAGACGCCCTCCGGCGACCTACATGCAGAGGCGGGGCCAAATCCAAAGCTGAGACCTGGGAGCTGTGAGAACAAAGAAGAGAAAGGGAAATCTCTCCCAGCAGCCTCAGAAGCAGCGGATTAAAGCTCCACAATCAACTTGATGTACCCTGCATCTGTGGAATACATGAATAGACAATGAATCATCCCAAATTGAGGAGCCAGGAGTCAGTGCTGTGCCTCTGAGGTGGGAGAGCCAACTTCAGGACACTGGTCCACAAGAGACCTCCCAGCTCCACATAATATCAAACAGCGAAAATCTTCCAGAGATCTCCATCTCAACACCAGCACCCAGCTTCACTCAACGACCAGCAAGCTACAGTGCTGGACACCCTATGAAAAACAACTAGCAAGACAGGAATACAACGCCACCCATTAGCAGAGAGGCTGCCTAAAATCATAAAAAGTCCACAGACACCCCAAAATACACCACCAGACGTGGACCTGTCCACCAGAAAGACAAGATCCAGCCTCATCCACCAGAACACAGGCACTAGTCCCCTCCATCAGGAAGCCTACACAACCCACTAAACCAACCTTAGCCACTGGGGACAGACACCAAAAACAACGGGAACTACGAACCTGCAGCCTGCAAAAAGGAGACCCCAAACACAGTAAGATAAGCAAAATGAGAAGACAGAAAAACACACAGCAGGAGAAGGAGCAAGATAAAAACCCACCAGACCTAACAAATGAAGAGGAAACAGGCAGTCTACCTGAAAAAGAATTCAGAATAATGATAGTAAAGATGATCCAAGATTCTATTTCCAAGATCCAAAATTTTGGAAATAGAATAGACAAAATGCAAGAAACAGTTAACAAGGACCTAGAAGAACTAAAGATGAATCAAGCATCGATTAAAAACACAATAAATGAAATGAAAAATACTCTAGATGGGATCAATAGCAGAATAACTGAGGCAGAAGAACGGATAAGGGAGGTGGAAGATAAAATAGTGGAAATAACTGATGCAGAGCAAAATAAAGAAAAAAGAATGAAGAGGACAGTCTCAGAGACCTCTGGGACAACATTAAACGCACCAACATTCGAATTATAGGGGTTCCAGAAGAAGAAGAGAAAAAGAAAGGGACTGAGAAAATATTTGAAGAGATTATAGTTGAAAACTTCCCTAATATAGGAAAGGAAATAGTTAATCAAGTCCAGGAGGCACAGAGAGTCCCATACAGAATAAATCCAAGGAGAAATATGCCAAGACACATATTAATCAAACTGTCAAAAATTAAACACAAAGAAATCATATTAAAAGCAGCAAGGGAAAAACAACAAATAACACACAAGGGAATCCCCATCAGGTTAACAGCTGATCTCTCAGCAGAACCTCTACAATCCAGAAGGGAGTGGCAGGACATAATTAAAGTGATGAAGGAGAGAAACCTGCAACCAAGACTACTCTACCCAGCAAGGATCTCATTCAGATTTGATGGAGAAATTAAAACGTTTACAGACAAGCAAAAGCTGAGAGAGTTCAGCACCACCAAACCAGCTTTACAACAAATGCTAAAGGAACTTCTCTAGGCATGAAACACAACAGAAGGAAAAGACCTACAATAACGAACCCAAAACAATTAAGGAAATGGGAATAGGAACATACATATCAATAATTACCTTAAATGTAAATGGACTAAATGCTCCCACCAAAAGACACAGATTGGCTGAATGGATACAAAAACAAGACCCATATATATGCTGTCTACAAAAGACCCACTTCAGATCTAGAGACACATACAAATTGAAAGTAAGGGGATGGAAAAAGATATTCCATGCAAATGGAAATCAAAAGAAAGCTGGAGTAGCAATTCTTATATCAGACAAAATAGACTTTAAAATAAAGACTATTAGAAGAGACAAAGAAGGACACTACATAATGATAAAGGGATCGATCCAAGAAGAAGATATAACAATTGTAAATATTTATGCACCAAACATATTTATGCACCAAACATAGGAGCACCTCAATACATAAGGCAAATACTAACAGCCATAAAAGGGGAAATCGACAGTAACACACTCATGGTAGGGGACTTTAACACCCCACTTTCACCAATGGACAGATCATCCAAAATGAAAATAAATAAGGAAACACAAGCTTTAAATGATACATTAAACAAGATGGACTTAACTGATATTTATAGGACATTCCATCCAAAAACAACAGAATACACATTTTTCTCAAGTGCTCATGGAACATTCTCCAGGATAGATCATATCTTGGGTCACAAATCAAGCCTTGGTAAATTTAAGAAAATTGAAATTGTATCAAGTATCTTTTCCGACCGCAATCTATGAGACTAGACATCAATTACAGGAAAAGATCTGTAAAAAATACAAACACATGGAAGCTAAACAATACACTACTCAATAACGAAGTGATCACTGAAGAAATCGAAGAGGAAATAAAAAAATACCTAGAAACAAATGACAATGGAGACACGACGACCCAAAACCTATGGGACACAGCAAAAGCAGTTCTAAGGGGGAAATTTATAGCAATACAATCCCACCTTAAGAAACAGGAGGGCCTCCCTGGTGGCGCAGTGGTTGAGAGTCCGCCTGCCGATGCAGGGGACACGGGTTCGTGCCCCGATCCCGGAGGATCCCACATGCCGCGGAGCGGCTGGGCCCGCGAGCCATGGCCGCGGGGCCTGTGTGTCCGGAGCCTGTGCTCCGCAACGGGAGAGGCCACAGCAGTGAGAGGCCCGCGTACAGCAAAAAAAAAAAAAAAAAAAAAAAAGAAACAGGAAACATCTTGAGTAAACAACCTGACCCTGCACCTAAAGCAATTAGAGAAAGAAGAACAAAAAACCCCCAAAGTTAGTGGAAGGAAAGAAATCATAAAGATCAGAGCAGAAATAAATGAAAAAGAAATGAAGGAAACGATAGCAAAGATCAATAAAACTAAAAGCTGGTTCTTTGAGAAGATAAACAAAATTGATAAACCATTAGCCAGATGCATCAAGAAAAAAAGGGAGAAGACTCAAATCAATAGAATTACAAATGAAAAAGGAGAAGTAACAACTGACACTGCAGAAATACAAAAGATCATGAGAGATTACTACAAGAAACTCTATGCCAATAAAATGGACAACCTGGAAGAAATGGGCAAATTCTTAGAAATGCACAACCTGCCAAGACTGAATCAGGAAGAAATAGAAAATATGAATAGACCAATCACAAGCACGGAAATTGAAACTGTGATTAAAAATCTTCCAACAAACAAAAGCCCAGGACCAGATGGCTTCACAGGCGAATTCTATCAAACATTTAGAGAAGAGCTAACACCTATCCTTCTCAAACTCTTCCAAAATATAGCAGAGGGAGGAACACTCCCAAACTCATTCTACGAGGCCACCGTCACCTTGATACCAAAACCAGACAAGGATGTCACAAAGAAAACTACAGGCCAATATCACTGATGAACATAGATGCAAAAATCCTCAACAAAATACTAGCAAACAGAATCCAACAGCACATTCAAAGGATCATACACCATGATCAAGTGGGGTTTATTCCAGGAATGCAAGGATTCGTCAATATACGCAAATCAATCAATGTGATACACCATATTAACAAATTGAAGAAGAAATACCATATGATCATCTCAATAGATGCAGAGAAAGCTTTCGACAAAATTCAACACCCATTTATGATAAAAACCCTGCAGAAAGTAAGCATAGAGGGAACTTTCCTCAACATAATAAAGGCCATATATGACAAACCCACAGCCAACATCGTCCTCAATGGTGAAAAACTGAAACCATTTCCACTAAGATCAGGAACAAGACAAGGCTGCCCACTCTCACCACTCTTATTCAACTTAGTTTTGGAAGTTTTAGCCACAGCAATCAGAGAAGAAAAGGAAATAAAAGGAATCCAAATTGGAAAAGAAGAAGTAAAGCTGTCACTGTTTGCAGATGACATGATACTATACATAGAGAATCCTAAAGGTGCTACCAGAAAACTACTAGAGCTAATCAATGAATTTGGTAAAGTAGCAGGATACAAAATTAATGCACAGAAATCTCTGGCATTCCTGTACACTAATGATGAAAAATCTGAAAGTGAAATCAAGAAAACGCTCCCATTTACCATTGCAACAAAAAGAATAAAATATCTAGGAATAAACCTACCTAAGGAGACAAAAGACCTGTATGCAGAAAATTATAAGACACTGATGAAAGAAATTAAAGATGATACAAATAGATGGAGAGATATACCATGCTCCTGGACTGGAAGACTCAATATTGTGAAAATGACTCTACTACTGAAAGCAATCTACAGATTCAATGCAATCCCTATCAAACTACCACTGGCATTTTTCACAGAACTAGAAAAAAAATTTCAAAATTTGTTTGGAAAAACAAAAGACCCCGAATAGCCAAAGCAATCTTGAGAACGAAAAACGGAGTTGGAGGAATCAGGCTCCCTGACTTCAGACTATATTACAAAGCTACAGTAATCAAGGCAGTGTGGTACTGGCACAAAAACAGAAAGATAGATCAATGGAACAGGATAGAAAGCCCAGAGATAAACCCACGCACATATGGTCAACTTATCTTTGATAAAGGAGGCAGGAATGTACAGTGGAGAAAGGACAGCCTCTTCAATAAGTGGTGCTGGGAAAACGGGACAGGGACATGTAAAAGTATGAGATTAGATCATTCCCTAACACCATACACAAAAATAAGCTCAAAATGGATTAAAGACCTAAATGTAAGGCCAGAAACTATCAAACTCTTAGGGGAAAACATAGGTAGAACACTCTATGGCATAAATCACAGCAAGATCCTTTTGGACCCACCTCCTAGAGAAATGGAAATAAAAACAAAGATAAACAAATGGGACCTAATGAAACTTGAAAGCTTTTGCACAGCAAAGGAAACCATAAACGAGACCAAAAGACAACCCTCAGAATGGGAGAAAATATTTGCAAATGAAGCAACTGACAAAGGATTATTCTCCAAAATTTATAAGCAGCTCATGCAGCTCAATAGCAAAAAAACAAACAACCCAATCCAAAAATGGACAGAAGACTTAAATAGTCATTTCTCCAAAGAAGATATACAGACTGCCAACAAACACATGAAAGAATGCTCAACATCACTAATCATTAGAGAAATGCAAATCAAAACTACAATGAGATATCATCTCACACCAGTCAGAATGGCCATCATCAAGAAATCTAGAAACAATAAATGCTGGAGAGGGTGTGGCGAAAAGGGAACACTCTTGCACTGCTGGTGGGAAGGTGAATTGGTACAGCCACTATGGAGAACAGTATGGAGGTTCCTTAAAAAACTAAAAATAGAACTACCATATGACCCAGCAATCCCACTACTAGGCATATACCCTGAGAAAACCATAATTCAAAAAGAGACATGTACCAAAATGTTCATTGCAGCTCTATTCACAATAGCCCGGAGATGGAAACAACCTAAGTGTCCATCATCGGATGAATGGATAAAGAAGATGTGGCACATATATACAATGGAATATTACTCAGCCATAAAAAGAAACAAAACTGAGCTATTTGTAATGAGGTGGATGGACCTAGAGTCTGTCATACAGAGTGAAGTAAGTCAGAAAGAGAAAGACAAATACCGTATGCTAACACATATATATGGAATTTAAGAAAAAAAATGTCATGAAGAACCTAGGGGTAAAACAGGAATAAAGACACAGACCTACTTGAGAATGGACTTGAGGATATGGGGAGGGGGAAGGGTAAGCTGTGACAAAGCAAAAGAGAGGCATGGACATATATACAGTACCAAACGTAAGGTAGATAGATAGTGGGAAGCAGCCGCACAGCACAGGGAGATCAGCTCGGTGCTTTGTGACCGCCTGGAGGGGTGGGATAGGGAGGGTGGGAGGGAGGGAGACGCAAGAGGGAAGGGATGGGGGAACAGATGTATATGTATGACTGATTCACTTTGTTATAAAGCAGAAACTAATAATAAAAAAAAAAAAGACAAGTGATAGGGGCTTCCCTGGCGGCGCAGTGGTTGAGAGTCCACCTGCTGATGCAGGGGACACGGGTTTGTGCCTGGTCCGGGAAGATCCCACATGCCGTGGAGTGGCTGGGCCCGTGAGCCATGGCCGCTGAGCCTGCGCATCCGGAGCCTGTGCTCCGCAACGGGAGAGGCCACAGCAGTGAGAGGCCCACGTACCACACACACACACACACAAAAAAAAAAAAAAAAAAAAAGACAAGTGATAAGTGTTGGTGAGTATGTGGATATATTGGAGCCCTGGTGTACTGTTGGTGGGAATGTAAAATGGTATAACCACTGTGGAAAATAGTATCAAGATTCCTTAAAAAATTAAAAATAGTATTACCATAAGATCCAGCAATTCCACTTCTAGGTATATACCCAAAAGAATTGAAAGCAAGGTCTCAAAGTGATATTTGTAAACCCATGTTCATAGGCAGCGTTATTTACAATAGCTAAAACATGAAAGCAACCCAAGTGTCCATTGACAGATGAATGGATAAGTAAAATGTAGTGTATACATACAATGGAATATTATTCACCCTTAAAAAGGAAGGGAATCCTGACATATGCCCCAACACGGATAAACCTTGAGGACATTATGCTGAGTTAAATAAGCCAGATACAAAAAGACAAACACTATATGATTCCACTTATATGAGGTACTTAAAGTAGTCAAAATCGTAAACACAGAAAGTATAATGGTGATTGCCAGGGGCTAGGGGGAGGGGAAAATGGGAGGTTATCGTTTAATGGGTTTCAATTTTACATGATGAAAAAAGATCTAGAAATGATGGTGATAACAATTACACAGTATGAATGTTCTCAATACCACTGAATTGGACACTTAAAAATGGTTAAGATAGGGGAATTCTCTGGCCGTCCAGTGGTTAGGACTCCATGTTCACTGCCAAGGGCCCGGGTTCAATCCCTGGTTGGGAACTAAGATCCCACAAGCCTCATGGCATGGCCAAAATAAATAAATAAAAATAATTTTTTAAATGGTTAGGATAGGAAATTTTACGTTCTGTGTATTTTCCCACAATAAAAAAAAGTTGGGAAAAAAACAAAAATTCATTGTCTTCACCTCTAAACCTGTAATATATTCCTAATATATTCCTTATCTCTGTTAATGGCTTTATATACTATCTACCTATTCCCTCAAACTATAAGCCTCCTGGGCCACCACCCTGGGCACATTCTATGGGTCATAGAATCTTGACTTTAGAAAGACACTTAGATCCACTCCCTCCTTTGCCTCTGCCTCGGTTCAGGTCCTTCTCATGTCATACCTGGAATATTGCAATAGCTTATGCACTATCACCAGCGTTATGTTCAAAACACTAATCCGATCCTATCATTTTTCTGCATAAAAACCTTTAATAACTCATCATTGCCCACAGAATAAGCACAGCTCTCTCAAAGTCTGCCCAACATAAATTTCCAGGTTTAGCTCCTATAAATCCCTACCCTAGGCTCCAGCTGCCATGCCACAGTGTCACACATACTGACGCCTTACCATCTGTTACACATAGTTTTCCCATTATCTAAAATTAACTTTCTCTCCTCCATATAAAGAATTCTTAATCATCCTCCAAAGCTCAGAATCAGGGGCTTCCCTGGTGGCGCAGTGGTTGAGAGTCCGCCTGCCGATGCAGGGGACACGGGTTCGTGCCCCGGTCCGGGAGGATCCCACATGCGGTGGAGCGGCTCGGCCCGTGAGCCATGGGCGCTGGGACTGCGCATCCAGAGCATGTGCTCCGCAACAGGAGAGGCCACAACAGTGAGAGGCCCGCGTACCACAAAAAAAAAAAAAAAAAAAAAGCTCAGAATCAACATCTCCTCTTACAGAACCTCCCTGATTCTCCATTCTAAGACATTTGGTTGCTTCTTCCATCAGTCAGTCAATAATAATTGAAGGCCAACCATGTGCCCTAATACAAGGCACTAAGGTTACAGTAAACAAGACAGACCCAGGCCCTAACAGTCTAGTAGGGAATAAAAAATAATACAAAAACAATTACAAGCCTGTTAAATGCTATGAAGGCGAATTATGGGAAACTATGGAAAATAAGCAGAGAACTTTGTCAGAAGCTATTAGGGAAGGTTTCCCTGAGGAAATATATTTAAGCTTTAAGCTGAAAGATAATCAGGAACCTAGAGCCAAAGATCAGTGCTTACTCATCATCATTTACCCAATTAATTATATTGAGTGTCTACTATGGGCCACATGCTTTGGACATATCAAGGATCAAGGACCAAAATTCCCTGCCTTCCTAGTGCTTGTATTTCATTGATTACATTCTAATTCCTTCATTCATTTACTCAACAAATTTCTATTGAGCATACACCTGCAGGCACTATGTCAAGTGGTAAGAATAAAATATGAACAATACACAAGTCATTGCATAAGATTACTGTCAAGCTGATTCCAATTTTATATGGTGAATATAATTGCTAAGGCAATCTTGAAGAAGAAAAACAAAGCTTTAGGAAAGCATATTTAGGAAATATGCTACCAGACATTAGGATGTATTATAAAGCTATAATAATTAAGACAGTGTGGGGAATTCCCTGGCAGTCCAGTGGTTAGGACTCAGCACTTTCACTGCCAGGGCCCAAGTTCAATCCCTGGTTGGGAAACTAAGATCCCCGCAAGCTTTGCGGCATGACCAAAAAAAAAAAAAAAAAAAAGACAGTGTGGCTTTGGCACAAAGGTAGACAAGCAGAATACTGGTACAGAACAGAGAATCTGGAAACATACCCACACATCTATGGACATCTAATATATGACAAAGTTGATACCTCAATGCAGTGGAGAAAGAACAGTCTTTTCAATAAATGGTGCAGGATCAGATTAATATCCACATGGGAAAAAAAGTGAATCTTCCTTCCTACCTCACACCATACCCAAAAATCAATTCCAGGTGGTTTTTAATCTGTGAAAGGTAAAATAATACATTTTTAGAAGAAAACATAGGATAATATTTTCAAAACTTCAGAGTAAGCAAATATTTCTTAAATAGGACACAAAGCGAGAGCCATAAAAAAATAGAAAAATGGACTATATTAAAATTAAGAACTTTTATTTGTAGGTCAATTATACTTCAAAAACAAACAAACAAACTTATAGAAAAAGAGATCAGATTTGTGGTTACCAGAGGCGGGGGTTGGGAGAGGGGGAATTGGATGAAGGCAGTCAAAAGGTACAAACTTCCAATTATAAGACAAATAAGTAGTAGGGATATGATGTACAACATGATAAACAGAATTAACACTGCTGGATGTTATACATCAAAGTTGTTAAGAGAGTAAAATCTAAGAGTTCTCAATACAAGGGACAAAAAAAATTTTTTTATTTCTTTAATTTTGTATCTATATGAGATGACAGATGTTCACAAAACTTACTGTGCTAATCATTTCATGATGCATGTAAGTCAAACCATTATGCTGCATACCTTAAACTAATACAGTGCTGCATGTCAATTATATCTCAACAAAGCTGGAAGACAAAAACTTCTATTCATCAAAATACATAATAGAACAGTGAAAAGTCAAGCAGCAGACTGGGAAAAGATATTTCACTGTGAAAAAATATATATATATGTATTCGCCCACAAAGTATTTGTACACAGTGTCCTTCTCCTTGGGAGAAAGAAAAAGGCAGATAATCCAAAAGAAAAATGGACAAAAGAGTTAAACATGTGCTTCACGAAACAGGATACCAAATGGCAAATAAACCTATGAAAGGGTAGTCAGCTGCATTAGTCACTATGTATGCAAATACTCCACCACAGGTAATTTTATTACATACCCACCATCATGACTAAAATGAAAAAGACAGACAATATCAAGTGTTGATGGGGATGTAGAACAATTGCTGCTAAGACTGTAAATTGGAAGAACTACTTTGGGAAACTATTTGGCAGTTTCTACTTAAGTTGAACGTATGCATACCATATGACCCAGTGATTCCACTCCTAGGCGAATGAGCACAAAAGTTCACCAAAAGACACATACAAGAATATTCATAGGAGCAGTATACATAATAACCAAAAACTGGAAACAAATCAAATATCCATTTGTGGTATAATGGGTAATTTATTTGTAGAATATAATACAACAGAAAACTATATAGTAATGAGAATGAACTACAACTGTATGCAATAATACTGATTATTCTCACAAATATAATATTGGGAAAGAGAAAGCAGACATACACATACAAACATACTGTATGATTCCATTTATATAAAGTTCAAAACAGGCAAAATTAATCTATGGCGTTAGAAATCAGGATAGTCATTACCCTAGGGTGGTGAGGGAAGTATGAGAAGGTGACACAAGATGGGCTTCTTTCGTGCTGGTAATGTTCTGTTTCTGGATCTGGGTTCTGGTTACACAAGAGTGTTCACTCTGTGAAAATTAATTGTCATACATTTATGATTTGTGCACTTTTCTTATGTATGCCATAATTCGATATAAATTTACTTAAATGAGCAAAACAGGTATACATTTTTTTAAAACAGACATATATAGGGGCCTCCCAGGATATACTGCTAAGTAGAAAAGGCCAAATGCAAGTCAGTAGAGACACAGAATAGATCCGTGGTTGCCTAGAGCTGGGAGTGGAGTGGGAGTGACATAAAAGTATGCAAGGTTTCTTTTTGGGGTGATAGAAATGTTCTAAAATTATATTGCAGTGATGGTTGCACAATTCTGTGAATATACTAATAATCATTGAAGTGTATACTTTAAATGGTAAACATTATGGTATGTAAATTATGTCTCAATAAAGCTTTTTTAAAAGATCAGATATATATAGTTTGTTACATTTTATATATAAGAAAAAGTAGGAGAGAGTTAGAATATATATGTTTGCTTGTATTTGCAAAAAATGAGGAAAGGATAAATAAACAAAAATAATTTCAAAGAATAAGGACAAAGGGGTTGGAAGGAGGCAGGAATGGACAAAAGGCAGTTTTGACCTTTGCATTATTTATACGCTTCACCTAGTCAAAGAAAAACTTAGGTTTTTTAGGAGTTTGGGATTAACAGACACAAACTACTATGTGTAAAATAGATAAACAGGGGCTGCCCTGGTGGTGCAGTGGCTAAGAATCTGCCTGCCAATGTAGGGGACACGGGTTTGAGCCCTGGTCCAGGAAGACCCCACATGCCACAGAGCAACTAATCCCATGCACCACAACTACTGAGCCTGTGCTCTAGAGCCTACAAGCCACAACTACTGAAGCCCGCATGCCATAACTACTGAAGCCTGTGCGCATAGAGCCTGTGCTCTGCAACAAGAGAAGCCACAGCAATGAGAAGCCTGCGCACTGCAACGAAGAGCAGCCCCCACTCGCCGCAACTAGAGAAAGCCTGCGTGCAGCAACGAAGACCCAACGCAGTCAATAAATAAATTAATTAACTAATTAAATTTATTTAAATAAATAAATTTTAAAAAATAAAATAAACAACAAGGCCCTCCTGAATAGCACAGGGAACTATATTCAATATCTTGTAATAAACCATAATGGGAAATAAATAAATAAATAAGCTACAAGGATATATTGTATAACACAGGGAATATAGCCAGTATTTTATAATAACTATAAATGGAGTATAACCTTTAAAAATTGTGAATCACTATGTTGTACACCTGTAACTTATATAATATTGTATATCAACTGTATCTCAAATTTTAAAAATTCCATCCCCTTGGGGAAAAAAGCCTAATTTTTAAAAATTTCTTAAATTGAAAATAAATAAATACAATAAACTGAGTCTTAAATTGGTAACCACATAAAGAAAGGATTACTTCAAAGACTTTACAACATAGTATTTTGACTGCACATCCTAAGTGAGACACAATCCAAAAACAAAAAGATCTACAAAGAAATTTTAAACTTTCCTCAGCAGTTTTATTGTTTGTAGTAATTTCAGATTTATCATTTTAGACTGTCTTTATATTGTAGGTTAAAGCAAAGAAATAATTATGTTAATGATATTAGGAATCAACATTTTCATTGAGAGAAATATACTATTTAAATTATATATAATATATATTTTTAAAAAATCAGGGACTTCCCTGGTGGCGGAGTGGTTAAGAATATGCCTGCCAATGCAGGGGACATGGGTTTGAGCCCTGGTCCGGGAAGATCCCACATGCTGCGGAGGAACTAAGCCTGTGTGCCACAACTACTGAGCCTGCACTCTAGAGCCCATGAGCCACAACTACCAAGCCCACGCGCCTAGAGCCTGTGCTCTGCAACGAGAAGCCACCACAATGAGAAGCTTGCACACCGCAAGGAAGAGTAGCTCCCACTCGCCACAATGAGAGAAAGCCCGCACACAGCAAGAAGACCCAGTGCAGCCAAAAATAAATAAATAAATAAATTTTTTTAAATAAATAAAAATAATAAATAAGGAAACCAAATAAAAATACCCTAATGTTAAAATTGAATGGATAATACCAATATGAACTAATTATTTTTAATGTGTATCTTTAAATTCTATCCACCAAAGTGGACTAGAAGCAATGTCTCCACATTAACAAAAGGTTTTCTATCATCCAGATTGTGGTGTCTAATATCATTCCCCACTAAAACTGAACAAACAAACAAACAACACAGGGCTCCTTAAAAGAATGTCTGAATCAAAGTCTGGTACTTGGAAAAGCACAAAATGAATCTGGAGCAAAAGAAAAAAAAAACTGTTGGAATGATGATCAGTCAGAGGCCAGATTTATGAATGTTTGAGGCTCAAAAAGAATAATTCCTTTTCCCTTCACCCTCTTCCATTCCATCCACCATCTTTCCCCTCCTTTCCTGAACAATTCAGTTCTAAAGCAATTAGTTGGTACAAAACAAGATAGGCATTTGTACCTGGGATGGGAAGAGCTACACTAACCAAGAATGTAATGATGGAGCCTTTGAAGGGGTAAGGAGAGTGTCCATGTGAGAGAGTTGCCAGGTGAGGAGAGTAGAATCCATAATGGGGTAAAAAGAACATCCTGGAAGAACAGCAGCCTAGAGCAAAGTATCAGAGCCTGACCAGTGTGAGCAGTTTGTCCACACAGGGTGCCAGCCCAGCTTGAGATGTCAGAGCCTGACGAGTGAGGAAGTTTCCCCCAAGGAGGGGCAGCCCATTTTGGGATACAGATTCTGAGCAGGGTAAGAAAAGGTGATACAACATGGGATGTATTAGTGCCCTAGCTCTGTTTACTGAGAAGGCCAGGGAGCACCAACACCCCAATGACAATGAGCACACCCAGTGCCGAGTCTGTGGCTACTAAATACCATTTTCCACGAAAATGATCTAAGATTCTTTGGAGAAATGGCTGACTCCATTCCATTATATGGCTGGAACAGGTACAGTATGAGATGAGCCTGGAGCATCTTGTTATGCCAAAAAGCAAAAAATAATGAGGAAACTGTGAAAAGGACAAAGGAGTCAGCTCAAAGGGACTTCCACTGGCCACATCTGGGAAAATCTGAGCATCAAAATAAATAATAGTGGGCTTCCCTGGTGGCGCAGTGGTTGAGAGTCCGCCTGCTGATGCAGGGGACACGGGTTCGTGCCCCAGTCCGGGAGGGTCCCACATGCCGCGGAGCGGCTGGGCCCGTGAGCCACGGTTGCTGAGCCTGCGTGTCCGGAGCCTATGCTCCGCAACGGGAGAGGCCGCAGCAGTGAGAGGCCTGCATACCGCAAAAATAATAATAATAATAATAGTAACTGATTATAACCCACTGAATAAAATAGGAAACCATGAGCCCATTTGTATATAAATGAATAAATGGAAAGTTTGATGAAGAACAGGATATTTATACATGGCTTTGAAGTAATTTCCCACAATATACTTATTGATTACAAGCAGTCATTATTGATTATAAATTACAAGACTAATTTTGCATCAACAGTAATAAAATATATCAAGGTTGTATACTATGTGAAAGGATACAATGATAACACAGCATCACTTCTCTAATATTTCTACCAGAGATACATAATCTGAGAAAATACCAAACTAAAACTGAAGAACATTCCATAAAATAACTGGCCTGTAATCTTCAAAAGTGTCAGGGTGATGAAACATAATGAAAGTCTAAGGAGCTGTTTCTGAGGGAAAGAAATGAAACATATGACAACTAAAAGCAACACATGATTCTAAACTGGATCCTTTTGCTACAAAGGACATTATGAGGACATTTGGCAAAATTCAAATAGCTAATTTCCTGATTCTGATGGTTGTATTTTGGTTATTTGGGAGAATATCCTTGTTTGTATGAAATACCACCAAGGTTTTGAGAAGGATGAGACATCAGATCAGCAACTCCTCTCAATGGTTCAAGAAAGGTTCTATGTACCGTGCTTACAACTTTCCTATACATTTTGGATTGTTTCAGAAGCAGGAGGGGATTAAATCAAGGATTCTGTTAAAGATTAAAACACCTTGAATCAATGAAAAAAATCAATTATTCCCTAACAATACTTTCCAAAAAACAGAAAAAAAACCCATTTCTGCCCAAAGTAGATGTTTAAAGAAGTTCTTACTTTAAAAATTAGTAATTAAAAGTAAAGAGTTAAGCATTTATACCCCTTTCACAGTAGGAAATACATTTCAGGGTAATTTACTAGTCCCAGTTCATGAAGGAAAGCTCTACCACACAGTAGTATGCCAGCTAATAAAGCACAGAGGAATAAAATATAACTTTACAAATCCTAATTAAATTATTGATTCAGCAAGGCTTATCAGCTGATGTTTAAACCATTATGTGAATGGTTGCTAGAGAACTGTAGAAGCATTGAATGCCAAAAAACACCACAAAGATACTTCCTGATCACAAGGGAGGAAAAAAGTACATAATGGAGAGATCAAACTGCTACCACCATAATCCAGTGGTCAATCTTAGCTTCACTATTGGTGAAATAACCAGGTATTATGTTATTACATTTTTCAGATGTGATTCAACATTAATCATACAACATTTCCTAAGATGTAGTCTAGCTAGCATGTTTAACTTAAATACACTAAGTGTTTAGATATAACTTACAGTTAAAGGAAAACAGAACCAATAGAGATAAAAGCTACACATCACCACAAAAAAGCCACCAATGCATCTCAAACTATCTGTGACGGAGGACAAGATTTGTTTTGTTTGTTAATTTCCAACCCTTACAGCCTGGTCTTAGTGTGCACGACTAGTATGCAGCTTGTACCACATGTACTTCACCACAAAAGTCCAACAACATGTGAAATGGACTATACCCTGACAACCCACTGATTGTGCCACTGGATACTGTGGCAACAACAAATTTGCTTAAAAAACTTCTAGATGATTCCCCTCAATTTCTGTACTTACTACATTAGTATAGATTGTTAAGAAGAGCTCATGGACCATCACCAGACCACAAACCATATATATTGATTTTTTTTTTTTTTGGCCCACACACCACGTTGGCTTGTGGGATCTCAGTTCCCTGACCAGGGATTGAACCCGGGCCACAGCAGTGAAAGTGCAGAATCCTAACCACTAGACCACCAGGGAACTCCCTCACAAACCATATTTTTAGATAGACTATTTTTCAGAACAGTTTAGATTCACTGAAGGATTGAGCACAAGATAAAGAGATTACCAATCCTTTTTTTTTTTTTTTTTTTTGGCCACACAGCATACGGGATCCTAGCTCCCCAACCAGGGATCAAACCCATGCCCCTTTCATTGGAAGCATGGAGTCTTAACCACTGGACTGCCAGGGAAATCCCTACCAACCCATATTTTAAACAGCATTTTCCTAGGAGAAAGGGCAAAACTGAAGAAGATCAGTCCTAATACACAGTAAAACCAAGAATCCACAGGATCAAGGTAACGACAATATCTTATCTTCTTGCCAGGAAAAAATCTAAACCCTCTTGGGAGTAAGATAATATAAACAAAAACATCTCACATTTTTCCCCCAAAATGTCCTGTACAATGAAAACTTATGAGACATGCTAAAAAAAAAGAATAAAACAAACACTAGAAATACATTTCTATTCAACAACTGAGGGAATTCCCAGGCGGTCCAGTGGCTAGAACTCCATGCTTTCACTGCCGAGGACCCAGGTTCAATCCCTGGTCGGGGAACTAAGATCCTGCAAGCCGAGCGGTACAACCAAAAACAAACAAACACCAAGTGAGTCAGATATTGAGAATTGTCAGAAAGGAACTTTAAAATAACTATTATTAAAATGTTCAAGAGAATAGAAGAAATAGTGACAGATGGTAACTAGACTTATCATGGTGATCATTTTGAAATATATACCAAATATCAAATCACTATGTTATACACTGGGAGCTAATATAGTGCTATAGGTCAATTATACTATTGTCTATGTCTTATGATAGCCATGTGTTGGCTATCGTACATATACTATTTATGATAGCCAAGACATGGAAACAACTTAAGTGTCCATCAATAGATGAATGGATAAAGAAGATATGGTACATATATACAATGGAATACTAATCAGCCATAAAAAAACAAATGAAATAGTGCCATTTGCAGCAACATGGATAGACAGACCTAGATATTATCATACTAAGTGAAGTAAGTCAGAAAGAGAAAGATTAATACCATATGATATCACCTATATGTGGAATCTAAAATACGACACAAATGAACTTATCTTCAAAACAGAAACAGACTCACAGACATAAAGAACAGACTTGTGGTTGCCAAGGGGGAGGTGCGGAGGGATGGATTGGGAGTATGGCATTAGCAGATGCAAACTATTATATAGAGAATGGATAAACAACAAGGTCCTACTGTATAGCACAGGGAACTGTACTCAATATCCTGTGATAAAACATAATGGAAAAGAACATGAAGAAGAATGTATATATATGTATAACTGAATCATTTTGCTGTATAGTAGAAATTAACACATTGTAAATCAACTATACTTCAATAAAATAATGTTTTTTTTAAATCTCAGAGAAAAAGAGATTGGCTTTGTGGTTACCAGAAGTGGAGGATGCAGGGAGGAGGAACTGGATGAAGGCAGTCAAAAGGTACAAACTTCCAGTTGTAACATAAATAAGTACTAAGGATGTAATGTACAATATGATAAATGTAACATAAATATGTTACAAACGAAAGTTGTTAAGAGTATATCCTAAGGGTTCTCAACACAAGGAAAAAAACTGTTTTATCTTAAATTTTTATCTATATGAGATGATGGATATTTACTAGACTTATTATGGTAATTATTTCATGATATATTTAAGTCAAATCATTATGCTATACACCTTAAACTTGTACAGCCTGTATGTCAACAATATTTCAGTTATAAAAAGAAAGAAAATAGAAGAAAAGTTGAGAAATTCATCAGATATCAGGAGTCTAAAAATAGAAAATGGAAATTCTAAAACTAAAAATTGCTATATCCAAAACTAAAAATACCACAGGTGGACTTAATGTAGATTAAACATAGTAGGACGGAGGATTATTGAAGTAGAAGAAATGACAGTAGAAAATATCCAGACAGAAGCACAGGAGAAAAATACTATGGAATATACTTAGCCTGTAAGAGACTTACAGGACACGGTGAAAAGTTCAAATATATATGAGTAATAGGAGTCCTAGGAGGAGAGAAGACAATAGAACAAAAATGAAATTTAAAGAAATACTGGATTAATTTAAATATTTTCTTTAAGAATTCACATATTTTTCAAAAATTTTCCTAAACTACAAAAGATATCAAACCATAGATTCAAGGAGTTCTCTGAACCCCAATCAGGATAAATATAACAAAATAAATAAATATAATAAAATACAAGGACATACCATACCAAAGTGCTAAAAGCAATGATAAACAGAAAATCTTAAAAACAGCCGTATATAAAAGATACATTATGATCAAAGGAACATGAATACGATTCATGACTAACATTTCAACAGAAACAATGGAAAACAGAAGTGGAATGCTTCAGAATGAAAAACAGCACTTTACATTGATGGAAAAGGGACTTCCCTGGTGGCACAGTGGTTAAGAATCCGCCTGCCAATGCAGGGGACACAGGTTCCAATGTCTCCACATCTTTGTATTGCTGGTGGGAATATAAAATGGTATACCCGCTGTAGAAAACAGTATGGCCATTCTTCAAACAGATAAACATAGAATTTCTATATGATCCAGCAATTCCACTTCTAGGTATATACTTAAGAGAATTGAAAGCATGGATCCAAACAGATATTTGAACACCAATGTTCACAGAAGCATTATTCACAACAGCCAAAAGGTAGAAGCAACCCAGTGTCCATTGATGAACGAATGGATGGATAAACAAAATGTGGTACATACATACAATGGAATATTATTCAGCCTTAAGAAGGAAGGAAATTGTGATACATGACACAACATAAATGAACCTTAAAAACATCATGCCGGGACTTCCCTGGTGGTCCAGTGGTTAAGAATCTGCCTTCAAATGCAAGAGACATGGGTTCGATCCCTGGGGGGAACTAAGATCCCACATGCTGTGGGGCAACTAAGCCTGTGCACCACAACTGCTGAGCCCGCGTGCTCTGAAGCCCTCGTCCCACAACAAGAGAGAAGCCCGCGCGCAGCAAGGAAAGAACCCTCATACTGCAACGAAGATCCCGCGTGCTGCAACTAGGGCCTGACACAGGTAAAATAAAAAACAACAACAACAAATTATGCTAAGTGCAATAAGCCAAACACAGAAGAACAGATATTGTATGATTCTACCTATATGAAATACCTAGAATACTCAAATTCATAAAGACAGAAAGTAGAATAGTGATTACCAAGGGCTGAGAGTAGGGGATAATGGAGAGGTAAATGGGTACAGAGTTTCAGTATGGGATAATGAAAACGTTCTGGAGATGGATAGTGGTGATGGTTGTACACAACATGAATGTGGTTAATGCCACTGAGCCGTACACTTAAAAATGATTAAAATAGTAAACTTTATGGTCTGTATACTTTACCAGAATGAAAAATAATTAATAAAGGCAAAAGAGGACATTTTCTGACAATAAAAGTTGAGAGAATTCCCATTTGCAACAACATGGATACACCTAGAGAGTATTATGTTTAGAGAAATAAGTCAGACAGAGAAAGACAAACACTGTATGTCATCACTTATATGTGGAATCTAAAAAATAAAACAAATAAATGTATATAGCAAAACAGAAACAGACTCACAGATATAGAAAACAAATTAGTGGATACCAGTGGACAGAGGGAAGTGAGGTGGGGCAAGGTAGGGATATAGGATTAAGAAATACAAACTATTATGGATAAAATAGATAAGCAACAAGGATATATTGTACAGCACAGGGAATTATAGCCATTATGTTGTAATACTTTAAGTGGAGTATAATCTATAAAAATACTGAATCACCATGCTGTTCACCTAAAACTAATATAATATTGTAAATCACCTATACTTCAAGTTAAATTTTTTTAAATGTTAAAAAACTGAAAGAATTCATCATGAGCAGACCTGCACTATAAGAAATACTAAATGAAATTCTTTAGTCTGAAGGAAAATAAGCCAGATGGAGACATGGAACTGCAAAACAGAATGAAGAACACCTGAAAGGGTGACTACATAGGTAAATACAAATGAATATTGGAAATGAATATTGACAGTTTAAAACAACAAAGAAAATAATGTCTTGAGGAATTTAAAATATACACTGAAATAAAACATATAGCAACAGGGCCTCCCTGGTGGCGCAAGTGGTTGAGAGTCCGCCTGCCGATGCAGGGGATACGGGTTCGTGCCCCGGTCTGGGAGGATCCCATATGCCGCGGAGCGGCTGGGCCCGTGAGCCATGGCCGCTGAGCCTGCGCGTCCGGAGCCTGCGCGTCCGGAGCCTGTGCGTCCGGAGCCTGTGCTCCGCAGCGGGGGAGGCCACAACAGTGAGAGGCCCGCATACCGCAAAAAAAAAAAAAAAAAAAAAACATACAGCAACAATAGCACAGAAAGCACAAAGTGTTAGAGTTAAACTATTTTAAGTTTCTAGCATTGTTCAGGAAGTGTGAAAAATACTAATTTAGGGTAGATTGTAATGAGTTAAGAATGCATATTATAATCCCTAGAGTAACCACTAAAAGAGTTATTAAATAATAATCAAATATCTAAATAGTTAAATAATAATAAAAAAGAATAAAAAGTAGAATGATAAAAAATCATTGTTCAATACAAAGGAAGGCAAAAAAATGGAACGAAGGAACAAAGAACAGAAAGAACAAACAAAATAAATAGCTAAATGGTAGAAGTAAACACACTGTATCAGTAATTAAATTAAATCGAAATGAACTAAAACACTAAATAAAAAACACAGATTGTCAGACAGGATTTTAAAAATTCAACTATATGCTATTTACAAGGGACACACTTTAAATGTAAGGTCATCAAGGTTAAAAGAACACAAAAGAACAGGATGAAAAAATAGGTGCCATACAAATACAAACAAAAGAGAGCTGGCTTAGCTAAATTAATATCAGACAAAACAGACATTAACATAAGAAGTATTACTAGAGATAAGGAGAGGCATTACACACTGATAAAAGTGTTTGTCTGGCTGAAAAATATGACTTTCCTATTAGTATATTTAGAACTTAAATATAAGAAACAAGGGACTTCCCTGGTGGTCCAGTGGTAAAGAATCCGCCTTCCAATGCAGGGGATGCGGGTTCAATCCCTGGTCAGGGAACTAAGATCCCACATGCCACAGGGCAACTAAGCCCACGCACCTCAACTAGAGAGCCCATGTGCCATAAACCACAGAGCCCATGCACTCTGGAGCCCACCGGCCACAACTAAGACCCAACGCAGCCAAAAATAAGAAATAATTAATTTTTTAAAAAAAGAAATATAAGAAGCAAAAAATAACAGAACCAAAAAAGAAAAGTAGGGCTTCCCTGGCGGCGCAGTGGTTGGGAGTCCGTTTGCCAATGCAGGGGACAAGGGTTCGAGCCCTGGTCCGGGAGGATCCCACATGCTGCAGAGCGGCTAAGCCTGTGCGCCACAACTACTGAGCCTGCACCCTGGAGCCTGTGAGCCACAACTACTGAGCCCACGTGCCACAACTACTGAAGCTCGTGTGCCTAGAGCACATGCTCTGCAACGGGAGAGGTCACTCACTGCAATAAGAAGACCGTGCACCGCAGCGAGGAGTGGCCCACACACACTGCAACTAGAGAAAGACCGCGCAGCTGCAAAGACCCATCACAGTCAAATATAAATAAATAAATTTATTTTTAAAAAAGTAGACAAATCCACAATCATTGTTAGTGACCTGAACACACACACACGCCCCTCAGTAATTGATAGAACTAGTCAAAACTCAGTAAGGATATAGAAGATCTGAATACACTATCAATTACATTGACATAATTGAATATTTATACAACACTATACCCATCAACTGCAAAATACGCATTCTTTTCAAATACAAATGAAATGTTCACCAAATCGACCACATGCTGGGCCGTAAAACAAATCTCAACAGTCTTCAAAAGACTGAAGTCTTATACAGTATGTTCTCTGATCACAATAAATTAAATAAGAAATTAACAAGAAATCAAGAGAGGAGACTTCCCTGGGGGTCCAGTGGGTAACACTCCAAGCTCCCAATGCAGGAGGCTTGGGTTCAATCCCTGGTCAGAGAACTAAGATCCCACAAGCCGCGTGATGTGCACACACACACCAAAAAAGCATATAAAGAAAAAAAGACATTAAATTCCCTAGTACCTAAAAAATATCTACTTCATGGAGGATGCTTAATAAATGTTTCATGGAGGATGCTGAATAAATGTTTAATAAATTTAAAAAGTAGGGCAAAATGAAGGACAGAATGAGAAGGTGTGACATACTTCTAATACCATTTACACCAACTAGGTTGGCAAAAGCTAAAGAAGTTGGACAGTACCAAGTGCTGGAGAGAATGAAAATCAATGGAAACTCTTACAGTTTGCTGATGAGAATATAAATTGATACAACCACTTTAGAAAACAATTTGGCATTAGCTTATAAAGTATAACATTCACATACCCTACCACCTTACAATTCAACTCCTAGGTGTGAACCCTAAGAAGCTCCTGCCCAAGTGCCCCAGGAGATAATTATAAGAATGTTAATAGTAGCTCTGCTCACTATAGCAAAAACTGGAAACATCTCAAATGTCCATCAATAGTAGAAAAGATAAGGCAATTATAGTATATTCACACAGTAAAATATTAACCCACAGTGAAAATGAATGAACCATAGTTGCTTGCAACAACATAGATCTTAGAAACTTAGTGTTGAATGAAAAAGGAAAATCACAGAAAAAAATACAAACAGTATGATACCATGCTTATGAAGCTCAAACACAAACAAAATTAAACAATATGTTGTTTAGGCATTACATAATTTTTTAAACTATTTATTTATTTATTTTTGGCTGCGCCAGGTCTTAGTTGCAGCAGGCGGGATCTTCGTTGCGGCACGCAGACTCTTCATTGTGGCATGCAGCCAGGATCTAGTTCCCTGACCAGGGATCAAACCCGGGCCCCCTGTATTGGGAGCACAAGTGTCTTACCCACTGGACCACCAGGGAAGTCCCTATAATTTTTTTAAAGCAAGGAAATTATAAATACAAAATTCAAAATAATGGTTAGGAAGAGATGGGGTAATAGATAATGTTCTAACTCAGATTGGATGATGACTTCATGAGTGTTCATTATATTTTCATTCTTTATAACTTACATGTAATGTTTTATATGTATTAAATATGAACTTAAAATACTTTTTAAATAAAGAAAAAGCAGTAGAAAGGGTGATAGGAGCATGGAGAAATGAGTTGTTCACTTCTTCCTAGAAGAGAGGAGAAGTTAAGGAGAATTTCATCTAGTAGGTGTGTCAGGGGTCCCCAGGTTGAGTGATTCACTAGAAGGCCTCACAGGACTCAGAGTATAATTGCACTCACAGCTATGATATACTATAGCCAAAAGATACAAATAAAAATCAGCAAAGGGAAAGGGGGCATGGGGCAAAGTCCAAAGGAAACCAGGCACAAGCATCCAAGAGTCCCTTCCCAGTGGAGTCACACAGAATATAATTAATTCCTCCAGCATGACTATAATACCACTTCTGAAGTGTTGTCTACCAGGGAAACTTGCCAGAGTCTAGGAATCCAGGGGTTTTATCAGGGGTTAGTCGTGTAGGCACTCTCTGCCTACCATGTACCAAAATTTCAGACTCCCATAAGGAGAGCAGGTGTTTAGCATAAACCATATTGCTAGCACAGTTTAGGCTCAGTGATCCACTCCTATATGTTAGGGTAGTTAGGACCCCTCCTGAAATCCAAATTCTCAGATGCTAGCCAAAGGCCAACCTTGAAAGCAGGACTTTCAAAGGATAGCACTCTCAGTCCTGTTTTATCAACTTTTTTCTGCATAGTAAGTAATACTGTGGCTGATATTTGAGGTGAAACTTCAAGAAGTATGTCAAATGGACAAGGTAATATGGTGGAAGGGCATTAAAGGTAAAGGTAAAGAGGTATGAAAAGATGCCCCAGTCAGGGAACAAACCACAGCGCTGAAGTCCTTTCAATATGGGTGGAGCACAAGGCACTTGGGAAAATATCAGAAGAAGGAAGTGGAGAGGGAAAGAGTCAGACTATAATGGGCCTCTTACACCACAGTGGGACATTTTAACTTTGTCCTGCAAGCGATGGGGAGTCATTAAAGTACTGTAGGTGAGGGAGTATAGTACAATGCCTGGCTGAAACAGACTGCTTGTGTCCTCCCAAAATTAAGATGCTGAAATCCTAAACCCCACTGTGATGGTATTAAGAGGTGGGCCCTTTGGGAGGCGCACAGGTGATGAGGGTGGTACCTTCATTAATGGGATTAGCGCCCTTATAAAAGAGACCCTAACAGAGCTCCCTCACCCTCTCTGCCGTGTGAGGACGGAGGGAGATGGCTATCTATGAACCAGGAAGAAGGTCCCCACCAGACACCAGAGCTGCCAGCACTTCAATCTTGGCCGTTCCAGCCTCCAGAACTATGAGAAACAAATGTTTGTTATTTAATCTACTCAATCTATGGTATTTTGTTATAGCAGCCCAAATGGATTAAGACACTGGCACATAATGTGGTAGGTCCTAAGTAAATCCTGTGGATTTCATGTGACTTAAACTACTATGCCAGTTCAATATCCGTATAGATTTCTTGGCAATCCTTCAGTAGAGATGGTGGAACTTCATCGATCATTTTAGGCCACTCTAGATTTCCTTAGATACATTAAACTAGACTACATCACTCTGATCCATAATCAAATGCACAGACTATTAACTGAAACTGGTTCTAGGAATTGTGGGATCTAAAACTGGTTCTAAAAAAGCAGGATTTAGGGGGCTTCCCTGGTGGTGCAGTGGTTAAGAATTCGCCTGCCAATGCAGGGGACACGGGTTCGAGCCCTGGTCTGGGAAGATCCCACATGCCGCACAGCAACTAAGTCCATGCATCACAACTACTGAGACTGCACTCTAGAGCCTGTGAGCCACAAGCCCGTGCTCCACGACAAAGAAAGGCCACCACAATGAGAAGCTCGCACACTGCAACAAAGAGTAGCCCCCACTCGCCGCAACTAGAGAAAGCCCACATGCAGCAACGAAGACGCAACACAGACATAAATAAATAAATAAATAAAATAATTTTTTTTTTTTTTAAAGCAGGATTTAGGTGATAGGGTCTTCACCAAGATGGAGACTAAAATGTAGTATCGGGCTTCCCTGGTGGCACGGTGGTTGAGAATCCGCCTGCCAATGCAGCGGGCACGGGTTCAAACCCTGGTCTGGGAAGATCCCACATGCCGTGGAGCAACTAAGCTCGTGCGCCAAACTACTGAGCCTGCGCTCTGGAGCCCGCGAGCCACAACTACTGAGCCCGCGTGCTGCAACTACTGAAGCCAGCACGCCTAGAGCCTGTGCTCCACAACAGAATCCACCACAATGAGAAGCCCACGTGACGCAACAAAGGGTAGCCCCACTCCCGCAACTAGAGAAAGCCTGCGTGCAGCAACGAAGACTCAACGCAGCCAAAAATAAAATAAAATAATTAATTTTTTAGTATTAAAAAAAAAGTAGTATCAATTTGTTAAACTACCAGGAAAATGTAGCTTTCAGAATAAACTGGTAACAACTACCATTTATTATGCGCCAGGCAACGTGCTAAGTAGTTTATAGAGATTGTTTTGGTTAATCTTCACAACCACCATTTAAGATGGGTATCATTTTCTCATTTACAGAGGAAGAAGCAGACTCACAAATGTGAAATAATTTACCTATGGTCACATAGGTCATGGGTGCAGAATGGAGCAGTTGATGTCAAGCTGAGTACCTCACAGCTTTAACTGACTGCCTGTTTTTTTTCTCAGAGATTATTGGGGTTAATCCCCATCCTGCTTGCCTCAGACATCACCCGGGTCCAGAACATCATAGCCATCCGTTGCACCTCATATGGCTCTGAATATCTACCCCTCCTTCCCCAAGGCAACTTGGCAGGGCCTAAAATGGTTGAATCCCTAGACTGCCACTAGAGTGATGAGAAGAAGCAGTCTTATCTGTTTACCCTAACTTGCCATACAGATATGCTCATTTTTTAAGTGGGCTATGACATAGAAAAAGTTGGGAAGCTCTACTTGAATCCAGTCTAATCCTCCTCCTCCTCTCAAAATCCTCTGGAAATCCCAATCTATGATCAGCAAACTCCATTATACCCTCAATCTGTCCTTGGAAAGTCACTTTATTAAAACTTGGCATCCCCTGAAGACACTGCCTCCCTGTATGCAGCCTTGAAGACACTGTAATAAAAATGACCCAGCCTGAGAATAGACTAGGATTGTAGCAAAGATGTACCCCCACAGAGTGAAGGCAAGTCGTTTTCTACAGGCAACTGTTTTCCACAATTTCCCTCAGGAGCACCCATGCTGTTTTGGATTAATCTCAGGTTCGAATCGAATAACACTTGTTCATATCCTGTTAGTAAAACCTGATCTATGGCCACTTGTAACAGCTGGAGATGTGTTTGCAGAGCTGAGAAGTAGAAAGCATCATATGGGGTAACCCAGAAACCATCATGATCCCCACAACTGTGGCTTCTTTGTCCCATCCTATGCACACTAGCCTTGGTTGCTGTATTACTCATGTTTTGTTTTGTTTTGTTTTAATTTTCTGTTTTATTTTATGATGCTTTGACATCTTGGGGCCTTGCAGACCAGGATGGAACTGCCCCTCTCAGGGTTTGCTAACTCCTAGAGACAGAAAACCACCTACCTTCAAGCACACCTTTCATATGCAAACCAACCAATCCAAACCAGTATCCCTAACCACCTCCTTTATGGACTCTCATACACAAAACCAATATTCTCACTACCCTAAATCACCCTAGGGCCAGGTACCAGAAAACTAGGGACCACTCCTATGGCCCAGAGCCCTGTTGAAATTTTTCAAACTAGTCAACCCAACCTCTTACCTTGCCTCACCCATTCCTTCCTGTGGAAACCACAATAAAGGCTCTGGGCAATGCTCTCCCCTCACACCTTCTGCATCCTGACCAACCTTAGTGCTTCCCCATATGGCCCTGCATGGGCCTCTTGGGAACTGCACATAATAAAACTTTCAATGGCATTGAACTCCTGTGTCATCACTCAGTCACCTCTATAAATTAAGTCCTGGGCACAATTAAAACAACTGTCACTTCCATTACAGCAGTTAACATATACTCTCTGATATCATGTATAAGTAGATACTTTCATCTCTAGAATTTAATCTCCCTGAGAGTAGGAACCATATTTTACTAAAAAGCTCTGTAGGACTTGCCTGGTGGCGCAATGGTTAAGAATCTGCCTGCCAATGCAGGGGACATGGGTTCAAGCCCTGGTCCGCGAAGATCCCACATGCTGAGGAGCAACTACACCCGTGTGCCACAACTACTAAGCCTGTGCTCTAGAGCCCACAAGCCACAACTACTGAGCCCACATGCTGCAACTACTGAGCCTGCGTGCTGCAACTACTGAGCCCGCGTGCTGCAACTACTGAAGCCTGCGCACCTAGAACAAGAGAAGCCACCACAATGAGAAGCCCGTGCACCGCAACGAAGAGTAGCCCCCGCTCATCGCAACTAGAGAAAAGCCTGCGCACAGCAACGAAGACCAAACAAACAAACAAAAAAGGAATATAAAAAAATAAATTAAATTAAATTTTAAAAATAAATAATAAATAAAAAGCTCTGTAGTGTGGGTTTGCATGCCCAAGAACACACACACAATCAGTGTTTATTCAACTGAAATGTTTGCTGAAGTATGGCCAATTCCTGTCCCCTCACAAAGCCATTTCCCTTGGATTGTTCTTCTCCCATAGCAACAATACACAGTAGAACATGTTGAGAAGTGGTTCTCATTTTCCACAGGGAAGAAATAAAAAAGCCCCACAAATACAAGGCATCACCTGCTGGATCCCAATAAGGAGTCCAGGCCTGGACCAATATTAGAAGCATTTACACAAAGCAGAAAAATGGTGACACGGGCTGTTCAGACACCGGTGCTGTAGCTCAGGATTCTGCCTCAGTGACACAGGGGACAAATAGTGACAGCATTCATTGGAGAATAAATGGAAGTTATTTTCAGCATCTAATTGGATTGGGAGTGGGGAACTGGGGATTATTTATTATTATTTCCAATAATGTATAGCATCTTAAGTATCCCATTCTCAAGATTTGCTCCACTGTGCTTAAAAAATACATATGCTTGAGTTCTGGGACTTTGACAAAAATGCCCTTTATCCCTTGGTATTTCTACCTGAACAACTCATGCTATGCAAATATGAGTAACTAGAAATCTTCTTTAAGATAAATAAGTAACATATAGTCATCAGTTTTTAGGCTGGTCATCTGGTATTGGCAAAAAGACATGGATTTGCAGTCTGAAGACTGCTGTGTTCAAGCACACCAGTGACTGGGCTCTGTCACTAACTAGCTGTGTGACCCTGATAAAAACCTTCACCTCTCTGTCTTTATCATCAAATAAGAATCTATCATAAGAGAACCACCCTGAGGATTAAACGTTATAATGTATGTTAAAGGTGTTTCATAAACTATAAAGCACTCACAAACATCAGTCATCTATTGCATTGGAAGCTCCAGAGCCTGGCATGAGGCCTGACACAGAGCTGGTGCTCAGTATTTGTAGTGTAAATGAGTAAATACCACTGATGAGCTGTGTGATCTCAGGCAAGAAAAATCTCTCTCCTCCTCCTCTTCCTCCTCCTCCTCTGATACCACTGTCCCCCTTGTTCACTGAACTACAGCCATACTGTCCTTTTTCCTGTTCCTCCTATACAGCAAGCTCAGTCCTGCCTCAGGGCTTCTGCTGTTTCCTCTGCCTGGAACACTCTTCCCCAGCTCTTTGCATGGCCATCCCCTTCTCATCAGTCAGGTCTTAGGTCAAATGTCATTTCTTCAGAGGCTTTCTCTTACCACCCTGACTAATGTTCCTCCCCTATCATTCACCCAATATATATTCCTGTTTTATTTTCTCCTC
Organism: Mesoplodon densirostris; assembly: GCF_025265405.1. Taxonomy (NCBI): domain Eukaryota; kingdom Metazoa; phylum Chordata; class Mammalia; order Artiodactyla; family Ziphiidae; genus Mesoplodon; species Mesoplodon densirostris. The sequence continues at coordinate 154,389,857 of NC_082663.1, forward strand.
CTGTTGACTTGTTTATTACACTCTCCTTCACTAGAATAAAAAACACTCTACTAGAGATTCCCTGTCTTGCTTACCACTGTATTCCAATGCCTAAGACAACATCTAGCTCATAGAAAACTCGCAACAAGCGTTTGAATAAATGAGGTTGGAATAACTTAATATTAAAAGTTTCATTCATTCAACAAATGTTTTGTATGTACCTATGAGGATTCAGGCTCTATTTCAATGTGCTGGGGATTCAGCTGAGAACAAAACAGACAAAAATTCCTGCTTTCTTGGGGCTTGCCTTCCAGTGCGGAAACAAACAATAAACAAGATAAAAAGCGAAGTATATACTATATCTGATAATAAGTGTTAAGGAAAAATAAATAAATAAAGCAGTAAAGGAGGATATGAAGTGTGTTTGGAGGGGCACACAGAAATGCAAGACTGAGCCATGAGGCTATATGGGAGAAATACATTCCAGAAGGCCAGGGTAACTGGGACAGGAATGAAGGGATTGGAGGATAACAAAATAGAGGATGACATCAGGGAGGTTAAGAGAAGGCAGATTGTATAGGGCCCTGTTGGCTAACCCAAGGGCTTTGTCTTTTACAAAGAGTAAAATAGGGGACCTCCCTGGTGGCGCAGTGGTTAAGAATCCGCCTGCCAATGCAGGGTACATGGGTTCGATCCCTGGTCCGGGGAGATCCCACATGCTGCAGAGCAACTAAGCCCTTGTGCCACAACCACTGAGCCGGCGCTCTAGAGCTGGTGAGCCGCAACTACTGAGCCCACGTGCCACAATTACTGAAGCCCACACGCCTAGAGCCCATTCTCCACAACAAGAGAAGCCACCGAGGGCTTCCCTGGTGGCGCAGTGGTTAAGAATCCATTTGCCAATGCAGGGGACAGGGGTCCGCGCCCTGGTCCGGGAAGATCCCACATGCCACAGAGCAACTAAGCCTGTGCGCCACAACTACTGAGCCTGAACTCTACAGCCCACGAGTCACAACTACTGAAGCCCACGTGCCTAGAGCCCGTGCTCCGCAACGATAGGCCACCTCAATGAGAAGCCCACGCACCGCAACGAAGAGTAGCCCCCCACTCGCCACAACTAGAAAAAGCCCACGTGCAGCAACAAAGACCCAACGCAGCCAACAATAAATAAATTTTTTTTAAAAAAAGAGTAAGATAGTAAAGTTTTGGAGAATCTGAGCACCGGGGTGTCATGATATGGCCTGTTATAAGAGGATCGCTGGGGCTACTGTTTTGGGAATACCTGAAGGGTAAGCGAAGGGACCAGTAAGGATGCCACAATAACTACAGCCAAGACATAGTGGCTCCGGAAGACTGGGGAAGGAGCAGGTGCGGGGTTGGAAGATTAAATTTTGGCTTTTGACAGTTACTTTGGAGTGGAGTTTAGGGGGAGGTCTAGGCTGGGGGTCAGCAGCTGGAACTCAAATGGCAACAATGTTGCCCTGCTAGTGAAATAAAGAAGATATTCCCACATAACAGAGCCTTCATGCGAAAGAAATGAGGTGTCAAATGCTGACCGGAGCAAGGTGAGAACCCTGAGCCAAGGACTGCACGAGCCTGTCCCGGAGGGAGGTGTATGCCGTGGAACCGGCGACCGACTTCCGAATCCACCGCACAAGCTCCGAGGTCCCAGCAGCGTCGACGAAACAGAACGGCCAGGGCCAGAACCGCAACGCAGCCTGCAGTACTCAAACCTCGCGAGATTTGTTGGTCGGGCAAAGCCATCCTCCCACCCACATCTCGCGAGACCAAGGTTCATGAGCGGCTATAGCCGGTTAGGGATTGTGGGGAAGATGGAGTATTCAGCGTTGGGCACCGCGGAGGCCGCGGACAGCGGCGCGGCCCGGCCGTACAACAACTCGGAAGAGCGGGAGGGCCGGGAATCCGACGGGCTGCGCTTCGACCGCGAGAGGGCGCGCCGCCTCTGGGAAGCAGTGTCCGGGGCCCAACCAGTGGGGAGGGAGGAAGGTGAGTCCGGGGACTTCAGAGGCAGGAAGACACTCGCCCGCCTGCTCCTTTCGCGGAGACTGGCGGAAGCGCGGGGCGGGGACGCGGACCAGCCCCCGGGTCTACGGTCACACCCTCTGGCGCCCGGCCCGCCCCCTTGCGTTATGCGCCCCGGGACTCCCTGACTCCTGCACCTCACCAAGACCCGGGCGCCTTGTACCGGCTCCCCTGAAAATCCAGGCTGTGTGCCACAAGAAGCGCGCGCAAATGGTCAAGGGCCTTCTCACGCTCTGGCCGCGTGGTTCTTTACCCCGCTTTCCTCACCCGCGAGAGCTTACTTCTGCCTAAACTTGGGACTGGAATCCTCCGGGCGTGCCGTCCACGCCGTTTCGGAGACCCTCAGAACCTTCCCCGCCAGCCTCGTAACCTCTTCACTATCCCAGTCTCCAGGTTCCCCCACCCCTAGTGTCTCTTGCCTCCCTTCTCTCATGCCCCACACTTCCGAGGGCTCTAGAGGGCCTTCTCCATACCTCAGTGTTCCTCCTGAACTTGGAGACTGAGCCCTGGCTTACCCCTGTTTCTTGGTGTGACCTGTCTCCACCACTTGAATCGCTTTTCTAATATAGGGGCCAGGAGCCCGAGAGCCTGGCCGGGTATACTATGGCTCCAGCTTGTTGTATCCCACGCTTGACCCAAGGTTGTGGAGAACAGGATATACAAGTCCGTCTAGGGGGGCACTTCTGGGCTGAAGCTTCCCAGGTTCTGCACTTGACCTAGCCCTGGGTAAAATGGAAATAGAAAGAGGAGAATGGAAAGAGCTGCTCTGACCCCGTTTTGTGACCCCCTTCACAGTCCTTAGCAGAGCTAGCTGCTTAACTCTAACCCAGAAGTACACAAACTGGGCTTTTGTGCTAATCCTGTCAGGTAATCTGCAGGGAAATAGATTTCTCTAAAGGTTTGTTTGCTTGCTGAGCAGACTAATCTTGGAAAGTTAATATGTTGCTTGTGAACTGATTGTCCTGGGATAAAATGGAATTTTTGACCACATCCAAGGAAGATATGTTTAAATTTGGGGTGGTATACATACCTATACCCTGGTGTATACTTCTCCAATTTAAAAACGAGTCTAGTCTGACTCCTAAATTAATAAGAGGCTCCTATCCCCCTCACCCTCATACTTTCAAACTTGTCTGGCACAAAGTTGCCTCTCCTCCACCCTCCACCACCCGCAATTTTTCTTTCATTAATTTGACCAACATTCACTGACGCCTGCTCTGTTCCCAGGATTGGCTGGGCATCAGAGCTACAGAGTTGAGAATAATACTGTCCTTGCCCTGGAGGGGCTTGTAGTCTAATCCAGGAAGCAGACACCAAGACAGTTGCAGTATAATGTAGTGGGTTCAGTAAAGTGGGAAGTCTAAGAGTTGAGGGTACACAAAGAGGAAGCGACCTTTGTCCTCAGGGGATAGGGAAGGCATGCCCTGGACATTGAAGCAGAGAACACAGCAGCTGTGCTCTGGGAAGTGAACTGTTTATGTGTGTATGAATGCCCACAGTCATTTAGAACCCAGTTCATTTCCCTGCTCTCACTTTGTCCAATAATTTATTTGAGGTCTAGGTAGATACCTATAACACCAAGTCCTACTCACCTTGGTTTTTTATTTTCTCTTAGTTATAATTTTTGTTTTCTCATTGAGTTATAATTTACATACCATAAAATTCACCCATTGTAACTGTAAAATTCAATTAATTGTAGTAAAAGTATAGAGTTGTATAGCCCTAGTCCAGTTTAGAATATTTCCATCACTCCAATTTGTGCTCCTTTACATTAAATCCCCACTCTTACCTCCTGCCCTTGGCAACCCACTAATCTGTTTTCTGTCTCTATAAATTTGCCTTTTCTGGACCTTTCAGTAAATGGAATCCTATACTATATAGTCTTTTTCATTGGCTTCTCTCACTCAGCATGTTTTTGAGGTTCAGCCAAATTGTAGTATGTATTAATACGTCATTCCTTTTTATTGCTAAATAGAATTCCATTGTATAAATCTTGCTTTTTTAATTATCTAATAATCTCTGCCTTTATTTTATTTTATTTTATTTTTTGCCATATGCGGGCCTCTCACTGTTGTGGCCTCTCCCGTTGCGGAGCACAGGCTCTGGACGCACAGGCTTAGCGGCCATGGCTCACAGGCCCAGCCGCTCCGTGGCACGTGGGATCTTCCCGGACCGGGGCACGAACCCATGTCCCCTGCATCGGCAGGAGGACTCTCAACCACTGCGCCACCAGGGAAACCCAATCTCCGCCTTTTGAGTGGGCTGTTTAAACTATTGACATTTAATTTAGTTGTTGATATGGCTAGACTTACTGTCCCTACTTCGTGACCCTATGAAAATCAGCCCTCTATGTCACATTCTAGATCTCTCAGCCTCTGCCCCATACCTCTTCTCATTGTCTACAATATGGATACAAAATAAATCCTGCCAATCAGATGCCTTCTCGTAAGATTTGGAAGGCAGAAATGCAGTGAAGATCATATTTCTACAGCTATTGTTACTGTCAAGAAAGGTCGTGGAACAATAAGATCTTCTTACATCAGTGTTCCAGCATCCATTCTCCAGCTTCATATGTTAAGAGGCATGTTCAATGACAATGGAAGCTTCTTACTTCCAGCAAGGCTGCAGTGGAGGCCTGAGATTATAGCTCACCTGTTGGAACAGTTATGCATTGTTCCCAGAGACATTTCTGGAAGGCTCAACCTAGTACCTTCAGCCTTTCCAATAATTTTCTAAGCACCTAATTTCCTATATTTGGAATTTCCCCTCTGGTAATTGGTAATTGGATTAGAGTTGTATGTGGATATCTGGGAAGCAGGGATTCACATTCAGGCCACCTTCTCAGAATTCTGATAATTCATATAAGTTCTTTTTCCCTCTGTGGACCTTAGCTTCCTCCAATCTCATGAACCTCTCACAGATTTTGTGAGTCAGGAATTCAAGAAAGGGTTGGCTGGACAGTTCTGACTCAAGGTCTCTTATGCAGTTGCAGTCAGGTAGTGGCTAGAGCTGAAACGGCAGTGGGATGGAACTTCTGGAGGCTGGCCGGGCATCTCTTTTTTCACATAGTCTCAGAGTCTCTCCATGTGATTTCATGCATGGAATAGTTAAGACTTCCTCACAGCTTAGAAGAAAATCGCTTACATGGTAGCTGAAGACTTTAAGAGCAAATATTCCCAATTTGGTTCTTTTTTATAATTTCTGTCTTCCATGTGCCTATATGTTGCTTAGTAGTCAACCAGTGATTCAGTAAATACCTGGAGACAGTAAAGGCCTCGGTTGGATCTGTAGGTAGGTAGGAAAGTACATTCAAAGTTCAGGCCATTTTAAAGTCAGCCCTGGCTTTTACTTTCTGTCAGGGCCTTTTGCATCTCTTCTGTGCATGTGTACAACCTCAGAGTTGGCCAGGAGTATGTGGCTAACTTGGGCCCTCTTAGGTCCCCACTGCCACACAGTTTCAGCCACAAACATGACACAGCAAAGGCTATAGTAGAGCCTTTGGCCTTTCCTCCTCACCTACCTCTGAGCCATCACTTCCACCAACATTATCACTAGGTAGGGGCATTGCCCACCACTCCAAATCAATTTCCTCTTCCACAGGGAAGCTATTGGTTCTCACATCCTACCTCTTCCTGGTAGAACCTCTGCACTGACTGAGTGTGGGAGGGGATGAGAGCAGTCCCAGATTCCCGCTCTTCTCACCCGAAGTTCAGCAGATATATAAAGCATAAGTGCTTCCCCAATTGTTAAGTGCCTTTGGTCAATTTCCAGAGTACTGAAGGGATTGTTTTTGTCAGTTTTGTCCAGTGTTTTAGTTGCCTTGGGTGAAGAGGATATCCTCACTCTGCTATAGCCAAAGTCCCACCTCATACTCATTTTATATTCAACTTCACTTCCTCTGCCTGACTTCTGAATTTGGAGGGTCCAAGACTCAGTCCCAGGAGTCTCAATTTGTATCCCCAGCTCTGAGCTTTCCCTCAAGCTCTAGGCCTGAATCTCTAGCTGACTACTTGATATCTCTACCCATGTATGTGATAGACCACTCATGTTTAATATATCCAAAGCAAAAGTCTTTAATTTCTCCTCCAAGGCTGTCTTCCTCCAGTTCTCATCTGTTAGTTGCTCAAATTCAAAACCTAGGAGTTATCCTTGAATGCTGTCCTACTTCACCCCCTACATCCAATCAAAGAAATTGGATGTCAGATCTACTTCCAGAACATAATTCCAAATCCATCCACTTTTCTCATCTCCATTGACAACCTGCCTAGTCCAAATTTCTGTCATCTATTGCCTAGAAGACTGCAACAGCCTTTTCCCTGTTCTTCCTGTTTCCATTCCTATTCCCATATAATCTGCTGACACAACGAACAGACTAATCTTTTCAAAACATAAGCCATATCTTGTCACCTCTCATTGCACTAAGAATAAAATCTGTAGTTCATACCATGGTTTATGAGGCCTCATACTCATTCCACATGATCTGGTAGACCTCAAGCTCTCTCCAACTTTATTTCCTACCACTATTCTCTCATTCACCATACTATATCCACACTGTCCTTCTCTTCATTCCTTGCATATGCCAAACTCATCCCTGCCTCAGAGACTTGACACTATCTCAGGCTGGAACAGTTTCCCCCAGACCTTCTTGTGGCTAACGCCTCCCTAACATGGTCTTCACTGACTATACAGCCCCATCATTCTCTACCACTTTGTTTGCTTGTTCTCATAATATTTCTCACTCTCTGTCACTATCTTGCTTATTTATTTACTTTGTCCTCTCTCTTATTTGTTGACATGACCCCAGCACTAAACCCATTGCTGGCATGTAGAAGGCATTCTGAATACATAATTGTGAACTGTGTGAGTGTATTCTCTGAGGCCAAAGAGGTGTATTTCATTTATTCAGCAGGTATTCACCAAGCCCCTCCTGTGGGTTAGGGATTTTATTTTTAATTTATTTTATTGAAGTATAGTTGATTTACAATGTGTTAATTTCTGCTGTATAGCAAAGTGATTCAGTTTCATATATATACATACATATACATGTATATTCTTTTTCATATTCTTTTCCATTATGGTTTATCACAGTATATTAAATATACTTCCCTGTGCTATACAGGAGGACCTTGTTGTTTAATCCATTCTATATATGATAGTTTGCATCTACTAATCCCAAACTCCCAATCCATCCATCTCCCACCTCCCCCTTGGCAACGATGAGTCTGTTCTCTATGTCTGTGAGTCTGTTTCTGTTTTGTAGATAAGTTCATTTGTGTCATATGTTAGATTCCACATATAAGTGATATATGGTATTTGTCTTTCTCTTTCTGACTTCACTTAGTATGATAATCTCTAGGTCCATCCGTGTTGCTGCAAATTACATTATTTCATTCTTTTTTTATGGCTGAGTAGTATTCCATTGTATATATGTACCACATCTTCTTTATCCATTCATCTATCAATGAACATTTAGGTTGTTTCCATGTCATGGCTATTGTGAATAGTGCTGCTATGAACATAAGGGTGCATGTATCTTTTTGAATTATAGTTTTGGCTGGATATATGCCCAAGAGTGGGATTGCTGGATCATATGGCAACTCTATTTTTAGTTTTTTGAGGAACCTCCGTACTATTTTCCACAGTGGCTGCACCAATTTACATTCCCACCAACAGCATAGGAGGGTTCCCTTTTCTCCATACTGTCTCCAGCATTTGTTATTTGTAGACTTTTTAGTGATGGCCATTCTGAGTCAGGCATTTTATTAGATACTGGGTATACAAAGTCATAAGAGACATGGTCCTTGCCCTGTTTAGTCTTTGGGAGTCAGATTCTGAATATCCTTGAAAGGAAACCCCGTCTCCTTTAATAAAACAAAATCCATCATCTCCAGGCAAGGAGAGAATGGCTGGATCCTGACTCCTGGGTAGCATTTTCCCTTTATGGGCTTTGCATTCTGAGGAGCCTCTCACCCTCCCTTTAAAAAGCTCTGGCCCAGATGTGTTCACAGACCCACTTCTGTTGGTTTCTCTGAGCACGGCTGAGGCAGCCACAGTCTTTCACAAAAATTTACCAAACACTGTAGGAGAAAAATAGGGCAATAAACAAAAGACCCTCAGGGTCAGAAATATAGCCAGACAACAGCCCTTCTTCCTAAAAGGGCTGGCATAAATAAATAAGCTTTATATCTTGTGGAGTAGGGAGAGGCACCTTAAAAGTTCCCCACCAAGAACCTCCCTCCAGAGAATCTTGCCCACTTTTTGGTCCAGAGTAGAAGATAAAACACATGAATTTGCCGTCCCCTCACGGTTTTCTAGATTCTACCCCTGCCTCAGATTGTCGATGTCATGATAGAACTCATGCCTTGAGTGAGATTTTACTCCCTCCTCAAAAAGTAAAGCTTTGGGGGCTTCCCTGGTGGTGCAGTGGTTGAGAGTCAGCCTGCCAATGCAGGGGACACGGGTTCGTGCCCCGGTCCAGGAGGATCCCACATGCCGCGGAGCGGCTGGGCCCCTGAGCCATGGCTTCTGAGCCTGTACTTCCGGACCCTGTGCTCCGCAACGGGAGAGGCCACGAGAGTAAGAGGCCCGCATACCGCAAAAAAAAAAAAAAAAAAAAAAAGTAAAGCTTTGTTTTCCAGGCCCAACAATTAAGCACAGGTTAATACTATAGTTTCCTATGGTGTGGAACTTGTGTGACACATTAGGTAACTTTTTTTTTGGCTGCATTGGGTCTTCGTTGCTGTGAGCAGGCTTTCTCTAGTTGTGGCGGGTGGTGGCTACTCTTCATTGCAGCACACGGGCTTCTCACTGCGGTGATTTCTCTTGTTGCGCAACACAGGCTCTAGGCGTGCGGGCTTCAGTAGTTGTGGCTCGTGGTCTCAGTAGTTGGGGTGCACGGGCTTAGTTGCTCTGCGGCATATGGGATCTTCCCGGACCAGGGCTCGAACCCGTGTCCCGTGCACTGACAGGCGGATTCTTAACCACTGCGCCACCAAGGAAGTCCCTTCTCACTGTTCTTGATCTGATTTTGAAATATATAAAATTACCTAATGGACTTCCCTGGTAGTGCAGTGGTTAAGAATCCGCCTGCCAGTGCACGGGACACGGGTTCGAGCCCTGGTCCGGGAAGATCCCACGTGCCGCAGAGCAACTAAGCTCGTGCACCCCAACTACTGAGCCTGTGCTCTAGAGCCCATGAGCCACAACTACTGAAGCCTGTGCACCTAGAGCCCGTGCTCCACAACAAGAGAAGCCACCTCAATGAGAAGCCTGTGCACTGCAACGAAGAGTAGCCCCCGCCTCTGCAACTAGAGAAAGCCCACACACAACGAAGACCCAACACAGCCAAAAATAAATAAATTAATTAATTTTTTAAAAAAGAAAAGAACAGTGAGAAAATTATTCTCTTTTCACGTCTTTCAATTCTTCTGATTCTGTCTGGGAAGTCGTCTCAGTTGGGTGCTACAATGTCTTAACAACTCTCCTCACAGTTGCCACTCTCTCTCTCTTTATTTTTTTTTCTAGTTTCAATGGATATTTTTATTATTTATTTAATAGATCACCAACTTCTTCTCGCTCCCTACCAACAATTGGAATTTCATTTTGTTTCCATGCTGAGTGGTGAAACAATGACAAAGCTAATCAGAATAAGCTACTTCATAAAGAGAACTAAGCTAATACAGCTCACTTTCTTTTGACAGGCATAATATAAATATATGCACTCTAGAATGCACAATGGTTTAGTCTCTAAGAAATTCAAATAGGATCTTGAAGAATGTAGGCAAATCCAGGGTGCAGTAAATGTGAGCTGAGATGCCGTACAACTGTTTAAGGGTTCCTGGCGCTACATCTCTTGGCCACTAGCCAAATCTTGACATGGGGGAAGATATTAGCTAATGCCAAGTGGAGATGCAGAAAGTGCTAAGTTGACTTAGGGGCTATGCACAGGAACCAAAAGGCAGGAAAGTACTAAACATTTCTGAGAGCATCCACCCCAGGAAGCACTTTACCTTCCAGGAGCTCTAAACTGGCACCACCCCCAGTGCTCACATGTCTGCCTTTATCCTCCGTGTTCCATTTGGCACAGCAAGTAGCAGTGTCTCCACCACCTATGATGGTGATGCAGCCCCTGGAAGTGGCTTTTACCACCTCATCCATGAGGGCTTTGGTTCCTTGGGCAAAAGCTTCCCATTCAAATACGGCCACAGGTCCATTCCACACGATCTGCTTAGCCTGAGCATCAACCTCAGCATACTCCTTGCTGCTCTCAGGACCACAGTCCAAGCGCATCCAGCCAGCTGGTATGCCAGAGGCCACAGTGGCTTGGCCAGTCTTGGCATTCTCATCAAACTTATCAGCAGTGACAAAGCCAACAGGCAAGGTAATCTTCACACCATTCTTCTCAGCTTTGGACATCAGGTCTTTGACAATCTTGGATCCCAAACAGAGAAGTGCCAATCTCCATGTTGTTGAGCACCTTAAGGAAGGTAAAGGCATATTATTGATCAGCTGGATCTTGTCCGTAACTTTAGCTCCACCCAGGATGGCCAGGAAGGGTCGCTCTGGGCTCTCCAAGGCCTTGCCAAGTAGTTCAGCTCCTTCTTCATCAAAAAACCTCTAGCCTTCTTTGGCAGATTTACTCCCACCATGGAGCTCTGGGCTTGGTGACCAGTGCCAAAAGCATCTTGACATACACATCCCCTAGCTTGGAAAGCAAAGCTCGGAAGGCTTCTGTTTTGGCTGTCTCAGCTTTAACCTTGTTCCCAGAAGCATCTTTTCCCTTCCCGTCTTCCTCCACATGAAAGCGAAGGTTCTCCAGCAGGATGACAGACCCAGCAGCTAGGTGAGCACAAGCTTTCTAGTCCTTCAAGAACAAAACGTCCTTGCCCAGCAGAGATTTGAGTTCTACAGCAACTGGCTGCAAGGAGTACTTGTCAGGCATGGGGACACCATCCGTCTGGCCCAGATGGCTCATAAGAACAATGGACTTGGCTCCAATGTCCAAGCAGAATTTGATGCTTGGAAGGGCAGCCTTGAACCTCTGGTTGTTTGTTATCTCGTTGTTCTTCCTAGGAACATTGAAGTCCACTCTCATGATGACCCGCCTCCCCTTCACATCCAGCTTGTCCAGAGTCAGCTTGTTAGAAAGTGACATCTTGGCAATTCGTGGCAACAAGAGGCCGGGGGAAGAGACTGGGGCAGTGACAGCAGCAGAGACTGCGTTTGCCACTCTTTTGTTCTTTTTAGAGAGAACTGCGAGCCTCTCACACCAGTATCTGGCTAGAATTGTTTCATTTTTATTGTATTTATTTTTATTGGTATTTACTTAAGTTTATTATTTAAAGATTCCTTTTTAAAAGAATTTACTTAGTAAAGAAAGTTGGCATAGGGACTTCCCTGGCAGTCCAGTGGCTAAGACTGCACGCTTCCACTGCAGGGGGCATGGGTTCCATCCCTGGTCGGGGAACTAAGATCCCACATGCCATGTGGCACAGCCAAAAATAAATAAATAAATAATAATAATCATTTAGAAAGAAGAAAGAAAGTTGGCGTACATAAAAGTATAAAGTAAGTTACACGTGAGGTGGCACGAGAATATAACATGATTCATGAAAGCAGTAGGGGAGGGGTGGCTGAGGTTTGCCGATTTAATAGTATGGCATTCCATTACTCAGTTCCTGCGTTTGAGGCAGGGTTCAAAGACAGTGCTGTTGAGGCAGGTTTTTAACTCAAAGATTTTTATTTTCCTCTCTGTAGTGGAACACATGATCCAGAAGAACCAGTGTCTCTTCACCAACACCCAGTGTAAGGTTTGCTGCGCCTTGCTAATTTCTGAGTCCCAGAAGCTGGCACACTACCAGGTATGCCCTTGTACCTTTAGTACTGCTTTATTTTTCCAGACCCAGTGTCAAACCCCCACTTCTCCCTGGCTTGTGCAGTGAATTCCTTTTTAGCCACCCAGGTGTTGCCTCCATGCATGTTGGCTGTGACTTGAAGATTGACCTAATTTTTCTGAGTCTCATTTCTTCCATCCAAATCAGGATCATTATACTTATATGTTCCCCTGCAGCTTGGTACAGTAGAAAGTACATGCTTTGGCTCTAAATAGACCTGTGTTTGAATCACATCTCTGCTACTCATCTTGGGCAAGAAACCTCACTATCTTCAGCCTCAGTTTCCTCATCTGTAAGATTGAGATGATGATAATTTTCTCATAAATTATTGTGAAGATTAGATTTGACAGCATTTAAGTACTTTATACAGAGTAGGAACTCAATAAACTAGGTTTCTTCCCCCACCCTCTCCTCCTCAAAAGGGTCTGTGAGGATGAATCAGATGAAAACCTAGTAAGTGTTTTTGAGTGCCTTAGATATGAAATGGCATTTAGCTATCTTTGATCTTTTTCCTGGGTTCTTGCAGAGCAAAAAACATGCCAACAAAGTGAAGAGATACCTAGCAATCCATGGAATGGAGACATTAAAGGGGGACACGAAGAAGCTAGACTCAGATCAGGTAATACAGCTGCCATGTTGAGACTGCTCACTTCCCGATGAAGCCAGCAGGCAGGTTGGTGTGGTGGAAAGAACATGGGCTTTGAGTCAGACTGACTTGGCTTCAAATCCTGGCCCTGTCGTGTGATTTGGGCAAGTCTTATTACTTCTCTGAGCCTTGATTTCATCCTCTATAATAATGAGGATGCTAATGTCAACTACCTTTCAGGATTTTTCCAAACTAAAATGAAGGCAGGTTTATTAAAACACCCAACACAGAGCCTGGCACATAGTAGGCGCTCAGTAAATGGAGCCATTGTCAGTGATTTGTTAGATTAGGACAGCTGTCCATTCCCTACTCAAGAAGAGAAAGTGAAAGAAAGCCAGGTTGCTTGCTTTCTTGAGATCTGGGGGAAAGAGCTGAGTTCAATACTTGAATATTTGGAATAAACAAGTGGATTAAACACTTTTCCAGCATGTTTGCTTTTTGCCTTAGAAATACTGTGAGAATTATGCTGAAACAACCCCAATCCCTGAGGTGTACCATTATTTTTGTTCCATAGCAGGCTGTGCAAATGTCATGCATGAAAAGTCAGCAGACTAGGGCCCAATACTAGCTCTACAACTTAACTGGTTGGGTGACTTTGGACAAGTCACTTAACCTCTCTGTACCTCACCCATAAAATGGAGATAATAGTTCCTACCTCTTAAGGGTATTGTGAGGTAAAATTCCAATTCCTAGTGGATGCTCAGTGAGTAAGAGCTTACACTACAAACTGTGCCTCCCTGTCATAGGGACCACAGATTTGGAAGGGCCTTGCTCATCCCTTCTCCAAATTCACTGGCTCATCCCCTGGTTGCCCTTCTTGTGATTTAGAATCCAGAAAGACAAGATCACCTCTGTGACTCTGGGCAAGTCACTTCACCTCTCTATATCTCTGATCCTTCTACTCAGTGGCCCAGTAGTTCTAATGGGATCATGGGCCCCTCCCCATCCAACAAAGAATTATCCAGCCCAAAATGTCAATAGTACCAAGGTTGAAAAATGCTATATTAGAATGAATACTGTATTCAGAAATCAGATGTAAGAGAGAGGCTGGGAACTCTTAATATAGACTTGAAGTACATTGTTTTCTAGCCTAATCATAATCATGAAATAAAACCCAATGATCTGCTTGTTCATCAAACCCTGAACATCTGCTGTGTGCCAGACTCCAGCAGAGTGCTAAGGATAGGAAACAAAGATGAATCCAACAGTCTTTGCCCAAATGTTGCACTTTGGTTCACAGAAAAGTCTCCTAAGCTGTGACACTGTCAGTTTAGGGTGACAAGCGAGTGGTATGATAGAGGTCTATTTAATGCACTCCAGGAGTACAGAGGAAGAACAAGATGAGTTCTTCCTTACTGGAATAATCACACAAAGTGGCTTGATAATTGTTTACTGAGTAATTTTCTTGCGTAAAAGTCTCTCAGAAGAGGTAATATTTAATCTGGGCCTTGAAGGCTAAGCAGACATATGCCAGGCAGTAAAGAAAGGAAGATCATTCTAGGCAGCAGGAATATGGCCCAAGTAAAACAAGGAAGTAGCAGAGAACAAAAGGGGGAATGGTGAGTAGAGCATGGGATGAAGTAGCTGGAAAAGAATCCGGAAAGGTAGGTTGGGGTTAGTGTACGAAGGGGGCCTTGAATGCTCATTCTCCTATGGGCAGTGGGGAACCAGTGAGGATTTCCTGGCCGGGCAGTGGCGTGACCAGACCTGTGTTCTTTCTCCTTAACCAGAAGAGCAGCAGAAGCAAAGACAAGAACCAGTGCTGCCCCAGCTGTAACATGACCTTTTCCTCCCCTGTCGTGGCCCAGTCGCACTACCTGGGGAAGACCCACGCAAAGAACTTAAAGCTGAAGCAGCAATCCACTAAGGTGGAAGGTACTGGTTTTCCTGAGTGGTGCTATGTATCGGGACCCCTCCCGTCCTCAAGGCACCAATGCCAGGTGCTCCCAGAAATGCTCACTGGGGCCACAGACTTGAAGAGGTTGAACTGCTTTTGAGAGCCCTTAAAAATATCAGAGTAAAAAATATATATATATATCAGAGTAGACCCAGCTTCACTGAAATGCATCCTCGGAGTTGTACTCACCTAACCTCCCTTTCTTTGGTTACATCAGTTTTTCTCTATAGAAGCTTCTTAGCCCTGAGCTTTTGTCCTTAAAAATCATTATAAGTCAGGAGTGCCAAAGTCCTCCAGGCTATGCACACCAGGAGAGCATTCTATCTCCTGCCTCTCCCACTTAGATGTTTCCCTCCTAGCATCCACCTGCCCTGTTGCCATGCATTCCAAATTAAAAGCTAAATCCTTGTCTTTTTCGTGTGCTCAGGTTATGCCCTGCTCACTTTAATCCTCAAAGCTGCCTGTTCTCCTCAAGACAGGGACTTGCCTTTCGAAGCTGAATACTTCAGCGCTGCCACTGCTGCCCAGCAAACTGTATTTGCAACTGCCATGAATTCACTCCCAGTGCAGTGACTTCTAAAACAGCCCCCTTTATCTTGTCACCCCTGGGGCTCAGCCTTCACTTTCATCTCATTAACTCATGACTTTCTGGGATTTTAAACCTCTGCTAACTGCAGTTAGTCAAAACTGAAAATTCTTTGATCTTTATTTTATTTTTTTCTTGGTAATTTTTGCTTCTGTCTTTATTTTGGACCAAGAAGTAGACTATACTATCTATAATACTTGTCCTTTTTTGAATTGCTGTATTATAAAAACAAGACAGTGATGTTTTGGAAGACCTTGATGATAGGGTAAAAAAATCACTCATAATTATACTCTCTTATCACACCCAAATCTAGTATTCCTGCTATGAAACAAGAGATAAAGTCATGGATGCCCAAGTTTAAATCCTGCCACTGCTATTTACTGGCTGTATGACTGAACTTCTTCGTGCCTGAGTTTTCTCACCTATAAAATGTTGATAATACTACTTCATAAGTTTTGAGGATGAAATAAGGTATACAAGGAACCTAGGATGTAATAAATGCTCAGTAAAGGACAGTTCTCATTTTTTTTTTGGCCAAGTGGCCTGCAGGATCTTAGTTCCCTGACCAGGGATTGAACCCGGGCCCCAGTAGTGAAAGTGCCAAGTCCTAATCACTGGACTGCCAGGGAATTCCCCACGGTTCCTATTGTTAGTATTATCACCATCATCAAGATAGCCAGTGAATGGAATCCCCGCATAAAATGCAGAAGTTGATCAGGCATCCACCACCTGGAGCATGTCACTGGCCTTGCTTATGGTTTGTTCATCATTAAGTTATACTAGTACTAATTGCTTTTGTTTAAATTCAGTGTTGGTACCATTTATGGTACCAAAAAGATTAAACATTAGACCAAGGGAAATTAGCTTAAGAACAGAACTTCATATGGTCACTTATCTTTAGGTTTACATGAGCTTAACTTTCTATAAATGGGAAAATTCCCTGGAATATGCCCGGTCCAAAGATTCCATATTCAAGGGTTTATGTTTTGTATTTACTTTTGGCCCTTGCCACATAACAGGTATGTTTTTATATAGCTATAATCATAGTGCATGCACCATTTGTATCCTGCTTTAACTTTTAATTTTGTAGTTTAAGCACATTTCCATGTTATTACATGAGTTTATAACTATATTTCTGAAATTAAACATTTTTCTAATGTAAAAGTAATACAAGCATGTTGTAGAAAATATGGAAAATATAGATAAATGGAAAGAAAAATACTCATCATTTTACCATTCAAAGATAACCACTGTTAACATTTTGGAGTACTGTTTCTCCTATAATCTTTTGTTATGTGTATGTGTGTATATCTGTGCGTATATGTGTTTTATGTATGTCTAGATTATATATATAAACATAAAATACTTTAACCTTATTGTTTTTATAAGAACAACGCATACTCATTATTGTTATTTCTAGTTCAAACAATGCAAAAGGTACAAAGAGAAAAGTAAAATACCACCCAAATCCTGCCACCAAGAGAGAAACACTGTTAATATGTTGGTAACATTTCAAAATACCAGTATACACATATAGATTGCACGTTATGTCTTTTAATAATGACATGATCATATCATGTGTATAATTTTCTTTTATGCTCTTTTCACTTAATATAACATTTGTATTTCCCCATGTTATTAAAAACTTTTTCATAAACATTTTTAATGACAGTATCCCATCACAGCACATTTATTTAACCAGTCCTCTAATGGTGAACATTTACGTTTTCCCCCTCTCCTTTATTAATGTTTGTAAATAACACTACAGCAAACATTCCTGTAGAATTCTCTTTCCATATTTCAAGTTGTTTCCTGAGAGAAGACTCCTGTAGCTCTCATTTTTACTGGATGTCCATTAAGTGGTTCCTCCAACTTTACTTAACCATTCACCTCTGATGCTTCTCTTCAGTATCTTTTAAAGAAAGACCCTATGTTTCAGTGATCGTGATTATTTCTTTTCTGACATCAAGAATCTACATTCATTGTAGAAAAGTTGGAAAAGACTGAAAAGCACACTTTTACTCAATGCTTTTGGTCTTTTTTCCACACATCACCAGTATGGTTTTTGTTGTTTTACAGAACCGAGGACATAAGAACCAGTTTGCTGTATAACCTGCTTTTTTTTCTTTTCTTTTTTTTTTAACTCAACACCACATACTGAATATTTTCTCATATTATTGAATATTCTACAACATGTACCTTACTTTTCCAGTGACTTGCTGAAACAATGGCTAAGGAAAATCAAATAGCCAGGGAAATTGAGATTTCCTATACTGGAAAACCATTGTGAGAAAAGCCAGCAAGTTTCTTCTGGCTTGTTGAAAATCCTCAAAACTTCCCCCATTGAAGTGGTACAGAGATGAAAGAACATCTGTCTGTGAGTGCTGCTGAGCCCCACCTCTCCTCCACCATTGGTGGGGGTTCTAGACCACATTTTTAAAGCAGTGGTTACTAGATTGACACCATTCCAGCCACGTGGACTCATGAGTGAGTCATGACATCCACTTTATAAAGCAGCAGTGCAGCCTGCAGTCAGCATCAGGACATTTGTTGGCCCACGGGAGGCTTACATATATGCCCATACCAGGCTCTGATTAACTGAATTCATGGACCACAGCCAGGGATGTTTTCTGAAGGTGAACGCATGGACTGTAGCCTTCAGGTCTCCCTGCCACACTCTGGCAGCCTGGCATAGAGGAGAGGGCATGGTCTTCAGGGTCACACAGACCTATATTCACTCATTAGCTGGGTGATCTTGGATAAGTCATTTCACCCATCTGAGCCTCGGTTTTTCTCTGTCTTGTGGCAAAATGACACCTACCTCATGGCATAGTTCTGAGGACCAAAAGAGAAAATATATATACAAATCTCATAACTAAATGTCAATGTCATCCTCCGCTCCCCCACTCAGCCTAGAAGGCAGTGTAGCCTAAAAGGCCCCCCTAGTACAGTGCCTTTTCTAAATGACCCTCCAGGCCCTCAGGCCCTCAGTTTCTACATCTGTGCATTGACTTCCACATCCATAACTGGGGTACTTTGAGGATGGGAGTAAAACACCCAAACTTCTTGTCCCATTTGCTGTGAAGTTCTGGGGAATTCCGAGGGATGAGAAGATTGCAAGCATGTACATCTCTAATCTGTTGTAATTTGTCAACTTGATAGCAGAAGTGCAGATCCCTCTCGGAATATAAGAAAATCAGGATTCATGTGCCTGAAGTAGTTAAAGCTGCCGAACAAAGTAGGCGGTCTTTGGGCTCCCCATATCTTCTCAATTAGAGAAGATTTTCACTGTGTGATTCACGCAGGCAGTGCCACACCTGCAGGTGTGATTAACTAGTGACCAAACCTTTCTTTGCATTCAGCATACGCGAAAGCCTGGCACCTTCTGGGTTTTTTCATTGTTTCTGTTTGAACTCTCTCACCGCAGCTCTGTCGAAACGCCTTACAAACCCTTTCCTTGTGGCCTCCACCTTAGCCTTGCACCAGAATAGAGAGATGATAGACCCAGACAAGTTCTGCAGCCTCTGCCACGCGACTTTCAATGACCCTGTCATGGCTCAGCAACATTATATGGGCAAGAAACACAGGAAACAGGAGACCAAGCTCAAACTTATGGCACACTACGGGCGGCTGGCCGACCCCGCTGTCACTGACTCATCAGGTAAGGGGCCCAGCTCACACCCAGAGCTGGATCGGGGCTTGACTGCTGGGGTTCCCTGGACCACCGAGGCTATGCTTTTCCTCCTTAGGTCTTCTGAAGCAGGCATTGCAAACTCAAATGCCTGCAGAGGCTGGACAGGAAATTTCAATATGTGAAAGAGCCAGGAGGGGATATGATTAGCTGAGGGTATGTGCCTCTCCTAGACAGCTCCAGCCAGTTGTTACCATATCTTTCAGTTTTTCAAAAGAATCTAGAAGCCAGATTTGAATAAGAATTCTCCTGATTTTTAAATGTGCAACTAAATTTTTAAAAGTGTAAACCCTATGTGAGTCAAACCTGCCTGCAAGCCAGATTTGGGGCAAGGGCCACCAATCTGCAACCTCTGATTTAAACTCCCTGTCATCCACATTTCTTGTGTGAAGGCCTCAGCAGCCTCTGCCAGATTTTATAATGTCCTCAGAATCCCTCGTCTCCCAGCAGCTAAGGCCCACCTGTGTCCCTGGGATAGAGTGGTGAAGGAGACCACTCTGACTCAGAACATTAACTACTGCCCTGACCTCCAGATACCAGTCAGCATCACAGGAGTGAGCATTCATAAAAAGTTAGGAGCCCTTCCCATCACAGTAACTACTCACAGCCTATAGTAAGGGTGGGGAGGGGGAGGTTATTATTTTCTCTTTCAGTCAGCAAATATTTATTGAAAACCTGCTGCATTCCCTCACTGGGTTATAGTAGTGACCAAATCTGATACAGTCTCTGTCTTGTGGAGCCTACTTAAGCATTGGTGTGAGTCCCCAGGGCTTCTTCCCCAGGCCATGGAGATGCAGCACCAGACAGACAGCACCATGGCATCCAGGTGCAAGGAAGCTCTTGCTCAGAGCCATCTGTGCTCTTCCCACATTCCTGGAGAGGTGAACACCCAGATGCCATAGATGTTCCAGACCACATATGGGCAAGGGGAACGATCATGCCTCTCTAACAACCCCCCAAGCCCCAAAGCACCATACAGCACAGGCCGTCCTTGGGCAATACTGCCTGATGAGAAAGGTACAAAGTGGTGGCTATGCAGCAAGGGAGAGATTCCTTTAGCAGGGTGCCAAGGATTGCCTTTCCAATGCCTTTGAAAGACCCTCTTTTAGAAACCTCTTCAAAATCAGAAAGGAATGACTAATATTTATTTACTGGTCCTACATATAGGTAGTGCCTTTCCCTTTAACAGGATCAATCCCATATGCTGAGGCATCTGGAAACTTCAGAACCAAGCTCCTCAGAGCCCTGCTTCACGACATAGCATCCAGCTAGCACAACCCAGTGTTCTCCTGCAGCTAACCCTCTTTTGCTCCAGTTCCTGCCCCAGCTTTACTCGGTCCTGCCCTGGTCATTCCCTCATTATCTCTTTTCCACTGGCAGGACTGAGGCACTGCAGTGTTTCAGGCTGCTTATCTTAACTTGTATCCATTCTTTACTTTTATCTCAAACCAGAGCCTCCTTCTTGTATTTACCCTTCTCCATTTGTCTAAGCTAAATTACCATATTTCATCCTAGAACTGTATCCTGGATCCTTGTCTCTGGCTTAAATCATTTGACTTCATTACAGATCAACTAAATTCTTTCATGAAAATCTAGGTGGGGGGAAGGGGTATCACATCCCACTTTGATATTAATATATACATTATAATTTGATCCCCACAGCATTCCTGTAAAATAATTGTCATTTTCCCACTTTACAAATAAAGAAGATGAGACTCAGAGTGACTTGCTCAGGTCATACAGCTGATATGACTGATGTTAATAAGTGACAGCGTCAGTAGGGGTCTGTAGCTCTGTCTGGTTCCAGAATGTACACTCCTTCTCCCTGCCTTCAGCTCTGAGTGTACTTGGCTGTAGGCTCTCCGAGTCCAGGGTGTCAGCAGAGACACTGAGCTCTCTCTGACCCCCTTCTTACAGAGGTGGGATGTTGACCTAGGGTATGCAAGCAGTGACTTCTGCTGACAGGGGTTCTGCCCTAGCAAAGGATTTAGGTTGTTAGCAGCTTGGCTCTTCCCTGCTGGCTTCAGTCGACCCTTGTTCATTCGTTCTTTCAGACAGTCAGTCATCCTGCACTTACCGATGTCTGCTGTAGTCCAGGCCTTAGGCTCACATTTAATTACCTGACTTAATCCACACAACAACTCTTTTGTGCACATTTGATTATCCCCATTTCACAAATGAGGACATTAGGATCAGAGAGATGAAATGATTTGTTCTGGGTCCCACACTAGGCTGTGGCAGCCAGTATTGAAACCCAAGTCAGGTTCTGTGTTAGGTCCAGAGAATAGTTTCCATGAGGCTCCTGGCAAGTGTCTCATGACAAGTATGGGTCAAATGTGAGATGTATCTGATCCAGAGTATCCAGATCTCTCCCACCAGGGGTGGATGCAGCATCTACCAAGCAGATTAAACAAGACTTGGAGTTTGCTTTATACTCCAGGGTCACATTTCTCTCATTCACTCAAGAATGTCAAAACTAAAACCTGCATATCATTCAGGTAGCCAAATCCTTCCAGCCGCCAGAGCTCTCAGCATCCCCTCTGGGTTACATAAACAAGACAGGTATTGTCCATATTCTTGTGGAGCCTAGAGTCTAGCAGAGAAAACAGGCATTGAGCAATGAACTACAAGTGTGGCAAGCTTTAGAAAAGGAAACAAACAGGATGCTATGAAGATAACTTAAGATGGGGGACCAGGGACAACAGAGATAGTGTGGGGCAACATGCTGCTGGGGAGATGAGCAAGTGTCTAGTCATGGCATTGTGGGTCATGTTAGAGATTTGGACCTTTATCCTAAGAGCATTGGGAAGCTATTCACAGCTTCAGCATTATTAGATCATTCTAGTTACAAAGTGGAGAATGGCTTGCAATTAGGGAGGAAGGGTCGTGGAGAGAGACCAGCAGTGAGACTACTGCAATAATTCATACTGGAGAATATGGGAGGCTGGACTAAGATAGCAGTGGTAGAGGTAGACAGGAGTAGATGGATTCAAGAGGTATGTAGGAAGTAGAATTGGCCATCCAGTATGGGAGATGAAGGAAAGGGAACAGTTAAGGATGGTGCCCAGGTTTAGTCTGAAGCCATTAGGTGGATAACCAGGTTTTGGCAGCTTGAGTTTAAGATGCCCACAAGATATCAAAGTAGAGATGTTCAAGAGGCAGTTGGATATATAGGTCTAGGCCTAAACGAGAGGTCTGGGTTAGAGATATTGCCATTTTGGTAGGTCAGAAACTGTTAAATATTGGTAGTTTCATATGTTTGAAACTAATAAGTGGTCATT
Source organism: Mesoplodon densirostris (assembly GCF_025265405.1). Lineage (NCBI taxonomy): Eukaryota > Metazoa > Chordata > Mammalia > Artiodactyla > Ziphiidae > Mesoplodon > Mesoplodon densirostris. The sequence goes on from NC_082663.1 coordinate 154,411,873, forward strand.
GAAGTCAGAGAAATGAAAGAGATCCCTTAGAGTTTAGAGAGAAAGGAGCAAAGCATCTAAGACTGAGCCCCCTGAAAATTCTGGCACATGCTACAAACATGGATGAACCTTGAGGACATTCTGCACAGTGAAATAAGCCAGTCACAAAAAGACAAATCCTGTATGATTTCATTTGTATGAGATATCAAAGAGTAATCAGACTCATAGAAACAGAAAGAATGTGGTTGCCAGGGATTAGGGGGAGGGAGAAATGGGGAGTCTAATGGGTGTAGGTTTTTAATTTTGCAAAATGACAAAGTTCTGGAGATTGGTTACACGACAATGTGAAGATACTTAACACGATAAAAACAAATTTCTCTAACCCAGAACTGTCCTTTACAATTACTGAATTGTACACTTAAAATGGATTAGATGGTAAATTTTCTGTTATTTGTATTTTACCACAATTTAAAATAATAAAAAGAAATTTAAATAGAGAAAGAAAGAAAACCAAGATTGAGCCCTCCAGAACTGCCAGTATTAAATGGTGGAGGTCAAACATGAGACAGCAAAAGAAACTGAGAAGGAGCCACCAGAGAAGAAAAATCAAGAGTGCGGCATGCTGAAAGCCAAGGACAGGGAGACTTTGAAGAAGGAAGGAGTCACCAGTTCTGTCAGGTGCTGTTGAGAGGTCAAATATGAAGAGGCCACATAAGCATTCATTTTGTCCATTAAATTTAGATACAGGGAAGCCTCCATTGGCCTCGGAAAGAGGGTGCACATGTGTGTGTGTGTGTGTGTGTGTGTGTGTGTGTGTGTGTGTGTGTAAGGGGATAGGTTGCAAAGTAATTGAGAGACAAGGAAATGGAGAAGCAGTTGTAGACAGGGCTTTCAAAAGTCTTGGCAGTAAAAGGGAGGAGATACAGGTGCTTTTCCAAATAAACCAGATGTTTAAAAATCAACTCTAGTGACTTATACTTTATAAAATCACAGGGGTAAACCAGAATATCAAACATGTAAAATGAAAATGGATGAGTGTGGGTACTGGACAAAGCTGGTTTTTTAGAAGCACCAATGAATTATTCACTTGCCCCAAATGATGATTTGAATCTAGCTTACAGATCAGTAAACTGTGTGCTGAGATATACCTCGCATAGGAGAGTCCGGAGACCTGTGGTGCAGAGGGGAAAATGGGAGCTTCACAGCCCAGAGGGCAAATCCCAGCTCTGACCCCAGGTCAACCACTTAACCTCCCTGAGCCTGTTTCCTGCTCTGAAAAATGGAGCTCATCACCTATCTTGCAGCACTGTTGTAAGAATCCAAGGGCATAAGTATCCAGAATTTTGGCATGGTGCTTGGTGCTTAATAGATGATAAGAGTGGGCTATTGTAATCTGGGCATCAGTGACCCTTAACCATTGGTGGTTGTCACCCCCACACCAGCTTCAGGTTCAGCTCTGGACTTTGTGGGGAGGGTGATCCTGCTAGTCCATTATGCATCTTTTCCCTGTTAGTATTGAGCCATTAATTCTGGCCTTCAGTGTCTAAAAAAAGACCTGAATTCTGATTGCAGTAATTTTCCCCTTAAATGCTTTAAAGGGATGTGTCTTCCAGGAAATACCTGAAGATACAAGAGAAACAGATGTAGCCGGGAACGTCTGCTAGAGTATTGGATTAGAGGAGATCGTTGGTGTTCTCAGTAGCTGCAGCTGCCATGGAAGGCTGGTTAAAAGATACTCTCCACCTCTTTGCCAGCATCACTCATGGAACTCGTAAGAGTGATGATAAGCCAAAAGTTCACATTTATTGGATACTTACTATGTGCCAGTTGCTTTTATTTGAATCATTACAATAACCTTATGAGGTTGATACTAGTATTAACCTCATTTTATAGGTAAGGGACCTAAGTCTCAGAGAAGCCCCACTTTTACAAATGAGGAAACCAAATCCCAGAGAGATTAAGTAACTGGCCTGTGATCCTACAAGTAAGAAATGATAGAGCTGGGATTTGAACCTAGATCTTACTCCAGATCTGTGAGACTTAGGATGGCAGATGATTCAAAAGGTGTCAGAGGGGGGCTTCCCTGGTGGCGCAGTGGTTAGGAATCTGCCTGCTAATGCAGGGGACATGGGTTCAAGCCCTGGCCGGGGAGGATCCTACATGCCGCAGAGCAACTAAACCCACACACCACAACTACTGAGCCTGCGCTCTAGAGCCCGTGAGCCACAACTACGGAAGCCTGTGCACCTAGAGCCCATGCTCTGCAACAAGAGCAACAAAGAGTAGACCCTGCTCGCCGCAACTAGAGAAAGCCCACGTGCAGCAACAAACACCAATGCAGCCAAAAATAAATACTTTTAAAAAAAAAAAAAAGGTGTCAGAGGACTCTTGAAGTCGTGTACAGTTGCCTGTCTTGCGCAGTTAGCACCTGGCATGCTGAATAAGTACAGCCTTGGCAATCAGCCAAGCCTGCTTGCCATTTACTATCTCTGTGTTCTTGGACATGTAACCATGCCTTGTTTTCCTCATCTATAAGAGAATAATGATAATGGTTTTCACAGAATCGTTATGAGCACCAATCAAAATTATATGAAGTGCATGGCCTATATCAGGCACTTGGTAAACAATAGCTGCTTTTTATTGTAAGTATAATGGTTGTGGTATAATTGGTTTATTGTTGAGTAAAGCTGAGGATCAGAAAGGGGAAGGGATTTAGCCAAGGTCACGTGAATGCAGAGCCAGGAGTCCAGCCCCATATCTTGGTTCCTGGCCCATGCTCTCTCTGCTAGACCATGTGAAGAAAGGCCACTTTGTCACTGGAGCAGCCCTGGTAGTGAGACAGGGTGTCTGTGAGCCCCATGGTAGAGAGAGAGAGACAGATTGATTTTGCTAACAGGCCTCATAAATTACTGTTACTGCAAGCCCAAAGAGAGTGGCACCTTCCCAGAGATCTCTTAGCTAAAGGCATCCTTAATGAGGCTACTTAGCACAGTCAAGGTGGAAAAGACAGTTACACCAGATGTCACCTCTTTGTTCTAGCAATCTTTTATTTACTCAACAGACAGCTACTCTGGACCAGGCTCAGTGCTGGGACTGAGGGCACAGAAGGGAACGAGGAGGTCCCCAGCCCCAGGCATACATGTGCCCCCTAAGCATTGAGGCCACTGGGATTCTTATCAGGGCCAATCACCTAACCTCACCCCACCCATCCATCCTCAGAAGGGCATTTGCACATGCTGTCAAAAGCAGCAGTCCCCAGGTCCCTTCTTATTGGATAACTAAGCATCTTGACTTTTATGTGTGTTTCAGCCGGGAAGGGCTACGCCTGCAAGACTTGTAAGATAGTGCTGAACTCCATAGAACAGTACCAAGCTCATGTCAGCGGCTTCAAACACAAGAACCAGTGAGTAATCATACTTTGAAATTCAAGAGCCTGCAGCAGGAGCTCAGGGCTTTGGAAGCAGAACAAAGCCAAGGTACTCCTTGGCTAAAAGGGAATCCTGGCAGTCTTTTCTGCCAGTCAACAGAAGCTCAATCTGTTAACAGAAAGTTCTTCTCACATCAGCTTCTCCCGAGCCTTTAGACCTGTTGGGCTGAAGGTTTTAGTAGAGAAACATAAACAATTCCCTTGGTGGTCTCCTAGATTTTTTGGCTGTTAGCAGTCTGACTAGGGAAGCTCCTCCACCCCGCCTCACCACTGGCCTGAAGACTTAGTCTCCAGCGCCATCAATTATGTGGCAAGAGCTCCTTCTACTGGTTATTACCAAATATGACCAGGTTCTTTCATCAAATATTGAACACCCTCTGAGCGGTAGCCAAGACAGATCCAGTCCCTACTCTTGTAACCTAACATTCTGATGGGAGGAGACAAACAATAAGCATGTAAACAGCCAATAATTACAAATTGTGATAAGTTCTTTTAAGGGACGAGATTATCAGAGTCATCTGTTCATGATAATCTTGAAAATGACTAACATTCTTTGTTTGAGCTGCTGGTCTGTTGCAGGCCACATGCCAAGCAAATTCTCTCAGGTAATCCTCACAACAATCCTGGGAAGGAGGGGTTATTACTCTGATACAGGCAACCACGGTTCAGAGTGGTATTATGAGGCGGAGCCATAATTCACACTGAGGCTTGTCTGGCTCACAGCACGCTCCTCCAGGGCATCATGCTGACAAGGGGGTTGTGGCACCATATGATATAAACAGGCGAGGTCCTGCCGGGGAGGGCCCACATGATTCTGTCCCTCCCTCTCAGAAGGGAACTGTGTAGTGTGGACAGTGTGCCACAGCATAACCTTCTGAGATAGGAATTATCCCCATTTTACAGATGAGGAAACAGTTTCAGGCAGGCAAGTGTGCTGAAATGATTGCTTTGACTTTGGTGATTGGTTCTGCATTGCTTACAGAGCCGAATGAATAAAAGTGGTAGAAGTACAGAGTGTTGGGGTCAAAATATCCTTGGTCCTCTCTGCTCTGCCTGAAGTCTCCTCTCCCACACTGCGGCTTTATTGATAGATATGTCTTTAACTGGGAGGACTCTTGAGGGTCCTCTTAGATATGGACTTGAGACAAGCCCTAGCAACCTGGCCTGCGTCTCACTCCTGTTTCAGCATACCTCCCTTGCAGCTTGGCTGGTGGCAGTTTTGTCAGATAACATGGAACCAGTCAGAGCCCTACCCTGGGACTGGACTACCCAGACTTGAAAATTCTAGTGTTGTTTACTGTTTTCTTCCTACACTTCCCAGCTGTGTGACCTTAGGTGAATCAGTAAACCTCTTTGAGTCTCCAATTCCTTTTCTGTAAGATTATAGTACAATTTGTTGGACACCTAATTCAAGCTCATTAATTTGCACCAGCAGCTCCAAATTAGGACCCTCCACACACACTTTACAACCCAAGGAAACCAAATGTCAGGTAGATTAAGTAACTTTGGCCAAAATCTCATAGTTACTTGGAGTCAGACCCAGGATTCAAACCTCTGACTTCAAAGCCTATTCATTTTGCCCTGCCATTTCCAAATGGAGCTCATTATCCTCATCTTATGGGATGATATAAGGGTTAGAGATAATATATGTGAAGTTCTAGTCCCGATAAGGGGAGCTGTTAGAGATAAGCTTTCACTCATTCAACAAAGATTTATTGTGTATCTATTATTTGCCAAGCCCTGTTTTGAGCACTGGGGCTACAGTAGGAACCAAGACCAATGCTGTTTCCCTGGTCCTTTGGATCCCCCTCTGGTGGTAGAAGCAGATCCTAAACAAATCCATAAACATATAAGACAATATCAGGTGGTGCTAGTGGGATAGTGATAGAAGAGCCACTTTACATTTCATTCCATGTGATGGGGAGAATGGTCATTCTGTACCGTCCAGGTCATGTAGGGCCCTGTAGGCAGAATAAATGATTTGGTATAGAGGAAATACATGGGCTGCAGTCCTGAATCTACCACACTTTAAAAAAGCTTACTGTGGGCTTCCCTGGTGGCGCAGTGGTTGAGAGTCCGCCTGCCGATGCGGGGGAGACTGGTTCGTGCCCCAGTCCGGGAGGATCCCACATGCCACGGAGCGGCTGGGCCCGTGAGCCATGGCCGCTGGGCCTGCGCATCTGGAGCCTGTGCTCCGCAACGGGAGAGGCCACAACACTGAGAGGCCTGCACACCACAAAAAAAAACAAAAAAAAAAAAAAAAAAAAGCTTACTGTGGGCAGGTCACTTATACTTTCTGAACTTTAGTTTCCTCATATGTAAAATGGCGGTGCTGGTCCCCCCTTGCAGAATTAGCATGAGAATGAAATAGGATACTAGAAGCAAGACACCCAGCCTTGTGCCTAGCATGCAGTGGCCCTCAGTAAAGGAGAGCTGCCCTGCTTATTACTCCATGCCCTGGAAGAGCTGTACTATCGTTGGAATAAGCTACCTGGAATACCATCACAACCACTACAAACTAACCCTGTGCCTTTGTTCCTTCTCAAATTACAGGTCACCAAAAACAATGGCATCACCTCTGGGCCAGATTCCCATGCAAAGGCAACCCATTCATAAAGACTCAACCACCTTGGAAAACTAGAGGTGTTTCTGTCCAGCACCCCAGGTTGAACCAGCCACGAGCCAACTTTCTGTGACTATGGTCAGCCCTTGGCTCCTTCTTCCTCCTTTCTTACACCTGGAGAATACACAGGCCTGAGGCAGGAGTGGACCACAGAGAGCGTCTGATTGGTCCAGGCGAATCCACCCTTGCTCCACCCCTTTGGAATGGGCCCTGTAAGTCAGGATGAGGGAAGCAGAGATCTTGACAGGACTTGGGGTCTCCCAGAGTGGTAGTTTGGAGGATGACCTTTCCCCTTCCCCAGCTCCTCTGGGCTATATATCATGAGGCCCCAGGCCTGTCTTTCCTTTACAGGTCAGTTTTGGACCAGTCTCTGCAGCTGAAGAACTGAGCTCTCCCTGGGCTCTAGGTATCTCCAGTGAAACCTGGAGCTTTCACGCCAGACCTTGGCCTAGGCAGGAAAGGGCAGATGGAAGTGGCTGCCGCATGGAAACTTGGAGTTAATATGACACTCCCTCTCCCCAAAAAGAGTGCAAGCTTTCCTGACCCTGGGATCAGATGCTGGCCAGTTGTACAGATTTCTGCCGACTGTGAAGTCTCCTCCTAGAGCAGTGACACAGTCCTGGCAGAGCATTGCTATTCCTCTTACACCCCATTCTCCACAGTTCCTGAATGGTGCTAAGAATCTGCAGCAAGTGGGGACAAGCTAGAGCCGAAGGAGGCCTCAGTACCCAGTGGGATCATGGAAACCTCCAACAGAGGCCTTTCCCCTCCTCCAAAAGAGGTGCTCTGACACAGGGTCATGTGGGAAGGTCCCCACATGCAAATTTCCTTGATGGTTCTGTACCCTTAAAAGGAAACTGCCTTGTGCCAGCCAGCTCACAGGTTAATTGCTGCCCTTCAGCCCTGCTAGCCCTCTCCTTCCCCTTGTGCAGCAGACCATCTGCCCAGGTTGCTGTGGTGCTAGTCCTCCCCCATCATCCACCAGGAGATTCTGGGGACCAAGGAGCAGGATGGGCCCCTAAGGGAAGAAGAGAGCTGGTGTAAGTTTCTGCAGTGAGGAAACAGACGTTTCCCTGACCCCACACCTAGATTTCTCTAACACTGCTGTGTTTTATGGCCTGGGACTTCACTGGGAGTGGACTTTACCTTGTAGCTTTCAAACAGGAATTCCAGGGAGAGTTACCATCTGAGATCCCTCTTCACTGGGTCAAAGAAGCCTGCATCTGCTCTCGTGATCTCCTCCCCACACTTCCTGTCCCTTCGCCTGTAAATGCCTTTATGTATCGTGTGGGGGGGGCGGTGTATGTGTGCTTATGCTCTGTCTCTTGGTCACTGATGCATCTAAATAAACAACGTCTCCAATGAGCCAGACTGCAACTTAACAGACGTGGGATTTGGATTTAGTATGTGTGTCTTTACCTTTACCCTCACCCTGCTCAGACTTCCCAGCACCCTAAATACTGATTTGAAGACTTGGGACAGAGACAGGCATCCCAGTTGCTTGGCAGCTCTGTAGAAAACTTCCAGATGCCCTAAATTCAATACAAGCTCACCTGCTCATCCACCTCCCCCCTGTCCTGGAGGGCCTCATAGAGGTCTTTAGAAGGTTTAAGCTGGGAGTCTACTTTGTTCGAGATGCTCATGTGGCTGCTGTGTGGAGAAGGAATGCAGGGGAGCAGGAAAGGAGACAGACATACAGGGAGGCCAGAATGGCAGCTGTATCCAGTATGGCAGCTGTATCCAGTATGGCTCTCTCCAGGCTAACTCCTTCAGGGCAGAGACCTAGCCTCATTCATCTCCATTCCTCTAATGTACAGAGTGGTGTGTCACACAGTTTGTTGAATGAAAGAATGAATGAGGGGCTTCCCTGGTGGCGCAGTGGCTGAGAGGCTGCCTGCCGATGCAGGGGACACGGGTTCGAGCCCTGGTCTGGGAGGATCCCACATGCCGCGGAGCAACTAGGCCCGTGAGCCACAACTGCTGAGCCTGTGCGTCTGGAGCCTGTGCTCCGCAAAAAGAGAGGCCACGACAGTGAAAGTCCCGCGCACCGCGATAAGGAGTGGCCCCCGCTCGCCGCAGCTAGAGAAAGCCCTCGCACAGAAACGAAGATCCAATACAGCCAAAAATAGATAGATAAATAAATAAATAAAAAGCAGTTTCTTTAAAAAAAAAAAAAAAATGAATGAGGATGCATAAGAAGAGGTGGCCTTTTCCCGCTCAGCTAATACACAACAGTAGGTTTGTTCCATGGGACTTATCATAGCCCTGGTGATTCTTGGAAGAACCTTTTCCATGACCCAGAAATGAGATGGGAAAGGAGTGCATGTGATGGAATCAGAAGCCCTTTGTACAACGTTTGTTCCGGACAGCCAAATTTGAGGAAGGTGCCCAGGCAGCCTCAGCTCCCATCCTTCACTCAGCAAACCATTCTTGGGCACCTGCTCTTTGGCAGCTGGGAAAGACCCTTCACAGCTCTCAGCTTCTAAAGCCTAGACTGCCTTAGCAATTTCCCCAGAGTCCTTCTAGCCCACCCAAGATGTCACAATCAGCCCCGTCTACCAGGCAAGGAAGTGAAGGGCAGAGAGGTGAGTGAACTGCCATACTATGAGCCCTTGACCTGCAGGACCTCTTAGTCTAAATTTTCTTTTCTCTTTTTGTTGGCCACGCTGCCCATGGCATGTGGGATCTTAGTTCCCCGACAGGGATCGAACCTGTGCCCCCCCACATTGGAAGGGCATAGTCGTAACCACTGGACAGCCAGGGAAGTCCCAGGACCTCTTAGTCTGGATTCAGGAGTCCCTGCCAGCTGTGTGCCCAGCCCTGTTGGCCTGGGGATGCAGGAATGAACACTCTCTTGCCCTTGGGGAGCTCATACACTGTCAAAGATGATTATGGCAATAATTAGAGGGTTATACAGGGTGCTGTGGGAATGCATAAGATGCAGGCACTAACTTAGCCAAGGGTATGAAAAAACTGAAGAAGTTGGGAAACTAGCATTTGATCTGTATAACAACCTTTTGAGCTAGGTGATGATATTCCATTTTATAGGAAGGAACAAAGCTCAAAGAGGTATACTGATTTGCCCAAGGTCTTGCTGCTAAGAAGCAACAACAGAGAGAGTGGAATCTGGTTCTCCAGATTCCTAGTCAAGAGCCCTTTACAGACAAGGACAGAGTACTTCCCACATGACCCCTGGGCCTGCCTCACTCATCTGGCATGGCCATGGTCTCACAGAGCAAGTAGCCACTCGGCAGGGGCAGCAGCAGAACCCACAAAACAGACTGGACAGGGCTCAATGGTTATTCTATATTCCAAGCCCCACACACACCTCTCATAATTTTACCCAAGATTCCTGGTATATTAGACTCTAGTTATAGGACTATCCTGGTGGCGCAGTGGTTTAAGAATCTGCCTGTCAATGCAGGGGACCCTGGTTCGAGCCCTGGTCCAGGAAGATCCCACATGCCGCAGAGCATCTAAGCCTGTGCGCCACAACTACTGAACCTACGCTGTAGAGCCCAGGAGCCACAACTACTGAGCCCGTGCACCACAACTACTGAAGCCCGCATGCCTAGAACCTGTGCTCTGCAACAAGAGAAGCCACCGCAATGAGAAGCTTGTGCACCGCAACGAAGAGTAGCCCCCACTCACTGCAACTAGAGAAAGCCCACATGCAGCAACAAAGACCCAACACAACCAAAAAGAAATAAAAGAAATAAAAGAAAAAAGAGATAAACTCTAAAACAAAAAACATATACCAAAAAATAGGCCAAAAGCAGAGCACCAAAACTCAAAGAATATAGAAAAAGAAATAGAGTGAATATAACAGAACCTAATCAAATTCAACTCAAAGCTCTATATAAGAGACTGTGTTATAGTGAATATAACAGAACCTAATCAAATTCAACTCAAAGCTCTATATAAGAGACTGTGTTATAATATAGTGAATATAACAGAACCCAATCAAATTCAACTCAAAGCTCTATATAGAGACTGTGTTATAATATAGTGAATATAACAGAACCTAATCAAATTCAACTCAAAGCTCTATATAAGAGACTGTGTTATAATAAAGTGATCCAGAATGGCTGAAAATGAAAGGTCTAGAAGATAATGGTAATCACCTAAATGTGAATCTCTCCACATATCATCCCAGAAAAAAACACAAGACCAACAAGGACCAGAAATAACACCATCTATGACCAATGCCTTCAGCATTATTAGGAGACAAAACATACCACAAACTTCAAATGACCAGCGAGCAGAGAAATAAACAACAAATTCTAACAGAGCTCCCACTGCGGCTGCAAGTCTGTGAGTACACAGAACAGAGAAAGGGAAGGCTTAAGAGACTGCATGAAAAATAAGAAAAAGAGATGAAAAACTTAAAGCACAGACAAAATCACCTTCAGAATTAGAATGTCCCACACCAAGTAGCCCCCACTCGCCGCAACTAGAGAAAGCCTGCGCATAGCAACGAAGACCCAATGCAGTCAAAAAATTTTTTTAATTAAAAAAAAAACTTAAAGCAGTTATCTAAAAAAGCAAATTTATTGATTCACCTAATGAAAAATCCTTGTACAGGGACGGCTTAGATTCAGGTTCTGACACCGTCATCAGGAAGAATTTAATCTCATTCTGCTTTCCTCTGTGTGGCCTCTTTCCTGGGCAGACTTTCTCCAGAAGGTGGAGATGGCCACTGGCAGCTTCAGGTTTATATCCTGATAGATTGGTAACTGCAGTGGAAAGAACATCTTTCTCTTGGTTCCAACAAAAAATTCCGGAATCGACTCATTAGCTGGTTTGGATCTGTTCCCATCCCTAAACCAATCGCTGCAGCTAGGGGAAATGGTGCTCTGATTTGGGGCCTGGGAAGGAGTATCCTCCACCTAAAACACATTGACTGAAAGAGGGAGAGATGTGCCTCCCTAAAAGAAGAAAGTGTGGAGCTCCTTCTGTACTAGGGGAGAAGAGTGGATGTGGGTGGGCAAAAATAACTGTTGTCAGCCGTACTCAGTGATTATCTTTACTTGACCATTTCTTTAATTTTTTGAGATACAGCATACATTCAGTAATGTGAGCCAATTTTTAGAGTACAGTTTGATGAGCATAGTGTATACACCTGGGCAGTCGCCCTCCAGATCAAGATATAAAACATTGTCAGTTCCCCAGAAGGTTGCCTTGTTTCCCTTCCTAGTCAGTATCCCACAGAAATAAACACTGTCTTGACCTCTATCACCATAGATTAGTTTTGCTTGCTCTTGAACTTTATAAAAAGGGACCCATACATATATCCACTTTTGCTCAATATTATGTGAGATTCATCCGTGTTGTGTGTATCAGAAGTTCAGTTTTTTTAAAAAAAGTTCATTTCAGGGACTTGCCTGGTGGCACAGTGGTTAAGAATCTACCTGCCAATGAAGGGACATGGGTTCGATCCCTGGTCCTGGAAGATCCCACATGCAGTGGAGCGACTAAGACCGTGTGCCCCAACTACTGAGCCTGCGCTCTAGAGCACGCGAGCCACAACTACTGAGCCCACGTGCCACAACTACTGAAGCCCGCGCGCCCTAGAGCCGGTTCTCCGCAACAAGAGAAGCCACTGCAACGAGAAGCCCGCACACCACAAAGAAGAGTAGCCCCCGCTTGCCGCAACTAGAGAAAGCCCGCGCATGGCAATGAAGACCCAGCGCAGCCAAAAAAAAAAAAAGAAAAAATTCATTTCTTTCATGCTGTATAGTATGCCATTATATGAATATACCACAATTTATCCACTCTACTGTTAATGGACAATTAGGTTGTTTCTAGTTTTGAACTATTATAAATAAAGCTATTGTAAAAAAATTTGTATGTGTCATTTGGTGTACATGTGCATGCATATACCCAGGAGTGGAATTGCTGCATCATAGGGTAGGTATGTGTTTAGCTGGACTAGATAATACTGAATACTTTTCCAAAGTGGTTCTACCAACTTACATTTCCACCTGCAATGTAGGAGAGTTTGTGCTCCACATCCTTGTCAGCACTCGGTATTGTTGAACTTTCTAATTTTGACCATTCTGGTGGCACCCAGGAATTTGAATCCAAGGGTCTTGTCTTCATATCAGGGCTCCTCTTACTCTGAGCACCCCTGAGATCAGGTTTGAATTTCTGTAGGCTGGAATGTTCTCCAGTGTGGCCCAAGACCCACAATACACAATCCAGAAGGTAAACATCAGAGGAAGCTCCTGCCCATGGTTCTGTGTCCAAGGGAGTTCTCACGGAGGGAAAGGCATCAGCCCTGGAGAGGCAGCCCAGTGCAGTGGCAAAGAACTCAGGCTCTGGAATGGGGCAGCCAAGGTTCAGACCCCAGCTCTGCCACTGCAGGGCTGTGTGACCTTGGTTAGTTAATCTGTGCCTCAGGGTAAAACATTAGTACTTACCTACCTTATAGGGTTATTGAGAGAATTAAAATAATAGATACATATGAAACAATTACAGTGACACATGAGAGATGCTATGTAAATGATGACTACTGTTTCTATCATTGGCCTGGGGAGGTAAGTCTATAGGCAGATGTCATCTGGCTCAGCTCCCTGTATTAAGACTCAGTGATTTATGAAATGCCAGAACCTAATTCAGTCTGATTGAGGGAGGGAAAAAAGGCAACATGTTGACCAAAGGCGGTTCTTCCCTGGGCTCCAGCAAGAAGTCATCTTCCACTGATACGGAACCTCAGCTTATCTCAGGCACCCCAGGTGCTGCAGCCAATGACACCTGAGGAGAAGATGAAATGGAATCATGCAGGTAAAGCTCTTAGCTCAGAGCTGGATGCACAGCAAGTGCTGGCATGCAACTGCCCCTCAATGCAGACACAGAACTGTGTATGTACCCATATAGCTGCCAGGAGGAATGTCATGGAGGACATTGGTCTGGGATTCTGGATCCCTGGGCATTGGTCTGAGCCCTGTCACCAGCTTCATGTAACCTGAGGCCTAGGTATTTTCTTGTGAACTAGATATTGGAAGAAATTCCAGTTCTCAGCCAAAGTCCTAAAGAGGTGGTGATGGGCAGGGGTTCTTCCCAGAGATGGTAAAGAAGAGAGACCTTCCCTCATAGCAGCCCCTGTCAAATGAGCTGTTCCAACTAAACCAGGCCTTCTGATGGGCAGTCAATAGTGTCAAAAGAATAGGAAAAACAATTTCTCCCTCTCACCATCTGTCCACCTAACAACCTCACCTACTCTGCCCTGTGCCAAGCCCATATTACAGAGAGGGCAGACACGGCCCTGCTCTGGCACTCCCAGTCTCGTTGTCCTCCATGCCGCTTCGTCCATCAAGGAGCTTCAAAACCCTGAAGAAGCCTTATGGTTCTGTAAATGGGTCAACTCTATAGTGCAATGACCCCACCAGCCACTAGGTGGAGAAAGCTCCCTTTTTTGGTGGAACAAAGTAAACCAGCCTCAGGACCCTATTGTTTGTTTGTTACTTTGTTTGTTTCTTTGTTTGTTTTATTTTGGCTGCATTGAGTCTTTGTTGCTGCGCGTGGGCTTTCTCTGGTTGCGGCGAGCGGGGGCTACTCTTTGTTGCAGTGCGCAGGCTTCTCATTTTCGTGGCTTCTCTTGTTGTGGTGCACGGGCTCTAGGCATGCAGGCTTCAGTAGTTGTGGCACATGGGCTTAGTAGTTGTGGTTTGTGGGCTCTAGAGCTCAGGCTCAGTAGTTGTGGCGCACGGGCTTAGTTGCTCCGCAGCATGTGGGATCTTCTCGGGCTAGGGCTCAAACCCATGTCCCCTGCACTGGCAGGCTCATCCTTAACCACTGCACCACCAGGGAAGCCCCGGGACCTACTGTTTGAATTAATGCCAAAGAGCATAGGATGACTTTTCCTGAGCCCCTGTATTTGATATTTCATTTAGCTCTCAAGACTACTTGAAAAGGTTCAATTTAACAGGAGAAACTCAGAGGCAAAGTCTTGCAAAGCTTACACAACTAAGACATAGCATGGCGAGATAATGACCCCCCATGCTCCCAAGTCTTAGCTTAACTTACCAGGTGTCCCTCTGGAAGACACCTCTGAGGACTGTAATTTAGTCACCTGCCTGGGAGTACACCTCATGTCTAGCCAGCTTATCAGCATTTCTTTTACTCTTTTCACTTGGGTAATATCTCTGCTCCATTCTTAGACCCTGTGGTTCTGAGAGACTAAACCTACTCCCTGTTTGCAGGGGTGAACCTGTGTCCCAGACCTGGGCAATCAGAATCATAAGTCTGGAGCTGTTAGTAGCCATCTCTGCCAACACATAAGGATAGTCTGCCTGATAATTAAGTCAGCACGGAGGAAAACAGAGCTGAGAGATGAGAAGAGACTGATTTTTAATGAGCACCTGGATCCAACCATGCCTGAAGCTAATACTCTTGGGACTTTTTAGTTATGGGTCAGTCAGTTTAAATTGACTTTCTGTCATTACAACCAAGAGTTCTGCCTAATACACACTCCAGCTCCCCTTATCAACCTAGAGATTTCTACTCATCCTGAGAAGATTTTTCAACTCACCCCAAGGCTGAGTTGGCTGCCCTTCTGTGCTCCCAGGTGCCCTGTGCCCCCTCTAGCATTACTTTTAATATTCTGTGTTATGATCTGTTTAATTCCCTGTCTCCTCTTTTAAACCAGAAACTCTCTGAGGTCAGGACCTGGGTCTTATGCATTACCCTGGGTCCCTGGTGCTCAGCATAGGACTGTGATTATCTTAATAACTGCTTGGTGATTTAGTAAATTAATGGATAAGTGAATAAAAGTGGATATGGGCTGGTGTGGACCATTGCTGGAATTTTCCACAAAGATTTTTTTTTTTTTTTTTTTTTTTTTTGGCTGCACTGAATCTTTGTTGCGGCATGTGGTATCCAGTTCCCTGACCAGGGATCGAACCTGGGCCCCCTGCATTGGGAGCACAGAGACTTAGCCACTGGACACCAGGCAAGTCCCTACACAAAGACTTCTTGAAGGAGCTGAGCCTCTAGTGATTATCAGGGTCAAAGGAACCAGGTTGCTGGGTGGGAAGAGAGTGAAAGGACATAGAAGTTATGGGATATAGTAGATTGTTTCAATAATGGTCTCTCATGATTCTTTGCCTCCCTGGGTCTGTGCCCTTTTGCAATGTGACTTTGTCACTCTAGGCATCAACATGGAGAGTCCATTTCCCAACCCCTTGAATCTAGGCTGGCCTCGAGACTTGCTTTGCTCAGAGAATGCAGTAATGTGACATTGTGCAACTTTCAAGGCTAGGACTTAGGCCTTGCAGCTTCCACTCCTGCCACCGTGCAAAGAAGTCAGGGCTAGACTGCGTGGAAATGAGAGACCACGTGGAGAGAGAAGCCAGCAGTCTGTTCCACATATATGAAGGAGACCACCTTAGACTGTCTAGTCTAAGTGGAGCCACCAACCAGCATAGGCGATCTCAGGAGGTACCAGCAGAACTGCCAGGCTGAGCCCAGCTAATCCACAGAGTCATGAGGAATAATAATGGTTTTTTTTTTTTTTTGGAGTACGCGGGCCTCTCACTGTTGTGGCCTCTCCCGTTGCGGAGCACAGGCTCCAGACACGCAGGCTCAGCGGCCATGGCTCATGGGCCCAGCCGCTCCGCGGCATGTGGGATCTTCCCAGACCGGGGCACAAACCCGTGTCCCCTGTATCGGCAGGCGGACTCTCAACCACTGTGCCACCAGGGAAGCCCAGGAATAATAATGTTTTAAATCACTAAGTTTTGGGATGGTTTATTGCACAGTAAAGGATCACAGAATCACCAAGTATCCATACCTTGTTTTGGCCTCCTCTTATCTATTTACCTGTCTTCCTATAATAGGATTTTCCTGGAGGAGCCTCACCCTCAGCTCCTATGGTCTGGGTGGGGATGACCTCTACCCTCCTGGCTTCTGCTAGAAGCTTTGGGAAAGAGTTGCCAAGTAGGAGGGTCTTGAGCCCAGAGCTGTTGGTAACCTTTGTCACCTCTTGGGGAGCATCTGCTGGAGAAAGGTGCCCTCAGGAAGAAAAGAGAAGAGAGAATGAGTCATGATCCAGCTGTTCCTGAAGACTGTCCACCCCTGGACTTTAAAATGCAAAAGCCAATCAATTCACTATTTTGCTTAAGCCCATTATATTTGGGATATCTGTAACTTGCACCTGAGGGCCAGGAAGTGGGATAGGAGCTGAGCAGTTCCTGGCAGAGGGCTGTTAGGGTAGGAGAGAGGTCTCTGGAGTGTATGGGAAAGGGAATTTATTTTTCCTCAGTGCCTACTGTATGCCAGGATCCTGGAGTGAGACACAATCCCTGTCCTAGAGGACCTAATGGGTACAAGTGACTCATTACAATTGTGATAAAATGCTGGGAAGGAAAATGCCCATACAGCCAGGGCATATAATAGGGGGACTGAGCCTGGACTGGGGGTGGGGCAAGGGAGAGCTCCCTGAGGAAGTGACGTTCACGCTGAGACTGGAAGGTTTGAATAGGAATTAGGCTGTGGGTGACAGGGGAGAGGTGCCGGGGAGGGGGATGTGATGTTCCAGGCAGAGGGAACAGCATGTGCCAAGGCATTGAGGCAAGAAGATGCTTGTCACCTTGAAGGAGGGAGAGTGTGTCACCAGGTAAGGGGAGAGACTAGCAGGAGCCACATCCCTGAGGATGTATCAAGATTTTCAGCAGAAAGCAGCAAAAATAAACTCTAGCTAGTTTAAGTTCAAGGAACTACCAAGAGCACTAAAGAACTGGGCTCGGGCTATATAAACAGCATCCTGCCCGTATCACATCACAGAACAGGTACAGAAAGGACAGCGTTGTCCCCACCAGTACTAAGCACTGGACACTGCTGCCTGTGTCCCTAGTCCAGCTAGCTCAGACATGGGACAAGATTTCACTGCCCTGTGCCCCGGAGCTCAGTCTTGTCATCACAGCCCCCACCTGAGAACATTCCTCCTGGGCCTCCCAAGCCCCACTTGTGGGTATCACTGGCTCTCTGGAGTGGATGGCACAAATTGGCAGAACCTGGGCCTTAGCTGGAAGAGAAACTGGGGGAATAGCTAGCATTTTGGCTCCTGTTCTAAGAGGTGAACTCTGCCACAGAAAATGGGGGTATTGCCCAAACCTTAGAAAAGGGTTCAGATGACAAACACCAGAGTAAGATCTGATCTTATGGTGGTTCTAAAATATGTCCATGCTTTTTTTAAAATAGTCCTCTCTTCAGGAAGTCAAGTTCAATTTCCTCTCCCCCACCCCAAGTGGGCTATAATTAGTGACTAACTTCTGACAATTAGAATAACGTAGGAATGACGGAGTACGACTCTGAGAGTAAATCATAAAAGACATGCAGTCAGTCTTTCTTGGATCATCAGCTCTGAAGAAAACCAGCTGACATGTCCTGAGGACACTCAAGCAGCCCTGTGGAAAGGCTCACATGGAGAGAAGTGAAGGGTTCCTGCCAATAGTCAGCCAAATGTTTGTTATTTTAAGCCATTGAGTTTGGGGGTAATTTGTTATGCAGTCACAGATAACTAATACAGGTCTTTATTCTAAAAGTAATGGGAAACCATTGAAAGGTTTTAAACAAATTGGAGCAGTGACATGAATTTGCTGACGTGTAAACAGATGAGTAGTATGGCCTAAGAGCCAACAGAGGATAGTGGAGACACAAAAGAGAGAGGAGAAATTTCTACTGGGGAGGATATTTGTTAGGAGCATCTTATTTATAAAGAGTTTTGAGGAAAAGAAGTCAAATTAGGGACTTCCCTGGTGGCGCAGTGGTTAAGCATGACCTGCCAATGCAGGGGACACGTGTTTGATCCCTGGTCTGGGAAGATCTTACATGTGGCGGAGCAACAAACTCCATGCGCCCCAACTACTGAGTCCATGTGCCACAACTACTGAAGCCCACATGCCTAGAGCCCATGTTCTGCAACAAGAGAAGCCACCACAATGAGAACCACGCGCACCACAACGAAGAGTAGCCCCTGCTCGCCACAACTAGAGAAAGCCTGTGTACAGTAACGAAGACCCAATGCAGCCAAAAATAAATAAATAAAAGTAAATAAATTTTTTAAAGTCAAATTAACTTAAGAAAAAAGTATTTGGCTCACATAAATGAAATGTTCAAAGAGGTAGTGGCTTCAGGCATGGCTGGATCCAGGCACACTTCATCTTTTGGCCCTCTTGTTTCCTGTGTTGGCTTCACTCACAGGCAGGCTTACTCAAGCAGCTCTAGGCTTTCATATTCATACTTCAGTAACCTCTGAGAGTGTTAGTTTCCCATTAGTTCCAATAAAAGGCCCAGACTGGCTCTTACTGGCCCTGTTTGAGTCACATGCATGCTCACCCCAACCCAGTCACAAAAGGTTGGAGATGGAATAGTCTCATTGTCCAGGTCCAGGGGCACATGCCCACCACAGGAGCCAGGAAGAAGTGTTGGCTCTACCCAAACATCTCATGAGTTCAGAGTAAGAGAGGGCCAGGACCTCAAAGAAAATTAAGAGCCTGTTTCCAAAGAGAAGAAAAGGGTTTAAATGTCCAGATCAGCATGGTCAGGAACTGTCTCAGAGAAGAAGGAATGCTTGAGAGGAGTTCAGAAAGCTGAATGGCAGGCATCTGGTGGGATAGCTGGAGGGAAGGAAGGAGGGACAAGCAGGACTCAGGAAGGACAATCCCAGCAACAAGAACAGCAAGTGCAAAGGCACCAAGGTGTGAAAAATCAGGCCTGTTCAGGAGGGCCTGCCTGGAGCTCAGTGCAGCTGGAAAACAGAGAGGGGAGATGGGACAGGAGAGGGCAATAGACACCAGTTTTGAAGCGTCCTGAGTGCCAGGCTGAGGAGCTGGGGATGCCAGTGGGTGATGGGGAGAGAGTAGTTGAAGCTGAGGAGTGACTTAGTTAGGTCTGTGTTTTAAATAAGTCATTGTGGGGCTGAAGAGGAAATTGGTGATACAGAGGCTATTATGTGCTTGCCCAATGCTCAGGCACTCCTTCTTTTCAATAGACCCAGGTTTGGGGGGCTTCCCTGGTGGTGCAGTGGTTAAGAATCGCCTGCCAATGCAGGGGACACAGGTTCGAGCCCTGGTCCGGGAAGATCTCACATGCCGCGAAGTAACTAAGCCCATGCACCACAACTACTGAGCCCGCATGCCACAACTACTGAAACCGGTGCACCTAGAGCCTGTGCTCCGCAACAAGAGAAGCCACCACAATGAGAAGCCCGCATACCACAACAAAGAGTAGCCCCTGCTCGCCGCAACTAGAGAAAGCCAGCGTGCAGCAATGAAGATCCAACGCAGCAAAAAATAAATTAAATTAAATTTTAAAAAAATATTAAAAAAATAAAATAGACCCAGGTTTTGTTAGGGGAGACAATGCGTCCACCAGAATTAATGTATGTACTTCCCAGCCTCCTTTGCAGCTAGGCATGGCCATGTGTCACTGTCTGGTCAAAGAGATAACATCAGAAGTTGCTTGGTGCAGATTCAACTCTTTGGGTCTTCTTCCTTCCTCCTGCCTGAACACAAGTGTGATGGAAGGAGCTGAAGCTACCATTTTGCAACCATGAGGGAAAAGTTTAGAGAATTGAAGAGACCACAATCCTAATGACTTCAGAACCACCTTCACCCACCTCCAGACTTGGGGCTAAGTGGGGAATGAATAAACCTTCATTTTGTTTAAGCCCTTGTCATTTAGGTTTTCTATTATTTGTGTCCAAACAAAATCCTACATGGTCTAAGTAGTAATCAGGCAAGGTAGGAAAGAGTGAGGGTCCCTCTGGGACTTGATTCCTAATTCCCTTCAGACCACCAACCACTCTAACCCTTCCTGCCCAGACTCTGCCACTTTCTAGCTATCCTGGTCTCCTCTTTTCTCCAAACAAATGTTCATGCCAAGACCCAGAGGGTGTACACCCAAGTCTATAAAGACCTGAGTCTGGCAAACCATGAAAACTCCCAGACACTCCGTGTCCTAATAAGCCAGGACACAGGCTCACAGTATCTGAGACCAGGAATGAGGGACCAGGGGTGCTGCTGAGATTCAGGGAAGTAGCAGGACTAGCCCAGAGAGAGCCTCAGATCACTCGTAGCCCATTCCCCTCCATCGCACTTGGTCCAAGGGGGCCTTCCTGAGAGCACTCCCAGACTGCCAACATCAAGGGCAGGCTCCCTGCTTCCACCACCAAGGCCCTGGGCAGCCTGCAATTCCTGGCTTTGTTGTTGCCAGAGTAGAAATTGGATGTAGATGCTCCCACTGGGTGGGGAATGAGGAGATATGAGCGCTGGAGGAGAGGTGACCTTCACAGTCCCTCCCTTTTGGTCACAGAAGTGTATTTCCCATACCTTGGAATGGGTCCTATCTAGGCCCATAGTTGCTAGTATTAGTATTGGCTACTCTTTCCTGAATACGGGCTGTGTGCATGACAGTTTAGACGTATCGTTATCACACTGAGTCCTCACAGAAGAGCTGTTATTCCCATTTTATGGAAAACGAAACTCTGGCTTAATGTTAAGTGACTTATCCAAGGTCACAAAGTTTTCAGCATTCAAACCCTCATCTCTCTGGCTCTAACACCCAGCCTTTCACCACTCAGTTTCTCTCAGTGTCACCTCCATTTTGCAAGCCACGCCAGACCTCCCCGGAGCCTGTGGGAGAAACCAGAAGAGAAAAGGGTTGGAAAAAATGGCAAAGTAATAATAACTGTCAATTCTGAGTAGCAACTGTATGCTACTACCCTGTGTGCTTTTTCTATATTTTAAAACGTCCTCAAAATAAAAATTGTTTTAAAAGAAAGAAATGAAGGAAAGCAGAGCAGAAAGCACAGGACTGGGTCAGAGGCTGGGGCCAGGCCTGTGCTGGAGTGGGGCCTGGGCAGGGGCTCAGGGCAGCCCTTCTGCACAAGAGCCCCAGTGTTCACTGGGCCCGGCTGCCATCCAAGAACAACATGGTCAGCACCAGGCAGTGTCTACCCCCTCCCCACGACTCTGCTCCCAGGCAGGTAGGGGGTAGGCCCTGGCCTCAGGAGTCCCTCCTGGCCCAGCCTTGCAATCCAGGATTCCAGAGCCTGCCAACCCCTGCCTTGGGCCTGGTACTTCATAGGTGCCCCATCAATACTTGGCCAAATGGGCAGAGGGAGCAACGCCCAGACCTGTCACCTACAAACACACCCACCTTCAGGTGAATCTCCACCTTTCTGGGCCACAGTTAAGGATGGGGGCAGAAAGTGGGCTGATGTGTTAGCACCAACCAGCCCAGCTCTGCGGAGAGTCACCCTGAGCTCTCCCTCCCCTTTTTGTTCCCAAAAGAGTAGGGTTCGAGTCTCACTTCCATTGTTCACTTGCTATGTGACTTAGGGCAAGTCATTCCATCTGCCTGTGCTTCTGCTTTCTCACCAGCAAAAGGGAGCTAAGGATTCCTACCCCCATTTGGCTTGAGGGAAGGATCAAAGATACAATGAATGGATAACACTTAGCCTAGCCTGTTTCCTGGCATATTGTGGGAACTCAGCCAAGGTGAGGACTCCTTCCTTACTTCCTGTTCTGGGGAAACCCATTCTCTTAACTCATTCATTTCCTCCAAAACCCCTGAGGAAAAAGAAGTAGGGAGACTTCCCTGGTGGAGCAGTGGTTAAGAATCCGCCTGCCAGGGCTTCCCTGGTGGCGCAGCGGTTGAGAGTCCGCCTGCCGATGCAGGGAACACGGGTTCGTGCCCCGGTCCGGGAGGATCCCACATGCCGCGGAGCGGCTGGGCCCGTGAGCCATGGCCACTGAGCCTGCGCGTCCGGAGCCTGTGCTCCGCAATAGGAGAGGCCACAACAGTGAGAGGCCCGCGCACCGCAAAAAAACCCAATAAAACCAAACAAAAAAAGAATCCTCCTGCCAATGCGGGGTACACGGGTTCGAACCCTGGTCCGGGAAGATCCCACATGCTGCAGAGCAACTAAGCCCGTGCGCCACAACTATTGAGCCTGCGCTCTAGAGCCCGCGAGGCAGAACTACTGAAGCCTGAGCACCTAGAGCCCATGCTCCGCAATAAGTGAAGCCACCACAATGAGAAGCCCGCTCACCGCAACGAAGAGTAGTCCTGGGCTTCCCTGGTGGTGCAGTGGTTGAGAGTCCCCCTGCCGATGCAAGGGACACAGGTTCGTGCCCCGGTCCGGGAACATCCCACATGCCGCGGAACGGCTGGACCCGTGCGTGAGCCGTGGCTGCTGAGCCTGCGCGTCCGGAGCCTGTTGCTCCGCAATGGGAGAGGCCACAGCAGTGAGAGGCCCGCGTACGGCAAAAAAAAAAAAAAAGAGTAGCCCCCACTTGCCACAACTAGAGAAAGCCCGTGCGCAGCAACAAAGACCCAACGCAGCCAAAAATAAATTAATTAATTTAAAAAAAGAGGAAATAGGGGTGAGCCCAATTTTCTGGATAAAGAAACTGAGGCAGAGACAGCTAAAGACAGGATCACAGGATGGCAGGCTCCTGGGCCCCTCTTAGGAGTGTGGTGTGTGTGTATGTGTGTGTGAAAGTCTTTGAAAGAGATTGCAAATGTAACTGGTGAAAGATTGTTTGCAAGAGAATGAGACCATGAAGGCAAGACAGGTTTGGATGTCTCTCCCAGACCCCCTCCACAAGTCTCCTTCTGTTCTCTGTTTACTTATCTATCTTTCCCCATTACAATGTCAGCCCTTTATCCTGGAGACTTAGAGCAGTGTATGCCGTATAACGAACCTTCAATAAACACTTGGTAAATGAGTGAATGAATGAATGAATGACCTTGTGAGAGAGTGTCAGACTCTGCAGAGGGTCAGAGTGAGAGGCTGTGTGTTTGGGAGGGGGGCTGGACAAATGTGTGCAGATGCAGGGGGTAGGGGCAGGATTGTCAGTCTAAAGGACTTGGGCATCTCAGGGGACAGAGATTGCACAACTTGAACTGTGAAAGCCTTATTTTGCTTTTGGCTCAGGTAAACCCGGGAAGTGCCTGGAAGTTGAATGAAAGCTATGTGGGGTCCAGCTCCTGCTGGCAGCTCACCCCGCCCCCCAACAACCACATTCACTGAGGAGCCAGCAGAGGACCAGCGGTGGGGAGCTGAGTCTCTCCAGGAGTCCGGGAGGTCTGGTGAGGCCCTCTCTGGGCAGGAGGCTCCCATTTGCTGGGCATCCCCAGTGCCAGGAGCCTCATCTTTCCAGGGTGCTCCAGCAAGGAAGGACCCTGGATGAGGGGAATCAGGACAGTTTTTAAAAGATAACAAACTATTTTCTTGGAACTCTGTTCAGTATTCTGTAATGATCTAAATGGGAAAAAAATTTGAAAAAGAATCGATACATGTATATATATAACTGAGTCACTTTGCTGTACACTTGAAACTAACACAACTTTGTTAATCAACTATGTTCCAATATAAAATAAAAATAAAAATAAATAAAATAAAATAAAAAATAGGGCTTCCCTGGTGGCGCAGTGGTTGAGAGTCTGCCTGCCGATGCAGGGGACACGGGTTCGTGCCCCGGTCCGGGAAGATCCCACATGCCGCAGAGCGGCTGGGCCCGTGAGCCATGGGCGCTGAGCCTGCGGGTCCAGAGCCTGTGCTCCACAACGGGAGAGGCCACAACAGTGAGAGGCAAACAGTGTACCGCAAAATAAATAAATAAATAAATAAAATAAAAAATAAAAAGATAACCAACTATTTTCTGATTTAGCTTTGGGAGGAGACCATTCTTTTGTTTGAGAAGGAAAAGGAAAAAAATAACTTTAATGGGCCTTTTAGTTATGCAAAGGAAAAGCCTCTATCTCATTGAGAGTAAGGGCAGAGAGGGCTAGACTTCTCCGCATAACAAAGGAGAGGAAGCTGCTTCCCCTAGGGCAGTGTCTCCACCAGCCAGAGCACTGACCAGGAGGCGTGCAAGAGACCCCAGTTGAAGGGTTTCCTTTCTCCTCCAGAAGCCTTCAGAGGAGCATGGGGCTTGGACTTAATGTGAGGGTTGGGTAGAGGTGAAGGGCCGGCTAACCTAGGACATGCTCAGCAGAGATGTGCGTGCAAGTGAGGCAGATCTGAGCCTAGAGGAACGTGGTAGAGCTATTCCGGGTGCACCTATTGTGTACCAGGCACTTGAGATATAATGGTATGGCCTGCAGGCTGTTCCTGCCTTCTATTTACAGAATTAACTGTTTAGTTACAATTTTGGAACATGTGACAAGGAATTAACAAGTCCTAAATAATCACAGCTAACATTACAAAGCAAGTGCTATATGTCAGGTAGTGTTCTAAAGGCTTACACATAAGAACATGTCAACTTTTTTTTTCTTTTTATTGAGGTATAGTTGCTATACAATCGAATATATATATATATGCCATTTTTATCCATTCATCTGTTGATGGACGATGCTTAGGTTGCTTCCATATCTTGGCAATTGTAAATAATGCTGCTATGAACATTGGGGTGTATGTACCTTTTCAAATTAGTATTTTCATTTTTTTTTTCCCATATACACCTAGGAGTAGAATTGCTGGGTCATATGGTAGTTCTATTTTTAGTTTTTTGAGAAATCTCCATACTGTTTTCCACAGTGGCTGCACCAATTTACATTCTCACCAACAGTGTGTGAGAAGAACATGTCTACTTTTTGCAACCACTTCTTGAGGATGATACTATCATTATACCTGTTTTACTGATGAGAAAATGAAGACACGGGGATGGAGTAACTTGACAAGGCCACGTGTGATGGTGCTGAGATTTGAGTCCTGCAATTAGTGCTCTGAATCACTTCACTCTCTGCTTCTTTCCCCAGGAGAGAAGACGTGAAAGAGGAACTGGCAAGTTAAGAGGGCTTCTCTGGGGACATGAGCTGAGACCTAAGAATGAGGTGGAAATAACCAGACCTAGAGCGGAAAGCTCATCCCAGGGAGCGGAACCACATGTGCAAGGCCCAGAGGTAGGGTGGGAGCAAGGAAGAAGTGAATGAAGGCTTCATCTGGAGACGTGGGCGGGGCCAGGTCACGCTAAGAATCTCTATAGGAAACTATTGGGAAGTTTTAAAGAGATGGTTGTGGTTGGTACAGTCAGGTTTGTATTTTAAATATCACTCTGAAGGTTGTGCGGAGAACGGATGGGGGTGGGGGCAGAGAGGGTGGTCTGTATGACGACTGCGCAGAAGACAGAGGAGCCAGGTAAAGCCAAGGTCTGCGGAGGTGGCAGCTCTGGCCTGCTGGGTCTTGTTCCCTGGGAGGTGAAGAGCAGGGGATGGAGCGATGGACTAGAACTTGGAAGCCAGGCCTGGGTGGGGCAAAAGAGGCGGAGTCTGAAGGGGTGTGCCAGCCGGGATTGGGCTGGCCTCCTAGGGTGCTCGGCGCCGTTGGGTTCGAGGAGTGGCCTCCAGGTGGGCGGGACGCTGTGCCACCCGCTGTCCCTGAGCTGGTCTAGGCCAGGCGGGACCAGAGATGGGCGGGGCGCTGGGCCTTTGCAGGCCAAGCAGCTGTCAGGATAGAGCTGGTCCAGGAGGGGCGGGGCCCGAAGTAGGTGAAACCCGAGGTGGGCGGGGCGTTGGGCCGCCCGCGGCCACGCCGCTGTCGCGGGTGCATTCCTGGCTCTCTGGCCGGGGGCTGAGCAGCTCCCGAGCGGAGTCTTCGGTCTCCCTCGGCGCGGGGGTAGGGGCTGGCGGGAGCTGGGACCGGGGCCACGGAGGACCCAGGTGAGTCGGAACCTTGTGCCGGGAGCGGGGCTATCTGGAGGTTCGAGGTGAGCCGGGACCCTGTGCAGGCCCAGGCTGCGCTCCCAGCCGCCAGGGGGCGAGCGGCGGCGGGGCTCCGGGAGCTGACCCCTCCCAGCACTGGGAACCTGGGCGTCCGCTCGGCGAGGGGGTGAAGGGGACGGTAAATCAGTAACCCGCAGCGCACACAGGGCCTTTTGTCCCGCTCCGTCCAAAGAGCACTCTGGCCGCGGAGCTGGTTACTCATTGCCCACCGGGGCGGGGGCGGGCCAGCTGTCCCTGCAGCTCCCTTCAGGACCCGCTGACAGGCACTTCCCCTCAAGGTGGCCGGGTAGGGGTGGAGGAGGAAGAGCGCGCTGGTCCCTCTGCTGCTGGACCGTCTGCGCGCCCCGAATAGAGATGAGGAAGTTGAGGCTCCGAGAGGTGCAGTCATTTGCCCAGGCTCCCCAGGCGCTTGAGTGCGAGAGGCTGGAGAACAGCACTACTTGATGCCAGAGTCAGGCCCTTCGACCCCACGTGCAGGGCAGTCGGTTGGTCAGCTGCGGCAGGTGACCCAACTAAGGTTCTGAGGTCAGAGTAGCCTGGGGGTGGGAATAAAATCCCTGGGCCTCCCACTCCACTCCCAACCCAGAGAGCTGCCCTCCCTGCAGAGCAGAGCAGAGTGAGGGGATTTCACAGAGACGGGGCAATGGAAACCAGGGGTGGGCACAGAGACAGTGGCATCTGAACCAGCTGGAGAAGTGGGGGCAGAGAGGTATGGGCAAGAGAGAAGACATGCCCGGTTTGGAAAGCCAGTGTCTTCCCAGTGCTGAAGAAGCTGACTGTGCAGCCAATGAGATTGACAAGGGCAGGGAGGGAGGCCTTGAATGCTGGATAAACAGTGTGGACTGGATCCTGCTGCACACAGGCAGCCATTAAGGGCTTGTAAGCTGGTGGGTGTTGGGGGGTGGGGGGCGGAACATGGCAGACTTGTAATTTTTAAAACACTGCTGGAGAACCCAGGGAGACGTTTGCAAGGGCCCAAACTAGAGATGACTATAGCGTGCTCTGGGTTCAGGCAGGGAAGGTGAGATGGACTAGAGAGGGATTGGACAGGTTGTGCTCCAGCTGCGGGGGCAACCCAGGAAAGAAGCAGTTCAAAGGGGGAGATAATGGCTTTGGACAAGACAAGCTAAGTGTCCCCTGCCTCAGAACCAGAGTTGGACAGTGGGGCAGTGGCTGAGGAGAGAGTGTGCAGTGGAATTCCCGGGCAAGGTGGATCCAGAGACACCCGTGCCACCTGACTGTTACCCAGCCCCAGGTGACAGCCAGTAAGCCCCTGGGACTACACTGGTCGCCCTCTTCCCCTGCCAGCTGAGGCTGTTTGAGTGTTCCTTTCAGAGGATGGAGACATCGTTGGTGGCATTTGGAGGCGGGTAACTAGATGGGGTGGGAGTGTACATCACACCTGACAGGAACAGCACCCGCAGCGGAGGTGACTGGCCGAGAGCAGAACAAGGGTGACAGTCATGGGGACGGGGAAGGGGAAGAAAACATTCCAACATTCTGTGTGCCCAGCCCTACATACATTCTCTTTTCTCCTCAAAGCAGTCCTGTGAGGACAGCAGCCCAGAGAAGGACAGGGACTTGCAAGTTGGTAAGAGTCAGGATTTGAAGTTGGCTCTGTCAGACACTGGAGTCTACATTCTTTACAAGAGCTTGTGTGCCTCTGACGGAGCTGTGGGGACACAAAAAAACAGAGGTAACCCCAGAATGCAATTCTCGTTCAGAATGAGGAAGAACTTGTGCTTGCCGTAGAATGTACTGCCTTGTTAGTAGTGAGCACCCTGCCACTGCAGGTATCCAAAGCTGGTCATGGAAATGTCAGCAATGCTATAAGGAGCGGGGGTCAGATCAGATAACATCCAGATGCTGAAGTTTGGCCTTGTATTATACTTCAGATTTTTTTTTTCCGGGGGGGTTGGGCTCTTCAGTAATAAATTCATTTATTCAGCAAAAAATAAATTATATGTGCTGAGAGAGAGCAGAATTCATGTCTCCATTCTCTGCTTCCTTCCAAGGAAAGAATCCCAAGCCTGCCCTTTTTGTGAACTTGTGCCGGGGTCTCAGCAGGACCCAAGGAGAGCAGGAAGCCCAGCCCCTGACCTGCACCACACAACCTACTGTGGGGAGGCCTTGGGCTCTGACAACAGCAGAGCTGGTTCTAGTCTCTGCCCTGACGCTGCCTAGCAGGGGCTTGAACAAGTCGGCATTTCTTGTCTCAGTTTCCTCATCTGCAAGATAGCGGTGTAGCGCCAACAAAGGTGCACGTCTCGCAGGAGTTCTTCGCCCTCTCTGTTTCAGGAAGGCAGTCAGTGGGAAGCCCAGCCTGGGTCCCTGTGAGCAGCAGGAAGGAGATGCGGCTGCTGTTGGCCCTGTTGGGGGTCCTGCTGGGGGCACCTGGGGCTCCAGCTTTGTCCCTTGAGGCCTCTGAGGAAGCGGAGCTGGGTATGGCCTCTAAGATGGGAGAGGGGGGCAGGGGTGGGAAGAGCGGGCATCAGGAGGGGGCTGCTGGCTGAGCAAGACTGGAGAGGATCCTGGCCCAGGCTCTGAGGAGGTGACAGCAGGGCAGGACCAACCCCTGAGACTCAGTGTCTGGCTCCCAGCAAGCATCCACCTACCTCTGTGTCCACAAGAGAGACTGGCCTTGCAGGGTGCAGGGCCCTGAGGTGGGCCGCAGAGCTGGTGGTGAGCCCCTTGGCTGTGTTGTGTGTGTGTGTGTGTTCTGTGCACTGGGTGTGTGGCTTGGGAGGCCCAGCCGGCATGTGTGGTGTATGCACTGTGAGTGTGATGTGCCCCAGAGGTGTAGGCGTGTGCCCTATATGTGGCACCTGTAGCATGTGACTCGTGTGTGTGTGTTTCTTGGGACAGTGGCATGTCCTGTCCAGCACGTGTGCCACGCACCGTGTGTGTGATATGCACCAGAGGCGTGGCATTTGCCCTGCACATACCGTCCGTGGCACTTGGTTGTGTGTATGCGGAGGAGCAGCGGTGTCCAGCATGTGTCGAGGGCTTGCTCCTGCCATGAGTGTGCAGCATGTTCTCTGTATGCAGGGGGCGGACTCAGCTCACTGACCTCTGCCCTCGGCCCACAGAGCCCTGCCTGGCCCCCAGCCCGGAGCAGCAAGAACAGGAGCTGACTGTGGCCCTTGGGCAGCCTGTGCGGTTATGCTGTGGGTGGGCTGAGCGCAGTGGCCACTGGTACAAGGAGGGCAGTCGCCTGGCACCTGCTGGCCGGGTACGAGGCTGGAGAGGCCGCTTGGAGATCGCCAGCTTCCTACCCGAAGACGCTGGCCGATACCTCTGCCTGACACGAGGCTCCATGCTTGTCCTGCACAATGTCACCTTGGTTGTGGATGGTAAGGGAGTCTGGCAGTGGCTAAGGGGTCCCTGGGGAGAGAAACTCTGTCCTGGGCCTCACATGCCTCCCTCTGTCCCTGACATAGACTCCATGACCTCCAGCAATGGTGACGAGGACCCCAAGACCCACAGAGGCCCCTCGAATGAGCACATTTACCCCCAGCAAGGTCGGTGTGACTCCTCAAGGACTCATTCCCCTGTCTTCCAGCTGGTCACTGAGAAGAGATCTGTGTGTAAACAGGTGGTCCTCCTGAGGGCACTGAGTTCTCCCTTCCCCTCCCCGCCAGCACCCTACTGGACACACCCCCAGCGCATGGAGAAGAAACTGCATGCAGTGCCCGCCGGGAACACCATCAAGTTCCGCTGTCCAGCTGCAGGCAACCCCATGCCCACCATCCGCTGGCTCAAGGATGGACAGGACTTCCATGGGGAGCATCGCATTGGAGGCATTCGGGTGAGTCTCCGGGTTTCCCCACCGGTCCCCTCAGGTCAAACCCACAGCTCTTTCTCTACTGAGAAAGGCAGCTGCAGGGCCCCAGAAGGAGCACTAGACTGTGGACTTGGACAGCTCTGGTTCAAGTTCCCACTCTGCCACTCTCTGGCAAGTGACTTAACCTCTCGACCTTAGCAACTCCATGTGTAAAGTGGGAAGTATCACTGACCAGCAGGTATTAATATGTTTTAGCAGCTCATTCTCATGATAAGACCCTACAGGGTCAGTTCCAGGCTGTAGTCTCAGAGGAAGCTGAGACTCAGAGAGGGCAAAAACTGGTTCAAGGTGGCACAGCTCAGAAGAAGTTGAGCTAAAACTCAAGGACACGAACTCACGGCTCAGATACTTCTTGGGCCTTCTCCTTTGTTCCAAGGTCCCTAGCCTTGGCGTGGCCTCCCCGGGGCCTAGAGAGCTTGAGAAGACCCCCGCGGGCAGAATATAGCCTCCTCATGCTCTGGTCCCCTGGATGGGCATGGTTCGGTGACCCCTCATGGACACTTCTCCTGCTCCCAGCTGCGCCACCAGCACTGGAGCCTGGTGATGGAAAGCGTGGTGCCCTCGGACCGTGGCACATACACCTGCCTTGTGGAGAACTCTTTGGGCAGCATCCGCTACAGCTATCTGCTGGACGTGCTGGGTGAGCGGGCGGGCGGACGGGCAAGGCGGTGTCAGGGTGGGAGCCCTGACCCTGCCCTCAGGTGGGACCCAGTCTGGCAGGCAAGATGGACTTTTAGATGACTCACTCAAGCTACTCAAATTGTCCAGGTGGGTCCAAGAGAAGCACAGGGGATAATGTGGGCTTGGAGGAGCAGGGCTCGGCTGAGGAGAAACATGGGAAAGACATCCAGGCAGAGGGCACAGGCTGAGTAAAGGCCCTAGGCATAAAGAGCACAGTGCATTTGTGGGGACGTGTATGCCTGGGGTGTGGCATTTAAGCAGAGAGCCAGGCCTGGAGGGCTTTTGAGTGCTCGGCTGAGAAGTTGTCCTTGACCCCAAAGGCAATGGGGAGCCATGGAAGGTTTAAACAGTGTAAGAAGGGGATGAACAAGGTCTGAGCTGAGTATCAGGAAGGTCCCTCCCTTGAGCTGGGGGGAGGCTGGAGGCAGGTGACCAGGGTGCTTCTGTGGGTGCCTAGTCAGGGCTGACGGCCCGACCCCGCCCCAGAGCGGTCCCCGCACCGGCCCATCCTGCAGGCGGGGCTCCCAGCCAACACCACAGCTGTGGTGGGCAGCGACGTGGAGCTGCTCTGCAAGGTGTACAGCGACGCCCAGCCCCACATCCAGTGGCTGAAGCACATTGTCATCAACGGCAGCAGCTTCGGTGCCGATGGCTTCCCCTATGTGCAAGTCTTAAAGGTCCAGTCCCTGCCGGCACCTGACTCCACCATTCTCCCACGGGTGGTAGGGAGTGGTCCCCAGCTCCCTTCCTGGCTGCAGTGTGGCCCCAGGCCCTGCTGTGACCCCTGAATGTGTCCCCCTTCCCCAGACAGCAGACATCAATAGCTCGGAGGTGGAGGTC
Source organism: Mesoplodon densirostris (assembly GCF_025265405.1). Classification (NCBI taxonomy): domain Eukaryota; kingdom Metazoa; phylum Chordata; class Mammalia; order Artiodactyla; family Ziphiidae; genus Mesoplodon; species Mesoplodon densirostris. The sequence goes on from NC_082663.1 coordinate 154,443,001, forward strand.
CTATACCTTCGGAATGTGTCTGCTGAGGATGCAGGCGAGTACACCTGCCTGGCGGGCAACTCCATCGGCCTTTCCTACCAGTCAGCCTGGCTCACGGTGCTGACAGGTGAGCTCCTGAGGGGGCCAGGAGAGGCTGCGGGATTCTGCTGTGGTGCCACAGTGGGCTGTGACCTGTTGGGTAGATAGTCTTCCTTGGCCTGTGGGGTCTGGATTTGGGATGTGGTGTGTGGATTTGTGCGTTTGATTCTGCTTGTAGCAGTCCCTCTATGCGTGTCCACATGTGACTGTCCGTGTGACTCTCTGGGGTGTTGGTATGCGGGACGGGGTGTAAATGCAGTTTTCTTGGCGTGTGTCCCTGTGTATGTTGGGAGCTATGAGGGCCTCAGTTAGAGGGAGTGGGGCCAGCCATCTGATCACTGACTGGTCAGTTTCTGTCTGTATGTTGTCTCTCTGTGGGCAGAGGAGGATCTCATGTGGTCGGCAACAGCGCCTGAGGCCAGGTACACGGACATCATCCTGTACACATCAGGCTCTCTGGCTTTGATGGTGCTCCTGCTTCTGGCCGGGCTGTATCGCAGGCAGGTGCTCCTCGGCCGGCACCCCCGGCAGCCTGCCACTGTGCAGAAATTGTCCCGCTTCCCTCTGGCCCGACAGGTACCAACCATGCTGTCCCCCACCTCTGTGTCCCCGTAGCGAGGCTCTGGGCCTGCTTTCCTGCCTCAGCTTGGCTTCAGCAGGAAGACCAAGTCTCTCACTTTGCAGTTCTCCCTGGAGTCAGGCTCCTCAGCCAAGTCAAGCTCGTCCCTGGTGCGGGGTGTCCGTCTCTCCTCCAGCGGCCCACCCTTGCTTGCGGGCCTCGTGAATTTAGACCTACCTCTCGACCCACTGTGGGAGTTCCCCCGGGACAGGTATGCGGTGCCGAGTGAGGGTGGGGATCAGACTCTGGGCAGGAATGATGCCCTGCTGGCTGAGGCCTCATCTCTCTCATCTCCAGGCTGGTCCTGGGAAAGCCCCTGGGCGAGGGCTGCTTCGGGCAGGTGGTGTGTGCAGAGGCCTTTGGTATGGACCCCATCCGGCCTGACCAAGCCAGCACTGTGGCCGTCAAGATGCTTAAGGGTGAGTGTGGCAGCCTGGGGGAGATCCAGTGGCCTTGGGAGTAACAGACGGGGCTCTCAGTGCTAGCGGGTGAGCACTGAGGGCCAAGAGAGGCTACCCGATCCCAGCCGTGGGCCCAGGGCCCAACTCTGCTCCTGACCCTGGCAAGTCATTTCTGAGCTTCAGTTTCCTCACGTGTCACGTGGGGTAAATAACAGTCCCTGCCTCCCAGCCCAAGGTTTGTGGAAAGTGCCTGGTGCCTAAAGTCTTAACCATTGGGATGATGATGACTACAAGGGTTTAGGGTGATGGGTTTGATACCCCGTGTCAGCCTTGGCCTCAAATAACCTTGTCAGCCTTGAAGGCCTCCGCCTCATTCCCCCACGATTCCCCTGCAAATTGCACCCTCAGCCTCCCCCAGGTCCTGTCCCCCTGTGTTCGCCACTGTCTCGGAGAACAGCCCAGGCAGCAACCCCAAGGGGCTCAGAGCACACCTGGGACCCACCATCGGGGCCTCTTGCTGCTGTTCCCCAGCCCCCTCTTCAAGAGCGGCCCAAGCCGCTGTTCTGCTCCCCCCGGCCCCTCCTCTCTGCACAGCTGGGGCCACCTGGCACTTTCTGGGAGGCAGGGATTGAGAAATGTGCATTGTGAGGTCTGGTGGGGAGGGTATGTCATTGGCCCAGGGCCACAGGTCAGCTCCAGGGGCTCAGCCCCTTGTCCTTAGCCTTCTCAAAAGAAGTTGGAGCAGTGTCTTCCTGGCCTCCCCATCTGCGCCCCACTGGAAGCTCCCTGAATTCCCAGGCCAGATGGACACCAGGCCTTGGTCAGACAGACCTCAGGTCTCCAGCGTGCTTCCCGCCCCCAGGAGTTCTCACACCATTCAGGGAGTAACACCAAGCCCTCCAGACAGAGCTTCCTTTCTGTTCAGAGCTCTTCCCTCTCTCTCCTGTTTCCTGGTCCCACTCACTGGCAGGCCTACCACTTTTTATTTATTTATTTATTTATTCTTTTTTGGCTGTGTTGGGTCTTCGTTTCTGTGCAAGGGCTCTCTCCAGTTGTGGGAAGCAGGGGCCACTCTTCATCGCGGTGCACGGGCCTCTCACTATCGCGGCCTCTCCCGTTGCGGAGCACAGGCTCCAGACGCGCAGGCTCAGTAGTTGTGGCTCACGGGCTTAGTTGCTCCACGACATGTGGGATCTTCCCAGACCAGGGCTCGAACCCGTGTCCCCTGCATTGGCAGGCAGATTCCCAACCACTGCGCCACCAGGGAAGCCCAGGCCTACTACTTTTAGATCCTTGATCTTGTTGCATCCTTGCAACTGCTATGAGAGTAGGGCACGATCCATTGTCCCGTTTCATACAAGATGATCCTGAGGTTCAGAGAGGTTAAGAGATTGTTTCAAGGCCACACAGCCTAGCAGGAATTCAGGCCCAGACCTTCCTGACTCTGAGTCCAGGGCTCCGTGTCCGGTCCCCAACCCAAAGTCTCGCTTATGTAGTCACCCTGGCTGTCATCCTTACAGACAATGCCTCCGACAAGGATTTGGCAGACCTGGTCTCTGAGATGGAGGTGATGAAGCTGATTGGCCGACACAAGAACATTATCAACCTGCTGGGTGTCTGCACCCAGGAAGGTGGGGTGGGGCAGGGCTAGGGACGGGGACGGTTGGGATGCGGAGCCACAGCCTCAGTAGCTTCCCTGTCCCCCCTCGCCTCTGTAGGGCCCCTGTACGTGATTGTGGAGTGTGCCGCCAAGGGAAACCTGCGGGAGTTCCTGCGGGCCCGCCGCCCCCCAGGCCCTGACCTCAGCCCTGACGGGCCTCGGAGCAGCGAGGGGCCACTCTCCTTCCCTGCCCTGGTCTCCTGTGCCTACCAGGTGGCCCGGGGCATGCAGTACCTGGAGTCGCGGAAGGTACAGGCAGCGGGCGGCACTCTGGACCACTCCAACTGCCCCATCCCCACGCTTTCATGCCCTGCATGAAATGCCCCAACTTCTCCCTCCCCTTTTTCATTAGCCTGTGTCCCTGAGTCCTTCTGTAACCCCTCAGTCCTTCTGTGCACAGTTGACCCTGCATATCCCCATTCCTTCCTCACATACTTCCTACCACACAGGTAGGAAGAGGCAGTGCAGGAGAGAGGGTGTGGGCCCTGAAGTTAGTTGGCTTAGGTTTCCTCTCTGTGGCTCTTGACTTCCTCATCTGTAAAATGGGTGGATGATGGGCCTCCCTGGTGGCGCAGTGGTTAAGAGTCCGCCTGCCGATGCAGGGGATACGGGTTCGTGCCCCGGTCTGGGAGGATCCCATATGCCGCGGAGCGGCTGGGCCCGTGAGCCATGGCCGCTGGGCCTGCGCATCCGGAGCCTGTGCTCCGCAACGGGAGAGGCCACAACAGTGAGAGGCCCGCATACCGCAAAAAGAAAAAAAAAAAAAAAAAAAAAAAAATGGGTGGATGATCCCTACCCCGAGGGTTACTGTGAGGTCCTGTGTGCCCAGCTTCCAGCTGTGTCCTCATAAACCTAAGACCCCTGCCCTGCCCCCAGTGCATCCACCGGGATCTGGCTGCCCGCAATGTGCTGGTGACCGAGGACAATGTGATGAAGATCGCTGACTTTGGGCTGGCCCGCGGCATCCACCACATTGACTACTACAAGAAAACTAGCAACGTAAGGGGGGCAGGGCAGAACTCAGTAGGGGCGGGGCACCGGGACCCGTGGGACTTAGCAGCAATGTGCCCTCTTCTCCCCTCCAGGGCCGCCTGCCTGTCAAGTGGATGGCACCTGAGGCCTTGTTTGACAGAGTCTACACACACCAGAGTGACGTGTGGGTCCTAGAAGCTGGGGCCTGGGGTGTCTGCAGGCGATCATTGTCCTACCCCACAGAAAGGGCAAAGCTCTTGCCCAGGGTCGCACAGCCCTGGGACCTGAATGGGACTAGACTAAAAGAAACCCTAATCCTGACCCCCATGGTGGATCATAGCTGTGGGGTCCCCCATCCTAGTTCCAGGGGTAGGGAGTGAAGCTGTGCCCTGCTGAGCCTGGGTTCTGCCTCCAGGTGGTCATTTGGGATCCTGCTGTGGGAGATCTTTACCCTCGGGGGCTCCCCATACCCTGGCATCCCAGTGGAGGAGCTGTTCTCGCTGCTACGAGAGGGGCATCGGATGGACCGGCCCCCACACTGCCCCCCAGAGCTGTGAGGCCTCACCCCACTCTCCCCCGCTTTCCAGTCCTTACCCTCTGCCCTGACCTTGACCTCAGAGCCTGGCCATAGAGAGTCTTAGCACTAACACTGTTACCACCTCCTCCTCAGCCCAGCAGGGAGGTCCTGGCCTGGTACCCTTCCACTGAATGGCCTCACTTACCCCACATCAAACCCTACCCCTTCCTCACACCCCCCACCCAGGGCCGTGAGGTCCCCGCTCACCCAGGCCTGAGGCTCCTTCTGACCCTACCCCACACCTCTCCCAGGTACGGGCTGATGCGTGAGTGCTGGCACGCAGCACCCTCTCAGAGGCCCACTTTCAAGCAGCTGGTGGAGGCACTGGACAAGGTCCTGCTGGCCGTCTCTGAGGAGGTACTGTGCCCCTATTGTCCCATGACCCCCCTGTGCCCACTGCCCTCTGGGCCTTGTCCCACCTGGCCACCAGGGCTGACCAGCACTGTTCCCCGTAGTACCTCGACCTCCGTCTAACCTTTGGACCCTACTCCCCTGCTGGCGGGGATGCCGGCAGCACCTGCTCCTCCAGCGACTCTGTCTTCAGCCACGACCCCCTGCCCCTGGGGCCCAGGCCCTTCTCCTTCCCTGGGGTGCAGACATGAGCAGCGGCACAAAGTTGTATGGGCAGGCCGGCCAGCAGCCTTGGGCCTCCTGGCTGAGCCGCAAGCTGGTGGTGCTTGACCTTGGCACCCCCAGGCCCTGACCAAAAGGTACTGTCCCAGATCTCTGGTTCTGCTTTGGGGAGGTCTGTCTTTGGTCCTGGGGTCCCTAGTTGAGACTCCTGCTCTGGCCTCTGGGTCTCAAGCCAGAGTTCAACCCCAGCCTCAAGGCCTTGCCCTTGCCTTGGAGTCATGGCCCCAGTGTTCTAATGGCCTGTTAAGGTTCTGCTTGGCCTCCTCGGCCTTGGCACTCGGTCCTTGTTCCAGGGCTTTGGTTGGTCCTGGCTGTAGGGCTGTCCTAAATCTCCCCACTTCCCTACACCAAGAAAGGTCTTGGGCCTCTGAACCCCATTTCCCCAGGCCTCCCCTGCCTCCCCTCTGCTGCTTATCCCAGCATCTCGGTGGAAGGAGCACTGGCCCCTTTGCTAGCTGAGAGGCTGGAAGCCTGCCAAAACACAGAAGCAAATGGCCTTTTATAAATTATTATTTTTTTTGCAATAAACCACTGTGTGCCTGCCTGGTGTCTTCCCTGCAGCGGGTGGAGGGGGAACAGGGTGGAGAGATCCCCAAGCTGGGAGTTTTCCCTGGGTGACACAGACTGAGAGCTCCATGCCCGGCCCTGGGTTTACATCCACCTCCAGCTGCGTCAGGGTGGACCCAGGAGCCTGTGTGAACCTCTGTCTTTGTCTGTCTGTCTTACCAGCACCATCTTGTATATGTGATAGTGTGAACGAGTGCTAACGGGCAGAGGAGTCCACACGGCACCATCCACTTGGCAGGACTCCTGTACCCTCTGCATATGCGCATGTGTGTGCGTACCCTGGGACTGTCCCCAAGGGAGCTGGCAGCACCCCTCCCCCATCTGCTCAGCATTAGCCAAGCTGACCGTTAACACAGCGTGAAAGCCTGAAACTCGGCTTCGAGGCTGCTGCCCGCTCCCACGCTCTGCGGCTCAGGCTGGGGGTTTGTGGGGGCTGTGCCCGCCCCGCCCCACCCTGGCCAGTCTCCCAGGCAACAGCTGGTTGCCGCCTGGCTGGGCTGCAGCTGTCTCTGCCTGCCTGGTCCTCGCCTGGGGAGGCCATCATGGCCCTGTTCTCAAACACCCTCTTGGGGGTGGAGGGATCAGCTTCCCAGGGCTCTGAGCCTGGAACCTTCTCCAGCTCCATCCCAGTGGTTACTGCTGCTCTTCAGCCCCTGAATCACAAGGAGGAGGTACCAGACCCAGTGCCTGGGGCTCTCTTCTGCCCTGCCCTGCTGGAACAGGGGTGCCCATCCAGGACACATCATTTGTGGAAGCTGCCTGGATTGCCCCCGTGGCCTCCCAGGGGGTGGCGGCTGAAAGTACATACAGGGTCAGAAGGGACTGGATATAAGGATTTGGGACTGGGGCCATCCTGGAAGACTGAGCAGCAGCTCATGGCCATGCTTCTCTTCCTACTCCAGGTCTCCTGACACACCCATTGTGCCCTCTTTCCTTCACTGTGTCTCAAATTGAACTCATTTTCCCCCCAAAACTGTACCTCCTCCAGGACGCCCTATCTCAGAGAAGGCACCAGGCCTAAACCCAGGGAGTCATCCCTGACCACTTCCTTTCCTTTAGGAGCCCTGTTCCCTAATGGATGGAGAGAACACTGGACTTGGAGCCAGGAAGTTCAAAGCCTGCCACTTCCAGCGTCCCAAGGCCAGTGCTCTCACTTCTTTGATTGTCACTTTCTTTGCCTACATGAATGGGGTGCTCCTGCCTTGCCTACCTCCCAGGGCTTAGGGTTTAGGATGAAATAGGTCTTGGATGAGCACATGCTTGGGGAAGGACGCCCTGAAGAGTTCACATGGGTCATGCCAAGTGTTTCGCTAAGAACAGGTGCTTGGGGCTTCCCTGGTGATGCAGTGGTTAAGAATCCACCTGCCAATGCAGGGGACACGGGTCTGAGCCCTGGTTCGGGAAGGTCCCACATGCCGCGGAGCAGCTAAGCCCATGCGCCACAACTACTGAAGCCCGTGTGCCTAGAGCCCATGCTCTGCAACAAGAGAAGCCACCGCAATGAGAAGCCCGTGCACTGCAACGGAGATCCAACACAGCCAAAAATAAATTAATTAAATTAATTAATTAAAAAAAAAAAAACAGGTGCTTGGCCTTTGCGGCGGCCCTGAGTGTCCCCCTCCCCGCCCAAGGTCTCCTCCATCCCCTTCCCTCCCATTCCCTTGCAGGTGGCTCTACAGGCAGCTTCCAAAAGCAGCTCTTGGCTTATTCTCCCCCTGCACTCAAGAACCCCCTCTGGCTCCCTGGAGTCCCTCAAACTTTCTGACTGAGCCCCAGTCCCCACTGGGGTCACTGGCCAGTGACTGTGTTCTTCACCAGCCTAGCCCATCACAGGAGAGGCAGATCCCTCACAGCCTGCCTGGGGAAGAAAAGGGTTGGGAGGCTAGAGCAGTGTGTAAGGACAAGAGGGTGACAAATGAGAACCCCCACTTCCCACTTTCCCACTGTGAGCCCACTGCTGTGCCAGGCTCAGCCACCCACCACTCTCCCTCACCACAGCCTCGCCACATAAAGGTTTGTATCCCCAATTTAATGGTAGAGAAACAGGATGTGATGGGCACAGGGTCACAAGGGTTAGGGTCTAAGGAAGGAGATGAGTTGATGTCCCCACCCCAGGTTCCCGGCAGGTCCTGTATACATGGGAGACTCATCAGAGTGACAGGGGCAGCTGCCGCCTGGTAGATCCTGGGGTCCAAGAGGGGCTCAGCTGCCCACCCTGTGCCCCCTCCCTGCTAGCATCCCTGGCAGGCACGTGCTTACTGGGGTCTTTCCACATTCCTCACAGCCCATGTCAGAATGAGACAGATGCTACTAATTCCCCCGTGCAAGCTTTGCTGCTCCATCTCCCCTCCCCCAAGCCTGCTCTGGGCATCATGGCAGCATGTGGAGCCTGACCCCCTTGGTCTGCCTGGGTTCTGAGCAGCTTCCTAGCTAGTGACGCCCACCTCAGGAGCCTTTCCGAAAAGCACTGGGTCACCTCCGGACTCTACCACTTGCTGGCTGCTTGTGTCACTCAAGGCTCTGGTGGGAGCAACAGATAGACAGCCACTCAGATGTCAGAAGCCAGAGCCAAGGGGCAAGAGGCTGCGGGAGGGAATCAGCGCCTGGGAGGGAGGGGCAAGCTGGCCACGGTGTGTGTGTGTGTGTTGCTGTGACTGAAGTTACCCTCTCTGAGCCTGAAACACAGGAATGACAACGTGCCTTGGGGAGTGGTTGTAAACGTTCAGTCAAAAATGGCTGTTGCATGGGGATTAGGAGGGAATGGCCCCCAGGCCTGGGTTGCCATGATCTCATGCCCTCTTCGTGGCAGCCCTTCCCAGGAAGGCATTCTTGTCCCCATTGCCCAGATGAAGACACTGAGGCTCAGGAGGAAGTGACTGGCCCAAGGTTACATGGGGGCAAATGGGAGAGTTGGTGCTTGGGACCAGGGGCCTGTCCCACTGCAAAGATCATTCCCAGAGCCCTGGTGGCCCAGCCATTCCGAGGACCAGGAGAGGCTCTGGATTTCCATGAAGAAGAGGATACCTGTTAATGGAATATCCATGCACACTGGTGGGTGGTCATTCATGACACCCAAGCACAGAGGTGCTGGGCCCAGCACTTTGCACTCCAGCGCTATGGCCTCCATCCCTGCCACCTCAGGGCCCTCACATGGGCTGTTCCTTCTGGGGGACACACCTCTTCACCCCCTCACCTGGCCAAGCCCCACCTGCCCTTTAGATCTCACTTAAACCTCATTTATTGGGTCAGCCTCCCAAGCGCCCCTTCCAAGTTGGACCCCCCCTTCATGCTGAACCCTCCTATTCAGAGGCTCTCATTGCTATAGAGAAGGATGCCCACAAGAGTCTCCTCCCCCAAAAGTGTGATCCCCAGGAAGCAAGCACTGTTTTGGTAGTTTTTTTTGTTTGTGTGTTTTTTAAATAAATTTATTTATTTATTTATTTTTGCCCACATTGGATCTTCGTTGCTGTGCGCGGGCTTTCTCTAGTTGTGGCGAGTGGGGGCTACTCTTCGTTGCGGTGCACAGGATTCCCATTGCAGTGGCTTCTCTCGGGAGCACGGACTGTAGGCGCACGGGCTTCAGTAGTTGTGGCACGCAGGCTCAGTAGTTGTGGCTTGTGGGCTCTAGAGCGCAGGCTCAGTAGTTGTGGTGCACAGACTTAGTTGCTCTGCGGCACGTGGGATCTTCCCGGACCAGGCCTCGAACCTATGTCCCCTGCATTGACAGGCGATTCTTAACCACTGAACCACAAGGGAAGCCCGCTTTGGTAGTTTTTTAATCAGTAGTTCTAAAATTTTAGCATGTATCGGAATTACCTGGAGGGGTTGGATTGCTGGGTCCCACCCCAGAATTTTGTATGTGGTAGGTTTGAGGTAAAGCCTGGAAATCTGCATTTCTAGCAAGTTCCCAGGGGATGCAGATGCTGCTGGGCTGGGGCCACACTTTGAGAACCACGTTTTAAAGAGGCATTCCGCGTTCATGGTTTAAATAATTGAAACAAAAACTTCAATGGCACAAAAAGTTTTCAATGAAAAACTACCCCCTTGTACCTACTCTCTCTGCTCCCCAGGGAAAACTGCCCCCATTTTCCAAGTCGTCTTGCATTGCCCCCCCTTCCCCCGCCCATGTTCATGTTGCCCTTGATCCAGGTTAGCGGTTACTGTCCTTGCCCTCCCAACTCCCAGCCAGGGCAGCACCAGGCAGAAGTGAGGCAAAGTAAAGAGTTGAACAAAGGGAGGGGTGGAGGAGACCCACTCTCAGGTACAGACACTCAGGTGTGCGCCGCCACTGCCCGCCCCTTCCCACACTCCGGGACCCTAACTGGGAGCCCCCCTCCCACACTGCCACCTGCTGTTGGATTTAGCCTAATCCCAGAGTATGTGTGTAAGGCAGCTGCAGCTCTCTCTGGGGGGAAAGGGCCCCCCTCCAGAGGAAATCTCCTTTTATTCTCTTGCTACCGAAATCTGACCTTCATCGGCACCTGGGCCCCAAGGCTGGGGCCTGTCCGCAAGAAGTGGCTGAGGAGATGGCGTGAAATTGCCAACAGCTGAACTCACCCTGCCTCTCCCTGCTTCCTCTCCTACCCAGTCGCAGCTCACATGCCACAGCACCAGCCCCTTCCAGGCCCCCTAGTGCCAACCTCATGTTCTTGTGCTGGTACTTGGGGCCCAGCCTGACCTGGCCCTACTGATCGCACCTGCTGACCCTACGGCATATGGCTGTGGGCTTCTCGCAGCTCTTGAACCTCCAGACCATCCTTGTTCCCTTCAGGGCTTGGCTCAGCTATCACCTTCTCCAGGAAGCCCACCCTAATCTCACAGCACTGCCTAGGCATTCTGCCTCTATGCACAACTGGAACGACCCATTTATGGCTCTCTCTGTCTCACTCAGGGCAGGGGCCTCATGGGCTCCCCCTCTAAGTCAGGTACAGTGCAGGGCAGGCCCACAAAGGTTTGTCAAACGATTGAATGACCTGGTAAGGGCGATGATAAGGCTCCTGGTCAGGGAGGCCCTTTCCTTTAACAGCTGAGACCCCTAGGAAATCAGGTCCCAGGAGAGGAGGGTTGGCTCAAAAGGCTGAGATGGACAGACCCATACTGGACAGCACAGCTCTACAACCTTGTAAAAAGGGTAGCCCTTGGATCCTGGGGGACTGAGATTATTATAATTGCTGGGGGACCCACTGCGTGTGCTGAGGAAAGCTTCACAACACGTAGCTGAGCTTCTGTCTCTATGGTGTGGCCCCTTCCAAGCCACCCCCTGAAGGCAGACAGGCTAGAAATAAATGATGGATAGCATGGAATTCTCTAGAGCAGCACTGCTCAGGAGAACCATCTGCAGTGATGGAAATATTCTCTATCTGTGCTGTCCAATATGGTAGCCACTGGCCATGCGTGACTATTGAGCACTTGAAATGTGGCTTGTGTGACTGAGGGATTGATTATTTTATTGTAATTAATTTAAGTATAAGTTTAAAGAGCTGTGTATTGACAGGACAGCTCTAGAGCCTTCACAAAGGGGCTCTAAGTGTTCTGATGGGGAATTTGCTCTGCGTTACACTGCTGAGGGGAAAATTCAAGATGAAGCAGCACACGCGTGTCCCTGTGAAGCATGTACCTGCAGTTGTAGGGATGCAATCGCTTGGGAAGGGTGGGCAGGTGGTCACCATGGCTGCTTCTCGGGAGGGGAACTAGGTGGCTGGGGTCAAGGAGGGAGGAGACCTTTGTTTCTTTTGATTTTTGTACCTGATACGTGTATTATTTATCTACAAAAATTGAAATTTGAAATTTTTTTGAAAAACAAAAGAAAAGAGGGAACTCCCTGGCAGTCCTGTGGTTAGGATTCTGTGCTTTAACTGCTGTGGGCCCAGTTTCGATCCCTGGTTGGGGAACTAAGATCCTGCAAGTTGCACGGCGTAGCCAAAAAAATAAATTAATTAAAAGATAAGAAAAGAAAAAATACCAGAGAAGAAAAGTATCCCCTCTGACTACACACCAGTTTCCAAGGCTGCCTGGCCCAAACCTCAGGCTGCCCCAGAGACAGTTTCAGAGTTTCCAGGGCCCAGCACCCTCCTACACAGCCACACTGCCCTCCTGCCACTTCACACACCAGCCCAGGCTGAACACAGGCCCACAGGACAAAGCCTGAACTGACCCCTGCCCACTCCCCAAACTCCTCGCATGCCCCTCCCCCATCGATTCTCCAGCTCCAGTGACCTTCTTTCTGTTTTTCCACCACCCCAAGTTCATGAGAACCTCAGGGCCTTTTACTTGCGGGTCTCTGCTTGGAATGCTAGTCCACTGGTGTTTCTGGCTGGCTGTCAGAACAAAGGTCATCAGGACTTCCCTGGTGGTCCAGTGGTAAAGAATCCGTCTTCCAATGCAGGGGACGCGGGTTCGATCCCTGGTCAGGGAACTAAGATCTCACATGCCACGGGGCAACTAAGCCTGCACACCACAACTACTGAGCTCTTGAGCCTCAATTGGAGAGCCTGTGTACCACAGCTACAGAGCCCACATGCCCTGGAGCCTGCGTGCTACAGCTAGAGAAGAGAAAACCTGCATGCCACAACTAGAGAGTAGCCTGCATGCCTCAACGAAGAGCTCACACACCTCAACGAAATATTCTGCATGCCTCATCGAAAATCCTGCATGCTGCAACTAAGACCCGACACAGCCAAAAATAAATAAATAAATTAATTAATTTAAAAAAAACTTTTTAAAAAAAGTCCAACACAGAAAGGTGATATAGGGCTTCCCTGGTGGTGCAGTGGTTGAGAATCCGCCTGCCAATGCAGGGGACACGGGTTCAAGCCCTGGTCCGGGAAGATCCCACATGCTGCAGAGCAACTAAGCCCGTGCACCACAACTACAGAGCCTGCGCTCTAGAGCCTGAGAGCCACAACTACTGAGCCCGCGTGCCGCAACTACTGAAGCTTGCGTGCCTAGAGCTCGTGCTTCGCAACAAGAGAAGCCACCGCAATGAGAAGCCCGTGCACTGCAACGAAGAGTAGCCCCGCTCGCCTCAACCAGAGAAAGTCCACGTGCAGCAACAAAGACCCAACGCAGCCAAAAATAAATAAAATAAAAATAAATACTTTAAAAAGTGATATAAATTATTAAAAAAAAATAGAATGAAAGTTATCTCCTAAGAGTGGACTCTTCTGACCGCTCTGGCCAAAGTACCCCCCTCTGTTATTCCATATTTTAGCCTCTTGTTTGTTTTCTTCTGTAATGATCTTATTTGCTCACTCTTTACTGGCTGCCACCTCACTAGAAGGCGGGCTCTGAGAAGCCGAGGGACTGTCTCATTCACAGTTGTACCTGAATGTCAACAACGGGGCCTGGCGCATGGTAAGTGCTCCCTAAATGTTCACGGAATGAATACGTGTTGAATGAATTTCTCAGATTCAAAATTTAAATTCCAGGCTGGTGAGCTGATCTCAAAGAGGCTTCCCAGCCCCTTTAGGAGCTAAGACAGTGCCCCCCAAAATACACACATAGTCTTGGACCACAGTGATGAGCCCTACAGTGTCCGCCGAGGGATGGTCGACCCTCCTCTCACCCTCTGATGTGGGGCTGGGAACCCCAAGAGGGCTCAGGACCATCACTGCCCTTACAGCACCTAGGCTCAGGGTGTCTGCCTGTAAGCCAGCATTCTCCCACACTGTGTCAGGACAGCATGGGGCATCTAAGGAGGGCCTGCAAATCCACAATGAAAAGACACCTCAAAATACTACAGGGACTTCCCAGGTGGTCCAGCGGTTAAGACTCTGTGCTTCCACTGACCGGGTTCGATCCCTGGTCAGAGAACTAAGATCCTGGCGGCCGCGTGGTGTGGCCAAAAATTAAAAAAAAAAAAAAAAAAATGCTATGGTGAGGGTATGATGAGGTGATTAAATGACAAGGAAATCAGAGGTTAGCAAGCTTATGAAGAGACCCTGAAACTCAAGAATTATGCAAGAGATGCTCTCATTTTGCACTTATCAGACTGGCAAAAGTTAGCAAGCTAGAGAATGCCAGGTGTTGACAGGGATATGGGGGGCCCACCTGGACTGTGGGTGCAGCTATCCCAGAGCCACCTGGGAGCTTTCAGCTAATTATATAAACGAATGTTCTATGATCTAGCAATTTTTCCCTGAATATATACCACCCCCTTCCCCAAATTCTCACACAGGACCACATGGGGAAGTTTGGAGGAGGGGTTGGAGGCAATCTACAGTCCATCACTGGGAGATGGATGGACTACACGTGCAGAGGACCCAGTGGATGCACAGCCATGTGAAGGGACCTCAGAAGCCTAGTGCTGAGTGGAAAGGGTAAGAAATGTAGTGAGCTCAAAAGCATAAAGCCATTTACATAAAAGAAATGATGACACAGAGAACACACATGTTACAAGAACACACACAAAACCATTAGCATGGCTGCCTGGGGCGCAGGTAGATAAGAGTGGGGAATGAGGCCCAAAGGGAATTGAAAAGCAAACAAAGGAATGAAGCCCAGAAATGAAGCCCAGGAGCAATGTACACCCAGGGCAGGGGTCAGTGATGCTTTCCAGAGGAGGTGACGTGGGTGGCCAAGTTGAAGAAGAAACCACACAAGAGGGCTGGAAGGCACAGTAAATCAACAAACGTTTATTGAGCACCTACTATATACCAGGTGCCTTCTATATACCAGGTGCCATTCTTGATGAAGACAAGCCCCTGCCCTGAGGAGCTGGAAATCTAGAGGTGGGGACAGACATTAAATAAACACCCAGGAAAGCGATGACTATAATTAACAGAGACTCTGAAGATCGATTGGCTGCAGCTGTGAATGTCTACCATGGGGACTGATCTTGGTCCAACCCAGGAAAGGGCTCCATGAGGACGTGATATGTGAGTTGAGGGAGGGGAGCACCTGGCCTTGTGATGACTGTGCGGAAACGCATTCCAGGCAGAGGGAACTGTCTGCACAGAGGTCTGGAGGCAGGCAGGAGTGGGGAGAATCTGAGCCACTCCAGTTCAGCCAGTGGACAGAGCACACACAGAGTGAGGGAGGACATGCTGCCGGATGAGGCCACACCACAGAGTGCCTTGCAGGCTTCGGATTTCACTCCCAGAGGAGTGAAGAGACCAGAGAGTGAGGGGCTGCTAGCGCAGATGTGGGGAGATGGGCGAGTGGACTTTTTCAGTTCCTGGTTAGAGCTGCAAACTGGGACAGCACCCCCCAAAGGACACACGTGGTCTCCCAAGGTGACAGAAGTCATGAGTCCCAGAGCATCCACAGAGGGACTGTCCATTTCCCCTCCCATCCTCTGACCTGGGAGCAGCATCATCCTGCACAGCCACATTGCAGGCCCCCATGGTGGCCAGACATGGAAAGAAGTGGAAATGGAAGGATGTCTTTAGAATAAGCGGGCTTGCTAACGGTGGCGGGGGGAGAGGAAGGTGGTCAAGAACTTGGAGGTTCTTGGGCAATGGCCAGGAGCTGGGTGAACAGGCTGGGTCCCTGTGAGTGTTTCAGGGGCCTGACGATGGGCTGCATGGAGGAGGGTGAGGCACACAATGGTGAAAATCTAAGTCAGACTAATGTAACCTGCTTGACCCTGAAAAAAATCAAATGGGAGCCAGTACCACCCCAACTCCCCCGTCCTGTGACTTGCATCCCAACCACCCCTTGGGCCCTTGGCCTCCTCCTCTCCTTTCCTCACTCACCTCTTCTTTCCTCTTTGGTCTCTGTACCCTGGGAGGGGTCTCCAGAGCAGGGGACAGGGTGGAGGGGACATGCTGGGGTGATGGTGCCACCTCCTGGAGGCCACAAGAAGTGTAGCATCCCGCTTCAGCCTCGTGCTGGGTGTGGCTGGGGCCTTGGGCTGTACCCATAGAGGTTTCAGGTGGGGATCCTGTGAAGAGATGTCTTTCCTTGCTGGTGATCACGTCATTCCTGGAGGACTGTTCAGTTCTGGGGGCTCCAGTTTTCAGAGCTGTGCTGATATGCCCTCTCTACCCTACCCAGGGGAATCGCTGTAACCGCCCCTGCTCAAAACCCTCCCACTGCCCTCGGAACTGGGGTCTAAGCTCTTTAGCACAGCATTTAATTTGACCCTGGCCTTAGGCATGGCTTGCTCCTATTAGCTCCAATCCCTACCTGTCCCCCTCCCCCAACACATGCAGCTCCATCCCTTTATACAGGTTGTTCTCTCTTCCCCACCGGTTTTCCAAACTCTACTTCTCTTTCAGGTCTCAAACTCTCCATTCCTCTCCCCACCCCCTAGACCTTCCAGCACCTCCACATTAACTATGCAAAGAGAGGAGGGAAGAGTGTTTCAGTCTATGGGAACAGCATTTGCAAAGGTCTAAGGTGGCTTCAAGGAGATGTGAAGGGCCAGAGACCAGAGAAGGTGACAGAGCTGGTAGGGCTATAGCAACTGACCACACATGGCCCACGGGCAGTGGTGAGGGGCTGAGTCCCCAGCGAGCAGTGGGAGGACAAGATCTTCAGCAGCAAAGGACATGATCAGATGTGTGTTTGGAAAGGCCAACGCGAGGTTGCCCAGTGGGAAAGGCACTGGAAAGGCTAGAGTGGGTGTTAGGAGAACAGGTAGGGGCTACATAGGTGATAGCTGATGGGAGCTTGGACCCCTGAGCCCCTACTTTTTGCTGGCCGGGTCCTGAGCTGGGGCTCCCAGTCATTGATTCCAGCCTCCTCCCTAATGGGACCCCGACTTACCCCAGTTGTGTTCCATACCAGCTCTGACTGCCAGCTGTGATACCCTCCTCACTTCTCATCCCTGGTGCTATGTCCCCCAACACTGCCTGCCCCCTGGAGCCAGCACCTGTGCCTTGTGGGGGCTGCCATCTCATTTAGAGGAAGACAGGGTGCTTGAGCTCAAAGTTGGGAAGTCAGTAGTGAGCAACAGAGGTGGGATTTGAAGTGAGGTCTGTCTACCTTCTCCACCATACTAGGTGTCCTAGCAGTTATAGGCACCTGATGGCTGTGCGACTTTGGGTGGGTCACTTTACCTTTCTCTGCTTCGGTGTCCTCTTCTATAAAATAGGGGCAATCATAGCAAACTGCCCAGCAGGATTTGTGAAGAGTATAAGGAATAAATGCCCATAAGGGGTCCAACACAGCACCAGACACACAGTAGGTGATCAATACATGGTTGCTGTTCACGTGAATACAGTCCCAGGAACTTAACATGCTTACTGGGGAAATGTACTTCAGGGTCCCGAATCAGGGGGAGGACAAAGGGAGCTCAGGAGAGATGGGAAGGGAGGAGAAAACAGAGGGATCATCTCGAGTCGGGTCTGGAGCTAGATGGTCCTGATTTCCAAGCACAGAGCAGGTGTCAAGGGTACCAGCTCTGAAAAGGCTTGAAGGACACAGTGCAGGACCACCAAAAGTTCTACAGTTAGAAAAGGCACAGCCAGTGCCCTAAACCTCGGTGGGATGATTTCTCCTCCACAGGTGATAGCACTGACACTGGAGGCCTGAGGGAGCCTAGACAGCAGAGCACTGGCAGCAGGGAGCAAATTCTCAGGTTTCAGAAAGCCCAAGTCTAGGTAGCCCTTTTCAGGCCAAAGAACCTCCCTTATGTAATTTCCCATCTCGTCACACGGTGGCGATAGAGCACCACTGGGAAAATCATCTTTACCTGCTGTCTCTCAGCCAAAACAATAGCTAAGTACCAATGCCTGCTAGGTGCCTCTAAGAGCTCTGGGAAAATTCCTACAAATCTCTGTGAGGTAGAGTCTATTCATATCTCCAACTTACAGGTGGAAATGTGGGCTCACAGAAGTCCAGTAGGACCCATATGATCACCCGACCAGGATTTGGACTCTGGTCTGTATGTCTCCCAGTCTGCCTGCAGCAGCTGCCTGTCCTAGGATGGCAGCTCCTGGTTCTCTCTCCTGCCCCATCACTGAGCAGTGCTGCCTTTGTGGAGTAGACTGCCCTGGGAGTAGAATATTAGACAGCACAAGGAGGACTTTCACTTCAGCTTTTTCTTGTTTACCTTGTTTACCTCACTTACGTAGCTTTTGCATTGAAGGTGAGGTGATGGGACAGTTCCCATCCCTGGCATAGAGAGGAGCTGGGCTGAGGGATGAGGCAACTAACACTGAGCACCTCCTCTGTGCCAGGCACTATGCCAACATTCATTCCTACATGAATTCAGCACACAGTAATGAAGAACCCACTGTGTGCTGGTCACAGGTGACACAGTACTCCCAAACTTTTGGCACACAGCAGTAAATACTTACATATTTATTTTATATGTAGAGATATGTTTTTAAATATTTATACTGTAAATAAGCCCTCAGCTTAACAAATATTTATTGAATGAAACACCTACCTTCAGCCTTAGGTACCAGTGAGACATTCAGGTAGCAAGTATGGAGCTGCAGGACAAATCCAAGCTAGAGACTGAGGCTCAGAAATTCTGGCATTTAGGAGATGCCAGTGACCAGACGGGATCCCTCAGGGAGTCTGGGTAAACAATCAGCAAAGACAGGAAAAAGGGGAGGCATGCCCATGATGGGGCAGCACAGAGAAGGGCTTGGGAAAGAGGTAGGAAGGGACCAGACAAGAGTGGGAGCTCCAGGAAATCTTGTCGGTTCCAGAAGGGTCAACAGAGTCAAATGCTGCAAAGTGGAGCAACAAAGATTATGAAATACCACCGGTTTTGGCCAGAGTGGGACTGCTGGTGATCTGAAGCCAGACTTAAGTGGGATGAGGAGGGAGATGAGAAGGGGAGGCCAGGGTCCGTGGAGGGGAAAAGAGACAGAGCCTGGCTGCAGAGGCGTTGAAATCTTTCCCTTAACAGGGGAAGAGACTACACGGTTTGTGGGCTGCCAAGAAGGAGCTAAAAGACCGGAAGGCTTGGAGCTCCAGGGGAGCGAAAGGAGAAAGATGCACAAAAGCGGGAGGAGGCATTAGGGCGGGACCCAAAGCCCAAGAGGAAGGCTGGTCCAGTCCTCTTTTCTATCTCTGGGCGATGGGGCAGGGCTAGTGGCAAATTCTGATAAATAGGCGTAAAAGGCAACCGCTGGCTGGAACTGGGTTATGCCAGACATTGAAAGCCTTTTCCCAGTGCGGCCCCACGCATAATACATCCTTTTCTGAGGCTCCACGCAGGCAGAGCAGATCGCCCAGCCCACCTCCTGGCCTCTGCTGATTGGCCCGCTGGAGACACCTGACCGAGCCGGCCAATCAGAGACGCTCTCCCAGGGAGGAGGCCCCACGTGTGGGGCAGAGCGGAAGATGAGCTGTTGTGGGACCCCGGGGTTGTGCGGGTGTCGTGGGTACAGCCGTTCTCAGCCCCTGCGGAACTCCGAAGCTGAGAGCTGAGGCCCGGCCTCCCCCAACTCCGCCCGGTTCCTGCCTATCCGGCTGCTACGACCCCAAGTTCTTTTTGCTAAATCTCCTTCTCTCCTGCGAGCTACTGCGGCTAAGCCGCGGTATGTTCATCCCTGTACCACCACTGCCTTGACTGGTCCAAAGTGGTGATTTGGCGGAAGACAGACCCAAGTTCCAGTCATCGTGTGACCTACGACAGGTGTTTAACATTGCTGAGGCTCATCTGTAAAATGGGATTCTTAATGCCTACTGAGGTGTTTTTTTTTTTTTTTTTTTTTTTTTTTTTTTTGCTGTACGCGGGCCTCTCACTGCTGTGGCCTCTCCCGTTGCGGAGCACAGGCTCCGGACACACAGGCTCCGCGGCCATGGCTCGCGGGCCCAGCCGCCCCGCGGCATGTGGGATCTTCCGGGATAGGGGCACGAACCCGTGTCCCCTGCATCGGCAGGCGGACTCTCAACCACTGCGCCACCAGGGAAGCCCTTGAGGTGTTTTTGTGAGGATTGTAAAGCCCAGTGCCTGTGCACCGTAAGCTCCCAAAAACATTGGTTATATTTTTTATGATTGTTGATATTCCTACCTTTCAGGAATTCACAATCCTCCTTACACATGACCTTGTGTTAAGGTTATTTTTTATTCCTCTTCTCTTATTAGAATGTAAACTGCTTGTCCACGGGAATGTGCCTGTATGCCTTTTTAGTCTTCCAACTCCATTATCCCTTCACTTGGTCTGACAAGGGTAAATTTAACCTACAGAAACAGTAGCGGGACAGAGTATACAAAATCATGGAATATATAGCAGGGAAAGTCTCAGCAGTTAGCTGGGGATATTCATAATGCAACAGTGATGTACTGGAAAAAAACATCTTAGAAAACTGCCAAGTACCAGCTCTGTGAGCTCAGGCAGATCTTGACCTCTCTGAGCCTCGTGAGAACAATAATCATGACTGTAACAACTGCAGGACTCACCATGTGCTAGACACTATTTGAAGCTCATATTAACATTTCAACAACATCACTTGACAGAGGACACACAGGCACAGAGAGGTTCTATTACTTGCTTAAGTTCACACAGCTATTAAGCGGTAGAGCAGTGGTTCAAGCGAGGCTTCTGGGCCAGAGGCCGTACCCATAACTTCACTGTGTGCTACCTCTCAGGCACCAGCACAGGTAGCTGGCACACTAAAGACCCACTACACAGAACTATGGAGAGGGCTAGGGCTAACAGGGCGAAGTCTTCTGCATCGTAGAGGCAGGGGAACAGGGTAGACAATGAGCCTGGACTTGCAGGCGGGTCCACATCTTGCACGGTGTTCTAGGTCACAGTGAGGAGCTAGTGTCAGCACAGTGGAAGCATGTGACTAGGTGTCCCGAGGGCATTTCAGACCCCTTGTTGCCACAGACCTGGGATGCAGAAGGCAGCAAGGGCCTCTCTCTTACTGTTAGCTTCAGTCCCTGCCCAGCCTGGAGATCCAGGGCCTATCATATCCCTAAGTCACCTCTCCGTCCCTCAGGGTCCCCTCCCTGGGCAGGGCTAGAGATGCCACCACCTTGAGGCCCCCTCAACTCCTCCTCTCTGGTCTCTTAATTGCCTTAGGCTCATTAATATGACTAATTAGATAGGCCTTCTGAAATCACCTGCATCCTCCCATTGGCCACTATAAAAACCCTGAGATGCCCTATTATTTAAGGCCTCTGCAAGTATCCCTGGGGCTTATTATGAACTCTAGACACATCAACTGACTCTCCAGGCAAGGGGCCCAGGATTTGCGGGAGCAGGGAAGCGCTTTTGTTGACTGTCATGCCTTAGTTGTTCATCTCATTGGTCCTGTCCTATCACTGACTCCTCTGGAAACTCCCTAGCATTCTCCTCAGGAAATGTTGCCTGTGGTCAGGGGCCCTGTGCTATGGCTTCTCCCCTGCCTCTGCCAGCCTGGGGCCCAAGGCCAACTTCACATGCACCCTCTCTAGCACTTCCCCCCTTGACCTTTCATCCGATAACTTTTTCACCCTAGAACCCTGGAGGGGATCCAATCATGAGTGGAGGGTGCCCACTGGTTAGGCCCAAGCCTGGGCTCCAGCCCCAAGGTCGCTCAGCTGTCCTCAGCTTCCTTGAGCCTGCAGCCCCTCCCTTCCTATCTCTGGAGAAAACAGAGGTACTGGGTGGGACCTCTCTCAATTTCCTTCCCTTCCCACTTAAAACATAGCTGAGGCCCCTTGCCTTTCCCTACATGTCCTCTGCCCTGTGGCCTATCCATCCACCTATGACCCCATTCATACAGCCTGCACCTCCTTGACCTCAGTGACTTCTCATTATTGTACGCTCAACATTCCCCTCTCAACTGGCTTCTTCCCAAAAGCATTGTACTTATTCGAGGATTTATTCATTCAATCCACAAATATTTATCAAGCATCTACTCTGCACCAGGCCTTGTTCTGGGCATTGGGAGCAGAGGTGTGAACAAGTCCTAACTTCTTGGTGCTTCCATTCTAGACAGTGAGAAAGATGGAGGTGTGGACCAAAAAAAAAAAAAAAAATCAGGCAATTAAGACTTTGTAAGTTGCGGGGAGGGATATATTGGGGGTTTGGGATTGACATGTACACACTGCTATATGTAAAATAAAATGCCTCTCCATAAAAAAAAAGAAAAGACTTTGTAGTACTGGCATAAAGATAGATCTATTGATCAATGGAATCGATTGAGAATTAAAAAAGAAACCCATGCTTCTATGGTCAATTGATTTTTCGACAAGGGTGCCAAGACCATTATTCAAGAGGAAAAGATGGTCTCTTAAAAAAATGGTGCTGGAACAACTGGATATCCACATGCAAAAGAATGAAGTTGGATCCCTATCTCACACTATAGTAAATTAACTCAAAACAGACCAAAGTCCTAAATGTAAGGGCTAAAACTATAAAAGTTTAAGGAGAAAGCATAGGGATATATTTTCATGACCTGGGTTAAGCAATGGTTTCTAAGATATTACCAAAAGCACAGCAACAAAAGAAAAAAATAGATAAATTGGACTTCATCAAAATTAACAGCCTTTGTATTTCAAAGGATACTATCAAGAAAGTGAAAACACAACCTACAGAATTGGAAAAAATATTTGTAAATCTTATATCCAAAAAGGACTTGTATCCAGAATACGTAAAGCATCCTTATAACTCAACAGCCAAAACCGACATTACCCAATTTAAAAAAATGTGCAAAGAGGGGACTTCCCTGGTGATCCAGTGGTTAAGAATCCGCCTTCCAGTGCAAGGGATGCGGGTTTGATCCCTGATCAGGGAACTAAGATCCCACGTGCTGTGGGGCAACTCAGCCCACGTGCCGCAACTACTGAGCACACAGGCCACAACTAGGGAGAAGCCTGTGCACCACAATGAGGAGCCCGCGCTCCGCAGCGGAGGATCCCACAAACCGCAACAAAGATCCCGCATGCCGCAACCAAGACCCAACACAGCCAAAAAAAATTTTTTAATGGGTTCTCTTTTAAAAATAATAAGAAAAGGGGCCTCCCTGGTGGCGCAGTGGTTGGGAGTCCGCCTGCCGATGCAGGGGACACGGGTTCGTGCCCCGATCCCGGAGGATCCCACATGCCGCGGAGCGGCTGGGCCCGCGAGCCATGGCCGCGGAGCCTGTGTGTCCGGAGCCTGTGCTCCGCAACGGGAGAGGCCACAGCAGTGAGAGGCCCGCGTACAGCAAAAAAAAAAAAAAATAAAAAAAAAATAAAAAAAATAATAATAAGAAAAGATCAAAAACTGTGCAAAGAATCTGGATAGACATGTCTTTTTTTTAAATTAATTTATATTTTTGGCTGCAGTTGGGTCTTTGTTGCTGCACACGGGCTTTCTCTAGTTGCAGCAAGCAGGGGCTACTCTTCATTGCGGTGCACATGCTTCTCGTTGTGGCGGCTTCTCTTGTTGCGGAGCTCTGACTCTAGGTGCGTGGGCTTCAGTAGTTGTGATGCGTGGGCTCAGTAGTTGTGGCGCACCAGCTTAGTTGCTCCACGGCATGTGGGATATTCCTGGACTGGGGCTCGATCCTGTGTCCCCTGCATTGGCAGGCAGATTCTTAACCACTGCACCACCAAGGAAGTCCCTGGAGAGACATGTCTTAAAAGAAGATATACAAATGGCCAATAAACACAAGAAAATGTGCTCAACATCACTAGTTGTTAGGGAAATGCACAGTGACTGCTAATGGGTACAAGAGTTCTCTTTACATGATGAAAATGCTCTGGAATTAGATCGTGGTGATGGCTGCACAACTTTGTGAGTATATTCGAAACCACTGGAGAATTCCCTGGCAGTCCAGTGGTTAGGACTCTGTCCATGAAAAAATTTGTACACAAATGTTCATAGCAACATTGTTCATAGTAGCCCCAAAGTGAAACCATCACTGATTTAAAAAAAATCAACTGATAAATGAAATGTATATCCATAGAATGGAGTATTATTCAGCCATAAAAAGGAATGCAGTACTGCTCCATGCCACAACATGGATGAGTCTGGAAAACATCATGCTCAGTAAAAGAAACCAGACAGAAAAGACCACATACTGTATGATTCCATGTATATGACATGTCCAAAACAGGCAGATCTGTAGAGACAGAGAGTAGATGAGTGGTTGTCAGGGCCTGGGGGGTGGGAGGGAGTGGGGAATGACTGACTGCTAATGGGTACAAGGTTTTTCTTTAAGTAATGCAAATGCTCTGGAATTAGATAGTGGTGATGGTTGCACAACACCTTTGTGAGTATATTAGAAACCACTGGGGAATTCCCTGGTGGTCCATTGGTTAGGACTCTGCCCTCTCACTGCTAAGGGGCTGGAGTTCACTCCCTGGTCTGGGAACTAAGATCCCACAAGTGCAAAGTATGGCCAAAAAAAAAATTTTTTTTTAGTTAATTAAAAAAAAAAGAAAGAAACCACTGGATTTAATTTAATTTTATTTTATTTTTAAAATTTTATTTTTTGGCTGCACCACATGGCTTGTGGGATCTTAGTTCCCCGACCAGGGATTGAACCTCGGCCCCCTGCGGTGGAAGCTCAGAGTCCTAACCACTGAATCGCCAGGGAATTCCCAGATGGTACACTTTAGAAGGGCGAAGTTCATGGTATGTGAATTATATCTCAATAAAAAGAGAATAAAGAAATAAGTAGGGAAAAATCAGATCATTTCAGAGAATGGTAATTGCTATAAGTTACCTCAACAGGAAGATGTAATAGAGTCACCTTGGTCCTCAAGGTGAGGGAGAAGGCAGGCGAGCCTGTCTGAAGAGGGACTCTTGAACTGATAGATGGAAAGAGCCCCGGCAGAGCTGGGAGCGGAATCTTCCAGACACAGGAACACAGGCCCTGAGGTGGAATGGTTTACACAAGACCAAGTCCCTTCTGCCTTTAAAAAAAGCCCTCCCTCCTAGCCCCTCTCCAACAGTTGCTGCCTCCTGTTCTACACAGATACATGTTTTCCAGTCATGGTTTTTGCCTAAGGTCTTCACCTGGGGGATGTGAAGACTTTCCAGATTGTTCCAAGCATAGTTGGAGTTAAGGGTACAAATTCCCAGACCTTTAACTTCCATCTGAACTCCTTGATCTGCCTGAGAAAACACCTCTCTCTAGTTCTTTCAGATGGCTTCCCACTCATGAGAGAAAAGCCACATCTCACCCAGATGAATCTCCCTGAATGGGCACCTCTGGAGAGGAAGGTGCTGGAGAGCCCTCAGAGCTTCCCAAGGACTTACTTCACCCAGTAAACTCAGGGCAAGGCTTTGGCCTTGTCTGTCAGTCCTAGAATTAGAACCCAGCAGGGGGATGGTTGTCATGGGGAGGCATATTAACATGCTGGTTTTAATTGAGAAGTGGAGTCAAATCTTTTCCGATTGAAAGTCAGTCTGAGTGCTGCTTCAGCAACACGTATACTAAAATTGGAACACTACAGAGAAGATTAGCATGGCCTTTGTGCAAGGATGATATGCAAATTCATAAAGCATTCCATATTCTTATATTAAAAAAAAAGTCAGTCAGTTGGCTGAGGGATTTGAT
This sequence comes from Mesoplodon densirostris, assembly GCF_025265405.1. Taxonomy (NCBI): domain Eukaryota; kingdom Metazoa; phylum Chordata; class Mammalia; order Artiodactyla; family Ziphiidae; genus Mesoplodon; species Mesoplodon densirostris. Next base: position 154,467,897 of record NC_082663.1, read on the forward strand.
GATGGGGCCTGGTTTTGGCATTTCAGGCACATGAGAGACGTTTTCTATAAATTGATAGAGTTGAATCTACAGCCCCAAGGTTTTGATTAAGATATATTTAAAGCACACATATAGTACACCAAAAATTATATTATTTGCAATATATGACTTAAAATTAGATACCGACTTTCAAAGATGAGTGGATATATACATATTCTCTTGAAATTATTTTCTTATAAATTTATTTACTTATTTATTTTTGGCTGCGTTGGGTCTCTGTTGCTGCATGCGGGCTTTCTCTAGTTGCAGCGAGCGGGGGCTACTCTTTGTTGCAGTGCGTGGGCTTCTCGTTGCGGTGTCTTCTCTTGTTGTGGAGCACGGGCTCTAGGCATGCGGGCTTCAATAGTTGTGGCACGTGGGCTCAGTAGTTGTGGCGCACGGGCTTAGTTGCTCCGCGGCATGTGGGATCTTCCCCGACCAGGGCTCGAACCCGTGTCCCCTGCATTGGCAGGCAGATTCTCAACCACTGTGCCACCAGGGAAGCCCCTTTTGAAATTCTTTAAAGGGGTACTTGATCAAAAAATTTGGAAAACTGGGCAGTCCAGTGGTTAAGACTCCGCACTTCCACTGCAGGGGGCCCAGGTTTGATCCCTGGTTGGGGAACTAAGATCACTCATGCTGCTCCGCATGGCCAAAAAAAATGGAAGACCATCCACTTTACTAAACCCTTACCCCAGAGTCTCATTCCTGCCTTTATATTACCTGACCTCCTTTTAGTATTTATTGAATGACTACTGGGTATAAACTCTGAGCCACCCCATCACTTGCCAGAGCAGGACCTTTTATAGACATTGCTTCTTTCTCAGCCTCTGTTTTCATCTGTAAAATAGGATAATATCCTCTTCTTGCAGGGAGAAGATGGGTGGTTGGGTGTAAAATGGTAACCCTTAGGCAGGCAGAAGGTAGAGCCACTCTTCTGGCCACAGGCTGCAGACCTCCCCCTTCCTCTGACTGCATCCCCCCAGAGCCCAGCATTCTTCAACTTGCCCTTCTTCCCCTGGGAATCAGTATGTTCAGAAATGCTCCTCTGGAGGCTAAGGGTACATCTGAAAAATCAAGTGCCCAAAGAAGGAGAGGTTTGGGGTGGGGGAGGGAAGACTGACCTGTTGGGCTGGGAAGACTGGTGGCATCTGAAGGAGGTGTCTTGTGAGTAGCTGCTCTGTGCAGGCCCTGCCTACATTCACATATTTAATCTGCACAACCACCCCATTTGTGAGGCTCAGGGAGAGGAAGGGACTTGCTGGTAAGTGGCCCTAGCTGCAATTTGAACCGACATCTATCTAACTCCAGATCCTATAGGCTCTCTTACACTTTCTGAAAGTGTTGTCTGGCACAGAGACTTGTGTGTTCCCCAAACATCCCTGAATCCTTTTAGGGATGGTTTTGCACAATCATTTAGTCCACAATTTGAGCTATAATTCTTTTGTCTTTTGGAGACACAGATTTAGAGAAGAGGGGAGGGGATAGATGAAGCATTAGGAAATGTTTCCCCAGCACTTACTCTGATCCTCACAGTCCTGGGCTTGGTCACTGGAGGTCAGAGAAGCATATGCGCTCTGTCTTGTATAAGGGGCTCACCAACTGGCTGGGACCAGAAATGTAAAGCCAATAGTTACTGCAGGGGCTCATTCAGGAAAAAATGACTGCCTGTAAGGGTGGAATAAGGGGAGACTGCCAGGAGAAGGAATCTTCTAAACTGGGCCCTGAAGGATGAGTAGGAGTTTGCATGACAGGGGAAAAGGCAGAGTGACCAGCATGAGTGCAGGCTGGATGGGATGTGGGCTGTCCTGGCACAGTGAGTATACTGGGCAGCCGGGGAAGTGATGAGGGCAGGAGGGCAGGGATTAGTGGCCACTACACACAGGGCTTTCAAAAAAGAGTGTTTGAGAGACAGAACGGTTGAAGGTGAAAATTTGAGTCCCTGGGGTGGGGGCTAGGGCTGGGGCTACAGGGTCAGATTAGCTGACAGAAACCTGGCATTTTGGGTAGGAAGGAAACTACTGGAGGGCTGCATGGCTTCAAATGTGGCCAAACCTTCCTCGATCTTAAGTTCCTGATCCAGTTCTGGGGAAACCACTCGGTGAGAGAGAAAGAAAACAATTCTTGGACCCATCACAGGGTGTTCACCAGATTAGTTTGGGACTAATCACCAAAGGCCTCCAAACCTGGCTGTTTCATCAGAAAGCAGATGCTGCTCCTGTCCAGTGAGGATGAAGAGCTTGCACTGGGAGTTGGGGTTGGGAGTTGACTTTGAATAAGTCACGCTTCCTATCTGGAATATGGGGCTAACAAGAGTGCCCATCTCAGGATTAAATGAGAGAGTGTCTTACAGAGTAGCTGGCACAGAAGAGAAGCCACTGTTATTGTAACCTAACAGTCCTAGCATATCCCAAGGCAAGGCCCTTGTGTTTCTAGAGGAGGTATCAACCTCTTCTGGACACTGCTGGCAGAGTGAGCTTTCAACTGCACAAATGAGATTCTTAACCTGCTTCTTAACCTTCCATGGCTCCCTGCTGCCTTCCAGATAAAGCCTGAATTCTTTAACTTGACCAAGAAAGCCCTCCACTGTCAGGCCCTTGTGGCTTTCCCCATCTTCATCTGAGGCCTCTTATTGCACTCATCACCTCTACTGCTCCTGCCATGCACTACCCTCTGGTCACACTGAACTGTGGTCAATTCCTCCAAAGCCCGGTATTTCTCTGGGCTCTTCTGCTGGAATCTCTAGCTCATCCCCTCCTTTCCAAACTCTTCCTGTGAGTCCTTCTGGACTCCCTCTGGATGTCACTTCTGTGGAAGACCTTCCCTGACTGTCCCTGAGGCCACCCCAGCTCCCCCAGCACCTCTGGCTTCTCTCTCAGTACTCAGCTCTCTACCTAGTTACTTCTTCTCTGCCTTTCCCACAAGGCTCTGAGGGGGAGCTCAATAACTATCTGCTGAATTAATGAATGAAAGGGGGGCAGTTGTAAGAAAAAAGAAGTACACTGGTGGAATGTCTCGACAGGTATCTCTTTCAGCAGGTTAGGAGTAACAGTAATTTACAGATGAAGAAACTGAGGCTAAGGTAATCTCACTTTGCCTGCCACCCAAATTCCTGAGCACCTGTGGGCAAGACACTGTGCTGGGCCTTCTCACAGACAGTATCTGGAAGGTGTGCTGGCTAAGAGCAAGGGATGTGAGGCTGATCACACCAGGTGACAGGACTCTGAGACCTTGCAGAAGGGCTTAATCTTTTGGACCTCATTTCTTCACAGGGCTGCTAAAGGGTTAAAGGAACTCATGTGTGTCAAGTGCCCAGCATGGTGTCCAGTACACAGCATAGACTCAGAGAGTAGTTTTTGACGCTAATCTCTGTCTTAAGGATGGGAGGCACAGGCCCAGAAAAGTTCCCTGTGCTGAGACAAGGAGGGCTGGCCACAGCCAGCTCTATCCCTTCTTCCCCCACTTCAGAAGCCAGTGTCCTTGTGAGAATATTGGGTCCTGTGGGTTCCCTCAGCCCAGATCTGGCACACATGAGGTGCTTGGCCAGTGCCTGCTGGATGGGGAGGCTCCAGTGGGGACTGCTGTGAATGAGACCTCTGCAGCCGTATTCCACTCTAGGAGGCAGGAAGGGACACTTGAGTCATTCCAGGAAAGTCCAAGAGATTTTCTCTGGGATTCCAGTCTTTTTCCCGAGACCATCAGTAAGCTGTTCATCCCCAGCTGCCTGTCCCCCTTTAGCCCCTACTCCTATTCCGTGGGGTCTGGGAGGTTGGAGAGCAGGGTTCCTATAGGGCAGGCATGTGCAGAGGTCAGCCCTGGGGGGAACCACTATCCCGGCCCCTCTTCACACCTTAGCACCTTTATTTAACTGTTTCTTCCTAAGGCCTGGGGCTTCCTAAGGCAGGCATCTCATCCTTTGTTTACCCAGTACCCAGCAATACTGCCTGGAATGCAGGAAATGGTTACTGAATGAAGCGGTGAAACACATTTCAGCATTCATCAAGTGCTTAGTCTGTATAGGCCCCTAACACTTACTTTCACCTTGCAGGATCCTCACAGCCACCCTGTGCATTGGAAGCCACAGGTGAGGAAACTGAGGCCTGGGGCTGTTAATAGACTGGCTCAAGGCCATACAGTGGCAGCTCACAGGCCCTCAGGATAGTCGTGGGAAAGTAAAGGGTTGAGAGTAACCTTAATGAATTGGGGCAAACTGGCAGGGGGTAACTGTCAGTCAGAAATGATTGGCTCAAGTTATTAGGTGTGAAGAAGGAACCAGTCAGAGCTCCCCCACTGAACTGCCTAGAAGGGATTAGCAGGAGTCACTCCTTAGTAGAACAAAGGGCAGGTCCCTGTAGGCAGTACCCTGGGGTGTAGACCCAGCTCTTCTCTGTCTGGTCCTAGCACACAGAACACTGCCAACCTGATTTCGCACCTGGGAACAGTCAGGGTGCCTCATTCTCTTCAACAGAAGGAGGCCCTCTGAGGTCACAGTGCTCCCCTCGACACTCTGGTTCCAGGGGCCACCTTCCTTCGAGACAGCCTGCTGCTCTCTTGGCAGGGACGGCATCCCAGCACTTAGGTGTGGTAAGGACCTGTTGTGTATCTCCTTGGCTGGTCTGTGGGCCTTGGAGGGCAGGAGGCTAAGGGTATCCTGAGCTCCAAGCCAACTGGGGCCAGTTTTGGGGTGAAGGTTGGAGAAGGCTGAAGGATGAAATCTAGGGAGCTCCGCGCCAAAGCCAATACCGCGCAGAGCAACGCCAAAAGTGGCCTTTCTCCCAGGTGGGCTCACGGTTAACAGATAGAAGGATGGCGGGTAAACACTCCACTGGGGCAATAATTATGCACATTTACTAAGCCCTGGGAGGAATGGTAGTCACGTGGCTCTCGAGGGCGGCGCCCTCAGCTTTGAGATGGAGTTAACTCTAATCACAGAAGGCTTTCTGGAGGAGGCGGAATTTTTATGGCGGTCGATTGTGGTTTTCTCTGAACAGCGAGGATGAGCTTAGCACTCTAGGGACCAGATAGGTCCGGAGGTGAGCTTTTTGTCGGGGAGCAAGCCCGGGGCGGGGGTCGGAGTTGGATCGGATTAGGGGAAGGGCCTGGGGGGGGTTGGCGTCGCGGGGTCAGGTTGTTTGGGTTCCCCCGCTTGCCTTCACGTTGTCTTTTGTGATTGGACGCGCTGCAGCCGCGCTAGGCCGGTGCTGCGGGGCCCCGGGCACTGGGTGCAGGCCTCGAGGTGCCAGGCGCCCGGGAGCAGAGCGCCCCAGGCCAGGGATTAGCCCAGCAGGCTTAGCGGGGCCAGCCCGGCGGTCCGCCCTCCCAGCGCTGTTCCGCCGGGGTCCCGATGCCCAGCCCGCAGGGGTGAGGCGCGCGCTCCCCGGGGAGCAGGGCTGCTGAGAAGGCGGCCTGCGCCGGGCGGAGGTGGCACGAGAGGGCCATCTGCCTGGGTGCAGAGAACTGCAGCGTCCGCGGTGCGAAGCGCGACCCCTCCGGGCCCCCAGCTCGCGTCCACTGCCCCGCGCGCACTCACCTACTGACGCCCGCCCGCGCCCCCGGCCCAAGTCCCAGTGCCAGGCCCAGACCCGGACTAGGCGCGGGAGGCGGTGCAGGGATTGATTAGTGGACCCCTCCCCCAGCACTCCCCTCGCCCCGCCCGAGGCTGCGAGGACCCCTGGGCCCGGGGGTAGTGAGGGAGCTTCGTCCCCGCGGTGCCCGGGCTGGGGACTCGATCTCACTGGGCGGGGGCCGCACCGCGGCAGGCCGAGGTGCGGGCGCGCTGTCAGACTGCTGCCCGGCTCGGGTGCGGGGGGGGGGTGGGCTCAGCGCGGGGGTCGCCCGGCCTCATCCCCCCTGCCGAGGCCACGGCTGGGCGGGCAGTGCCCGGGCCGGTAACCCGACCCGACCCAGCTCCCGGGAGCCGCTCACCCCGCACGGCCGGGCAGGGGGAGGGAGAGGAATGGGGGGGAGGGGGAAGGGAAGGGGTGGTGGGTGAGGGGCTGTGGGGACCGCTGGGCCGAGTCCCCGGCCTGTCTGCGCTGCTCTAGGGTGGCTGCCTTTGGTGCCTGGACGAGCCAGCCCCCTGCCTCGCGGGCGTCGGGCCTGCGGCAGGAGGGAGCCCTGGGGCTGTACAGGCTTGGCTCGGGGAGGCAGACCCGAGCTGCTGCCTCCATTTTGTTTCCTGCTCAGCTTGGTCTGTAGTGGTGGTGGTGTGGGCTTGGGGTGCGGCCGGGCAGGGGGTTCACCTGCGGCCGCGCCTGCTCGGGGTTTGAGGCCTCGAAGACCCCAGCCCCAGCCCCCAGGTGAGCCCCGCGGTAGGAGGGAGGTTGCCTTGGCCTCGGGCCGAGCGGAGCGGGCTGAGGGCAGGTGCCCAGTGGATGGGGAACCAGGGCTGTAACCTAAGATGGAGGCCGGGACTGACGCGGGCCCGAGCGGGGCTGGCGGGGCGGTCGGACAGGCCTCAGCCCGGCCAGGTGCCGCCGGGGCTGGGGCTCGAGACCGGTAGGGTGCTGGAACCGTGTGCAGCCCGGGGCCGGCGCAGCTCCCTGAGGTAGGTGAGGGGATCGGAGTGCCACCCACGACGCCCGCAGGCCCCGACACTCCGAGGAGGCGCGCGAGGCCCCTGGGGAGCCCGCCTCAGGCCCCGCCCGGGCAGCCGGGCCGGCCCGTAGGCCCGTGCCGCGAGCTGGCGCGCAGGGGGAGGGGAGGGGGCGGCAGCGGCGGCTCCGCTGATTGGGCGGCGCGCTCGCGAGCCCGACTTCACCCGCCCTGAACCCCGAAGAGTGAGGCAAAGGAGCGCGCGCCGTGGGGGAAGGGGTGCGCGCGCACTCGGGGCCCCAGCCGCACGCGGGCCGGCGCGAGGCGCTCGGTCGCTCGCGCCGCCGCGGGGGCGCGCGCGGTGGGGGTGTGAGGAGGAGGAGGCGGCGGCGGAATAGGCCGGGGCAGGTCGCATTCGCTGCCTTCTACCCTGAAGAGAGACGCGGGGGGAGGGGGGTGCGGCGAGCGGCTCCGCGCTTTCCCCACCGCTCCGCTCGCGCCCCAGTGTAATGAGGGTCACCCCCTCCCCCCAGCCGGCCCGGGAGGGGGCGCGGGGCACGGTAACTAGTGCGCTGGGGTGGGCGGCGGGCAGGCGCGAGCGGAGGGGGGAGGCGGCCGGGCGGGGAAGATGGTGGTGGCCGTGAGGTGAGGGGCGCGGGGGAGGGCCGGGCGCGGCACAGGGTTGGTGGCCGGCGGCGTTGCAGCCGCAGGCCCCCTCCCCCTCCATCACTACCAGCCGGGCTCAGGCCTAGCCGGCCGGGACGCCGCGAACTTCCTCCCCGCGCGGCCAGTGCCCCGCCGGCCTCCCGCGCGCACCTCGGCCTCCGCCTCCCTTCAGGTAGCCGGCTGGGGGGCACGGGGCCGGCTGCCCTCCTGCAGCAAACTTTGCTTGGTGCTGAATATTGATGAGTGAGATCGGCTCGGCCAGGAGGTGCTGCCGGCGCTGCGGGAAGGAGCGCGGCCCGGGCAGGCGGCGGCGGCGTCGGCAGCAGCCATGTTTGTCAAGCTGTAGCAGCTGCTGCTGCCCTGACTCGGCTTCACTGGCTGCCTCCGTTTCTCCCCCTGCCGCGTTCCAGCCTCTGGGCCCTGCAGCCGTGGACCGAGCAGGCCTGCAGTCAGAAAGGCGAGCTTCGGGGTGCACCCGCTTCGGCCGACTCGCCTGCGGCCAGAGCACGGCCGCTGGAAAGGCTCCGGCGCCGGCTGGGGCGCAGGGTGCAGCGCTATTGTGACCGCTGCGCCCGAGCGAGCCAGAAAGGATGGGGGGGATAACCTTTTTGTGCAGCGTCCCGGAGCCCCCCTCGAACCCTACAGCCCCCTCCCTTCGGGAGATCCGGCCACAGGACCCCCAGCGGGGGAATGGAAGGACTATTGCTGTTTGAGATTTGGAAATTTCTACTGCCAAAGGGATTTTAATTTTAGATCAGCCCAACTGTCCACCAGTCTGCAGTGCAGAAAAAAGGGACGGCTGTTTCCATGTGGCAAGATCTGCCTATCTCCGGGAAGATGGAGTTTGCGGAGTCTCTCCGAGGCCATTTTTCCATCGTCAGCTGGGGAACTTTTTCCGCCCATGGAAGTGCAGTAGAACTAGGCTTCGAGGCCACTAGGCCTCGAAAAGTGGCTGCCATTTTGAAGATAAGAGTCAAATGGCCTATTAACTCAGATTAATTGCTGTGTTTTTGGATTCCAGGTTGATGCTGGCCCAGGATGGATCAGACCTGTGAACTACCTAGAAGAAATTGTCTGCTGCCCTTTTCCAATCCAGTGAATTTAGATGCCCCTGAAGACAAGGACAGCCCTTTCGGTAATGGTCAATCCAATTTTTCTGAGCCACTTAATGGGTGTACTATGCAGTTATCGACTGCCAGTGGAACATCCCAAAATGCTTATGGACAAGATTCTCCATCTTGTTACATTCCACTGCGGAGACTACAGGATTTGGCCTCCATGATCAATGTAGAGTATTTAAATGGGTCTGCTGATGGATCAGAATCCTTTCAAGACCCTGAAAAAAGTGATTCAAGAGCTCAGTCGCCAATTGTTTGCACTTCCTTGAGTCCTGGTGGTCCAACAGCACTTGCTATGAAACAGGAACCCTCTTGTAATAACTCCCCTGAACTCCAGGTAAAAGTAACAAAGACTATCAAGAATGGCTTTCTGCACTTTGAGAATTTTACTTGTGTGGACGATGCAGATGTAGATTCTGAAATGGACCCAGAACAGCCAGTCACAGAGGATGAGAGTATAGAGGAGATCTTTGAGGAAACTCAGACCAATGCCACCTGCAATTATGAGCCTAAATCAGAGAATGGTGTAGACGTGGCCATGGGAAATGAACAAGACAGCACACCAGACAGTAGACACGGTGCAGTCAAATCGCCATTCTTGCCATTAGCTCCTCAAACTGAAACACAGAAAAATAAGCAAAGAAATGAAGTGGACGGCAGCAATGAAAAAGCAGCCCTTCTCCCAGCCCCCCTTTCACTAGGAGATACAACCATTACCATAGAAGAGCAATTAAACTCAATAAATTTATCTTTTCAGGATGATCCAGACTCCAGTACCAGTACATTAGGAAACATGCTAGAATTACCTGGAACTTCATCATCATCTACTTCACAGGAATTGCCATTTGTAAGCAGTTTTTGGTACAACTTAAATATATACATAAATGTATATATACAGGCAACTTAAAGGGAAACTATAAAAACCAATTATAACGAATTGGTTTTTTGTTGTTTATCAGTTCACAGATGAAAGCCTGTTGCTAATGATAAGCTCTTTGGGGAAATTTTACTTTGATTTAAAAAATCTTCTATTATATGAGTTTGGTTCTTTTTTGATTTTTCCCAGTTAACTCTCCATTGAGGACTGGCTAAGAGTTAAACTTTAAGGGCATTTGATTGAGTTCAGATTTAAATGTTCAAGATGGAGGTATACATTTGTTTAGCTTTTTCTTTTTTAAGTGAGCTTGGCTTTGGCTTGCTGGTATCATGAGTACAGGTGAACCAGTTAATTACCTGGAGTCCTGTTTCTGCATTGCATAAGGCATGGCTTATATTTTTAGTTGATGGGGTGACTTTTGCTGCAGGTTGAAGTGCATTTGGGGTAAACATTCAGAGTAGCTAAGATGAGAAGGCCTTCTTGGACATCAGTCAGAATTTAAATTGGGCTGATTTTCCTGAACTACCTGTTGTACAGCATCCTATGCTTCAGGTAACTACCACCATTAAAACCTTTCCGAGTTTTAAATTTTGAAGTGTATATAAATGTGTGGTATGGGTGTATGTGTATAGAAATGGAAAAAAAATGTAATTTGAGTTACTCATTAATGCTACATACTATTGTTAGATTGTGGTAAATGATAAAGTTTTTTTAAAAGTTTGATCTTACGCAGAATTTTTTGACTCTTCCTAGTTAGCTAAATGATCAGTTGACTTCTCTTAGCCTCAGTTTAATCACCTTTAAAATCTGATTGTTTTAACTTGATTGTTAAAAGATTCCTTTCAGCTTTAAATATTTGATTCTGATTTTGTTTCTGTCCAGACACATTGTCATGGTCACCTGTAATGTCACCAAAGAGGATCCCATTTCCTCCCAACATACTGCTGAAATACTATGTAAAGATTTAAAAATCAGAAAATTTTATGGTGTGTGATGATAGTTGAGTGCATTAAACATTCATTTTACTGTATAGCCCTTCTGTTCTTTAAAGTTAGAGTGAGAATGTGGGTGTGTCACTTTTGTTTCTGTTGATTCATATCTTAAATATGCTTTAGTACTCCTTGATTTTTTAGCTTGCAGTTGCAGATGTAAAAAATTGGTTTTTGTAGTAATCTAGAGTCTGTATTGTCCGAGGTATTTTTCAGGGTGGATAGGCTGTATTGGCAGCCTATTGGCAGCTCAGACAAATCCTTCTTCGTGGGTTCACATTGAAATTTATTTTACATGTATATAGTTTTGTCTTTTTAACTACATAAAAAAACTTAGATCTGAAGGTGGAGATACATGTTTCTCTAGAAGCATACAAATATAAATGTAAATCTATGTGCTTATCAAAGAAATGTCAGTGGAGTATAGGTTCTATTAAAAACAATTGAAAATACTGGAGCCTATAGAAAGTATGTTATGCATCTAAAATGAGAGTTAACAAACTTGTATAAATGTAGAAAAACTTTTTTCAGGTAGAAAATCTAAATTGCTCAAAGATTATGGACCTGAAGAAGCAAGTATCTTTATTCTTTTTTTTGCCCCCCTCCCCACCCCCGACTGCTGCTCGTGGCTTGCGAGAGCTTAGTTCCCGGACCAGGGACTGAACCCGGGCCATGGCAGTGAAAGCGCCAAGTCCTAACCACTGGACCGCCAGGGAATTCCCATCTTTATTCTTTCATTCCGGTTGTAGATGAAATCTGTTGCTTTGATTTTCGCCTTTGACGTGTGTGTATATATATATATTTTGCCTTTGATATTTTTTAACTGAGGATTTAAAGTGAAGTCAATCTCAAAATGCAAATGTAGTTGAACAATAAGCCTGGGAAAGGTGTAATTAAAAATAATTCTATATAGCCACACACTGTTGATGTTTTGAGACTATTCACAGTTGATTGGTTGATGCAGCAGGTGCTTACTCTGTATTAGATCCTGTGCTCAGGGCTAGAAATGAGAAAATCTTTTGCAAATGCTATTTGTCTTTTTTTCTGTCTGTAATATTGTGATAGAATGAGATTCTCCTGGCGAGATTAAGAGTAGTTATTAGGGTTTTAAGCCCTCTGTCTGGAATTAGGGAAAGACACATAATTCAGCATCATATTGCCAGTTGTTTTGTACAACTAGCTATCAGCAGACTTTGCCTCCTGTCATAAATGAGCAGCCTCTTCAGTTTACCTTCATGGTCTTCAGTTTTTTCTGTGTACAGTGATGTGAAATGGTTGTCATTACAGTTAACAATCCTGACCTGGTGCTTTTATATTTAATTGGGTTGATACTGTCTAGTTTCTGCCTATGTACATATACAATGTACAGTGCTTTGTACATTGTAGATAATTGAAAAAAATCTTCAAGGAAGGTTGGTCCCCAGAGCTCCAAGCTAAAGCAGTCAATAACTTACATGTTATTAAGTGCTTTGGTCTGTATTATCTTATTGGGTCTTCATAGCCTTGTAGTAAAAACAGATGTCGTAGAAGACATAGATCAACCTTGAAGGCACTTGACGTTATTGGAGACAAGACTGAAACCCTTGAAACCATAGAATTATCTGAGTACTCTTGGTTTTCTTTAGTGACTTTTGAAGGCTCTGACACTCTTGCCTGGGCCTGAAGTAACTCATGGTTTTCTCACTAGGCTCATTGCAGCAGTTGTTTGTTTGCTACTCTTCCTCACTTAGATATTTTATGGAGATAAATATGAATAGAGTTAATTTATGCTATGGTGGTATTCATGAATTTTGGGATCCTCAAAGTTCTTAGGATGTAGCCAGCCTCCAGGATGGTCTGACATACATTTTATATTAGTGATCCTCTTTATCTAAAGAAGACTGCTAAAAATGAATACACTCAAAATGAGGACTAAAATTTCATAAGTAAATAAGGAGAAAAAGGTTTATTTAGGATTTTATATTGAAAAGTAAAATTAAGAATTATAAAAGTAAGTTTTATTTATTTATTTTTGAAAAGACACTTATATTTCTTTTTTAAAAATATTATTATTTATTTATTTATTTTTGGCCGCCTTGGGTCTTCGTTGCTGCGAGCGGGGGCTACTCTTCTTGCGGTGTGCGGGCTTCTTATTGCGGTGGCTTCTCTTGTTGCAGAGCACGGGCTCTAGGCACGTGGGCTTCAGTAGTTGTGGCACGTGGGCTCAGTAGTTGTGGCTCGTGGGCTCTAAAGCGCAGGCTCAGTAGTTGTGGCACACGGGCTTAGTTGCTCCGCAGCATGTGGGATCTTCGTGGACCAGGGCTCGAACCCGTGTCCCCTGCATTGGCAGGCGGATTCCCAACCACTGCGCCACCAGGGAAGTCCTTAAAAGTAAGTTTTAAACCTTTATCAAAATTTTGATTATGGGACTTCCCTGGTGGTCCAGTGGCTAAGACTCCGTGCTCCCAATGCAGGGGGCCTGGGTTTGATCCCTGACTAGATCCCACATGCTGCAACTAAGAGCCCGCTCACGGCAACGAAGGTCCCATGTGCTTCAACTAAGACCTGGTGCAGCCAAATAAATAAATACTAAAAAAAAATTTTTTTTATTATGATGGCAACTATTTGTTATAATAAGGCAAGAATCAAATAGATTTTTAAAAATTTTGTCCAGCAAAATTGTACCATAGGAGATGGCATACTTTATTTTGCTTCATTTTCTCATTATGGTCATAAGGAGGATAAATTTTTAAAAATATTTAAGGACTTAATCAGTCTTACTGAGGTTTTCGTTTTAAGAATATCCATTATGGAAAATTTCAGGTGTATATCGAAAAAAGAGAAAATAGTTGAATTTCCATGTACTCCCCACCTAGCTTCAAGAATTACTGATATTGGGACTTCCCTGGTGGATCAGTGGTTAAGACTCCATGCTTCCGCTGCAGGGGGTAAGGTTCGATCCCTGGTTGGGGAAGTTACACATCCCGCGAGGTGCAGCTACTCCTCTCCCCCTGCAATAAAAAAGAATCACTGATATTTTGCCAGTCTTGTTCTATCCTCTCTCCACTGTGTCATTCACTAACATTTCTTAACCCTTTGATGTTCATATCACTCTTTGAAGCTCCTGTCCTGTATCCTTATCAGTTGTCACTTGTTTACTTGTTGACCTAGATCAACTTTTCCTTGCCTGTAATTGGGGTGATTCTTCTTTATTATTTACATTGACTTTAAGGAACACAGCATCTTTTTGCTAGATTTGTTTGCAATTTTACCTTGTAATTGATTTGCAATGTAATACTAGTTAGTGCTTCATTAGGTAGTGACAGACAGTGTACTGTGCATGGGATGGATGTTTGAATAGAGACTTTTTCTTGGCCACTTAAAAATAGATATCTTGGGACTTCCCTGGTGGTCCAGTGGTTAAGAATCCAAACTTCCATTGTAGGGGGCATGGGTTCGATCCCTGGTTGGGGAACTAAGATCCCGCATGCTGCGTGGTGCGGCCAAAAAAAAAAAAAGATATCTTGGTGTTGTAACAATATCCCCCCTGTACAATCTTGGAGATCGAAAAAATACAAACCACACCCTGTACTAAGTTCTGTGCTATGGATGTTTACGTGGTTAAGGAGATCAATGGAGAGATGAATGAAACTTAGAGCTTCAAGGAAGCAGTGGGACTTGAATTGGTCTTGACTGGGTTAGGTTTGGTTAGGTTTAGAAGGGTACTTTGGATAAAGAGAACTAAATGAACATAGTATTTTCAGAAGGTTGGGTAGGATGGGTGTCCTCAGGTAATAAGGCCTAGAAATCCAGACTGTGGCATTTGGTATTGATGTGATAGGAACAGGGATCCAGTGAGCAATTTCAGCTGAGAAGTGATTTGATGAAATCTGTGTTTGGAAGACTTTGGCTAGGAGAGAGTAGAGGCAATGTTAGGATGTAGGAGTCACTGCAGTAGTAATTAAAAATTAGAATTGATCAGAGTCAGTAGTAGAAAGAAAGGGGGTAAGTCCAAAAGATTATTTCAGAGGAGGGAAAATTGGCAGCCCTTTTAGGGTTGCCTGGATTGGAGGCAGAATTGGAGCCTGGATTGGAGGAATGAAGGAAAGAGATAAGTGCAGACGATGGTCTTGTCTTGTTGGTGCCTGAGACAAAAATGATTCCTCAGGGGCTTTCTCCTCTTCCCTTCTCATCATCCCAGCAATTCTCTACTCCTTCCTTTTCTGTCTCCACACGTCTCAGTTTCTGCTCTTTATCTGACTCTGTCCTTGCTGGAGGCCCTGGTTTTTATTCATTACTCTTTCCTCTTTCCCTCTGGGATCTTTATTCTCAACCTTCACTGCATCACTTTTTCTGCCTAAAAACAGAATGACAGCTTCCTATTCTAAAGGAATCTTCCTTTATCCTGTAACCTCTCCGATTATCTTTCCTCTTTACTCTCACTGTTGTGGCCTCTCTCTTTACTGGTGAATTTCCTGAAAAAGTTGTCTACTTTGTTTACGTCTCCTTAAGCTCTGTGAATGGGCTTCTGTACTCTTGAAACTGTTCTTTTCAGAGTCACAAATGACACCTCCATACTTAGCCTACTAGATGTGCAGCATTTTGACCACGACTCCCTTTTTTTTTTTTTTGCGGTACGTGGGCCTCTCACTGCTGTGGCCTCTCCCGTTGCGGAGCCCAGGCTCCGGACACTCAGGCCCAGCGACCACGGCTCACAAGCCCAGCCACTCCGCGGCATGTGGGATCTTCCCAGACCGGGGCACGAACCCGTGTCCCCTGCATCGGCAGGCGGACTCTCAGCCACTGCACCACCAGGGAAGCCCTTTATATATATATTTTTAAGAAAATTCTATAGTTCTGTAAGGACATATTCCAGATGTCCCTGGTTTTACTTGTACTTGTTTGTGTGTATTTACTATGTTAAGTTCTCTGCATTTTTATCGCCTGCATGGGTTTGTATGTGCACTACCACACTCAAGATGTTGAATGGTTTCAATGCCACAAGGATATCTTCTGTGGCCCTTTTATATCACACCCATCTTCTTCCTGGCAGTTCCTCCTCCAACTTTTGCCAACTACTAACCTGTCCTTTGTTTCTAAAATTTTGTCATTTCAAAAATGTCTGTAAATGGAATCATGCAGTATATATAGCCTTTTGGGATTGGGTTTTTTTCACTTAAGATTCCCTGGAGAGTCATCCAAGTTGTTGAGTATATCAATATTTTATACTTTTTTATTACTAAGTAGTATTCCGTGATACATATCTACCACAGTTTGTTTTACCATTCACCTGCTGAAGGACATCTGGGTTTATTCTAGCTTTTGGCTATTAGAAGTAAACGTGCTGTGAACATTCATATACAGGTTTTGTGTGAACATAAGTTTTCATTTCTCTGGGATAAATGCCCAAGAGTACCATTGCTGAATCATATGGTACTGCATGTTTACTTTTATAAGAAACTGCCAAGCTGATTTCCAGAGTAACTGTACTATTTACATTCTCACCAGTAGTGTATGAGTGATCCAGTTTCTTTTCCTCCTCACCATGATTTAGTGTTTTCACTATTTTTGTTTCAACCATTTTGATAGTTATGTAATGATATCTCATTATGGTTTTTGTTTTTAATTTATTTATTTTACTTACTTTCTTTTTTGGCTGTGTTGTGTCTTCATTGCTGCACACAGGCTTTCTTTAGTTGCAGTGAGCTGGGGCTTCTCTTATTGCGGAACACAGGCTCTAGGCATGCGGGCTTCAGTAGTTGTGGCTTGTGGGCTCTAGAGCGCAGGCTCAGTAGTTGTGCACAGGCTTAACTGCTCTGCGGCATGTGGGATCTTCCCGGACCAGGGCTCGAACCCGTGTCCCCTGCATTGACAGGCAGATTCTTAACCACTGTGCCACCAGGGAAGCCCTCATTATGGTTTTTATTTGCATTTCCCTGATAGCTAATGATGTTGAACGTCTTTTTGTGTGTTTATTTCCCATCTGTATATCCTCTCTGGTGAAATATATTCATGTCTTTCGCCCATTTTCTAATTGGATTGTTTGATTCTTTTTGTTTGTTTGTTTGTTTTTTTGCGGTACGCGGGCCTCTCACTGTTGTGGCCTCTCCCGTTGCGGAGCACAGGCTCTGGACGCGCAGGCTCAGCGGCCATGGCTCACGGGCCCAGCCGCTCTGCGGCATGCGGGATCTTCCCAGACCGGGGCACGAACCCATGTCCCCTGCATTGGCAGGCGGACTCTCAACCACTGCGCCACCAGGGAAGCCCGGATTGTTTGATTTTAATTGTTGAGTTTTGAGAGTTCTTTATGTATTCTAGATGATCTACATTGTTTATAATGCCTGTATACAAGTCATACTTTTTAAGTATTGTTTCTACTTTTAGATTACTTATTAAAGAAACAATAAAATCATATAAACTTGTGGTTTCCCCTTAATAAATTGGAACAGATTTTAGTGTTTGTTACTGTTATTAGGTGAAATTACTTTATTAAGGCCTCTAAAGTTCTTTTCACATGTCCAGTGACCTTACATAAAATATCAATACCATAGTACTGTGTTAAAGATTGCTGGAAGGATAAAATCCATTTTGGAGGATGAACAATTATATTTACACATTAGATTAAATTAAAAATAATTACTGATTATATGATATCCCCTCATATACCAGGCAGAATCTGAAGGTAGTCTTTCTTTGTAAATTACTGAGGGTATATTCCTCTTGGCATCTCTAATTTCTCTTGAGGCTGTAATTGGAGCTGTTGGGGATCCCTGGTGAAAGTCGGCGATGTTCAAGTTTTATCTATACCCAGTAAAAATAATAGACATCAGTGCCATGCTAATTGTTATTGGAATTTTATATCCAGAGGCATTTTTTTAACATTTCAGTTGGTTCAATGGACAATGTATTGAATCTAATCAGCATATGAAGAAAAAACACTTCCACCATGCCATGATCTGTAAAGAATTGCAGAGCAGTTGTTGAGAGGTAATACAGTTCTACATTTGAAGTGCTTCCTTTTTTTTTTTTTTTAAACATAGTAGAGCTTTGAGGCAGAAGTGTTATAGTGCAGGTAATTAAACCACTGAAATTAGTTCTTTGGTGGAGCAGATATTAGAGTTTTAAGTAAAGTCTTGGTAGGTACCTTATTAATTTCATAGTAATGTCTGTGGAATTATTTCCTAAGGATAAACTGCTGGTAGGGGAATTATCAGGGCAATGGGTTAAATTTTTTGTCTCAGATGTACCTACTTCTGTATGGCTTTCCAAAAGGAGTGTACCATTTCACACAGTTCTAAATAGTGGATATACGAGTACAGCATTTTCCTCCCTTTGACAGCATGCCAACTTTGATAGCATTGATGTTTTAAGTTTTTTATTTCATTAAATAGGTGCATACTTCTGCAAGTTTGATTTAATTAATACAACTTTATTGTTGAAAATGATTTCTTTGTTTCTTGTTTGTATGTCTCCTGTGGCCTTTGCTGTCCATATCCTTTGCTGACTTATCTGTCTGGATTGTAGTGTTTTATAGCTATTATCCTTTTATCTTACAGACATAAATATTTCTTCTCAATCTGCTTTTCATTTTAGTTAATTTTCTATAGTTGTAGAGTCGAAGTTTCATTTTTCATGTATCCAGATCTGTTTGGAGTAGTTTCTTTTATTGATTCGAAGCTTCTATATGTTCGATAAACCAACTTTACACACTTGTAAAAATTTGAAGAAATTCTGTCTGCTGCAGCCTTAAATTGATCTAATAGGGATTTTATTTTAATATCCAGCACTATGCTGATGATAATTTTTATAGAGTCTTTAATTTTCTTTTTGAAAACAAATTCTTATAGCTGTGGAAGGAATGTTTCCCTTTGTATTAGTTATCTTTTTAAAAAAAATATTTATTTATTTGGCGGAGCTGGGTCTTAGTTGCGGCACCAGGATCTTTTCTAGTTGTGGCATGCAGTCTCTTAGTTGCGGCATGTGAGATCTAGTTCCCTGACCAGGGATCGAACCCAGGCCCCCTGCATTGGGAGTGCGGAGTCTTAACCACTGGACCACCAGGGAAATCCTGTATTAGTTATCTCTTCTGCCTAACAAATTACCCTCAAACTGAGCAGTCTAAAATAATAAGCATTTCTCTCACACAGGGTTAGGAATCAGGGGGTGGCTTAGCTGGATGGTTCTGGCTCAGTCTCTCACGAGATTACAAGCAAGATGTCCATCACTGCTGCACTCATCTGAAGGCTGTAGGATCCTTGTCCAGTATGGCTCACTCATATCGCTGTTGGCTGAGGGAGGCCTCGGTTCCTTGCTATGTGCGCCTCTCCATAGGGCTGCTCACAGTATGTAGCTGGCTTCCCCCAGAGTGAGTTGTCCAAGAGAGGAGAGACCTAGCAAGGAGATCCAAGGAGATACAATGTGGGAGGGGAATACCCTGAAGTGTGGATCACTAGGGGCCATCTAGGGCAACTGGTTACCACGCCCACCCAATAAGAAATAAGTAGCTTTAATTAAAGGAGAAAGCTTCAGTATACAAAGTAGTGACACTTTAAAAAACGTATTTATTTATTTACTTATTATTTATTTATTTATTTATGGCTGTGCCGGGTCTTAGTTTTGGCATGCAGGAACTTTAATTGTGGCATGAGGACTCTTACTTGCGGCATTTGAACTCTTAGTTGTGGCATGCATGTGGGATCTAGTTCCCTGACCAGGGATTGAACCTGGGCCCCTTGCATTGGGAGCATGGAATCTTACCCACTGGACCACCAGGGAAGCCCCATTAACTTTTTTTTTTTTTCTTTTTTTTTTTTTGCGGTACGCGGGCCTCTCACTGTTATGGCCTCTCCCGTTGCAGAGCACAGGCTCCGGACGTGCAGGCTCAGCGGCCATGGCTCACGGGCCTAGCCGCTCCGCGGCATGTGGGATCTTCCCGGACCGGCGCACTAACCCGTGTCTCCTGCATCGGCAGGTGGACTCTCAACCACTGCGCCACCAGGGAAGCCCGCCCCATTAACTTTTTATTTTTATTTTATTTATTTTTCTTTATAAATTTATTTATTTATTTATTGGCTGCATTGGGTCTTCGTTGCTGTGTGTGGGCTTTCTCTAGTTGCAGTGAGTGGGGGCTACTCTTTGTTGTGGTGCACGGGCTTCTCATTGCAGTGGCTTCTCCTGTTGTGGAGCACAGGCTCTAGGTATGTGGGCTTCAGTAGTTGTGGCTCACGGGCTCTAGAGCTCACGCTCAGTAGTTGTGGCTCATGGGCTTAGTTGCTCTGCGGCATGTGGGATCTTCCCGGACCAGTGCTCGAACCTGTGTCCCCTGCACTGGCAGGTGGATTCTTTTTTGTTTTTTGTTTTTTTGCAGTATGCGGGCCTCTCACTGTTGTGGCCTCTCCCGTTGCGGAGCGCAGGCTCAGCGGCCATGGCTCACGGGCCCAGCCGCTCCGCAGCATGTGGGATCCTCCCGGACCAGGGCACGAACCTGCGTCCCCTGCATTGGCAGGTGGATTCTTAACCACAGCGCCACCAGGGAAGTCCTATTTTTAATTTTGATAACATATACATAGCATAAAATTTACCATTCTAACTTTTGTGTTTTTTGGCCGTGCCATGTGGCTTGTGGGATCTCAGATCCCTGACCAGGGATTGAACCCAGGGCCATGGCCGTGAAAGTCCGGCATCCTAACCACTAGGCCACCAGGGAACTCTCCATCCTAACTCTTTTGATGTGTACAGTTAAATAACATGAAGTGTGATCACATTTCGTGCAACCATTCTCCAGAACTCTTTCCATCATAGAAAACTTACCAATTGAACAACTTGCCACTTCCCCTTCCTCCCAGCCCCTGGTGACCACCATTCTGCTTTCTGTCTCTGAATCTTGACTGCTCTGAACACCTCATGTAGAATTATACAGTATTTATCTTTTTTTGATTGCCTTATTTTACTTAATGTAATGTCCTCAAGAGTTCACCCATGTTGTAGCCCGTGTCAGAATTTTCTTCCTTTTTAAAGATATTCTGCTGTATACCACATTTTCTTTATCCATTTATCAGTCGATGGCCACCTTTTGGCTATTGTGAATAATGCTGATATGAAGATAGGTGTACAAATACCTCGTCTGGATTCAGTGGGGATTTCTCTTTTTTTTGGGGTGCATCATGCAGCTTGTGGGATCTTAGTTTCTCACCCAGGGATTGAGTCTGTGCCTTCAGCAGTGAAAGTGTGGAGTCCCAACCCCACGGGGCTGTTTAACATTTTGAGGAACAGGCAGACTGTTTTTGCACAGTGGCTACACCATTTTACAGTTGTGATTTCTTCATATTCTTGCCAACACTTGCTTTTTTTTTTTTTTTAAGCCATCCTGGTGAGTGTTACATGTTATCTCATTGTGGTTTTGATTTATATTTCCCTGATGATGTTGAGCATCCATTTATGTACTTTTTGGACATTTGTATAGCTACTTTGGAGTCTGTGTTGTAAATCCTTTGCATATTTTTTAAAAATTGGGCTTTTTTATTGTTGAGTTGTAGTTCCTTATATATTCTGGATTAAGCCCCTTATCAGATATGATTTGCAAATATTTTCTTCCATTCTGTGGGTTTTTTCATTTTCTTTTTCTTTTTTTCTTTTTTTTTTTTTTTTTTGCGGTACGCGGGCCTCTCACTGTTGTGGCCTCTCCCATTGTGGAGCACAGGCTCCGGACACACAGGCTCAGCGGCCATGGCTCACGGGCCCAGCCGCTCCGCGGCATGTGGGATCTTCCCGGACCGGGGCACGAACCCGTGTCCCCTGCATCGGCAGGCGGACTCTGAACCACTGCGCCACCAGGGAAGCCCCTTTCATTTTCTTGATGGTATCCTTGAAGCACAAAATTTGTTTTGTTTTCTTGTTTTTTAAATGTTTTTGTATTTGGCCATGCCGTGCAGCTTGTGGGATCCTAGTTCCCTGTTCAGGGATCGAACCCTGGCCCTCAGCAGTGAAAGCACAGAGTCCACTGGACTGCCAGGGACATTCCAAAGGTTTTTAATCTTGATGAAGTCCAATATATCTGTTTTTTTTCTTTGCCTTGTGGTGTCATAACTAAGAATCCATTGCCTAATTCAAGATGAAGAAGATTTACTCTTATGTTTTCTCTTAAAAGTTATGTTCTTACCTTTTACACTTAGGTCTTTGATGCATTTTGAATTTTTGTGAGGTAGGGGCCAAACATCTTTTGCATGTGGGTACCCAGTTGTCCCAGCACCATTTGTTGAAAAGACTGTTATTTCTCTATTGACTGGTCTTGGCACCCCTGTTGAAAACAGATATAGATTTATCTCTGGGCTCTTAGTTCTGTCGATTTATATGTCTATCCTTTTTTTTTTTTAAAGATTTTTTTATTTATTTCGCTACACCGAGTCTTAGGTGTGGCACGTGAGATCTTTATTGTCGTGTGTGGAATCTTTTTTTTTTAAATTAATTAATTAATTTATTTATTTATTGTTGGCTGTGTTGGGTTTTTGTTGCTGCATGCGGGCTTTCTCTAGTTGTGGCGAGCGGGGGCTACTCTTCATTGCTGCGCATGGACTTCTCATTGAGGTGGCTTCTCTTGTTGTGGAGCACGGGCTCTAGGTGTGCGGGCTTCAGTAGTTGTGGCACGTGGACTCAGTAGTTGTGGCTCGCGGGCTCTAGAGCGCAGGCTCAGTAGTTGGGGTGCACGGCCTTAGTTGCTCCACAGCATGTGGGATCTTCCCGGACCAGGGCTTTGAACCCATGTCCCCTGCATTGGCAGGTGGATTCTTAACCACTGCGCCACCAGGGAAACCCTGGCAGGCGGATTCTTAACCACTGCACCACCAGGGAAGTCCCTGTCATTTTAATTATAATATGTCTTGGTATAGATTTGTTTGGGTTCATCTTGTTTGGGACCCTCTGTGTTTTTTGTACCTGGATATCTGTTTCCTTCTTGAGGTTGCCATGGCTCACGGGCCTAGCCGCTCCGCGGCATGTGGGATCTTCCTGGACCCAGGCACGAACCCGTGTCCCCTGCATCGGCAGGCGGACTCTCAACCACTGCGCCACCAGGGAAGCCCTCATTACCTCTTTTTTGAACTCGGTGTCTATTAGACTGAAGAGATTTGTTTCATTGTTCGTTCTTTCAGGAGAATGCTCTTGATCTTTTAATTGGTAGTGGTTCTTTTGCTTCTCCATTTTACTTATATTTCTCTTACTCTATGAGTTTAGGAAAACAGTTATCTTCTGCTGTGGTCTTAGAGGGGTATTTTTATGTGGGAGTGTCCCTGTGTAGCCTGCATGGGTTTAGTGTGTTTCGGTGCAAGGGCTGTTTTTAGTATGGATGCCTGCCACCTCTTTCCTCAGTGTATACTGGCCGATATCCCCTTGATAGGGGGTGTAACTGGTGTTGTGGTGACCAGAGCCCACACTGGAAGTTGAGCGGGGCCTCCTCTTTGCTCTGTGGTTGTCACAGCCCTGTTAGGGGCAGAATCTGCTCCTTAGTTTTTGGAGTAGAAGGTCCCAGATCCGTTTCTAAGCTGCTTTGTGAGGTCGGCAGGATTGGAGCGCTTCCACTGGGAGAGGAGCCACTGAGTATTCCTCCGCTGGAGCTGTCCACCAGGGAGCGTGCTCTGTGGTGTCACCTGAAACCCATTGTGTGGGCTCACAAAGTACACTGTTGTTGGCATTGTCCTCGTTCCCGGCTCAACCTTAGGAATGCTGGCAATAGGCCCTGGTGACTCTCAGGAGCTGTGTTTACAAAGCCACCAGCGCAGATCCACCAACTCAGATCCAGTGAAGTCAGGTACCAGGACTGGAGTAGTCGCGCCATGTGAGCTATGGAAGCAGCCTGGACCCCGGCCCAGCCTCCGTGTGCACACTCCCACACAACCCACAGCTGCTAAGGCCAGACCTGTCCCAGCCTTGGGGGCACCCGTTGTCTACTCGGTGTCCCACAGGCTCCGAGTTTACAAAGCCAGCAGCCTTGCCCTTTTCTTTTTTTTTTAACATCTTTATTGGGGTATAATTGCTTTACAATGGTGTGTTAGTTTCTGCTTTATAACAAAGTGAATCAACTATACATGTACATATATCCCCATATCTCCTCCCTCTTGCGTCTCCCTCCCATCCTCCCTATCCCACCCCTCTACGTGGTCACAAAGCACCGAGATGATCTCCCTGTGCTATGTGGCTGCTTCCCACTAGCTAGGTATCCTTGCCCTTTTCTTTCTTTCTTTTTTAAAAATAAATTTATTTATTTATTTATTTTTGGCTGCGTTGGGTCTTTGTTGCTGCACGCGGGCTTTCTCTAGTTGTGGTGAGCAGGGGCTACTCTTGTAGTGCACGGGCTTCTCATTGTGGTGGCTTCTCTTGTTGCAGAGCATGGGCTCTAGGCGCATGGGCTTCAGTAGTTGTGGCACGTGGGCTCAGTAGTTGTGGCTCACGGGCTCTAGAGCACCTCAGTAGTTGTGGCGCACAGGCTTAGTTGCTCTGTGGCATGTGGGATCTTCCCGGACCAGGGCTCAAACCCATGTCCCCTGCATTGGCAGGTGGATTCTTAACTACTGCACCACCAGGGAAGCCCCTCTTTGCCCTTTTCTTGATAAAGCATTTGCTTGGTTGTTCCAGACCTTTCTAGTAGTTTCCCCAGTTCTCATAGTTTTTTGTGTAGCTGTTTGTGATAGTTTTTCCCTTGTTCATCTGCTATTTTTGTGGAGGTACTGGCCCTTGAAGTTCCCTATTCCCTCATTTCTTCTGGTATCGCTTGAGACACGTTTGACTGTTAGAACCTTTCCTCAAAATATTTTTGGAGTTTATTTTTTGTAATAGTCTTCAGACCTTGTTTTTATTAGGGAAAATCAAGTAAGGATTGAATCTGGTGAAGAAGTTAAACTAATAGATCGCAGTTTAGGTTCTACATGTGGTTTGGAATTAACATGAAAGGTTTTTATCATGTAATATGTAGAATTGACTTGTTAGTGGTAGTTTTTGACAAACTGCAGATAAATCTGGCCACCACCTGTGTTTGTAACAGCCCATGAGCCAAGAATAGTTTTTATGTTTTTGAATGGATGGGACAAAATCAAAAGGAAGATATTTTATAACATGTTAAACTAATATGAAATTCAAATTTCAGTGACCATGTATGAAGGTCTGTTGGAATGTAGCTCTTTCTTTTTTTTTTTGGTACGCGGGCCTCTCACTGTTGTGGCCTCTCCCATTGCGGAGCACTGGCTCTGGACGCGCAGGCTCAGCGGCCATGGCTCATGGGCCCAGGTGCTCCGCGGCATGTGGGATCTTCCTGGACCGGGGCACGAACCCGTGTCCCCTGCATCAGCAGGCGGACTCTCAACCACTGCGCCACCAGGGAAGCCCGGAATGTAGCTCTTTTATGTGTTGTCTATGGCTACTTAATGTGCTATGATGGGGGAGTTGAGTAGTTGGGAAAAAGACTATGAAATATTTACTGTTTGGCCCTTAACAGAAAAAGTTTATTGCTCTACTGTGTATATTATCCTAAGAGTTATTAAATGGTCTTGTAAGGACAATACTTTTTTGCAAGTTCTGGTGTGTATGTCAAAATATTATTTTGTTCATAAGCACATCTCATATTTTAAGTTTTAATGAATGAAAACAGTAATTCATTAGTTAAATTAACTACAAATACAACTTTTCTGGTTAATCGGAAGGATGTTTATAGGTAGTCTGATATTCATATTGTCATTTGGTTAGCATTTCTTCTTACTCTCTTAATACTTTTCCTTGGTTTTCAGTAACGTGGATAAAAAGTTCTGTGTTCCCATAACACTGTTACAGCATTTTTCATAATACGTTTTGATTATTGTTCTGTCCTATATCCCTGAGTAAACTTACAACTTCAAGCTTGGGATTGTGTTGTCTTTATTTTGTATCCTTGAGTCCTACTACAGTTTCTCATGAGTAGGTAAGCAACAAATATTTTTAGGAGGAAAGAATGAGTATTGTTAGAGAAATATCTAGGTCATTTCTCATCTTGATCCTCCTGCAGAGAGGAAAGCTAGATTTATACTTTAGAGATATAAATTAAAATAAGTAGGGACTTGCCAGAGACTGAGTCAGTTGTAGGAAATTATTATACATTCAAGGCACCAATAGCCAAAATGGTTATCTGGTTTTTAACTCATCAGTGTATAGCTTGTACATATTTATTATTTTATTGATTTTGTTTTGGGGCTGTGTCATCCACTATATGGTCACAAAAGATGAAGATTAGTTTTCTGTGGTGAGTAAAAAGATAATTTGAATGCATATATGTTATAGAAAGTAATAGCATTTAAAAAGTCTTATTCAGGGGTAATTCTTGGAAGTGCAAATAATCTTAAAGCTTTGACAATAATGTGTAGTATATCATTTAAACCACATGGAAAAGGATATTTTGTATGTCATTTAAAATAATAGGCAGGGTAAAGTTTTAAAAAATTAATCTCCGGAATGGCAAGTGATAGATCCTGTCTGCATTTTACAGTAAAGCTTATTTGCGACGTGAACATTCAAATTAGAAAATTCTACTTTTTCTTCATTTCAGTGTCTTCAAACTCAGTGTTTTGAAATTGAAGTGTTAAAAACTAAATTATTCTTTTAGTTTTTATTATTGCAAAT
Source organism: Mesoplodon densirostris (assembly GCF_025265405.1). NCBI lineage: Eukaryota > Metazoa > Chordata > Mammalia > Artiodactyla > Ziphiidae > Mesoplodon > Mesoplodon densirostris. Next base: position 154,493,714 of record NC_082663.1, read on the forward strand.
CCAGAACACTGTCTGCATTTACCTGAAATGTTTAAAATAGGTTTTGTCATTACTTTTCCTGATTAGTACAGTATAAGTCTAAAAGGATTGTCTTGGAAGAGCTTATAACAACTTAAAATTTTTTTTAAATGTTTATTTTGCAAAAAATCCTCTGGTGATGAGCTCAGGATTCTTTAACTCCAGAACTTAGTCCAGAGCCCAGGCCCAACTTTTTGCATAGAGCAAGGTGGTGGGTACCCAAACTTTGGGGATCAGTCAGAATTGAGCTTGGCAATTAACGGTGTCACATTGGAAATTTTGTTTTGGGTTTCTCAGTAGTAAATGGAGGTAATACCCACCTATTAGCATTTTTTGTAATTCCATTTATATTATATGTAAAAAGGCTTGGCACATGGTTGAAGGTTCTCAGAAATGTTTTTTTCCTGTAAACCTGAGATTCAACTTGGTCCTAATTTTTTAAATTTCAAGATTTTTCTTTAAAAATTCAAATATTGGCCCACAAACGTTGGGTTTTCAAGTTATTAATGTTATCTGTTAGCTCAACATACTTACTTGACTTAGTAGACCTAAGACCTTTGGGCTCTTCCTTCATCATGCAAATTGGTGTTTGAGCCTATTTGTTCACCAGAAACTTTGGATACACAATTTCCATAAATCCAACAGGTTTAGCTTTGAGAATCTAAGAAATGTGCATAAAGTGTGAAACTTGTTTTCTGTTCCCTTCATATTCCCTTCATATCAGGAGCCTCTTAGCAGATGCTGTGGCTTTCTTTTCTCAACTTCTGTTTGTATTTTGTTATTCCTATTTCTTTGTGGGAGTCAAACCATACACGACTGAAGGAGATTAGTTAAATTTCTGGAATATTCCTAGTAGACTACTGGCAACTGGAGGAGAAAGTTCACCCTGGCTATGGTTTTTAAATGTGTGACACTTCAGCAGATGCTTTGCACCTTTGTGCATTCAGACTTTCCCTTTGCATTGCATGCTCTGTTTTCCCACCTACATATAATTACGACTTAAAGTTGCTTTATGTTGCAAGGACTGAAGTGGAAGATAAAAACTTTTACAGTATCTCATAATTTTTTTGCTCTTTCATTTATTCGTTCATTTTTCAACAAATATTGAGCATTAACAATGTGCCAGCCAGTATTTTAAGCACTGGGAATACAGTGACCCTCATGGAGCTTCGAGTCCTGTGGGGAAGACAAACAATTAACAAGATATTCCACAATACTTATGTAACAGCAGTTAAACTGAGGATTAGGAAGAAGAGAAGTAGGGAATTCCCTGATGCTCCAGTGGTTAGGACTCCAAATTTTCACTCCCAGGGGCCCTGGTTCCATTCCTGGTTGGGGAGCTAAGATCCCTCAAGCCGCACCACGGGGGTGGGGGAGAGGAAGAGGAGAAGTGTAGGGAACTTGTAGCATGCATCCTGGGGAGACTTGATCTAGTTTGGTGCTCAGGGAGTCTTCCCTAAGAAAGTGATGTGGAGACTGGGAATCCTAAGTTAACTGGGACATAAAAGGGGCTGGGAGGGTGGTGATGAGAGTAGGAGAGAGGAATTTTTTTTTCTTTGCATATGCTAATATCTTTTTATTTTTATTTTTTAAATTTTTATTGAAATATAGTTGATTTATAATGTGTTTCAGATGCACAGCAAAGTGATTCAGTTATACATGTATTCTTTTTTTAGATTCTTTTCCATTATATAGATTATTACAAGATAGTTCCCTGTGCTTGTTGGTTATCTATTTTATATGTAGTAGTGTATGTATTTTAATTCCAAACGCCTAATTTATCCCCACCTCCCTTTCCCCTTTAGTAATCATAAGTTTGTTTTCTGTGTCTGAGTCTGTTTCTGTTTTGTAAATAAGTTCATTTGTATCCTTTTTATTTTTTTAGATTCCACATATACAGGACATCATATGATTGTCTTTCTCTGCCTGAGTTCACTAGTATAATAATCTCTAGGTCCATCCATGTTGCTGCAAATGGCATTATTTCATTCTTTTTTATAGGGGAGAAAGGAATTGAAGGAGCATGTTAGGCAGAGGAACCAGCTTGAGTAAAGGCTACAGTAGTTTTAGTAATTGTGCGAAGTCTGTGAGCTTATGATTGAATCCTGGACATCCTGAGGGTCTGCCATTCAGGTTTCCTTTCTTTTCTTTTTTTTCTTCTTCATTTTTTTTTATTTTTTAAATTTTTTAAATTTTATTTATTTATTTTTGCTGTGTTGGGTCTTCGTTTCTGTGCAAGGGCTTTCTCTAGTTGTGGCAAGTGGGGACCACTCTTCATCGCGGTGCACGGGCCTCTCACCATCGTGGCCTCTCTTGTTGCGGAGCACAGGCTCCAGACGCGCAGGCTCAGTAGTTGTGGCTTACAGGCCTAGTTGCTCCGTGGCATGTGGGATCCTCCCAGACCAGGGCTCGAACCCGAGTCCCCTGCATTAGCAGGCAGACTCTCAACCACTGCGCCACCAGGGAAGCCCTCTTCTTCTTTTTTTAAATTCAGTATTAGATTGTGCATTCACACTGACTTAAGGTGAGAGGAAACTCTTTATACGAATGCCCAGATTCTCCTCTCTGCTCTAATTAGACTCTCTCTCAAGATGCCTTCCAAAGAAATATTTATTTCAGTTAAGATTTTAGAGCCATTCTTTTTTGTTTCCTGCTTGAAAATGGCATTACTTATTACATTTGTAACACTTACATGTTTTGTTTATTTTATTTTTTAAAACATTTAAAAGTATTTATTTATTTATTTATTTTGTCTGCTCTGGGTCTTTGTGGCAGCACGTGGGATCTTTAGTTGCAAAATGTGAACTCTTAGTTGTGGCATGTGGGATGTAGTTCCCTGACCAGGGGTCGAACTCGGGCTGCCTGCATTGGGAGTGCGGAGTCTTAGCCACTGGACCACCAGGGAAGTACCTAAAGATTTATTTTTTTTTGATGCGGACCATTTTTATAAATTTATTTTTATATATTTATTTTTGGCTGCATTGAGTCTTTGTTGCTGCATGCAGGCTTTCTCTAGTTGCGGCGAGTGGGGGCTACTCTTCCGTTGTGGTGTGCAGGCTTCCATTCGTCCGTTGATGGGCATTTAGGTTGCTTCCATGTACTGGCTGTTGTAAATAGTGCTGCAATGAACATTTGGGTGTGTGTGTCTTCTTTTTTTTTTTCCATGTGTCTTTTTGAATTATGGTTTTCTCTGGGTATATGGCCAGCAGTAGGATTGCTGGGTCATGTGGTAATTCTATTTTTAGTTTTTTAAGGGACCTCCATACAGTTCTCCTTAGTTGGCTGTATCAATTTACATTCCCACCAGTACTGCAAGAGTGTTCCCTTTTCTCCACACCCTCTCCAGCATTTGTTGTTTGTAGATTTTCTGATGTTGCCCATTCTAACTGGTGTGAGGTGATACCTCATTGTAGTTTTGATTTGCATTTCTCTAAATTAATTAGTGATGATGAGCAGCTTTTCATGTGCTTCTTGGCCATCTGTATGTCTTTGGAACAATGTCTATTTAGGTCTTCTGCCCACTTTTCGATTGGGTTGTTTGTTTTTTTAATATTGAGCTGCATGAGCTGTTTTTTGTATTTTGGAGATTAGTCCTTGGTCCGTTGATTCATTTGCAAATATTTTCTCCCATTCTGAGGGTTGTCATTTCTTCTTGTTTGTAGTTTCCTTTGCTTTGCAAAAGCTTTTAAGTTTCATTAGGTCCCATTTGTTTATTTTTGTTTTTATTTTGAAACATTACTCTAGGAGGTGGATCAAAAAAGATCTTGCTGTGATTTATGCCAAAGAGAGTTCTTCTATGTTTTCCTCTAACAGTTTTACAGTGTCTGGTCTTACATTTAGGTCTCTAATCCATTTTGAGTTTATTTTAGTGTATGGTGTTAGGGAGTGTTCTAATTTCATTCTTTTACACGTAGCTGTCCAGTTTTCCCAGCACCACTTATTGAAGAGACTGTCTTTTCTCTATTGTATATCCTTGCCTCCTTTGTCATAGATTAGCTGACCATAGGTGCATGGGTTTATCTCTGGGCTTTCTATCCTGTTCCTTTGATCTATATTTTCTGTTTTTGTGCCCGTACCATATTGTTTTGATTACTGTAGCTTTGTAGTATAGTCTGAAGTCAGGGAGTCTGATTCCTCCAGCTCTGTTTTTTTCCCTCAAGACTGCTTTGGCTATTCGGGGTCTTTTGTGTCTCTATACAAATTTTAAGTTGATTTGTTCTAGTTCCATAAAAAATGCCACTGGTAATTTGATAGGGATTGCATTGAATCTGTAGATTGCTTTGGGTAGTACAGTCATTTTCACAATATCGATTCTTCCAATCCAAGAACATGGCATATCTCTCCACCTGTTGGTATCGTCTTTCATTTCTTTCATCAGTGTCTTTTTTAAAAATTTTATTTACTTATCTATCTATTTATTTATTTATTTATTTCCTTCCTTTTTTTTGTGGTATGCGGGCCTCTCACTGTTGTGGCGTCTCCCGTTGCGGAGCACAGGCTCCGGACGCGCAGGCTCAGCGGCCATGGCTCACGGGCCCAGCCACTCCGCGGCATGTGGGATCTTCCTGGACCGGGGCACGAACCTGCGTCCCCTGCATCGGCAGGCAGACTCTCAACCACTGCGCCACCAGGGAAGCCCTCTATTTATTTTTATTTTTGGCTGAGTTGGGTCTTTTGTTGCTGTGTGTGGGCTTTCTCTAGTTGCGGTGAGCGGGGGCTACTCTTCGTTGCAGCGCGCGGGCTTCTCATTGTGGTGGCTTCTCTTGTTGCGGGGCATGGGCTCTAGGCGCGTGGGCTTCAGTAGTTGAGGCACGTGGGCTTCAGTAGTTGTGGCACATGGGCTCAGTAGTTGTGCCTCGCAGGCTCTAGAGCACGGGCTCAGTAGTTGTGACGCACAGGCTTAGCTGCTCCGCGGCATGTGGGATCTTCCCAGAGCAGGGCTCGAACCGATGTCCCCTGCATTGGCAAGGGGATTCTTAACCACTGTGCTACCAGGGAAGCCCTCATCAGTGTTTTATAGTTTTCTGCATACAGGTCTTTTGTCTCTGTAGGTAGGTTTATTCCTAGGTATTTTATTCTTTTTGTTGCAGTGGTAAATGGGAGTGTTTCCTTAATTTCTCTTTCAGATTTTTCATCATTAGTGTATAGAAATGCAAGAGGTTTCTGTGCATTAGTTTTGTATCCTGCAACTTTACCAAATGCATTGATTAGCTCTAGTAGTTTTCTCGTGGCATCTTTAGGATTCTCTATGTATGGTATCATGTCATCTGCAAACAGTGACAGTTTTACTTCTTCTTTTCCAATTTGTATTCCTTTTATTTCTTTTTCTTCTCTGATTGCCGTGGCTAGGACTTCCAAAACTATGTTGAATAATAGTGACGAGAGTGGACATCCTTGTCTTGTTCCTGATCTTACAGGAAATGCTTTCAGTTTTTCACCATTGAGAATGTTTGCCGTGGGTTTGTCATATATGGCTTTTATTATGTTGAGGTAGGTTCCCTCTATGCCCAGTTTCTGGAGAGTTTTTATCATAAATGGGTGTTGAATTCTGTCAGAAGCTTTTTCTGCATCTATTTAGATGATCATATGGGTTTTATCCTTCAATTTGTTAATATGGTGTATCACATTGATTGATTTGCATATATTGAAGAATCCTTGCATCCCTGGGATAAATCCCACTTGACCATGGTGTACGATCCTTTTAATGTGTTGTTGGATTCTGTTTGCTAGTATTTTGTTGAGGATTTTTGCATCTATATTCATCAGTGATATTGGTCTGTAATTTTCTTTTTTTGTAGTATCTTTGGTTTTGGTATCAAGGTGATGGTGGTCTCATAGAATGAATTTGGGAGTGTTCCTTCCTCTGCAGTTGTTTGGAATAGTTTGAGAAGGATGGGTGTTAGCTCTTCTCTAAATGTTTGATAGAATTCACCTGTGAAGCCATCTGGTCCTGGACTTTTGTTTGTTGGAAGATCTTTAATCACAGTTTCAATTTCAGTACTTGTGATTGGTCTTTTCATATTTTCCATTTCTTCGTGGTTCAGTCTGGAAGGTTATACCTTCCTAAGAATTTGTCCATTTCTTCCAGGTTGTCCATTTTATTGGCATAGAGTTGCTTGTAGTAATCTCTTAGGATGCTTTGTATTTCTGCAGTGTCTGTTGTAACTTCTTTTTTTAAAAAGTTTATTTTATTAATTTGTTGTTTCTGGCTGCATCGGGTCTTCGTTGCTTTGTGCAGGCTTTTCTCTGGTTGTGGCGAGTGGGGGCTTCTCATTGTGGTAGCTTCTCTTGTTGCGGAGCATGGGCTCTAAGTGCGCGGGCTTCAGTAGTTGTGGCTTGCAGGTTCTAGAGCGCAGGCTCAGTAGTTGTGGCGCACAGGCTTAGTTGCTCCACGGCATGTGGGATTTTCCTGGACTAGAGCTTGAACCCGTGTCCCCTTCATTGGCAGGCACATTCTTAACCACTGCGCCACCAGGGAAGCCTGTAACTTCTCTTTTTTCATTTCTAATTTTACTGATTTGAGTCCTCTCCCTCTTTTTCTTGATGATTCTGGCTAATAGTTTATCGATTTTGTTTATCTTCTCAAAGAACCAGCTTTTCTTTTTATAGATTTTTGCTCTTGTTTTCTTTGTTTCTATTTCATTTATTTCTGCTCTGATCTTTATGATTTCTTTCCTTCTACTAACTTTGGGTTTTGTTTGTTCTTCTTCTCTAGTTCCTTTAGGTATAAGGTTAGATTGTTTATTTCAGATTTTCTTGTTTCTTGAGGTAAGCTTGTATTGCTATAAACTTCTTCCCTCTTAGAACTGCTTTTGCTGCATCCCATAGGTTTTGGATCATTGTGTCTTCGTTGTCATTTGTCTGTAGGTATTTTTTGATTTCCTCAGTGATCTCTTGGTTATTTAGTAACATATTGTTTAGTCTCCATGTGTTTTGGGGTTTTTTTCCTTTTAATTGACATCTAATCTCATAGCGTTGTGGTCAGAAAAGATGATATGATTTCAATTTTCTTAAATTTACTGAGGCGTGATTTGTGACCCAAGATGTGATCTATCCTGGAGAATGTTCCATGTGCACTTGAGAAGAAAGTGTAATCTGCTGTTTTTGGATGGAATGTCCTATAAATATCAATTAAATCTATCTGGTCTATTGTGTCATTTAAAGCTTGTGTTTCCTTATTTATTTTCTGTTTGGGTGATCTGTCCATTGGTGTAAGTGAGGAGTTAAAAAGTCCCCCACTATTATTGTGTTACTGTCGATTTCCTGTTTTATAGCTGTTAGCAGTTGCCTTATGTATTGAGGTGCTCCTATATTGGGTGCTTGTATATTTGTAATTGTTATATCTTCTTCTTGGATTGATCCCTTGATCATTATGTAGTGTCCTTCCTTGTCTCTTGTAGCATTCTTTATTTTAAAATCTATTTTATCTGATATGAATATTGCTACTTCAGTTTTCTTTTGATTTCCATTTGCATGGAATATCTTTTTCCATCCCCTCACTTTCAGTCTGTATGTGTCCCTAGGTCTGAAGTGGGTCTCTTGTAGACAGCATATATATGGGTCTTATTTTTGTATCCATTCCAGCAAGGCTGTGTCTTTTTTTTTTTTTTTTTTTTAAGCCTGTGTCTTTTGGTTTGGAGCATTTAATCCTTTCACATTTAAGGTAATTATCAATATGTATGTTCCTATTACCATTTTCTTTATTGTTATGGGTTTTGTTTTTGTAGGTCCTTTTCTTTTGTGTTTCCCACTTAGAGAAGTTCCTTTAGCATTTGTTGTAGAGCTGGTTTGGTGGTGCTGAATTCTCTTAGCTTTTGCTTGTCTGTAAAGCTTTTGATTTCTCCGTCAAATCTGAATGAGATCCTTGCTGGGTAGAGTAATCTTGGTTGTAGTTGCTTCCCTTTCATCACTTTAAATATATCATGCCACTACCTTCTGGCTTGTAGAGTTTCTGCTGAGAAATCAGCTGGTAACCTTACGGGAGTTCCCTTGTATGTTATTTGTCGTTTTTCCATTGTTGCTTTCAATAATTTTTCTTTGTCTTTGATTTTTGTCAGTTTGATTACTATGTGTCTTGGCGTGTTTCTCCTTGCATTTATCCTGCCTCGGACTCTGTGCTTTCCTTTCCCACGTTAGGGAAGTTTTCGACTATAATCTCTTCAAATATTTTCTCTGGTCCTTTCTCTGTCTCTTCTCTTTCTGGGACTTCTATAATGTGAATGTTGTTGTGTTTAATGTTGTCCCAGAGGTCTCTTAGGCTGTCTTCATTTCTTTTCATTCTTTTTTCTTTATTCTGTTCCATGGCAGAGAATTCCACCATTCTGTCTTCCAGGTCACTTATCCTTTCTTCTGCCTCAGATATTCTGCTATTGATTCCTTCTAGGGTATTTTTCATTTCAGTTATTGTATTGCTTATCTCTGTTTGTTTGTTCTTTACTTCTTCTAGGTCTTTGTTAAACATTTCTTGCATCTTCTTGGTCTTTGCCTCCATTCTTTTTCCCAGGTCCTGGATCATCTTCACTATCATTATTCTGAATTCTTTTACTGGAAGGTTTCCTATCTCCCCTTCATTTAGTTGTTTTCTGGGGTTTTATCTTGTTCCTTCATCTGGTACATAGCCTTTTCATCTTATCTGTCTTTCTGTGTATGTGGTTTTTCCTCCACAGGCTGCAGGACTGTAGTTCTTCTTTCTTCTGCTGTCTGCCCTCTGGTGGATAAGGCTATCTAAGAGGCTTGTACCCCTGCCTTTTTTTAATATAAAAAGATTTTAATAACTGGATTTTTAAAAAAGTTTATTTTGTATTGGAGTGGAGTTGATAAACAATGTTGTGATTCAGTTATACACATACATGTATCCATTCTTTTTCAAATTCTTTTCCCATTTAGGTTATTACAGAGCACTGAGCAGGGTTCCCTGTGCTATACCGTAGGGCTTTGTTGGTAATCTATTTCTTTTTTTTTTTTCTTCTTTCTTTCTTTCTTTTTTTTTTGCTGCACTGCATGGCTTATGGTATCTTAGTTCCCAGACCACGGATTGAACCTGGGCCATCAGCAGTCAGAGCAGAGTTCTAACCAGTGGACTGCCAGGGAATTCCCTATCTATTTTATTTTATTTTTTTAAAAATATTTATTTATTTGGCGGCACCGGGTCTTTAGTTGCGGCACATGGGCTCTCTTGTTGAGGTGCCTGGGCTCAGTAGTTGCAGCACTCAGGCTTAGTTGCCCCGCGGCATGTGGGATCTTAGTTCCCCGACCAGGGATCGAACCCACGTCCCCTGCATTGGAAGGCAGATTCTTTACCACTGGACCACCAGGGAAGTCCCTTGAACTTGGTGTTGTGTTTTTTACTTTTAAGCTTCAAGTGGAATCTCATACAGAACACCAGTATAGAACAGAAAAAAGATGGAGCTGCTTTAATTTGGGATAGAGAGCAGGCAGGTTTTCTTCTTACTCTCTTGGGCAGCCCTTGAGGGGACTCTCCAGGACACTCTTTCTGAGGAACACAATGGAAACTACCTCTGGCATGGAGTTTCTTTCTTTCTTCTTTTTAAAATATTTATTTATTTATTTGGCGGTTTCGGGACTTAGTTTCAGCACATGGGGTCTTCGTTGCAGCGTGCAGGCTTCTCTCTAGTTGTGGCAGAGGGCATGGGCTCCGTAGTTGTGGCACGAGGGCTCTCTAGATGTGGTGTAAGGGCTTAGTTGCCCCCGCGGCATATGGGATCTTAGTTCCCATACCAAGGATCGAACCTGCGTCCCCTGCATTGCAAGGCAGATTCTTAACCCCTGGACCACCAGGAAAGTCCCTGGGATGCAGTTTCAACAGAAGGAATTTGAGAAGTCCAGAGGGAGAGATCACCTAAAACAATAAATGTGAAATACATTGTTAGAGGGGGAGAAAAGTTGGTGTCACATGTGGAGGAGGCAAGGGGGAAGGAAGCCACTTACCTGTGTTCGGGCTGTCCTGAAATTATTTCTGTTTTTTAGAATAGTCTAGTAGTAGATAATTAATGTTAATTAAAAGTTTCTTTGGAGATACATACTGAAATATTATGAATGATATCTGGGGATTTGCTTCAAAATAATCCAGGTATGAGGTCTGTAGGTCACCACAGCCTGTACCAAAGTTCTTGCATCCTGGGCCTCTCCATTGTATGAGAGGGATGGGGGATTGTATGATACTAAGACTGGAAAGACAGCATGGCTTTAGGGAAAAGACACTAGAATAGAAGGCCAGATGTTCTAGTCTTTTTGTTGTCTTCAGGAAATCACTTAGGTGTGGCAAAGAGCTTTTTTTTTTTTTTTTGTAAGGTACATGTAAAGTTTAGAGTGAGTAAAAATTGCTCTTTTTTTAATTGCAAAAGACTGTATACAAATTGTTTTACTGTGTTTTCTGAAGGCATCTGTGTTTTCTACATGAGCTAACTCTAGACTTAAGTTTAGTATTATCCGTTGGTGACTTGCCTTTTAACAGCATTGATTAGTTTTGACCCAGGTAAAGAAGTACAATAAGGAGCATAGATGTATGTGATGTGTCTGTTTTTTTTGAAGAGACTGAGGCATCTTCCATTAATTGAATTATACTGTAAAGGTGTTGTGAGGAACATTTGTCTCGTGAGAGTTTATGAGCAGAATTCCCTTATTGAATGAAGAGAGTAAGGTCACTAATTGTGTTGAGGTTAAGTTCAGTTACCAATACTAAAGGCTGATGTTTTTATTTATTTTTCTGTGTTGTGACCTAGTGTAAAGAGCACAGGTGATTGAACAGAGCACAGACATGGCTCTGTTTGGCATTTGGCCATCTCACTTCCCATTTCTGAGCCTCAGATTCTACACCTATAAGAAGGAGAGAGTAATTAATACCTGCCTCATTGTCAGTATGAGGTTTAAAAGAAAAACAAAATACATAAATATTCTTAGCAGTTTCTGGTACTTGGGGTATCAGATAAATGCTTCCTTTTTCCTGTGTGACTATTGAAATTATATAGTCAGTTACCTCTTGCTTGTGTCAGGACACCTCTTTTTTTATTATCCTGTCTTACCTCTTCTCCCCCCGAAAACAAACTCACTCAGGCCTGTAATTAAAATAAAATACTAACTAGCTATATGATGCATTTGTTTTCAACCCTGGCCGTTCATCAGAATCACCTGTGGAGCTTTTTAAAAAAAAATTAGATGCCAAGAGCCTCCCCCCATACATACTGAATCAGAGAATCTCCAGGCCTGTGGGTGGGTAGGAAGTTCTGTATTTTATAACTCCTCAGGTGATTCTGATGTACAGCCAGGGTTGAGAACCATTGATCTGCTTCCTCTAGCACTCAGAAACAAATCCCTGAAAGGCTCAGACTAAAGCAGAAGTCAGAGGGAAAAGAAGCCCCAGGTCATACCCAACAGTTATATGATGTAATGATAAATGAGAATTGCTGGGTGCATAGTAGATTCTCAAACACTGAAAGAAAAATTTATGGCCAGAAAGACTATGCAGAGTAAAATAGATTTTTGTTGGAGTGATTTGGCACTAGATTTTCTACTGTAGGGAAAATGCCTATGGTCATTGTTTTGAAATTCTCCAGATTAAGAGCCCAAGGATAGCCCCAAACTAATGTTTAAATCATTCAGTTCCAGTATAACATACAGGCATAACTGTATACAACAATTTCTTTTGTTGTGTCAGGCCAGAGAGTATAGCTCTCCTCCCTGCTTTAATTTAAGCCTTCTAGGGTTCTAGAGGGCTGCACCCTTTCAGGCCTGTGTTCTGCACTGTCACCAGCCCTGTCTTATTGTGGGTCTGAAAATTCTTATGGCATAAAGCCAAAGGCCTGGGCTAGCAGGAAAGCCTTGGCCTGCATGTTTCTGTTCTACCTCTTGAGCAGGCTGCCCTCTGTGAGCAGCTTCATGCTACATCCAGGCTGGGCTTTCACTAATAGTCTCCTTAGCCTCAACCTTACCATGTGGTCCTCAGTACACCAGTTTCCATGACTAACCTAGCAGCTGCTCTGCTTTCCAGCTTTCATTGGACCAATTCCCTGCTTTTACGATGTCCTTTTCCAAGACTTCAGTGATTCCCTTTGATCTATTGTCCATGCTTTCTCTTTGATATATTGTTCCTGGATCTAGCCAATAAGCAAGGGTCATTTCTTACTCAGTAACAATTAAGTTTTACACAATAGTCTTTAGTCTTTTGCTTTAGCTTGCTGCAGGCTAAAATTGTAATGCTGCCAGAAACCATTTAACTACTCGTTGCTAGATTTTCTTACATCAGTCTCAGATCCCCCTTTCTTCTCGGTGCAAGTTAATAGACCTAGCTCTGACTCCCATCTACCAGGTAGAGAGGATTGGTGGGAGGAGACTTCAAGTACTCTAGTTCACTCTTTTGTTGGGTGGTTGGTGTGGTGGAGTAGGGATCAGAAGATGCTGGCCTCTAATCCCTGCCTTTTCTTGAAGGCTTCTAGACTTCTGATAGGGTCACTCTGAGCCTCTGTTTCCTTGTCTGCCGTAAATATGGGATAATAAAATCTGTGCTGCCTACCTTACTTGGTTGTTTTTGAGATTCATATGATATAATGGTTGTTAAAAGATCTTTGACAACTAGAATACACACATGCATTTATTAGGCTATGTGGCTTTGAGTGAGGTGGGAGTAATGCAAATGCTTAAAATAGTATTTTACTTTTTATACTATTCTGGAGTTGAATATTTCCTTTGCAGTTTTGGTTTGAGACTGGGAAAGGAAATCACAATTCTTGTAAGGTAGAAGAATTGTAATCACTGACTAAAAATAGCTATCATTTATTTACTTAAAATATTTATTTATTTATTTTATTTATTTATGGCTGTGTCAGGTCTTAGTTGTGGCACTCGGGATCTTTCGTTGTGGCAAGCAGGCTTCTCTCTAGTTGAGATACACGGGCAATGTAGCTGTGGCACGTGAGCTTGGTTGCCCTGTGGCTTGTGGGGTCTTAGTTCCCCAACCAGGGGTTGAACCCACATCCCCTGCATTGGAAGGCAGATTCTTAACCACTGGACCACCATAGCTATCATTTATTTTTGGTAACTTGTACTCGATTAAAAATAGAGTTGTTCAGTTGAAACAGCCTGCTACAAAATTGGAGGCATTATTATACTACTTTCACAGGCAAAGAAACAAGGTCAGAGAGGTAAAGTAACTGTCCAGAGTCTCACAGGTGGTTTAACAGCATAGCAGAAATTAAGCCCATGCATTTCCCTCTTCTGGCAGTGTGTATAATTCCTCATTTAATTACAAGCAAATGTAATGTATATAAGGGATTAAGACTTTAAAGACTTACTGAATTACAAATGCACAGAATAGTATAGATATGTATCTTCTTACCCTGCTTTATCTCATAGTCTTGGACAAGTCATTTGGTCCCTCTGTCTTTTACATTCTGTTTGGGAATAGTTTATCCCTCAGAGAGGACATTCATTTTTAATGTTATAATACCATATAAATCATGTAACAGCATTGGAATTGTGTTACTATTTAAATATTTTTAGGTTAGTTATTTGGAAATTGAAATATTTTTATAAACATAGTGTTAAATGGAGGTTAAGTGCCTATACTGCCATATTAATCCTTAAAGTAGTTTAAATGTACCTTTTCAAAGAAATACAATGAATAATATTACAGCAGCTGCTTTTTGAGTTGTAACTATGTGTTAGGCGCTTTATAACTTTATGAAGTATAATTTCAGAGAGCCTAGGTTTGTTTTCTTTTCTTTTTTTTTTTGGCATTATGCGGGCCTCTCACTGTTGTGGCCTCTCCCGTTGCGGAGCACAGGCTCAGCGGCCATGGCTCACGGGCCCAGCCGCTCCGCGGCATGTGGGATCTTCCCGGACCGGGGCACGAACCCGTGTTGCCTGCATCGGCAGGCGGACTCTCAACCACTGCACCACCAGGGAAGCCTGGAGAGCCTAGGTTTTTAACCATTACACTGTGCTCTTAAAATGATACCTTTATACTTACTAATAATTAACATAAAAAATAAATAGAACCCTTAAATGTTGACACTTAGGGTAGAATCAGGTTTGAATAGAGGAGGAAGAACAAGTTTCTGATATCAGGGTTTTGAAATAATGTAAGTTAACACCTGTAGTGCTAACACATTACCAGCTACTGGTACTTAACATATTAATAATGTTTACGTATTAGCTTATTCAATACTTCCAGTAGCCCTGTGAAGTAGGCATTATTAATTGTCCCCATTTTACAGATGATACAAATGAGGCACAGAGACAAAGCACTTTCAGATTTTTTTCAAGGCAGGCAGTTCAGAGGATTATAATGCTTATTTCTTTGGTGCACTTTTCTCACTGTGGTAGGAAATTCTGTCTTGCTGCATTTCTATACATTTTAATTTTTCCCTTCAAAGGAAATGTGTGTTAAAATTTACTTTAAAATATTATGCAAGATGTACTAAAAACCATGAAATTGGATACTTTAAAGTGGTTAAAAAGGTGGTTTTGTGATAGTGAGTTTTATTTTTAAAAAACTATGCACATAATACATGTTCAGTGTACAAAAATTAGAAAATGTAGATAAGCCAAAAATCACTTGACAGTATCCACAGATCCATTTATCATTCCGACCTCTATCCTTCCAGACATTTTTTTGTATGTTTGTGTATGAAAATGTATCTCTGTAAGGTTTGAGATCACTGTTTTACATGCCTTTTCCCTTAGTATATATGTATAAAATTTCTGTATAGCATTCAAACGTATAGGTGTTCTGTAATAGCCAAGTCTGTATCCAACATCTAGATTATTTTCGTTTCTTCCATCATTTAAAAATTGAAGAGATTAAGTTACATTTAAAATACTGTTTTTCTAAGTATGCCATGTTCTCTCAAATCATTTCTGAGGATTTTTTTCTTTTCTTTTTTTTTAATTGAAGTATAGTTGCTTGTTTCTGAGATTTTAGTCACTGCCCTCCGTGGCTGAAGAAAAGGCTCTTGGCAAACCAGAAAATGTGTTGACAGCTGTAGAACAGCTTCAGTGTCTTTGCTTGTGTGAATAGACTTTTTAAAGTTAGTTGATGTGTGTGTGTGTGTGTGTTTTGGCCCCGCTGTGCAGCTTGTGGAATCTTACTAGTTCCCCAACTAGGGATTGAACCCGGGCCCTGGCAGTGACAGCCCTGAGTCCTAACCACTGGACCGCCGGGGAATTCTCTTAAGTTAGTTGTTCTTGCTAGGGGAATATTGGATTTTCAAAATATTTGGGGGAATGTGAGTTATATTTAAATATTGTGGAAATTCATATGTAAAGTGTAGAGTCCTGTGTAAAGAAAATTCTGGTTTATCTTCTGGGAATAGACTGGTGCAATGTTAAAATCATTTTTATTTTTTAATTTTAATTTATTTATTTTATTTTTGGCTGTGTTGGGTCTCTGTTTCTGTGCGAGGGCTTTCTCTAGTTGCGGCAAGCAGGGTCCACTCTTCATCGTGGTGCGTGGGCCTCTTCACTATCGCGGCCTCTCTTGTGGAGCACAGGCTCCAGATGCGCAGGCTCAGTAGTTGTGGCTCACGGGCCTAGTTGCTCCGTGGCAGGTGGGATCTTCCCAGACCAGGGCTCGAACCCGTGTCCCCTGCATTGGCAAGCAGATTCCCAACCACTGCGCCATCAGGGAACCCTAAAAGCATTTTTATTGTAGTCAGGTTTGAATCCCTGCATTGATATTTTAGTACTAGTTTTGTGAACCTGGGCAAATGACTTAATTTCTGCTTCAGTTTTTGCATGCATGATATGGAGAAAAACACACTCCTACTCTATTCTTAGAAGCTACTGTGACATCAGAGATAACTCAGTATTAAATATTAAGTGGTCAGCAGAGTGTCTGAGTTTTATTGTGACCTAATGTAGCTGGCTAGATCACTATACTTAGTACAGTTATTTTACTTAGCAGTTACTCAGTGTGTGATGTGGTTGAGATGCACTTTTAACCCTCTTCAATTCTGACTTGAATGAAATACTGTTGTGAGACTGGGTTGGAGAGTTATTTATTATTATTTTTTTAAAACTATCTTTGAAGAGGGCTGGGGACCCGAGAATGATTTTGAGCACTCACACATGACTATGAATGCTTCAATTGAAAATAATTGAAAATAGCTGGGGGGGCTTCCCTGGTGGCGCAGTGGTTAAGAATCTGCCTGCCAGTGCAAGGGACACGGGTTCAAGCCCTGGCCCGGGAAGATCCCACATGCCGCGGAGCAACTAAGCCTGTGCGCCACAACTACTGAGCCTGCGCTCAAGAGCCCACAAGTCACAACTACCGAGCCCACGTGCCACAACTACTGAAGCCTGTGTGCCTAGAGCCCGTGCTCCTCAACAGGAGAAGCCACGACAATGAGAAGCCTGCGCACTGCAACAAAGAGTAGCCCCAGCTCGCCACAACTAGAGAAAGCCTGCGTGCAGCAACGAAGACCCAACACAGCCAAAAATAAAAACAAACAAAAAATAAAAAAATAGCTGGGGATGTTTCTAACACACAGTAATAAAACATTAAAAGTGGGTTCCATTTTCACTTGTGCTTAGAAAGGTTGAAGGCAGAGAGCCAAGGGAGGCAGAGAGGAAGGTTGGTCTGTAACCCTTCCCTAGAACCTAGGGTTAACTCCATAGCTTTCATGAAACCAAATTTGTTAGCGAACCCAGTTTCTGAATAGACTAACAGCAGTTCATGACACCATGACGGATAAATGTTGGGGAAAGAGACACTTCCATTGTACCAGAATATTTGTTTCGAATAGGCAAAGTGTGCCCCCTTTCCAAAATCTGGATATGTGGGAGATGAACTGGTAATCTGAAAGTTGCTTAGAGAACTATAGCTTTTTTTTTTTTTTTTAAGAACTATAGCTTTGAAATATAATACTCTGTGACTAAATTCTGATATGCTATCCTTGTCCCAAATTTAGTGCCCATTCCCAAGCCAGGGGGTTTTGGGGAATCTGTTGGCCAAGCAATTCTAGCAGAGCTTAAAAAGAATCCTTACCCGTTTCTACCCCTCAGGACTTAGTCCTTAGGCACCTTTCTCTACTATACTCACTTTAAAATAATTAATTAATTAATTAATATTTTTGGCTGCGTTAGGTCTTTGTTGCTGTGCACAGGCTTTCTCTTGTTGTGGCGAGCAGGGGCTCCTCTTTGTTGCAGCGCACAGGCTTCTCATTGCAGTGGCTTCCCTTGTTCTGGAGCATGGGCTCTAGCCATGCAGGCTTCAGTAGTTGTGGTGCGTGTGCTCAGTAGTTGTGGCGCACAGGCTTAGTTGCTCCGCGGCATGTGGGGTCTTCCCGGACCAGGGCTCGAACCCGTGTCCCCTGCACTGGCAGGTGGATTCTTAACCACTGCCCCACCAGGGAAGTCCCTGTACTACCTTTCTTGATGATCTTTTGTCATCAGGACTCTGCAAAGTTATCTCTCTAGTCTGGATCTTCAGAACTCCAGAATCATATATACATTGGTTTCTTGACTTTTTCATTAGGTTGTGAAATTGGAGTGTTATACTTGTTCAAACCAGATTCTGGATGTACTTCCCAAAACCTGCTTTTCCTGTAGTCTTCATTTTAATAAATGGGAACTCCATCATTGCAGTGTTTAAGTCATAAAGGAATGATCCTTGATTTCTCTGTTTCTGTAGCATACACATCCAATCCATCAGCAAATTTCACTGGCTTTTCCTGCTTTGTGCCCCCCCTGCCCCAATCCCAGCTAGGTTCACGTAACTATGAACCTAAGTTCACTGGAGTGGTCTCTCTGCTTTTCACCCCAGCACCCTGAGGCTGTTTTCACCATGGCAGTCAGAGTGATCCTTTTAAAATATCAGCCCTTCAAAGACTTCTATCTCACTCACAGTAAAAGGGCATAATAAGACATGTCTTGGGCTTCCCTGGTGGCGCAGTGGTTGAGAATCTGCCTGCTAATGCAGGGGACACGGGTTCGAGCCCTGGTCTGGGAAGATCCCACATGCCACGGAGCAACTAGGCCCGTGAGCCACAACTACTGAGCCTGCATGTCTGAAGCCTGTGCTCCACAAGAGAGGCCGCGATAGTGAAGAGGCCCGCGCACCGCGATGAAGAGTGGCCCCCACTTGCCGCAACTAGAGAAAGTCCCCGCACAGAAACGAAGACCCAACACAGCCAAAAATAAAAATAAAAATAAATAAATAAATAAAAGATTACTTTTTTTAAAAAAAAAAAAGACATGTCTTCCTCTCCCTGAATCATTTCTTTGACTTTATTTCTTCCTATTTTATAGGTCACATTGACTTTCTTTTCTTTTTTTTTTTTAATTAATTATTGGCTGAGTTGGGTCTTTGTTGCTGGGTGTGGGCTTTCTCTAGTTGTGGCGAGTGGGGGCTACTTTTCGTTGCGGTGCACGGGCTTCTCATTGCGGTGGCTTCTCGTTGCAGAACACGGGCTCTAGGCGTGTGGGCTTCAGTAGTTGTGGCTCGCGGTCTCTAGAGTGCCGGCTCAGCTGTTGTGGCGCACAGGCGTAGTCGCTCCGCGGCATGTGGGGTCTTCCCGGACCAGGGCTCGAACCCATGTCCCCTGCATTGGCAGGCAGATTCTTAACCACTGCGCCACCAGGGAAGCCCGATTGTTCATTACTGATGTATAGAATTCAACTGATTTTTGTTTGTTGACTTTGTATCTTCATACTTTACTGAATTCATACATTAATTCTATAAGGTTTGTGTGTGTGTGGAATCTTTAGGATTTTCTACATATAAGACCTATGAATAGAGATATTTTTACTTTTTCCTTTCCAATTTTGTTGCCTTTTATTTCTTGTGTACTTGCTCTGGCTAGAACATCCAGTAGTATGTTGAATAGAAGTGGAGAAAGCTGGCGTCCTTGCTGTGTTCCTGATCTTAGAGGGAAAACTTTCAGTCTTTCACCATTCAGCAGTATGCTCTCTGGATTTTTCATATATGGCTTTTATTATGTTTAGGTTGTTTTCTTCTTCTTTTTTCCTTTTTAAAAATATTTATTTTTGGCTGCATTGGGTCTTCGTTGCTGTGCACGGGTTTTCTCTAGCTGCGGCGAGCGGGGGCTACTCTTTGTTGCGGTGCACAGGCTTCTCATTGCGGTGGCTTCTCTTGTTGCGGAGCATGGGCTCCAGGCACACGGGCGTCAGTAGTTGTGGCTCGCGGGCTCTAGGGCGCAGGCTCAGTAGTTGTGGCGCACGGGCTTCGTTGCTCCGAGGCATGTGGGATCTTCTCCGACCGGGGCACGAACCCGTGTCCCCTGCATCGGCAGGTGGACACTCAACCACTGCGCCACCAGGGGAAGCCCTGATCATGAGATTTTTATCCTTCATTCTGTGAATGTGGTGTATTAAATTTATATATTTTCATATGTTGAACAGTCCTGTGTTACAGTAATAAATCCCACTTGGTCATGGTGTTTTGTTTTGTTTTGGTTGTTTTTTTTAAATTGAGGTATAATGACATAATAGCATTATATTAGTTTCAGCTGTTCAAAATAATGATTGATATATTTATATTATGGTTTTTTAATATGATGTTCAACTTGTTTTGCTGAATTTTGTTGAGGATTTTTGCATCAGTCTTTATAAAGGATATTGGTCTAGGACTTCCTTGGCGGCTCAGTGGTTGAGAATCCGCCTGCCAGTTCAGGGGACACGGGCTCGAGCTCTGGTCCGGGAAGATCCAACATGCCGTGGAGCAACTAAGCCAGTGTGCCTCAACAACTGAGCCTGCACTCTGGAGCCCGCGAGCTGCAACTACTGAAGCCTGAATGCCTGGAGCCTGTGCTCTGCAGCAAAGGCCACCGCAATGAGAAGCCTGCGCACTGCAACGAGCAGTAGCCCCCACTCACTGCAACTAGAGGAAGCCTGCACGCAGCAATGAAGACCCAACATAGCCAAAAATAAATAAATAAAAAATAACTTATAAAAAAGGATATTGGTCTATAGCTTTTTCTTTGTCTGACTTTGGTATCAGTAATGTTGTCCTCAAAGAGTAAGTTAGAGAGTTTATTCCTCTTTAGTTTTTTTCGAAAAGTTTGAGAAGGAGTGGTTAGTTCTTCTTTAAATGTTTGGTACAATTTACCAGGGAAGCCACTGGGTCCAGGGCTTTTTTTCGCCACGCCTCACGGCATGCAGGACCATGGTTTCCAGATCAGGGATTTAACCCGTGCCCCCTGCATTAGAAGCGCAGAACCTTAACCACTGGACCACCAGGGAAGTCCCTACAGGGCTTTTCTTTGTGGGGAGATTTTTTGATTACTCACAACTGATTCAGTCTCCTTACTAGTTACAGTAAGTATTGACATATTCTGTTTCTATGTCATTTAGTCTTGGTAGGTTTTGTGTTTTTAGGACTTGGTCTGTTTCATCCGAGTTATCCTATTTGTTGGTGTACAACTGTTGCTACTGCTCTCATAATCCTTTTTATTTCTATAGAATCAGTAGTTATGTCCCCACTTTTGTTACTTCCTTCCGTGTGTTACTGT
This sequence comes from Mesoplodon densirostris, assembly GCF_025265405.1. Lineage (NCBI taxonomy): Eukaryota > Metazoa > Chordata > Mammalia > Artiodactyla > Ziphiidae > Mesoplodon > Mesoplodon densirostris. The sequence goes on from NC_082663.1 coordinate 154,514,218, forward strand.
TGGCTTGTTATTTCTTTTTCATCCTCTTTCAGTCCCTTTTTTGAATTTGATCTGAAGTGTGTCTTCCAGGCAGTGTAGTTGTATAATATTTTTTTATCTCTTCTGTCAGTTTCTGCCTTTGAATTTTAAATCCATATACATTTTATGTAAATAGTGATAAGGTAGGATTGATATCCGTCATTTTGCTCTTTGTTTTTTATGTCTTGTATTTTTGTTCCTCTAATCCTTTGTTACTGCCTTCTTTTGTGTTAAACATTTTCTAGTGTAACATTTTTATTTTTTTTTAATTTTTTTAATTTTAATTTTTTTTTTTTGGCGGTACACGGGCCTCTCACTGTTGTGGCCTCTCCCGTTGTGGAGCACAGGCTCTGGATGCGCAGGCTCAGCGGCCATGGCTCACGGGCCCAGCCGCTCCGCGGCATGTGGGATCTTCCCGGACCGGGGCACGAACCCGCGTCCCCTGCATCGGCAGGCGGACTCTCAACCACTGCGCCACCAGGGAAGCCCTTTTTATATTTTTAAAATTTGGTTTTTGGCTAAGCCCCACAGACATACGGGATCTTAGTTCCCTGACCAGGGGATTAGCACCAATATGTTTCATCCAACTGGACATAGAGATATTAGGGAAAGCTGTTGTGAAATGTGCCCATCTGGCCAGTCTAAGCTCAGATGACATTTCTTCACTCCAGTCTTCCCTGATATTCTCCAGGTGCCTTAAGATCAGGAATTCATGTTTGTGTTTCTTTTTGAGCTTTGTATGCAGGTGTTTAGTTGAATTATGGGCTTTACAAGGAGTTATTTTGGAGTCTTTCTTTCCCAGGTGAGATTTTTAAGCTCTTCTGAAGAGAAGAGTCATATTCCTTTTTTTTCCACCTTTAATTTTCCCTTGTTGTTATTTTCTGTATTTTCTTGTTTGGAAGCCTCACTTTGTTCTGGACTTCTTGCCTGTTTCTAATTTTTTATATACTAAGGTCACTTGGATTTGGATGTTGCTGTTCATTAATAATATGTATTTGTATAGACATTTTTCCCCAGTAAGTTTGTACATATTGTTTTATTTGGTCATCCTGGTAAATGAATTAAATAGTAAGGAGGAAATTAATGTCTCAGGTTTATGAAAATCTTTACCCATGATACCTTTAATTTAATGAAACTATTTTTTATTTGTGTTTCTCAGTGACATTTTTTTATCATAGTTTTGGCATAGTTTCTAAATAATTGGTATATCATATGTGTGGCTGTGTATTATATTTTCAGTATTCCATAACTTCATCTGCACTTTGCATATTTCATGGAGTTTTCAGCATAATTTGTTTAACAGGTCCCTTGTTGGATGTTAACTTTTTTTTTTTTTTTTTTTTTTTGCGCTATGCGGGCCTCTCACTGTTGTGGCCTCTCTCGTTGCGGAGCACAGGCTCCGGGTGCGCAGTCTCAGCGGCCATGGCTCACGGGCCCAGCCGCTCCGCGGCATGTGGGATCTTCCTGGACCGGGGCACGAACCCATGTCCCCTGCATCGGCAGGCGGACTCTCAAACCATTGCGCCACCAGGGAAGCCCGGATGTTAACTTTTTTAAAAAAGTAGAAGTATAGGTGATTTACAATGTTGTGTTTCTGGTGTGCAGCAAAGTGATACAGTTATACACAAACACACATTCTTTTTCTGATTCTTTTCTAATTTAGTTTATTAGAAGGTATTGAATATAGTTCCCTGTGCTATACAGTATGACCTTGTTTATTTATTTTATATACAGTAGTTTGTATCTGCTAATCCCAAACTCCTAATTTATCCACCCACTCTTTTCCCTTTGGTAACCGTAAGTTTGTTTTCTATGTCTGTGAGTCTGTTTCTGTTTTTTTGTTTTTTGTTTTCTTTTCGGTACGCGGGCCTCTCACTGTTGGGGCCCCTCCCATTGCGGAGCACAGGCTCCGGGCGCGCAGGCTCAGCGGCCATGGCTCACGGGGCCCAGCCACTCCACGGCATGTGGGATCTTCCCAGACCGGGGTACGAACCCGTGTCCCCTGCATCGGCAGGCGGACTCTCAACCACTGCGCCACCAGGACAGCCCCCTGTTTTGTAAATAAGTTCATTTGTATCATTTTTTAGATTCCACATATAAGTGATATCATATGATATTTGTCTTTAGGTCCATCCAGGTTGCTGCAAATGGCATTACTTCATTCTTTTTTATGGCTGAATGGAATTCCATTTTATATGTATACTGCATCTTTATCCATTCATCTGTCGACGGACATTTAGGTTGCTTCCATGTCTTGGCTATTGTAAATAGTGCTGCAGTGAACACTGAGGTGCATATATCTTTTGAAACTGGAGTTTTTTCTGGATATTTGCCCAGGAGTGGGATTGCTGGATCATATGGCAACTCTATTTTTAGTTTTTTAAGAAACCTTCATAGTGTTTTCCATAGTGGCTGCACCAATTTACATTCCCACCAACAGTGTAGGAGGGTTGTTCCCTTTTCTCCACACCCTCTCCGGCATTTATTATTTGTAGACTATCTATCTATCTATCTATTTATTTATTTATGGCTACGTTGGGTCTTTGTTGCTGTGTGCAGGCTTTCTCTAGTTGCAGTGAGTAGGGGCTACTCTTTGTTGCAGTGCATGGGCTTCTCATTGTGGTGGCTTCTCTTTGTTGTGGAGCACAGGCTCTAGGTGTGTGGGCTTTAGTAGTTGTGGCTCCCGGACTCTATAGCACAGGCTCAGTAGTTGTGGCGCATGGGCTTAGTTGCTCTGCGGCATGTGGGATCTTCCCGGACCAGGGATCGAACCCTTGTCCCGTGCATTGGCAGGCGGATTGTTAACCACTGCGCCACCAGGGAAGTCCCTGTAGACTCTTTTTTTTTTTTTTTGTGGTACGCGGGCCTCTCACTGTTGTGGCCTCTCCCGTTGCGGGGCACAGGCTCCGGACGTGCAGGCCCAGCGGCCATGGCTCACGGGCCCAGCCGCTCCGCGGCATGTGGGATCTTCCCAGACCAGGGCACGAACCCGTGTCCCCTGCATCAGCAGGTGGACTCTCAACCACTGTGCCACCAAGGAAGCCCCTTGTAGACTTTTTAATGATGGGCATTCTGACTGCTGTGAGATGGTACGTCATTGTAGTTTTGATTTGCATTTCTCTAATAATTAGTGATGTTGAGCATTTTTTCATGTGCCTGTTGGCCATCTGTATGTCTTTGGAGAAATGTCTATTTAGATCTTTTGCCCACTTTTTGATTGGGTTGTTTGTTTTTTGTCATTGAGTTATAGGAGCTGTTTGTATTATATTTTGGAATATAGAATCACATTGTTTGCAAATATTTTCTCTCATTCCGTAGGTTGTCTAGGATGTTAACTTTCTGTTTATTTCATAAATAACTGCTTTAGTTATCTTTTTACAGTTCTTTTACTTTTTTGGATTATTTCCTTTGGGTTAAAATAATCAGGAGTAGAATTAATAGTTATTTTCATTTTCATGGTTCGTGGTAGAGCAAGTGTTTCTTTCCTGGTTTTATTATGTCTTAGGGTGCTGATGCTGAATTAACTGACTTGTTTAAGGTGACACAATTTATGATAGAGTCAGAAGACAACTCATTACTGCTTTGTGTGGTTGTGTGATTCTGGCTTCTGGCTTTAAGCAGTACCACTCACGGTCTTTCTTATCCATGCATTATTGAAGCCTTGTGTTTTATGGCTTTACTTCCTGATCACTGATATATTCCTGATATATTACTACTATAATCACTTTGTAGTAGTAATATATGGCAAAGACAGAACCAGTATCACATTATAGATTGATTATGGCTGAATTTGTCATAAAGCATGTAATAATCATGGGGTGTTATTGTTATTGGATAGTAGTTGAGAGTTTGGGATCCTGAGTTGGACTGCCCAGGTTTGAATCCTGTCTCTGCCACCTACTATATAACTCTATATGACATATAGTAACATAGGAGTAATAATATAGTATCTACCTTAAGAGGATTAAAGGAGGAACAGTGCCTGGTATATAGCAGACGTCAAGTAAATGGTAGTATATTTAAAGTCGTTTAGGACTCAGATAAATAAGCAAGTCCATATTTATCAATGATTGCCAAATAAATGGTTACAAATCAGATTATATCAGAAATTTATGGGAACCTACTCAAATTGTAGTTTTCAGTACAGGGGCATGTAAAAGAGTTTTCTATCCCATCTTGGTATCATGGTTTTAAAGTTTGAAAGCCAACTAGCTCTGAAGTAATTTTTTTTTCTGATAACTTAAAGAATGATAACAGGCAAAATGGCCCCTTGGGGCTTGCTTTTCAAAAAAAATGTTTTAAAAGTTGTAGTTTCTGTCTCATTTCCGAGTAACTCTATATACATAGAAGAACTAATGACACTATTTTCAATAAGGGTATTCTGTGAGATTTACTTCTCTCTGAATGCCCAGTCTTAAAGTTGAATGGTAACTTACAAATCATTGAATTGAGCCCAATACTTTGATATCCTTGAGTCCCAGTCATCATTTTTATTTGAATGATTTCAGTCAATTCATTCAGCATGTTCTTTATTGGACACTTAATATGTACTAGGTGGGTACTGTTTTAGGCATTAAGGAGGGACGACTGAGTCTGAGGGAGGAACTCACCAAGCCTTTTTTAGGACATAGCATTTATAGAAAATCATATTTGTAATGCCCCCTTGGAGTAAATGGAGTAGGTTGTCCTTTTTCCAAGTACCTTAGGTGCTGCTTTTAGCTACCCAGAAACAGCTCAGCACATGTGAACTCCTTTGTGTGGTTTATGGCTGGTGGGGAGCTCAGTCCTACTAAACACAAAGCCATCTTCCTCTCAGGGCAGGAGACCTCTGTACTGTTGATGCGGTGTTAAAGGCATGGGTATGGGTTTAGAGCTGAGATGGAAGCATTTGGACTGCAGATTAATTAGGTATTATTTTTGGAGAAAAGATGCAGCCAGGGTCTCTGCATTGGATATGTCCAGGAAGCTTGATTCATACTGTATTGTGCTTGAATGGTATCCCTTGGAGTTGCGCAGTGTACTGTTGTGGATGCAGCCTCTCTTGCATGTCCTGGGAAAAATACGTCAGTTGTGCTGACATTGCAAGAATCTAGCCTGTAGCTTTCAGGATTATTTCATTAGGCCATTATTGTTAATTAATTAGTAAGAATGTCTGTGTTTGAGAAAGATGTAGAGTATCACCTGCAGAAGGGACCACAGTCTCCTCCTCCCACCTCCCCCAGTTTATTGAGATAAAGTTGGCATATAACACTGTAGTGGGATCAGTCTCTTGACATTGTTAAATTTCTTCCCCTCCCCACCCCCCACCCCCCACCCCTGTTGTGTTGTGATCCAAGGACTTGGGCAAAGATATCTTTTCCTTGGGATGATTCTGTTTATCTATTATTTCAGTTTTTAGCTCTTTAAAAATTTGAAATAGCTTATTTATTTTCCTAGAATGTATGTAGTTTACTTATGTAAAGCAAATGTAAATTGAGAGCTACTACTGACTTTATAAAGGGCTGTGTTATAAATAGTTAAGACAAAGTAATTTTTAATTGTACTTATTTTGTAATTGTGGTTAAGCTGGAGTGTTTCCATCTAGTATTCATTGGTAATGCTCTCTCAGAAGGCTAGTGGAAAGATGATACGTTGTTTCAAAAGGTTCTGATTTTTATTGATGCCCCATGTTTTGTCTGTCTCAAGTGTCAGCCCAAGAAAAAGGCTACGCCACTGAAGTATGAAGTTGGAGATCTCATCTGGGCAAAATTCAAGAGACGCCCTTGGTGGCCCTGCAGGATTTGTTCTGATCCATTGATTAACACGCACTCAAAAATGAAAGGTAATACTTGCAGTTGATTATACATGATAAAACACAGTGTGGAATTATCAACTTGCAGTTTCTGTTAGTAATAATTCATTTTTACCTTTGAGCATTTCATTAATGAATTGTTATTATGTATTTTATCTTTTCTGGATTTTTTTTAAGGTTTGTTTTATTTTACTCTATGATTTTAAAATTCTCAATTATTCTATCTGTAGATGCCAGAAAATGTTAGGCTTATTAGCTAACGTTTACATTGTCCAGAATCACTTTTCAGTATATTTATGTTTTTCTACTTCAGTCTTCATGTTTGTATCATTTTTGTTAGTTTTAAAGCTGAAACAGTTATAAAGATTGCTTGTAAGTCATTTTGAATTTTAAAGTCTTGATTTAGACTATTCTCTATAGTTACTAAAGTTTGTTACTTATTTGGTTGTTCTGTATGAATCTTACGTGCCTTAACTTTAAAATGGTATAAGATAAGGGCTCAAACTTCATTTTGAGCTCCCTTTTTTCTGTTAAGATAGTTCGTGATTTTATTGTAGTCTTTTTTTTTTTTTTTGCGGTACATGGGCCTCTCACTGTTGTGGCCTCTCCCGTTGCGGAGCACAGGCTCCGGATGCACAGGCTCAGCTGCTATGGCTCACGGGCCCAGCCGCTCCGCAGCATGTGGGATCTTCCCGGACCGGGGCACGAACCCGTGTCGCCTGCATCGGCAGGCGGACTCTCAACCACTGCGCCACCAGGGAAGCCCTTTATTGTAGTTTTAATATATGTGTTTTAGGTTTTAAATTGGATATATATGCACAAGATTTAAAAAATCTCTGGTCTGCCCCACTCTTTACCTCTCCTTTCAAAAAGTAACCAGTTGTCATTAATGTTTCTTTCTAGACTTCCTTTATGTAAATCCAACTATATATTCTCATCTCCCTACCCCCTTTGATTTAATTTAACATAAACATAGCATATTGTATGTATGTTCTACAGGTTTTTGGGGGGTTAAAAATTTTATTTATTTAATTAATTTTTATTTTTGGCTGTGCGCGGGCTTTCTCTAATTGCGGTGGGTGGGGGCTATTCTTTGTTGCGGTGTGTGGGCTTCTCATCGCAGTGGCTTCTATTATTGCGGAGCATGGGCTCTAGGCGCATGGGCTTAAGTAGTTGTGGCTCACGGGTTCTAGAGCGCAGGCTCAGTAGTTGTGGCACATGGGCTTAGTTGCTCTGTGGCATATGGGATCTTCCCGGACCAGGGCTCGAACCCGTGTCCCCTGCATTGGCAGGCGGATTCTTAACCACTGTGCCCCCAGGGAAGCCCCTGTTCTACAGTTTTTTCACTTCTTTCACTTCTTGGAGATTTTTCCATTGAAAACTTTTTTTTTTTTTTAAACAGCTCCATAATTTTCCTCTTTTTGAATATGGTGTGCTTTATATAACCATTCCCCTGTTGATGGATATTTAGGTTGTTTCTAATCTTGTGTTAGAAAGATTATACGTAAAATACATACGTATATACATACACATGTGTGTTTGTGTGTGTACAAAACAGTGCTATAAAGAATAACTATGTGTTTCATGTATTCATGTCTATTTATCTGTAGGATAACTTGCCACAAGTAGTATGTTGGATTTTATTTTATATTTTGAATATTAATAGTGAAGTGCCCAAAGACCTTTATAGCTCACTGTTTAAAGAAAATGATATCAAACTTTGTGACCTGTTTGAACATTTAAATTCTACTAGTAGAAAATTCTTTTAGTCCTCCCCTTCTACCCTTCCTATGCCTGTGAGACTGATGGTTTCTTACTCATTGTGATATTCTTTATATGCACTAGTTGGGTCTATGCCATTGTTCAACAAGTAATAAGTACATTCTATAGGTACTATGCTAGGTGTTGGGATCCAGTAATTGGCAAAACATTTTGCTTCCCTTTGTGTATAATTAGAGTCCAGTTAAAGGGTGAAGGCACCAGCAAGTAATCAGACAAATAGTTAACTGAGAGGTGTGTTCAAGGCAAAATATTGATGTACAGTTACTGATACTAATGGGGGTACCTAACCTGGACTTTTGGTTCAGGGGTAGTCAGGGCCAGTTTTGCTAGTAAAATTATCTTTGATCTGAGACCTGATAGGACAAGTAGGAATTAACCAGGGAAAAAAAGATGGTTCCAAGCACAGAAAGTAGTATATGTTCAATCCCTGAAAGGGCTGCAGCCCATAGAGTGATGGAAGGTGGTACAGTATGAGGCTGGAGAAATAGATATGGGTCAAATCATGCAGCATTTTGTAGACTTCATTAGCAATTTTGTATTTTTTCCTAAGAATAATAGGATACCATTAAAGAGCTATGAGCAGAGGGAGATGTGATCTGATTCGTGTCTTTTAAAGTTCACTCTGAGTGCAGTGTGGAAAATGATTTCGAGGGGGACACAAATCAGAGGAGATAATCAAAGGGTGATTGCAGGGATTATGGTGAGATTATAGTTGTGAATAGGGAATGAAGAACTATTTAGGAGATAAAATCTATATGATTTGCTAATGGACAGATAATGGGGAGTGAGGGAGAATGAAGCCTAAGGTTTCTATATCTCAGGCTGGTTCCCAAATTTTTAGCTTTACCAGTACATACATAGTGTTCTCATTTACTGAGAGCACTGGAACATCTATAACTTGGAGGTGACATCTGCTTGTTGATATTAGTCAAAGCCATGGGTAGGGCATGGATGAGATGGCCTTGGGATAAAATATACGGTGAGAAAAAAGGTGGCTTCGAGAAAGCCAACATTTGAGGTCTGTAAGGAGGAGACTTGAGTGTGCAAAAGAGATGGGAGAAAATCAGAGATGGAAGAGAAATACCAGGAGAATATGGTTTTGATGGTGACTGGAGTGTTGTTGTTGTTGTTGTTGTTTGCCACTGTGTGAAGCATGTGGGATCTTAGTTCCCTGACCAGGGATGGAGCCCACGCCCCCGGCAGTGGCAGTGTGGAGTCTTAACCACTGGACTACCAGGGAATTCCCTAATAATAGTTTTTAAAAAGATTCTTCTTAACTTGGTTTATTACAGCATAGAATTAGTGTGGCTCTTTATAGTACTGAAGGGAACTAATATTTGAATAAACCTATTGTCCTAAAATTCCTACCCATGACTCTGTCTTCCTGACACCTTCCCTTCATAACCACTCTTGGAGGAATCATCAGCTTTCTCCACTTCCAGATGGCCACTCATTTCTGAACACACTGAACTTTCTCATTCTCTCCTTTTATTCCACTAACCTTGTTCTAAGCAGAGTTATTAGTGACCTGGTAATACAGTGGATACTAGTTTTTAATTTTTTGGTTGTCTGGTGCAGGAAAATTCTTCCTCGTAGTAACTATCTATCTTGTTCTTGACTTTCATGTTCTCTTCTCCCTCTCCTCCTTTCCATCCTTATTAACGCTTGAGTTTTAACTGTCATCAGTAAACTGAGTTCATATCCACAGTGCTAGTGTTGCCCCAGGCTTCAAATCTGCATCCCAACTCTGTACTTGAAGCTTTCACCAGGAGGTCCTTTAGGCACTTAAGGTCAGCTTGTTTAAAACTGACCTAATTATTTTCCTCCTCAAACCAGTACTTTCTCTTTCATTTCCTGCCTTAGTGAATAAATTACTGCCACTTAGTCACTTAAACCAAATACCAAGTAGTTACCCTTTCTTCCTTCTTGTGTCCTATACCATTAAGTCTTTTTTCTTTTTTTAAAACAGCTTTATTGAGATGTAATTCATATAGCATACAATTCACCCCTTTAAAGTATACAGTTAAGTGGTTTTGGTAAGTCACAGAGTTGTGTAACCAGTAAATTTTAGAACATTTTCACCACCCCAAAAAGAACCGCATGGGGACTTCCCTGGTGGTCCAGTGGGTAAGACTCCATGCTCCCAATGCAGGGGGCCGAGATCGATCCCTGGTGGGGGAACTAGATCCCTCATGCATGCCACAACTAAGAAGTCCGCATGCCGCAACTAAAAGATCCCGCATGCCACAATTATGAGCTGCATACCGCAACAAAGATACCGAGTGCCGCAACTAAGACCCGGTGCAGCGAAATAAATAAATAAATATTTAAAAAAAAAAAAAAAAAAGAGGAGGAGGAAAAGAAAACCCATGTCCTTTGCCTACCTTCCCCCTAATCTTTTTTACCTCCCGTATCCCTTTGCCCTAAGCAACCAGTAGTCGACTTTCTGTCTCTATAGATTTGCCTATTCTGGATATTTAATATAAATGGAATCATATAATATGTCCTTTGTGACTACTTTTCTTTTCTTTTTTTTTTTTTTTTTTGCGGTACACGGGCCTCTCACTGTTGTGGCCTCTCCCATTGCGGAGCACAGTCTCCGGACACGAAGGCTCAGCAGCCATGGCTCACGGGCCCAGCCGCTCTGCGGCATGTGGGATCTTCCTGGACCGGGGCACGAACCCGTGTCCCCCGCATCGGCAGGCGGACCCTCAACCACTGCGCCACCGGGGAAGCCCTGTGACTACTTTTTTTACTCAACATAATGTTTTTAAGATCTATCCATGTATCAGTACTGCATTCCTTTTTTTTTTTTTTTTTGGCAGCATTGGGACTTAGTTGCGGCACATGGGATCTTCCTTGAGGCACGCGGGATCTGTTGTTGCAGCAGCGTGAGGGCTTCTCTCTAGTTGTGGCCTGCGGGTTTTTCTCTCTCTGTGGCGCGCAGGCTCCAGGGCTCCGTAGCTGTGGTGCACAGGGTACAGAGCACGTAGGCTTTCCATTGTATGAAATATTATACATGTTTTATTTATAAATTTATCACTTGATGGGCATTTGGACTGTTTCTACCTTTTAGCTATTATGAACAGTGCTGCTGTGAGTATTCATGTATAAGTGTTTATGTGGACATATATTTCCTGTCTTTTGGGTTTATACCCAGGAGTGGACTTGCTGGCTCTAATGGTAACTCTGTTTGACTTTTTGAGGTACTGCCTGACTACCCCCCCACCACCCGCCATCCCCCCACCCGCCGTCTCCCCCACCATCACTCCGCTCCGCCCCGGCGGCACCAGCTTGTGGGATCTTAGTTCCCCAACCAGGGGTGGAATCCGGACCCTGGCAGTGAGAGTGCCGAGTCCTAACCACTGGGCCACCAGGGAATTCCCTGACTTTTTTTCTTTTGGCTGTGTTGGGTCTTCGTTGCTGCACACAGGCTTTCTCTAGTTGCGGCGAGTGGGGGCTACTCTTCCTTGCGGTGCGCGGGTTTCTCATTGCCGTGGCTTCTCTTGTTGCAGAGCATGGGCTCTAGGCGCACAGGCTCTAGAGCGCAGGCTCAGTAGTTGTAGCACGCAGGCACAGTGGTTGTGGCTCACGGGCCCTAGAGCACAGGCTCAAGTAGTTGTGGTGCGTGGGCTTAGTTGCTCCGCGGCACGTGGGATCTTCCCGGACCAGGGCTCAAACCCGTGTCCCCTGCATTGGCAGATGGATTCTTAACCACTGCGACACCAGGGAAGCACCCTGACTTTTTTTTTTAATTTAAATTTTTTATATATATTTCAGGTGTACAGCACCACAAATCTAATTACCATCCATCACCATGCAGTCTCCCCTGTTCACACATTTTGCCCAGCCCCCTTCCTCTCTGGTAATCATTAACCTGATCTCTGTATATATGAGTTTTTGTTTTATTTTGTTTGTTCACTTGTTATGTTTTTTAGATACTACATATGAGTGAAATCATATGGTATTTATCTTTCTCTGTCTGATTTATTTCACTTGGCAAAATACCTTCAAGGTCCATTAGTATCGCAAATGGCAGGATTTCATTCTTCTGTGGCTGAGTAATGCTCCACTGTGTATATATACCATATCTTCTTTATCCATTCATCCATCAGTGGATACTTAGGTTGTTTCCATATCTTGGCTGTTATAAATAACGCTTCAGTGAACATAGGGGTGCATATATTGTTTTTTAAAAAATTAATTAATTAATTAATTTTTGGCTGTGTTGGGTCTTTGTTGCTGCACATGGGCTTTCTCTAGTTGTGGTGCATGGGCTTCTCATTGCGGTGGCTTCTTTTGTTGCAGAGCACGGGCTCTAGGCACATGGGCTTCAGTAGTTGTGGTGTGTGGGCTCAGTAGTTGTGGCGTGTGAGCTCTAGAGCGTAGGCTCAGTAGTTGTGGTGCATGGGCTTAGTTGTTCCACGGCATGTGGGATCTTCCTGGACCAGGGCTCGAACCTGTGTCCCCTGCATTGGCAGGTGGATTCTTAACCACTGCACCACCAGGGAAGCTGGCATATATCTTTTTGAATTAGGGTTTTTGTGTTCTTCAGATAAATACCTGGGAGTGGAAGAGCTAGGTCTGCCAGACTGTTTTGAAAAGCTCCTGTACCATTTTACATTCTCATCAGCAGTGGATGAGGGTTTTAATCTCTCTATATCCTTACTACCAATTGTTATCTGACCTTTTTTTGTGGTAAAAAATATATGTAACATAATTTTATCATTTTATCCATTTTTAAGTTTATAGTTTAGTGGCATTAAGTACATTCACATTTTTGTGCAATTATTACCACTATCCATCTCCAGAACTTTTTCATATTCCTAAACTGAAACTCTGTTAACAATTTAACAGTAACCTTCAGTCCCTGGTAAATACTATTCTACTTTATCTATGGATTTGACTATTCTGGGTACTTCATATAAGTCGAATCATGCAGTATTTGTCCACTTGTGTCTGGCCTGTTTCACTTAGCATGATGTCTTTAAGGTTCATCCATGTTGTACTACGTGTATCATTCATTTGTAAGGCTCAGTAATGTTCCATTGATGTATAATGTTCAATAATGTTCCATTTTGTTCATCCTTTCATCCTTCAGTGGACATTTGGGTTGCTTTCACCTTTTGGCTATTGTGAATAATGCTGCTATAAACATTGATGTTCAAGTATCTTTTCTATCTGACTTTTTTTTTTACATTTAATTTAATTTAATTATTTTTTTTTAACATCTTTATTGGAATATAATTGCTCTACCATGGTGTGCTGGTTTCTGCTTTATAACAAAGTGAATCAGCTACACATATACATATGTTCCCATATCTCTTCCCTCTTGTGTCTCCCACCCTCCCTATCCCACCCCTCTAGGTGGTCACATTCTATCTGACTTTTAATTAATATCTAGTCCTTTTGATTTGTTTTCTTTAAAAAAAATCTTTCATATTTCGTTCTTTTTTTTTTTTTTAGATGTTGGGGATAGGAGTTTATTAATTAATTAATTTATTTTTGCTGTGTTGGGTCTTCGTTTCTGTGGGGGGGCTTTCTCTAATTGTGGCAAGCGGGGACCACTCTTCATCGCAGTGCACGGGCCTCTCACTATCGCGGCCTCTCTTGTTGTGGAGCACAGGCTCCAGATGCGCAGGCTCAGTAGTTGTGGTTCACGGGCCCAGCCGCTCTGCGGCATGTGGGATCTTCCCGGACCAGGGCTCGAACCCGTGTCCCCTGAATTAGCAGGCAGATTCTCAACCACTGCGCCACCAGGGAAGCCCCGATATTTTGTTCTTTTATTTCACATCGCTGCCACCTTAATTTAGGTTTTAGTCATCTTGAGTATATACTATTTTGGTAATCTCTGGTCTCCTGAGTTTCCTCTCTGTTTCCTGTTAAATGTGTTATTCAGAGGTCAAGGAGATTTATCTTTCTAAGATGGAAAACTGAGCCTGTGGTTCCACAGTTTAATTGAGGTTCAGGGCCAACAGGATAATGGTCAGACTCTTAACATGAAGGGTCTTAGTGCGGCACGTGGGATCTCAGTTCCCCGACCAGGGATCGAACCTGTGCCCCCTGTGTTGGAAGCGCAGAGTCTTAACCACCGACCACCAGGGAAGTCCCAGTGGTCAAACTCTTAACATGGTATCCGGGCTGTTCAGGTCTGGCCACTGCTTACCTGCTTAGTTTCCCTTTCCTTCCACTTTATGATTTAGTGTTCTGAACTACTTGCAGTTCCTAGCTATTTCATTTGTTTTATTCATTCATGTCTTTGAGGGTTCTGGGCCCTTATATAGGAATGCTCCCCTCAACAAACTGTTTACCTTTGAATTTTCTGCTCAGGTGTCCCATTTGTCCTCCAGTTAATGATTTTTCACTTTGAAAAAAGTGAATGTTAACAACTAAGTGTCCATCGATAGATGAATAGGTAATGAAAATGTGGTATATATACACAATTGAGTATTATTCAGCCATACAAAAGAATGAAACCTTGCTATTTGTGACAACATGGATGTACCTGGTGGGCATTTTACTAAGTGAAATAAATCAGACAGAGAAAATATAAATACTGTATGATCTTACTTCTATGTGGAATCTAAAAAACCAAAATTGAAAAAACAAAACCAAGTTCACAGATACTGAGAACAGACTGGAGGAGCAAAATGGGTGAAGGGGGTCAAAAGTTACAAACTTCCATTTATAAAAGAAATAAGTCACATGGATGTAATGTACAGCATGGCAACTATAGTTAATACTGTATTGTATATTTGAAAGTTGCTAAGAGAGTAGATCTTACAAGATCTCATCACAAGAAAAAATCTTTTGATAACTACGTGTGGTGACGAATGTTGACTAGACATTGTGGGGGTCATTTTGCAATATATATAAATACCAAATCATTATGTTGTATACCTGCAACTAATGTTATCCTTCAGTTATATCTCAATTTAAAAAAATGCCATCACCAATAGATACTATCAAATGGTAAAATGTAGTGTACTCAATACATACTTGAAAAATTAAAAAAAAAAGAATGTTCATGTTATCGCAATTAGCATGCTGTTTTACCATAATCTCTTTATACTGTACATCTCTTACCCACCAGGCAATGAGTTCTTTTCAGTCCTCTGTATAGTGCTGGGATGTCGTAAATGTTCAGTCTGTGTTAGTTGAATTTACTTATTTATGGGAGAATGATTTACTTTTCAGACTGACTTTAAGAACCTCTGCGTGTGTGTGTGTGTATGTATGTGTATATATACACATACACACATTTAATCCCCCTTTATAGGTGGTTTCTATTGAAGTGTTTAATTTAGTAGGTAGAGACTAAGGAGTTCAGGTTTTTTTGTTTGTTTGTTTGTTTTTTACAGAACTTGTTTTTAAAATGTACAATAAAACAAAATTTTACCAGGTTGTAATTCAGTGTGAGTTAAAGTGAATTTTTATATAAAATGATTTCCTTTTCTAAATAGAGACAAATCATTACACCTGTATAGCCCTGACTATATTTCTTTTGTGACATTTTTTACTGGTATGAAAAATGCAAAGATGGTAAGTGTGTAGAAGATAACATATACTAGGTAAATTTGATTATTATCTTTTCTGGATGAGATTTGTATTGTTTTTATTTTTGGTAATTGTATGCATAGAACTTTGGACAGCCAAGAAACTATAGAATAAGTGGATTTTTTGGGGGGGGAGGAGGCTGTTGAGATTTCCTTTTTTAAAAAAAATTTCTGTAGTTTGAAATATCAAGTTCCACTTTCTCTGCAAAACCAGTGTTTCACTCTGAATTTTCCCTGTCTGAAGTCATTGGATTTATTATTCTGTCTATAAAATGGAGATTATACTGCTTATTTTTTAGAGTTCATTGTTGTGAAGAATACATGCAAAGCACCTAGTGTAGTACCTTGCCCAGAGTAGCTATGCCATAAATGTTAGCACATCATGTGTGACATGGTGTTGAAACATTTCTTCCTCCTTGTATTTTAGCATAATGTTTTAAGAGTTTATTTGGTGGTTAGTTCTTGTTGATTATTAGATTTGCGATGCTGTGGCTTATCATATGCCTTTTGTGATTTCTGGTAATGAGGGTATAAAATTTTATAGATTGATGGTAGAAAAAACTTAGTTGTTATATTAATTTGTTATATGATTAGCTAATCAACCTCCAACTGGTTTGGAATATATAGCATATCATCAGACCAAACCATTAAATTCTTTCATTACACTCTTAACCATTTTCTTGTCACATAAATTGAAAATTGAAAATTTACCTTCTGTCTGACCTACTTCAGAGTTTCTTGTTCTGTAGGTTTTTTAGCTTGTTGAGTTTTTATTTTAGTTTAGTTTTAAGTGAAAAGAGGCTTCTTTGGCCACGGTTATGTGGCTGTTCTCTTGATGATGAATATCAATTTTTTAAAGCAATGACACTGTGGTTTTTATTTTTATCTAGTTTCTAACCGGAGGCCCTATCGACAGTACTACGTGGAGGCTTTTGGAGATCCTTCTGAGAGAGCCTGGGTGGCTGGAAAAGCAATCGTCATGTTTGAAGGCAGACATCAATTTGAAGAGCTACCTGTTCTTAGGAGAAGAGGGAAGCAGAAAGAAAAAGGATATAGGCATAAGGTATTTTTTTAAAAAAAAGCCTCTCAAATTATCTTCTTGGGGGTAGGTAGGGAGGGTTTACAGGATCAATCAAAGGAAGAAGTATTATATTTTTGGAATATAAGTTATTTCCTTTGGTAGTAGGATGTTGGTGAGAAAATTGGCAGAAAGCAAGTTTTTTTGCAGGGATGAGATGGGGCTAGCTTTCCAAATATTTATACTCAATTTTTTGAGAAATGATTTCAGTTAACTTCTGCCATGTCACTTAGACGTGATAGTACAAAAAAGCATGACCAGTCATCTTTGGTTATATCTGTTGTAAGAAGAAAATGATCATCAAAATGAAATATTCTACTTCTCACTCTGGATTAATTATTTCTCTTAAAAATAAGAAAGATAAGACTTTAAACATTTTTGTTTTGTTTGTTGTTTTGGTTTTTGTCTGTGGTTGTTAAGGCTTAAGCAGTTTCAAACCTGGTTATGTTTTAATAAAGAAAGTGATGTTTTTGTTTCATTTGCTTGATGTGTTAAAGTTTTGGCTGTTTCTTTTGATACTCCTTTATAGTCTATTGTAGAAGAGGAAATAGTTCCTCTTAGATTTGTGTTTCAGACTTTTAGACTATTTTATAAGAATCACAGTTAGGATAATTTTTAGTCAGTATGCAGTCCCTGCTATTTCCAACTGGAGTTCCTTCCTCTCTAAAACTAATGTAATAATACGTACCTTGTCAAACTGTTGTGAGGATTAGAAATAAATATTTTATATGTCATACGTCTGATGCTCTGAAACAACTAGTGTGTGCTATTGTTAGGATAGAATAGAAGAGGATAACTTCATCCTTTCTAATACTTTGGGTGGTTGGTGGTGGGGAGGTGTCAGAGTTTTTGTGTCAAGCCTTTAACTATGTAGATTAACCAACCCCCTTTTCAGAGGAGTTCTCTAGGGCTTTCAGGTTCTGGAAAATTGATTTACTATGGTCATAGTTAGAAAGTCAGTGGGTGTGTGTTTGTGTGTAAAGTAAACCAGGTGATCAGTTTATTGCTTTATAAGAGGAGGCTTCCTGTCTAGTGGCCTTAATTTTTACATGGTCAGCAGAACATGACCTTTCACAAGTATTAAAGTGTTTGTGAGCACTAACTGATAGAACCTTGACTGACATTTATTGTATGAAGCCAGGGAGGGAAATAAGAGTCTTGAAAATTAGGTATATTTCACAGAGCCTCAATGTCCTTATGCTGTGAGGAATCAAGAAAAGAGCATATGTAACTTGTCATATATCCAGGGTGTATTGGTGTCTCTGGACTACATGATGAAGCCCAGGACACTGCTTGGTTATAATCCAGATTTAAAAGAAAATTAATCAATTATTTTTTTTGCTGCGTTGGGTCTTTGTTGCTGTGCGCGGGCTTCCTCTAGTTGCGGCGAGCGGGGGCTACTCTTTGTTGCGGTGTGCGGGCTTCTCATTGCGGTGGCTTCTTTTGTGCAGAGCACAGGCTCTAAGTCCACGGGCTTCAGTAGTTGTGGTGTGCGGGCTTAGTAGTTGTGGCGCATGGACTTAGTTGCTCCGCGGCATGGGGGATCTTCCAGGACCAGGGATCGAACCCCTGTCCCCTGCATTGGCAGGCGGATTCTTAACCACTGCACCACCAGGAAAGTCCCTATAATCCAGATTGTATGTAACATGTATAGAAGAATCTTGATTAGCCAAGGGCCTGGTGATAACCAGAGTTCCAAATTTCATTTCTTCTAGGGCAGGTCTGACTTACTCATTTCTCCAGTCCTAGTTTTTCCACATGCATCTCCTTTCTTTAGCCTTTTGCTTTCTCTTTTATGTAACTGAGCAAGTGCTTGGCCTTCATAAGTCAGGAGGGAAATCTTTATTCTAAGGTTGGAGGGGTAAGCAGGAGTGGTCTGGTTATTCCTTGATTTAGTAATATAATGTTGATTAGTAATGTAATGTTGTAGTCTAATGTATGGTCCACTCTTTTGTGCTTTTAATGGTAAGGGGAGTGGAGGGTTTATGGGATCAATCTTTCTCCAATGATAGATCTTCGTGGTAGAAGTAGTGTTGAGGAATCCCCATTAGCTAAGTTCTGGGTGAACTGTGGGTGTTAACCACCTGGCCATCCCATAAAAGAGCCTTGAAGAAGCACAACAAGGCTTGGAAAAGCTTCTGATTAGAGAGGTGTTCACTGACATCTCCCTGTTTCCCCTTCTATTTCTTAGACTAGTGATAATCTTTTTCTCTTTAAATTTAAGGTTCCTCAGAAAATTTTGAGTAAATGGGAAGCCAGTGTTGGTCTTGCTGAGCAGTATGATGTTCCCAAAGGGTCGAAGAACCGAAAATGTGTCACCAGTTCACTCAAGTTGGACAGTGAGGAGGATATGCCGTTTGAGGACTGTACAAATGACCCTGAATCAGAACATGACCTGTTGCTTAATGGCTGCTTGAAATCTCTGGCTTTTGACTCTGAACATTCTGCAGATGAGAAGGAAAAACCTTGTGCTAAGTCTCTAGCCAGAAAGAGCTCTGATAATCCAAAAAGGACTAGTGTGAAAAAGGGCCACATGCAATTTGAAGCACATAAGGAAGAACGGAGGGGAAAGATTCCAGAGAACCTTGGCCTAAACTTTATTTCTGGGGATGTGTCTGATAAGCAGGCCTCTAATGAACTTTCCCGGATAGCAAACAGCCTCACAGGGCCCAGCTCTGCCCCAGGAAGTTTCCTATTTTCTTCTTGTGCAAAAAACACTGCAAAGAAAGAATTTGAGACTTCAAATTGTGACTCTTTACTGGGCTTGTCTGAGGGTGCCTTGCTCTCTAAACGTTCTGGGGAGAAGAAGAAACTCCAGCGAGGTCTGGTGTGTAGTTCAAAAGTGCAGCTCTGCTATATTGGAGCAGGTGATGAAGAAAAGCGAAGTGATTCCATTAGTATCTGTACCACTTCTGATGATGATGGAAGCAGTGATCTGGATCCCATAGATCATAGTTCAGAGTCTGATAACAGTGTCCTTGAAATTGCAGATGCTTTCGATAGAACAGAGAACATGTTACCTGTGCAGAAAAATGAAAAGGTAAAGTATTCTAGGTATCCTGCCACAAACACTAAGGTAAAAGCAAAGCAGAAGACCCTCATTACTAACTCACACGCAGACCACTTGATGGATTGTACCAAGACAGTAGAGCCTGGAACTGAGACGTCTCAGGTTAATCTCTCTGATCTTAAAGTATCAACTCTTGTCCGAAAACCCCAATCAGATTTTAGAAATGATGGTCTTTCTCCAAAATTTAACACACCATCAAGCATTTCCAGTGAGAACTCAGTAATAAAAGGTGGGGCTACAAATCAAGCTCTGTTACATTCGAAAAGCAAACAGCCCAAGATCCGAAGTATCAAGTGCAAACATAAAGAAAACCCAGTTGTAGTAGAACCGCCTGTTGCAGATGAGGACTGCAGTTTGAAATGCTGCTCTTCTGATACCAAAGGCTCTCCTTTGGCCAGCATTTCCAAAAGTGGGAAAGTGGATGGGCTAAAACTACTGAGCAACATGCATGAGAAAACCAGGGATTCGAGTGACATAGAAACAGCAGTGGTGAAACACGTTCTGTCAGAGTTGAAAGAACTCTCTTATAGATCCTTAAGTGAAGATGTCAGTGACTCCGGAATGTCAAAGCCATCAAAACCATTACTTTTTTCTTCTGCCTCTGGTCAGAATCATATACCTATTGAACCAGACTACAAATTCAGTACATTACTAATGATGTTGAAAGATATGCATGATAGTAAGACCAAGGAGCAACGGTTAATGACTGCTCAGAACTTGGTCTCTTACCGGAGTCCTGGTCTTGGGGACTGTTCTACCAGTAGTCCTGTGGGGGCTTCTAAGGTCTTGGTTTCAGGAGGTTCCACTCACAATTCAGAAAAAAATGGAGATGGCACTCAGGATCCAGTCCGTCCTAGCCCTAGTGGGGGTGACTCTGCACTGTCTGGGGAGTTATCTACCTCCCTACCTGGCTTGGTGTCCGATAAAAGAGACCTCCCTGCTTCTGGCAAAAATCGTTCAAACTGTATTACTAGGCGCAACTGTGGTCGATCAAAGCCATCCAAATTACGAGATGGTTTTTCAACCCAGATGGGAAAGAACACAGTGAACCGTAAAGCCTTAAAGACAGAGCGCAAAAGAAAACTGAACCAGCTTCCAGCTGTGACTCTTGAGGCTGCACTGCAGGGAGACAGAGAGAGTAGGGGTTCAGAGAATAGCTCCTCCAGAGGTGAGGCAGAAGACCCTGGTAAAGAAGAACCCCTTCAATTAATGGGCCATTTAACAAGTGAAGATGGTACCCATTTTTCCAGTGTTAATTTTGATAATAAAGTCAACCAGTCTGACCCTGATAAAGTTCCTGAAAAAGACCCCTCTTTTGAAAACAGAAAAGGGACAGAGCTGGAGTCTGAAATGATTAGTGAGAATGATGAACCCACTAGTGTAAATCAAGTGGTGCCTAAAAAGCGGTGGCAGCGTTTAAACCAAAGGCGCACTAAACCTCGTAAGCGCACTAACAGATTTAGGGAGAAAGAAAACTCTGAGGGTGCCTTTGGGGTCTTGCTTCCTGCTGACCCTGTAAAGAAGGGAGATGAGTTCCCAGAACAGAGACCTCCTCCTTCGACGAACATACTAGAGGATGCACTGACAGATCCAAATCATGCCGACTGCTTAGATTCAGCTGGGCCACGGTTGAAAGTTTGTGATAAATCCAATGCCAGCAATGAAGAGGTGGAAAAGGAGCCAGGAATTCCCAGTTTGACCCCTCAGCCTGAGCTCCCTGAACCAGGTAAGGACTCCTGACTGTGAAAGAAAGGGACTAGAGGAAGTGATGATAATGATACCCTTCTGAAGTTGGTCTGTTTTCATGGAAGGCCTAAGTGTAAGTTGGGAGGGAAGGATTATCACTTGAAGTGAAGAAAGGACTTTATGTAGAAGGGTCTGAATTTTGAGGACCAGGTTTCCATATACTTTCAGAAATTGTTTTACCAAGAAGCTCTTTTTTTCTTTTGCTCTTAGTAAGTCTCAAGAATATTTTGTTCCTGCTCCCCATTTCCTACCTTTTTAAATCTGTGAACTTTTGGGGACTCAGTTTGGTATTATAAGTATTTGAGAGGCTCTGAGCCCAAGACTAAAATCTAGTTAGTTTACAGAAAGCAAATAGATTTTATTGAACGTCAGACTCTCTTGGACTACAACTTAAGGAAGGTCCTCCTGTTATGTAGACAAAGGGGACGTGCTTTTGAAAAAATGTAAGTGTTCTGTAGTACTTATTTGAAGGCCTTAGATGTCTTGCATCCCTTCTGGAATGAGGTTTGAGAATACATTTTTAAAAATCTGAAGTACCAGGGTATCCTTCCTTAGCAGCAGAAGGAAAACAGCAGGAGTCTTTCAAAATATAATATTATACAATATTGTTATTGAGGATAAAACTGACTTTCCTTAAACATAAGTTTTCAATGTTGTTTACCATAGTAGATTCTAACAGCTTTATTGAAACATAGTTCACTGACCATAAAATTCACCTGTTGAAAGTTTATACTTCAGTGGTTTTTTAGTATACTCAGAGACTTGTGCATCCATAAACATGATTAATTTTGGAACATTTGCATCACCCCAGAAGGAAACCGTGTACCCTTTATCAATCTCCCTTCATTTCTCCCCTATCTATAGATTTGCCTGTTCTGTACATTTCGTGTAAATGGAATCATACAATATGTGATACTTTGTTTTTTTTACTTAGCATGTGTATCAATGCTTTATTTTTATTGTGGTAAAAAACACATGAATTCACCCTCTGAACAAGTTTAAAGTGTATATTACAGTATTAACTGTATGCACATTGTTGTATAACACCATTTATTGAACAGACTATCTTTTCTGCATTGTGTAGTCTTAGCACCCTTGTCAAAGATAACTTGACCATACGTGTAAGGGTTCGTTTCTGGGCTCTCTGTTTTGTTCCATTATCCATATGTTTGTCTTTATGGTAATATCATATTGTTTTTTTCGTTTTTAATTACTTTTATTTATTTATTTATTTAATATTTTTGGCTGTGTTGGGTCTTTGTTGCTGCGCGCAGGCTTTTCTCTAGTTGCGGCAAGCAGGGGCTACTCTTTGTTGTGGTGCATGGGCTTCTCATTGGGTGGCTTCTCTTGTTGCAGAGCATGGGCTCTAGGCGCATAGGCTTCAGTAGTTGTGGCACTTGGGCTCAGTAGTTGTGGCTCGCAGGCTCTAGAGTGCAGGCTCAGTAGTTGTGGCACATGGGCTTAGTTGCTCCGTGGCATGTGGGATCCTCCTGGACCAGGGCACGAACTTAAGTGCTGCTGTTGAATTCAGTTTGCTAATTTGGTGAGAATTTTTGCATAAGTGTTCATAAGGGATATTGGTATGTCTTTTTTTTTTTTTTTTTAGCGTGTATTTGTCTGGCTCCCCCCTCTTCCATTTTTTGGAAGAGTTTGAGAAGGCTCGGCATTAATTCTTATTTAAATTCTTGGTAGAATTCTCTAGTGGAGGCATCTGATCCTGGGGCTCTTCTTTCTTGGGAAGTTTTTGATGACTGATTTAATCTCCTTACCACAGGTTTTCTATTTCTTCATGATTGAGTCTGGGTGGATTGCATGTTTCTAGAAATTTATCCAACTCTTGTAGGTTATCCAATTTGTTAGCGTATAATTGTTCATAGTAGTCTCTTAAAATTCTGTTTCTGTGGCTTCCATTGAAATGTCTTCTCTAATTTCTAGTTTTCATTATGTGTCTCCCTCGCTCTCTCCATCTAGCTAAAGGCTTGTCAATTTTGTTGATCTTTTTTTTTTTTTTTGCGGTACGCGGGCCTCTCACTGTTGTGGCCTCTCCCGCCGCAGAGCACAGGCTCCGGACGCGCAGGCTCAGCGGCCATGGCTCACGGGCCCAGCCGCTCTGCGGCCTGTGGGATCTTCCTGGACCGGGGCACGAACCTGTGTCCCCTGCATCGGCAGGCGGACTCTCAACCACTGCGCCACCAGGGAAGCCCAATTTTGTTGATCTTTAAAAAACAAACTCTTAGTTTTGTTTGTATTTTTTTTAAATTCTCTATTTTGTTTATTTCTGCACTAATATTTATTACTTCTTTCCCTTTGCAAATAAACTTTGTGCTTATTCTTTTTCTTATTCCTTGAGTGTAAAGTTAGGTTGTTGATTTGAGATCTTTCTTTTTTCTTTATGTATGTACTTCGTGCTGTAAACTTCCCTTTTAGTACTTCTTTTTGCTACATCCCATAAGTTTTAGTATATTGTGTTATTGTTTCCATTTGTCTCAGAGTATGTTCTAATTTGAGGGAGGAGATTTCTTCTCTGACCAATTTGTTGTTCAAGAGTGTTAATTTCCACATATTTGTGAATTTTTTATTTCCCAACTGCTCTTCATTTTTAATTTTATTCCATTGTGATTGGAAAAGATACTGGGTATGATTTCAGTATTTTTAAATTTGTTAAGACTTGTTTTGTGATCTATTATGTGATCTATCTTGTAAAATGTTCCCTGTGTGTTAGAGAAGAATGGGTATTCTGCTGCTATAAGGTTGAGTGTTCTGTATTTGACTGTTAGGTCAGGTTGGTCTACAGTGATGTTCAAGTTCTCTGTTTTTCATGTTGATCTTCTGTCTGGTTGTTCTCTTCATTATTGAAAGTGGAGTATTAAACTCTTTTTTAAAAATATTTATTTATTTATTTATTTATTTTGGTTACACCAGGTCTTAGTTGTGGCTCACGGGCTCCTTAGTTGTGGCATGGGAACTCTTAGTTGCAGCATGCATATGGGATCTAGTTCCCTGACCAGGGATCGAACCTGGGCCCCCTGCGTTGGGAGCGTGGAGTCTTAGCCACTGTTTCACCAGAGAAGTCCCTAAACTCTACTGTTATTGTTTTACTCTCTGTTTCTCCTGTCATTTCTGTTAGTGTTTGCTTCATATATTTGTGTGTTCTGATGATACATACATATTTATTTTTGATTGTTTATGATTGTTATCTTTTAAAATATGTTTATAATTGTTTATTTTCCTGGTAAATTGATTCTTTTATCATTATATAATGTCCTTATTTGCCTCTAGAGATAGTATTGGCTCAAGTCTATTTTTTCCAATTATGGCTACCTCTGCTCTCGTTTGCATGTAATATCCTTCATCCTTTTGGTTTTAGTCTACATATGTCTTTACATCTAAGGTGATGTTACCTTGTAGAACGAATATAGTTGTATCTTGTTTTTTTCAGTCCATTTAGCCACGCTATGTCTTTTGATTGAGCAGTTTAACCCATTTACATTCAAGGAAATTATTGACAGGGAAGGACTTATTGCCATTTTAATTGTTTTCTGTTTTGCAGCTAATTTGTCCCTCTATCTCTCTTGCAGCCCTCCTTTGTATGTCTTTGATTTTTTTATATTGATATACTTTGATTTCTTTCTGATTTTATCTTCTGTAGGCATTTTCTTTGTGGTTACCATGGGGCTTACATAAAACATTTTATAGTTATAGCAAACTGTTTGGAGCTGGTAACGATGTAACTTCAATTGTGTACAAAAACTCTACTCTTTTACATCTCCCCATTCCCACTTTGTTACTGATGTCACAAATTACGTGTATTCATTAACATAGTTTTATAATTATAGTTATTATGTTTTTGTCTTTTAAATTCAATACCAGACTTAAAAGTGCTTTATATGCCACCATTATAGAATTAAAGTATTGTATTGGTCTATATATTTACCTTTATCAGCTATTTTTATTTTACATGCCTTGGTGTTGCTGCCTAATGGCTTTTTTTTTTTTTCTTTTCTTTTTTTTTGCGGTTCGCGGACCTCTCACTGCTGTGGCCTCTCCCATTGCAGAGCACAGGCTCCGGACATGTAGACTCAGCGGCCATGGCCCACGGGCCCAGCTGCTCTGCGGCATGTGGGATCCTCCCGGACCAGGGCACGAACCCGTGTCCCCTGCATTGGCAGGCGGACCCTCAACCACTGCACCACCAGAGAAGCCCCCCAATGGCCTTTTGTTTCAACTTTTAGGACTCCCTTCAGCATTTTTTTGTAAAGCAGATCTAGTGGTTATGAACTCAGCTTTTGTTTTACATTTTTTTTTTTTTTAAATCTAATCTTTTTTTTTTTTTTTTTTGTAAATTTATTTATTTATTTTTGGCTGTGTTGAGTCTTCGTTTCTGTGCGAGGGCTTTCTCCAGTTGCGGCGAGCGGGGGCCACTCTTCATCGCGGTGTGCGGGCCTCTCACTGTCACGGCCTCTGCTGTTGCAGAGCACAGGCTCCAGACGCACAGGCTCAGCAGTTGTGGCACACGGGCTTAGTTGCTCCGCGGCATGTGGGATCTTCCCAGACCAGGGCTCGAACCCGTGTCCCCTGCATTGGCAGGCAGACTCCGAACCACTGTGCCACCAGGGAAGCCCTGTTTTACATTTTTTTAAAAAAGTATTTATTTAATTTATAGTTTTGGCTGTGTCAGGTCCTTTTTTTAAAAAAATTAATTTATTTTATTTTTTGGCTGCTCTGGGTCTTTGTTGCTGTGCGCAGGCTTTCTCTAGTTGCAGCGAGCGGGGGCTACTCTTTGTTGCGGTGCGCAGACTTATTGCAGTGGCTTCTCTCGTTGCAGAGCACGGGCTCTAGGTATGCGGGCTTCAGTAGTTGTGGCACGTGGGCTCAGTGGTTGTGGCACGTGGGCTCAGTAGTTGTGGCACACGGGCTTAGTTGCTCCATGGCATGTGGGATCTTCCCTCACCAGGGCTTGAACCCATGTCCCCTGCATTGGCAGGTGGATTCTTAACCACTGCGCCACCAGGGAAGTTTGCGTCAGGTCTTAGTTGTGGCATGCAGGGTCTTTGTTGAGACATGTGAGATCTTTAGTTGTGGCACTCAGGCTCTTCATTGTGGCACCAGACTTCTCTCTAGTTGTGGTGTGTGGGGTTTCTCTCTCTAGTTGTGGTGCGTGGGCTCTGTAGTTGTGGCACACGGGCTCTCTCGTTGAGGTGCTTGAGCTCAGTAGTTGTTACGCTTGGGCTTAGTTGCCCTGCAGTATGTGGGATCCTAGTTCCCTGACCAGGGATCGAACCCGTGTCCCTTGCATTGGAAGGCGGATTCTTTACCACTGGACCACCAGGGATGTCCCAGCTTTTGTCTTAGAAAATTCATTTCATCTTCATTTTTGAAGGACAGTTTTCCAGATTAGTAATCTTGGTTGGAAGTTTTAAATTTTAGCACTTTGAATATATCATACCACTCTCTTCTGGCCTGTAAGGTTTCCACTGATAATCTAATGTGAGTTCCCTTGTCCTTGACTAGTTGCTTTTCTCACTTCTTTCAAGATTCTCTTTGTCTTTGTCTTTTGATAATTTGGTTATAATGTGTCTCACCGTGGGCCTCTTTGAGTTCATTCTGGCTGGAGATCTTCAGCTTCTGATATGGGATGCCCCATTTCCTTTTTCAGATTTGGGAACATTTTGACCATAATTTATTCAAATTCTCTCCTCCTTTTGGAACTCTCATAATGTGTGTATTGGTTTGCTTCATTTTTTTTCTTCTCTGACTTGATAATTTCAAATGACTTGTTTGAGTTTGCTGATCCTGTCCTATACTTAAGTCTGTTGTTTAATCTCTCTATTGAAATTTTCAATTCAGTTATTATGTCCTTTAGCTCCAGAATTTGTTTGGTTCCTTTTTATAGTTTCTGTCTTGTTGATACTCTCAGTTGTTCATGTTACTGTTTTCATGGTTTCTTATAGTTATCCGTGTTTTCTTGTAGATCATTGAGCTTCCTTAATACAATTATTTTGAATTCTTTCCCATAATTCATAGATCTCTGTTAGTTTCTGGAGATTTATTTTGATCCTTTGGGCCATGTTTCCTAGTTTCCTCATGTACTTCATGAGTTTTTTCCCCTGAATTTTTTGGTTTTTTTCTTTGTTTTGGGCCGTGCCGCGCAGCATGCAGGAATCTTAGTTCAACTAGGGATTGAACTCGTGTCCCCTGTAGTGGAAGCTCGGAGTCTCAACCACTGAACCACCAGGGAAGTCCCCTTCCCCTGAGTTTTATGAGTTTGACACTGGCTTCATACAGGGGAAGACTCACCAATCAGCTTGGCTAGAGATTCTGGGGACCTCTGGAACCTTTTTTGGAGGATGGGCTTCTCTGGGCTTGTGTGTGTAATTTCCTAATTGTGTAATTTCCTACTTAGAGAGGTTTGTCCATTTCTTTTTCAGGAGCTCATAATCTCTTGCTTCTTCTAGTGTTTTTCTGCAGTACTGCAGGTTAGCCATTGCTACTGCAACAAGCTTTCTCACTCTCTTTAATTCTCAGTGGTGCCTAGGTATCTGAAGCATGTTTGGCTCTCTGTCAGCTCCCAGAAGCAGGCAAAACAGATACTAGTCCCTTGGGCAGTTTTCTAAAAATCTGGATTGCCAAATGCTCCCTTCTTTCCCTCCCTTTGTAGAGAGAAGCCAAGAGTTGAGTGCCTTCTCCCAGTCTTACCAAGCCCTGCTGGCCTCCATCTGTGTCACTACAGGCCCTCTGGTTCCACAACATGCTGCCCACTCTTTCATTTGTTTTCAGTGCCCCCAGGAGTCCAAACTGTGTGGCTTCTGTTTGTGCTCCCAGTCAGGTTAGACAGAAACCGGCCCCTTGGGCAGCCCTATGAAAAGCTGGAATGTTGAACATCCCCACCTCCACTCCCCAGCTTTGAGGGGGAGCTCAGCTGTGCTTGCTTTCTGAGTGGCAATCTCAGATAAAGTGAATTGGCTCTTGTAATCCATTTCAGTGCTGTTGTTCTTGGCTTTGCACCTGCCCTGGGGTATTGTAACTTCTTAACTGATTTCTAGAGTACTCATAAAGGTATTTTGATGCATATATTGTTAGTTTGGTATCTCTGTGAGGGAAATAATGTGGGAACTTTCTATTCTGCCAGCTTGCTGTTGTCTGCTCTTGCTTCATGCCTTTTTAATGCCAAATAATATTCCAGTATACAAATAAGCCATGTTTTATTTATTCTTTCATCAACTGATCAACATTTGGATTGTTTTTACTTTTTGACCTTTATGAATAATGCTGTTATGAACATTTGTGTGCAGTGTTTTGTGTGGATGTGTTTTTATTTTTACTGTACACCTAGGAGTGGAATTCCTGGGTCATTTGGTAATTATATGTATAAGTTTTGAGGAACTGCCAGAATGTTCAGTAGTTGTGGCACGTGGGCTCAGAAGTTGTGGTGCTCATGCTTAGTTGCTCCACGGCATGTGGGATCTTCCCAGACCAGGGATCGAACCCGTGCCCCCTGCATTGGCAGGCGGATTCTTTTTGTTTGTTTGTTTGTTTGTTTTGTTTTGTTTGCGGTACACGGGCCTCTCACTGTTGTGGCCTCTTTCGTTGTGGGAGCAACAGGCTCCAGACGCGCAGGCTCAGCGGCCATGGCTCACGGGCCCAGCCGCTCTGCGGCATGTGGGATCTTCCTGGACCGGGGCACGAACCCATGTCCCCTGCATCGGCAGGTGGACTTTCAACAACTGCGCCACCAGGGGAGCCCTGCAGGCGGATTCTTAATCACTGCGCCACCAGGGTAGTCCCCTTTGCTTGTTTTTTAATTGGGCTATTTGTCTTTTTATTATTGAATTGTAAGAATTCTTTACATGGTCTAGATATAAGTCCATTATTAGATATGATTTGCATATACTTTCTCCTGTTTTGTGGGTTTACCTTTTATATTCTTGATTATATATTTTGAAGCCCAGAAGTTCTTAATTTTGATGAAGTCTGGTTTGTCTGTTTTTTCTTTGGTTCCTTGTGCTTTTGGTGTCATACCTAAGTACCCATTGCCTAATCCAGTTGTCTAAGCACCATTTGTAGAAAAGGGTATTCTTTCACCACTGAATGGTCATGGCACCCTGTTTGAAAATCTTTTGACCATAAATGTGATGGTTTATTTCTGGGCTCTCAGTTATTTTTTATTGATATGTATGTGTGTCTTTATGCCAGTACCGCAAAGTCTTAATCTTTGTAGTAATTAATTATTGTAGCTTTGAAATCAGAAAGTGCGAGTCCTCCAACTTCATCTTTTTTCAAGATTGTTTCAGCTTTGCATTTCTGTATTTCTTTTAGGAGCTTCTTATCTTTTCTGCCAAAAAGCCAGCTGGAATTTAGATAGGGGTTGTGCTGAATCTGTAGGTCAGTTTGGGCAGTGTTGGCACTGTAACAATGTTAAGTTTTCCAAACTATGAACAAGGGATGGCTCTTCATTAATTTAGGCTGTCTTTGATCTTTTTCAACAACGTTTTGTAGTTTTCAGTGTAGAAGTCTTGCACTTCTTTTGTTCACTTTATTCCTAAGTATTTTAACCTTTTTCGACACTATTATAAATAAAGTTGTTCTCTTAATTTCATTTTTGGATTTCCCATTGCTAGTATATAGAAATACAGTTGATTTTTATATATTGATCTTATGTGTTGCAACCTTGTTGAACTCATATTTTAGCTCTAATCATTTTATTGTGAATTCCTTAGGATTTTCTATGTGCATGATCACACCATCAGCCAAAAGAGATAGTTTTTTGTTTTTTTTTTTGCGGTATGCGGGCCTCTCACTGGAGCCTGCGCGCAGGCTCAGCGGCCATGGCTCACGGGCCCAGCCGCTCCGCGGCATATGGGATCCTCCCAGACCGGGGCACGAACCCGTATCCCCTGCATCGGCAGGCGGACTCTCAACCACTTGCGCCACCAGGGAGGCCCAAAAGAGATAGGTTTACTTCATCCTTTCCAATCTGGATGCCTTTTATTTCTTTTTCTTGCCTGATTGCCCTAGCTAGATCCTTCAGTTCATTGTTGAGGCTAAGTAGAGTGAACAGTCATCCTTGTGTTGCTCCTGATCTTAGGGGGAAAGCAGCTGGTTTTTAACCATTTAACTATGATTTTGATAGGTGGCCTTTCAGGTTGAGAAAGTTCCCTTCTGTACCAGTTCGTTTAGTTTTTCAGATGTTTTTTCTATGCCTATTGAGTTGATTATTCCTGTTTATTCTATTAACATGTATATATTAATTTACAGTTTTCTTATGGGGGCTTGAATTTTCCTGGCCCATCAGGCTGCAAATCCACAGGAGGACCAGTCACAATTTCTCAAGGACTTGTTCTCACTCCTGCTCCCCTTTTACTTTGTGCTGAGGCACCTTTCCTTGTGGTCTCCTGGGGGTTGTGACGTGGTTTACTTCTGTTTCACCGTAACTCTGAGGATAGAGCCCTTTGAGGCCAAAGTTTAGTCTCCGTTAAACTTCCGCCTCCTAACAGGATGGCCAAAAAGCCCTCAGGACAAAATCAGTTTCAGGGCTCTACTTGTTTCCCTGGGTTATTACTTTCCATTAGTTTTTGGTTTGTGGTTCTTTACAATTTTGTCAGTTTTTTGCTTCTTTTAAGGTGGTTTTTAAATTTTTTTAAATAAATTTATTTATTTATTTATTTATGGCTGCATTGGGTCTTCGTTGCTGTGCACGGGCTTTGTCTAGTTGTGGTGAGCAGGGGCTAATCTTCGTTGTGGTGTGCTGGCTTCTCATTGCAGTGGCTTCTCTTGTTGTGGAGCACGGGGTCTAGGTGCACAGGCTTCAGTAGATGTGGCACATGGGTTCAGTAGTTGTGGCTCACGGGCTCTAGAGCGCAGGCTCAGTAGTTGTGGTGCACAGGCTTAGTTAATCCACGGCATGTGAGATCTTCCTGGACCAGGGCTCAAACCCATGTCCCCTGCATTGGCAGGCGGATTCTTAACCACTGCGCCACCAGGAAGTCCCTAAGGTGGTTTTTTAAAGACTTTATACAGCATTTTTATTTGCTTTCAACAGGAAATTTGGGCTGAGTAACCATTATTATGAAGAGTTGTTTGGGTTTTTGCCTTTTTTCCCCACCTTAAGTTCTTTTGCCTCTGAGGTCCCAGAACTAGGGGAGTAGGGGTATGACAGGGGCTAATAAGCTGTATGGGCAGAGTGATGTTGCTGTTAGTACTCTTGTTTTCTGGGAAACATCACTGTTTTGAAGAAAAGAAGAAAACTTACTCAAGGTATAATTTACATACCACAAAATTCACACACTTTAAGTGTTCAACAAATGTTTTTCAGTATATTTACTGAGTTCTGCATCCATCCCCATAAATCAGTTTTAGAATATTACACCACTCCCTTAAGATCATGCTATCTCATTTATAGTTAGTCCCAGGCAACCACTAGTCTACTCTCTATCTCTGTAGATTTGCTTTTTCTGGGCGTTTCATATTAATGTAACCATACAATGTGTGATCTTTTGTGTCTTGGTCTTTTCAGTTAGCATAATGTGTCTGTGGTTTATTTATATCATGGCATGTGGCAGTATCTTGTTCTTTATGGCCATGTGTCCAGCACCATATGGGTTGGTACCCATGTCCCAGATGTCATACTTCTTATTCCCAGGGTGCTCCTCACTTTGCACATCCTATCTTGTACTTCGGGACTCCCATGCTAAGCATGCCTTGTGCCTTTGATACCCCATGTCCTGTGCATCCTGTGCCTGGGCACCCCACCTTTCTCTGCACCCCGTGCAATAAAATCCCACATCTAGGGTACCCCATGCCTAGAACATCCCACTTTCTGACTCCCTGTGTCTTCGGGACCCTATATTCTGTGCACCTAGCACCTTGGGCACCCTGGCCTCAAGACGTGGATGGCTCTGCTTACCTGTCCCCTGCTCCCCAACCCTTGCCTTCCTTTAGTTGCGCCCAATGTCTTGGGTTCCCACGCTGACTACCCTGGGTGCTGCATTCCTCCATCCTTAACTGTCCCCAATGCTCTGAGTCCTTTACCTCAGGCCTAGCACCCTTGGTCCTGGGTATCCTGTGTCAGGGTCTTTAGTTCCTGTGTGCTGGGCCAGACCCTGTAACATATATGAGGTAAGGCAAGAGCTAGGGGTGGGGAATTTTATTTTTATATATATATATACACACACACACGTGTGTGTGTGTGTGTGTGTGTGTGTGTGTGTTTGTGTAGAGAGAGGGAGTTTTTATTGTTGAATAGTATTCTAGTGTGTGGATATACCACATGTTACTTATCCACTTATCAGTTGGTGAACATTTGGGGTTGATTCAGCTTTTTTGATATTTATTTATTTATTTATTTATTCATTCATTCATTCATTCATTCATTCATTTATTTGCGGTACGCGGGCCTCTCACTGTTGTGGCCTCTCCCGTTGCGGAGCACAGGCTCTGGCTCCGGACACGCAGGCTCAGTGGCCATGGCTCACAGGCCCAGCCGCTCCGCGGCATGTGGGATCCTCCCAGACCAGGGCACAAACCCGCATCCCCTGCATCAGCAGGCAGACTCTCAACCACTGCGCCACCAGGGAAGCCCTAGATTGGCTTTTTACACTTGGTTATACACATTTAAGGTTCCTCCATGTCTTTTCATGACTTGATAGCTCATTTCTTTTCAGTGCTGAATAATAATCTATTGTCTGAATGTACCAGAATGTATTTATCCATTCACCTACATCTTGGTTGCTTCCAAGTTTTGACAGTTTTGAATAAAGCTGCTATAAAAATCCATGTTCAGGTTTTTATGTGGTTCTAAGTTTTTACCTCCTTTTACATTAACTTGAAATAAACTAAATGATGTGTTACTACTGTTTACTAATGTGAAATTACAGCAGTTAGAATTAGTAAAAAATTCTTTTCTACATCTTGTCCTAATGAAGCTTTTATGGCTTGTTTCCATATGTGTTAGGGAGTAAGAGCCTTTGCCAAGCTTGCTGAGCCTGTAACCTTTCCTTCTTGGTCTCTACTTTTGTGTTTCTTTTATTGAGAGAACACCAGTATTGCCACATTCAAATGAGGCAGGAATAGCTTTCTCTGAGGTCATCACATGATGAAATACTCCTGCCCTCTTGAGTAGATTGTGTCCTGCGTTCTGTAGGCATTAGGCTCTGTTCCCAAAGAGTTTACAGTATAGTAAAATGATTATAGCATGTTAAGTATATTAAAACTGGGATGAAGTTTTTAGGGAAATTAGTAATAGATATTTGTTTCACTATTAATTCAAGGAAAAATGGCATGATACTTTGATCATAAAACATGACAAGAGTTGTTTTTTTGTTTGTTTGTTGTTGTTTTATTTTAAGAAAGTATCCAAAATTCTATATTCTATTTTATCTTTTCTGTCTTTGGCATACATGGCATACATTTTTTTAATGTTATTGATATAATGGTATACATTATTATTAATTATATATTTTTGATGTTTCTAATGTGAAACTCACTATAACCATGATATAAAGTATATGTAAAATGCTTTTGAAATTCATGTGGTAGTGCTGATTAGGTAAATATTCTATCATCTGTTCATCCAATATTCTGCATAGTCCAGAGAGTCCAGAGAGATGTTATTTAAAATGTTAATTCATTGTGTTTTTTATGAATTTACCTGATTTAGAATCCATATTTTAATGTTAGCTTTGTCACTGTAGGACACTAGTTTCAGTTTAATTTCGGATGGGCTGTGTGTGGATAGAGCAACAAAAGTCTCCTTTCTCCCAAATTTTGCATAGGATAAACCATAGCAAATAGCCATAGTGTTTTTGTGAGTTTCCTGTTTCTGTACCTTTGGAAGCACAGAGATAGTTGCATGAAAGCGTTGGGTTTCCCTCTAACTTTTTGGTTAATACTGAACTTGTTTCTCCTCTTTTAGCTATGCGGTCAGAGAAGAAACGCCTTAGGAAGCCAAGCAAGTGGCTTCTGGAATATACAGAAGAATATGATCAGATATTTGCTCCTAAGAAAAAACAAAAGAAGGTACAGGAACAGGTGCACAAGGTACATTCCACCATTTCAATAACCTTTCATCAGTTCTTTTAGGATACTGCAATTTTCCCTTCAATATCATATTTTATCTTCATGGGACAATAATTTCCTTAACAGGGATCTTGTTTTTCAGTTTTTTATTTCCAGCTTCTGGCACAGTACTTAGCCTGTACTAGTTATACAGGAAATGTAATGAGTCTATGTACTATGTGTGTATAGTGTGTGTATATATAGTATATTTTCCCCCTTTGCTTTCAAAATGTATTTAATGATTTAGGAATATTGTTATGATAAAATGTTTAGTAAAAAATACAGGGTATTAAAAAGAATAGTATGATCCTAATTCTGTAAACAAA
Source organism: Mesoplodon densirostris (assembly GCF_025265405.1). Lineage (NCBI taxonomy): Eukaryota > Metazoa > Chordata > Mammalia > Artiodactyla > Ziphiidae > Mesoplodon > Mesoplodon densirostris. Next base: position 154,548,638 of record NC_082663.1, read on the forward strand.
TGTTATAATACCTTATATGCTTTATTTTTAAATTCAATTTCTTTGAACTCAAAGTATTTTAAAGTAAGTTAGAGATATTTTGATTCCACGTCCCTAAATAACACGCACCTCTACGAAACAATATTTTTCTTCACAACCAATTTATCATGGTCATATCTATTAAGGTCAGTTTATCTAATAACAAATCCATGTTCAGATTTCCCCAATTATTTCATAACCTTTACATTTAATTTATCCAAACCAAGATCCAGTCTAGGACTACACATTATATCTGGTTGTTACATTTCTTAAATCACCTTAAATCCAGGACAGTCCCCCCTTTTCATGACCGTATGTAAGCAATGAGAGCAACACATTTAGAGTATCTGCCTTCTTGATTTGTGTGATTGTGTCTATGTTCCCTTTTAGGTAGTAGTTAATAAGTAACAGTTTGATAGATTCAAGTTAAACATTTTTGGCTAGGTTACATGGTAAGTGTCATACGTTGTATGACATTGGAAGGTATTTAACCTCCAGTAGTTCACCGTGGTGACTAACTGATTTCTCTTTTCAGTTATGTTTTACTTTTTACCTCTTTTGATCAAGCAGCAGTATATGTATAATTACTTTGGCTCCAAGAGAATGTCCTGTTCCCCATCAGCCATTTCCCTGATGTTTTTTAAAAAATATCAATTATAGATCCTTTTCTATATGAATAATTTCATTTGGGGTTACAAAATGGAGATTTTCAGATTTTATTATTTCTTCTACTTATATTATCTGTCAATCTGTCATTTTATAGTACTGAAATACATGAAAGGCATGCATTGCTTTCCCATTAATTTACCAACCCAACTTTGGAAGTTTATTATTAGCTGCTTTTATCGATGATATATTAGGGAATCTTTTTTTCTTTTTTTTAGATTATCACTATGGCTTTAATGAATTTTTATAGCTTCAGTGTATCTCAATCCAACAACATTTTTACCCTTTTAAAAAATTATAGTAAAAAATATATAACATAAAATTTACAACTTTAACCATTTTTTAGTGTACAGTTCTGTGGCATTCAGTACACCCACATCGTTATGCAACCACTACCATTATCACCACTACCCATTATCTTCAGAAATTTTTCATGGCCCCAAACTGAAACTCTGTGTCTATTAAAAAATAACTTCCCACTTCCCCATACCTTTAGCTCCTGGCAACTACCATTCTGTTTTCTGTCTCTATGAATTTTACTATTCTAGGTACCTCATATAAGTGGAATCATACAATATTTGTCCTTTTTTGTCTGGCTTATTTCAGTTAGTGTAGTGTTGTCTTCAAGTTTCATCCATTTGTAGCACGTGTTAGAATTTCATTCCTTTATGAGTACATTATTCTTTTTGACACTTAAATTATAATGACTTTGGCCTATGGATTCCTCGTTTATCTTTTGCCCATAGGTAAGTTCCCGCCGTGAAGAGGAAAGCCTTTTAGCCCGGTGTCGATCTAGTGCTCAGAACAAACAGGTGGATGAGAATTCTTTGATTTCAACCAAAGAAGAGCCTCCAGTTCTTGAAAGGGAGGCTCCGTTTTTGGAAGGGCCCTTGGCTCAGTCAGAACTTGGAGGTGGACATGCTGAGTTGCCACAGCTGACCTTGTCTGTGCCTGTGGCTCCGGAAGTCTCTCCACGGCCTGCCCTTGAGTCTGAGGAATTGCTAGTTAAAACACCAGGTAAGATGGGGATGGGTCTCAGTATGTAAGTGGGTATAATTAGAGGAAGCAGGAGATTTTAGTATGTTTTGCTGGAAAGCCAGTAGTGTATTTCTGTACAGCAAACTACCCACTTTGATTCTGGGAAATCCCTAATACTGGCTAATTGGATATAGTTAATGACCATTAATTGGTGTACTGTCAGGCAGACGTATGTTTAAAAAACTATTTTCTTTACAGTGTTACTGCTCTTCATGATTATTGCTCAACCACAGTGTGAATCAACACCCAGGATAACAGGGTTTTGGGGAGGGGCACTGCATACTAGTGGAGTAAACACATAAAAATTATACTTCAGATACTGACTTTACCAGTCTTTGTGTTACTTGGGAAGTTGTTTAACCTCTGAACTTGTTTCCTCGATGTATAAAATGGAGACTGTGATGCAATGTATAAAGAAATTTACCTGACACATAGCAAGCAGCTGAGTGTGAATACTCCCTTGAAGTTAATTACCAATTTCTTTTCACTTTATCATTCTGTATAAACATGTCACCTGGTGAGAATTGTATCTAAACTTACTGTCTCTAATTCACCTTTTGACATTTTTCTTTTCTTTCTTTTTTTTTTTTTTTTTATATTGGAGTAACCTTCTGACTTGAGTATTGTAGTCAGCCAAGGAAAATTTTGGATGTAACTTTTTTACATTCCCACCAGTAGCTTGTGATGTTATTCTTTAAAAAGGGATCCCAATTGTGCATAATCAAATAAGGTGGAATCAAAAAGAATAATAGGGCCTCCCTGGTGGCGCAAGTGGTTGAGAGTCCGCCTGCCGATGCAGGGGATACGGGTTCGTGCCCCGGTCTGGGAGGATCCCATATGCCGCGGAGCGGCTGGGCCCGTGAGCCATGGCCGCTGAGCCTGCGCGTCCGGAGCCTGTGCTCCGCAACGGGGGAGGCCACAACAGTGAGAGGCCCGCATACCGAAAAAAAAAAAAAAAAAAAAGAATAATAAAGATAGTTACCACCTCATTGCCCATTATGTGTCAAACTCTGTTATTAGGCTCTTTTATATAATTCATAAGAGCAGTCCTACAAAGCAAACAAGTGTCTTTTACTTATTTAGGAGCAGAACAAGAATTCTAATCCTGGTCTATTTATGTCCAGAATTCAGGCTCTATTTTACCTCACTTCTCCTTTTGTTCTTACCACCAATTGATTGCTCTCAAGGGAGTTTTGCCCTTTTGATTTCTCCCTTAATTCATTTGTGATTTTTAAAAAATGTATCAACATATATGGTTTTTAGTAATTGTGCATACACACACACACACACACTCTGACATAAGAACATCCTCACATTAGTTTGTGTCTGTATTGAGAAATATTTTCTTGTTTTATGTTAACTAGTATTTTAGAATAAATAAATGTTTACCTTGTCCCTCCCCACATGGTGATGAGAAAAATATATATATATATGTATGTATATAGGTTTTTTAAAAAGTAGCTTCTGCCCAGTTTCTAAATCATCTAATGAAAAGATACATGCATTTCAGGAAATTATGAAAGTAAGCGTCAGAGAAAACCAACTAAGAAACTTCTTGAATCCAATGATTTAGACCCTGGATTTATGCCCAAGAAAGGGGAACTTGGCCTTACTAAAAAGGTATGTTATTTTAGTCAATTCTAAAATAGGGTTGAATCCAGGAAATAGGGGATTTTAAAATCAAATCTTTTAGTAATACTTATGACATCAGTGCACATATACATAGAAATTATAGAATGTCAGAGTACACTTGGTGATCTGAGAGATCCTACATTAAGAGGCTGTTTTGCATTTGTATGGACATGTGTATCACTTGATTTTAGATTTTCTTTTCAAGTGAAAATGAGAAAAGCTTTTACAGTTGAGTAAAGTTTGTGTTTGTTGTAATTTCTTTTCTGGGCTCAAGAGCTCTTACCTGATTTCTACTTCACTTCTGTCTCTACAAGCCACTAACCTACTCTTATGCCATTGCCCTGTCTGCTCAGCTATAATCCAGGCAGAAACACTTGATCTTCAGTTTTGCAAACTTGGTTTCCATTAGCCAAGAAGGCATCATTAAATTGTAGTTGGAAATAGAAAATGATTTTCTAATTCTATAATGGATGACAACTGGACATTGATTCCTTAGGCTACATCCTGCTCTCTTTGTGTTTGAGGAGTAACTCAGTGTATATGTTACAAATTCAGTTGTAGGTTGCACAGATTTCCTATTTTAAAAAATTCTTTTTCTTTAAAGAAAAAATGCAGATTGTAATCAAATCATAAATAGAGTTTATGGAATTCTTCCTTAGCTGTAGCAAAACTTCTATCCTTTAATCCTATATTAAGGCCCCTAGTTTTTGTTAGTCACACATCTGTAAATGTAAAATTTAATGTATTTATGTTTTTATACCTTATTTAAAGAGTCACATTATGTACTTTAGTTCCTTTGTTCTTCTCAAAGCAGTTTTATGACATGGACTTTTTGGTTGTTCTTAGACTCATCTTCTGCCCTCCGGACTCTCTGCAGTTTGTGCAACCTTCAGTGACAATGTGTCTCTAACTCACTATCATCTCATTGTACCCCACACTCTAGTAAGGCTGTGGTCATCTCCTTTTGCAGTGCTTTCTCTCCTGGATTTATATTATTCAAATCTTAGCCACTGTGCAAGATTGTTGGCAGAGGTAGATGGGAAGGGCCAGGGAAACTGGGATTCAGTTGCACGTTTTGAGTGTGGAAGTGACATTTGCAATCAGATGATAAATTTAATGGTATTGTACAGGGTGAGTCACGGGAGGCTGTTGTCTTACTGCTAGAGGTGAGGTGCTGCAAATGTCATTGAAAGTAAGAATTCAGGAGAGTTAAGTGAATGATCCCCCCCCGCCCCTTTATGGAGGTATAATTGGTATATATAAGTTAATGATTTGAAGGAATAAGATGAACTTTGAATCCTCAATGTTTTGGGGACTGGGTTACTGAAAAAATAGTGTTAATTTGTTTTTTAATAACTGTAAATGGAGCATAACCTTTAAAATTGTATAAAAAATTTAAAAATATAGTGTTAATTTGCATGACCTTGCTCTGCCAAGTGCAGTTTTCTAATCTGAAATTTACCTTGTCGTGTTTGTGGGTTAATTTTTTTCCCTAAGGGGATAAAAAGCATGATTTAGTTGATAATTTTAATTTATATAGGCGAAAGTGTCCCAGAACTCTTTGAGATTTAACTTACACCAATAAAATGCACAGATCTTAATTGTTCGGTTTGATGGCTCTAGACAGTTGTATATACCATGTTAAGTACCACCCAAACTAAGTATGCTCTATATCTATCACCCCTGGAAGTTTTCTTGTTCCCCTTTTCACTCAACTCCCCATTCTCATCTCTTCAAGAGGCAAAATTTTCTCACTTCCATTACCATAGATTAGTTTTGCTTGTTCGTGAATGTCGTATATGTTGTTTTGTTTTTGTTAACTGGCTTCTTTTATTCAACACATGTATTTGAGATACATCCACAAGGATGCTATTTCAGTAGCAGTTCAAGTACAATTTGCTTGTCCTTTCTTCTGTTGATGCATATTTGCATTTTTTTTCATTTGAGGGCTATTAATCATGAGGCTGGTATGAATATTCTGAGTCTGTTTGTGTACATATATTTTCATTTTTCTTGGTGGTGTAAATACTTAGGGGTGGGATTGCTGGCTCATGAATATATCCTTTTTTTTTTTTTTTTTTTGAATATATCCCTTTTAAAGAAATTGCCAAACACTTCTCCAAAGTGGTTGTACAACTTCACGTTCCCGCCAGTGGTATATCAGAGTTCCAGTTGCTCCACATCTTTAATAGCATTTGGATTGTCAGTCATTTTAAGTTTAGCCATTCTAGTGGATATAAAATGATATCTAATCATGTTTTTAATTTGTATTCCCTAATGATTATTGATTTTGAGCCCCTTAGTATGTGCTTACTGGCCATTCCTATATCTTATCAAACGACTGTTCAAGCACACTTATATTTTTGATTGGGCTGTTCATTGTTTTTATGGTTGCTTTTTTAGGAGTGCCTTTATATTTGGGATACAAATCTTTTGTCAGATATATGTGCTTTAAATGTTTTTTCCCAATCTGATGCTTGCCTATTCATTTCCTTAGTCTTTCATGAGAAAGAATTTTTTAAAGTTTGTTTTTTCTTTTATGATTTATATTTTGTGTCTATTTCAAGAAATCTTTGCCTACCACATCAACACAGAGATGTACTTTCTGTGTTTTCTTTTAGGAGTTTTATGGTTTTGATTTATATACAGTTCTTCATTTTTTGAGATGGAGTTTTGAAGTGGATGTTCAATTGTTTTAGAACCATTAGTTAAAAATCTGTTAGCTATCCAGTTCTCTGTCTCTCATATTTTTGGTCTCTTTAAGCATTAGATATAATTAATAACTGTCACTGTTGAATTTCAGCTTTTTTTGATAGGGAGATAGGCATCATATTTGGCGCCAGAACAAGAGAAAGCCAGAATTATTGGTGATGGCTAGACCTGGACCCTGGAGAAAAATGACCTCTTTTCTGTTTTAGAAGTGAGTTCTACTATCTGACGTAGTCAACTTCACAGTTAAGGTCCTGCTTACTTTGAGGTATATTTTGCCATCAGGTTGAAACCATGATTCAGCTCCATCTTGGGACTACACCATGGGTTACCAGGCAGGCCACACCTTGTCTTTGGATGGATCAATCAGTGGGGTTAGAGAAAGAGGGATTGTCTGTTGAGGTAGTGGTAACTTAAGAGTGCACAGACTTAATGCATATCCTACCAGATTATGCATAAAGTAAGTTACTGGCATCTTTGACATGTCGTCCAAGTCACTTACAGAGTTCTGTGGGTTTTTTAAAAAATATATTTTATTATTATTATTATCATTATTTTTCAGCTGCACCTCGCGGCATGCGGGATCTTAATAAAAGCACAGTCTTAATCACTGGACCACCAGGGAGGTCCCTTTTTATATTCTAAGCAGAGCAGATGGATTTTTATTCATGTAGTGTAGTGTGGGTGTGTGTGTGTGCGTGCGTGCATGTGCATGCTGTTATTTCTATTTTAACTTACGAAATTGTTGACATCAGAAATGAGAATTTTTTCTGTATCATTCTCTGACTGTAGTTTGGGGAACATTCTGATTGTTTTTGCATCACAGCTTTTGGGTGAGTGTTAAACAATGAAGTATAAATCGGTTATCTAAGTAATATAGATGGTAGTTTTCTTTAAATTATGCAGTCTATTTTGTGGGTTTGTCTACTAGTGTTTTGTTCCATTTAACTAGGTACCTAACATTTGCTCCTTCATTTTATTTGACTTCATAAGACTCTGATCTACACTGAACATGAGGAACATTGTTATGATTTATTAATGTATATAATAAGTGTTCAGAAATTCACAGCTGCATTTTATCATGTTTTAATCTCAGACTTTGGGAACTTCATAGCAAGAATAGCATCCATTATATTGACTTTTGTGGCCACTAAATTTTGTTTTACAGTCATGATGAAGAATATTATTCTTGTAGGAGAAGACATTTTCTTGGAATAGAACTAATTCATGCAAGCATTAGTAGTAGAGGAATAAAATGTGTAGTGAATTACTCTTGATGTTTAAGGTTTTTCTTGTTGTTTTTTTGTTTTTGTTTTTGGCCATGCCACGTGGCTTGTGGAATCCTAGTTAGTTCCCTGACCAGGGGCCCTTGGCAGTGAGAGCGTGGAGTCCCAACCGCTGGACCGCCAGGGGATCCCCAATGTTAAGTGTTTTGTTTTTAGTTTCTGTGTTGCTTTAATTTATATTAATTTGCAGCAACTTAAATTAGAAAGACTTTCTATGATTCTGAGCTTTTTAATATTTAGAATTCATCAAGTAAATAAGTGTGTGTAAAATCCAGTGGCTGTAAGTATAACATTAAGAAGGAAGATTTTAAATACACGGTGGTGTGGAACAGAATTGAGCTGGTGGGTCTATAAGCACATACTTTTTCTCTTTCTCTCCCACTTTAATTAGAGCAGTGTTCTATATCTGCTTTATATATAGGCAGTCTCTGAGTAAGCCAGTCGTTGTCCGTAGTCCCCCCACCGGAGTATGTGGTGGTTTTGAGTTTTAGAGCATGAAAAAACCCCAAATCTGATGCTTTTCCCCACAAAGTCTCTGTTCAACCCTTTACTATTATACTGTTCCTTTAGTTGTTAAAAACAGCCAAGATTCTGTATCTTTGGCAATAGACAGTTCAGGTTTTGGCACATAGTATAAAGGGTTTGTTTTCTATTCCTTTGTAAAACATGATGCATTTTACTTATTTGTAGTGTTATGAAGCTGGTCACTTGGAGAATGACATTACTGAATCATGTGCTGCATCTCGTTCTAAAGAGTTTGGTGGAGGTGAGTGTTTTTGAGATTTAAGAACTGTATTGCAAAAATAAGTGTGAAGTACCCTGTCAGTTAACTAGAAAAGTTACTAAGCAGGACTAGTAAGGTTGCAAGTTCTAAGACTTGTTTGTCCAATATATGCTTCCTAAAACTACGTATGACACTAGAAAATTGTATTGATTCATTTCCAACTTTATACTGAAATTAGTTAAATGGAATTAGAATTATATTAGTGTTAAGGAAATGTTGGGAACAATAAAGAAAAATCAGCTCCTTAATTTTCTTATTAGATAATTCTCCATACTGCATCATTACTTTCTTGGCTTTGATTCCTGTAGGACAGAAAATACAGAATTTGAGTTGAGGGGGAAATTGCAAATCATCTTTTTTTTTTTTTTTGCTGTACGCGGGCCTCTCACTGCTGTGGCCTCTCCCGTTGCGGAGCACAGGCTCCGGACACACAGGCTCCGCGGCCATGGCTCGTGGGCCCAGCCGCTCCGCAGCATGTGGGATCTTCCGGGATCGGGGCACGAACCCGTGTCCCCTGCATCGGCAGGCGGACTCTCAACCACTGCGCCACCAGGGAAGCCCTGCAAATCATCTTAAACAAGTCTTTTGTATTCTTACTTTCTTATATCACACCTGTGACCTTTGGTCAATGAACATATGCTTGAAAAAGAGAGCTTACATTTGAGCCTAGTCTATTATGGTTGCTTTCAAAGGCCTTGAGAATCTTCTAGATTAAATTGGAATCTGTTTCCTGGAACCTCTGCTTGGTCATCTTATTTCTGCCCATAGCAGGAATGGGCAGCCCTTCATTCAATAACAGATAAAATAATCATAGTTTAAGTATCTACTCTACCCGTTTCTTTGTGTAAGGACTGTTACGTCTGATGAACCTAAAGCATTACAACAAGTTAGGATATTATTCACATTGTCCCTGTCTTGTAGAATAAGCATGAAGATGAAAAAGGTTGGAAGGATTGGGGAACTATATCCAGACGTGACCAGATTTATTGCCACACTACTGTCCCATTATCCACCCTGTGTTTCTCCATACCAGTTCTTTCTATCCCTTTGATCATTTTGTCTACCTATGCCATTTATTGATTGGTGTCATTCCTGAAATATTAGCTTAGATTTGAGCACGCTGCATCAGATATGATCTATCAGCAAAGGGTATTATGGGGAGATTATATTTTATGTGGTCTTAAATGTACACTTCTTTGAATGTGATCTGTGATTATTAAGTTTTTTAGCAAGTAAATTAAGCAATATGTTATTTTAACCCTGTATGTAGTTATAATATAGGTTGATCAACTTGTTTGCTTGATTAAAAAAAAAAAACTGCTTTCAAAATAGTATCAGCTCTTTCCCTATACATTTGTACTTTAGTTTTCTGTAAAACCTACAACCTGCACTTTATCCTCTGTAAATTTCATCTAAATGTGTCAACTTGTGAGAATTTTGAAGCTTTATTCTGCCACCATATTAACTCTTCCCTTTTAGTCTTAGGCTGTCAGCAGCTTTGATAGCAGAGCTTCTCCATCTCAATCAGGCAGATCAAGAAGAGAGCCCTAAAGCAGTCTTCCAAAGTATTTGATACCTAGCTTAAATATCCTGGAACATTTTACAAAATATCTCTTTAAAGATTCCTCTTAATGTTTCTATAACAAAGAGTTGAAATATGTATAATAAAAAATGAGTGAGAGACTAAATTCCATTTTCTAAATATGTCAAGATTAGGCATTCATATTCAAGGTTATAGTACCGCTGCATGAATATCCTTTTTTTTTTTTAATTAAAAAAACCCGTTTATTTGTTTATTTATTTTTGGCTGTGTTGGGTCTTCGTTGCTGCGCGCGGGCTTTCTCTAGTTGTGGTGAGCGGGGGCTGTTCTTCCTTGTGGTGCGCAGGCTTCTCATCGCGGTGGCTTCTCTTGTTGTGGAGCATGGGCTCTAGGTGCATGGGTTCAGTAGTTGTGGCACATGGGCTCGGTAGTTGTGGATCACAGGCTCAGTAGTTGTGGTGCGTGGGCTTAGTTGCTCCGCAGCATGTGGGATCTTCCTGGACCAGGGCTCGAACCCGTGTCCCCTGCATTTGCAGGCAGATTCTTAAAATACTGAGCCACCAGGCAAGTCCTTGCATGAATGTCCTTTTGGCCAATACATGTATTGGTTGGGGGAGGGAGGTATTTTTCTCTCCTCCTGTAAGTCAGATCTTATGTATTTCATGTTTTTGTCTTAATCCTTAAATCACAGAGTGATATAATTTATTGTCTTTAATCTTGGAGGCCAGGTTTTAGTATCTTTTCCTGACTACTAAATGCATTTCCTCCCCATTTGTAGGATATTAAAGTCCTTTGTGGAACTAGAAAGTCTTTCATTTCAGTCATATAGAATGAAATTGCTTTAATAACCTGTATGTTTACTATTTAATCCATATGAGGCAGAATTTATATATATGTAACTATTTCCCCAACTAGTTATATACTAATGGGTAAGTCTTTTTTTTTTCCTCTGCCCTTGTTTTCCTCATCTACAAAGTTGGGGAATTAAAATTAAAATTAAGGTTGGTGCTTACTCTTAACATTCCATAATTCTGTGAGGTCCCTTTAGTTGAGGATAGGAGTTCTTGGACATGCATGTGATCAGCCAGCAGGTAACACCTGTTTTCCTGTCCTAGGCACCACCAAGCTGTTTGATAAACCAAGGAAGCGAAAACGACAGAGACATGCTACAGCCAAGGTGCACTGTAAAAAAGTGAAAAATGACAACTCATCAAAAGAAACTCCAAGCTCCGAGGTATTATGCAGTTCTTCATCTTTTGACCTTCCAAAGTGAAGCTGCTTTTCACAGTAGAGGCCACATCCCTTTCCCCTTTGAGTTTACCTAAAAATAGTATTCTGTTGAAACAGCTAGTAGTGACAAGGAATCCTGGAGAAAAAGATGAATCTGATTCTAGTAGAAATAAGTCAAAGCACTATGGCAGCTGTGGGTGTGACCTTTTTAAAAGATCACACCCCATGCTCTAGGTGTCAGATGAAATACATAACTGTTTCATCATGAAGTAAACTTGTTCTAAAACCAGAGAGCACAATATCAAGTAACTATATAATCCAGAAGAACTTGGTATTGCCCTTTAAAAGTTGAGACTGCAGTTAGGGGAAAAACTCATTTGCTTATTTATTGAGACCACCAACTGCTTAATTTTAGAGTAATGTTTGTAAACAGCGACTTTTAGGAAACAGAGCTTTAAAGCCATTTTCTTGAAGAGCATCAGTGCAGCCATTGATGCTATCCCTAGCTTTCCAACTCAGGTTAAAAGAGAATTAGAACAAGTCAGGTCAGCATCACATATTATGATACAGAGTGTTTCTTTCCAGGACAATTTGAATAGAATGCCCAAGGGGGGCATTATTTAGGAAACACTGATCTTGGAAGGACAAATAAGTAATCAAATAAACTTAAGAATGTTTTCTCTCCCTTAGTGAAACCTTAAAATGGAACAGCTCAAAAAGTTCCAGTGGAACAGCCTCAGAGCAGTTAGTGGCAGGGCATGAGGCGCCCACTACCCGCCCAATCACAGCAGGGTTAGAACTAACATTGCATGCAGTCCGCCCACGTGATTGGCTGAACATCTGTAAGTGCTTAATGGCTAGACAAATAGCAGCCCAGAGGGAGGGGGTCAGATGGAGGAGACATCAATAATACAGATGTGGGGCATTATTTTTTCTCTGCAAGGGAGAACTGATGACACACAGGACAGCTGCAAGCCCCAAGGAGACCATTGAGGAGGGTGTCGAAAATGACCACGGAATGCCTGTATCTAAAAAACTGCAGGGTGAACGAGGAGGAGGAGCTGCACTCAAGGAGAATGTTTGTCAGGTAGAGAATGTTTGTCCACTTGCATTTGAATTGCATGCTTATCTTTTAAGAGAAGTCCTCTCCCTTCTCTTGATGACCTAGTCATGGTTAGAGTAAAAATTCTCTTGGATGATTCCAGTGGAATCACTTACTTTAAGGATTTAACTCTTCTCTCTTCCCACAAAAAAAGAAGAGAAATATTTAGTGTTGCCCCTGGGTAGGTGCCCTGAAGTAGGTCTGAGATGGAAGGGATGAATCTGTGGTTGCTCAGCCAAAGATAATTTTCCTGCACCTCTCATGGTGTGAAAATGTTTGGGTTTCTAAGGAATTTTTCAAGGAGAATTTTCACATAGATTCTTGGTGTGTGTGTGTGTGTGTGTGTGTGTTTTGTTTGTTTTCGTTGTTTTTGTTTTTCTGCTTTAAAGTACTGACTTTAGAGAACCTACCACCTGTATTTTTCTATTTATTTAATATACACTTAGACAGTGTTTTTTACTATGTGTCAAGTGTTTTTCCAATCACTTTGTAAATATTACATCATTTAGTTATCATAACAATCTCATAAGATAGAGGATCATTATTATCCTCGTTTTATAGATAAGAAAATTGAGGTGCAGGGAGGTTAAAGAGCTTGCTTGTAGTCACTCAGTGAAGCCAGTATTCAAACCCAGGCGATCTGGGTTCTGAGTCTTAACCACTATGTTGCCTTGCTTCTCTGTGAAATGTGCCTCCACTCTAATGTCAAATGCCTTTATCTTACTTGGGAGTAGAGTCAATTAAATGGATGCATTGGTTATGTTCTCTTTTCATGGTCTTGATTTAACCTTGTAAATACTTAAAAACTGGCATATAAAAAGTTGAAAATATTAGGGTTTTTTTTTTTCTAATTGAAACTGCTAAAAAATAAAATTTCCCTAGGCCTAGAATATTCTTATGGCCAGTATAATTTCAACTCAGTTTCTTTGTCTATTCATTTCACTGCTATATAAAGAAGGTTGATTATATTCAGACCTGCTCCCAAGCAGTGTTACTCCTCAGAGACTGTTAAGCCCACAAAGATTGTCATATAAGAAGGTATTGTAACCCATGGTCCTGGTTTGTTTGGATCAGTCTTTGTTTAAATCTGTTGTGCTTGTATAATTTATTAATAGCACCTCCTTTCATGCTCAGGTGTCCTAGTTTGAAGGATGAATTACATGGTCATCCCAATTAAAGGGTTAGTCTGTAACATTTGGTTAATTTGAAAAATTTATTCCTCAGTACATACTGTAATTGAAGTTTTCCTGCTTAAGTGATGAAGGCGAATTTGTTTATCATGCAGGAAAGCTGATGTTGCTGGCACGCTGAATATACAAAACAAAACATGTAACATTTATGGCATTTGTCAGTTTTTGGTCATGAATAGTAGATCATGGGAGAGCCAAACATGAAAGACTAGCTCAGAATCCCTTGGGGTCCCCTCTTAATCCCTGGCTGCCTCTGGCCTTTTATTCCCAAAGCCCTCCTACTCGTTTGCTTATTTAAGCTTTGATGTTAAGTGGCCAAGACCTGTTCTGTTTCTTTGGGTTCTTGAGGATATTAGACTTGCCTGGCCATCTTTCCCCCTTTCTTGTCTTACAGAATAAGTATAAGAGTTTTTTTCATTTTTATCATTTTTCTGCTAATCACTATGAGGAAACAAGCCAGGATATTAGAGGGGTGAAAAGTAACAAATGTTGGGAATGTGCAGAATTTTCATAAATCATACAATGTTTTCAAAAGCAACAGATCCCGATCTTTATTTCCTAAGGCTGTATCATCATTGACACCCTGTTTTAGTGAGATTGTCTCAGAAAGGTGATCTCTCTGCTTTTAATATGGTTCTAGGTGTATCTCAGGGATTGTTCACATCTTAATCAGGGCCCTTCTGGACTGTTATGACCCAAGTCCCAGCTGGCCAGTATCTCTTGCTTGAACCATTGCAGTAACCTGTTTGATTATCTCTGTTTCTCCTCTCACCTTTTTACTCTTGAAATTTTTCATGTAGCAGTCATAGGGATCTGTTTTTAGATGAATACCTGATTTCAGCCTTCCTTTGGTACAGCGCTCATTATAATGGCACACCTTTGCAATTAGAATAAAATCTGAAACTCTGTACCGTAATCTGTAAGGCCACACAGTCGGGCCCTTGCTTGCCTTTTTCTTACTTCATTTCTACCACTTCTAACTTTTGTTCACTTTTGTCCAATGACACTGGCTTTCATTGTGATTCATAGGAATGCCATGATTTTTCCTGTGTGGGGGCTTTCTGTACTTTCTGCCTTCTTGGTCCCTTCTTCAGATCATGCGGCTGCCCTGTCATTCCGAGCCCGGTCTGAGAAGTCCTTCCTAATCACCCAAAATCCACAGTTGTTGTTTGAGTGCTCTCCCAGCTGCTTACATTGTCTGACATCTTTTGTTTGTTTAATCATTTACTTATATCTTTGTATCCTTAGAATATAAGAATTATGGGAGCCAGGGACCTGTGGTACCTGGCATAGAGGAGGTAATCATTAAATACTAGCTGAATGAATGGTGGGATTTTTTGTTTCTGGCAAAGCTGCGTCTTAACTTTTGCTTTAATGAAGACCTGCTTGGGATTTTTAAAGATCTTTTTCTATAGACAGATCTGTTTTCTTTCTCTTAACAGAACTGTGAGAAACTGGGTGAGCTGCTATTATGTGAGGCTCAGTGCTGTGGGGCTTTCCACCTGGAGTGCCTTGGATTAACTGAAATGCCCAGAGGAAAATTTATCTGCAATGAATGTCGCACAGGTAAAGTAGTTAGAGAAAGGTCTTCTTCCAAGGAAGGTTTGAGTTTCAAGTTTTTTAGGAAAAAATCATTTATTGGAGACACCTTTTATGTGGCAATACTGGGCTAATTCCTACAGACATAGAGATAGGTGCTCTGTGGTCTTTGCCTTCAAAAAAACTCAAGTGAATAATGAATGTATAGTATAATACAGTGCAAAAAGTGTTGTTGTGAATGTTAAAGTGCTGTGTGAATGAAGATGCACCAGTGCTACAGAGGAAGATATCTGAGTTTGGTTTTAAGAGAGAAATAGAAATTGGTGCGTGGAGGGGAAGGATAGAAGGTCCAATAAAGTAAGTATGAAATATTTGGGGAGCAGGAAGCATATAGGTCTGTATGTTTGGAGTTTAAGATATTTTAAGATATTTTAGGGAAGAGGTGAGGCATAGGTAGTGATGAGGAGGGCTTCTGGGTTACTGATGATATTTTATGTTTCTTGATCTGAGTGGTGATCAAGAAATGTGTTCACTTCATGATTATTTGTGAACTTAGAATGTGTGCACTTTTCTGTGTATATTATACATCAGTAAAACTGCTTAGCAAAAAAGAAGAGAGCTATTTTGTGAGAGTTACAATATACGGATTGGGTCAGAAACTAGGAATGGTCAGATGAGACCAGCCTGTGAAGCACCTTACAGCTGTGCTAAGGAGATTGCTCTTTTTTCAGTGTTATGAATGGATGTTACAGTATGAAAGTAGTAAAGAAATTAGGGTTGACAGTAAAGATTTTATGCTCGTTAAGTCATTAAAACCGTAGGTGTGCATGATGCTGCCCAAAGAAAAAGCGTCTGTAGAGTGAGAAGAGGGCTAATGACACTAGTGGGGGATACCCACTTAAAAGGGGCTACTGGAAGATGAGGAGGGGCTACTCAAGAAAGAATGTCTGTGAAGCCATGGCAGTGGGCTGTCATCAGCAGAAGCAGATGGGGCAAACAGACCAAGGAGGTTCTAGAATGAAAAGGGGATCTATTGTATTTGGCAGTGAGAGAGTGCCTTACTAAACCAAACTGAAAGATGAATGGGTAGCAGTATACACTATTTCTTACAGAAGCTTGACTTCAGTGGAAAAGGGAGCAGTAGCTGAAGGGAGGATGTTAGAGGGTCAGGAGGAAGAACATCTTGAGTAGGATGAAGGTTAAGAATTGTGTAGGGAAATAAATTTCTGTAACAGGAAGGGGAATAATTGGAGTACAGTCACAGAGACAGGAGAGGATAAACTTGAAGAGATAAAAAGATTAAAAGGGAATGTACCATGTAATTGTGAGGGAGATGAGCACGGAAATTTTTCCTTGGCTTGGTGAGAATGGTGGAAAAAAAGTTTTGATAACCTGAAGGGAAGAGTGTAGGCTTAGACTAGCCCCTGTGGGAAATAAGAGGTGAAATTAACTTGTGTCTGTAAATAGATGACCATGTCAGATTGAGTTATGTCATCTTTCTGCTACCACTTTCAGCAGTGTAGGAACAAAAGCTGGAAGACAAGATAGTTGTGGGGTTATTTTGCCTTCTACACACGTTGGGCTTTTGATCATTATGTGCCATACGGTGTCCCGGCCCTGTAAATAAAATTTAGAAACAAATTTTAGATATGTGCATATCTCTATTGCCCTAATTTTCTTA
Organism: Mesoplodon densirostris; assembly: GCF_025265405.1. Lineage (NCBI taxonomy): Eukaryota > Metazoa > Chordata > Mammalia > Artiodactyla > Ziphiidae > Mesoplodon > Mesoplodon densirostris. The sequence continues at coordinate 154,565,053 of NC_082663.1, forward strand.
GAAAGATCTTCTTCTTCTCCTTCTTCTTTTTTAAAATTTTTTTTAACTTCTTATTTTATATTTGAGTATAGTTGATTAACAATGTTGTGTTATATCAGTTGTACAGCAAAGTGATTCAGTTATACATATACATGTATCTATTCTTTTTCAAATTTTAAATATAGCAGTGAGAACAGTGTCAATCCCAAGCTCCCTAACTATCCCTCCCCCCAACTCTTCCCTCCTGGTAACCATAAGTTCCTTCTCTAAGTCTGTGAGTCTGTTTCTGTTTTATAAATAAGTTGATTTGTATCATTTTTTTTAGATTCCGCATATAAGCGATATCATATGATATTTGTCTTTCTCTGTCTGACTTACTTCACTCAGTATGACGATTTCTAGGTCCATCCATGTTGCTGCAAATGGCATTACTCATTCTTTTTTTTTTTCGCGGTATGCGGGCCTCTCACTGCTGCGGCCTCCCCCGTTGCGGAGCACAGGCTCCGGACGCGCAGGCTCCGGACGCGCAGGCACAGCGGCCATGGCTCACGGGCCCAGCCGCTCCGCGGCACATGGGATCCTCCCAGACCGGGGCACGAACCCGCACCCCCTGCATCGGCAGGCGGACTCTCAACCACTTGCGCCACCAGGGAGGCCCCATTCTTTTTAATGGCTGAGTAATATTCCATTGTATATATGTACCACATCTTCTTTATCCATTCTTCTGTTGAGGGACATTTAGGATGCTTCCATGTCTTGGCTATCACTGCTAGTGCTGCAGTGAAGATTGGGGTGTATGTATACTTTCAGACCATGTTTTCTCCAGATATATGCCCAGGAGTGGGATTGCAGGATGATATGGTGGTTCTAGTTTTAGTTTTTGAGGAACCTTCGTATTGTTCTCCATAGTGGCTGTACCAATTTACATTCCCACCAACAGTGTAGGAGGGTTCCCTTCTCTCCACACCCTCTCCAGCATTTATTGTTTGTGGATTTTTTGATGATAACCATTTAGAGAGACCTTCTTGCCTTTTGTACCAGTGATCCAGTTTTGCTAGTCTCATCTTTATTTTTTTTATTATTTTTTATTTTTTTGCGGTACGCGGGCCTCTCACTGTTGTGGCCTCTCCCATTGCGGAGCACAGGCTCCGGACGCGCAGGCTCAGCGGCCATGGCTCACGGGCCGAGCCGCTCCACAGCATGTGGGATCTTCCCGGACCGGGGCACGAACCCGCGTCCCCTGCATCGGCAGGCGGACTCTCAACCACTGTGCCACCAGGGAAGCCCTCATCTTTATTATGATGTGGTATTCTCTGAACCAGGCTAATCTAAGGCAGAACTACTTTTTAAAAAAATCAACTTAATTGAAGTGTAATTTGCTTACTATAAATGTACCCCTTTTAATGTATGTTTTGATAGGTTTCGATAAAATGTATACACCCACACCAGAAAGTTCCTTTGTGATCAGACCCAGTCAGTCTTTTTTGCACCTCACCCCTTCACCCCCATCATGAATTTCAGGTTAAACAGTGATCTGCTTTCTGTTCAGAGCACATTAGATTTACCTTTTTTTTAGAGTTTGTGTCTGGCTCAGCATAATGTTTTTGAGACTCATCTGTGTTGATGTGTGTAACAGTAATTCATTTTCTTTCTTAAAACAGCTTTATTGAGGTGTAATTGATGTACAGTAAACTACACAAAGTGTACACTTTGATGACGTTTTGGTGTGTGTTTGTGTACATACACCTTTGAAACCATCACTCAGCATAGTTACTTTGAGATTAAACAACATTGTTACAGGTATTGAGAATTCATTCTTTTTATTGCCAAGTGGTATTCCATTGTATGGATATAAAAGTTTGTTTATCCACTCATCTATTGATGTACATTTGGATAGTTCTCAGGTTCGGCTATTATAAATAAAGCAATGTGTATCTGTTGTACGGATACACTTTCTTTTCTGTTGTGTAAATATCTAACAGCAGAATGGCTGCATATGGTAGGCTTAACTTTTTAAGGAACATCCAAAGTGTTTGTACCATTTTATATTCCCATCAGTAGTGTGTGAGAGTTTTAATTCTGCCACATCTTCATCAACATTCGGTATAGTCAGTCTTTTTAATTTTAGCCATTCTGACAGATGTGTAGTGGTATTTTATTGTGGTTTTAATGTTCATTTCACTAATGATGAATGATGTTGCACATCTTTTTATGTGCTTATTTTTCTGTCTTCTTTGAGGAAGAGTGTTCAAAATTTTTTTTTAATTTGGGGTTTTTTCCCCCTATAAATTTATTTATTTATTCATGGCTGTGTTGGGTCTTCGTTGCTGTGCGTGGGCTTTCTCTAGTTGGTGAGCGGGGGCTACTCACTCTTCATTGCAGTGTGCGGGCTTCTCATTGTGGTGTTTTCTCTTGTGGAGCGCAAGCTCTAGGCGCGCTGGCTTCAGTAGTTGTGGCTTGCGGGCTCTAGAGTGCAGGCTCAGTAGTTTTGGTGCATGGGCTTAGTTGCTCCGTGGCATGTGGGATCTTCCCGGGCCAGTGCTGGAACCCGTGTCCCCTGCATTGGCAGGCGCCTTCTTAACCACTGCACCACCAGGGAAGTCCTGGGTTGTTTCCTTACTGTTGAGTTTTAAGAGTTCTTTATATGTATTCTGGCTACAAGTCCTTTATCAGATATATACTTTCCAAATTATTCTCCCAATCTGTGACTTGTTTTCTAATTTTCTTAATGGTATCTTTTGAAGAGCAGAAGTTTTTAATTTTTTTTTAGGAGTTTATTAATTATTTTTGCTGTGTTGGGTCTTCGTTTCTGTGCAAGGGCTTTCTCTAGTTGTGGTAAGCGGGGGCCACTCTTCATCGCGGTGCGCGGGCCTCTCACTATCGCGGCCTCTCTTGTTGTGGAGTGCAGGCTCCAGACATGCAGGCTCAGTAGTTGTGGCTCATGGGCCTAGTTGCTCTGCAGCATGTGGGATCCTCCCAGACCAGGGCTCGAACCCGTGTCTCCTGCATTAGCAGGCAGATTCTCAACCACTGTGCCACCAGGGAAGCCCCAGAAGTTTTTTATTTTGATGAAGTCTAGTTTATCAAATTTTTTTAATGGACTTTGGTTAAGAAATCTTGCTTAACCCAATGTCACGAGGATTTTGTTTTCTTCTGAAAATTTTTTAATTTTAGGTTTCACATTTAGGTCTGTGATCTATATTGAATTAACTTTTATATGTTATGTGAGGTAAAGAGAGGTTATTATTTTTGAGGGTAGAAAATTTTACCCTAGTTTTAGTAAAGATGTATAGACTAAGAATAAAGGAGTCGTTTACTATTTCTTCTGGGTCACCCCGTTTTCCTATAGTAGGATGATCACACCATAATTTAGGCTACTCCAGTTAAGTATTGGCTGCCAGTTATTCAGTATCAGGCAGTAGATTGCTTCTTTTCAAATACTTATTTTAAATTTTTTTCTAAAATTATTATTAGTTGGTGATCTCACTGTTTATAAAGATGAGGTGGATTATTTTACTGTGTTCCTATTTCCAGCAGGTGCGAAAGGCAGGATTCGTGTTCAGGTCTGTCTGTCTCTCAAGCCTGGGCTGTTTCCCTTACATTGTTTTGCTTCCCAGCTAGGGGTAGAATTTTTTTTTTCTCTTAAACTTTTTATTACAGAAATCCTCAGACATATACAGAAGTAGAGAGAACAGTATAAAGAATCTCAACATATTCATCACTTAGCTTCAGTAGTTATCAACTTCTTGCCTCATTTTACTCATATAGTCCAAAATATATGTAACTAGCATATTTTTTTAACACTTTAAAAAAATATATCCATTGTATACAGTGATTCCTATGTGTCATCAACTAACTACCCAGTCCCACTTTCAAATTTTCCCACTTTGTCTCAAAATATATTGTTTTATAGTGTTTTGAATCAAGATCCAAATAATGTCCCTGTATTGTATTTTTTAATAAAAAATTCATCTCTTAAACTTCTCTTAATCTACAACAGTACTATTCCCCTCACCCAATTATTTTTGTTTTTTACAACAAAAATATGTTTTATTTAACCCAATATATTCAAAATATGTCAGCATATAATTAATGTGAAAATGACTGAAATTTTTTACATTCTTTTTTATGTGCTAGATTTTCAAACTCCAACGTGTATTGACGCTGACTACACATCTCAATTTAGACTAGTGCCGTTTTAAGTGCTCAGTATCCAAATGTGGTTTCCCTACTGGGCCTGTGCTAAATCAAACCTTACTTGTCACCCCTACATAACAAACCTCATTGCTGGATCCCAATAACTGCACATATTTGAGGGACCCCTCACCCAATTATTATTATTATTTTTTTTTTTGCGGTATGCGGGTCTCTCACTGTTGTGGCCTCTCCCGTTGCGGAGCACAGGCTCCGGATGTGCAGGCTCAGCGGCCATGGCTCACAGGCCCAGCCGCTCCACGGCATGCGGGATCCTCCCGGACCGGGGCACGAACCCGTGTCCCCTGCATTGGCAGGCGGACTTTCAACCACTGCGCCACCAGGGAAGCCCCCCTCACCCAATTTTTTAATGTTCTTTATTTCTTGAGACAATGGTCATTTGTCTGCCAAGTTTTCTACATTCTAAATTTGGCTGATTGCATCCTTGAGGTGTCCCTTTAACTTGTTCCGTATTTCCTGGAAACTTGTAGTTAGATCTAGAGGCTGGATCAGGTCAAGTCAATTTTCCTTTGGCAAGAATACTTTGTGGGGGATGTGTACTTCCTATAGCATCACATCAGCAAACATGTATTAAATTTCCCCCTTAATAGTGATATTAAGATTGTTCAGTAGGTTCGTGTTGTCATCCTGATCAGTCTATTATAATGTTCTTCACTATGATATTATGATTTTTAATAAATATGTATTTGGTCTTTGTCCAGTTTCTGGCACAGAGCTCCTGAAACCCTTGAAATTTCCTAAGTGATGAGGGCTATAAAGATGTATGTCTTTTTTTTTATGTTAATGAGAGATGACTCTTGGAACTAGCCAAGGATGGGAGCTGGTTGCCAGGAGAACCAACCATGTGATTACAGGGTTCCATCTCCCCCTGACCTTTTTGGAGGGGAGAGTGCTGGAGGTTGGATTAGTCCTCAATTGCCATTGTTTTAATCAATCATGCCTATGTAATGTGGCCTCCATTAAAACCCAAAAGGATGGGGTTTGGAGAGCATCTGGGTTGGTGAACACATGGAGATTAGGGGAGAGTGTCGTGCTTGGAGAGGCGCTGGAAGCTCTGAGCCCTTTCCCCATGCCTTACTCTATGCATTTCTTTTAACTAGCTGTTCCTGAACTACATCATTTTTTAGTAAACTGATGATCTAGTAAGTAAAGTGTTTCTCTGAGTTCTGTGACCCACTCTTGCAAGTTAATTGAACCCAACCTCTGATTTATAGCCAGTTGGTCAGAAGTACAGATGACAGCCTTGACTTAGAACTGGTAAGGGTTGGGGTGGGAGGCAGTCTTGTAGGACTGAACCCTTACTTAATCTGTGGGATCTGATATTATCTCCAAGTAGATAGTGTCAGAATTGAGTTGAATTGTAGGACACCAGCTGGTATCAGAGAATTGCTTTGTGGTGTGGGCACCCTCCACCCCCACCCCATGTTGGAATTTGGTGCAGAATTGTGTACTCACTAACTTTTCACCTAATGGTTTAGCATTGAGTGAATTCTTGAGTTAGTATTAATTTGTTTCTTCCTGTTTCCTAGGAATACATACCTGTTTTGTATGCAAGCAGAGTGGGGAAGATGTTAAAAGGTGCCTTCTGCCCTTATGTGGAAAGTTTTACCATGAAGAGTGTGTCCAGAAATATCCACCCACTGTCTTGCAGAACAAGGGCTTCCGGTGTTCCCTCCACATATGTATAACCTGCCATGCTGCTAATCCAGCCAGTGTTTCTGCATCTAAAGGTATGGGTTTCTTGTGTAGACCAATCTAATTATAGAACCTTGGTCTCATTGGCAATGGATGTTTCAGATGCTATCTGGCATATCTCTTCATAAGCCTCTAGCTTTTGTCAGAGTACCAGCATTTTATGTGAGAGATAAGAGAGTAATGGACAAATATAGCAGTCACCACATTTTTATATGTGCTTTGTGGAACCCCCGGCATTATGTGGTAGTTTTAAATATTTGGAATTCATGTGACATTTAGTTTGAAAAGGTGTTCTGCTGGACATCTTGTTTTGTTTTGTTCTGTTCTGCGCCGCGCCATGTGGCTTGTGGGATCTTAGTTCTCCAAACAGGGATTGAACCCGCACCCTCTGCAGTGAAAGCACAACATCCTAACCACTGGACCGCCAGGGACTTGGCTCTGCTGGATGTCTTCCTTCATCAGAATAAAGTGTATTCTTCTTCTGTGGGCCTTTATATGTATGGTTATCAGATGTGATATCATTCAGGCATGCATATAGGGCAGAAATGAGGGTTTTGTTTTGTGCTGATTTGTTTTATTTTTTAAAATGGAAATTCCTATCCAGAAAATTTTTTCCTGCTTCATGGTTAGCTTGAGAGCTGAGGTTTCCAAAACTATTATGTGGGTGCACATAAACTCAAGTTTCTAAATCCATTCCCAGTGGGAAAACAATCATTCCTTTCTTTTTCTTTAAATAAATTTATTGATTTTATTGATTTTTTTTTTTTTTTTTTTTTTTTTTGCTGCGTTGGGTCTTCGTTGCTGCGTTCAGGCTTTCTCTAGTTGCTGCGAGCGGGGGCTACTCTTCCTTGCGGTGCGCAGGCTTCTCATTGCAGTGGCTCCTCTTGTGGAACACGGGGTGTAGGCGCGTGGGCTAAGTAGTTGTGGCTCACGGGCTCTCTAGTTCAGGCTCAGTAGTTGCACGCAGGGCCTTAGTTGCTCCGCAGCATGTGGGATCTTCCCGGACCAGGGCTCGAACCCGTGTCCCCTGCATTGGCAGGCGGATTCTTTCTATCTATCTATCTATCTATCTATCTATCTATCTATCTATCTATTTCTGAGTTGGGTCTTTGTTGCTGTGTGTGGGCTTTCTCTAGTTGTGGCGAGCAGGCGCTGCTCTTCATTGTGGTGCGTGGGCTTCTCATTGCGGTGACTTCTCTCACTGCGGAGCACAGGCTCTAGGCGCACACAGGCTTCAGTAGTTGTGGCACGCAGGCTCAGTAGTTGTGGCACGTGGGCTCTAGAGAGCAGGCTCAGTAGTTGTGGCTCACGGGCTTAGTCGCTCTGCGGCAAGGGGGGTCTTCCCGGACCAAGGCTTGACGTCGTGTCCCCTGCATTGGCAGGCGGATTCTTAACCACTGCGCCACTAGGGAAGCCCCAATCATTTCTTTCTGCTCAGTACTAGTGGGTCTCTTACTGATTTCTCTGAAAGCCAAATATTGTATCTCTACTATTAAATGCTTGTATGCCCAAAGAGCCCACTTCTCCCAAAGGAGGTTGGGCAGGAAAAATGTGGCAGTGTTGACTTTTCTTTTAATCAGACTGGTGATATCTTCTGTAAGATGATTTCCTGGCACCATAGATCTTGTCAGTCTTAAGTACAGTAACATGCTTGATCAAAATTGCAGCTGAACCATCAGCTGCCTTCTCCTTTTCAGTTGCTATCATAGGTAGCACTGGGGTGGTTTGGTAGTGGTTCTTAGTTGGTAAAGTATGTTAGAGGATATATCTCATGGGGGGGTGGAGGTAGAGAGGTTCATTCATTCACCTAAAAGGCTTTAAGAATCACAGAGTACCAGCCAAGGAAAGCAAGCATTAGTGTTTCTCCCATCTGGTCTTTAAATGTGATTGTATACACACACCAACCCCCACCCCCACCCCCACCCCCACCGTTTCGTCTGCAGCTGATTCCATTTTCCAGTCAGGACAGTGGTTTAAACAGGGCTTATTCTTGTTGAGGTAGACTCACTTACTCTTGTGGGATCGGACTCCTTAAGGCCATTTATCATATAGTTCCCATCTGAGCTTTTCTTAGGGAATTGGGTGTTTAAGGTCTCTTGATCTAGTAGTGCTTCCATTTGTTTGTGGGATTTTCCCACTGCTAGCAAATAAACTTGAATAACTCACATCGTTTTTATGTTTAATCCCTTTTTCTTTTGTCTCTCCCTGGTTTTTCTCTTATTTTTAGGTCGACTGATGCGCTGTGTCCGCTGCCCAGTGGCATACCATGCCAATGACTTTTGCCTGGCTGCTGGGTCAAAGATCCTTGCATCCAATAGCATCATCTGCCCTAATCACTTTACCCCCAGACGTGGCTGCCGAAATCATGAGCATGTTAATGTTAGCTGGTGTTTTGTATGCTCAGAAGGTAAGACATGACTTCTTGATGTATAAATAGTCTAAAAAGAGATGAATGCAGTATTTTAATTGAAACAAAAGTATAGTTTTCTTCACATTGCCATTAGAGGAAATACTGGGAAGTGATGTCCTTAATTATTGATAACATAACAGTACAGTGGTTTTGTTCCCCAATAGAGAGGATTTTATTTTTGTTATTTTGAATAATGACTTAATTTTAACAAAATGATAAACAATTGAAGCAATTTAAAGAAAAGAGAAAGGAAACAAAATTGTTTTTAGAAAATGGGGGAATGTGGTCAAATGGTACAAACTTCCAGTTATAAGATGAATAAATTTGGGGGATGTAATACACAGCATGGTGACTGTAGTTAACAATACTGTATTGTATATTTGAAAGTTGCTGTGAGAGTCGATCTTCTAAGTCCTCTCTCTCTCTCTCTCTCTCTCTCTCTCTCTCTCTCTCTCTCACACACACACCTTAAAATTGTAACTATGTGAGTTGTTGAATATGTTACCTAATCTTATTGTGGTGATTACTTCACAGTATATACACATATCAAGTACATATATATTGTACACTTTAAGTTTATACAATATTATACATTAATTATATCTCAATAAAGCTGGGGAAAAAAGTAAAAAATAAACTGGAGGTAAAAAAATAAAATAAGAAAGAAATTTAAAAAACCCTAAATAACCCCAAGTCCTACATCAGAAAAAACCATTGCTTAATATTAAGTGATAATACTCCGGACATATGTGCATATAAGCAGATAGAAGGGGTAGATATCTGGATAGGAACAAGTCTAGAAGATGCTGTTATCAGGTAATTGTGTGTGGTTTTTCTAAAATCAATTTTATATTAGTTTAAAGGGAATAAACAAGGTGAAAGTAAAAGAATTTATGAACTTCTGTTAAATATTTCCTCACTGTAAGGGATAATAGTTCCTACAAGGTCTTCAGTGGAGGACAAATAAATTTTATGTCTTCATCTGTATCTCCCCCCTCTCCAACCCCTACTTAAAACATACTTCTCCTAATTTAGAGCAAAGTCAATATTATCCTTCTTAAGCATTTTCTTTTCTTTCCATTCCTCACAGCCTGATTTTTGCTATTTTGTTAAGTGGAGGATTTAGTACTCCACCAGTCTATTTACTGTGGTGCTTGTAGTTCTGAATTCCTTATTTAAATTTTTCTCTTGGTTGGCTGAACGTCTGAGAAACACCCACAGGTCCTACATTTCTCTGCTTGAGACTGTTCTTCATTTGCCTCTGTTCTAGAAGCACACATTGGGTTACTATAAGATTTTAGACTGCTTGTTCTTTTTCCAAAACTTTTGTGGACATTGCTCCCCTGTTTTCTAGTGTTGAGGGTGGCACCAGTTCTCTTATACAGTTTTTTCATTTCCTTTTCAATTGACTAAATTTTGTTGATTAGTAATTTGGGGGAAACAATTTCCTTAACTTTTCTGTTTTTTAAGATCTACTTATTGGTGATGCAATTTCACGAAAATTTGGCTGGTTATGAACATTCTGAAGGACTAATTTTAAAAGAGTCAACATGTGTAATTGAATTAGCATCCCTTTTGAGAATTTGGGATATACTAAATAGTGCTAAAGCCATAAAAGAAGTTTTATGACTCCTTTATATGATTGAAAATGGTCAATCGGGACTTTTTTGTTGTTGTTGCTATTGTTGCTCTTAAGATTTATGTAACATGACTAGAGTTTGCATCAGGACATAGTTGTAATCCTCAAACTATGATGCTAATATAGAATAAATAAAATAGAGTATTAAGTGCAATCATGTGGGTGGAATTTTGATGTAGTTAGGGATGTTTAGGGATGTTTTAGTGCACAAAGTACTATGCTGTTTTTGGTTTTAGATATGTTAGCTTTGTGATTCTCCTGTATCATACATTCTTTTTTGCTTTTATAATATCTGTTCCTTATAAAACTGGTGAACACTGCTGCCTGTTTATCATTATACCACCTGTCTTTTGTTTAGAAGAAAGTTAAAGACAATTTTGATATTTAATAGCATTTAAATACAACATCTATAATTCTGCTCTTAGAATGAAAATAGACGTCTGGGAGGCTGAAATGTAGGCTCTAAAAATTTTACATGTTTTGTGAAGATGGGGAGATGAAACAGTTTCAGCATTAGACTGTTTTTCATTCCATAGTGGAATGAGATGTTTTCAGAGTAGAGGTTCCTTTGTGTTGGCAGTCCTAATTTGTGGCATAATAATGGATACTCATAATGAAAACTTAGTCCCCAAGAAAACTTAGTAGCTGCAGCAGTGGCTCTCAGAATGTGATCCATGAATCTTTGGGAAGTGGAGAAGATCCAGAGACCCTTTGAGGAGCCTCCATGAGATCACAACTCTTTTCATAATAATACCAAGATGTTACTTGCCTTTTTTCTTTGTTGACATTTGCACAGATGGTGCAAAGCCAATAGTGAGTAAAACTGCTAGCACCTTAATGCAAATCAAGGTGATGGCTCTAAACTGTACAAGTAATAGCAGTCATTGAATTCTGTGTCACCACACACTTGCAGTAAAAACTTGGACATTTCACATAACAATGTCCTCGATTTTAAAAAGTAAGTAAAATGTATTAAATCTCAACTGTCATGTGAACATTGTTTTAATATTCAGTGTGATAAAATGGGAAGTATACATAAAGCAGTTCTGTTGCATACTGGTGGTTATCTTAAGTTAAAGCACTCATGCAATTGAGTTGCAATCTGAACTGGCTGCCTTGTTCATGGAATACCATTTTTAGTCTTAAACATTACTAAAAATGTAAATCAACTATACTCCAATAAAAATAAATTAATTTTAAAAATTACTAAAAAACTATGGCTCTTCATACTTGGATATTTGTCAGACATTTCTTGAAAATGGATAAAAAGGAGCCTGTCAGTTCAAGGAAAAACAACTGGCAAATTGTTGCCAATGATAAAATTTGAGTTCTTAAGTGAAAATTAGAATTTTGGAAAACTGTCATCTACCCACCCTGAGCTTAACTGCTTCCTAGTATTTACTGATGAAATCATGGGGATATTAATAAATGTGACATTTTAGTATTACATAACGAAATAGATCAACATTTGGAAGATTACCAGACTCGGCAAACCAATATTTTCCACATGAACAATGCATGATGTTAAAAACCATGCATATGTAAAAGATGCATTCAAAGTGCAAGACAGATTAAAGAATTTTAATGTAATAGCTACATTAGTAACTATTAGTAACATATCAATACTATATTGATACAGTTTCAGATTAGACACTGCAACTAAGGTTTACCCTGTGAAGTTTTAGTGTATAGTATCAAAGAATATGTAGTTATTGAACAGGTTATTAAAATACTCCTTTTTCCACCTGTTTATCTGTGAGAGACCAGATTTTCTTCATATACATCAACCAGACAACATTTTACAACAGATTTAAGTAAAAATATTGGCAAAAATGTTTGCAAAAAAATATGATGGTCACTCTGACACTGGTCAGAATGGCCATCATCAAAAAGTCTGCAAATAACAAGTGCTGAAGAGGGTGTGGAGAAAAGGGAACCCTCCTACACTGTTGGTAGGAATGTAAATTGGTGCAGCCACTATGGAGAATAGTATGGAGTTTCCTTAAAAAAACTAAAAATAGGGCTTTCCTGGTGGCGCAGTGGTTGAAAGTCTGCCTGCCGATGCAGGGGACACGGGTTTGTGCCCCGGTCCGGGAAGATCCCACATGCCATGGAGCGGCTGGGCCCCTGAGCCATGGCCGCTGAGCCTGCGCGTCCGGACCCTGTGCCCCGCAACGGGAGAGGCCACAACAGTGAGAGGCCCGCACACTGCAAAAAAAAAAAAAAAAAAAAAAAAAAAACTAAAAATAAAGTTACCATATGATCCAGCAATCCCACTCTTGGGTACATGTCCAAAAAAGATGAAAATTCTAATTCAAAAAGATACATGCATCCCAGTGTTCATAGCACTATTTACAATAGCCAAGATATGTAAGCAAATTAAGTGTCCATCGACAGATGAATGGAGAAGGAAGATGTGGTGTGTGTATATGTGTGTGTGTGTGTGTGTATATAAACACGCATGCACACACACACACAATGGAATATTACTCAGCCATAAAAAAGAATGAATAATGCCATTTGCAGCAACATGGATAGACCTAGAGATAGATTATCATACTAAGTGAAGTCAGTCAGTCAGAGAAAGACAAATATCATATGATATCAATAATATGGGGAGTCTAAAAAAATGATACAAATGAGCCTATTTATAAAACAGAAATAGACTCACAGACATAGAAAACAATCTTATGGTTACCAAAGGGGAAAGGGAGGGAAGGGATAAATTGGGAATTTTGGATTAACAGGTACACATATATGAAATAGATAGATAAACAACAAGCTCCTACTGTATATCCCAGGGAACTATATTCAGTATTTTGTAATAACCTGTAATGGAAAAGAATCTGAAAAAGAATACGTGTGTGTGTGTGTGTGTGTGTGTGTGTGTGTATAAGTGAATCACTTTGCTGTACACCTGAAATACTCTAAATCAACTACACTTCAGTTTAAAAGAAAACAAAAATAAGATAAAATGTAAAACACTGAGCTTATTAAAAAATGTTCATTTTGGAAAATATAGTTATTCATAAAAATGTGATTTATGTTAACATAATAGATTTATTGTTACTTTTAAATGAATTAATCAGTATTTTTAGCCCATAAAAACAAAAGCTCTCTGGGAATCTCCTTATTTTTCAAAACTATAAAGTGTTCATGAGGCCAAAAAGTCTAAGAACTGTTGATCCCACTATCTAGGATTATCCTGCTGTTAGAAGACAAGGAAAGAGTAGAGTCTTGGGACATTTGTTTGTTCATGTATAGGAGAAAACCAAAGGTGGTTATCAGAGTGTTATGGTAATAGTATGGTAAATCGCTACACTGAAAATAATCGGTTCCTAGAATTCAACAGTATGTTTAAACTCTGTTTTCTCTTACTGTCTTCTACCAAATGTCACCTTTACATCTTTTGGTTTCTTATGATGGTTCATGTGGTTTTCCCCCTTTCGTCTTCCTGTCTTTCTCCTATATGTTTCCTTTACTCCCACCAGACAGACCCTCCTGCCTGCCTCCCACTCATCACCCAGACTAATCCTGTCAGTTTCTTTCTTCATATTCTCCCTTAGCTCATCCCATTATGTCCTTCCCTGCAAAACTGTTGTGCTTGCCACCATTGACCGTTCTTCACTGGTTATTCTTCTGTCCAGATTTCTTTTCATGCCTTCTTTGAAGGCCTAATTCAAATGCCTTATTGTACATGACATATTTCTAGTTGTCATGAATGTCAGCTTAGTAAAAGGAAGATTTTTCTACCAAGGCCATGTAGTTGGCAAATTGTTATTAATCAGATTTTGACTCAGCAGATAACTAAGCATAGAGAGGAATGTTGTAGAAGGTATCCCATTATTGGGGCAGTCACTTACGTGACTCTGTGTCAGTCTATGTCCCATGCGAAGATTGTTTACCTCATCCACAAAATGCACAAGAATAGCAAAATATGACTTTGAAAGCACAGAGTACAGGCTATATGTATTGAGTAAACAAGTTCTTGGAACTTGTAGCAACAGACCTTCTTCCCAAATGAAACTTCACTCTGAATCTGAGGTGTACAATCTCCAGTGTACAACACAGGTAAAAGGAGAGCTGCTGTAGTTGAAGCAGGAGTTGGGTCTCAAAAGCACATCCCTGTCCCCAACTAAACCAACACCGCAAAGCTTGTTTTAAGCCTGCTCTCGATTATTGAGAAAAAGAAAAGGCACGGTAGAAATCGTTTAAGGATGGGGTGTTAGAAAATTAAGTGTTTTGTAGGTTTTTATGAGGAAAGAGAAGCACAGTGAAACCAAGAAGATGGACATGCGCATATACCTTGCTTATGACTTTATCCCTCACTGTCTCTTCAGGATGAAACTTGGAATTACGTGCTTGAGTCTAGCATGTTTGAAGCATGCTCATTTCTGGCATAAGATAAATAAGGCATTTATTGTATTCCTTAAATGTGAAACCTCTTTACCTGAAATTCTTTATTATCTGCAACTATGAGGATTTCAGATTCAGATATGTAAATTGAGGCACTTTGGGTAAAAATCTTTTAAGAAGTGAAAATTCATCATCACTGCAATATATGTAATTAATCTGGTATCCGAAAACTTGGATGGAGAGGGTAGATCTTATACCTAACTGAAGTTTAGGCTACAAAGAACATTAGTACCTGTGATTTTTGTCACCAGTAAATTTTGTTGTACATATCTTGAAGTCTTGTTTCCAGTCATTACTACGGCTACATCTTCTTATTTGTGCATTACAAGGAAACATATATAACTCTCATCTCTCGTTCTAACATTCTGATCATTTTAATATAATCTATGTTCTTTTGTGTATTATGTTTATGCATTTATAAATGTTATTCTGCAGAGGGCCCTTAGGTGTTGTGAGAGTGCCAAACAAAAAAAGATTAAAATGTAATTTAAAAAGAGGGAAGGAACTGGCCTTGTGGAGACTACTTACGTGTCAGACACTACTAGGCAATTTATTTGCTTATTTAGTTCTCAAACAGGTGTGATTATTTATTGTTCGTTGTAGAAAATACCTTACCACTGAAGAAATTAAAACTCAGCAAAGAAAGTGAATTCCCCAAAGTCATATGATCTTAGAGCTCAAGTCTGACATCAGTTAAAGCTTGTGCTCTTTATACTCTGGTATTATGTATCATTGATATTCTCTTTATAGTGTGTTGTCTCTTAATGAAGAGGAAGAAGTGTGTGGGGTGTGTGTGTGTGTACATATATATTTATACATTTATGTTTAGAGGTTTACTTCTGCCCTCATTGCCCTGACCTAATTTTGCCAATAACGGTAAAATCTGACAAACCCCCAGGGGTGTGGTTCAAGTACATTGGAGAGGGAATACTCTTGCAGAAAAGTCTTTCTGAATAATTAAATTACCTAAGCCCTTGGCTGGGAGATAAATAATTGGTTAGGAGCTGAGCAAGAGCTGTTTCAGCTGGGTCCTTATATGCAGCCTTGTGATGCTAGTGCCAGATTTTTTGATTCCCACAGGAGGCAGCCTTCTGTGCTGTGATTCTTGCCCTGCTGCTTTTCATCGTGAATGCCTGAACATTGATATCCCTGAAGGAAACTGGTATTGCAATGACTGTAAGGCAGGCAAAAAGCCACATTACAGGGAAATTGTCTGGGTAAAAGTTGGACGATACAGGTAAGTAAGCATGAAGGAGACTGGCACTTAGTTCTTTTACCAGCCTCTGTTTCTTGTGCTTAACTTTTTTTAAAAAAATGGTCTGATTAAACAAGGTTCATCCCCTCCCCCATTAATTTTCCATTATAGAAGAAAAAACTTTGCTTTGTGTTTTGCAATTACAGGAATATCCATTATAGAAGAAAAAGACTTTGCTTTATGTTTTGCAATTATAGGAATAATATATATCCTCTGTAGTAACTTTATGAATGAAAACAAACCCATAATCTCACAAACAAGGAAGAGACATCGCTAATATTTTGGCATATTTACTTGCAGACACACCAATACATGTACCTTCAACATGATTAATTAGCCTTATCGTTTGTACCCAGTTTTGTTTCTTGCTTTTTCTTTTTAAAATTATTTTTATTGGATATGGAATGTACAAAAAATATTATAACATGCTTGATTTTAAAGAAACACTTGTGTATATACCTCCCAGTTAAAAAAAATAGTACTTTACTGGCACCTTGTACTGCATTTTATGTTTTTTATTTCTTTGCCTGGTTATATAGGTTTACCACATGTGTGTTTTGTTCTGTATGTTTTAGATCTTTATATAAAGGAATTGTTGCTGTATTTTCCTGCAGCTTGCTTTTTTCATTCACTGTTACGCTCCTGAGATTTATTATGGTTAGTGCAGTGCTCTAGCTCATTCATACTTCACTGTTCTACAGTGTTCCTTTATATAGTCATACAGTGTGGTGTAGTTATTTATCCATTCTCACGTTCACGTTTGGACTATCAATATTTTGTCAATGTTTCATGGTGTACATGCATGGGAGCTTCTCTAGGCCATTCTCAGGATAGAATAGCAGGGTCAGGGTTTCCAGCTTTAATAGCTAATGCCAAATTGCCTAAAAGTCATTGTAGTAGTTTCCTTCTCAAAGGCCAATTTGTATTTCATTGTATAGCGTCTGTCGTTCCCTTACTGTTGAACATTTAAAAGTTTTCTAGGTTTTCATTCTTACAGATAATACTTCAATGGACATTATAGTCATAAAGTTTTGTTCATATCTCTAATTATTTATTTTATAGATTCCTTGAAGTAGAACAACAGTCTAAGGGAGTGTGTGTGTATATATTTGAGCATGTGCGTGAGGGTGGGCATCTTCAGCCTTTTAGCACATACTGCTTGTTTCTTCTCTAGTTAGATTGTAAGAATGCCCTGGGTCAGACATTAATGTGGGTTAGATAGACATTGCTTTTCCTTATTCCTGTCCCAAAAGTAGGATTCTTTTTCGTTCCTTGCAGCCTTCTAGAGGTTTCCTTCCTTCTTTTCACCTTTCCCAGGTGGTGGCCAGCTGAGATCTGCCATCCTCGAGCTGTACCTTCCAATATTGACAAGATGAGACATGATGTGGGCGAGTTCCCTGTGCTCTTCTTTGGGTCTAATGACTACCTGTGGACTCACCAGGCCCGAGTCTTTCCCTACATGGAGGGGGATGTGAGCAGCAAGGATAAGATGGGCAAAGGAGTGGACGGTACATATAAAAAAGGTAACTTTATCTATCTTTTTTGTTTCTCAGGCCAACAAAGACCTCTGTTGCCCGTGTATCTGCTCTCTGTTAGAATTGTATGCTTTAGAATTCATATATGCTCTGTTAGCAGCTATGTTCTGCCCTCGGGGGCAGTATGTGGCTGTGGCTACAGGATTTGGCTACAGAATTTTGCAGAGAAGTTGACCCATGTAGTTCATTAGTTTTGAACCTAACCTTTACTTAACTAGAATTTCCTTAAGGGAAGTTCCTTATCTTACCAATTCTGTTTTGTCAGCGTCTCATCAGGTAAGTACCAGAGCTTTGGAACTGTTGTGTAGAATAAACACTACAGTTTGCCAGGCAAGGGCTAGAATATCTAGCAGAACCACATTTGTTCCAAGGAGGTGTTTGTTTGTTTAGTTTGTTGAGAAGAAATAAAATTCACCCAAAATTATAGAGCAACATAAGATGGTAAAGGCGCATAAATGTTCTAATCAAAGAGGTTTTTGTAAGCTGGCCTAGCAGTGAAGGAGAGGGGGTATTTGAGGCCAGCAGGGGTTGACAGCGTTCTCTCTGCCTATATAACGAGTAAGGGTTGCTTTGAGAATTCAATGAGATAATACAAAAATCATCCTGGAGGGCATATAGTTGGTATCCCATCAATGATAATTAGCTTCTTCCTTTAGCTGTCCTTTGAAAGGCAATACAGGTATCTCTTGTTATTTGAATATATTTGGACATTGAAGTATAAGATTTTGTTTGCATGGTGAGGTGAAGAGGGGATTTTAAGCAGTGAAACTTCCTGGATGGGGAATGAGAATAATGTCCATAAGGAATAAGTTCAACAGAGGTTTTGCTTCCTTCATGTTATTTCAGGGGTCCTCACTTACCTGTTGACAGTGTGCTTTCTGTACAGATATGCACTATCAGTACTAATACTACAGGAGTTTGGGTCTTGAGTCTTATAGTCTCAGATGGTCAGGGACCAAGTGACCAACATCTTTGCACAGAGCTGGCCACCGTCAAGGCTGGGGACGAAAGTGGAGTGTAGGCAATATCACAAGTCTGAGCCTGCTGAAGCTCTGCAATTCTGCTCTTTCTGTACCTTGACCTTAGGCTGGCTGGATGCCTCTGCCGTCAAGGAACACACAGTTTTGTGGGGGAATTGGACACAAGATACCGGTAGTCAAAATGCCATTCTTTGAGAGTGCTGTGGCAGAAGTGTGCATGGTGTGCTGTGGGAGCAGACCAAGAGGAAGCAAAACAGTGCTGGGGATCAAAGTTTGGAAGTCATGGATGGCTTCTTTCTTAAGTGATACTTTGAAGAAGAACTATAATAACAGTTACCATTTGTTGATTGCCAGGCTCCGTTCAAAGTTTGTTTTCTGCTTTAAATCTTTGCAGCAACCCTGTAAGTTAGATGCCATTATCTTTATCTTATAGATGAGGAAATTGAGGCACATAAAAATTAAATTTGGGGAATTCCCTGGTGGTCCAGTGGTTAGGACTCCGTGCTTTCACTGCCAGGGGCCCGGGTTCAATCCCTAGTCAGGAAACTAAGATCCCGAAAGCTGCATGGCATGGCCAAAAAAAAAAAAAAAAAAAGGTTAAATTTGTTGCACAAGGTTCCAGTGCCAGTAAGTGATAGAGGAAGGTTTCAAACTCTGGTATAGTTGGGCTCCAGAATCCAAACTCTTAACCCCTACACTGACTGTGAGGAAGTTAACAACTTAAATGTTGTAACAAAAAGACAGCCTATGTGAAAGCACACATTGAGTTGAACATGATGAGGTAGTGACCTCCAAGTATTTGCTGTGGTTTAAGCACGGGGTTGGGGGAACACTGGACTGTTTTACTGAAAAGGTGGCTAAGTTACATGGTCAGAGCAGAGTTTTAGAAATCTCAGTCTGACTGGCATGTCAGGACCATAGAAAGTGAGAGGTTGTAGCCAGGAATGTCAGCGAGCTGGCTGTTTTAGTAATTTCAGGCAGAGGTAATGAGACTGTCACAGAGAATAGCGCATGGAGTCGAGAGGATGATGGGTACTAGATAGACATTAAGTAGATAAACTAGGTAGGACCTGCTGAATAATAGGGTGAATGAACAACTCCAGGCAACATCAAGTCTGCTAGATGGTGACAAGGAAATGGAGAAAGGGGTGTGGATTAGAGGGGAGATTTTCTTTAAAGAATTGGCAGAGCTTGGGGAAAACTACAGAGAGGAAAGTGGGAAAATTTGGAATTCTTTAAAGAGTTTTTAACCTGAGTCAAGAATAATGAATTAAAATTTTGTTTTAAGTGGAGAAGAATGAGATTAAGATTTTTTCAAACACTACAATCTTTTAAACATATGAAAGTTCAGGACTTGAATGCAGATTAGCTGTAAAGATCTATCTTTGTATTAGGCTAATAACTGATATTTACAGAATGAGCTTTAGGAGAAGAGTAGGATAGGTGCTCCAGAGAATAGGGAAGAAGGAAAGGAAAACTTCAAATTTTAATTTCTTCCAAAGGAACACAGCATGTTACCTGGACACCTAGGAGGCACATTATTTGTGGAAGCAGAAAACTCAGAACTGAGGAAAAAGGCTTAAAGGCAGTGACTTTGCTGAGCAGATGCAGTCTAGTTGTTGTTAGGAGATGTTATATGTGGGCTTTTTCAAATTATTTAGCCGTGTTTTTGTTTTCTGTTTTCCTCTGACACTGGTAGTCTGTATAGTGCCATTTAATGATGGATTATGTTTTATTTTAATGCCATATATGAACACTCTGGCGACTATAACTTACTCGAAAATAGAAATCATATATATATCTTAGATTTTTGTCTAAAACATGAATTTTCTCCAACTTAAAAGGGGGAAAAAGCGAAATAAGTAATACTACCCAGAGATTAAGTGACTGTGCTGTATGTTTTCTTAGCTCTTCAGGAAGCTGCAGCAAGGTTTGAGGAGTTAAAGGCCCAAAAAGAGCTAAGACAGCTGCAGGAAGATCGAAAGAATGACAAGAAGCCGCCGCCTTATAAACATATAAAGGTGAGAAAAGACCTCAGGAGAGACACTGTAATAGCTTGCCTGCTTCCCACTCTGTTCATGAGGAGAACTGGAAGCACAAGCACAGTTGCTTTTAGGTAGAGGTATGAGCTTGAAAGAAGATAAGAAAAACTGCCAGAGCACCATTTCTAGCACATTGTGTGCACTTGATAAAATTAGTTGTGTGTTGATGCAGTGTTGTTCCTGTTGCTTTCGAAAGTCTTTTCATAAAGTGGATTGGAATAGATTCAGTTCACAGTCAACACCTTGTGGTTTGAAAGGGAAAAAAGAACCTTGATAAAAAATGGTAAATGGCCCTGAGATAGTGTGAATAATACACATGGTAAGTCTTCTTGTAATGGCTGATAGTAGAGATATTTTAGGTGGCCAGTATGACTAGGATTCCCAAGGTCACAAGAATACATGTTAAGTGTACCTGATGCTAGTGTACCTGGTAAAACAGTCATCATCATTTATCATCTGGGTCCAGTAGACCCTTTTTATATTTTTATATTGTTAAGTCATTTTTATAAAAACTTTACAGAAGTAAAAATAAAGGAATAGTGAGGAAAAAACTTATTAGGAACTTTAGTATTTACTGAAACCTCTTTTTTAAAAACCTTTTAATCAAGTTAGTTTTGGTGCTCAAATATCAGACCACATGAAAGAATACTATAAGCTCTGTTAACAAAGTGAGATCGCCCAAGTTCTTGTTGCAAGATATTTGTGATGATGTCATTCCTGGATGCGAAGACCATATATATATTTTTTTTGTCATTAGAGAAACATTATTCGTGTACTCATTGATTTTTTTTTTGTTTCTGAAGTCTGAGATTTTCACTTAGAGATCAATTTTTAGAGTCTAGTGTGTTTATGTATGTCCCAAGTATTCCATGGGACATACATAAACTAAAAAACGATTTTTTATCTGAAATTCAAATTCAGTTGGGTATCCTGGATTTTTACTTGCTAAATCTAGCAACCCTACTAAAAATAGACTGAAAGATGTTATCTCCAGTCTTTTATACTTTCTGGAAAGATGATGTAGTACTTTGGGTAATGCAGTGCAGAAACTAAACTGTGACTGTTTCACCATTGCATCATGTTTTTATGATTCTGTCATTCCACTTATTATTTTTTCTTTTTTAGCATAGTTGGCAATCATTGATGAGTAACAAAGAGTGATGATGAATTAGTAAAGAATTATGAGATATAGGAAAAGTAAGAACACTAAAACTCCATAATAAAGATATAAAAGTCTAATGGACCTGCCTAGTAGTTGCAGTATAGAATGAGTTTTTTTAATAAGTAAAGTTTCTTCTTGATTTTTGAAAGACCTCTGAGAAAGTGTCATAAAATATAAAATATCAATCCTTACAAATAGTTAAAACTGTTTGGAAAAAAACAAAACAGAACCTAAAATTGGGTCTAAATGGATGCTGATGGTAGAACTGAGAGTTAAATGGAGTTACTGTGCATGGAGACATAACACTGAGGTGTGGTTCATCCTCAGAAAAGGGGGAAGTAATTTCTGTTTCCACAGTCATAGATGTCACACATAGCAGAAGTTAGGCACTTCAGAGTAGCCCGTCAACCGTATTGAACCTGTATATTGAGAAGCCAACTAATGTCCCATACATGATCTAATCACAGAATTTAGACACCAACTTCTTTCCTCCACCTTTAAAACAAAAATGTATTTCCAGGAAAAAGATTTAGAATAGGGGTTGGCAAACTATGGTCCATGGGCCAAATCTGGCCTACTGTGTATGGTTGGGAAAATTTGCTTTTCACAGACTATTTCCTGACACATGAAGATTTTATAAAATTCAAATATTAGTGTCCATAATTAAAGTTTTATTGACACACAGCTATGCTTGTTCATTCACATATTGTCTACTGCTGCTTTTGGGCTATAGTGGCAGAGTTGAGCAACATGCACCAGAGATCTGTGGCTTGCAAAACATAAAATATTTACTATCTGGCCCTTTACAGAAAAAGTTTGTCAATCCCTGATCTAGAGCAAGTGTAAATACTACAGTTACATATCTGTGTTGTTCTTACTTAACCACGTGTGGGGTTTTGTTTTTGCTTTATGTTGTGTTAGGCAAGAAACTTATTTGGGATTAATAACAGGTTAGATCGTATGTCAAGGAGGAATGATTGAAACATACCTTTATAGAGAGAAAAGGAGTAGGATGAAACTTTTTTTGGATGGGGGTGTGTCAGTCAGGTAAAGCTACTCACCTTGAATCGGAGGTGAATATTCAGATGCCTTATGTAGGACCTGTAGTCTCAGGTGGTTGAGCTCAGCCCTTGTTTATGCCTTAGAATTTGCCTTACTCAGTAGGTTTGTGACTTCCAGTTGCATATGTTGAGGGTGTTCCTCCATTAACAAGTTAATACCATTTATCAGTATTTTAAAGAAGCTGGGAAGAGATCTGGCAGTGAGACTAACGTCATTTTAAGTTGTTCTGGAGAATGTTTGAGGGCAGTATACTTCTACAAACAGATTATTCCCCACAACAGTCTTGCAAGTAAAAGTGACTTGTCAAAATCATGCAATTCCTGAGGAGTCAAATTTTATGTATAGGATGGGTTTTTGAAGACTTGTGGTTTGACTGTTCCCACTGAAATAATATCAAATAGGGGAGACTCATTTTTTATTTTATTTTATTGAAGTATAGTTGATTTACAATGTTGCCGTACAGCAAAATGAGTCAGTTATACACATATATATATTCTTTTTAATTATGGTTTATCACAGGATATTGAATACAG
This sequence comes from Mesoplodon densirostris, assembly GCF_025265405.1. NCBI lineage: Eukaryota > Metazoa > Chordata > Mammalia > Artiodactyla > Ziphiidae > Mesoplodon > Mesoplodon densirostris. The sequence goes on from NC_082663.1 coordinate 154,587,976, forward strand.
TTCCCTGTGCTATACAGTAGGACCTTGTTATTATCCACTCTATATATAATAGTTTGCATCTGCTAACCCCAAACTCCCACTCCCCAGCCCCCCGCACACTCCCTCCCTCCCCCCCTTCTCCTCCCCATCTCTCTCCCCGCCTGTCTCCCTCTCTCCCTCCCCCTCTCCCTCCCTCCCCAAGTAGGAGAGACCATTCTTATAGTGCACAAATGCACCTCTGTTGTGGAACATCTATTTTTTTTTTCTCCACATTGTTGTTAGTATTTGTGAAAATTCTAATGGCTTCAGAGTCACAGAAATTGTTTGGCCTCTATGTTTTACCACACAGGATTTTCATGGTGGTTTTCAGTACTAGCACCACTAAAAATGAATGCCTGGGTGACATTGCTATAGTCTATTAAAAAGATTTCAAGTTATGATAGTCAATATTAAAATACATCTTCACAAATAGGACTCCGATTGCTCAGAGACCTTTTCATGTTAAATATTTACCAGTTGAGAATGGTGATTTTTTTTTTTTTTTTAATGTAGCAACTAAAGTGGCGCCACCATGTGGCAATAGCAGAAACTCATTTTACAATTTACTTGGCTTACCAGCCTTGAAATTATGATTTTTTTTTAAGAAATGAATTTTTAAAATTTGTGGTATTTACATTTTGCATATCAAGTGAGGCTTTATTTTTATGTCAAATTGCCTAAATCTTTATTTCCTCCAGGTTGTTTTTTTTTTTTTTTTTTTTTGCGGTACGCGTGCCTCTCACTGTTGTGGCCTCTCCCGTTGCGGAGCACAGGCTCCAGACGCGCAGGCTCAGCGGCCCTGGCTCACGGGCCCAGCCGCTCCGCGGCATGTGGGATCCTCCCGGACCGGGGCACGAACCCGTGTCCCCTGCATCGGCAGGCGGACTCTCAACCACTGCGCCACCAGGGAAGCCCTCCGCCAGTTTTGTAATTGTGGTAAAATACAGATAACATAAAATTTTTGATCTTAACCATATTTAAGTATACAGTTCAGTGGTATTAAATGGATTCATAACGTTTTGCAACCGTTGCCACCATCCATCTCTAGAACTCTTTACATTTTGTAAAACTGAAATCTATACCCCAATAAACAGTAGCTTCCCATTTTCCCCTCCTCTCAGCCCCTGGCAACTATTATTCTACTTTCTGTCTCTTTGTATCTAAGTAAAATCAGTATTTGTCTCTTTTGACTGGCTTATTTCATTTAACATAATGTCCTCCGGGTTCATCCATGTTGTATATCGTGTGTCAAAATTTCCTTCCTTTTTAGGCTGAATGAGATTCCATTATTTTTACCACATTTTGCTTATTCATTCGTCGGTGGACACTTGTGTTGTTGCCACATTTTAGCTATTGTGAATAATCCTGCTAAATCTTGATAATTCAAACTCATGTAAAGTGTGGCATGTGACTTTAAAGGAAAGCAATCGGCCTTTCATAGATCCTAAATTGTCTTGTGTTGACTTGCCTGCTATACTATAGTATGTGTTTCTACTCCAGGTGAACCGTCCTATTGGCAGGGTACAGATCTTCACTGCAGACTTGTCTGAAATTCCCCGTTGCAACTGTAAAGCTACTGATGAGAACCCCTGTGGGATAGACTCCGAGTGCATCAACCGCATGCTGCTCTATGAGTGTCACCCCACAGTATGTCCTGCTGGAGGGCGCTGCCAAAACCAGTGCTTTACTAAGCGCCAGTATCCAGAGGTTGAAATTTTTCGCACATTACAGAGGGGCTGGGGTCTCCGGACAAAAACAGATATCAAAAAGGTGAAGAAACCTATTCTTAATTTTCAGATTTTTTTTCTTTAAGCAGTTGCTTAATATGAGTAATTGTTCTTGATGAATATGAGAAAATTGATCATGGAGGAAAATAATATAGTGTGAGGATTAACCTTATTATATGTCTTGCCAATCCTTCCATAAATTAGAGGCTTGAGAATAGATGGTCTCCTTTATTTCTAAAGTTCAAGTATTGGTCATGTTCACTATGTATGAGGATGAAAAAAATGAGGGAAATTCATAGAGATACTGTGGCCTTGTTTGCTCGTTTGTGGAAATCCTGGAACCTGTAGTTAAGAGAGAGAGGATAGTGAGAGCATAATACAGAGGTGTTAATCACCAACAAATAAAATCTATTTTTACTGAGAGAAGAATAGGTTTGGGTTCATGGAACATGAAGGAGAAGAGGATTAGGTCTTCTCTAATGAAAATGCAGTAACATCTTCAACTTGAAACTTGGAAGGGCCTGCAGGTTTCTAATAAATAGATGGTATTGTACAGTCTTTGAGTAGAATGAATTTGACATTTTAATAGAATAAACCTTACTCTGGTTATACCTTCTGAAGAATTTTATTGAAGTTTGTTTCTAGGAAAGGAAGTGAATATGGGTTGGTCTATTTTAGTCATTTGCTAAGTAACTATTATATATCATCTGTGTGTCAGGCATGTTGCTGTGTGATGCAGTGCTCAGTAAGAGAGACATGGTCCATGCTTTCATACAGTTTACATTCTAGATGCGGAGAGACATTGAACAAGTAATCACCCAATGTGGAAACACAAAGGGTTCTAGAAGGAGGCATGTGGCAAAGGGCCTGAAACTAGATTGTCTCTGAGAAATTTAATGTTTTTGTTGTTGTTGTTGTTGTTGCGCTGTGTCTTAGTTTCAGCAGTCAGGCTCCTTAGTTGCAGTTCAAGGGCTCCTTAGTTGTGTCACGTGGGCTCCTTAGTTGTGGCATGCGAACTCTTAGTTGTGGCATGCATGTGGGATCTAGTTCCCTGACCAGGGATCGAACCCGGGCCCCCTGCATTGGGAGTGTGGAGTCTTAACCACTGCACCACCAGGGAAGTCCCTGAGAATATTTTAAATTGAGACTTGAAAGATAAGTAATTGTTGGCTTAGGCTGGTTGAGTGTTCAAGCATTTCAGGTAGAGGGGACAGCATGAGAGAAAGCCAGTATGACTATTGTATAGTGAGTCAGGAGGACAATGATGTGAAATGTGGAAGGTCAGTAGGCAGGGCATGCTCCAAGGAAAAAGAGGATAGTTTAGCGAAATTGACTTTTAGGTTCTTGGACAGGTAAAGGGATCGACTATCCATATCACCATTATAGTGGAGCTTTAGTTTACTTACTTTCATTTTGGTTGATCTTAAGGTGTATCCCAAGTTTTCTGCCGTTGGCTGTGGTAGGAGTGGGGAGATGGTTCATATTTTCAAATAGTTGAAGCATCATATTTATATTATGTGGTTTCTTGAATAAACCTTTGTTAAAGTGACTAGTTAAATGTGCGTGAATTGCTTTGGAGAATCTGTTGTTTTCATTAATTTTTTAAAATAAGGTATACCTGTGAACACAGTTATGCTTTTTGCCACTTAAGAGCTATTTCTTGTTCCAGGGTGAATTTGTCAATGAATATGTGGGTGAGCTAATAGATGAAGAAGAGTGCAGAGCTCGAATCCGTTATGCCCAAGAACACGATATCACTAATTTCTATATGCTGACTTTAGACAAAGTAAGTAATGAAAAGTGTTATTTCCACTGTTGTAAGATTGTGAATTAGTGTTGTCCCAGCTACAGTGTTCATAGGCATGTCATACACTGTCCAAAACAGTGTCTTTCCCCCATGTTCATAGGGATTGCTTGATCAGGGACCTGGAGTTAGGTAAGGTTGCTCATTTTTAGCTGTACATCCATGGCAAAAGGCAATACAGCTGCTTTTAGCATTATTTTTCAGTGTCCAACGTAAGTTGGGGATTATGTCTTTAGTGTTTTTCCTATAAGATTAAAACTTGAAGCCAGAAAAATAAATAATAATTCTTTTACTTTTTATTTTACAGATTGAGACACTGATTTGTTCGTATTTAATTAGTGCATTGAGAAGGTCATATAAATTGACTATAAAACTCAGCTTACAAACCCAAGTCAGCTCTCCAATTATTGGAATTTCTGATGAGTTACATTTCACTGGTGTCTAGAATTATATTTGGGATTTCTTTTTTTTTTTTTTTTTTTTCTTTTTGCGGTATGTGGGCCTCTCACTGTTGTGGCCTCTCCCGTTGCGGAGCACAGGCTCCGGATGCGCAGGCCCAGCGGCCATGGCTCACGGGCCCAGCCGCTCCGCGGCATATGGGATCCTCCCAGACCGGGGCACGAACCCGTATCCCCTGCATCGGCAGGCGGACTCTTAACCACTGCGCCACCAGGGAGGCCCTGGGATTTCTTTTTTTGTATGTGTGTGTTTCCAACATGTTTTATTTATTTATTTTAAATTTATTTTTTATTTTTTAATATTTTATAGAAGTATATTTCGTTTACAATGTTGTATTAATTTCTGCTGTACAGCAAAGTGATTCAGTTATACATATATATATTCTTTTTCATATTCTTTTGCATTATGATTTATCACCAGATATTGAATATGGTTCCCTGTGCTATACAGTAGGACCTTGTTGTTTATGGGACTTATTTCTAATTCCAGCATCCTAACGTGTTTCGTTTCGGTGTATACTGAGATTCCTCTTTGTACCTGAGTATTACGTTCTGCTAGGTTCCTCTCCCCCACCCCCCTTTAACTTTTATAATAGACCTTTCTTGGTGTGAAACTTTGTATTTACCGAGTTGTACTTTTATGGATTGTGAGATTCTTACCTCAGGATACTCTGATCTTCATTCGGGATGGGGTCTTGATGTCATTATTAAAATCTTAGGTGATTTCTGATGTGTAGCCAGGGTTCAGGACTACTTAATTAAGAGAATGGAACAAGCTACTATTTCTAGGATGGTGGTCCTCAAACTTCAGCATATATCATAATCACCTAGTGGGCTTAACACAGATTGCTGGGCCTCAGAGTTTCTGCTTTAGTATATCTGGAGTGCAACCCAAGAATTTGCATTTCTAACGGATTCTGAGGTGGTGATACGAGTGCTGGTCAAGGGACTACACTCTGAGACCACCCTCTGGAAGAATCAAACTTTACAAATAGAAACTCCAGCTTATTTATTATTACTCTAATTTTAATCAGTAATAGTAGAGGTCTGCTGAACAGCATCTCTTGGAATTCTAGGATCGTATTATTGATGCTGGTCCCAAAGGAAACTATGCTCGATTCATGAATCATTGCTGCCAGCCCAACTGTGAAACACAGAAGTGGTCTGTGAATGGAGATACCCGTGTTGGCCTTTTTGCCTTGAGTGACATTAAAGCAGGTAAGAATCATTTAAGGATTCTGGAGCTAGGAATGGGATTTCAGTTTTTATTATCTAAAAATCCCATATGTTCTATAATCCAAAATGAGGTCGCGAACTCCCAAGGATACATAAAAGACTTTCCAGGTGGTACTTAGCATGTACCAGGTATTTTTTTTGTTGGTGGTGGTATGGTAAAATACACATTACATAAAATTTACCATTTTAGCCATTTTTAAGTGTACGGTTCAGTGGCATTAAGTCCATTCACATTGTTGTGCAACCGTCACCACCATCTATCTCCAGAACTTTGTATCTTCTCCAGCTGAAGATACCCATTAACCAATAACTCCCTCATTAACCCCCTCCCCGAGCCCCGGGCAACCACCATTTTATCTTCTGTCTCTGTGATTTTTTTAGCTACTCTGGGAATCTCATGTAAGTGCAGTCATACAATATTTGTTTTGTTGTGGATAGCTCATTTTTACTTAGCATGATGTCTTCAAGGTTTGGGCATGGATGTTTGGTTTTTTTGTTGTTGTTGTTTTCTGGCCGTGCCACACGGCTTGTGGGATCTTAGTTCCCTGACCAGGGATTGAACCAGGGGCCACCACAGTGAAAGCACCGAGTCCTAACCACTGGACCACCAGGGAATTTCCTGGATGATTTTAAAGGAATAAATTTCCAGACCTTTTCCATAGCTTTTATATGAACTCCTTAAAAATTGGTCTGCCTTAGGACTTCCCTGGTGGCACAGTGGTTAAGAATCCGCCTGCCAATGCAGGGAACACGGGTTCGACCCCTGGTCCGGGAAGATCCCACATGCCGTGGAGCAACTAAGCCCGTGTGTCACAACTACTGAACCCGCGTGCCACAACTACTGAAGCCCACGCGCCTAGAGCCTGTGCTCCGCAACAAGAGAAGCCACCGCAATGAGAAGCCCGTGCACTGCAACGAAGAGTAGCCCCTGCTCACCGCAACTTAGAGGAAGCCCGTGTGCAGCAATGAAGACCCCACGCAGCCAGAAATAAATAAATAAAATTAATTTATTTTTAAAAAAATTTGGTCTGCCTTAGAAAGTGTCAGCAGTCCAGGTCTCCTTTTACAGTTGCCCTTCATCCACTTTATAAACCAAATATCCACCTCTTACCCATCTGAATTTTATGGTTTATGAGCCCAAGGCTAAGAAAAACAAAAACCCTCACCTCTTGGGTCTCAAAGAACTGGACATTTGGAGAATGCACAGCTATGTTGTGACCTGCCTAGATGCCTATTATGTCTCTGAGAATTCAGAGTGTAGAAGTGAGGTAGTTGTAATCAGCACAATATTAAGATGTTTATTTGAATTGAAAGTAAACCTGATAGGGCTAAGAGGTTTGAAAGTAAAGTTATATGATGGATATTTTCCATCAATTAAAGGAGCTTAAAATTTAGTGTCAAGGTTTTGATGAAAAAATTGTAAGCATATCATATATACATATACATATGACACCCTCTAAATTGCATGATTTTAAAAAATATTTAGACTTGTATAAGTTTGAATGTATAAGGACGTATATAATTTTTCAAAATAAGTTTTGCATGAATACTAGCAAAGCATTTTCAGATCACTCTCCTAACTCAAAATGAGATCGGACTGGCCTGGGTAGTTTGTAATTGACAGTAGCATAGTCCAGTGACTTTCAAAGCAGAAATCCCATATGAGCATTCTGCTTTGCCCAGTCAGTGTCATTTACCTCAGGAAACACTAATCAAGATAAAGTAATTAAAGAGCAATTTTGTCAGCTTTTTGTCTGTTGCCTTTTCTTTTTTTCAATCTGTGGATAACACCCAACATCCCCCCCCCCCCCCCCAGTATATCTATTTCTCTATAATTTAAATATACTGCTGCCCAGGAGTCTTTTAGGCTCTTTAGAATTTTAAAGGCTCTGACAGTTTTCATATTTTAAAAATTGAGCCACTGTTTTGCATTGCTTCACATAAAGTGTTTAATGATGAAAGTAACAATGCTTGAGCATCACTGTGCACTGTGCTCTATTGGACTCAATGATAGTGATTTTTAAAATCAGTAACTTGTATCAAATTTTTGCAATGGATGACTTCAGAGTAAATTGGGTAGATTTCTGCTTTGTAACAGGAGTTATCAAGTGAGTGCTGTAAGAGCTACCATTTATCCAATGCCAGACACTGTTCCAAGCATATTGTCTCATTTAATCCTTACAAAAGTACTGTAAAGTATTTGGTAGCATTATCTATGTTACTTGGATTCTTGGATCTGATATATCTCTCGTTCTTTTCTCCATTTTTATCTCTAACCACACTGGGGGAGGGAGGGGCAGTGTTCCTCTGTATTAATTACTCAAATGTTAGCCACGTGACTTCAGTTCTTATCTCTGTCCCGACTGCTTTTAGTACCACACTTCTACTTTGAACTTTAATCTGTGTCCGTGGGGATGGCCTCTTCTACCATGTCTAGCCACAAATTTCTCTTCTCCCATATTCATTCAGCTCAGGTAGAATGGTGTGGGAATTGACAGACCTTATTCTTGTCCTCCCAGTCTGCAAGGGTGGGATGGGGGGATTAAGACAGAATGTGCTCATTGCCATGCAGAGTGCCCAAAGGAGCTTCAGCCTTGCAAATGGAATCAGAACTTTCAGCTTGCTCTCCTCCTTACACATCCAACCTCATGGGCTCTTCACATACCTGTTACTTTCTGTCTTCAATGTGTCATACTCACTCCTTGTTTATCTCTTCTCCAGTGCCATTTGCCATCCCCCCAGGTTGCAGATTATTGTATTTTGGACTGTTTTCTAGAATGGCTTTCCTGTATGCACACTGATGCCTTCTGATTTATCCCCTCGTGTGGTTTTGTTTACATAGTGGGTGCTGAGTGAGCAGCAAGTTATGCCAAGTATCTTGCTGTCTTGTGGTTGAGTTGCATTGTAAGCACATTAAATATATGAAAATTCAGCTATATGCTCATAAATTTTTAAATAAGATTAGTGTGAATAGAATTACCCATCATTCAGTCCAGTAAGTTCACAGTGGGGAGGGGATATGTGACCCTGCTGTTACCTTGGTCAGTCTTGGTTCCTACAGGCTCCTCACAACGTGAGCCTCTTAGCAGGCCACAAGTGGTTCTAGCATTTGTACCATATGAACTCCTAAATGTAAGCCAGCTGCTTTATAATTTGCTCAACCAAATTAAAAAATAATTATGTTTCCAATATCAGATGAAAAACTGTATATATTAATTAGTCTCACTGACAGAAGATTTGTCATTCTGCAAATGGAAATCTTCCTAAGTTTTGACAATTTTGACTGAACAATTATCACTTTGTACATTAACGGTAAGCCGTTACCCCCACCCAGAGATAACCTCTTTGTATGTCTGTATAAAATTCTTCTATTTGTTAGGCTTTCCCTAACACGCTTTGAATTTGAATGTTTGTGTGATTTATTTGCTCTCAGTTTTGATGAAATGCACTTGTGACAGAAAGGGGACTTTTTATACCTTAAATTTGTACATCTCCTATTAAAGTTTACAAATTTCTGCTATGTACATTATGTCATTCTCAGTAAGCTCGTGAGATTGTTATCTGCATTTAACAAATGGACTCTTCAGCTCAAATCAGCCAGCTAGATTGTGGTGTAACTGGGATGTATAGCCAGGGCTTAGGTCTTGTGGTCTAGAGTTCTCTGGTATTATTCTGTATTGACATGTCTCTCTCCCTTGAGTGCTGCCTGGTAAGATGTACTCACTTTGGCACAGATGACAGGTTTCCTTCGTACTTGCTTTCCCAGTGCCTGGCACATCAGTGCACAATAAATTGCTGTTTGTCTGTTTTTGGTAATGAATTAATATATTTTGAATCTGAATGGTTAGAAAAAAATAAAAAACAATTTGGGATTAACACATCTATAGTAAAAGTTATTTTAAATATTACTTGTTGGGACTTCCCTGGAGGTCCAATGGTTAAGACTTCGCCTTCCAGTGCAGGGGGTGCAGGTTCGATCCCTGGTCGGGGAGCTAAGATCCCACATGCCTCGCAGCCAGGAAACCAAAAGGTAAAAACAGAAGCAATATTGTACAAATTCAATAAAGACTTTAAAAATGGTCCACATCAAAAAAATCTTTAAAAATTACTTATTAAGTCATATAAGTTTTTCTGTTATTAAGTTATATTCGCTCATTAATAATGTTATAGGATTAGGATTTATTAGTATTTTAATAATATAGTGCAATTAGAGTTAATAAATCCTTTTAATCTTTTAAAAATTAATCTGTTCTCTTGGAAGTCTGCCTTTTGTGATTAATAGAGAAATAATGTAATTAAAGCCCTAGATATTAATATTTTCATGGTCTTTTATGCAGGCACTGAACTTACCTTCAACTACAACCTAGAATGTCTTGGGAATGGAAAGACTGTTTGCAAATGTGGAGCTCCGAACTGCAGTGGCTTTTTGGGTGTAAGGCCAAAGGTACCTTTTAAACGTTTGCATCAGGGATAATGGTGTGGTCCTCCCTCCCTAACCTGTGGCAGGACTGAGTCTTTATTTTAAGAAGATGTCTTTTTGAAATAATGACATTGAATAGTTGTCAGTAGGGACACTGGCAATTTAACTAAGCATTCTGATGATCAGTTTGGTACACTGGAGAGGGTCTTTGGATATTGTTGAAGTGTTTTGAACAATCTGACTTCTAATTAGTGATACCTTTCTAGCTAAAAAAGCTGTAAAATAGGAATCTGTAAAGTAGGTTACTTCCCATGTCTTTTATTGGTCTTAGTTGATCTTACTCATATTTCCTAAGAAAGAGTCTCAGTCTCTGTCTGTGTGTCTCTTTTTGCCTTTTTAAAGATATCAGAGAATCTGATATTGAATTTAAGGTTCTAAATGTAGTATAAGACTGTAGATAGGGGCTTCCCTGGTGGCGCAGTGGTTGAGAGTCCGCCTGCCGATGCAGGGGACACGGGTTCGTGCCCCGGTCCGGGAGGATCCCACATGCTGCGGAGCAGCTGGGCCCGTGAGCCATGGCCGCTGAGCCTGCGCATCCGGAGCCTGTGCTCCGCAATGGGAGAGGCCACAACAGTGAGAGGCCCGCGTACCACAAAAAAAAAAAAAAAAAAAAAGACTGTAGATAAACATAGGACTTTTTTTTTTTAAGGACCCTTAATCTTAACCATGTACCGTGTAACAGTATAAACTTTGTTGTATCTTACTTTCTGTTTTTTTATGTGTACTTTAACTGAATTATAATTCTATAACTGTTAAGAATTGTTTATAATTCTTAAATATTATACAACATTTTTTCCTTGCTGTTACATAATTTTCATAACCATCAGTTTCATTGACTTTAAATTTTTATATAATGGATGAACCATAATAGATGAACATCTGGATGCTTCCAGATTTCTCTATCGTAAGTAACAGCATGCTGAAAATTGAAATTTAATTTTGATGCAAAGTAGACTACACCGTGACTCCAATTGGGTATTTCCCACTATGCTTGTTTGATTGTGAAGTCAACATTAAGAACTGAAAAATGCAAATTAGTATGGAAACCACTAGCTAAAGAGGGTAATCATTTTGAGCTATAATAAATGAAGAACACCCAGTGATTATTCTTTTACCTATTAAATAAGAAAATTTATATTGGATTTTGTATTTTGTTTAGTTAGTTGGTTAAATGGTCTTGTTCCTTAAGATGTGCAGTTGACTTAGTCCCTATAAATTAAAATAGTAACAGAGTTTAATGGTGTTAGGTGCACTAGGGATGTCAGTTTCTGTATCTTTAGGGTCTGTGTAGCATTTCACACATGAATCAGTGAAAGGGAAATGCGGGAGCAGAAGTTTAGAAATGGGAGGAGATCACTGTGGGCTGGCAATAAATTGGATTGGTCCTGGATGTTCCTAGGCTGAGATAAATAATGCGATGAAAACCATGCATTTTGGTGACCAAGTGTGGTCTGCAGGGAGCATAGAGTAGACCTGCGGGCTGCACCAGGGTCTATCTTGGGGAGTGGTGGACATGAACCTAAACTGACTTAGGTAAAGATGCATAGCTTGTCAAGGGCAAGGGCCACAAATTAGTTTTCTGTGTCTTCCTAGCACATGACTCATACTAAGTGCTCATTGAAGGTTTGTTGAATAAGTTTAGAAATGTGTGTGACACACACACCCAGAGAAGTCTTCCTTAGTTTTGAAATTAGACAAACATAAGAATAAAAGTAAAACTTATTGTTAAAGGATGACCTTTAATATCAGTCTTGTGTGTCAACAAAAAGCAGCACATTTCTCTCTTACTTCGCTCAAGTGGTAGGAGTAGTTGATACCAGATAAAATTCGTGCTACCATTTATTGGATACCTGTGATATGCCCAGTGCTTTTCCTGCATTTTCTCTTAACTTCACAGTAGTCTATGAGGACTGTGTCTTCCCAGAGGAGAGTCTGAAGCTCAGAGAGGATAGTTAACCTGGTCAAGATCATACAACTAATGTGTCGACAATATTTGACCTCTAGAATCAACCCATTGCCACAGAGGAAAAGTCAAAGAAATTCAAGAAGAAGCAACAGGGGAAGCGCAGGACCCAGGGTGAAATCACAAAGGAGCGAGAGGATGAGTGTTTCAGCTGTGGGGATGCTGGCCAGCTCGTCTCCTGTAAGAAGCCAGGCTGCCCCAAAGTTTACCATGCAGACTGTCTCAATCTAACCAAGCGACCAGCAGGTTGGTGCCAAAATCCATTTAGAGTTCTCCTTGTTCTCTGCCAGAATTCTGAGAGCCCTTTGGTCTTCCCATGCATAGTGTTGAGAGGTGTCAAAATAAATGACAACAAAGGCTTAGAATCCTAGGTTATAGAGAAGGGAACAGAAACTCATTCGCTCTGTCAAGCATTTTATGTTATTTTATCCTCCTAGCAACCCATAAAGAGGGGTGGGAGTGAGGAGTTTGTCCCCAAATTAGGTTTCCTTCAATATGTGGTTGCCAGGGTAATGAAATAATAGAAACTAAGGTAGTGTAGGGGCAAGGCCATAACACTGACCTCAGTGCCAGGAAATGGAAATGGGGAATTGTTTCAGAAGCAGTTACTCAGAGCCGTAGCTGGCACAGGTTGTGATAGAACTCATCTTGCCTATGAGCCAGGAGTGAGCTCTAGCATAGTTTACTTGGAAGGAGCTGGGACGGAACACTGTCCATGGCAGAGATTCGGGTATCATGAAATGAGGGTAAAAGAGAGCAGCTTGGGTTGGCTTTGGGTCTTTCCTGCTGATTCTGTGTGGATAACACAGGTAAAGTTTGTGCTAGTTTCCAGACTTAACATTGAGCAAAGGTAAATCTTCCATTTTTCACCTTTGTGTATCTGCTCCCTGTTCCTAGTAAAAACCAAATAAGCAGTTTAATTGGCTGATTTTCCCCATAGAGTTGAATATTTAAAGGCTGTACAGGACAAATGGAGTTTGTAAAAATATGAAAGTAATATCTTCACATTCCATCTAAGGGGAGCTTTGGGTTTTGTTTTATTATTGTTGTTGCTTTTCTCCTTGTTGGAAATAGTTGTAGAAATCAGGGTTTACTCCTGCTTGGGGTTTTTTTTTGTTGTTTTTTTACTCCTGCTTGGTTTTTAATTGATACTCAGTTGCTACTTGATACTTGGCTGTTATTTTTATGCATTTTGCAGAAAGTAAAGCTGAGATCCTGGGGGAGGGGAGGTGGGTAAGTGGCATGAGCTCTCTGCAGAAGGCAGCAGTTTGAAATCACTCCTTTGACTTAGTTCCAGAGCCATGACCCATCTCATATGCATGTCTTATTTTCCTAAGCCTTTGTTTCACACCTGTGTTTTCAGGGAAATGGGAGTGTCCTTGGCATCAGTGTGACATCTGCGGAAAGGAAGCAGCCTCCTTCTGTGAGATGTGTCCCAGCTCCTTTTGTAAGCAGCATCGGGAAGGGATGCTCTTCATCTCCAAACTGGATGGGCGTCTGTCTTGTACTGAGCATGATCCCTGTGGGCCCAACCCTCTGGAACCTGGGGAGATCCGTGAGTATGTACCTCCTACAGTACCGCTGCCTCCAGGCCCAGGCACTCACCTGGCAGAGCAATCATCAGGAGTAGCTGCTCAGGGGCCCAAGATGTCGGACAAGCCATCTGCTGACACCAACCAGACGTTGTCGCTGTCCAGAAAAGCTCTGGCAGGGACTTGTCAGAGGCCACCGCTGCCTGAAAGGCCTCCTGATAGAACTGACTCCAGGCCCCAGCCTGTAGATAGGGTCAGGGACCTTGCTGGGTCAGGGACCAAACCCCAATCCTTGGTATCCAGCCAGAAGCCATTGGACAGGCCACCTGCAATGGCAGGACCAAGACCCCAACTATCTGACAAACCCTCTCCAGTGACCGGCCCAAGCTCCTCACCCTCAGTCAGGTCACAACCACTGGAAAGACCTCTGGGGACAGCTGACCCAAGGCTGGATAAATCCATAGGTGCTGCCAGCCCAAGGCCCCAGTCACTGGAGAAAACCCCTGTCCCTACTGGCCTGAGACTTCCGCAGCCAGACAAACTGCTAGTCACCAGCAGTCCCAAACCCCAGACTTCAGACAGGCCCCCCGACAAATCCCATGCCTCTTTGTCCCAGAGACTCCCACCTCCTGACAAAGTACTGTCAGCTGTGGTCCAGACCCTGGTAGCTAAAGAAAAAGCACTGAGGCCTGTGGACCAGAATACTCAGTCAAAAAATAGAGCTGCTTTGGTGATGGATCTCATAGACCTAACTCCTCGCCAGAAGGAACGGGCAGCTTCTCCCCATGAGATCACACCACAGGTTGATGAGAAGATGCCAGTGTTGGAGTCGAGCTCGTGGCCTGCCAGCAAAGGTCTGGGACAGATGTCACGAGCCATTGAGAGAAGCATTGTGTCAGATCCTGTCCTTCAGCCACTGGGCAAAGCAGCGGCCCCTTCAGAGCACTCCTGGCAAGCTGTTAAATCACTCACCCAGGCCAGACTTCTTTCTCAGCCCCCTGCCAAGGCTTTTTTGTATGAGCCAGCAACTCAGGCCTTAGGAAGAGCACCTGCAGGGGCTGAGCAGACCCCCGGGCCTCCCAGCCAAGCACCAGGCCTGGTGAAGCAGGTGAAGCAGATGGCCGGAGGCCAGCAACTACCTGGACTTGCTGCCAAGAGTGGGCAGTCCTTCAGGCCTCTTGGGAAGGCCCCATCCTCCCTCTCCACTGAAGAGAAGAAGTTGGCAACCACAGAACAGAGTCCCTGGGCCTTGGGCAAGGCCTCACCAGGGCCAGGGCTCTGGCCCATAGTGGCTGGACAGACACTGGCACAGTCTTGCTGGTCCTCTGGGAGCACACAGACATTGGCACAGACTTGCTGGTCTCTTGGAAGAGGGCAAGACCCTAAATCAGAGCAAAATACCCTTCCAGCTCTTAACCAGGCTCCTTCCAGTCACAAGTGTGCAGAGTCAGAACAGAAATAATACCAGTAAATGCCACATGACCAGACCAGCTGCCCCCAGGGTTCTTGGGGAAGGGAAAAATCTTCTTTTTCCCTCTTAAAAAACAGACAGACCCCAACACTTTTCCACTGTTATTCTCTCCTTATATCCCAACATTCAGAACTCTTGCGACATTAGCCAGTGGGGGCTTGTGGTTGTGTGAACCATATATGGAAATCCAAGTGGGCCCCAGCCAAGGAGACAGACAGACTCGGGTCTCTTTCCCCAACCTTTACTCATGGTGAACTTGAAATAAAAAGTCCACTCTGGAGTCAAGCATGGGATTCAATTCCGCTGGTCAGGTTGAAGGTAGAGGGGCTCTCAAAGCTATTTCTCTAGCCCTACCAAGCCCCACTGAGGGTACCTGATGAACCCTTGGGAGGAACTGATTCCCATTCACATCGGTGGTGATTTCTTGAACATTCATGTGTGCTAGGCCTGGTGCTAGTCACTGGCAGGAGATACAGAGATAAATAAGACCTGATCCCTGTGAGCCTAACATGCTTGCCTGGGTTCCCAGGTTATTTTTAAAGAACCTTTGACCAGGAAATAACAGGAAGTTTGAGGGGCCCTGGGGCTCCGGGCTCATTTTGTCATGTCCTTTGTGGCCCCAGAAGTGGTGGTTTTGAGTGTCTCCTGGTCAGGTGTGCCTGTGTGTATGTGCATGTGTGTACAGTCATGCAGAGGTCTCCTCTATAGGCAGGTAGGGCCTGTTGGCTGGGCAGCCTCTGCTGCTTCTGTCTGGGTTCTGGAGAGTCTAAAGATCTGTCCTTGGTGGAGCAGTTGGTTGGGGGGCTGGGCTCTGTGAGGACACAGCTTTCCCTCAGTGTAAGAAGGCAATTGGCAAGCTTACCTTTCTTTTCTATAGATTTTCCTCCTTTTACATCAACCCACCCCATGTCTGTCCCCCAAACACTCAGGTGCTTTCAGATTTCAGAGTCTCGGGCAGTAGACCTAGGGAATCTCTGGCAAGCTCTGGGCTAGATCCACCACCAGCTCAGGGAGAGTGCCAGATCCTGGCAAGAAATTACTTCTCTCCTGATCTTTTGCCCTCCTACCTGAATGGAGGGAGTCTTCTTCACTAGTGGATTCTACCACCCTCTTCCTGAGAAATGCTGTGCTCTGTATTGAGAGCACCTGCCTGCTGACTTAGCTCAAAGGCAAGCCAGAACCCTTCCCCATGACTGGCAAGATGTGGCGTTTAGAGCAATGTCCAGTCCAAGAGATGACTCCTCATAACTGCTGATTATCTGTTACTGCTGCCCTGAGCTGGGGCCCAAGGGCTGGGAAATCTGTTGGTGCTACCCTGCCCTACCATTCACCCAGCTCACTGACTGCCAACAGGAAGTGCTGTTTGGCCAGTTCCTTCCCATTCACCCACCCCCTCTTTGTCCCTAGACCAAACATGTTTACCTCTCTGCTTTGCCAACTTAGCCAGCAGCTTTAGCCAACAGGCCATCTCCTGGCCCCAAGGTCTCCTGGCCATTTCTGTCTCGGTTATGGCTTTTACACCCTCAACAGGATTCTGTATTTTGTCCCAATTTCCTCCTCCTGAGTTTCTATTGAGGTCACTCCCATACTTCTAAGGAGGGAACAACTGTTGTTATAGAAGCATTTGCGCTTTATATAAAGATTTAAAAAAGAATTTGCTTTTATTTCCCAAAGTCTGTCTCTGGGGTTGAGACATTGAACTCAGGCAGAGGCATGAGGCTGGGCAGGGCTGCCCTGAGTTTAGGGGCCTATTCTTGCATCTCACTTAGACCTCGGACTCTCCTCTGTAAATTCCACCTGCCTAGTTCTCCCCTTTCATCCTGTCTCTCTTCCCACGTCATCAGAGAGGAAAAGCTCTTTGTTTTAGAGGAAGAGAAAACAAAGCATCTTATTTTCTTTTAAAAAAAATTTTAAACCATGGAAAAGATATTTTTAAAGAAATCCACCCAGAACATTAAAGTTCATTATATTAAGTATTTATCATGTGTGAGAATAATAAGTATATAACTGCAGCTAGTAGGTCCCTTTCCCTAATCTCTTAGGTTGTATGAGTAGGATTTGCTTGGTGCCAGTCCTGTGCCCTTTTTTTCTCCTGTCATCTGTAGTTGTGATCAGAAAAAGATATCCGCACTGCGCTGTCAGAATCTCTTTCCACTGTGTTGTGTGTTAAATTACCGTAGCTCTTTGTTTCATGAAATAAACTGTGAATTTTGTTGGGGGGGGGTGGTGCAGGCTATGTAAATTTTTTAAGTGGAGAAGTTTGATCCTGAAGGAGCTTCTCTGATGTAGGCTTTGGTAGGTAATTGACTTGACAGCCACTCTAGATATGTCTCACAGGACAGGAAGGAGTGAGGGAAAGGTGGGCCACTTTGTGGTTTCGTTTCAGTTTTTTCCATTCTCCCATTCACTGGAAAGCTTCCTTCCAGACCTGCGTAGGAAACTTCTGAAGCTGTTTATTTAAATGGATGGACAGCCAGCCCGGCTTTCATGAGGGCCATTGTAAGACTCTCTTAGGTTGATTGGAAATTAGATGTTCAACTCTCAGGCCCACTGATAGCATTTGATACTAGATTGTTAACATCACGAAAGCAGTCACTATACAATTAGAAGCAGAGTTGGAAGGACTTTTGGGAAGTGCGACTCTTGCATGACCCTTTGTGGGGGGTGACCTTGCCATCCTTCGGGGATTCTCCTGGAACCTATACTGAGACCTTTTCTCCAGGGGGTGTGACCTGGCAGTTAAAAGGAAATCTTGACTCTTAGAAACTCCTGATCTTTGTGTAGGATGGTATTTTGGCATTTGGCCAAGTGCTTGTAAATCAGGATCTCAATAGAGCGTCTGCCTCTAAGCCAGTTCCCCAGGAAGCCTTTCTGAGGGGGAAGCCATAGCTTCCATAGGTAGTTAGAGAACTAATACCTGTCCTAGCCCTGTTAAGTCAGAAAAAATTATGGAAACTGTTGAAATTTGAATTCAAAGCCTCATTTGCTTCTCTACTGGAGCAAACCCGTTCTAATAGCAAAATAGTTGTCATTACTACAAAAGCATCCAAGTTTTTAAATGTCTGCTTCCCCCTGAAGTTACTGAGTTTGAAGTGATTTAAATCACTGTTGATCCTCTTCTGAACAACTACCAAATCTACATCTTTAGCATTGATGAAAATAATTATTCTATTCTTTACATCCTCCACCCCACACTACAGTCAGGGCATGAAGTGCATCAGCGATCCTTTTCCAGGCTTGGCAGCGTCTACTCACAGGAGCTGGACTCCCAGGTTCCCTCGTGAGAACAGAGTGGCAGGAAGGAAGTCTGGTCCTGGCAGCTTCCCCTGTGGAGAAGAATCAGGAGAGCACTAAATGTGGATGGATTTTTTTTTTTTTTTTTTTTTTTCCGTCAGCTCCTATAAAGCGGGTTTTCTCCTAAGGCTTTTTTGGGGGACACTGTCATCCTCTTGGGGTCTGTCAGGAGGTCAGAGTAGCCCAGTGTCCTCACTTCTCTGAGATCATGGCAGGAAAGGAGCTGCCACAAGCCCCTT